>NC_143196.1:11605833-12844166 GCF_051530095.1 Phoenix dactylifera | reverse complement strand
GTTTATGAACAGTTAGGACTTGGTAAATTAAAACCCACCAAGGTTACTCTCCAACTTGCCGATCGATCTATAAAGATACCAAGAGGAATAGTCGAGGATGTACTTATCCAAATTGATAAATTCTACTTTCCAGTCGACTTCATAGTATTAGATACCCAGCCTGTCATGAACTGTACTACTCCAATACCTGTCATTCTAGGCCGCCCATTTCTAGCTACTTCCAATGCTTTGATTAACTGTCGAAATGGAATAATGAAAATGTCATTCGGGAATATGACTATAGATTTTAATATATTTAACATTTGTAAACAACCCGATAATGATAACGAAAATGATGAAATTCATGGAGTTAATCTGATCGACTCCATTGTAGAGGATGCTCTTGTCCCATCTCTTTCTTCTGATCCTTTAGAAACATGCCTAACTCATTTCGGAAATACAGATATCAACCAAAACTTTAGAGAAATCAGTGTTATATTAGATTCAGCTCCTTTGTTGGATACAGATAGGTGGAAATCTCGTTTTGAAGAATTGCCCACACGCAACAATAGTCCTCTACCATCTAGTGTTCAAGCACCTAAACTTGAGCTAAAGCCTTTGCCATCTGAGCTCAAGTACGCATACCTTGGTCAAGAAGAGACTTTTCCTGTGATCATATCATCCCAACTCGAACAAAGTCAAGAACTAAAATTATTGGAAATTCTCAAAGAGCATAAGGGAGCAATAGGGTGGACAATTGCTGATATCAAGGGAATTAGTCCCTCAATTTGCACTCATAGAATCCACTTAGAAGCTAATGCCAAACCTTCTCGTCAACCTCAACGTCGATTAAACCCAAACATGAAGGATGTGGTTAGAGCAGAAGTTCTGAAACTTCTGGATGCGGGTATGATCTACCCAATTTCAGATAGTAAATGGGTAAGTCCAACCCAAGTGGTCCCGAAAAAATCTGGTGTTACTGTAGTCAAAAATGCCAACAATGAATTAGTTCCAACTAGGGTCCCCACTAGTTGGCGTGTATGCATTGACTATAGAAAACTTAATTCTGTCACAAGGAAGGATCACTTTCCTCTACCTTTTATTGATCAAATCTTAGAAAGGTTGGCAGGTCATAAATTTTATTGCTTCCTAGATGGCTATTCAGGTTACAACCAAATTGCAATTGATCCTGAAGATCAGGAAAAGACCACTTTTACATGTCCTTTCGGCACATTTGCTTACAAGAGAATGCCTTTTGGATTATGTAATGCTCCTGCAACCTTCCAAAGATGCATGCTCAGTATTTTCTCTGACATGGTTAAGCATTTTTTTGGAAGTCTTCATGGATGATTTTTCGGTTTTCGGCTCCTCTTTTGAAAACTGTGTGAACCATTTAAAGCTAGTCTTAATTCGGTGTGAGGAGAAGAATCTAATCTTAAACTGGGAAAAGTGGCATTTCATGGTAACTAGGGGAATTGTTCTCGGGCATGTCATTTCATCTGAAGGAATTGAAGTAGACAAGGCTAAAATTGACTTAATTGCTAACTTACCCAACCCAAAAACTATCAAAGATATACGCTCATTTTTGGGTCATGCAGGATTTTATAGGAGATTCATTAAAGATTTTAGCTCAATATCTAAACCCTTATGTAATCTCCTTCAAAAGGAAACCCAATTTGTGTGGTCTGAAGAATGTCAAAAAGCTTTTGATAAACTCAAAAGCTTGCTGACCTCTGCTCCCATCATGCAACCACCTGACTGGTCACTTCCTTTTGAAATTATGTGTGATGCCAGTGAATATGCAGTTGGGGTAGTTCTAGGGCAAAGAAAAGAAAGAAAGCCTTATGTTATCTACTATGCAAGTAAGACTTTAAATAGTGCACAAAAGAATTACACCACTACGGAAAAGAACTACTCGCCGTAGTATTTGCACTAGACAAATTTCGGTCTTACTTGATTGGATCCAAAATCATTATCTACACTGACCACGCTGCTCTTAAGTACCTTCTTTCAAAAAAGGATGCTAAGGTGCGTTTGCTTAGGTGGATCCTTCTGCTCCAAGAATTTTTTCTAGAAATAAGAGATAAAAAGGGGGTAGAAAATGTAGTAGCTGATCACTTGTCCCGTCTGACTCTTTCAGATTCCTTAGATAATTCACCCATAAAAGACACTTTCCCTGATGAGCAACTATTTGAGATCACATCTTCACCCTGGTTTGCAGACATTGCAAATTTTTTAGTCACAGGTGAACTACCAAGTCATTGGAATAAACAAGACAAAAGAAAATTTTTGACTGAAATAAAAAATTTTTTCTGGGATGATCCTTATCTTTTCAAATACTGCCCAGACCAAATTATTAGGAGATGTGTACCTAATGACGAATTTATTAGTGTCATTTTCTTTTGTCATTCTGAAGCTTGCGGTGGTCATTTCTCTGGTAAGAAAACGGCTGCAAAAATTTTACAGTGCGGTTTCTATTGGCCCACCTTGTTTAAAGATTCCCATAACTTTTGCAAAGCTTGCGAGCGTTGTCAAAAGTTAGGTGGGATAACTCGTAGGAATATGATGCCCCTCAACCCAATTTTAATTATCGAAATATTTGATTGTTGGGGAATAGATTTTATGGGTCCATTTCCTCCTTCATTCGGAAATTTGTACATCTTAGTAGCTGTAGATTATGTCTCCAAATGGATAGAGGCAATTCCTTGCAAACATAATGACCACAAAACTGTTGTAAAATTTTTAAAAGAAAACATTCTTTCCAGATTTGGAATGCCTCGAGCCATCATCAGTGATGGGGGTTCACACTTCTGTAATAAGTCTTTTGAGGCTTTAATGCGAAAATATGGGATCACCCATAAAGTCGCCACCCCTTATCATCCACAAACAAGTGGACAAGTTGAAGTATCCAATCGATCAATTAAGAATATTCTAGAAAAAACGGTTAACCCAAATCGCAAAGACTGGTCTTTGCATTTAACTGATGCACTTTGGGCTTATCGTACTGCTTTTAAAGGCCCGATTGGTATGTCTCCGTACCGTCTTATATTTGGCAAACCTTGTCACTTGCCTGTGGAATTGGAGCATAAAGCCTACTGGGCTATTAAGAAATTTAATTTTGATATGGATAAGGCTAGTTCACTACGCAAACTTCAACTTAATGAACTAGAGGAAATCAGGAATGAAGCATATGAGAATGCTCGAATTTATAAAAACAAAATGAAAGTCTTTCATGATAGAAATATTATGAGAAAAACATTTGAGCCTTCCCAGAAAGTTCTATTGTATAATTCAAGACTTCATTTATTTCCAGAAAAATTGAGATCTAGGTAGACCGGCCCATTTATAGTTAAAACTGTTTATCCGTATGGAACTGTTGAGATAGAGAATCCAAACACCGGTAATATTTTTAAAGTAAATGGCCAACGTTTGAAGTTATTTTTGGACAACTTTACCCCAGAGGTTGAATCGACCAATCTGGGAGATCCTGTTTATCAGGATTGATCTCTATATCTGCTAGAGATCCTCTATTTGTACATAATTTTTCTTTCTTTCATATGACAATTGGTGAGCAACAACAGTGTGCAGTCATTCTATCAGGTAAATTCTAACCTTCAGCCTTATTATCCTTCATACAATCATATTTAATGCATTCATGTTGAAACATTGGGGACAATGTTGAATTTAAGTTGGGGGGAGAGATTACTGTATTTTTCTATATATCATACCAATTGTCATATCATTTTTTAAAAAAAAACTATTAAAAAAATAATAAAAAATAATATATATATAATAATAGTAATAATAATAACAAAAATATATTTTGTTGCATTTAATTACCACTTTAATTTTCTAAGCAAATAAACATGTGCAGCTATTAAGGCAAGGAGCGCATTATGACTTATCAAAGACCTATTACTAGATCCCCACATAAGTATCAATGACAATAGGAAGGCCTTAGGAGTTCACTTGTGTTATCTATTTGTTTGTTGACCTTATTCGCAAGAGAAGTATGAGTGTCCTTGTCTTAAAGTTCATGATTTGGTTTTCACATAAAGATAGAGTTTGAAATTCCCGGCTAGATCACCTGGGTGCCTTATGTTCTGACCTTGGTTGACCTATAGTCACAATACAGTCACGTTACATAAAAAAAAAAAAAAAAGAAAAAAAAAAGAGAGAAATAATACAGTTTGTCTTCACTGAGTAACCGGGCCTCTTGCCTACAAAGCAGCGAGTGTTCGCGTAAAAAGGTGAAAATGACTGAAATAAGTGACTAGTCTGGCCTCGTGGCGTAGTCTGGTTTGAGTAATTAAGTCCGAGGGGTGTTTCACCTAATGCCTTGAGCCAATTGGATCAAGAGTCATTGACCCAAAGCTCGTTACATGGACCTTACTAGAGCCTAATGGAGTTGGACTGTTGTAGTCACTGTGCGAAAAAAAAAAAATATTTTAAACATGAGTGGGTTAGTTAAATTAAAACCAAGTGACTTGTGGATGACTGGTTTGACTCCATTGTTTTAGAACTCTGTGTACCTGGGATGTCTAGTTGGGATTGATAGCTTCAATTTTATATGCAAACCATTCTGGGCAAATAACATGTGATATTCGAAAAATTTAGTAGGTCGGGAGCTAACAAATGATAGTTAACACTTGTGAATTTGAGTAGTGCACCTAGAACTCAAAGGGTACCCAATTGTGGTAGAGGTATAGGTATTCTGAGACGTCACATTTACATTTGCCTTAAGGGTTGCTATGTTTTAAAGTATCTTCTAACTTAAAAATGATGTTTGTGGGTAACATCACTGCAAACCCTCACGAGACAACACTCGTCCACTAGGGTAACCTAGGGGTTTAACGGCTTGTTGCACATGCTAAGTGCAATCGTAATGCTCTACGAAAGTGAGTATTTATTTTAATTCATGCATATTGATATATATTAATAAAATAAACAATACTTTTGCACCCTCATTTTATCATTTTCACACTAAATTGCTAGAGACTAGCAATAAACTAGTTGGGGGGTGTGATGATAGTACAAAAGTAAAACTTTCATATTATCTTAATTAGTATTATAGCTAATCTTTATTAATAAAATTAATTAATTAATGTTTTATTTGTGTCTGAGTGCATGTAATTCAAAAGACCCAATAATGCTGGATTTGAGCTCAATGCCTGGGAGCCCATGCTCAACAAATCTCTAGCGTCTCATCTGAGCCTCACGTCGCCTCCGCATATTCCACGCCTATATGGAAAGTCCAGACGCGATCTTGTTCACTCGTCCCATGCATCCACCTTCCAGATGCAACATTTCATCCGTGAGGCAACACCCCAACAGTTTTCTTCATCCCATCTACCGTGTCTCCCAACCGGATCATTCCAAGCCGCATTCAATATCCCAGCATCCAATTTCAGCCATCCGAGTCAATCCAAGCAGCTCCAAACCGATTCATGGCTTCTCTTCCCAACCGTCCGTGGATCTCCCAAGCATCGTGGCATCTCATCAGCGTCCTTCTGTCTCCCCTGTTTCTTCCCAGCTCATCCACGCGTTCTAGCGGAAGAGTCCCAAGCTCGATTTCATTCATCCCGTGTCTCAAGCAACCGGCTCTCCAAGCGGCATCCGATCGGTTCATCTTTGAATTCCCTTCCCATCAAAACAAATTCCCAACGGCAGCGAGGGAAATCCAAAAGCCAAACCGGCTCTTTCTTTCATCCGTGAAACAACTCCCCAAGTTCTTTTGGCTTCCAAGCAACAGAGAACCGTCCCAGCCATGAAGAGCATCCCAAGCGATTCATCCACTCCTAGCAGCGTTTCAGCTTCTCCGATCGCTTCTCCTCCTTCAAACATGCTGAAAGTATCCATAAAAGGAACCGGGAAGGGGCTACGAGGAGGGAGCCGAAGGAGGAAGGAGAGGAGGAGGAAAGAAGGAGGAGGAATTCGGAAGCCAGGGGGCCACGATTCATCATCCTTCCGGTGAAGGAAAGGGAAGAAGCTAGTCGGCGGGAAGGGGGATTGAGAGGCAATCGGACGGAGGAGAGAAGGGAGCCGGGAAAGAAAACAGAGTGCCCTGTTTTCTGAACCAAAGAAAAGAAAAAAAAAAGGGAATTTATGCTTTATTTTATTTGTTCTATACTAATCCCTTTTACAAAAATGCTTGCATCTCATATGGATAGCTAAATCTAATATAGCTAAGGCTAGGGAAAAGCCTAGCATTTTCTTCATGTATTTTCTTTAATCATCAATTGGATTTTAATGTTTTTGATTTGATTTATGGTGCAGTAGATTGATAGAAATTATTTCAAACTTATATATTTTCTTTGATTTGTTATTTTTCCCGGGTATAACAGATGCTTAGAAATCCATGTAGTTTAAAATAGAATTACCGTAATGCTGCCCATAAAACTAAATCTATTTTATTATGATTAATAGATGATTTTAAGAAATGCATGATTAAGTGCTAGGCTGAATCCTAATGCCTTAGTTATATTTTTGTCAATCTGAATATTATTTAGCCTTTAGTTTTTGTTCACTGTCAAATCCCTGTGGATTCGATCTCGGACTCACCGAGAATATTACTTTGCTACACCCTATACTTGGGGTATCCTATTTTTAATTTCTCTTTTAAAAAGAACAAGATTAAAATCGTAGCATCTCCCAGGCCAAAAGATGAACTCCACTCCTGCCCCCTGATGCCCCCATAAGAAGCTCTGGAACTGCCTCTCCATATCCTGCAACACAGCCAACGACACCATGGTATGGGACAACAAATAAACAGAGATCGAACTCAGAGCTAACCGTACCAAGATGACTCTCCTCATCATGAAGAGAGCGCTGGCTTGCCATCTTTCCAGTGTGCGCTTGATGCCCTTCTCCATCTGAATACACTTCGCCCTACGTAGATGATGAGAGCACAAAAGTGCGATCTACATGTCACTAAAATTAATGTTATTGCTAACCGATAATAATAAATTCACTAGATTAATATTATATTTGGGTTTGACACAGATTATCATAAATTAGAGATAAAATGCACATTGAGTACAAATTTGACTTCAGAATGATCCCTTCCCAGATCCGACCCGGTTGAAGATCGAGTCGGGTTCGGGTCTGAGTCGGGTCCGAGTCGGGTTCGGGTCCGGATCCAATTTTTCTATACTTTTGGGAAAGAATTTTTAGCAGATCTAATTTGACCATATCATAACTATGAGGTGCTGGGTGACCCATGACTTGAAAGACTTGCAATTGACCTCCAGTCAGAACAGATGACTCCTCCCATCTCAGGAGGGCAAAGAAAGTCCCAGACCTTCTTCCAAAATCCAATTCCATTGCAGAAACTGGCACATAACCCATATTCAGGGAGATCCTCTCACCCGCATCAAAGCATCCATGCGAAAACAGGGGAGAGGGAATGATCCCATGCGTCCGCCACATCGATCCCAAGTGCCCGTTCGAATGCATCCAACTCCCGTGCCAGCCACCGTGCCAGCAGCCCGCGTTCTTCACGCGGTGAACATCCCAGCGATCCAGCCTTCTCCATCGCGCCCAATCATCCCGGAATCCCAGCGGCCAGCCCCTCCTTCCAACGATCCCGCCTCACAGATCGCCTCCAGCCGCATCCGCACCATGATCGGCGGCCTCCCAGTGATCCCACGGCTCCCTCCACGGATCAAGCTCCCGCGTCCGCGTCCAAGGATCCGGCCATTCGAGATGTCCGCCCGTGATTCTCCCCCACACGCCACGGATCAAGCTTCCACGCCTTCCTCCGAGAAATCCCCGCTTCTCCCTTCCGGATTCAAGACCCCCCTCTGCCTCTGCTTCCGCCCATGGTGCGGATGCTAATCCCGGCGTTTCAGCCTCGTCCGTTGTCCATGACGCGTCCGTGATCCCGCCACCGTTTTGATTCTCAAGCCAGCTTCAAGGTGGGGGCGAGCTATAAAAGGAGGTGGTGCTCGGCTGTTGAGGGAGGGGAAGAAGAAGGGGGCCGGCGGGTCCACAGAAAAGAGAAGAACAGGGGAGAGGGCTCGGTTTGGGAGAGAAGAAAGAAAATCAAAAAGAAAATCAAACAGGGGAGATGGCTCTGTCTTGTGAAAAGAAAGAATAAAAAATAGGAGAGAGGGAAAAGGGGAGTTTCCTTGTTTTTCTTCTTTGTTTTTATATTTTATTTTGTAGAAGGAGGAATGGCTTCCAATCTTCATTTTACTATTGTAATTGTTCTTTTATGCAATCCATTAATTTTTCTTTTATGCAATTCATGTTTTAGGTTAAGTTTAATTTCTGCAATTTATTTTTATGCATTCAAGAATTCTTGTTTTAGTTGCAATATATGAAATTTTCTTTCATGCAGTTTATGTTTCAGGCTTCAATCTTCCTAAGCACTATTTTCATCCATGCCAAAGTTTTCCTTTGAATAGTTAAATATTTTATTAAATTTATAAATGCTCTTCTATTCCAAGTATTTGTCTTTTTGTTATTTTCAAATGGAAAACCTTCTCTGGCAGACTAGAGAATCATTTAACATCCTCAAAGTAATGTTTTTCTTTTGTTATTCAAAAATCGATTTTGAATCCGAGTGAACGTTCTAATTTTTATGTAACTCCAACCGCCTTCCTGTGGATCGACCTCTTACAACCACTATTCTTCGGGTAGAACAGGTAAGAGTAAATTAAATTTAAACTTTGTTCGTCGGTTCTAACAACGATCGGTCTAGCATATTTTTAGTTAGACAGAAAAAGGACGAACAGAATTTTGGCGCCGTTGCCGGAGAGGCAAATCGAGAAGCAAGAACGATCACGAAGATCAAATCAAATTTTGGATGCCCGGAGTGAACGTACTCCGGTAGTAAGTTTTTGTTTTTTTTATTTTTTTTATTTTTATTAATTTTCCTTATTTTGATAATTTCTAGTTAATAATTTCGTAGTTATTAAATTTTGAAATTTGAAATTCAAAATTTAAAATTCAAAAAAAAAAATTAAATTTTAAAAAAAATTCAAAAATTCAATTTTTTTTTTTAAATTCAAAATTTGAATTCTGAGATTCGAAATTTGAAGTAGAAAAAAGAAAAAAAATTTTAATTAAATCAAAAAAAATATAAAAAAAATTATTATTTTTGTTAGTAATTGATAGGGTGCAATCCCCCGAGGTTATCATACCTCTATTGGGACTCCTCACGGAGTAATCTCCAGAGCTTATTCAATGGGCATTCGGAGATTGACTGACGCATAAGAATTGTGTTTAGTTTACATTCAAGTTATTGCTATAAAAAAAATAAAAATAAAAATAAAAAAAAATTATAAAAAAAATAAAAATAAAAATAAAAAAATTTTTGCTTGCTCATTTAATCAATACAACCTAATGACATTGCATAAACTTTAAAAAAAAATATTGATTATTTGCTGCATTTAGTATTAAGCATTTGCATAAAGTAATTAAGGGCAAAACCCATTAAAAAGATAAGGTCGGGAAGTCATTACCTGTCCTTAGCCCAAAAATCACTACCTTGCATACATATCCTAAGCCAAATTAAATTAAAATCAAATTAGACATTGGCCTTAGGGTTTTCGAGCTCAATTAGGCTCTTGGAAAGAAGCGGCTGAAAGCCACTCCAGTGAGAATTTAGTAATTGGTGATGTCTAGGAAAGTTTTACAACAGTGAGAACTGTTACAGGTATTGTGGTATCGGTGTATCCCTTCTGGCACCACCGCACACCCCGGGACTTTCCTGGTCACTGGTTACTGGATCACTTAACTGGTAAGCTCAAGCTTAATCTGAAAGGGAGATTAGGAGCTGTTTAATCTAGAGAGAATTTCAGGAACTTTTTAACCTGATAAGTCTCTGTGCAACTAGATTTAAGAAGCTACTAAATCTCACTTAGCTCTAAGACTAATAGGATCAAATTGTTGTGTGGTGTTGATTGTGGTCATCTTGGTCTAGCCCTTCTTCTTATCTTTTAGGATTTCGTTTAAAAAATTGAGTCTAATTAAGTTGTGGAAAATGTATGCATGGTAGAAGGTCATTAAGGGATAAGTTAACCCCATTTGATCCTGAGATTGATAGAACTTTTCATCATAACCTGCGAACTGTAAACCAACCGTCGATCTCTACAATGGGTGAACTGTTGGGAACCCGCCCATGCCGCTGATATTTCAAAAAATTTTCAGATGGCAACGGAATCGGCATGCACGGGTTCGACGTTCATCGCATGAACGTTGTTTCGAGACCTTTCGTAATTAGGTAAGAATTAAAACTTTTAAAACTATTAGGAAGATCAAATCTTCACCTTGCGCGGGTAGATGATCACCGCAAATCTGAATTCGTGGTTTTGGAAGAGGGTTCGCTTGAAGCCGTTCAAACGTCCGGCCTCTACGGGTATCCACACGAAGCAGGATCCGATCCAAGCTCTCTATCTCACCGGGGTGCTAGCTCCCTTGCAGAGATAGCTTTGATGGCTGATGTCCTCCCTCTCAATCAACTCTTGATTGTGCTTGGAAGGAGGAAGAAGAAGGATGAAGAAGAGGAAGAAGATGAGCCCCTACGCAGCCTTCTGCTGTTCCTTGCGTTGGATGAAGGAAGGGAAGGGAAAGGAAGCCGCCAACTCTTGGCTTTTCTTCTCCCTTTGCTTGCGGCTGAACCAAGAGGAGGAGAGGGGGCTTCCACGGCTTGAAGAGGAGGAAAAAGATTCATCTAGGGCACCGGCCCTAGTCCTCCTTTAATAAGGATGAAGGGCTCCTACAAGTTAGGAGCCCTTGACAACTTTCCAAGAGGGGGCGCCGGCCCCCTCTCTCTTCATGTCGGACCTAATCAAGTGGAGAGGGGCTGATGCCCCTCTTACTTGGTTAGCCTAATCCTCTTCCAAAGAGGATTAGGTCCCTCTTTCATGGTTTAATCCTAATCTAATTAGGATTGGCCAAATTGGGTTCAATCTATGCTAGTCCTAATCCAATTAGGACTTGAATGAACCATGACTCAATTGAACTCTTCAATCCTAATCCAATTAGGAGTCATGTTGATTCATTAGATTAATAATTAATTTAGACTTAAGGAATCCTAATCTAATTAGGATTTGTTTAATTTTAGTCCTAATCCAATTAGGACTCTATTTGAATCCGAAGTCCTAATCCAATTAGGATTTCTAGGAATCCTACTCCAAGTAGGAATCCAATTTTGATTCAAAATTCCTAATCTCATTAGGATTGTAGGAATCCTATTCCAAGTAGGAATTCCAGTCCTACTCCAACTAGGATTTTCAGTCCTAATCCAACTAGGACTCTAGAAATCCTACCCGAAGTAGGACTCTTGTTTCAAGTCCAATTAATTAATTCCCTTTGTTTCTTCTTCAACTTCTTATCAATCAAATTGATTACTTGTGATTCCTAATCACGATTTCAACCATCGGATCGGTCAATACTTCTAGTGTGTGTGACCCCATAGGTTCTATTCTGACTGGTAGTGAGATATATTGTGATCTCTATCTCAATATCATTGAAAACTCCTTTCAATGGGTTGGAACGATTCCAACTCAACTCATTAGGGTTTATCGATCATCAAGATAATCCCTATGAGTCCCACCATCCACCAGTGACACCTAGCAGCATGTAGTGGCTACCCAGCAGAATGGAATGATGAACCTCTAGGTGCAGTTAACATGTGATACAGTCCTACTATCGTGGATCCCTACAGGACGGAGGTCATGGACAACTCGTCAAACCCCATCGTCTGTCATATGTCAAGATTTATTCGACTTGAGTTCGATGGTGGAAAACTCTTTTTCCACTTTATATTACTGCCCTGGCCAAGGTCTTAGAACTCAGTCTAACAAATCACATAGGATCACTCCTCTTCTATCAAGGTCGATAGATTCCTTATAGGTGCATACCCTACTCCTACAGTGAACCTACTGCAGCCAATCTACACTGCATTGACCCATATGGCTAGAGACCATGTATGTGTGCAGTCAAACTACAATAACCTCACTGTGAGTAGCCGAAGCACCGCAGGTCAAAGGACCAGTCACACTACTGCAACATCAAGCAAGTCACTGACGAGTGGATAGACATCCAAGTGACTTCTTGTCTTGGTCACGCTCAGTACCCTTGTTCTCTAACAAGCACCTACACTATCACTTCAGTGTCCCTACACTGTGGACTCAAGTCTCGTCCATCCAGAAGGAAAGTGATCTGTGCACTGATCGGATCGATCACCGTCCTCGTGATGATTCATTGATCAGGAGCATTTAGAAATTAATCACCAATGATACATGGCTCAAATTCTCAACTCTTGAGAATATGTATCATCATCTTATTAATTCCTTGGACGATTCATAGACACATAAACAATATGAATGAAAAGATGCCTTTTATTTATTCAATAATAAATAGTCAAGTACAAAATTATGTCCCTAGAATCAACAATGTGTCAGCCAAATTGACTTCTAGGGCATATATCTAACAATCTCCCACTTGCACTAAAGCCAATTGGTCATATATCTTAGGCCCATCTTCTCAAGGTGGGCTTTAGTCTTTTGCTGACTCAGCTGCTTAGTGAACGGGTCTGCCACGTTATCCGCGGAGTCTACTCTCTGCACCTCTACATATTTCTTCTCCACATTGTCGCGTATGAGGTGAAAGCGCCGCTCTATATGCTTAGACTTCTGATGAGACCATGGCTCCATAGCTGTGCTATGGTGCCAATGTTATCGCAGTAAAGTATTATGGCATCTAATGACATTACACCTAACTCTGCAATTAACTTTTAATCAGAAGGTTTCCACTGCACCCTTAGATACGGCTTAACATTCAGCTTCTAAGGTAGAATCTATAATGATCGGTTGTTTGGAACTCTTCCAATTTACTGAACCACAATTGCACATATTCTGATGCAGACTTTCTATCATCAATATGTGTGCATCCTTCCACCTTCAACTCTGATCTTCTCCCAAAGACCAAGAACATGTCCTAAGTTCTTCTCAAGTACTTAAGACTGTTCTTCACAGCTGTCCAGTGTTCTTCACCTGGATTCGACTGATATCTGCTTGTGACACTCACAGCAAGAGCTATATCAGGTCGTGTACACAGCATGGCATACATGAGGCTTCCTATTGCCGATGCATAGGGAATCTTGCTCATGCGTTGAATCTCTTCAGATGTGTTGGGGCACATCTTCTTGGAGAGATGAATTCCATGCCTAAGGGGTAAGAGACCCCTCTTGGAGTTTTCCATGCTGAACCTCTTCAGCACCTCCTCTATGTACATCTTCTGTGAAAGGCCAAGCATCCTTTTAGATCTATCTCTATAGACCTTTATTCCCAAAATATAGGATGCTTCCCCAAGGTCTTTCATGAAGAATTCTTTTGACAACCAGACCTTGACCGAGGTTAGCATGGGAATATCATTCCCAATCAGGAGAATGTCATCTACGTACAGTACGAGAAAAAGACAGCACTCCCACTAACCCTTTTGTAAACACATGGTTCCTCTTTGTTTTTGATGAAATCAAACGTTTTGATTGCATCATCGAAACGAGTGTTCCAACTCCGAGATGCTTGTTTTAGTCCATAGATGGACCTTTGCAGCTTGCAGACCTTGTGATCTCCATCACTGGAAGTGAAACCCAAAGGCTGTTCCATATAGATATCTTCATCAAGATATCCATTCAGGAAAGCAGTTTTCACATCCATCTGCCAGATTTCATAATCATGAAATGCTGCAATGGCAAGCAATGTTCGGATGGATTTTAGCATGGCTACAGGTGAAAAGGTCTCCTGATAGTCAATGCCTTCGCGCTGACTATACCCTTTCGCCACAAGCCTTGCCTTATAGGTCTCTACCTCTCCATCCGAACCTATCTTCCTTTTGTAGATCCATTTGCATCCAATAGGTACAATACCTTCTGGTGGGTCTACTAAGGTCCAGACTTGGTTGGAATGCATGGAGTCTAACTCTGACTTCATAGCTTCCAGCCATTTCTCGGAATCGATATCAGATATCGCCTCGTTGTAGGTTTTGGGATCCTGTATGTGATCCCTATCTCCCACTAGGAACATTTCCTCGGTATCCTCTTCTAGTATACCTAAGTATCTATCGGGAGGATGGGAGACCCTACTAGATCTACGAGGTGGTCGAGGGACATCGTGTACTGGCTCTTTATGAATGGGTTCAATAGGATCCATGACTCGTTGCTTTTCAGAGACTTTCTCTTCAAGCTCAATTTTCCTCCCACTGCCTCTATCAAGGATAAACTGATTTTCCAAGAAGATGGCATGACGGCTCACAAACACATTGTGATCCTCTGAGACGTAAAAAATTGTATCCTAATGACTCTTTAGGATATCCTATAAAACGAGCACTTATGGTCCTAGCCTCTAACTTGTCCGCCTGTAGTCTCTTGACGTGGGCCGGACATCCCCAAATCTTGAGATGACCCAGACTTGGTTTCTTACCATGCCATATCTCATACGGTGTGGTAGGAACGGATTTAGAGGAAACTCTATTCAATAAATAAATCGCTGTGAGTAAGGCATCTCCCCAAAGGAACATAGGTAAATCAGTGAAGCTCATCATGGACCTGACCATGTCCAATAGGGTCCGATTCCTCCTCTCTGACACCCCGTTGAGCTGAGGTGTACCCGGAGGTGTCCATTGTGAGACTATGCCGTTTTCTTTGAGATAGTCCCGGAATTCCCCACTAAGGTATTCTCCTCCTCGATCTGATCGAAGAGCCTTAAGAGATTTTTCAGTTTGTTTTTCTACTTCATTCTTGAACTCTTTGAACTTTTCAAAAGACTCAGACTTGTGTCTCATAAGATACACATACCCATACCGTGAATAATCATCGGTAAAGGTAATGAAGTAAGAATAACGTCCCCTGGCTAGCACATCGAATGGGCCACATACATCTGTATGTACTAGGGTAAGTATTTCAGTGGTCCTCTCCCCATGTCCTACAAAGGGCAGTCTAGCCATTTTTCCTTGAAGACAGGACTCGCAAACTGGATATGACTCGGAAGTCAATGAGCCTAAAAGCCCATCTTTATCCATTTTGTTCATTCTGTCTTCTCCAATATGGCCAAGCCTGAGGTGCCACAAATATCTTTGGTTTATCTCATCTCTGGATCTTTTGGATCCTTTGGCACTCACATCTTGCTCGGTAACATTCACAGATACATCCATATGTAAATGATAGAGACTGTCAATCATGAAACCGCGTGCGACTATTTTATTTCTTAAATAAATAGAACAGCAGTCTTTGTCAAATGTAAAAACATGATCTTCCTTTGCTAGACATGAAACAAAAATCAAATTTCTGCTAGCAGCAGGTACATAATAGCAGTCTCTAAGTAATAAACTAAATCCAGACGGTAGTCGCAAATGGTAGGTGCCCACAGCCACAGCAGCAACTTTTGCCCCGTTGCCAACCCGAAGGGTTACCGCACCTTCCGCCAGCCTTCTACTTTCCTTTAGACCCTGCATGGTAGTGCACAAATGAGCACTAGAACCAGAATCTATAACCCAACTAGAAGTAGAAGAAACCGTTAGATTAGTTTCAATTATGAGCAAGTCTATACCTTCTGAAGGCGTGTCACCTTTCTTGTTCTTCAGGCTCTCGAGGTATGAAGGACAGTTTCTCTTCCAGTGGCCTTCGACATTGCAGTGGAAACATTTTCCTTTGTCGTTAGCCTTTTTCTTTTGAACTTCCTTCTTTGGCTTCTTGTCTTTCTTCTGCTTCTTAGCAGGCTTCTTTTTCTTCCAAGTAGACTTTCTCTTGGAACCAGAAGTCAACTCAGCAGCAAGGACATTGCCCCTTGAACCTTTCAAGGCTCCCTCAGCAGTTACCAACATGTTGATTAGTTCAGTCTTAGTGCATTCAATCTTATTCATGTGGTAGTTTACTATAAACTGACCAAATGAATCAGGAAGTGACTGTAGGATCAAATCCACTTGTAATTCCTTGTGCATGTCCATACCAAGTTTCTCAAGCTCCTCTAGGTCCTTGATCATGGTCAGACCGTGATCATGGACAGACTGCTCTTCGCGCATTTTCGCTTTGAAAAGTCTCTTGGACACTTCAAAACGAGCTGTGCGACTTTGCTCACCATACAACTCTTGCAGGTGTGCTAGTATGTCCCTAGCAGTCTTCATACTTTCATGCTGGCATTGGAGTTCATTAGACATGGATGCCATCATATAGCATTTTACTCTAATGTCATCATCCAACCACTTTTTATACAACTCACGTTGAACATCAGTAGAACGTGCTGGTAGTGTGGGGATATCTGAATCGAGTATGTAGCCTATTTTCTCACAGTCCAAAACTATTTTGAGATTTCTAAGCCAGTCTTTGTAATTGGTTCCGGTCAGTCGGTTGGTCTCAAGAATACGGGTCAGAGGGTTTGAAGCTGACATTGTATCTGCAGAGAGTAAAGATTCTAGTTAGACTTTTGTACTTGATCCTAATCTGTTCTAAGGTCTTTTAGAACAAATGTGACTCCCACTATTTTCTCGAATCCCTTGCACTCCCCTGGTAGGGAAACGGAAATCCCACACGACTAGGGTTTCTAATGGGTACTGCGGTCCCACCGATTTACATGCCACCTCACCTAACAGTTATTGGTGACACATAGATGGATGAGTGTACAACTCTTGTACAATGCTTCTCAAGCATGTTGCAGTGTAACTTGGTCTCTAAGCCATGAAGACCTCACCTAACAGTTATTGGTCCCATTTCTTAGTTAAGTCAGACCCACCGTATAACCGTAGGAATAAAGTCGTCATTGGGTCCTCACCTAACAGTTATTGGTGCCCAACCCCACCTTTACCCTACAACATCTCATGTCTATAGAGAGGTCCAGCCCCCCGATGCAACTTGACCACTGTGTCCAGCCGAGACAAATCAACATCAGAAAGGCCTTAGCAGCTCTACTACAGTGGAAGACCTATTGACTTAATATTGGTTAATCAGGTCTTAGTGTTTGCAACTTGAGCCCTTCATAAGAGGTAATCGAACAATTGGCCAGGTAAGCAGGTGGGAGGCTCCCCTTACTCAGAGAGTAAGGTCCTAATTAAGTAACCACCTTTCATGCTTTCCTAGACACCAATTAGATCAATTAATCTAATATGACTTGCTCATGTCGGTTCACTCTCGACTTGATTGAGGAGGTTTTGATTTAGGTCTCAATTGGGTTTGATACATCATATGTAAACCTATCTACCCGACTCGCATTCACATCACATGCAAACGGCACATCACAGGCAGTTATAATCGCAGCATCAAATTAAAGCTAAACTTTAAATAGGTGATGATCATGGATTCTAATTAGGTCGTATTACAAGCACATGCACATCAATCGATCAAGTGGTCTTCAACTCTTGAATTGGTTCTAAGCCTCCTTGATTCGATCCTTGATCAACTCTTGATCCCATCGCCATCAACCGCTTAGATCACCTTTCATCTCATGCCTTTGCTTCAACTTGATCGTTGATGTACATCACATCACAGAAATACAACCAGATGTAAAATAAAAATAAAAATAAATTACATCTCCTTTTAGGAGGCACGCAGGCCTCTCAAAACATCAAATAAGATGCATGCAAGCATCTGAAAAATTACATGACATCGCAGATCACATCGCAGGTCATTACATTTGATACCAAAAGGGTTTGAATCCTATGATCATCACCGTATGCAACAATTATAATTTTCAGATCTGAAAACTAACTGATTATATCATGACATAGGTCGCTGATCATGCTAATCATGATTCTAAACTTTGTAATCCCATTAACAATGTAATTAGAATCATCTTTTTATCACATAAAAATCAGCATGCAAAAATCAGCACCCCTGAAAATTCTGCATGCAGAATTTTTCAGCATGCATGATCATTCAATTTTCAGATCTAATAAGCCTTTAGATATTTAATTCTTACCTTAATCTACGAAGCCTAGGCTCTGATACCACTGTTGGGAACCCGCCCATGCCGCTGATATTTCAAAAATTTTTCAGATGGCAGCGGAATCGGCATGCACGGGTTCGACGTTCATCGCATGAACGTTGTTTCGAGACCTTTCGTAATTAGGTAAGAATTAAAACTTTTAAAACTATTAGGAAGATCAAATCTTCACCTTGCGCGGGTAGATGATCACCGCAAATCTGAATTCGTGGTTTTGGAAGAGGGTTCGCTTGAAGCCGTTCAAACGTCCGGCCTCTACGGGTATCCACACGAAGCAGGATCCGATCCAAGCTCTCTATCTCACCGGGGTGCTAGCTCCCTTGCAGAGATAGCTTTGATGGCTGATATCCTCCCTCTCAATCAACTCTTGATTGTGCTTGGAAGGAGGAAGAAGAAGGATGAAGAAGAGGAAGAAGATGAGCCCCTACGCAGCCTTCTGCTGTTCCTTGCGTTGGATGAAGGAAGGGAAGGGAAAGGAAGCCGCCAACTCTTGGCTTTTCTTCTCCCTTTGCTTGCGGCTGAACCAAGAGGAGGAGAGGGGGCTTCCACGGCTTGAAGAGGAGGAAAAAGATTCATCTAGGGCGCCGGCCCTAGTCCTCCTTTAATAAGGATGAAGGGCTCCTACAAGTTAGGAGCCCTTGACAACTTTCCAAGAGGGGGCGCCGGCCCCCTCTCTCTTCATGTCGGACCTAATCAAGTGGAGAGGGGCTGATGCCCCTCTTACTTGGTTAGCCTAATCCTCTTCCAAAGAGGATTAGGTCCCTCTTTCATGGTTTAATCCTAATCTAATTAGGATTGGCCAAATTGGGTTCAATCTATGCTAGTCCTAATCCAATTAGGACTTGAATGAACCATGACTCAATTGAACTCTTCAATCCTAATCCAATTAGGAGTCATGTTGATTCATTAGATTAATAATTAATTTAGACTTAAGGAATCCTAATCTAATTAGAATTTGTTTAATTTTAGTCCTAATCCAATTAGGACTCTATTTGAATCCGAAGTCCTAATCCAATTAGGATTTCTAGGAATCCTACTCCAAGTAGGAATCCAATTTTGATTCAAAATTCCTAATCTCATTAGGATTGTAGGAATCCTATTCCAAGTAGGAATTCCAGTCCTACTCCAACTAGGATTCCCAGTCCTAATCCAACTAGGACTCTAGAAATCCTACCCGAAGTAGGACTCTTGTTTCAAGTCCAATTAATTAATTCCCTTTGTTCCTTCTTCAACTTCTTATCAATCAAATTGATTACTTGTGATTCCTAATCACGATTTCAACCATCGGATCGGTCAATACTTCTAGTGTGTGTGACCCCATAGGTTCTATTCTGACTGGTAGTGAGATATATTGTGATCTCTATCTCAATATCATTGAAAACTCCTTTCAATGGGTTGGAACGATTCCAACTCAACTCATTAGGGTTTATCGATCATCAAGATAATCCCTATGAGTCCCACCATCCACCAGTGACACCTAGCAGCATGTAGTGGCTACCCAGCAGAATGGAATGATGAACCTCTAGGTGCAGTTAACATGTGATACAGTCCTACTATCGTGGATCCCTACAGGACGGAGGTCATGGACAACTCGTCAAACCCCATCGTCTGTCATATGTCAAGATTTATTCGACTTGAGTTCGATGGTGGAAAACTCTTTTTCCACTTTATATTACTGCCCTGGCCAAGGTCTTAGAACTCAGTCTAACAAATCACATAGGATCACTCCTCTTCTATCAAGGTCGATAGATTCCTTATAGGTGCATACCCTACTCCTACAGTGAACCTACTGCAGCCAATCTACACTGCATGGACCCATATGGCTAGAGACCATGTATGTGTGCAGTCAAACTACAATAACCTCACTGTGAGTAGCCGAAGCACCGCAGGTCAAAGGACCAGTCACACTACTGCAACATCAAGCAAGTCACTGACGAGTGGATAGACATCCAAGTGACTTCTTGTCTTGGTCACGCTCAGTACCCTTGTTCTCTAACAAGCACCTGCACTATCACTTCAGTGTCCCTACACTGTGGACTCAAGTCTCGTCCATCCAGAAGGAAAGTGATCTGTGCACTGATCGGATCGATCACCGTCCTCGTGATGATTCATTGATCAGGAGCATTTAGAAATTAATCACCAATGATACATGGCTCAAATTCTCAACTCTTGAGAATATGTATCATCATCTTATTAATTCCTTGGACGATTCATAGACACATAAACAATATGAATGAAAAGATGCCTTTTATTTATTCAATAATAAATAGTCAAGTACAAAATTATGTCTCTAGAATCAACAATGTGTCAGCCAAATTGGCTTCTAGGGCATACATCTAACATGAACATATTAGAACCCTGAATGAATTATTCGCTCCTGCATCCGCTAGTCCACCTACATGTATAGTATTGCCAATAAATAATGCAGCCCAATTTGAAATTCGGGCTGCAACAATAAACATGTTACCCAAGTTTCATGGGTTCGAGAGTGAACAACCCTATATTCATCTAAACAAGTTTTTGACAATCTGTCAAACATTTAGAAATCAAAACTTAGATGAAGAGGGTATTAAATTAAGATTGTTTCCCATGACTTTAGAAGATCGTGCTGCTGCATGGCTGTATTCCCTTGCTTCAAATTCCATCACATCATGGGAACAGCTGTCTAGGAAGTTCATGGCTAAGTTCTATCCCATGGTAAAAACTGAAAAAATTAAGGATGCCATCAGAACTTTTAGAGAAAAATCTGAAGAAGAATTCTTTCAAACTTGGGAACGATTCCATGACTTGTTGGTCAAATGCCCACACCATGGGCTTGATAAGGCTGATCTGGTCCACTTCTTTTATAAAGGACTAACTCCGGCACATAGAAATATGATTGAGTCCATGCACAAGGGTAGGTTTATGAACCAAACCCCGGATCAAGCCTATGAATTTCTTGTTGACTTAGCTGAAAATGCCCAAAATTGGAGTAGCTATGGTGAGGAAGTAATTAGAGATGAGTTTGGGTCTAGAAAACATGATGACCCAAAGATTGATTCAAAGATTGATTTTGATGATCACAAAACCTTGAAGTATAAATACTAATGTTTGTGTTGCAAGGAGAAAGATATTTATTTTGCAAGGAACATAGCAAGTTGGAAGAATACAAGAAGGCCTCCAAAGTTCTGAAGAAAAGTTGGAAGAAAGCTACAATTCATTGGCCCAAGTTTCAAGTTCAAAGAATTCAAGTTGAAGGAGCAAATTCAAAGAAAAATTCAAAAGAATAGTCCTCGAGTCGACTCCTGGAAGTTTAGAGTCGACTCTGGCACTCTAGAGTTTCAAGAAACAGTGCTCGAGTCGACTCCGGGACTCTACGAGTCGACTCCGACTGAGAACAAACAAAAAGACAGAGAGTTGATTTTCTGCGCTACAGTGATCTCGAGTCGACTCCCAACTTCAGGAGTCGACTCCCAACTTCAGGAGTCGACTCCCAGCTACAGTGCCGGCAGACTACTATTCACAGATCAACTCCTGTTTCAGCCGAGTCGACTCCTACTTCAGCCGAGTCGACTCGAGCACGCTGGGAGGCATAACGGCTAGTTTTTTCTTGATTCCAACGGCTCTATTTTTGTCTCTAACGGCTAGATTTTTGTTGGGACTCCCTCTAAAGCTATAAAATCAAGAGAAGAGCTAGGGGAGAAGGTATGGAAGTGGGAGAAAACATTTAGGGAAGAAATTTGAAAGAGATTACAAGGAAAATCTCCCATAAGCACAAAAGGGCCATTCAAAGTAAAATAGAGAGAAGAAGAGCATCCAAGTGAATCCCAAAGCTTCCTCTCCATCCGTGTGCTGCCTCGGAGATCCTCTACTTCGTGCAAAATCAGAAGAGGGGCAAGTGAAGAAGAAGCCGAGTTCCTCCATCTACAAATTAGTTTGAGGGCTTCTTCTCTTTTCTTTACTTATGTACATTTGCTATATTTGCTTATTTGAGAAGCTTGTATTTGATATAAACTCTTGTTCTAGTATCTTGTAACTTGATTCAATCAAGGGATTGAATCAAGGGGTTAAGGTTTGTTGGTAAGCCAAAGGAAAAAACCAACGTTGTAAGGTTGTGGTTAGTGAGCCTTTGGGGAAAACCAACCGGGTTGGATTGTGAGCCCGTGAAAACAATCTGTTGGTTCTAGTCGGTGAGCCTGTGAAAACCGACCGAGTTCGTTGTGATCTCGCAAAACAACAAGTTGGGTTGTGAGCTTGTAAAACAACCGACTGTAATCTAAGGGATTATAGTGAAATTCCCAAGAGGTCTTGGGGAGTGGATGTAGGTGCTGGGGTGCACCGAACCACTATACATCTTTGTGTTTGTGATGCCTTATCTCTTGTATTTCATGCCTTCCATTCATGCTTGATTGTGTAATATCTCTAGCTTTGTTTTCTATAGAGTTATAAGTGATTTGCTTAGCTTCCACTCCATTCTTACCATACACATAGATTAAAATTGATTATACAACTATAAGTTAGTTTTAGATCAATTGCACCCTAAAGCCATAGTATAATTGCTCTAGCTTAATCTTCCACTGCTTTACTTGTAATTGCCTAGAGCTTAAGTAAATAACATCTTATTATTCCGCTGCATTCTATTCAAAGTAAAAATTAGGGAACATAATTTTTAGAAAACCCAATTCACCCCCCCTCTTGGGTTGTCACCTTGGGCAACAAGTGGTATCAGAGCAGGTGCTCTAAGATTAATTATTGATCTCAAGATCAAGAGCCAAAGATCATGACAACTCAAATAGATAGTTTTCTAGGAGAAGGACAATCAATTGACACACCTCCACTATTTAATGGCATAAACTATACACATTGGAAAATACGCATGCGCATTTTTATTCAATCACAAAACTATTATTTATGGAAAATCATAATAAATGACCTTCACATACTCTCTCAAACTATTAATGAGAAAGACTTAGCACAATTGAATGCTAATGCTATGAACTTTCTATATTGTGCTATCCATGAATCTATATTTCATAAGATTTCTGCATGCTTATCTGCTAAAGAAATCTGGGATACTTTAACAATTATTTATGATAAATCTCAGATTAGCTCACA
The DNA here is from genome assembly GCF_051530095.1 of Phoenix dactylifera. Classification (NCBI taxonomy): domain Eukaryota; kingdom Viridiplantae; phylum Streptophyta; class Magnoliopsida; order Arecales; family Arecaceae; genus Phoenix; species Phoenix dactylifera. The sequence continues at coordinate 12,821,151 of NC_143196.1, read as the reverse complement.
TGTGCTTCAATTGCGTACTAACAATGAGATTGCAGAATCCTCCACAGTAGCCGAGTCGACTCCCAGTTTGTCCGAGTCGACTCCTAGAGAAGAACAGTCTGAAAGACAGAGACACAGTCTTGAAGACCCTGTGAACGAGTCGACTCCAAGTAGTTCCGAGTCGACTCCCAAGTTAGCCGAGTCGACTCCAACAAGGCCCGAGTCGACTCGGAGGCAGATTAGTTCAAAAAACAAAGAGTACGGTGATGGAAACAAGGATCCATTCCCGAACACCGAAAGATTCAAAAGCTTCCTAAAGACAAAGAAGAAGAGGAAGCAAGAAGAAAGGAAGAAAGAGATAAAAAGCAAGAAAGCCTTGACCAAGGAAGAGTCAAGCAAAAAATTGAAAGCTAGAAGCAACAATGAACTACAAGAGGTAACTAACTTATGTTTTATGGCATTAGAAGATAAAGTAGAATCTGAATCTAATTTTACACCAAATAAATTTCGTGAAGAATATTCTTATGATGAACTATTAAATACTTTTCATGATTTGTATGGTGAATGTAGAAAATTAGTTATCAAAAATAAAAATCTTAAAAAGCTAAATCTCGAAATCTCAAAAGAAAGAAATTCTATTACTAAAATATATGACAAACTAAATTCTGAAAATAAAAGTTTAAGGTTATTTTCAGAAGAATTGATTCAGAAAAATCATAGCTTAATTAAAGAGAATCAAAACTTAAGTAAAGAAATTAATCAATTAAAATCTTTTATTAACAAATTCACCGTAAGTTCAGAACGATTAAAAATGATGTTTGAAAGCCAATATGTTGCTTGTGATAAATCAAAACTTGGCTTGATTCCTTTACTTAACAATAAATCTCTAGAGAAAAAGGTTATCAATTCATCAAGCAAACCATTAAATAAGATAAGTTATTTCAACAATGAAAAGGATGGGAATAACAACTTTACCTATCGTTCTAGTATAATTAAATTAAATGGTAAAGTTATTACTATTAAACAGATATGGGTTCCAAAAGGAACCATATGTCCTAACTCTCAAGGACTCAAGCAAGCTTGGGTACCCAAAATGAGAAAATGAGGATGTACACATAGGTGTACCAAGATACCCATGGAACAAAAGAAACTTAAAATATACTTATGAAAAGTTATTAACAAAAATCAGTAATCCTTGCATCTCATCATTATTTTTGCTTAGTATTTGATATGAATTGCTAGTAGTGATCAATTTTGTGATATAGAAAATACTTTTGGAAATATGATCAAATCACTTCATAGTATACTTTACTCACTATTGGATAAGTTGCAAAATGATTAATTTATTAAGAATAATTTTATGAATTCTCTATATGCTTAATTGAGAGTTTTTATCCATGGCATTATTGTTTATTGATCATAGATATGATAATGTGTACTTGGTATGTTTTTAAATATATGCACTATGAATACCAAGATTAAAGAAACCATCTTTAGCATACAAAATCAACTCATGCTAGTATATACTTAATCTCAAAAGACCTTGCCATTGGCTTACTTAAATTATCTTCTTAAAGGTCAAAGTTTTGCTATGCATGCTAACTAAGGAAACAACCAAAAATCATTTCTAAATCTAAAGATGTTGTTTCCATCTCTAAGTTTTCAAAAGCTTACATTGGATTTGTTCTTGGAAAATAAACTTGAAAATATTTTCTGTATTTGCTGAATCTTGTAAAAGTGTTTCAAATGATAAAGGTTTCCTAACTGTGAAGATAAAGAGTATCATGGCACAGTGTTGAAAACCAAAATCCTGATAAAGTTTATGCAGAAATTAACTATTTCAGCACCAAGGACATCTTAAGTAAAATAGGGGTAATAGAATTCTTGAAGAAATGAAAAAGACAATTGTGTATGATAGTCATGATTTTTAAAAGCTATCATCACTGCTTGTCATACATATGATTTCTATTAGATCTATTTTTGATGAAAACTCCTTTTGATCTTCTGAAAAATAGAAAATGAACTATTGCATATCTTTCATATTTATCAGTAGTATATGTTATACTTGATATGGTTTCTTGAAAGTAATGCCAAATCTGATAGAGATATGTCTATCCTTGGATATCATTCATCAAGCAATGCATATAGAATATTCAATGAAAAGATTTTAGTTGCAGAAATATCAATTCATTTTATTCTTTATGAGACTAATGATTTATTATCAAGATACTAAAATCAAATTATATATGTATATGGTTAATCTTTTACATATAACAATCTGAAAACATGTTAATAATTAGAACCAAATTGAGCTTTTCAGAAATGCACTTAATGAAGAAAAATTGATGACTACTAAAAGACTAAATCAAGAAAAGATAAAATAGATCTTGATGAAATTCTTGCATGATTAGAAGTAAAGATCACCATTATCATTTGCTTGCTTTATGAGCTTTATATTCTATCAAATGAGTGTGTAGAATGGACTCCTATGTGCTTACTTTATTAAAGAAGATATATGTTAAATAACCACCATATTTGAAAACACTCATTACAAATATGATAAAGCAATATATGATTTGAAACAAGCATCAAAAGCTTGATATATAAAAGCTTAGGTAACCTTGTTGATAGAAAGTAATAGTGATAAATCTATGCATCAAAAAGAAGAATCTATGATATCTTGCTTGCTCATAGCACACATTGATGACATCATTTTTGGTTCTACTAATGAAGAGTTATATTGCAAAGTGAGTTTGAAATATGATGAATGAATTAACATCTTCTCTCAAACTCCAAATTAAGACAAACAGGAAAGGAGATCTTCATTGACCAACGTTAGTCCACAAGAAAACTCTTATAGAAGATTGGCGTGAAGAAGGTATATCTATGACCCCATCTTGTAGAAATTGTAAAGGATGAGCAAAGTAGATCTATTGTTTAAAGCTGTATTGAAGCATGATAGAATAATTATTTTATCATACAGCTAGTAGACCAGATTGTATGCTCATTATGTGACCTTGTGCAAGACTTCAATCTAACTTTAATTAATCATATTTTATTGATAACAAGTACGTCATAATCTGAATTTTGATAGAAACAAACGTTTAAGATAAGTTGATTAAAACTTAGTTAACACATCTTATTGATAATTATCTTAAGCAAATAGAATCTAAACTAAATTGATTTGACCTTGATAAATCTGTCTATTGCCTCACATGCTTGTCCTTGAACTATCTTGGTTAATGAATCTATCTCTTTAGTTCAAGTGATATGTGCTTGCTTATATTTAGGCAATCTCTTGAATAAAGTGACTCAACATGCAACTATTGTCATATCTCATATTGAGTCATCTAATTAAAAAATATATATATATGTTGGATGAATGCTTTGTATTTTAAAGAAACTAATGACCTTCATGTAAGATACACTAAACATTCACATGCAAACAAGAGAGAGGATCTTCTTCAGCCAAAAGTTCACACATAAGAAATCTAGTTTGGCTTGAAGAACATATAATGAATAGGTAATTTTAGATACCTTTCTCACAAATTAATTGAGCAAAGTCAATAACTTAAATCCTATTATGGCATGATTAAATTCTTTAATTATTAATTTTTGATATCATGTCTATATGTGTATTGACTGACTTATACTTTTAGAAATTGTTTCATGGTTTGCTCAATCTAAAATATTTCTATGGCTGTATCATAACCATGAAATACATAAGTATATGATTAAAACTCTGATTTAGAATGACTTGTGAGAAGCTACGAATTCTTGGGCATAATGAAAATAGTGTTTGCATGATATACCTCTATACGATACATTTCATTATTTCTTTATTCTGCTCTTTCATGTAGATTACTTGAGAATAACAAAAAGAGAGAGAGATAAAGAAAAGAAAATGGACATTGTTCAAGAGATGAAAAATCTGAGCAAAGGCAAGTACTTCAATCTTAAGGAAAAGCAAAACAAGCATAATATATTCGGCACATTTGGAAGGGATAAAATCTATAATTAATTACACTCAAACAAGGAGAGTTTGAAGTAAACATTTTAACCTTTCTATATTGCTCATCATAGGGATGGTGCCAATGGGGAGGCTAGTGGTAGTACCCGGCACTATTTGACCCAACTATTCGGTGTAGGGCATATTAGGGACGGCACAAGAGGGAGGCTAGTGGTAGTACCTCGTGCCCCTTCCCAACTCCACCGGATAGGGAGCAAATAAAGTATAGAGCATAAGAAAGTAAAAATGAAAGACAAAGTTAATGAAAGTATATAAGAAGAATCAAGTCATTTTTTTTAAATCACTTGAAAACACAATTTAAGGATGAAATCAATGCAAGATTATATTTAAATAGGGGGAGTTTAGTTGAAAAGAATTGTTTTTGATCCTTGACATGCTTGTTCTTATTATTTTAATGCATGACTTAACACATAATATATTTTGCATGTGGCATGATGTCTTGAATTATGGGTTCTCAATATTTTGCAATGCTCCATGCTTGGATAAGTTGATTGAAATATGTCTTAACTTGGAATATGTCTTAACTTTGATCACTAGTCTTTGCTTCACCCTTGCCTCAAACTAACTTGTGTTCCAATGCTTGAATGTTTAAAATACTGCATAAATTTTTTTTTTTTGGAAATTATTGAAAAGAAATTTCAGATTTGTCGTTCACAATCATCTTTAAAATCTGAAAGTTGAATAAATTTGTAAAAAGGAGAAAAGAAAGATATCTTTATTTAGGCAAAATGAATTGATCTTGATCTATCTTTCTACTTGCCTAACTTCGATACATAATATCCTAATACTTGTTAAAATATCCTCCATTTTGTATCGAAACTCAATACTAAATACAAAGATTCTGAAAGTGCTCTAATGTTATTGAAATATGTGTTTTCAATCTTAGTAATTTAAGATGAGCTACAATCTAGAAGATGCATATCTCAAATCATAATTTTGAGAGCCTTCTTGAAAATTCTTGTGAAAATTCAGAATCTGATTTTGTATAAAAGCTTAAACTTAATTTAAAAATGCTTATATCGTTACATCATTGTAACCTTAGTTATATACTTCAATGATCATGTCATTTAGGAGAATAACTCAATATGATTTCTAAATAAAATCTTAATGTAAGAAAAACAGAATTAATTTTGATGCCTTTGGTTGATTGCTCCGATACGCATCCGAAACATATCATTTCTTATCTTCAAAGTATACTAATATTGGTCCAAATGATGTGTCTTTCGATGATCTTGATTGCAAACAAAAATTTCTAAATATATGATTTTATTTTGATATTAAAAAGAGTTATTGTGTTTCATGTATACATTGCTGAAAAACTGTGATTAAGAAATTTAGTTCTATAAATATACATACCTCAATGATCATCTATATGTTTTTCTCTCCTACATTCTTAAAGACTTCCATCAGAATATATATAGAGTGAATGATCTTAAAGATAGAAATATTTCAGCTCACTCAAATGATTCTAAAAGAAAGAAAATGTAAATGTTTTTGAAAGAAACTGAGCTTCAAATGAATCATTTTCTGATTAATATTTCAGTACATTGTCTCAAAGATTAAGAGGAAGCATAACTTGTTCTTGAAAGATTAAAAAGGGTGATTGCTATAAATTTTGAATAATTCTTGATCACTCTACATTCTCGATATCATAGAATTTCAGTTTTATTCACGCTTGTCACTAAAATCTGAAATTCAACAAAAGAAAAGAATGATTAAAGAGGAATGCATCTTTTGAGGGGGAGCTTTAGATATTCAGTATCTTATCCTAAAGTTACTTTAATTTGATGCATAACTTGATTTTTATGGATTGATTTTGATGAACCTCCTTATATAGCAAGACTTGCTTTAATCATATAATAAGGTTATACCTTGAGATGAGTTCTATAAAAGTTGTCTTATCTCAAACCTTGAAGTCTTATGAAAATAAGTTGAAACTTATAGAAAATATATTTTTGAGGTTGACAATTTTATTGAACATTATATACAAATTCTAAACTCTTAAATGGAATGATCAATTGAGGGGGAGAAAGAAAGTCCAAATAAAAAGTGATCCTAATACTCTCCAATATGTATCATCTGAAATCTAAATCTGAAAATCTTTATGATACACCTTGAGGCTTGTTATTTGGTTAATATATCTTATGCATAAATCATGAACCAAATTTCAATTCAACAGTTCATCTTAAGAGTCTCTAACTTAATGAAAAAGGGGGAGAATAATGTGGTTGAATTTTCTTGAGTATCTCTTAGAAAATCTATTTTGGAATTCACTAATGAGTTCTAATTGGCTTGCTCTTTAGAACTTCAATTTTGTGCCAATTCATATTTTTATGTATCAAATTGTGCTTATTTTTTTTGAATAAAAGAAAATTTTTAAAAGAACTCTAAATGATCTTTCAAAGCTTTGCATTTTATGTATGCTCTAAGATATATCATAAATTTCATGAATTCATGTTTTGGTATTTATGCCATAATATTTTTACATCATAAAAGAACTTTGCAATCATACTTAATATATTGCTCTTATACTCTGAAAATTACTTAAATTGCTCTCATGGTGCTAAAATACTTAATATATATTGGGCAAAAGATCTTAAATGAACAAGCTTTCATACTTATTATTGAAGAGAGGTTAGATTTCCATTCGTGCTTTCCTTGAATATCATTTATGGTACTTCTTGAATTAACTTAAGAAAGATTCCACCTACATTTGATTAGAAAACTATCTGTGAAATCACATTCGATGTGTTCTTAATTGGCTCTGATCTATGCTCATTAATCTTTTTCCAATATTATTGCCTTGAGTTAGATGACTCATATTCTTGCAATAATTTGACATGCAAATCAGAGTACAATAAGAAAAAGAAATATTTGAGTATTCTTATCTTTGTGCTTAATATTTCACTATCTTTTTGATGTTGTCAAAAAGGGGGAGAAATATCCTAGTATATGCTCATGATGCTTTATATTTTGAATTGAATACAAATCAGCTTAAATTGAAATATGTTGATTGTGTTAAGCTGATTAAATCTAAAGCATTATCATGAAGTATGTTTTAAATATATATGTTTTCTACTTCATGCAACTTAGCTATGCATTAGTCCTAGAACACAATACATATTATATTGCATATACTCCAAATTTTGTCATCATCAAAAAGGGGGAGACTGATGACCCAAAGATTGATTCAAAGATTGATTTTGATGATCACAAAACCTTGAAGTATAAATACTAATGTTTGTGTTGCAAGGAGAAAGATATTTATTTTGCAAGGAACATAGCAAGTTGGAAGAATACAAGAAGGCCTCCAAAGATCTCAAGAAAAGTTGGAAGAAAGCTACAATTCATTGGCCCAAGTTTCAAGTTCAAAGAATTCAAGTTGAAGGAGCAAATTCAAAGAAAAATTCAAAAGAATAGTCCTCGAGTCGACTCCTGGAAGTTTAGAGTCGACTCTGGCACTCTAGAGTTTCAAGAAACAGTGCTCGAGTCGACTCCGGGACTCTACGAGTCGACTCCGACTGAGAACAAACAAAAAGACAGAGAGTTGATTTTCTGCGCTACAGTGATCTCGAGTCGACTCCCAACTTCAGGAGTCGACTCCCAACTTCAGGAGTCGACTCCCAGCTACAGTGCCGGCAGACTACTATTCACAGATCAACTCCTGTTTCAGCCGAGTCGACTTCTACTTCAGCCGAGTCGACTCGAGCACGCTGGGAGGCATAACGGCTAGTTTTTTCTTGATTCCAACGGCTCTATTTTTGTCTCTAACGGCTAGATTTTTGTTGGGACTCCCTCTAAAGCTATAAAATCAAGAGAAGAGCTAGGGGAGAAGGTATGGAAGTGGGAGAAAACATTTAGGGAAGAGATTTGAAAGAGATTACAAGGAAAATCTCCCATAAGCACAAAAGGGCCATTCAAAGTAAAATAGAGAGAAGAAGAGCATCCAAGTGAATCCCAAAGCTTCCTCTCCATCCGTGTGCTGCCTCGGAGATCCTCTACTTCGTGCAAAATCAGAAGAGGGGCAAGTGAAGAAGAAGCCGAGTTCCTCCATCTACAAATTAGTTTGAGGGCTTCTTCTCTTTTCTTTACTTATGTACATTTGCTATATTTGCTTATTTGAGAAGCTTGTATTTGATATAAACTCTTGTTCTAGTATCTTGTAACTTGATTCAATCAAGGGATTGAATCAAGGGGTTAAGGTTTGTTGGTAAGCCAAAGAAAAAAACCAACGTTGTAAGGTTGTGGTTGGTGAGCCTTTGGGGAAAACCAACCGGGTTGGATTGTGAGCCCGTGAAAACAATCGGTTGGTTCTAGTCGGTGAGCCTGTGAAAACCGACCGAGTTCGTTGTGATCTCGCAAAACAACAAGTTGGGTTGTGAGCTTGTAAAACAACCGACTGTAATCTAAGGGATTATAGTGAAATTCCCAAGAGGTCTTGGGGAGTGGATGTAGGTGCTGGGGTGCACCGAACCACTATACATCTTTGTGTTTGTGATGCCTTATCTCTTGTATTTCATGCCTTCCATTCATGCTTGATTGTGTAATATCTCTAGCTTTATTTTCTATAGAGTTATAAGTGATTTGCTTAGCTTCCACTCCATTCTTACCATACACATATATTAAAATTGATTATACAACTATAAGTTAGTTTTAGATCAATTGCACCCTAAAGCCATAGTATAATTGCTCTAGCTTAATCTTCCACTGCTTTACTTGTAATTGCCTAGAGCTTAAGTAAATAACATCTTATTATTCCGCTGCATTCTATTCAAAGTAAAAATTAGGGAACATAATTTTTAGAAAACCCAATTCACCCCCCCTCTTGGGTTGTCACCTTGGGCAGCAAAACCAAGTAATTATGAAATGAAAGCAGACCCAGAACTCAAAAATGTCATGTCTAATCTGATGACTGGAATGAACAACTTAAGTAACAAGTTTGATGTTTTCACTGTTTCCACTAGTTCGAGTTCATACAAAGAGTCAAATCCCGTCATGAAAGTGGATCACGAGTCATATAATTTGTGTGTCTTGTGTAACAGTCCGGAGCATCTAGTGGAGTGCTGCCCTAATCTGCCCACCATAAAGGCCGAGCAAGCAAATGCTCTAAATTCATATAGTGCCTTTAAGAAGCCCACTCCCAACTCGTTCAGCCCAGTTTATCACCCTGATAATAGGTTCCATCCAAATTTCTCATACAAGCAAAATGAACCTATTCAGCATCAAGGTGGTCCACCAGGTTTTCAGAACAACTTCCCCAAGATAGGTCCATCACAAATAAACCAACCATTGGTTCCATCTGTACCTCCTTATAATGCCCCTATCCCACAGCAACCTTCACAATTAGAAACCATGATGGCTAATATGATGAAACAACAACAAGATTTTATCAAGCAACAACAACAGACCAATACAGCCCAAGCTCAGACTAACCAATTCCATACGCAAGCAATTGCAAAACTTGAGGTTAGTCTAAACCAAATAGCAAACTCTCTAGGGGATAGAAAGAAAGGTGAACTACCTAGTCAACCAGTGCCTAACCCTAGTAGACAACAAAATCAAGATCAAAGAGGTCAGTATCAAATCAATGAAAATCCGACCTATGAAGTCCAGGCAATTACCACTTTAAGGTCTGGCAAGCAAGTGGACAATAAAGTCCAACTTCCTGAACATGAAAAAAAAAATAAAAATGAATCCGATAAGAACCTTATTCAGAAGAGGGGTCAAGAATAGGATAAATCAGACAAAAAGGAAGAACCCATAGAAACATACAAACCTAAGGTTCCCTTTCCCAGTAGACTTCAGGACTCCAAGAAACAATCTAACTTTGATGAAATCATGGAGGTCTTTAAAACTGTTCAAATAAATATACCTTTTCTCGATGCCATAAGACAAATTCCCTCCTATACAAAATTCTTGAAAGATCTCACCACGGTCAAAAGAAAAACAAGTATTTCTAGGCAAGCTGTTATGGCTGCACAAGCCTCATCTCTCATTCAACAACAGATTGTCCCGAAATTCAAAGACCTTGGTTGCCCAACTATTGAAATAAAAATAGGAGAGACGATCATCCAAAGAGCTCTATTAGATTTAGGAGCCAGTGTAAACCTACTTTCCTACTATATGTACCAAAAATTAGGTTTGGAAGAATTAAAGCCTACAAATATTACCCTTTCCTTAGCAGATAGGACAGTGAAGTACCCCAAAGGGATTATAGAGGATGTAATAGTGAAAGTAAATGAGTTTTACTATCCTGTGGACTTCGTTATCCTTGAGACTGAACCTGCAATACATCCAGACAGTCACACACCTATAATTTTAGGTAGACCTTTCTTAGCCACAGCAAATGCTGTGATCAACTGTCGAAATGGGATGCTGAAGTTATCTTTTGGCAACATGAAAGTCGAGCTTAATGTCTTCAACATAAGTAAACAACCACCAGACGACAAAGAAATCAATGAAGTTGACATGATTGAAAGTCTGGTTCAGGAGACTTTCTTACAAACTTATAATAACGATCCTTTAGAAGCTTACCTTGCCTATTTCGAGGAAGGGGTCAAGCATGTGCCCCTTAGTTCTGTTCCCCTTATGAGCATAGATCGTCATCAGCCGACTGTTCTTCATCGGACTCTTCCAAAACCATTCTTAGATAATGGTTGAAAAAAAAAGGGGATTTACATTTTGTCTGGCTGAAGACATAAAACTTAGCGCTCTTGGGAGGCAACCCAACATGTAAATATTATTAAAATAATAATAATAATAATAATAATAATAATAATTAAAATAAAAATAAAAAAAAATTCAATAAATTACTAACATGCAGGTTTGGGGGTTTTTGGCCCCAATTGTCACTTTATCCACCCATATCAGGTAACTCTCCTCTATCCTATTACTGCTTTAAATTCTCTTGAACATTGAGGACAATGTTAGATTTAGGTATGGGGGTAAGAATATTTTTGATTTTTTATGCCAAAAAAAAATTTAAAATTAAAAAAAAAAAGGAGTTCAAATTTTTAACTCAAACTCTAATCTTTTTGGCTGTACAAACTAGGAATTGCTTTGACTTTGACAATAGCTTTGAGTTAAGGAATATGATAGCAGTTCTAGCTTGAGTTTTCGTCCCACCTATCTTCTGCTAACATGTTACAAGATGATTTAGCACCAACACGTAAGCATATGAATAGTGGGGTATATATACTTGCAACTAATATGAATACTTTTAATCTTCGGGATAATTTAAAGTTATATGTGTGATGAACATCCTAATCACAAAAAATAAAAATAAAAATAAAATAAAATAAAATAAAAATAATGAGTTTATTTTAAGTCTTCTCACTGAGTAACCGGGCCTCTTGCCTGGCAAGCAGCGAGTGTTCGCGTAAAAAGGTGAGTATGATTGAGATTAAACTCGGAGTGACTAATTTGGCCTTGAAGCCTAGTTAACTTGAATTATTAAGCCTGTTAGGGTGTCTCTACACCTAGTGCCCTGAGCCATCTGGATCGGGAGTCATTGGCCTAACACTCGCTACATGGGTTAGCTAGAAAGCTTAATAAGGCTAGATATTGCACAAGTCATTCTTCTTTTCATTCAAAAAAAAATAAAAATAAAATAAATAAATAAATAAATAAATAAATATGGGGTGTTCATTACCATTTAACTCTAGAAAGTCTTAAAAATTGAAGTGATCATGTTGGAAGTAAGTGAAAGCCACTCATTTATATGATACTATCTTGCACCTCACTACATTCTTGACTTGTTAGCAGATAGATGGGGAGTAATGAAACTTGAGTTAGAGTCTGCTTAAATATGATAGCAATAAGTCTTTATTGTCCTTGCAATTCTAAATTCATACAGTATTACTTGTTCAAATTTCGAGTTAAAAATTGGAAATTCCTGACTGATGAAGTTTGTGGGTAACTTCACTGCAAACCCTCACGAGACAACACTCGTCCACTAGGGTAACCTAGGGGTTTAAAGGCTTGTTGCACGTGCTAAGTGCAATCGTGATTCCCTACGAAAATGGGTACATATCTTAGTTTTGTGTATTTAGTTTAAAAAAGAAAAAAAAAAGAAAAAAAAAAGAGAGTCATAAGTTAGACTACATCTTTTTGTGCCCTCATTTTATCGTTTGCTTGTTAATTGCTAGAGACTAGCAATAAGCTAGTTGGGGGGTGTGATGAAAGCACAAAAGTGCGATCTACATGTCACTAAAATTAATGTTATTGCTAACCGATAATAATAAATTCACTAGATTAATATTATATTTGGGTTTGACACAGATTATCATAAATTAGAGATAAAATGCACATTGAGTACAAATTTGACTTCAGAATGATCCCTTCCCAGATCCGACCCGGTTGAAGATCGAGTCGGGTTCGGGTCCGAGTCGGGTTCGGGTCCGGATCCAATTTTTCTATACTTTTGGGAAAGAATTTTTAGCAGATCTAATTTGACCATATCATAACTATGAGGTGCTGGGTGACCCATGACTTGAAAGACTTGCAATTGACCTCCAGTCAGAACAGATGACTCCTCCCATCTCAGGAGGGCAAAGAAAGTCCCAGACCTTCTTCCAAAATCCAATTCCATTGCAGAAACTGGCACATAACCCATATTCAATGAAGGGAGATCCTCTCACCCGCATCAAAGCATCCATGGGAAAACAGGGGAGAGGGAATGATCCCATGCGTCCGCCACATCGATCCCAAGTGCCCGTTCGAATGCATCCAACTCCCGTGCCAGCCACCGTGCCAGCAGCCCGCGTTCTTCACGCGGTGAACATCCCAGCGATCCAGCCTTCTCCATCGCGCCCAATCATCCCGGAATCCCAGCGGCCAGCCCCTCCTTCCAACGATCCCGCCTCACAGATCGCCTCCAGCCGCATCCGCACCATGATCGGCGGCCTCCCAGTGATCCCACGGCTCCCTCCACGGATCAAGCTCCCGCGTCCGCGTCCAAGGATCCGGCCATTCGAGATGTCCGCCCGTGATTCTCCCCCACACGCCACGGATCAAGCTTCCACGCCTTCCTCCGAGAAATCCCCGCTTCTCCCTTCCGGATTCAAGACCCCCCTCTGCCTCTGCTTCCGCCCATGATGCGGATGCTAATCCCGGCGTTTCAGCCTCGTCCGTTGTCCATGACGCGTCCGTGATCCCGCCACCGTTTTGATTCTCAAGCCAGCTTCAAGGTGGGGGCGAGCTATAAAAGGAGGTGGTGCTCGGCTGTTGAGGGAGGGGAAGAAGAAGGGGGCCAGCGGGTCCACAGAAAAGAGAAGAACAGGGGAGAGGGCTCGGTTTGGGAGAGAAGAAAGAAAATCAAAAAGAAAATCAAACAGGGGAGATGACTCTGTTTTGTGAAAAGAAAGAATAAAAAATAGGAGAGAGGGAAAAGGGGAGTTTTCTTGTTTTTCTTCCTTTGTTTTTATATTTTATTTTGTAGAAGGAGGAATGGCTTCCAATCTTCATTTTACTATTGTAATTGTTCTTTTATGCAATCCATTAATTTTTCTTTTATGCAATTCATGTTTTAGGTTAAGTTTAATTTCTGCAATTTATTTTTATGCATTCAAGAATTCTTGTTTTAGTTGCAATATATGAAATTTTCTTTCATGCAGTTTATGTTTTAGGCTTCAATCTTCCTAAGCACTATTTTCATCCATGCCAAAGTTTTCCTTTGAATAGTTAAATATTTTATTAAATTTATAAATGCTCTTCTATTCCAAGTATTTGTCTTTTTGTTATTTTCAAATGGAAAACCTTCTCTGGCAGACTAGAGAATCATTTAACATCCTCAAAGTAATGTTTTTCTTTTGTTATTCAAAAATCGATTTTGAATCCGAGTGAACGTTCTAATTTTTATGTAACTCCAACCGCCTCCCTGTGGATCGACCTCTTACAACCACTATTCTTCGGGTAGAACAGGTAAGAGTAAATTAAATTTAAACTTTGTTCGTCGGTTCTAACAACGATCGGTCTAGCATATTTTTAGTTAGACAGGAAAAGGACGAACAGTAGACGTCTGCCCGTGATCGGGACCTCAAATAGCTCAGAGTGCTCTCCTGCTCCCTAATCCCTAGAAAGCCCATGATCTCCATCTTCACCCTAGGGTCAGCTTTCGAATTGAAGAAGATTGCTGACTTTGACAGATTGACTTGCTGACCGGAAGCCACGCAATAATCCTCCAAAACCCTCCAAATGCCCTAAACCGATCGTCTGGTCGCCCGTGCCAACAGCAAGCAATCATCAGCAAAAAGCAGGTGCGAAATCTGAGGCACCGCCGGCACTGGTCTATAGGCCTCCACCTCCTGTAACACTGCAGCCCTGCGAAGAGCTCTGGACAGGGAGTCGGCGCACATGATGAACAGCAGCGGCGATAGGGGGCATCCCTGCCTCAAGCCTACTGAGGACTCAAAAAACTGTGTGGGAGAGCCATTCACCAGAATGGCGAAGGATGGGGACTGAATGCAACTCTGAATCTACCTAACCTAAGTGGGATGAAAACTAAAGCTCACTAGTGACTGAGACACAAATCCCCACCTTATCCTGTCATAAGATCTCTCCATGTCAAGCTTGACCGTCATCAAACTCCTACTTCTCAGCGCCCTCTCGAGGTCACACATAGACTCATGCGCAACCAGCACATTATCAGAAATAGATCAGCTACCCTCTTCTGCTAGCAAGGGCAGAAGAATCACTCCCTTTCCTTAAACAAAAGCCCCCTGCTCAGGGCAGATCAACCTAGGAAGAATCACTCGCATCCTCAATACCAGAATCTTTGCCACTGTTTTGTATAGGGTCGTGCATAAACTAATCGGCCAGAAACGACACGGCGTTACTGGATCCTGCCTCTTCGGTATCAGGATATTAAAAGTCCTCTTCCACTCCTTCGGCATCGCCGAGGACAGGAAGAACTGCTGAATGGTCGTCGTCACCTCTTGTTTGATAATATGCTAGTCCCTTCTGAAAAAGACGGGGGGAAATCCATCCGGGCCCGGGGCTCTATCCTCACCTAGGGACCATAAGGCCTCCCGGACCTCTAGCTTAGACACTGGGTTGACCAAAGCTGCGTTCTCCTCCTCCGAGACCTCCGACAGTGGAACTAGCTCACCTAGCACACTGTCACCACCCTCTGAATCGGTCCATCTCGACCTGAAGAAATGCTCTAAGGTCCGTCTGATGGCCTCAAGGTCCTCTGTCATCTGGCCACTACTGTCTCTGATCCTGCTCACCCTATTCCTTTGCCTCCGGATGATAGTGGACGGGTGGAAAAACCTCGTGTTCTTGTCACCCCCCGCAGTCCTAGTATTTCTTTCACTGTCTCCGTTTAGTTCTGTCCCGTTAGGGGGCGTTTGGTAACCCCAATTGGATCACCACGGTGATCTAAGATCCCTGGTGATCCGAATGCTGGGGTGATTTGATCCCCGGTGATCTAAGATCAATGTGTTTGGTAGACCATGGTCTAGTGATTAAAAATCTCCGGATATCCATGAGTAACTTGTTTGGTATGGTACGGAGATCCAAGATCACTGACCACATAATACAACAAATACCCTTGATATATCTTAGATGGATTTTTTCATGAATTAAAAATGTAAGTCAATATACTAATTTCTATAATAGTTCCATAATTTTGCCACATATTCTACTTTTAATAGCCCTTATCATATATTTATTAATCATATAAAATATATTATAATAAAATATTAATATATTTATCAATATATTAATTATTAATATATTCTATATAAATATATATTTATTACTCCTATAAATTATTAATCTTATAAAAATATGTTATTTTTCATTATAGAATTAATATTTTTATTTATACTTATAATAGATTTTTTTAATACTAATAATTATTTTGATTAGAAAAAAAGATAAATAGGAGTAATATAGTAATATATTAAATATTTTCATTATATAAATATAAAATATAATAATATATTTCTACTAGAATTTAAAGGATAATAATATAATTATTAATATATTATAATATAATATATATCATTAATATATATATATATATAACACTGACATAATATATTGATGGTATATTGATATATCAATTTTTCTGCTAACTTGAGGGGTATTTTTGTCTTTAACTTTCAACCCAAGATCACTGTCCTAGGATGATCTTGGATTTCCGACCTCAAGGATGGGTATCCCATCACCGAGTTGGAGGGTGATTTAAGGAGTGGAGGTGATTTAAGATCACCGCCATGTAGGATTACCGTGTTGCAATTAATTGTAGTGATTTCATCACTTTCATTCATACCATCCTTGATCCTAGGACCATCACTCCATACCAAACGCCTCCTTAAAGTATTGAGTCGCTGTTTTGGGATCGGTCGGTGCCCGCGACGCGGCCGCTGAAACCGCATACGATCACCTGTAGGACATGCAGGATGGCACCGTCCCAGTTGGACAGACTCCGAAGCCAGTCAAAACGTGAGGCCAGAAACATCCGAACGAGATAAGATAACATACCGGTACCGACCCTTCTTTTAAATCAGAAGAAGAAGAGAGGGAGAAACAATGGCGCAATCCCAAGGGCACATCTGCCTGTGCCTCGGCCGAATCCTGGCGCTTCGGCGGGACTCTCCGGTGGCCATCGCCGGGCGCAACCGACGGACCGGCGGGGAGTTCGTCGACGGCGTCCTCAGTCTCGCCCGCGGCCTGATGGAGTCCGGCGTCCGGAGGGGAGACGTCGTTGCCATCGCCGCGTTGAACAGGTACACTCTGCAAGGCTAGGATATTACCCCAATCCGAAGCCTTCTCTCTTTCGGAATTCGCCTAGGGTCTGGAATTTCTATTCCTATTCTCAGCTAGAATTGTTATCTCTGAAACTATTCAGTTTCCTTGAGATGGAGCGAGTCTGAAATGACCTAGTGGAGGCAAGGAATGGCCAATATCAATGCTTATAGTTATATAGTTTGTCCCGAATTATGTGGAACAAAGCCCTTCTGGCCCAAGGATTCAGTGACTATAACGGTTATGCCCCATCCTGCGAGATTTGGAATTTTTTAAACATTGTAATTATTTACGTGATAATGGCAAAAATATGGAGTGGGTTTTGCAGAAAAAATTTACCTAATTATTGATTTTGCAAGGAAGGGAAAGATTAATTTTCCTTGCAAAATGATATACAATCTGGGATCATTGGATAATTTTCTCTGGGTCTAAATGGGAGAGGGTGGTAGTCTGATAGACCTGGAGCAAAATTGTCCAGAAACATGTAAATGTGTATGGTTCTGCAAAATAAACTAATCTAACTTTTTTCTGCGCAATCAATTAGTAAGTGGATTTTTTATGCAAAATTCACAAATATGGACTATAGTGGAAGAATATCAATGATATTGTCCAAATCACTTTACTTACAAATTATTGACTTTAGGGATCCAAACTTTTTTTTGGAGTGAAATTTTGTTTTTTTTTTTTTTTGAAAAGAAAAGTATTCTGTCAAGGGAATGATTTAGATTTGACAAAATTGTCTAGAAACACATAGATGTGTATCGTGCTGCAAATAAATTAATCTAACTTTTTTCTACAAAATCAATAAGTGGATTTTTTATGCAAAATTTACAAACACGGACTATAGTGGAAGAATATCAATGATAGTGTCCAAATCACTTTACTTATAAATAATTGACTTTAGGGGCCCAAACTTTTTTTTTTTTGGAGGGAAAATTTTGATTTTCTTGAAAAGAAATGTTATTTTGTTAAGGGAACAATGCTGATTTCAAATAATTGGTGCCGTTTTGGCTATAGTGAGCCATTTGTAACACTAAATTATCTGCTTTCACAACTGCTATCCTTTTTGCTGTTATTAGATATATAACATGACACAAAGCCCTCAACATGTTATTAGGGTTTCTTAACGGCTGTTATTCTGAGCAATGCTTTGACCAGAATAATCAGAACCAGAGTATCTCAAATTGGCGCATAATATTTGGCTGGCTTAGGGTCTATCCCACCTTTATGCAGCTATTCTCCAACCAAACAAAGCATAAAAAAAGTTAGTGCTTATTTTCCCTCATCAAGATCAGATAGGCAGTTTTTATTTTATTTTATTTTGTTTTATTTTTTTTATAAACCTAATTTGATTAATGGAGTATTTCTGTGATTGGTTTGCATCGATTTCATTTCGTGTTATAGTGATCGGTATATAGAGCTGCTCCTTGCGGTCACATATGTTGGAGGCATTGCTGCTCCCCTCAATTACCGCTGGGTAAGTTGTTATTTCCTTCTTCCAATTCTTCTTTGAATTGCTCGAACTTTGAGACTTGACATCCACTTATGTTATTTATCCTTTATTATATATCCCAATTCTGATCATGGTTTGAAAAAATAGCGGTTATATCAGTTTCAAAGACCACTTGTTATGTGAAACATATGGTGGCAAAAAAAAATTTAACTACAGCTGTTTGTTAGCTGTCACTTGAGTACGAAGATATTAGTAATGTTGGCTGTAAGTTGATCCTTTCCCTGTTTATAAAACATAAAATATTCTTTTTACATAAATATGTCTGTATACGTACAAAGGGTACTAGCTTGCTCAGTTGATAAAGCCATTAGATGTTGGATACCGACAAATTGGATTTGAGTCCCACCCTCACCTTGATTTCAGATGGGTTTCCTTCTATCCTAGTTCTCATAGAAGAATGTCAGCATACATACAAAGGTTTGATCAAAAACTGGAAGTATAATCGTTTAGTGATTTTATCAAACAACAGTTATTTTGCTGTTATTGTCTGTTATTTGTGGTTAAATCACTCATAACAGCTTTTAACACTTCTCTCAAAAAAAACCATGGCACATACCATGCATTGATTTTATTCCAACTAATTCACTCAAAAGCTGCAGTAGTGACTGATCAAATAGCAGGACCTATTTTCATAAAATGTGGGTGGCCCAAAGGTGGAAAAATCTCATATTTTGCTAATTGCCAAAGGATTTTAAATGTTTTGGTCCTTTTTGAGTTTTGCAGCAAATTCATGAACTAAAGTTTCATGGAATACTCATAAGAACTGTGAAAATATTTGAACAAAGTTGATAAAAGATCCAAGATTAGGCTCGTATGTTTTATCGTCATATAATGATAATATGCTAAGTTGATTTAGCATTTTAGATATACTAAAACTGTTTATCTTAAAATTCTCTCTGATTTTAAATGTTATGAAAATTTTAAAAGATATGATACTGTTTGAAAAAAAGAAGAGAGATTTGTGTTTTGATTGAGCAAATCATTTGGGATAACAAGAAATGGTTACATAAATGGATTCCCTTAGGACATGTGTTATTAATAATGTCCTTTTTATGTTAGGTGGGGAGTCACCTGTTGGGATGATGCTAAAATTGTTCTATGACTTCCTAAGTTTTTTGCAATATGCCGTGTTTCTTAATATGAGCCTCTTATAATCTTTATTTCCTAATAGTAACAACTTACAACTCTGCCATGCTTAAGGTTCGCAATCTTGTATTGACACCTGTACTGATGCCATCTTGGTATAGTGTCGGTATGCCCGATAAGAAGGCCGATTGGGCATATTGGTACTCAGTACACCCTCCCGTACCGCATACCTATTTAGAAACGGTATAGTACAATATGGTTGGCATGCATCAGTAGGGTGTACCATGGCCATTCTGCTTCGCTAAAATAGATCAGCCACTTATATGATAGCAAAAAGTAAACAGATTGCAAAACTGACCTTGTGATTAAAAGATTCTTCAATTGTTTATGAGATGAATTGTGGAAGATTTTTGATAACCAAAAAAGTTAGAATAAATCTAGCTAGATTATCTATGTCAATGAAAGACAACACTAATTAATATTTAATAATGAGGGCAGTAAACCATTGTACTCAAGATATATCCATTGACCCCTTAACAAGTGCAGCAAACACATCTTATTTACTAACTAATCATTTCTTCTTATATGTAGACCCTTAAGGAAGCAAGATCTGCAATGGAGCTTGTAAGGCCTATGATGTTAGCAGTGGATGAGAGCTGTAGCTCATGGGCCCTAGAACTACAAAGCAGCAACACCTTGCCATTTCTAAAGTTATATGTTCTTATTGGGGACTCTCCTCCCAGCCTTCGTAGTAATAGAAGTTGTAAGTTCTGTTCATATTAAAAGACTGCATGCATGGAAGTCTTAAGAAATTGAAATATAGTGCTAATTAACAATATTATAAGAGCATTTCGTTGCTTCTTTATCGGATGCTTACTTATATTGTAAGTTCTTGGCAAAGGGCGAATTTAATTTTGACCAAGTTAAGCTGTATTCAGTCAATGCATTTGAACCTTTTGGTCAGCATTCCTCATTTTTTTGTAAAAATTTCAACATTTTCTCATAGTTAATTTATATGCCAACTATGGACTCATAAATGCTATATTGTAAGCAGTAGTAGACTAGCATTGTCAAAATGCTGAAGTTATCTTATTCTTTACATGGCATCAGCTTTTTATATGTTAAAATATATTTTCCCTCAAACCAAGATTTTGTTTCAAGTATAAGATTTCATTCACCGATAAAATTCTGTTTGCAGCATCTAGAACTCCAATAATTAAAATGACGTGAAATTTAGAAAAATTCTTACATTGATTTTGAAAGTTGAACAACATCATGTAAAGATACTATTTGTTTCTCATGTTTTCGATTATTTATCCAATAGTATGTTCATGGCTTTTCCCTTCATTTTTCATTCAATTCATCATTCTTTTGCAGTTTTTTTTATGGATTCCATAAAAAGGCCTTCACAAGGCACACCAACAAGCAACGCTATATGGGCACCAAAGGAAGTTGCCCTTATATGCTTTACCTCAGGTAATGTTATTACTATCTCTCTCTCTCTCTCTCTCTCTCTCTCTCTATATATATATATATATATATGTACATGCGAGTACTTGTTTTTGAGAGCATTTGGCCCCAGATCTTTCTAGTCAAAAACAATGAAGGACCTCTCAAGATAAAATCAGCAGTGTTGATTATGATTTATGACATTAAAATTGTCTAGAAACTAAAAATCACATATTTCTGATATCTTGTAGTTATACATCAAATGAAAACAAAACGAACCATTCAGTGGTATGATATCATGCTTTAGTTTAATCTATAGTTTAGAAACCTCTAAATTAGATGAAATTTGATTTATATATGTTTCAAAATAGTTAGAAATTCAGTGGTTTGTAATTGTAAATTATATGGTTTATACTATATTTTTGCTCACTAGCCATATTTCTATCATTCATTTTTTCATTGCACATGCAAGGGACCTCCAAAAAAAAGTCACTAAGTATTTTATATATCTTAGATGTTGAATGCTGACTTTCATTTTGGGAGGTCTTTCATTGTTTTGACCGGGAAGCATTTGAAGCCAATGCTCTCAAAGCATCCTAGTATAACTCTGTATTATAGATACATACATAAATACAATCATACATATATACATATATAGATACATATGTATACACATATAAATCCACAAGGATCGCTATGCCGATAACGGGGCCTGTATTGGTTACTTGGCGGCGCGGTTTGGTATGGCTCCGTGCCGTTCCATGCCGAACCCATACCAACACAGCAGAGAGGGTTGGGGGAGAGGGAGAACGGGAGAGGGGAAAAGAGAGAGAGGGGGAGGGAGGGAGAGGGAGAGGGAGGAAGGGAGGGAGAAGGCCGGCGGAGGTTGGCGGATTACGGCTTGATATGGCAAAGAGGGTGGGGGAGGGAGAATGGGAGAGAGGAAAAGAGAGAGGGGGGAGGGAGGGTGAGGGAGAGGAAGGGAGGGAGAGAGACGAAGGGTGGCGGACCGCCGGTGGAGGCCGGTGGAGGGTCAGGGAGGGGTGCGGAGGGGCTCTGCCCTTCGGTTCCTCTATTTTGTTTGAAGTAGGGGGTCCCAGAGGGGGCTCTTTTTATTTTGATGAATTTAAGTGATATCGGCAATCCTCTTCTCCACCCCTCCATGCCCCTACTCGATCCTTCGTGGCCCTCCGTCGACCATCCACCACCCTTCCTCTCTCTTCCTCCCTCTCTCTCTCCCCTTCTCTCTTACCCTCTCCTTCCTTCTCCCGTGCTCTATCCTTCGCCAGTTTCTCGATTTGTACGCCGGAACCATCTCGGTCCACCATCGGTACGGCTCGGGATGCCTCGAACTGGATATTTTGGAATGGTTCATATACATATGTACATATATATATATATATATATATTTACACATACAAACATAGGTACATATATAGATAGATATGCTATTGTATGGTTGGATGGACTAGAAAATTGGTCCATTTGACCTTCAAAATCAATGATAGGTTATCTAAATTCAAGATCCAAACTGTTGTATATAATTCACAGTAAAAAAAAGCCTAGAAATGAAAATTCATATAATTTAGTTATCTCTAATTTGTGCATGAACTCGATAAAGAAAAATGAATATTATCTATTGAACTAGTATGGTAAAATACATGAATGGGCACATAAATTGAAAATTTACTTTGTAGATCATGATCTATACAACTTAAAACATGGCTTGAATGAGTTTTTGAGCTTATTGGAATTTCTGACGATCGATGCATGAAACTAGTTGCCATCAAGCTCAAGAAGTATGTATCAATTTGGCAGAAAATCTGAAGGAACAACATGAGCATGAAGAATGTGGCAAGATCCAAATGTGGGACAACATGCATTGCGAACTTAAGATTAAGTTCTTCATTGAAGATTATTGCCAAACTCCATAGTCTTTGGTAGCGGCACATGACCGTAGAAGAGTATACAATGGATTTCAAGTAACTCATCATGATGTACGATATGAGACAAAATTTATAATTTTCAGTCTGCGATCGGATGATGTTCTTATTTCTTCGAATCATTGCTTCCTGCAATTTCACTGTGCATGAGGAAGCAATGCTTGCTATAGGGGCCCTTGTTTATGATGCCAGAACAGAATTTGCCTAGTACATTCCAGAGTTCTATAAGTATCTAGAAATGGGCTTACAAAATTTTGAGGATTATCAACTCGACAAGTCTGCTCTATCTCAGTTGGTGTGATTGGTCACATCTGCTGTGCCTTGGATGAAAAGGTTTTCCCTTTTTTGATGCTATCATGAGTCAACTTCTGAAGGACCTCTCTAATTTCATGCTCCTGCAGTCTGTCAAACCTCCTATATTCTCATGCTTTGGTGATATTGCCCTTGCATACGGTGTGCATTTTGAGAAATATGTTTTGTATGCACTGTCTATGGTTTATGGAGCTGCAGAGCTCTGCACATTTGGATGCTAGTGATGTGGACATGGTAGATTATGGAAACCAGCTTAGACGAGGCATTTTTGAGGCTTACTCTGGTATACTTCAGGGATTCAAAAATTCCAAGGCTGAGCTGATGATACCTTATGCAAGCCATCTGCTGCAGTCTGCTTCCACTCTCTGCAAGGGTTCCAGATTCTCTCTAGCTGTTACTGCTTTGCATGAGCTCGAGTTACTCTGTTGTCAAACAGAAGAACGGACAACCACACATGTTTATTTGCTTGGAAGGGTTGAAGAAACTAAGCTTCTAAGGGCTCAAGGTCAGCATGATATGGCTATCAATATCGAAAGATATATTTTACAGAACTATTCATGGGGAGAAGGGATCTCAAATGTGTAACGGTTGGTTCAAATGTGGCTGGCTGAAACTCGATCTAGCAATTCAAGAACTATTTTAGAACAGTATCAGAAGCAATCACTTGAACTTACTGAGGCAAGCAAGAGTACATACAAGAAATGTATTTCTAGACAATGTCAAATATACTTCGATCTAGCACATTCCACAACTGGCCTATTTACAAGCTATGAGGAAAGATTTTTCTCTAGTGAATGGCAATCAGCTATGCGGTTGAGGAAATACAAGACCAGGGAGTTGGATGCACTCATTAGAAGACTAAAAAGTTGTTCAACTGGAGAGAAGACAGACTGCTCAGGGAAAATACACGAGTTGCAAAAGCAACTCCCAATGGATATGGAAGATGCTAAAAAATTGCACAACGACAAGGACTGGCTCAAGACCTCCTTTCTCTTCTATGCAAGAACATTGACCTAGTTCAAGTCAAGATTAAAGATTGTCTAGATATTTGGTGGCTCCGCTGCACCTTGTTGCTCGGTTTTTTTATAGAAACATTAAACAACACAATAGTGTGCATAAATCTGAACATAAATTAAAATATTTTTTTAATTGAATATGATTTTTTTTTGAGAACAAGACAAGTAGAAGCATGGCTAAAAAAGGAGGTGGGATCAGATCTATGTTGGGTTGTGGAGCCTGATCCATTCCCTTTTTCAAGACCCCTATGTGCACTATGGTAGTGGAGGATCAAGGAAAGACGAGCCGAGAAGAGTTCGAGAAGATTCAGAGTTGAATCAGCAAGGTTAGGAGTCGACTCCAGCAGATTTGGAGTCGACTCTGGCACGCAGGTAGACTTGGCACAGTTTTGGAGTCGGCTCCAGATCTGCAGGAGTCGACTCCAACACTTTGGAGTCGACTCAAGACCTGCAGGAGTCGACTCCCATAGGCAGACAAAGAGTTATTTTTTGTGGACTGTTTTCCGAGTCGACTCGCAGAACTGCGGGAGTTGACTCGAGCACGATTTTCACGCGAGGCTGAGTTATGAACCAGGTCCAAGTCAAAATTTTTGAGTCCTAATCAAAGTAAGAGATCAGTAGGTATATATAGACTTCTTGAGGGACACGAGGCAATGAGTGGCAACCTAGAGAAATCCTAGAACTCATCAATAAGAGGTTCCAAAGAGATTCAAGCGTCCAAGGGAGGCGGCAGAATAGTTGATTCTTGGTGTGCATCAGGAAGACGACGTGTTGTTCGTCTTAAGAGAGATTGTTAGCTGTGAGAAAGAGAGTTTGTTCTCATCTCCTGAATTTCTGTAACTTTCTTTGTTCATATAGTGAAATATTGATCTGTGCGGCTGTGGACATAGGAGTAAAAGACTCCAAACCACATAAATTTGTGTCTTGTGCATGTGTTAGTGTTTTGCCGTATTCTTCTTCTTTTTCCTATTATCCCTTGTATTCCACAATCGTAGGGTTGATCCCTAACAACTGGTATCAGAGCTATCTGGTTCGAAGAAAAAAGTGGGAGCAATGGCGGCTGAAGAAGGCAAGGTCAAGATTGACAGATTTGACGGCAAAGATTTCGGTTTCTGAAAGATGCAGATCGAAGATTATCTGTATTAGAAGAAGTTTCATCTACCTCTCGAAGGTGTGAAATCGAAAGACATATCACAGGCCGACTGGGATTTATTGGATCGTCAGGCTTTGGGAGGTGTTTGCTTGACGTTGGCTAGAAACGTCGTGTTCAACGTTTTGGAAGAGATGACAACAGCGGGTTTGTTGAAAGCACTGTCGAATATGTATGAAAAACCTTTGGCCTCCAACAAGGTGTACCTGATGCGCCGTTTATTTAATCTAAAGATGAGTGAAGGTTTCTCAGTTAGGGATCACATCAACGAGTTCAATCTGATTACGAGCCAGTTGAGCTCGGTGGAGATCAATTTTGAGGATGAAGTTCATGCCCTAATTTTTCTATCCTTTTTGCCAGAAAGTTGGGGTGCAACGGTGACAGCTGTAAGCAGTTCCTGTAGCTCAAACAAGCTGAAGTTTGAGGAGATCCGAAATCTGATACTCAGCGAAGATATCAGAAGGAGAGAGTCCGGCGTGAACTCTGGTTTGGTCCTGAATACATCTAAAGGCAGAGGAAGAACTATGCAGCGCAGTGAAAATCGTAGCAGATCGAAGTCGAATAGAAGGAGCAAGTCTAGATCGAAAGGTGATGGGTGCTGGCATTGTGGCAAGAAGGGCCACACGAAGAAGAATTGTTGGCTCAGAAAGAAGAATCCGAGCAAGGGGTAGAACGAGGAATCCGTGAATGCAACTACAGATGAATTCAATGATGCTCTAATTCTCAGCGTGGACGGTCCTATAGAGTCGTGGATCCTAGACTCCGGAGCTTCATTTCATTCTACCTCACGAAAGAGTGTATGCTGAATTACATCGCAGGAGACTTCCGAAAGGTTTATCTCGCTGATGATGAGCCTTTAGATATTGTGGAGAAAGGTGAAGTTCATATTAGGATGCTGAATCAGTCAGTGTGGAAGCTGAAGAATGTGAGGCATGTTCCAGGCTTAAAGAGAAACTTGATTTTTGTTGGGCAGCTTGACAGCGAAGGGTATGTTACTACCTGCGTAGGTAGTTCATGGAAAATCACCAAAGAAGCTATGGTGATAGCACGTGGGAACAAGTTGGAGACACTCTACATAACCAACGACACCAAGGATATGGTGGCATTGGCATAGACAGGAGCAGTTAGTAGTCTTTGGCATTGCAGATTCGGACATATGAGTGAGAAAGGTATGAAGATGATGGTGAAGAAGAATAAGTTAGCAGATCTGAAAATTGTTGATGTAGGTCTCTGTGAAGACTGTATATTTGGAAAGCAGAAAAAGGTCAGTTTCTCAAAGGGTGGAAGAACACCGAAGACAGGAAAGCTAGAGCTTGTACACACAGATATGTGGGGGCCTTCGCCAGTTGCATCTCTTGGAGGTTTGCACTATTATGTCACATTCATTAATGATTCTACCAAAAAAATTTGGATTTATTTTTTGAAGCACAAATCAGAGGTGTTCGTCCCTTTTAAAAGGTAGAAAAGTCTGGTAGAGAATGAGTCTGGTGCAAAGATAAAACGACTAAGGTCTGACAATGGCGATGAATATGACAATAGCAAGTTCAAGGAATTCTGTGCAGTGAATGAAATCCGAATGGAGAAGACCATATCGAGCACACCGCAGCAAAATGGGGTGGCTGAATGTATGAACAGAACCCTGAATGAGAGAGCCAATAGCATGAGCATCTATGTTGGTTTGCCTAAGATGTTTTGGGCTGAGGCAGTCAACACTACAGCATATCTGATAAACAGAGGTCCGTCAGTTCTCCGAGATTGCAAATTGCCTAAAGAAGAGTGGATAGAAAATACAGTAAATTTGTCACACTTGAGGGTCTTTGGGTGTGTCTCCTATGTGCACATCAATGCAGAGAAAAGGGACAAGTTAGATGCAAAGTCCAGAAAGTCTTTCTTCATTGGATATGGTGCAGATGATTTTGATTACAAGTTTTGGGATGCGCA
This sequence comes from Phoenix dactylifera, assembly GCF_051530095.1. Classification (NCBI taxonomy): domain Eukaryota; kingdom Viridiplantae; phylum Streptophyta; class Magnoliopsida; order Arecales; family Arecaceae; genus Phoenix; species Phoenix dactylifera. The sequence goes on along the minus strand of NC_143196.1, from coordinate 12,793,979 downwards.
GAATAAGAAGGTCATCAGAAGTAAGGATGTGATATTCAATGAGCGAGTTCTCTACAAGGGCAAGAATACTTCAGATTTTGAGAGTGCAGGGGAGTAGAGCAAGAAAAATCAGCAAGTTGAGTTGCAAGAGATTACAGAAGAAGATGTTGCCAAAAGAGTTCAGCAAAATTCTGAAAATTTAGAAACTGTTGTGGCATAACCTCAACCAAGTGTACCGCAGCTGAGGAGATCTACAAGAATCTCGAGATCACCGGATAGATATTCATCCTCTTTACATTATCTACTGTTGATAGATGGAGGTGAACCCGAGTGTTATGAAGAAGCCATGGAAAGCAAAGATTCGGTGAAGTGGGAGTTAGCCATGAAGGACGAGATGAAGTCCTTGGATAGAATTCAAACTTGGGAGCTCAGTACACTACCAGAAGGCAAGAAGGCTTTACAGAACAAGTAGGTCTACAAAGTTAAGCAGGAACATGATGCAACAAGAGGTATAAAGCAAGGTTGGTTGTGAAAGGCTTCCAACAGAAGGAATGTATCGACTACACTGAGATTTTCTCGCCGGTAGTCAAATATTCAACAATCAGAGTGATTCTGAGTATTGTGGCAGCAGAAAATCTGTATCTGGAGCAGTTGGATATCACGACTGCATTTTTCATGGTGAGATTGATGAAGACATGTACATGCAACAACCTGTCGGCTTTGCAGTTTCTGGCAAGGAGAACTTTGTATGCAAGCTGAAGAAAAGTTTGTATGGTTTGAAACAGGCCCCGAGGTTGTGGTACAGAAAGTTCGATGGATTCATGATCAACAGTGGTTTTGCAAGATGTCAAGAAGATCATTACTGTTATCTTAAGATACTTGATGGCAGTTTTATCATCTTATGACATGTTGATAGCCGGACTGAACATACAAGAGATTGAAAGATGGAAGAAAGAGTTATCAAGGGAGTTTGCAATGAAAGATATGGGTGCAGCAAAATAGATGCTTGGGCTGAGGATTGAAAGGGATAAGGTGGCTAGAACACTGAAGTTTTCTCAAGCTAACTATATTGATAAGGTGCTGGATAGATTCAATATGACAGATGCAGATTCTGTGAAGGCACCTTTGGCGAGCCACTTCAAACTTTCAAAAGAGCAATCATCCAAGGATGATGAGGTGTTGAAGATGTTAAAGGTACCATATGCTTTAGCTGTAGGCAGTCTGATGTATGCTATGATATGCACGAGATCCGACATTGCACATGCAGTAGGAGCTGTGAGCAGATACATGGCCAATCCGGATAGACAACATTAGGAGGTTGTCAAATGGATCCTAAGATATTTAAAAAGTACCAGAGATGTGGGCTTGTGTTATAGAAAAGGCAGTCAAACACTACAAAGTTTTGTGGATGCAGACCTGGAAGGTGATATTGACACTAGAAGAAGCACCTCAGGGTATGTTTATACCATAGGTGGGATAGTAGTGAGCTGGTTCTCACAGTTGCAAAAGATCGTTGCTCTTTCGACAACTGATGCAAAGTATGTTGCCATTACAAAAGCCAGCAAGGAGATGATTTGGCTGCAGAACCTTCTGAAAGAGCTGGACAGAGAACAGAACTATAGTGTACTATTCTGCGACAGTCAGAGTGCTATTCACTTAGCCAAGAACCCAATGTTCCATGCGAGAACGAAACACATACAGCTGAGATATCACTTCATCAGGAAGTTGCTAGAAAATGGCAGTTTGTTACTTGAGAAGATTCAAGGAGCAAAGAATTCAGCTGATATGTTGACAAAGACAATCACTACAGAGAAATTGAGGTTATGCATGACCTCAATTGGCCTCCGAAGATAGTTGAATGGAGGTGCCGCACAGAGAATACATATCAAGGTATGAAAGTTTGTTTATTTTCAGATAGATGCATGACTGGATGTATCAGTCTCCAAGTGGGAGAGTTGTTGGGTTGTGAAGCCTGATCCATTCTTCTTTTCAAGACCCCTATGTGCACTATGGTGGTGGAGGATCAAGGGAAGACAAGCTGAGAAGAGTTCGAGAAGATTCAGAGTTGAATCACCAAGAAAAATCTTCAGCAGGGTCAGGTCTGCTGGAGTCGACTCTGGCACGCAGACAGACTTGGCATAGTTTTGGAGTCGACTCCAGATCTGCAGGAGTCGACTTCCACAGTGTTGGAGTCGACTCGAGACCTGCAGGAGTCGACTCCCACAGGCAGGCAGAGAGTTGTTTTCTGTGGACTTTTTTTCGAGTCAACTTGCAGAACTGCGGGAGTCGACTTGAGCACGATTTTCACGCGAGGCTGAGTTATGAACCAGGTTCAAGTAAGGTTTTTGAGTCCTAATCAAAGTAAGAGATCAATAGGTATATATAGACTTCTTGAGGGACACGAGGCAATGAGTGGCAACCTAGAGAAACCCTAGAACTCATCAACAAGAGGTTCCAAAGAGATTCAAGCGTCCAAGGGAGGCGGCAGAATAGTTGATTCTTGGTGTGCATCAGGAAGACGACGTGTTGTTCATCTTGAGAGAGATTGTTGTGAGAAAAAGAGTTTGTTCTCATTTCCTGAATCTCTGGAACTTTCTTTGTTCATATAGTGAAATATTGATTTGTGCGGCTGTGGACGTAGGAGAAAGAGACTCCGAACCACATAAATTTGTGTGTCTTGTGCGTGTGCTATTGTTTTGCCGTGTTCTTCTTCTTTTTCCTATTATCCCTTGTATTCCGCAATCATAGGGTTGATCCCTAACAATCTAGGCCTCTTGTATTAACATGATACTTTATTAACTCAGCCAGTTGGGACTCTCATGGATAAGGACGAATTTATTAGTCCGCACCATGCTACTATTTTAATTGTGCATTGAAAATGTCATGCAACACATTTTTCATCACTTTATCTTGTTATAATACTTCTGGAAATGTACATGATGTCATCTCAAATCTTCTCAACCCTACGAAATACTTGCACCTTTTCTTTTTTCTGTGAGATTTATCATCTTGGCACAATATTGTTGTTGATGCTAGCTTTTATATTTTTGTGTATACCTGAACAAAGAATTCTTACTATTTGGCTTTCTGCCAATTGCAGAGTGATGCTTTCACTGACCTTGATTTATGACAGCGGCGAGCTGCTTTTTCTTGTAAAAAACATCATTTTGACAAATATCCAGTTTTATGATGTATTTGTTATTTTGTATCGTTTGTACTGATGTACAGGGAGTTTAGTCTTATTTCTTATAAATAACATACATTTTATATACACTAAATATGCAGAAATCATCATGTAAGCAAGTACAGATTAAACAAAGATGAAGTTATGGATATATATAAGAATGTTGTCTATGTTTCTTCCATGCATATTGTGTATATTATTATTGAGTTCCTCTACTCTAGTCGCTATAGCAAGTTTTGCACTTCTGTAATTTTGCTGTATTGAATGTCAACAGCTCCATGCATTTAGACATATGTAACTGGTGCACATTTTATAACTTTTGCAAGTCACATGAAAGGATACATTGTTGAATTCTTGTTTATTGCATCTGAATGTAATAATATTTTATAGGACATAATTCCAAAACTAATGAGGTGTTATCTTGGCTTTAGGAACCACCAGACGGCCAAAGGGCGTGGCTATAAGCCACACAGCTTTAATTGTTCAATCCCTTGCAAAAATTGCAATTGTTGGTTATGGTGAGGATGATGTATGCTTTCCCTTGGAAATGGTGGTATGGATCTTTTATTTTACTGAATCCAAATTAATTGAAGGAAAATTCATCTTAGTCCTATGCCACCCAAAATAGGCCAACATTTGATATATATACCTTATTCAAAAGGTGTAGGATTGGAGTGAATATTAATATAAAATTGGGAAACAATTATTTTACTTGCTAAAAGAAGTTGACATGATTTTGAAGGCTAGGCATTTCAAAGTTCAAACAGATGCTTGAGGCACTGATGTACTTTCACTTTCTCAAATACCGAGAATGTTTGTTGCTTTATAGGTATATCTCCATACAGCGCCTTTGTGCCATATTGGTGGGATATCTTCATGCATAGCCATGCTAATGGCTGGAGGTTGTCATGTTTTGATACCGAAGTTTGATGCAAAATCATGTTTTCAAGCCATTGAACAACTACAAGTGACATCCTTTATCACTGTCCCTGCAATGATAGCTGATCTAATTTCCTATGGAAGGTATGGTCACACTTCATATAAGAAGGCAGTAGGCTAAGATTACCTCATTTATAATTTCTTAGCTCTTTTTTATTTTTATATAAAACACTAGACTTGAAGTTTGATATCAGGAAAGCAAATGCATGGAATAGCAGTGACAGTGTAACCAAAATTCTTAATGGTGGTAGTGGCCTGTCTGAAGAGCTCAAGAAGGGAGCCAGATGCTTATTTCCTCGTGCTAAGATTATTTCGGCTTATGGTATGTTTCATATCTTTTCTTTTGTCTATCCTCTTTGAATCTTTTCCCTTCCAATTTAAGATACAATTTCACAGTACCACACAAGAATAAGAAATCAAACTTATCCTTTAATGATTGCAACTATTGGAACTCATCTATTTGGATAGAGAAGTTCTCAAGTATTCTGAGAAGAGGCCAGCATTATTGATCTGATATAGGTTAGCATTCTATAGAACTCAAAGATACCTACATCTAATTGTTATAACATGCAGCTGATGTAGACATTTATCCATTAGATAAATAGATGCAATATAGCAGCCAAATTATGTGTATCTAATTTTTGAGACACTAGAGTAACCAACTTTTCAGACCTACACTTATTGTTTCAAACATGGTATGCCGAACCGGCCGGTACGAACCGGTTCGGCCAGCTACCGGTATGCCGGAGCCATGGAAACCGGTACGGGCCGGTTCTGTGCCAGAGACGAAGAAGATGAAGAGAAGGAGAGAGAGCGCAGGGAAGAGAGGGAGGGAGGAGATCTATGGCCGCCATCGGAGAGCCGTGGAGGGGTGGCGGAGGCCGGAGGGGGGCGGCGGAGCCCGGCGGGGGGCGGGGGAACCCCCAAATTAAAAACCCGCGGCCGCATCCCCTGTTTCTTTCCGTGGCTTCGGCCTCCGCCGCGCCCCCGCGGGTTCCCCCGCCCCCTGCTGGGCTTCGCCGCCCCTTCGCGGCTCTCCAATGGCGGCCACAGGTCTCCTCCCTCCCTCTCTTCTCCGCGCTCTCTTTTGTTCTCTTCTTCTTCCCTGGCTCCAGTAGGAAAGAGCTGACTGGTTCGTACCGCTCGGTTTCGATATGCACCGAAACCGTACCAGTTCAGTTGGTGAACGGTATGCCTACCGGATCCGGTATGGCGGATCTTGATTTCAAATATATCATCGCATTCTGTTCCTTCCTTGTTGAGCTTTTTTAGTCTTTTTTGACACTATCATGTTTTAAATTAACTGAATAGGGATGACAGAGGCATGTTCTTCGCTTACCTTCTTGAGCCTTCATGATCCTTCACTTCAAAAATCTGGGAAACTTTTTCCAGATAAACAAAAAGTTGAGTTAGGCCTCCATTGCCACCAACAGAATGGTGTTTGTGTCGGGAAACCAGCCCCACATGTTGAACTTCAAATAAGCAGCAGTGGCAACAACAGTGGTGCTCTATCAATTGGGAGAATTTTAACAAGAGGTTTGCATGTAATGGTTGGGTACTTGGACCAGACACAGGTCATGATGTTGGATTCAATTGAGCATGGGTGGCTGGACACAGGTGACATTGGCTGGATTGATTGCAACGGTAATCTGTGGCTCATCGGGCGAGAAAAAGATCGGATCAAGAGTGGGGGAGAAAATATCTATCCTGAAGAGGTAAAAGACCTTGGAATTCTTAAAATGTACTTCCCAAGTGTTTGATTTTTTAAGATGCATTATATATAATTATTTCTCATTTTATTTGAATATTGTTATTCATTTTAGATGGTCATGTTATTAATGTTTTAGATAGAGGCACTCCTCTTGCAACATCCAGGAGTCTACAGTGCTGTTGTGGTTGGTATTCCTGATTTTCGCCTGACAGAGAAGGTAGTTGCTTGTGTTGCCATAAGGGACGATTGGGAATGGGTTGATCAAAAGTCGAAATGTTTTCCTGACAAAAAACAAATCTCAACTGATATCCTCCATAACTACTGTATCAAAGGAAATTTAAGCAGGTATTCTTCATTTACAAATTATATTTTGAAATTAAACGAAACTTGTCATTTGAAATTTAATGGTTATACAAGCTTCAGATCATTGTTCCTCTTAAATCATTTATAGCTGTATAAGTATTTTAATGAGATAAAGTAGTGAAAAATTTCTTTATTTCTAGGAAATGTGGAGAATGGGTTTTTGTTTATTTTCTTTAGTATTTTGTTAGCTATAAAACACAACCCTATTAAGATCACATATATCTCAGGTGGAAGTTTTCAGGTTATTGTTGTTCCTATTTAATTTGTTAATATAGTAACTTGCAGTAGTTTGTTTTTCTTTCTTTATTTTTCTTCCCCAGTTGTGCACTAGGGAGGTATGTACTACCTTATAAATCTTTATTTTAACACATGAAACTCATCCATGTTCACCTCTGTAACTATATTTATCCTGTCTTTGCTTCTAACTTTCCCTCCCTCTTCTAATTTACTAATGATCTGGTATACATTGGAAAGTTAGCCTTTTCAGGGATTTGTTGTAGAGAGCCATCTGGCCATGCAAATGTTTCTTTAGATATCGATTGGTTTTGTACATAGTCAAATTTAGTCTTCGCTTGCCATTTGAAAAGGGTGAAGTGCACTCATGAGTAATTAGTTTTCTTTCTCTTTATTCTTTAATTTTGTTACAGATTCAAGATACCAAAGGCTTACATACCATGGAGGAAGCCATTTCCAGTTACTAGCACAGGGAAACCAAAAAGAGAGGACATACGAAAAGAAGTAATGTCCGATATGCAACTTCATAGCAACTTATGACTTCATGAGTCTCAAGCTATCCAAACTGAAGCACCTGATTCTGATACCAACCCATTGTTTCTTTCAGCACTAGAACTATCTGGAGGCATCAAATGTGAGGAAAATGCTTTGAGCTTTTCTTAGTTCAAGATGGCTAATAGATCTTAAATGTGTTAGTCTTGTTCTTCTTGAACTTGCAAGACCCCAGAAAATTTAGTAGCAAAATTGACAACAGCCTCCAAAAGGTCAACTAACGCACATGATTCACACAAATTTAGATAGGCACGCCATGTTATTTATTCGTACAGTTCCCTAAAATATGTGAAGACTTGATATTTCTGAAGATGTCCTTAACAGCTTCACAGTCATGATTTTTGCTAGCCATGCTTCACAATTATAATGTTTTATAATTGGCGAAAAGAAACTAATTTTTTGTTGACAAACTCTATGCATATCACTAGAACTGAAAAATTTTGATCTAATATCTTTTGTTTTATTAGGTTTGAGAAATGCAATAACTTTTAGTAAATTGATTGCGTGAAAAAAGGACCTCTGCCTCATTGCATAAAAAGATATTCTATTTCAAAGAAGTTGCACAAGCAATGGGCGCTATCTGACCCTCCAATATTTATGGTTGATTGTCAGTGTTGATTAAAAAAAGGAATTGTCCGTTGGAGTAAAATATGATAAATTTTGGTGTAATACCTGTTATTAATTATTTTGAGAAACACTCTTTCGGGAACTGATTGCTCGATATAAGCCCATTTTTTTTTGGTAAATAATAGGAGGGGAGGGGGAGGGACCAGCCCACCCGCATAGCAACCCCATTACTGAGTCTCCCTTCTACTAGGGAATGTTCGATACAGGTTGCAGGTTTCGCGTGCCTTCTCCGACCCGTGGGCTCATCCCACTGGGTTCACCGCCTCACGTGTGGGTACGTCACCCCAGTGCCACCTTGGTACAAGTGGAAGGAAAGCATAACCGCCAACAAGCCAGCCGGGCGTGGGGCATCCGGTCCCCTAATTTAATCGACGCCCGTGCGTTTTGAACCCGGGCAACTTGGGTGGAATTATCGTCCCCTTACCACCAGGCTACTACCTTGGTGGCTGATATAAGCCCATTCGCCGCATATTTTTATAAAAAATCTGTTTCAAAAAAAGCGAGCAAGTGGTGTTCACTGTCTTACCCCATCATTACTTTTCCAGAGCGGCGTGAGTGGAAAGCACCTGGGTGAACTTTCATTTTCTCCACCAATAAAAAAGCATTGTTCATTGCCATTCGCGTGAAAGTAAGAATAGGCTAATATAAATTTTAACTTTAAATTTTTATTAATTATTTTTGGTAATTAGAACTTAATAAATTAATCGCATGAATCAAATCCTTTGCCCACTGCATTGGTAAAATAAAAATTGCTTTTGCATCAAATCAGAATATTCATTGTTCTTGGGTAATGTTATAGACCTAACATGAGCGAAAGTAGATGTGGATATAGATGGACAATTATCCAAACCAAATATCTAAATTTATTTATAATTTTATTTAATTTTATATAGAGTTTATGAATTTTGAATAGAAGTAAATGATTATATTAACATGTTACAAACTTAATTTATTTTATATCTAGTGACATGTTTGATTTTATGATTACAAATTTTAACAGATTTTTATCAGTATTTATGTCCAATTTTTTAGTATTCGATATGTATCCGTATATGTTTAAAATAAGCATGAGTTTAAATTTTTGTATCCAATTTATATCTATATTCTAGCATCTATATTTGTCAAGCATCAATGGAAGGCTGTTTATATATGTATCCAGTTAAAATTGATTCACATTTGATCTGTTTTCAGCCTTTAAGACCAACCATATTAACTAAAGAAAGGGAAAAATGATAGTGGAACACGTAAATGGGACAACTGATGTGGCTAAATTAGTTGGTGGGTGTCTTTGGGAAAAAAAACTCTTCTTTTTCCCATCATATTCTTTCTATTATCTTCCATTTTGAAAAATAAGAATGCTTAGACAATAAAATAAAAAAGAAAGCAACCTATTGTCGCCAGAATCCCATCTGGCAGACGGCAAGCCCCTGAAAAATCTACACATAAAGAAGAAAAACTGATCAGCAGCTATCATCCTACACACAAAGGGAGAAGAAGAGCCCGAAGGTCGCCAGAATTATCTAAATGGAGGCCTTTTGATACTTAAGTTGGGAATAGTAAGAGGAGGAGACTAGAAAAGTAGAGAGTGTGTAATTTTCGTGATACGTACCGACTATGTTGGGCTTCCTTTTATAGATAAAGAGTCCTTGTTTTGCTCATATTTGATTCTAGAATTTGAGGAAGAGTGGAGAGCTATTTGAGCTTTCTTAATCCAAATTAGCCCATGAATCCAAGTCAGGCTGGAATTAGTCCCCTACTGTGCCACATGTCATCCCACAATTGGCTCATCTAATTTGTACCATATCCCTCCACTTCCGAGGTGAAGCCCTTTTGCGCTAAGGAAGTAAATAGGTCGGTCAAATTAGGCTAGGTTTAGCCTGTGTCTTGGAGGAGATTTGGGCTGAATTTTTGAAATTTTGGTGGGTTATCCGAGCAGGTCCCCTCGAAATTAGAAGAAATTGTTGATCTGCAAGACCACCCAGTCGGCCAGTGACAGGCTAACATGTGTCACCTCATATGGTCGGGAAGTCAATCAGGCGTGACTTCTCTAGAGGATCTTTGCCGTTGGACCTTTAATATAAGGGAGGAAATGCTTAAAGCCTAGCCTCATTAGCAAAAGTCTCAATTCTTGTTCTCGTAGGCTTTAGGCTATGGTAGCTCGGTATTTCTTGCTTGGTCTAGTATTCCCTTTCAGTACGGTCTTTTTTCTTTAGATACTTTCTAGACCCTCTTTTGTTCTACTCTTACTTTCAAAAATGTCCAGTCTTTTTCCTTCGCTTCCACTTCTGGTTCTAATTCTTCTCCTATGTCATCCTCAATGGATGAGGTTGTTCCACCTCTCCCATTAGGTCAAGTGCCAAGCAGTGCACCTTAGGTTAAGGTTACTTTGAAGTATTTAGAAGACCTATTTTATCCTTTTTAACTATTCCCTTAGGTTGCCTTAGCACTTTGAGAGGGCTGACATGTTCCAAGTAGGTCAGCTTTGCTTGTATGAGTGCCTCTAAGTAAGGCTTAGGTTCCCCTTCACCCCTTCATTTGTCACTTCTTAGATCAATATAATCTAGTCCCTGCTCAGTTAGTCCTCAACTCATGGAGGACTATTATAGGGTTCCTTGTATGCACCATCATGTATGGTGTATGAGCTACGATCGAGCTCTTGTGGGCTCTATTCATCTCAAAAGATCACCCTTCCAAGCATAGTTGTTGGTATTCTTAGCTTGGAAAGGGTTACAAAGGAAGAAGACCAGCACGTAGATCACCCTCTTTTTCCTTGGCAAATTCTTCTTCGTGCTGGTTGAGCAGCCATGGTGGCTATGTTGGAGCAAAATAAATGCCAATAATATGCAAATGGCATCAAATAACAATAAAAAATAGAGCTGAACAATGGGGCACAAGATAGGCTCAAAACTACTTCATTAATGCTGAGTTACGCCCCGCCGGATGCGACAATCGCAGTGGAATACCGCACGGGGCGTCGTTCATTGTATGAACGTACCAAGAATCATAGAGTTCAAAAAATTTTCTAGATCCAAATCCAGAAGATCCTTGAACTCAAGAGGGAGGGAGATTAGGATCTGAAGGAGGTTGATTAACATTCATGTAAATAGAAATAAAATTCAGAGATAACAATTTGAAGATCCCATCTTCAAACCTTATGCAGTTTTATGAATACCGCAGCCTGATGATCTTTCTAGGTTCCTGGTTAAGCCGCACACTTGTCCGGCCTCTACAGGTATCCACATGAGGATCTAATCATCTGAGATAAGGTCTTACTGGAGTGCTAGCTCCTTGTAAAGACCTTCCATTACTATTAAATAGATTGGAAGATAAAAATCTGCAGCATACCTCTTTGAAGAAGAATCCTTTCTTCTTCAACCTTGCTCGCGATGGAGGAAGATGAGGGATGTAGCTTTAACCGTGGATCTTCCTTTCCTTGCACCCATGGAAGAAGAGGATGAAGAGCACCTCTTGCTTCCGTGGAGAAGGAGAAGAGGAAGAAGGGGCTGACATGAGGAAGAACACCTTCTTCCTTGGCGTGATTTGATTTCTTCCTTTGCTTCTTCTTCTTCTTTTCTTTCCAACACTTGGAGGAAGAAGAACCCTTTCACCCTTGCTGCCATGAGGAGAGAAGAGGGCCTCCTCTTGCTGCCGTGGGAAAGGAAGAAGGGAAGAGGCTAGGAGGCGTGAAGAGGAAGAGGAGAACCAATACCTATAACGCCTCAAAGGTCCTTTAAATAGATTTGGGTTTAGGATTTTTTCGAGAGTCTCCCATGAGTAGGAGACAACCTTCTCGAAATAACCCACCCTTGGATTAATGCCAAGTGTCCAATCCATGTGCCCATGGTGCCATCAAATCAATGCGGGACATGTGTCCACTTAATCAATTGATTAGAGCCTAATCCAATTAGGTTTAATCCCTATGGCGCCATGATCAAGTCCTAGTTGAATTAGGTCTTGATCAATTTCAATTACAAGCCCAAGTCCTAATCTTATTAGGACTTTAGGCTAACTAGGAGAGAGATGGTGTGGCGCCATGCATGATAGAGTGCCATGTGGACTTTAGAGTCCGCACAAACCCTGGTTTAATCCAATTGACCTAATCATGAACTCAAATCAATTTGGATCAAACTCAAATTAATTTTGCTCATTTAAGCAGCCCAATTGCAATCCAATTGCAATCAATTCCACTTAATTTTTTTTCCATTAACTCACTAACACTTAGTGGGTTAATTCAATCACCAATCATATTGATGATTGATTTCTATTATGATTATAAATCACAATTATGATAGTCTGACTAATTAAATCCTCTATGTGTGTGACCCCGTAGGTTCTATTTTGACTGGTAGTGAGATATTGATATCTCCATCTCAATATCACTAAAACTTCTTTCAGAGGATTGAAACGATTTCAGTTCTACTCTCAGGGTTCACTGATCACCAAGTGAATGCCTTCGAGTCTCACAATTCACTAGTGACACCTAGCAGTATGTGGTGGCAACCCAGCAGAATGGAATGTCTGAACCTCTAGGTGCTGTTAGCATATGATACAGTCCCTCTATCATGGATCCCGACGTGACGGAGGTTATGGATATCTCGTCAAATTCCATCGTCCGTCATATGTCAAATTTATACGACTTCTAGTTCGAGATTTGAAAAACTCTTTTTCCAAAATATCTGGCCAGGAATTTATCGAACTCAGTTTCATAAATCACATAGGATCACTCCTAATCTATCAAGGTCGATAGATCCCATCTAGATGCAACTCTATTCCAAAATGAACCTACTGTAGCCAATCCGTACTATAAGGATCTGAATGGCTAGGGCCCAAGTTCACATGCTCGTCAAACTACAGCAACCTCATAGTGAATAGCTAAGGCATCGCAGGTCAAAGAACCAGTCATACAACTACAGCATATATAGTCACTGATGAGTGGATAGACATTTATGTGACTACTATCTTTGGTCATGCTCAGTACCTTGTTCTCTAACAAGTACTCGCATAATTACTCTAATGTCTCTACACCGTGCACTCGAGACTCGTCCATCTGACTAAGTGATGCGGTTGGATCCACTAGACCGCCTCGGACTTAATCATTTGGTTATTTTTGCTTTTGAGTCCTTGATGTTAATTTTATTTCAGCATAGCCTTGCTCGGGTTAGCCGACTTGGCCTTTATTAGAGTCGCTTTGGGTTTAGTTGTTTCTTGAATTCAATTAGATCAAGTCAAGTTAAGGGGTCCGGTAGCCACCTATAAATAGATGTGGTGAGCACCTATTTCAGTATGCAAAAATTGATTGAAAGGCTTTTGCCCTAACTCTCTTCCCTTCTCTCTTCTCTTCTTGCGACGCCTTCCTCCTCTCCCTAGGCCGCCGTCCAAGGCCGCCGCCCCCTCCTTCATCCGGCTGCACCACCTCTGTCCCGAGAGGCCAGCCACCTCCTCCCTCTTCTTCCTCTCCTCCTTGATCCCTTCCACCTTCTACAAACAACTCCTTCCCGTTGGATTTTCAGCCCGTCCTTCCCTGCATAGTCATCAGTCGGAGGCTGATATCTTAAGATCCCGACGTCATCTCTAGACCCACGACCTACCGCTGGAAAGCTAACGTGGAGATCTACAATATATCCAAAATTGAGATCAATCTGATGGACGGATCTTTAGAAATCGTGTATGCAATCAGGTCGGAACTACCCTTCCAGAAATCAAGAAGAGTCAAGAATCTTGGGATACGGATCAAATTCTATCGGATCGCATCAATTTGGTATCAGAGCAGTTCAATCCTTGGCCTTGGAAGATGGTGAACATCCGCTCTACAACCTCGAAGCAGCAAGAAGCGGCATCTTCAAGGGGCGTCGACCCACATCAAGAAGGCTCGCGATCACCCGCGGCCCCGGCGGACCTGAGACCCGATCTTGATTCCACCGACCGTCTCTTGGAGTTCTTGCGTGGGAATCAAACAACTATGCAGCAGAGCCAACAACAATTGATGGAGAAGATGGATACCACGCAACGCCATATTGAGATGATGTTGCAACTATTGCTAAATCAGCGGCAAGAAACTCCACCGGGGGGAGCTCCGCATCGGACCCGGGTGGAATCTCCGGCCCCTACCCGTGGACGACCAGGACGGAGGGGACCCCCTCCTCGTGAGCCTCTCCTTCCCAACCCACCAAAGGAGATGCGGCTGGACCAAGGAGAAGATCGACCTAGACCTCGACCCGAGCTCATACCGATTGGCGCACGCGCTAGGGCTCGGGGGATGAGCCCGATTGGCATCGACGACGGGTCGGATATGGAGGATGATCCCATCCAGAATTTTTAGATGAGGAACCAGCGTGTGGGGGAGTACCCACGCCGAGGATATGAACGAGATCGGGACCGTAATGGAGATCGAGAGGGAGGAAATCGCGGACTGACTCTTAGGCTGAAATTTCCCAAGTTTAAAGACGGCGATCCTCTCGATTGGGTGTATCGAGCTGAGCGGTTCTTTCACTACTATGGCACAGCAGAGGACCAAAAGGTATTGATCTCATCTTTTCACCTAGAAGAGACCGCCCTGTGATGGTTTCAAACCGCCGACCGAGCCCGACCTTTCAATGGTTGGGAGGATTTTTCTGCAGCAATTTGTCGGCGTTTCGGCCCTACCGAGTACGATGACTTCCAGTCTATGCTATCAAGGGTCACCCAAAAGACTACTGTTAGAGCCTTTCAAGAGGAGTTTGAGAGGATCAGCAACCGAGTGGTGGGGTGGAGCGACTCCACGCTGAAAAGCGTATACCTCGGAGGACTTCGTGTCGACATTCAAGCCGAGGTGAGGACTTTGCGGCCACAATCTCTGGAGGATGCCTTTGCCTTGGCCCTAATGGTGGAAGAGAAGATCAAGACCACTTGATCAGCCACACGGGGCAGCTGGACCAACCCCCGGGCCGGCCAAACCGCAGGGGGCTCCATCGGCCAGCCGAGAGCGCCGACGGTTGCAGCAGCCAACACAGGGCCGAGGACCCCTCTTCGCTTGTCAGGTGACGTCAAGAGGGTTGAGCGTCCACCCGGGAGGACCTTGACACCAGCGCAAGTGTAGGAACGCCTATGTTTTCGCTGCGACGAGAAATTTACACCGGGACACCGGTGTGCGCGGCCCGTCGGAGCGGTGATGTTGATCGACGGATTGGAGGACGAGGCCGTGGCTGAAGATGGTGATGAGGTTGCTGAGGATGAGCCCCAAGATTTAGAGGCCAAGGAAGAGGACGTGCCACCTCAGATTTCATTACATGCCTACTCTGGATCGGCGACACCGAAAACGCTACGCGTGGACGGCATGATCAAAAGACGTGTGGTGCGTATCCTCATAGATACGGGCAGCACCCACAATTTTTTGGATGAGAGGCTCGTCAAACAGATCGGTCTCATAGCAGAGCCGACATTGGGCTTCGACGTGGCATTGGGTGATGGAGCCACGTTGAGGGCGGAGGGCATATGCTGAGGCATCACTTTGACGATCCAGGGCAACCAATTCAAGCTCGATCTCTATCCGTTGGCATTACGAGGAGCTGATTTGGTCCTTGGTACGCAGTGGCTGCAGAGTCTTGGCCCGGTTACATTCGACTTCGCCGAGATGTGGGTGACTTTCAGACGGAGCGGACGGCAAGTTAGATTGGATGGCATTCGACCTAGCCCAAGGGCTGCACTTCAGCCCCTAGTCGGCTTGCCCGGACCCGACGCGCACAGCTACTTGATGCAGCTCTTACCTCTGTCGACGGAGACCACGACGGAGGCATGTATACCTACTGATTTGGCTGCTCTCTTACAGGGGTTCGCAGATTTATTTGAGGAGCCTCATGGTCTTCCACCCGAGAGGGAGCACGATCATCACATAGAGATTGTACCGGGAGCAGAACCGGCGAATGTGAGGCCTTACCGCTACCCGCATGTTCAGAAGGAGGAGATCTCAAAGATGGTACGAGAGATGTTGGAGAGTGGCATCATTCAGCCCAGTAGAAGCTCATATTCATCGCCCGTGCTGCTGGTACATAAGAAGGACGGGACGTGGCGATTCTGCGTCGACTACCGGGCACTTAACGCGATCACCGTTAAGGACCGGTATCCGATTCCAGTCATCGAGGAGCTGTTGGATGAGCTTGCTGGTGCGGAATACTTCAGCAAACTTGATCTCCGTGCCGGATACCACCAGATCCGTGTCAGGCCCGAAGATGTGCACAAGACGGCGTTTCGGACACACGATGGCCATTATGAGTTCAGGGTGATGCCGTTCGGCCTCACCAATGCACCAGCGACGTTCCAGGGGCTCATGAATGACATATTCAGACCATTACTACGGCGGTATGTCCTTGTATTCTTCGATGACATACTGATTTACAGTCGTTCATGGCAGGAGCACCTAGAGCACTTAGAAGAAGTGCTGAAAATTCTGCGCGGAAATCAATTGAAGGTAAAGCGATCCAAGTGCCTATGGGCCGAGCCGAAGGTCGAGTACCTAGGCCATGTCATCTCTGCTGCAGGTGTGGAGCCGGACCAAGCAAAGATACATTGCATGACCGAGTGGCCGCTACCCAAGAACCAAAAGGAGCTGCGAGGATTTTTGGGCCTAACCGGTTATTACCGCCGGTTTGTGGAGGGATATGGAAAGATCGCCGTGCCACTGACCCTGTTGCTGCGAAAGGGCGAGTTTAGATGGACCGAGGCAGCGACGGAAGCATTCGAGAAGCTCAAGGAAGCCATGACGACGGCCCCGGTTTTGGCACTACCCGATTTCGCCAAACCGTTTGTAGTCGAGTGCGATGCTTCCGGTGCCGGCATTGGTGCTGTTTTGATGCAGGAGGGACGGCCAATTGCCTTCATGAGCAAGGCGTTGTCCCCTAGGACCCGCTTGCTATCCACATATGAGAGGGAGATGATGGCGGTCATCCATGCAGTCACAAAGTGGAGGCCGTACCTTATCGGCCGCCGATTCATCGTTCGGACTGATCAGCAGAGCCTTCCATTTTTTTCTTGAGCAGCGCATACATACTCCAGCCCAGCAGAGGTGGGTGTCGAAGCTTCTCGGCTACGACTATGAGATGGTGTACAAAAAGGGCGCAGAAAATCGAGTAGCGGATGCACTATCGCGCCATCCCGAGTCTGGCGAGTTGGCGGCTTTGACTACGCCGTTTTTTCCTTTTATTTCAGACTTGAGGACCGCCACATGCCGGGATCCGGACCTAGTATAGATCCAGAGGGAGTTGGCAGCAGATCCGAGCAGTCATCCCGAGATGGAGGACCGAGATGGGTTGATTCTGGACCATGGGTTGATCCGCGTGCCCACCGATTCAGCCATGCGGCAGGTATTGATCCAGCACTTCCATGATACTTCTTTTGCTGGACACGAGGGATTTTTCAGGACTTACAAGAGGCTGAGTCAGAGCTGTACGTGGGTAGGCATGAAGGCAGCGGTCAGAGCTTACGTACAGCAATGCGATGTGTGCCAAAGGGCGAAGGCGGATTCACTGCGACCTGCGGGTCTACTTCAGCCTTTACCGATTCCTGATCAAGTTTGGGAGGATGTGTCGATGGACTTCATTGAGGGGCTGCCATTAGTTCGAGGGTACTCAGTGATCATGGTCGTTGTGGACCGCCTCAGCAAGTATGCCCACTTTTCGGCGCTCGCACATCCATTTTCTGCTCGACGGGTGGCAGAGGTCTACATACGGGACATTGCTCGATTACATGGTATGCCTCGGACTATTGTTTCTGATCGTGACCACATTTTTGTTAGCGCATTCTGGCAGGCTTACTTCAAACAGCAAGGGACGAAGCTTGCCATGAGCTCGGCTTACCACCCTCAGACCGATGGGCAAACGGAGGTGGTAAACCGCTGCATCGAGCAGTACTTGCGCTGTATGATTGGTGATCGGCCCCGAGAGTGGCTTTCTTATTTACCTTGGGCCGAGTATTCGTACAACACCGCTTTCCACTTAGCCATAGGGACGACACCCTTTGAGGCGGTGTATGGACGAGTACCACCGACGCTGCGAGTTTATGATCCACTGTCACATGCGGACCGGACAGAGGCAGATTTTGAGCTCTTAGACCGCGATGCTACCTTATGGCGGTTAAAGTTCCACATAATGACTGCGCAGAACAGGATGAAGCAGCTGCATGATCGGAAGCACAGAGATCTAGTATACGAGGTGGGCGACTGGGTATACGTCAAGGTGCAGCCTTATCGACAGTTGACACTGCGGCCCATAGCGAACTAGAAGCTCTCTCATCGCTTCTATGGGCTCTTTCAGATAATGGAGCGCATTGGACCCGTGGCGTATCGCTTGGACTTGCCGACTACATCGAGAGTTCACCCGGTATTCCACGTGTCGCTTCTGAGGGCCCGGCTTGGACCCAAGACATCTGTCGGCCCAATCATACATGAGCCACCGGAGGACGAGGTAGTGGAGCCGGTTCGAGTGCTGGCGAAGCGTAGAATACGAGTAGAAGGACGACTGGAAACCCAGATACTAGTGGAGTGGCTGGGGAGAGCAGCAGACCAGGCCACATG
The DNA here is from genome assembly GCF_051530095.1 of Phoenix dactylifera. Classification (NCBI taxonomy): domain Eukaryota; kingdom Viridiplantae; phylum Streptophyta; class Magnoliopsida; order Arecales; family Arecaceae; genus Phoenix; species Phoenix dactylifera. The sequence continues at coordinate 12,775,847 of NC_143196.1, read as the reverse complement.
GAAGTTTGAGACTGAGATACTTGATCGTTTCCCTGACTTCCGACCTTGAGGACAAGATTAAGGGAAGCGTGGTGTAGTGATGCGGTTGGATCCACTAGACCGCCTCGGACTTAATCATTTGGTTATTTTTGCTTTTGAGTCCTTGATGTTAATTTTATTTCAGCATAGCCTTGCTCGGGTTAGCCGACTTGGCCTTTATTAGAGTCGCTTTGGGTTTAGTTGTTTCTTGAATTCAATTAGATCAAGTCAAGTTAAGGGGTCCGGTAGCTACCTATAAATAGATGTGGTGAGCACCTATTTCAGTATGCAAAAATTGATTGAAAGGCTTTTGCCCTAACTCTCTTCCCTTCTCTCTTCTCTTCTTTCGACGCCTTCCTCCTCTCCCTAGGCCGCTGTCCAAGGCCGCCGCCCCCTCCTTCATCCGGCTGCACCACCTCTGTCCCGAGAGGCCAGCCACCTCCTCCCTCTTCTTCCTCCCCTCCTTGATCCCTTCCACCTTCTACAAACAACTCCTTCCCGTTGGATTTTCAGCCCGTCCTTTCCTACATAGTCATCAGTCGGAGGATGATATCTTAAGATCCCGACGTCATCTCTAGACCCACAACCTACCGCTGGAAAGCTAACGCGGAGATCTACAATATATCCAAAATTGAGATCAATCTGACGGACGGATCTTTAGAAATCGTGTCTGCAATCAGATCGGAACTACCCTTCCAAAAATCAAGAAGAGTCAAGAATCTTGGGATACGGATCAAATTCTATCTGATCGCATCACACTGATGAGTGGATAGACATTTATGTGACTACTATCTTTGGTCATGCTCAGTACCTTGTTCTCTAACAAGTACTCGCATAATTACTCTAGTGTCTCTACACCGTGGACTCGAGACTAGTCCATCTGACTAAGTGATCTGTGCACTAATCTCAGCGGATCGATCACCATCCCTCGTGATGGATCCATCGATCATGAGCATTTAGAAATTAATCCCTAATGACACATACCTCAAATTCTCAACTTCTTGAGAATATGTGTCATCATCTATTAATTTCTTGGACGATTCATGGACACATACAAACATGAATAAAAAACAAATTGCCCAATCTTATTTATTAATAAGAGTCAAATTATAAATTTATGTCCCAGGTTACAAATATGCGTCAGCCACATTGGCTTCTAGGGCATTCTTCTAACAATTAAACCCTTCATTTCAACTATGAAAAACTAAAAATATAACTTAAAAATATGCAAAAGAATCAGCAACTAAGAAGATGCCTTTTCTTCTTGTAGTCTTCTTCCTTTTAACATAAAAATCTGCTCAAGGAGTTTCTCCCACTAAGCTCTCACCACCCTTTTCTTCTCTTTTAAAGAGGAACTCAAAAGACACACCCTCATACCATAAAATCCATGGGCTGGTTTTTCTCTTTTTTTTAAATATAAAGTGGGACCTAAAAAAAGAGACCATTAAGTACATTAAGAAATCACAAAATTACATAAGATGCTATAGAGTAAAAAAGTCAAAGAAACCCATTAACTTAGGTTTCAATTTCTAACATCCCCACTTAAAGCCAATTTCCAAAAGTCTTCATGCTCAACATGCTCTTCAATCTTTTAAACACGTCATGCTTCAATGGCTTGGTGAAGATATTCACCACTTGGTCTTGAGACTTGCAATGCACCATTTGTACTCTTTTTTTCTTCACATGCTTTCAGATAAAATGATAGCGAGTGTCAATATGTTTGCTTCTCTCATGAAATACTGAGTTCTTGGCCAAAGCAATTGCCGATTGATTATCAACAAAAATATCCATGGCACTTTCTTGAGGAAAACCCAAATAGCATGACAAAGGGTAAAATTTGCTGCCATATACTCTGCCTCACAAGTTGACAAAGTTACAATTGGTTGCTTCTTTGAGGACCAAGTGAATGCATCATTTTCTATAAAGAAGACATAACCATAGGTGCTCTCTCTTTCATCCAAATCTCTACCCTAATAACTATTAGAATAACCCACAAGTCTAAAATCATGTAAATGAGAGTAGAATAAGCCATCATTGAGTGTACTTTTGATATAGCATAGGATTCTCTTGGTGGCATTGAGATGTGAATGGCTTGGTGTTTCTATATTTCTACTAATCAACCCAATACCATAAAGACTATCCGGTCTTATGCAAGTGAGATATCAAAGGCTTCCAACTAAATTTTTGAAGTAAGTAGAATCAACATTGCCACTTCCAATGCTTTTTCTCAACTCCAAGCCATATTCAAAGGGGGTATTAACCGGATTGCAAGATTCCATTCCAAACATCTTGAGAATCTCCTTTGCATAGCCATTTGGAGAGATGAAAATTTCATCTTCCATTTGCACCACTTCAATACCAAGAAAATGAGCCATCAAGCCAATATCTGTCATTTTAAATTCTCGGATCATGCCCTTCTTGAATTTATTGAACAAAGTTGGATTGTTACCGATGAATATCAAGTCATCAACATAAAAACACACAATCAATATATCTCCATTAGTAGACACCTTCTTATATAAAGCATGCTTATAAGGATATTTCTCAAAGCCATTGTCATGAAAATGATTGTCAATTCTTGTATTCTATGCTTTTGGTGTTGGGAATTATATCTTAAAAGTCAATCGTCAGCCAGTTGATGATTAAATTTGTATACGAATTGATTAATTAATAAAATATTATTTGGCATTATTGATCATTTTATTTATACATCTTCAAATGAACTCTTGTTATGAGATGAAGTCCTTAGGACTCCTTTATGATAAAAGAGGATTTATCTACAAGTCCTTAAAATAGTTCGCAACTAAATGATGTGCTGTTACTAGGACAATAGCATTATCAAGATTAGGTCATTGTGTGCCATATACGTTGATTGTCCTCTTAACCAAGGAGTGTGGAGACACTGATATGTCATACAAGTGAGGTGTAGGAGTACATTTCACTGAACGTGACCAATTTCGGAACGCTCTGCTGTCAAGAGATGTTCCGAGTGGATATGGATATATGTGTCCTTCAGACCTGAGATCACTACGGTGATTAGCAAGCAACTCACTGTACTTTAGTACCGGACTAACTAAATTTCTAATTCAGGAACGAAAGGTCACTAGGTGCAGTCAAGTACTTGCGAAGTCGGTGTGTGAGTGAAGATAGAATTGACCCCTTCTGGTAACAGGAGATAATGCCTTTGTGTTCAATTTAGCAAAATATTGGCCAGGATAATCCTTATGAAGAGTCATAAGATTTGTAAAAATTGAATCACAGAGTGGATGTACTATTACAGAGTTGACAGAACTTTGATGTCATCCTGGCATTAGGAGTCATAGGAATAAATTATATGGTAACCATAGTCCAGGATTCCAGAATAATGTTTCGCATATATTTGGCCTATCCGGATGTCGGATACCATTGATAGATGGTCACATTGATTAGTACAGAAAGTTGTTCCTATGCTACCGGCTTAGGTTCGAACCTATGGGATCACACGCATAGAAGTTTTCTAAGTTGATCTTAATGGCTGATGGATGATTAAGAATCATTCAGGGATAATTTGGTCAATTCGATTGGCAAATTATCATAAATAAAAGTTGCTGAAAAATAATTAATGAATTGTTGGAGGATTTATTAGCAATTAGTTTGCTAATGAACTCAATTTGATTGAGTAATTAGACTAAGGATGAGCCAAATTGAATTGGATACAATTTGGGCTTCATCAGGGTTTGACCTAATTGGATTGGATTCAACCCAAGAGGATTGCACTTAATCAGGGTTTGACCTAATTGGATTAGGTTCAACCCAAGAAGATTAGGCTTCCCTGATTGATGGAACTTGATCAAATTGGATTGGGTTTGATCTGCATCATGCGGATCTTAAAGTCCCCATGAACATATGATGATGCATTGGGACAAATATCTTTTCATCCAATGCATGGCGCCATCCTAATTTGATTAGGATTATTAATACTTGATTAATGGCACCATGGGACAAGTGGCAACCATCTAAAGGTGGGGGCATCATGAGATTAGATCTCATGATATGTTTAAATAGGTAAAAACAATCTCCCTCATGTCGCATGGCACATAGCATAAATCCATGGGAGGTGTCATGAATCGGTGTTTGAATTTAAATTCAAACACACCCTAGGTAAATGTTTATCATGTGGATTAATTGACCAATTAAATGAGGTTGAGGCGTGTGATTAGGAATCAGAATTTAAAGGAATGCAACACAAATGAAGAAGTCATTTATGGTCGCATGATTGTTTTCCTTCTCCCACCTGCATGGAATTTGAAATTCAAATTCAAATCAGCCATAAGAAGAATCTTATGGTTAATTGACCTTGTGATCCGCCATTTGATATGGATTAGTTGGCATGAGTTTGAATTCAAAATGAAGGGGATACAATGCTTATAAAAGGAAGTGTTCCTTTGTGTCGCCGAAAGAGAAAAAAAAAGGGAAGTCACCTTCTCCATGCCTCCTCTTCATCCTCTCCATTGTCCTCCACGCATTAGGTTTTAGGGATTTCCTTTTAGGGATTGTAGATCAGATCTCAAGTCCCTTCCATCCCTATAAACCGTTCTTCCTTCTTCTTCCAAGTAGTTCAATCAAAGGTTGATTGATTTTAGGAAGAACAAAATCAGCCTCAGCAGGGGTTCGCGAAAGCTAGCACTTCCGCGAGATCAGATCAACCGGAGCTTCGCGTGGACGATCCGTAGAGGCCATAAACGTGTGTGGCTGCGAGGCTTGAGCATCATATTCATTTGTCTCTGTGATTCATAAAGATATAAATCTAGAGATATAATTTTGTGCTAAGTTTTTTTGATCGGGTTCAATTCCTCGAGGGTTCATACCTCTTTTGAGGCTCCTCACGGAGTGATCTCTAGATCTCATTCAATGAGCATGCGGAGATAGATTGGATCCAAAATTAGTCGAGTTTAGAACTTTACTAATGCTCTTATTTTCAGATCTAATGTTAATCATGCATAGTTGGTTTTATGCATAATCGTTTAAACGGTCTTGATATTTATTTATGATCTATTCTGCATGCTAGAATTAAAATGTTTAATTCTATCTTTCCGCTGCAATTTAAACATTAAGAACTACGTGTGGCTTGATCCCCCTTTCGAAAGGGTACGTAGGCAACCCGATCAGGTGCAGCCACAATTTTTAAGAAAAATTTTTAATTTTCAGCATGCAGCCTGTTGTAAATAAACCATCAGTGGTATCAGAGTTAGGTTGGATGTTTAAATTTTTATGTTATAAAACTTGTTTATTCTTTTGTAAAGTAATCTGATAAATCAATCACCAGGCCGTCCGGTCATAGGAGAAAGAAGAGGATCATCTCCCTCATTTTCCATTCGATGGGATCTCCTATGGCGTGTAGGGGTGCCATTGTGTGCGATCTTTGAAGATGAACCTCAAAAGACTGATTAAAATTATTTAAATCAATGCAATTAAATTTGAAATCATGAATGTATTTAGATTAGATTTAAAATAAATTTATGATTAATTTAATTGTTGTTTATGCATGATTAACTAGATCTAAAATTTGGATGCATGTGATGCATGTTTTATGATTAATATATTTGATATATTGAACATGCAAAATTTGAAATCATAAACTTATTGAGATTAGATCTAAATGCAATTTATGATCCTTTTAATCTCTAATTTTGTAAAACATATCAGATCTAAAAATAAATACTTATGATGCATGTTATTCAAGTTAATTCATGTTAGTTTATATATGTGATATATGAACATAAATCACTAATGATTTAAACATGAATTAAATCTGAAATCAGAATGTTTAATTCACAAATTTAGATCTGATTTTAAAAACTAAAGATTTGTAATTAACATCTGATTTAAGACTTATATAATGATCTAAAATTTTTTCATAAAACTACACTTAATTAAGTGACCTAGAATTGTGAATTGAATTTCAGTGACAAATTGCATAAGTCTTGGGAGTTTGGGTTAGCTCTAGTCAAGTTCTCTAATTGGGTTAGACCTAAGGTTAGAATCAAATCATTGAATGATTGAGTTAATTGATTAAATCTAACTAAGTAGTAATTAGATCAAATCAAGATAACTCAATTCAATTTACAATAGTTATAGATTGATCGGTTCCATGTCTTTGATCAGACCAAGATGGGACTTGATTTAGGCTCCGTGGTTGAGCCCGAGTCATTAGGATGGTCAAAATCAAAATTGATTAACCAGTCGATGTCTAAGGTATGTTTGGCAGACTCGACCGGTGGTTTTTAATTGGGAGCTACTCGCACTGATGCGTCTTTGTCGAGTTAATGACATATCCCTTCCACCGATCTCACTTACCTGGCCAATTTGGTCAATCATTTTTTATTGGATCATTTAATGATTCGAGCAAACCCATGCCTGTAAGGAAAATCAGTTTGACTGATTTAGGTGCCTCCTTAACCGGTTTGAATCTAATTCTTTATAATCTGACTTGGTGAAGTCAGTGGAAGAATTTAGGTTAATCGGATCTTCTTATCTATCCTAATTAAATCCTCTAAAATTTTATAGGTCCCTAAAATGAAATAGTTACAGGGATAACTAGGTCATAGCCTCCCATTAAGTTAGATAATAATGAGTCCAATGTTTCGATAATCATTAGAGGCGCCACACGCCTGGTGCTTATCGGGCAATAGAATTGTCATTTGATATATGATGAGTCGAATGTATCTTCAATAGGTGGTCAGGTGGGCCGAGCCACACTCGGACTTGGTCATCTATTAGTTAATTACACGGAACCCTATCATTTAATGGTTGGACCTAACCAGAATCTTCGGTGGAGGTGCCACACGCCTGCCGAAATGACTGGGGCAAAATTATCACTAGAAATTATTTGGTGAAATAATTGGTTCAGAACCTACCAATAGGTGCATATGGGTTAGTCGAGCCACACTCGGGCCCATATGCGATCAATTGGGTTCTAGTGCTCACTAAAGATTTAAGTGTAATTCTTTGAATTGGAGGTAGAGGCTACCAATTTGTATAAAATAGTGGGAGGACCTTTAGACTAAAGTTCAAGTCTTTAAGGTTTAGTCAATTCATACACTGATAAGCCGATTTTCCTTTATGCAGAAATGGCCACTAACCGATCGCTATTGGATAGTGATAAGCTGACAGGACCCAATTTTAATAGCTGGCTTAGAAAGCTGAAAACTCAGCAAAGTCAGACCAAAAAGATTAAGGTTGACCAGAGTCAGGCAGAATGCTTCTATTGTAAGAAGCAGGGGCATTGGAAGAAGAATTGTTCTCAGTATATTGCCACACTTGACCCAACAGGCCTAGGAGAAATATGCAATCTGTTGCAAATCAAGGTACTTAAATGATAATGCCTTGTAATTTTTCTATTTGTGATAATTCGACTTGGGTATTGGATACCGTTAGTCCTTTCAACATTTGCAATTCGTTGTAGGGACTGCAAGTCGGTGAGAGGTTTGAAGAAGGAGAAAGATTCCTGAATGTTGGAGATGGAAGACCTGTTCCAATTATAGCTTTAGGAATTCTTAAACTTGTATTCAGCTCTCATGTAAATATCCTTAGTGATTGTCAATTCTTGTATTCTATGCTTTTGGTGTTGGGAATTATATCTTAAAAGTCAATCGTCAGCCAGTTGATGATTAAATTTGTATACGAATTGATTAATTAATAAAATATTATTTGGCATTATTCATCATTTTATTTATACATCTTCAAATGAATTCTTGTTATGAGATGAAGTCCATAGGACTCCTTTATGATAAAGGAGGATTTATCTACAAGTCCTTAAAATAGTTTGCAACTAAATGATGTATTGTTACTAGGACAATAGCATTATCAAGATTAGGTCATTGTGTACCATATACGTTGATTGTCCTCTTAACCAAAGAGTGTGGAGACACTGATATGTCATACAAGTGAAGTGTAGGAGTACATTTCACTGAACGTGACCAATTTCGGAACGCTCTGCTGTCAAGAGATGTTCCGAGTGGATATGGATATATGTGTCCTTCAGACCTGAGATCACTACGGTGATTAGTAAGCAACTCACTGTACTTTAGTACCGGACAAACAAAATTTCTAATTCAGGAACGAAAGGTCACTAGGTGCAGTCAAGTACTTGCGAAGTCGGTGTGTGAGTGAAGATAGAATTGACCCCTTCTGGTAACAGGAGATAATGCCTTTGTGTTCAATTTAGCAAAATATTGGCCAGGATAATCCTTATGAAGAGTCATAAGATTTGTAAAAATTGAATCACAGAGTTGATGTACTATTACAGAGTTGACAGAACTTTGATGTCATCCTGGCATTAGGAGTCATAGGAATAAATTATATGGTAACCATAGTCCAGGATTCCAGAATATTGTTTCGCATATATTTGGCCTATCCGGACATCGGATACTATTGATAGATGGTCACATCGATTAGTACAGAAAGTTGTTCCTATGCTACCGGCTTAGGTTCGAACCTATGGGATCACACGCATAGAAGTTTTCTAAGTTAATCTTAATGGCTGATGGATGATTAAGAATCATTAAGGGATAATTTGGTCAATTCGATTGACAAATTATCATAAATAAAAGTTGCTGAAAAATAATTAATGAATTGTTGGAGGATTTATTAGCAATTAGTTTGCTAATGAACTCAATTTGATTGAGTAATTAGACTAAGGATGAGCCATATTGAATTGGATACAATTTGGGCTTCATCTGGGTTTGACCTAATTGGATTGGGTTCAACCCAAGAGGATTGCACTTAATCAGGGTTTGACCTAATTGGATTAGGTTCAACCCAAGGAGATTAGGCTTCCCTGATTGATGGAACTTGATCAAATTGCATTGGGTTTGATCTGCATCATGCGGATCCTAAAGTCCACATGAACATATGATGATGCATTGGGACAAATATCTTTTCATCCAATGCATGGCACCATCCTAATTTGATTAGGATTATTAATACTTGATTAATGGCACCATGGGACAAGTGGCAACCATCTAAAGGTGGGGGCATCATGAGATTAGATCTCATGATATGTTTAAATAGGTAAAAACAATCTCCCTCATGTCGCATGACACATAGCATAAATCCATGGTAGGTGTCATGAATCGGTGTTTGAATTTTAATTCAAACACACCCTAGGTAAATGTTTGTCATGTGGATTAATTGACCAATTAAATGAGGTTGAGGCGTGTGATTAGGAATCAGAATTTAAAGGAATGCAACACAAATGAAGAAGTCATTTATGGTCGCATGATTGTTTTCCTTCTCCCACCCGCATGGAATTTGAAATTCAAATTCAAATCAGCCATAAGAAGAATCTTATGGTTAATTGACCTTGTGATCCGCCATTTGATATGGATTAGTTGGCATGAGTTTGAATTCAAAATGAAGGAGATACAATGCTTGTAAAAGGAAGTGTTCCTTTGTGTCGCCGAGAGAAAAAAAAAAGGGAAGTCACCTTCTCCATGCCTCCTCTTCATCCTCTCCATTGTCCTCCACGCATTAGGTTTTAGGGATTTCCTTTTAGGGATTGTAGATCAGATCTCAAGTCCCTTCCATCCTTATAAACCGTTCTTCCTTCTTCTTCTAAGTAGTTCAATCAAAGGTTGATTGATTTTAGGAAGAACAAAATCAGCCTCAGCAGGGGTTCGCGAAAGCTAGCACTTCCGCGAGATCAGATCAACCGGAGCTTCGCGTGGACGATCCGTAGAGGCCATAAATGTGTGTGGTTGCGAGGCTTGAGCATCATATTCATTTGTCTCTGTGATTCATAAAGGTATAAATCTAGAGATATAATTTTGTGCTAAGTTTTTTTGATCGGGTTCAATTCCTCGAGGGTTCATACCTCTTTTGAGGCTCCTCACGGAGTGATCTCCAGATCTCATTCAATGAGCATGCGGAGATAGATTGGATCCAAAATTAGTCGAGTTTAGAACTTTACTAATGCTCTTATTTTCAGATGTAATGATAATCATGCATAGTTGGTTTTATGCATAATCGTTTAAACGGTCTTGGTATTTATTTATGATCTATTCTGCATGCTAGAATTAAAATGTTTAATTCTATCTTTCCGCGGCAATTTAAACATTAAAAACTACGTGTGGCTTGATCTCCCTTTCGAAAGGGTACGTAGGCAACCCGATCAGGTGCAACCACAATTTTTAAGAAAAATTTTTAATTTTCAGCATGCAGCTTGTTGTAAATAAACCATCAGTGGTATCAGAGCTAGGTTGGATGTTTAAATTTTCATGTTATAAAACTTGTTTATTCTTTTGTAAAGTAATCTGATAAATCAATCACCAGGCCGTTCGGTCATAGGAGAAAGAAGAGGATCATCTCCCTTATTTTCCATTCGATGGGATCTCCTATGGCGTGTAGGGGTGCCATTGTGTGCGATCTTTGAAGATGAACCTCAAAAGACTGATTAAAATTATTTAAATCAATGCAATTAAATTTGAAATCATGAATGTATTTAGATTAGATTTAAAATAAATTTATGATTAATTTAATTGTTGTTTATGCATGATTAACTAGATCTGAAATTTGGATGCATGTGATGCATGTTTTATGATTAATATATTTGATATATTGAACATGCAAAATTTGAAATCATAAACTTATTGAGATTAGATCTAAATGCAATTTATGATCCTTTTAATCTCTAATTTTGTAAAACATATCAGATATGAAAATAAATACTTATGATGCATGTTATTTAAGTTAATTCATGTTAGTTTATATATGTGATATATGAACATAAATCGCTAATGATTTAAACATGAATTAAATCTGAAATCAGAATGTTTAATTCACAAATTTAGATCTGATTTTAAAAACTAAAGATTTGTAATTAACATCTGATTTAAGACTTATATAATGATCTAAAATTTTTTCATAAAACTACACCTAATTAAGTGACCTAGAATTGTGAATTGAATTTCAGTGACAAATTGCATAAGTCTTGGGGGTTTGGGTTAGCTCTAGTCAAGTTCTCTAATTGGGTTAGACCTAAGGTTATAATCAAATCATTGAATGATTGAGTTAATTGATTAAATCTAACTAAGTAGTAATTAGATCAAATCAAGATAACTCAATTCAATTTACAATAGTTATAGATTGATCGGTTCCATGTCTTTGATCAGACCAAGATGGAACTTGATTTAGGCTCCGTGGTTGAGCCCGAGTCATTAGGATGGTCAAAATCAAAATTGATTAACCAGTCGATGTCTAAGGTATGTTTGGCAGACTCGACTTGTGGTTTTTAATTGGGAGCTACTCGCACTGATGCGTCTTTGTCGAGTTAATGACATATCCCTTCCACCGATCTCACTTACCTGGCCAATTTGGTCAATCATTTTTTATTAGATCATTTAATGATTCGAGCAAACCCATGCCTGTAAGGAAAATCAGTTTGACTGATTTAGGTGCCTCCTTAACCGGTTTGAATCTAATTCTTTATAATCTGACTTGGTGAAGTCAGTGGAAGAATTTAGGTTAATCGGATCTTCTTATCTATCCTAATTAAATCCTCTAAAATTTTATAGGTCCCTAAAATGAAATAGTTATAGGGATAACTAGGTCATAGCCTCTCATTAAGTTAGATAATAATGAGTCCAATGTTTCGATAATCATTAGAGGCGCCACACGCCTGGTGCTTATCGGGCAATAGAATTGTCATTTGATATATGATGAGTCGAATGTATCTTCAATAGGTGGTCAGGTGGGCCGAGCCACCCTCGGACTTGGTCATCTATTAGTTAATTACACGGAACCCTATCATTTAATGGTTGGACCTAACCAGAATCTTCGGTGGAGGTGCCACACGCCTGCCGAAATGACTGGGGCAAAATTATCACTAGAAATTATTTGGTGAAACAATTGGTTCAGAACCTACCAATAGGTGCATATGGGTTAGTCGAGCCACACTCGGGCCCATATGCGATCAATTGGGTTCTAGTGCTCACTAAAGATTTAAGTGTAATTCTTTGAATTGGAGGTAGAGGCTACCAATTTGTATAAAATAGTGGGAGGACCTTTAGACTAAAGTTCAAGTCTTTAAGGTTTAGTCAATTCATACACTGATAAGCCGATTTTCCTTTATGCAGAAATGGCCACTAACCGATCGCTATTGGATAGTGATAAGCTGACAGGACCCAATTTTAATAGCTGGCTTAGAAAGCTGAAAACTCAGCAAAGTCAGACCAAAAAGATTAAGGTTGACCAGAGTCAGGCAGAATGCTTCTATTGTAAGAAGCAGGGGCATTGGAAGAAGAATTGTTCTCAGTATATTGCCACACTTGACCCAAACAGGCCTAGGAGAAAAATGCAATCTGTTGCAAATCAAGGTACTTAAATGATAACGCCTTGTAATTTTTCTATTTGTGATAATTCGACTTGGGTATTGGATACCGGTAGTCCTTTCAACATTTGCAATTCGTTGTAGGGACTGCAAGTCGGTGAGAGGTTTGAAGAAGGAGAAAGATTCCTGAATGTTGGAGATGGAAGACCTGTTCCAATTATAGCTTTAGGAATTCTTAAACTTGTATTCAGCTCTCATGTAAATATCCTTAGTGATTGTCAATTCTTGTATTCTATGCTTTTGGTGTTGGGAATTATATCTTAAAAGTCAATCGTCAGCCAGTTGATGATTAAATTTGTATACGAATTGATTAATTAATAAAATATTATTTGGCATTATTCATTATTTTATTTATACATCTTCAAATGAATTCTTGTTATGAGATGAAGTCCTTAGGACTCCTTTATGATAAAGGAGGATTTATCTACAAGTCCTTAAAATAGTTCGCAACTAAATGATGTATTGTTACTAGGACAATAGCATTATCAAGATTAGGTCATTGTGTGTCATATACGTTGATTGTCCTATTAACCAAAGAGTGTGGAGACACTGATATGTCATACAAGTGAAGTGTAGGAGTACATTTCACTGAACGTGACCAATTTCGGAACGCTCTGTTGTCAAGAGATGTTCCGAGTGGATATGGATATATGTGTCCTTCAGACCTGAGATCACTAAGGTGATTAGCAAGCAACTCACTGTACTTTAGTACCGGACTAACTAAATTTCTAATTCAGGAACGAAAGGTCACTAGGTGCAGTCAAGCACTTGCGAAGTCGGTGTGTGAGTCAAGATAGAATTGACCCCTTCTGGTAACAGGAGATAATGCCTTTGTGTTCAATTTAGCAAAATATTGGCCAGGATAATCCTTATGAAGAGTCATAAGATTTGTAAAAATTGAATCACAGAGTGAATGTACTATTACAGAGTTGACAAAACTTTGATGTCATCCTGGCATTAGGAGTCATAGGAATAAATTATATGGTAACCATAGTCCAGGATTCCAGAATATTGTTTCGCATATATTTGGCCTATCCGGATGTCGGATACCATTGATAGATGGTCACATCGATTAGTACAGAAAGTTGTTCCTATGCTACCGGCTTAGGTTCGAACCTATGGGATCACACGCATAGAAGTTTTCTAAGTTGATCTTAATGGCTGATGGATGATTAAGAATCATTCAGGGATAATTTGGTCAATTCATTTGACAAATTATCATAAATAAAAGTTGATGAAAAATAATTAATGAATTGTTGGAGGATTTATTAGCAATTAGTTTGCTAATGAACTCAATTTGATTGAGTAATTAGACTAAGGATGAGCCAAATTGAATTGGATACAATTTGGGCTTCATCAGGGTTTGACCTAATTGGATTGGGTTCAACCCAAGAGGATTGCACTTAATCAGGGTTTGACCTAATTGGATTAGGTTCAACCCAAGGAGATTAGGCTTCCCTGATTGATGGAACTTGATCAAATTGGATTGGGTTTGATCTGCATCATGCGGATCCTAAAGTCCACATGAACATATGATGATGCATTGGGACAAATATCTTTTCATCCAATGCATGGCACCATCCTAATTTGATTAGGATTATTAATACTTGATTAATGGCACCATGGGACAAGTGGCAACCATCTAAAGGTGGGGGCATCATGAGATTAGATCTCATGATATGTTTAAATAGGTAAAAACAATCTCCCTCATGTCGCATGACACATAGCATAAATCCATGGTAGGTGTCATGAATCGGTGTTTGAATTTTAATTCAAACACACCCTAGGTAAATGTTTGTCATGTGGATTAATTGACCAATTAAATGAGGTTGAGGCGTGTGATTAGGAATCAGAATTTAAAGGAATGCAACACAAATGAAGAAGTCATTTATGGTCGCATGATTGTTTTCCTTCTCCCACCCGCATGGAATTTGAAATTCAAATTCAAATCAGCCATAAGAAGAATCTTATGGTTAATTGACCTTGTGATCCGCCATTTGATATGGATTAGTTGGCATGAGTTTGAATTCAAAATGAAGGAGATACAATGCTTGTAAAAGGAAGTGTTCCTTTGTGTCGCCGAGAGAAAAAAAAAAGGGAAGTCACCTTCTCCATGCCTCCTCTTCATCCTCTCCATTGTCCTCCACGCATTAGGTTTTAGGGATTTCCTTTTAGGGATTGTAGATCAGATCTCAAGTCCCTTCCATCCTTATAAACCGTTCTTCCTTCTTCTTCTAAGTAGTTCAATCAAAGGTTGATTGATTTTAGGAAGAACAAAATCAGCCTCAGCAGGGGTTCGCGAAAGCTAGCACTACCGCGAGATCAGATCAACCGGAGCTTCGCGTGGACGATCCGTAGAGGCCATAAATGTGTGTGGTTGCGAGGCTTGAGCATCATATTCATTTGTCTCTGTGATTCATAAAGGTATAAATCTAGAGATATAATTTTGTGCTAAGTTTTTTTGATCGGGTTCAATTCCTCGAGGGTTCATACCTCTTTTGAGGCTCCTCACGGAGTGATCTCCAGATCTCATTCAATGAGCATGCGGAGATAGATTGGATCCAAAATTAGTCGAGTTTAGAACTTTACTAATGCTCTTATTTTCAGATCTAATGATAATCATGCATAGTTGGTTTTATGCATAATCGTTTAAACGGTCTTGGTATTTATTTATGATCTATTCTGCATGCTAGAATTAAAATGTTTAATTCTATCTTTCCGCGGCAATTTAAACATTAAAAACTACGTGTGGCTTGATCCCCCTTTCGAAAGGGTACGTAGGCAACCCGATCAGGTGCAACCACAATTTTTAAGAAAAATTTTTAATTTTCAGCATGCAGCTTGTTGTAAATAAACCATCAGTGGTATCAGAGCTAGGTTGGATGTTTAAATTTTCATGTTATAAAACTTGTTTATTCTTTTGTAAAGTAATCTGATAAATCAATCACCAGGCCGTTCGGTCATAGGAGAAAGAAGAGGATCATCTCCCTTATTTTCCATTCGATGGGATCTCCTATGGCGTGTAGGGGTGCCATTGTGTGCGATCTTTGAAGATGAACCTCAAAAGACTGATTAAAATTATTTAAATCAATGCAATTAAATTTGAAATCATGAATGTATTTAGATTAGATTTAAAATAAATTTATGATTAATTTAATTGTTGTTTATGCATGATTAACTAGATCTGAAATTTGGATGCATGTGATGCATGTTTTATGATTAATATATTTGATATATTGAACATGCAAAATTTGAAATCATAAACTTATTGAGATTAGATCTAAATGCAATTTATGATCCTTTTAATCTCTAATTTTGTAAAACATATCAGATATGAAAATAAATACTTATGATGCATGTTATTTAAGTTAATTCATGTTAGTTTATATATGTGATATATGAACATAAATCGCTAATGATTTAAACATGAATTAAATCTGAAATCGGAATGTTTAATTCACAAATTTAGATCTGATTTTAAAAACTAAAGATTTGTAATTAACATCTGATTTAAGACTTATATAATGATCTAAAATTTTTTCATAAAACTACACTTAATTAAGTGACCTAGAATTGTGAATTGAATTTCAGTGACAAATTGCATAAGTCTTGGGGGTTTGGGTTAGCTCTAGTCAAGTTCTCTAATTGGGTTAGACCTAAAGTTATAATCAAATCATTGAATGATTGAGTTAATTGATTAAATCTAACTAAGTAGTAATTAGATCAAATCAAGATAACTCAATTCAATTTACAATAGTTATAGATTGATCGGTTCCATGTCTTTGATCAGACCAAGATGGAACTTGATTTAGGCTCCGTGGTTGAGCCCGAGTCATTAGGATGGTCAAAATCAAAATTGATTAACCAGTCGATGTCTAAGGTATGTTTGGCAGACTCGACCTGTGGTTTTTAATTGGGAGCTACTCGCACTGATGCGTCTTTGTCGAGTTAATGACATATCCCTTCCACCGATCTCACTTACCTGGCCAATTTGGTCAATCATTTTTTATTAGATTATTTAATGATTCGAGCAAACCCATGCCTGTAAGGAAAATCAGTTTGACTGATTTAGGTGCCTCCTTAACCGGTTTGAATCTAATTCTTTATAATCTGACTTGGTGAAGTCAGTGGAAGAATTTAGGTTAATCGGATCTTCTTATCTATCCTAATTAAATCCTCTAAAATTTTATAGGTCCCTAAAATGAAATAGTTATAGGGATAACTAGGTCATAGCCTCTCATTAAGTTAGATAATAATAAGTCCAATGTTTCGATAATCATTAGAGGCGCCACACGCTTGGTGCTTATCGGGCAATAGAATTGTCATTTGATATATGATGAGTCGAATGTATCTTCAATAGGTGGTCAGGTGGGCCGAGCCACCCTCGGACTTGGTCATCTATTAGTTAATTACACGGAACCCTATCATTTAATGGTTGGACCTAACCAGAATCTTCGGTGGAGGTGCCACACGCCTGCCGAAATGACTGGGGCAAAATTATCACTAGAAATTATTTGGTGAAACAATTGGTTCAGAACCTACCAATAGGTGCATATGGGTTAGTCGAGCCACACTCGGGCCCATATGCGATCAATTGGGTTCTAGTGCTCACTAAAGATTTAAGTGTAATTCTTTGAATTGGAGGTAGAGGCTACCAATTTGTATAAAATAGTGGGAGGACCTTTAGACTAAAGTTCAAGTCTTTAAGGTTTAGTCAATTCATACACTGATAAGCCGATTTTCCTTTATGCAGAAATGGCCACTAACCGATCGCTATTGGATAGTGATAAGCTGACAGGACCCAATTTTAATAGCTGGCTTAGAAAGCTGAAAACTCAGCAAAGTCAGACCAAAAAGATTAAGGTTGACCAGAGTCAGGCAGAATGCTTCTATTGTAAGAAGCAGGGGCATTGGAAGAAGAATTGTTCTCAGTATATTGCCACACTTGACCCAAACAGGCCTAGGAGAAATATGCAATCTGTTGCAAATCAAGGTACTTAAATGATAACGCCTTGTAATTTTTCTATTTGTGATAATTCGACTTGGGTATTGGATACCGGTAGTCCTTTCAACATTTGCAATTCGTTGTAGGGACTGCAAGTCGGTGAGAGGTTTGAAGAAGGAGAAAGATTCCTGAATGTTGGAGATGGAAGACCTGTTCCAATTATAGCTTTAGGAATTCTTAAACTTGTATTCAGCTCTCATGTAAATATCCTTAGTGATTGTCAATTCTTGTATTCTATGCTTTTGGTGTTGGGAATTATATCTTAAAAGTCAATCGTCAGCCAGTTGATGATTAAATTTGTATACGAATTGATTAATTAATAAAATATTATTTGGCATTATTCATCATTTTATTTATACATCTTCAAATGAATTCTTGTTATGAGATGAAGTCCTTAGGACTCCTTTATGATAAAGGAGGATTTATCTACAAGTCCTTAAAATAGTTCGCAACTAAATGATGTATTGTTACTAGGACAATAGCATTATCAAGATTAGGTCATTGTGTGCCATATACGTTGATTGTCCTATTAACCAAAGAGTGTGGAGACACTGATATGTCATACAAGTGAAGTGTAGGAGTACATTTCACTGAACGTGACCAATTTCGGAACGCTCTGTTGTCAAGAGATGTTCCGAGTGGATATGGATATATGTGTCCTTCAGACCTGAGATCACTAAGGTGATTAGCAAGCAACTCACTGTACTTTAGTACCGGACTAACTAAATTTCTAATTCAGGAACGAAAGGTCACTAGGTGCAGTCAAGTACTTGCGAAGTCGGTGTGTGAGTCAAGATAGAATTGACCCCTTCTGGTAACAGGAGATAATGCCTTTGTGTTCAATTTAGCAAAATATTGGCCAGGATAATCCTTATGAAGAGTCATAAGATTTGTAAAAATTGAATCACAGAGTGAATGTACTATTACAGAGTTGACAAAACTTTGATGTCATCCTGGCATTAGGAGTCATAGGAATAAATTATATGGTAACCATAGTCCAGGATTCCAGAATATTGTTTCGCATATATTTGGCCTATCCGGATGTCGGATACCATTGATAGATGGTCACATCGATTAGTACAGAAAGTTGTTCCTATGCTACCGGCTTAGGTTCGAACCTATGGGATCACACGCATAGAAGTTTTCTAAGTTGATCTTAATGGCTGATGGATGATTAAGAATCATTCAGGGATAATTTGGTCAATTCATTTGACAAATTATCATAAATAAAAGTTGATGAAAAATAATTAATGAATTGTTGGAGGATTTATTAGCAATTAGTTTGCTAATGAACTCAATTTGATTGAGTAATTAGACTAAGGATGAGCCAAATTGAATTGGATACAATTTGGGCTTCATCAGGGTTTGACCTAATTGGATTGGGTTCAACCCAAGAGGATTGCACTTAATCAGGGTTTGACCTAATTGGATTAGGTTCAACCCAAGGAGATTAGGCTTCCCTGATTGATGGAACTTGATCAAATTGGATTGGGTTTGATCTGCATCATGCGGATCCTAAAGTCCACATGAACATATGATGATGCATTGGGACAAATATCTTTTCATCCAATGCATGGCACCATCCTAATTTGATTAGGATTATTAATACTTGATTAATGGCACCATGGGACAAGTGGCAACCATCTAAAGGTGGGGGCATCATTAGATTAGATCTCATGATATGTTTAAATAGGTAAAAACAATCTCCCTCATGTCGCATGACACATAGCATAAATCCATGGTAGGTGTCATGAATTGGTGTTTGAATTTAAATTCAAACACACCCTAGGTAAATGTTTGTCATGTGGATTAATTGACCAATTAAATGAGGTTGAGGCGTGTGATTAGGAATCAGAATTTAAAGGAATGCAACACAAATGAAGAAGTCATTTATGGTCGCATGATTGTTTTCCTTCTCCCACCCGCATGGAATTTGAAATTCAAATTCAAATCAGCCATAAGAAGAATCTTATGGTTAATTGACCTTGTGATCCGCCATTTGATATGGATTAGTTGGCATGAGTTTGAATTCAAAATGAAGGAGATACAATGCTTATAAAAGGAAGTGTTCCCTTGTGTCGCCGAGAGAAAAAAAAAGGGAAGTCACCTTCTCCATGCCTCCTCTTCATCCTCTCCATTGTCCTCCACGCATTAGGTTTTAGGGATTTCCTTTTAGGGATTGTAGATCAGATCTCAAGTCCCTTCCATCCTTATAAACCGTTCTTCCTTCTTCTTCCAAGTAGTTCAGTCAAAGGTTGATTGATTTTAGGAAGAACAAAATCAGCCTCAGCAGGGGTTCGCGAAAGCCAGCACTTCCGCGAGATCAGATCAACCGGAGCTTCGCGTGGACGATCCGTAGAGGCCATAAACGTGTGTGGCTGCGAGGCTTGAGCATCATATTCATTTGTCTCTGTGATTCATAAAGGTATAAATCTAGAGATATAATTTTGTGCTAAGTTTTTTTGATCGGGTTCAATTCCTCGAGGGTTCATACCTCTTTTGAGGCTCCTCACGGTGTGATCTCCAGATATCATTCAATGAGCATGCGGAGATAGATTGGATCCAAAATTAGTCGAGTTTAGAACTTTACTAATGCTCTTATTTTCAGATCTAATGATAATCATGCATAGTTGGTTTTATGCATAATCGTTTAAACGGTCTTGGTATTTATTTATGATCTATTCTGCATGCTAGAATTAAAATGTTTAATTCTATCTTTCCGCTGCAATTTAAACATTAAAAACTACGTGTGGCTTGATCCCCCTTTCGAAAGGGTACGTAGGCAACTCGATCAGGTGCAGCCACAATTTTTAAGAAAAATTTTTAATTTTCAGCATGCAGCTTGTTGTAAATAAACCATCAGTGGTATCAGATCTAGGTTGGATGTTTAAATTTTTATGTTATAAAACTTGTTTATTCTTTTGTAAAGTAATCTGATAAATCAATCACCAGGCCGTTCGGTCATAGGAGAAAGAAGAGGATCATCTCCCTCATTTTCCATTCGATGGGATCTCCTATGGCGTGTAGGGGTGCCATTGTGTGCGATCTTTGAAGATGAACCTCAAAAGACTGATTAAAATTATTTAAATCAATGCAATTAAATTTGAAATCATGAATGTATTTAGATTAGATTTAAAATAAATTTATGATTAATTTAATTGTTGTTTATGCATGATTAACTAGATCTGAAATTTGGATGCATGTGATGCATGTTTTATGATTAATATATTTGATATATTGAACATGCAAAATTTGAAATCATAAACTTATTGAGATTAGATCTAAATGCAATTTATGATCCTTTTAATCTCTAATTTTGTAAAACATATCAGATCTGAAAATAAATACTTATGATGCATGTTATTTAAGTTAATTCATGTTAGTTTATATATGTGATATATGAACATAAATCGCTAATGATTTAAACATGAATTAAATCTGAAATCAGAATGTTGAATTCACAAATTTAGATCTGATTTTAAAAACTAAAGGTTTGTAATTAACATCTGATTTAAGACTTATATAATGATCTAAAATTTTTTCATAAAACTACACTTAATTAAGTGACCTAGAATTGTGAATTGAATTTAAATGACAAATTGCATAAGTCTTGGGGGTTTGGGTTAGCTCTAGTCAAGTTCTCTAATTGGGTTAGACCTAAGGATAGAATCAAATCATTGAATGACTGAGTTAATTGATTAAATCTAACTAAGTAGTAATTAGATAAAATCAAGATAACTCAATTCAATTTACAATAGTTATAGATTGATCGGTTCCATGTCTTTGATCAGACCAAGATGGAACTTGATTTAGGCTCCGTGGTTGAGCCCGAGTCATTAGGATGGTCAAAATCAAAATTGATTAACCAGTCGATGTCTAAGGTATGTTTGGCAGACTCGACCGGTGGTTTTTAATTAGGAGCTACTCGCACTGATGCGTCTTTGTCGAGTTAATGACATATCCCTTCCACCGATCTCACTTACCTGGCCAATTTGGTCAATCATTTTTTATTGGATCATCTAATGATTCGAGCTAACCCATGCCTGCAAGGAAAATCAGTTTGATTGATTTAGGTGCCTCCTTAATCGGTTTGAATCTGATTCTTTATAATCTGACTTGGTGAAGTCAGTGGAAGAATTTAGGTTAATCGGATCTTCTTATCTATCCTAATTAAATCCTCTAAAATTTTATAGGTTCCTAAAATGAAATAGTTATAGGGATAACTAGGTCATAGCCTCCCATTAAGTTAGATGATAATGAGTCCAATGTTTCGATAATCATTAGAGGCGCCACACGCCTGGTGCTTATCGGGCATTAGAATTGTCATTTGATATATGATGAGTCGAATATACCTTCAATAGGTGGTCAGATGGGCTGAGCCACACTCGGACTTGGTCATCTATTAGTTAATTACACGGAACCCCATCATTTAGTGGTTGGACCTAACCAGGATCTTCGGTGGAGGTGCCACATGCCTACCGAAATGACTGGGGCAAAATTATCACTAGAAATTATTTGGTGAAATAATTGGTTCAGAACCTACCAATAGGTGCATATGGGTTAGTCGAGCCACACTCGGGCCCATATGCGATCAATTGGGTTCTAGTGCTCACTAAAGATTTCAGTGTAATTCTTTGAATTGGAGGTAGAGGCTACCAATTTGTATAAAATAGTGGGAGGACCTTTAGACTAAAGTCCAAGTCTTTAAGGTTTAGTCAATTCATACACTGATAAGCCGATTTTTCTTTATGCAGAAATGACCACTAACCGATCGCTATTGGATAGTGATAAGCTGACAGGACCCAATTTTAATAGTTGGCTTAGAAAGCTGAAAACTCAGCAAAGTCAGACCAAAAAGATTAAGGCTGACCAGAGTCAGGCAGAATGCTTCTATTGTAAGAAGCAGGGGCATTGGAAGAAGAATTGTTCTCAGTATATTGCCACACTTGACCCAAACAGGCCTAGGAGAAATATGCAATCTGTTGCAAATCAAGGTACTTAAATGATAACGCCTTGTAATTTTTCTATTTGTGATAATTCGACTTGGGTATTGGATACCGGTAGTCCTTTCAACATTTGCAATTCGTTGTAGGGACTGCAAGTCGGTGAGAGGTTTGAAGAAGGAGAAAGATTCTTGAATGTTGGAGATGGAAGACCTGTTCCAATTATAGCTTTAGAAATTCTTAAACTTGTATTCAGCTCTCATGTAAATATCCTTAGTGATTGTCAATTCTTGTATTCTATGCTTTTGGTGTTGGGAATTATATCTTAAAAGTCAATCGTCAGCCACTTGATGATTAAATTTGTATACGAATTGATTAATTAATAAAATATTATTTGGCATTATTCATCTTTTATTTATACATCTTCAAATGAATTCTTGTTATGAGATGAAGTCCTTAGGACTCCTTTATGATAAAGGAGGATTTATCTACAAGTCCTTAAGATAGTTCGCAACTAAATGATGTGCTGTTACTAGGACAATAGCATTATCAAGATTAGGTCATTGTGTGCCATATACGTTGATTGTCCTCTTAACCAAGGAGTGTGGAGACACTGATATGTCATACAAGTGAAGTGTAGGAGTACATTTCACTAAACGTGACCAATTTCGGAACGCTCTGCTGTCAAGAGATGTTCCGAGTGGATATGGATATATGTGTCCTTCAGACCTGAGATCACCACAGTGATTAGCAAGCAACTCACTGTACTTTAGTACCGGACTAACTAAATTTCTAATTCAGGAACGAAAGGTCACTAGGTGCAGTCAAGTACTTGCGAAGTCGGTGTGTGAGTCAAGATAGAATTGACCCCTTCTGGTAATAGGAGATAATGCCTTTGTGTTCAATTTAGCAAAATATTGGCCAGGATAATCCTTATGAAGAGTCATAAAATTTGTAAAAATTGAATCACAGTGTGGATGTACTATTACAGAGTTGATAGAACTCTGATGTTATCCTGGCACTAGGAGTCATAGGAATAAATTATATGGTAACCATAGTCCAGGATTCCAGAATATTGTTTCGCATATATTTGGCCTATCCGAACGTCGGATACCATTGATAGATGGTCACATCGATTAGTACAGAAAGTCGTTCCTATGCTACCGGCTTA
This sequence comes from Phoenix dactylifera, assembly GCF_051530095.1. Classification (NCBI taxonomy): domain Eukaryota; kingdom Viridiplantae; phylum Streptophyta; class Magnoliopsida; order Arecales; family Arecaceae; genus Phoenix; species Phoenix dactylifera. The sequence goes on along the minus strand of NC_143196.1, from coordinate 12,752,343 downwards.
GGTTCGAACCTATGGAGTCACACGCATAGAAGTTTTCTAAGTTGATCTTAATGGCTGATGGATGATTAAGAATCATTCAGGGATAATTTGGTCAATTCGATTGACAAATTATCATAAATAAAAGTTGCTGAAAAAATAATTAAGGAATTGTTGGAGGATTTATTAGCAATTAGTTTGCTAATGAACTCAATTTGATTGAGTAATTAGACTAAGGATGAGCCAAATTGAATTGGATACAATTTGGGCTTCATCAGGGTTTGACCTAATTGGATTGGGTTCAACCCAAGAGGATTGCACTTAATCAGGGTTTGACCTAATTGGATTAGGTTCAACCCAAGGAGATTAGTGTTCGTCCTTTTCTGCCTACCTAAAAATATGCTAGACAGATCGTTGTTAGAACCGACGAACAAAAGTTAAATTTAAATTTACTCTTACCTGTTCTACTCGAAGAATAGTGGTTGTAAGAGGTCGATCCACAGGGAGGCGATTGGAGTTGCATAAAAATAAAAACGTTCACTCGGATTCAAAATTGATTTTTGAATGATCAAAGGAAAAACATTACGTTGGGGATGTTGATGGATTCTCTAGTCTACCGGAGAATGATTTTTAATTGAAATTAACCAGAAGACATGTACTTAGAAAAAAGTATTTTTTAATGAAAAATAAAGCTCTGGCATAAAATGGATGAAAACAGTGCTAGGAATATTGAAGACTGGAACATCAATTGCATGAAAGAAATTTTAATGTATTGCATAAAAAAAAGGAAGAAAGATTACAGAATTTGAGGAACGGAAATTAAAAACAACAGAAATTAAAAACTTTAGTATAAATAAAACTCTCTATTAAAATAAAACTAAAAACTCCAAAACAACATGCTCTCAATTAAAATTCCAACTACAAACAACACATTACTCTTAATTAAAATAAAACAAAAAAAAACAAAAAGCTAAAAACTAAAAAAAAGGAAGAAAGAAACACCATGCTCTGTTTTCAATGAAGTTGAAAACAGAGCACAACACTCTCTCTTCTCTCCCCTGTTCCGCCTTGAACAAGCCGATGGCCTCTCCTTCTTTGTTTCTTGGCCTCCACCCCACCGAGCACTCTGTTTCTTTGGCCCTCAACCGAGCATTCTTCTCCACCTCTGCCTGCCTTCTTCCCCTCTTCTTATAGCCCTTGGAGATGCCGTGAATATGGAAGGCGATCTGGGCATTTTCACCGCGTGAAGAACGCGGTTGCTGGGACGAGGGGGAGAATGCGGATCCGGACTTGCTTCTTCGGGCCATGCTGGAATCATTGCGGAAGGAAGAAGATCTTGATGCGTGATCGCTGGGAACGTCGATCACGGAAAAGGAGGATGATGCGGGATCGACGGGAGGACGCCATTCACAGACGCGGTGCTTGGGGTTGCTGAAAATCTCCTGCTAATTTGCTGCTGTGGCTGGAAGAAGAGGAGATGGGGATGCTGCTTGGATCGCAGAGATTAAAGAAGGAGCAAGAGGTGTGGGATGCTGGGAATGGAAGGTGATCCGTGGCTGGGGCACTACGGGAGGAAGAAATGGAAGGGAGCTGGGAGGACGCGGTGCGGTTGAGGAGCTGGGATGCTGGAATCGCTCGGAATGGCATCTGGGAAGCACGGTGATTGCGGAGGATTTGGAGACGCCTTGCAGCTGGGCTGGCATGCTGAGATGTGTCGGCTGGCATGATGGAGACGCGGACGAACGCCGGGCTGAAACGCACGGATGGAAGGTTGCTTCTGGGCTGATCGCGAGAAGAACGGGATCATGGCATGAGATGGATCCGTGGGTGCAGAGGCGGGTCACGGATGCGGTGGATCTTGAACGTGGAAGGAGGGAGGAGCCGGGAGCTTTGTGATGCGTGCGGACGGCTGGGAGGATATGGGAGACATCAAGTTCCATCTGATTAGTCATATAGTATGATATGAAATTTTGCTTGTAGACGGACGGGTCATCTATTCTGGCTGGAGGTCAAGTGCAATTCTTTCAAGTCATGGGTCACCCAGCACCTTATGGCAAATTTAGATTTGCCCAAAATTATTTTCCAAAGGCTCAAAAGAAATGGATCCGATTCGGACCCGAACCCGACTCGGACCCGATTTGAAGTCAAATTTGTAGTCAATGTGCATTTTATCTATAATTTATACTAATCTATGTTAAATTCAAATATAATATTAATCTAGTGAATTTATTATTATCGGTTAACAATAACACTAATTTTAGTAACATGTAGGTCACACTTTTGTGCTCTCATCACACCCCCCAACTAGCTTATTGCTAGTCTCTAGCAATTCAGTACGAAAATGATAAAATGAGAGAGCAAAAGTGTTATTTATTATATAAATATCCTAAGATAAATACTCACTTTCGTAGAGCATTACGATTGCACTTAGCATGTGCAACAAGCCGTTAAACCCCTAGGTTACCCTAGCGGACGAGTGTTGTCTCGTGAGGGTTTGCAGTGAAGTTACCCACAAACTTCATCAGTCAGGAATTTTCAAATTTTAACTCGAAATTTGAACAAGTATTACTGTATGAAACTAGAATTGCAAGGACAATAGAGACTTGTTGTTATCATATTTAAACAGACTCTAACTCAAGTTTCATTACACCCCATCTATCTGCTAACAAGTCAAGAATGTAGTGAGGTGCAAGATAGTATCATATAAATGAGTGGCTTTCACTTACTTCCAACATGATCACTCCAATTTTCAAGACTTTCTAGAGTTAAATGGTAATGAACACCCCGAATTTATTTATTCTTCTTTTTTTTTTCAGACTGAATGCTAAGAAGAATGACTTGTGCAATATCTAGCCTTATTAAGCTTTCTAGCTAACCCATGTAGCGAGTGTTAGGCCAATGACTCCCGATCCAGATGGCTCAGGGCACTAGGTGTAGAGACACCCTAACAGGCTTAATAACTCAAGTTAACTAGGCTTCAAGGCCAAATTAGTCACTCAGAGTTTAATCTCAATGTCCTCACCTTTTTACGCGAACACTCGCTGCTTGCCAGGCAGGAGGCCCGGTTACTCAGTGAGGAGACTTAAATTAAACTCATTATTTTATTTTATCTCTTTTTTTTTTTTTTTTGGTTAGGTTAGGGTGTTCATCACACATATAACTCTAAATTATCCTGAAGATTAAAAGTATTCATATTAGTCGTAAGTTTACATACCCCACTATTCATGTGCTTATGTGTAGGTGCTAACTCATCTTGTATCATGTTAGCAGAAGATAGGTGGGACGACAACTCAAGCTAAAACTGCTATCATATTCCTTAACTCAAAGCTATTGTCAAAGCAATTCCTACTTTACACAGCCAAGAAGATTAGATTTTGAGTTAAAAATTTGAAATCCCCTTTTTTTTTTATTTTTTTAATTTTAATATTTTTTTAATTACATCAAAAATATTCTCTCCCCCACACCTAAATCTAACATTGTCCTCAATGTGAAAGAAAATTTAAAACAGTAATAGGATAGAGGAGAAGTTACCTGATATGGGTAGGTAAAGTGACAATAGGGGCAAAAATCACAAACCTGCAAATTTTTTTTTTTTTTTGAAAATATTTACATGTTGGGTTGCCTCCCAAGAGCGCTAAGTTTTATGTCTTCAGCCAGACAAAATGTAAATCCTCATTTTTTCAACCATTATCTAAGAATGGTTTTGGAAGAGTCCAAGGAAGAACAGTTGGCTGGTGATGATCTATGCTTATAAGAGGAACAGAACTAGGGGGTGTATGCTCGACCACTTCCTCAGAATGGGCAAGGTAAGCTTCTAAAGGGTCCTTATTATAAGTTTGTAAGAAAGTCTCCTGAACCAGACTTTCAATCATGTCAACTTCATTGATTTCTTTGTCGTCTGGTGGTTGTTTACTTATATTAAAGACATTAAGTTCGACTTTCATATTGCCAAAAGATAACTTCAGCATCCTATTTCGACAGTTGATCACAGCATTTGCTGTGGCTAAGAAAGGTCTACCTAAAATTATAGGTGTGTGACTGTCTGGATGTATTGCAGGTTCAGTCTCAAGGATAACGAAGTCCACAGGATAGTAAAACTCATTTACTTTCACTATTACATCCTCTACAATCCCCTTGGGGTACTTCACTGTCCTATCTGCTAACGAAAGGGTAATATTTGTAGGCTTTAATTCTCCCAAACCTAATTTTTGGTACACATAATAGGGAAGTAGGTTTACACTGGCTCCTAAATCTAATAGAGCTCTTTGGATGATCGTCTCTCCTATTTTTATTTCAATAGTTGGGCAACCAGGGTCTTTGAATTTCGGGACAATCTGTTGTTGAATGAGAGATGAGGCTTGTGCAGCCATAACAGCTTGCCTAGGAGTACTGGTTTTTCTTTTGACCGTGGTGAGGTCTTTCAAGAATTTTGTATAGGAGGGAATTTGTCTTATGGCATCGAGAAAAGGTATATTTATTTGAACAGTTTTAAAGACTTCCATGATTTCATCAAAGTTAGATTGTTTCTTGGAGTCTCGAAGTCTACTGGGGAAGGGAACCTTGGGTTTGTATGTTTCTATAGGTTCTTCCTTTTTGTCTGATTTATCCTGTTCTTGACCTCTCTTCTGAATAGGGTTCTTATCGGATTCAGTTTTATTTTCTTTTTCATGTTCAGGAAGTTGGACTTTATTGTCCACTTGCTTGCCAGACCTTAAAGTGGTAATTGCCTGGACTTCATAGGTCGGATTTCCATTGATTTGATACTGACCTCTTTGATCTTGATTTTGTTGTCTACTAGGGTTAGGCACTGGTTGACTAGGTAGTTCACCTTTCTTTCTATCCCCTAGAGAGTTAGCTATTTGGCTCAGACTAACCTCAAGTTTTGCAATTGCTTGCGCATGGAATTGGTTAGTCTGGGCTTGGGCTGTATTGGTCTGTTGTTGTTGCTTGATAAAATCTTGTTGTTGTTTCATCATATTAGCCATCATGGTTTCTAATTGTGAAGGTTGCTGTGGGATAGGGGCATTATAAGGCGGTACAGATGGAACCAAAGTGTTGACCCCCTAATAGATTTTGATGAATACAAAACACTAGAGTAAAATTCCATTATATCTTAACAATTTAATTGAGGAATTCATGTGTCTTATTAAGAATATTGTTAAGAAATGTCTAGGCAAGTTCCCATAATTTTTATGAATTTATTGAAGAATATTTTGTGTTAAAGAAAACAGATCAGGGACAGCCGAGACGTCTCCGGATAGTTTCAGAGACGTCTCTGGCACAAACAGGAAGAACCGGCACACTTGGAGACATCCCCGACACCTGCCGAGTCGTCCCCGCGTAAGCGGAGTCGACTCTCTCAGTAGCGGAGTCGACTCTCTCAGTGGCGGCAGAAAGGCAGTTTTCAAGAGATATGCGCGAGACGTCCCCACAGTAAGCCGAGTCGTCCCCGCAAGTAAAAAGGAGACTTCCCGAGTCGTCCCCAAGATAGCGGAGACGGCTCTCTCAGGGTTTTCCAGAGAATGGTTTTTTGGGTGATAAGGAAGCGGAGTCGACCCTGAGACAGCGGAGTCGTCCCCATACATAAAGTGCAGACAACCCGAGACGTCCCCTGAAGGAGCGGAGTCGACTCTCTCAGGAAATACCAGAGGACATGTTCTTCGGAGATAAAGAAGCGGAGTCGTCCCCAGATCAGCGGAGTCGTCCCCATTCAAAAAGTGCAAACAAGCCGAGACGGCCCCTGAAAGTGCCGAGTCGACCCCAGACAACGGAAAAAGTAAAATCTTGTAGCCGAGACGTCTCCCGTTGAAGCGGAGACGTCCCCGGAGTGACTGGGACGCGACTGACAGCTTTTCAGGTTTTGTTTGAATTTCAAATCCTTCTTTCTTTGTCTCTAACGGCTATATTTGCTTTTTGGGCTATAAAAGGGACCTCTTAAGTGCTTCTCAACAACTCTTCACCAACCAAAAGCTAGATCATTCAAGAGAGAAGTAAGAAAGAAAAGTTCAAGGGAGTGAGGGTATTCAAGTGAAGAAATCAAGTGTTTTCAAGCTTCCAAAGTGATTTCAAGCTCAATCACTCTCGTGCGCTTGGGATTCAAAGCTCACACTCAATCCTACGCGCTCCACATCGGAAGAATCAATATCTCCCACGCTTCCAACGGCAAAAAGATTCTTCCGGGTTCTATTGTTCATAATTGCAATATTTGCTTTTTAGAGCTTTTCCTTTCTTTTGTAAACTCTTTCGTTGTGGTGCTTGTTCCAGTCAAGGGACTTGGAACAAGGGAAAGGTGTCCCAAGCCTAAGTGAAATTGGGGGTTTTAGGGTTTGTTGTGAGCCCGGTGTAAAACAACGAGTTGGGTAGTAAACTCGCAAAACTACCGTACTGTAATCGTGGATTATAGTGGAAATTCCCAAAGGTGATTTGGGGAGTGGATGTAGGAGCAGTGGAAGCTCCGAACCACTATAAAACCTTGTGTTTGCGATTGACCTTTCTCATTCCTCCTTCTTTACTTTAGTGCATATATTCGTGTGTTTTATTTTTAATTAGTCAAAAGTTTTTAAAACACCCAATTCACCCCCCTCTTGGGTGACCATCTCTGGGCAACAAGTGGTATCAGAGCTGGTGCTCTGTGTATTTCTTGAAAGACCTAACCGTCTTAGCCAAAGATCTAGATGGCAACACCCTTTAACAATGTCCCTGCCGAGGGGCAAGCAACCAATAGACCTCCACTTTTCAATGGGACAAATTATACCTATTGGAAGACTAGAATGAGAATCTTTATTCAAGCACAAGACTATGCCTTGTGGAGGGTTATAGTCAAGGGACCACAAGAACCATCACATGTGGTTAATGGCATTCGAGTTCCCAAACCTGAGGAGGATTGGGATGAGAATGATGATAGGATGGCTCAACTCAATTCTAGAGCCATGAACTCACTATTTTGTTCTTTAGATGTAAATGAGTTCAATAGAGTCTCTACATGTAGTTCCTCTAAGGAAGTATGGGATAGGCTTGAAGTCACCCACGAGGGTACAAATCAAGTCAAAGAGTCCAAAGTGAACATTCTAGTTCACAAATATGAATTGTTTAAGATGGAACCTAATGAAACCATCACATGCATGTTTACACGTTTTACCGAAATTATTAATGGCCTAAAAAGCTTGGGCAAATCTTACACTAACCCCAAACTTGTGAGTAAAATTCTCAGGTCACTGCCAAAAGCATGGGAAGCAAAGGTCACGGCGATTGTAGAAGCCAAAGACCTCAACACTTTGGGGCTAGAACAACTCTTGGGCTCATTGATGACGCATGAGCTCACGATGAAGCAGCATGAAGAAGAGTTGCCAAAGAAAAAGACAATCGCACTCAAGGCTACCTCAAGTGTATGTGAAGAAGAGAGCAGTGAGAGTGAAGAAGAAAGTCAAGATGAGGACTTGGGTTTGATAGTAAGGAAGTTTAAAAAATTCATGAGAAGAAAGAAACCCTTCCCAAGAAAGAAATTTGGAGGGAGAAATGATTGGGAAAAAGAAAAGGAAAAAGAAAGAGACCCAATCGTATGCTATGATTGCAAGAGACCGGGACACATTCGTTCCGAATGCCCTCAACAAAAGAAGTATTTTGGAAAGAAGAAGAAGAAGGCATTGAAGGCAACGTGGGATGATAGTGACACATCATCCTCCGAGGAAGAGAAGGAAGAGACCGCCAATCTATGCTTCATGGCGTTCGAAGACGACGAGGTATGTCAAAACCCAACCATAAATTTTACTTTAGAAGAATTATATGAGGCTTTTCAAGAACTTATGGGTGATTGTAGTATGTTAGGAGCAAAGAATAAAGAATTAAAAGCCTCCAATCAAAAACTAAAGGAAAATATTGAAAACTTATTAATTGAAAAGGAGAGCATTAAAAATATTAACACTACTAACCTAGAAATCAAAAATTCAAAACTGAGCATTGAAAATGAAAAGGCAAAAACACTAATTAAGAAATTAAATCTAAAAGTAAAATCCCTACTCGATAATAATACCTCACTTGTACAAAATGTTGAATCTCTTAAAAAGGATAAGGAAGAACTAGTCAAAGAAAATTTGAATCTTAAGAATGAGGTACATAAATACAAACCAATTGTTGAAAAATTTACACAAAGCTCTGAAAAATTAAATCTTATTCTTTCAAATCAAAGAGCTGTTTTTAATAAAGCCGGATTAGGATATAAAACTAATGAACAACAAAAGTATCTAAAGAATTTCTTTGTAAAAGCAAAAGACGTAAAAACTGAAAAACCAACATGCTTTCCTTGTGGAAAGAATGGACATAAAGCCTACTCTTGTATTCAAAGAAAAATCCAAACTAACAAGAATACATTTGTAAAAGCTAAAAGCATAACTAAAGTATGGGTGCCTAAGGGAACCAACTACACTAACCACGAAGGACCCAAGAAAACTTGGGTACCTAAGAGCTTCACATGATCATTTTGCAGGTATGCCTTGCAGCCGGAAATAAAAAGAGAATGTGGTATCTTGATAGTGGTTGCTCAAGGCATATGACCGGTGACAAGAGTCTCTTCGTCACCTTGGAATCAAAAGAAGGAGGAGTAGTCACATTTGGAGACAATGCTAAAGGCCGAATTATTGGTGTTGGTAAAATCTCCATATCACCCTCCTCATTTATTGACAATGTATTGTTAGTTAATGGACTAAAACATAATTTGTTAAGTATAAGTCAATTTTGTGACAAGGGCTTTAAAGTATCATTTGAATCATCACTATGCATAATTAGTAGTCCATTTGACAATGAGATCATACTCACAGGACATAGGCATGGAAATGTTTACATGGTAGATCTTGATGATCTCACCATGAAGGATGGCCAATGTCTTGTAGCCATGAATCCCAAAGTCAATGAGACTAGTTGGTTATGGCATCGTAGGTTAGGGCATGCTAGCATGGATTTAATCTCAAAATTAATTACAAAGGATCTAGTCAAAGGACTACCAAAAATAGACTTTGAAAAGAATAAAATTTGTGCTGCATGTCAATTAGGAAAACAAACAAGAAGTTCTTTCAAGTCTAAGAACATAGTTTCAACATCAAAACCCTAAGAACTAATTCACATGGATTTGTTTGGACCCACTAGAACTGCTAGTCTAGGGGGTAAGAAATTTGGTCTTGTAATTGTTGATGATTTTTCACGTTTTACATGGGTTTCATTTCTTGCACACAAAGATGAGTCCTTTCCCGCTTTTATCAAGTTTCATAATAGGGTTTCAAATGAACTCAGAGTTTGAAAATCAGTATTTTGAAAAATTTTGTGAAGAAAATGGTATCAATCACAACTTCTCGGCACCTAGGACACCCCAACAAAATGGGGTGGTAGAAAGGAAGAATCGCACACTAGCAGATATGGCTCGTACCATGTTGTGCGAATCGGATCTACCAAAGTATTTTTGGGCTGAAGCAATAAATACTTCATGTTATATCTTAAATCGTGCTTTAGTTAGATCCATCTTAAAGAAAACACCTTATGAGTTGATAAAAAGTAAGAAACCTAATATAAGTTATTTTCATGTTTTCGGTTGTCGATGCTTTATTTTGAACAATGGAAAGGACAATCTAAGTAAATTTAGTGCTAAATCAGATGAGGGGATCTTCTTAGGTTATTCCTCATCTAGTAGAGCATACAGGGTCTTCAACAAGAGAACTCTCGTTGTTGAAGAATCCATTCATGTTGTTTTTGATGAAACTAATGGAGATTCTTCTAGAAAAGAAGAAGATGGTGATGTAGGTATACTTGAAGACCAAATGAAGGAACTCTCCACTCAAGACAAACAACATGAGGATGAGATCAAAGAAGATACAAATCAGCGAGATGAAGAAGACCAACCTCCATCAAGAAATCAAGATCATCCTAAAGAATGGAGGTATGCACATAGTCATCCAAAGAATCTAATCCTTGGTGATCCTTCACAAGGTATAAGAACTAGATCCTCCTTAAGAAACACTAGTAATTATCTTGCTTTCGTTTCGCAAATAGAGCCTAAATCACTAGAAGAAGCTGAAAAAGATGGTAATTGGATGAATGCTATGCAAGAGGAATTAAACCAATTCGAAAGAAATGAAGTTTGGACTCTAATGAAAAGACCCCCTAATGTTTCAATTATAGGCACCAAGTGGGTGTATAGAAATAAACTAGATGAAGATGGAATAGTAATAAGAAACAAAGCTAGGCTAGTGGCCAAAGGATATAATCAGGAGGAAGGAATAGATTTTGATGAAACTTTTGCTCCTGTTGCTAGGTTAGAGGCTATTAGACTGCTTTTAGCATATGCATGCTTCATGGATTTTAAACTCTATCAAATGGATGTAAAAAGTGCATTCTTAAATGGCTATATAATGGAGGAAGTTTATGTAGGACAACCTCCAGATTTTGAAAATCACTTACATCCAGATTATGTGTATAAATTGCATAAAGCATTGTATGGACTTAAGCAAGCTCCTAGGGCATGGTATGAAAGATTAAGTAATTTCCTAATTGAGAACAAATTTGAGAGAGGAAATGTAGACAAAACCCTCTTTATTAAAAGAAAAGAAAATGACTTATTGCTTGTACAAATTTATGTGGATGATATAATTTTTGGTGCTACTAATGATAGTCTTTGTCAAGAGTTTGCCAAGCTTATGCAGGGAGAATTTGAAATGAGCATGATGGGTGAGCTCAACTTCTTCCTTGGGCTGCAAATAAAACAATCAGAGGAAGGCATCTTCATCAGTCAGACCAAGTATATCAAAGAAATGTTGGAGAAATTCAAAATGAAGGATGCAAAAGAAATCAGCACACCCATGGGCTCAAGTTGCAAGCTTGACAAAGATGAAAAAGGTAAAAGTATAGACTGCAAATTATACAGAGGTATGATAGGCTCTTTACTTTACCTTACTGCTAGTAGACCAGATATATTATTTAGTGTTTGTATGTGTGCTAGATACCAAGCATGTCCTAAGGAATCACACTTGCAAGCTGTTAAGAGAATTTTTAGATATCTAGTAGGGACATCTAATGTAGGCTTATGGTATTCTAAACAATCTGACATAAATTTAATTGCTTATTCCGATGCTGATTTTGCCGGGTGCAAACTCGACAGAAAAAGCACAAGTGGCACATGTCAATTCTTGGGTGCTAATTTGGTTTCTTGGTTTAGCAAGAAACAAAATTCAGTTGCCTTGTCCACAGCTGAGGCTGAGTACATTGCAGCTGGAAGCTGTTGTGCCCAAGTTCTTTGGATTAAGCAACAACTTGAAGACTTCGGTATCAAAATGGATAATATACCAATTAAGTGTGATAATACAAGTGCAATCAATTTAACAAAAAATCCTGTTCAACACTCTAAGTCAAAGCATATAGAGATTAGGCATCATTTTATTAGGGATCATGTGCTGAAAAATGATGTGATGATTGAATATGTATGCACTGAAAATCAATTGGCTGATATCTTTACAAAGCCCCTTTGTAAAGATAGATTCAACTTCTTAAGGAATGCTTTGAGCTTGTATGATCCTAGCAAATGAATTGAACTTGTATTGCATTGTTTGCTGCGCAAACTAGTAATCAACCTCAAGGTAAACATAAGTGAAAACATGAATTCATGTAAGCTAAATGACGAACTGTTTGACTTTCCGGAGGATGGTTACCCTCCCTTGGACTCTTCATGGAGATATTTTCAGAGCCTATTTCATAGGTATTCGAAATTTGGTCAAACATTCCTCATTTCAATATTAATAATTCAAAAATCATTATCAAATTATTATAGGATGTATCATTAAGGGGGAGGATCACAAACAAATTCACTCTAAGTTTATCAAAAGAGATCATGTTGATTAGGATGATTAAACAGAAATTGGGAGAAGATAGAATACAGTCTAAAATTTTTCAGTGCCAGAGACGTCTCTGGCAAATCGCAGAGACGTCCCCCCCAGGGGAGACGTCTCGCCTTAGTCGCGGAGACGTCTCGGGGACCGAATGAGGGCTTTTTAAATAGGTTGAAATCGCTCGAGCCGACCCGAGCTTCCTCCTTCATCCCCAACCAAAACGAAAAACCCTAGCCTCCATTTGCTCTCCACCTCAAACCCTAGCCTCCGTTTGCTCTACATCACAAACCCTAGCATCCATGGCACCAAAGAAGGCTAGGACGACCCGTGGAAGGCGACCTAGGGTAGCGGCCGACGGTGAGGATCGGCGGGAAGAACCCTCCGCGCCGTCTCCTCCGGTTGCTCCGCCAACCACGACTATTTCCTGTGCAAATCGCACAGTCACGACCGGAAGGTACATAGATTTCTCATTTTTAGATCATGAGGGGTTCTCTATTGGAGAGAGACTCCGAGCCCAAGGGTGGGAGCACCTTTGTACCCTAAATACCTTGACCTACCCCGGCCTAGTTAGAGAACTTTTTAGCAATATGGCCTTAGGGGACCAAGGGTACACTGCATATGTCCGGGGGACATTAGTAGAAGTCAATGAAGATGTCCTATCCACTGTCTTACAAATTCCTAGGGACGGTGAGGCTCCAACCTCACATCCCCAAAGGGAGTCAGCCCTAAATTTACTTTTAGGAAGAGAGGACTGCGGCCCTCTTGATGTTGTCAATTCCCAGGACCTAAATGCAGAGATGAGACTTCTTTTAAGTATTGTCAACCGGGTCCTATTTCCTAAAACCGGTCGCTTCGATTTTGTTTCGGAGCGAGACTTAGTTATAATGCACCACATCCTACTAGGGATCCCTCTAAACCTCCCTAGACTCATGCTAAATTACATTGCCCTATGTCATAGGTATTCTAGGTTTAGTATACCCTATGGCATGATCTTTACCTTAATCTTTAAACACTTCAAGGTTCCCATTCCAACAAATGAACCTGCAAAGCCCTTGAGAAACACCGACTATTACAATGAGGGCACAATGAGAAGAATGGAATTTCATAAGATAGATGGATCGTGGGTCAAGGTACCAAAGAGAAAAACCCAAATCCTAGAGCCTGATATCCCACATCATGAGTCTGACCATCACTCTCCTCCACCTAGCCACATGGATATCCCTGATATTCCCTCCAGCTCAGCTGGACCTTCCACATCCATGCCACCACCTCCTCCAGTTAGTGGGCCCTCCTTTCTGTCAGAGGATCAGATACGCACCTTAGCATCTGCCATTTGCCAGCAGATGAGGGAGGAGATGAGATCCATGATCTCCACAGAGTTGGCCCCCATCAGAGCTTCACATGAAGGGCTTCTACAAGAGATGAAGGATATTAGAAGTCAAATTGAAGCTACAACACAAGAAATAATTGGTGTGGGTGCCACCCAAACCATCAGATCATTAGAGCTCAAGGACAGCTTGAAGAGCATTTCCAAGAGTCTTAAAGATCTAACAAAACCAGATGGCAATGTGAGCACCTTAGTTGCCCAACTCAGAGGAAGAATTGAAATGGCAACTATAGAGTTTGAGGCACTTGTGGCAGGTTTCCACAAGTCACAGGGAGATCAATTTAAGACCCTCATGGATTCCATCAACACATTCATAGATGCAGCTTGTAAGGTTTATGAACAAAATACAGCTGGTAGGGCCCATGAGCAACGTCGCCGATGATGGATATCTTGTAGGATCTTCTTTTTGTAAATCCTAGGCTATTTTTGAAACACTTTTGTATTAGAAATCAATACTTGTAATGATTTCTTCTTTTTGACTATGTACTGACTTCAAAGGTTCACAATGATACATGAATACAATCCCTTTTGAAAACTGTGTACATTGCCAACTCTATGTATGTGTTTCTATGAATGTGAATGTGCCTCTTGATGTGTCATAAGAATTTCATAACATACATTAAGTATTCAGATTTGGCACAACGTATCAAAGCATATGAAACAGGGGGAGCACAACCTGAATATCAAAGGGGGAGTAAAATGAAAACTGAATATATTGAATATAGAGATAATTTGTCCCCTTCATTGTTGATGACAAAAAGGGGGAGGAGATATTGAATGTAGAGATAGTGAAAGGGGGGAGCCGTTATATATATGGATATTGAATATGGAATGCAAAATTTATAATCATACTCCAAAGTTGATTTAGAAAAGATAAAATTGAAGAATATTGACCTTAAGATAATTGCCCTTCTGGAAAAGAAAGGGGGAGTCAAAAAGAATCTAGCTTTCAATTATCCTCAGCATCAATACTTCATTTTAACTTGATTCAAATTCAGTTGAATAAAGATCAATCTTATGCACAAGGAAAGAACTGAAAATTGAATACTTTGAGTGATGCACATTGTATCTAGTTCTAATCAAAACATTATACTTCTACATCTGATCAAATACTGTGTATATGTTTAAATCTCAAATTTTGCATATACTCAGTGTTTTGTCATCATCAAAAAGGGGGAGATTGTTGACCCCCTAATAGATTTTGATGAATACAAAACACTATAGTAAAATTCCATTATATCTTAACAATTTAATTGAGGAATTCATGTGTCTTATTAAGAATATTGTTAAGAAATGTCTAGGCAAGTTTCCATAACTTTTATGAATTTATTGAAGAATATTTTGTGTTAAAGAAAACAGATCAGGGACAGCCGAGACGTCTCCGGATAGTTTCAGAGACGTCTCTGGCACAAACAGGAAGAACCGGCACACTTGGAGACGTTCCCGACACCTGCCGAGTCGTCCCCGCGTTAGCGGAGTCGACTCTCTCAGTAGCGGAGTCGACTCTCTCAGTGGCGGCAGAAAGGCAGTTTTCAAGAGATATGCGCGAGACGTCCCCACAGTAAGCCGAGTCGTCCCCGCAAGTAAAAAGGAGACTTCCCGAGTCGTCCCCAAGATAGCGGAGACGGCTCTCTCAGGGTTTTTCAGAGAATGGTTTTTTGGGTGATAAGGAAGCGGAGTCGACCCTGAGACAGCGGAGTCGTCCCCATACATAAAGTGCAGACAACCCGAGACGTCCCCTGAAGGAGCGGAGTCGACTCTCTCAGGAAATACCAGAGGACATGTTCTTCGGAGATAAAGAAGCGGAGTCGTCCCCAGATCAGCGGAGTCGTCCCCATTCAAAAAGTGTAAACAAGCCGAGACGTCCCCTAAAAGTGCCGAGTCGACCCCAGACAACGGAAAAAGTAAAATCTTGTAGCCGAGACGTCTCCCGTTGAAGCGGAGACGTCCCCGGAGTGACTGGGACGCGACTGACAGCTTTTCAGGTTTGGTTTGAATTTCAAATCTTTCTTTCTTTGTCTCTAACTTCTATATTTGCTTTTTGGGCTATAAAAGGGACCTCTTAAGTGCTTCTCAACAACTCTTCACCAACCAAAAGCTAGATCATTCAAGAGAGAAGTAAGAAAGAAAAGTTCAAGGGAGTGAGGGTATTCAAGTGAAGAAATCAAGTGTTTTCAAGCTTCCCAAGTGATTTCAAGCTCAATCACTCTCGTGCGCTTGGGATTCAAAGCTCACACTCAATCCTACGCGCTCCACATCGGAAGAATCAATATCTCCCACGCTTCCAACGGCAAAAGGATTCTTCCAGGTTCTATTGTTCATAATTGCAATATTTGCTTTTTAGAGCTTTTCCTTTCTTTTGTAAACTCTTTCGTTGTGGTGCTTGTTCCAGTCAAGGGACTTGGAACAAGGGAAAGGCGTCCCAAGCCTAAGTGAAATTGGGGGTTTTAGGGTTTGTTGTGAGCCCGGTGTAAAACAACGAGTTGGGTAGTAAACTCGCAAAACTACCGTACTGTAATCGTGGATTATAGTGGAAATTCCCAAAGGTGATTTGGGGAGTGGATGTAGGAGCAGTGGAAGCTCCGAACCACTATAAAACCTTGTGTTTGCGATTGACCTTTCTCATTTCTCCTTCTTTACTTTAGTGCATATATTCGTGTGTTTTATTTTTAATTAGTCAAAAGTTTTTAAAACACCCAGTTCATCCCCCTCTTGGGTGACCATCTCTGGGCAACACAAAGGTTGGTTCATTTGTGGTAGACCTATCCTGGAGAAGTTGTTCTGCAAACCTGGTGGACCACCTTGATGCTGAATAGGTTCATTTTGCTTATATGAGAAATTTGGATGGAACCTATTATCAGGGTGGTAAACTGGGCTGAACGAGTTGGGAGTGGGCTTCTTAAAGACACTATATGAATTTAGAGCATTTGCTTGCTCGGCCTTTATGATGGGCAGATTAGGGCAGCACTCCACTAGATGCTCCGGACTGTTACACAAGACACACAAACTATATGACTCGTGTTCCACTTTCATGATGGGATTTGACTCTTTGTATGAACTTGAACTAGTGGAAACAGTAAAAGCATCAAACTTTTTATTTAAATTGTTCATCCCATTCACTAGGTTGGACATAACATTTTTGAGTTCTGGGTCTGTTTTCATTTCATAATTACCTGGTTTTCTAGACCCGAACTCATCTCTATTTACTTCCTCACCATAGCTACTCCAATTTTGGGCGTTCTCGGCTAAGTCAACAAGAAATTCATAGGCTTGATCCGAGGTTTGGTTCATGAACCTACCCTTGTGCATGGACTCAATCATGTTTCTATGTGCCGGAGTTAGTCCTTTGTAAAAAAAATGTACTAGATCAGCCTTGTCAAGCCCATGGTGCGGGCACTTGACCAAAAGATCATGGAATCTTTTCCAAAGTTGGAAAAATTCCTCAGATTTTCCTCTAAAAGTTCTGATGGCATCCTTAATTTTTTCAGTTTTTACCATGGGATAGAACTTAGCCATGAACTTCCTAGACAACTGTTCCCATGATGTGATGGAATTTGAAGCAAGGAAATACAGCCATGCAGTAGC
Organism: Phoenix dactylifera; assembly: GCF_051530095.1. Lineage (NCBI taxonomy): Eukaryota > Viridiplantae > Streptophyta > Magnoliopsida > Arecales > Arecaceae > Phoenix > Phoenix dactylifera. The sequence goes on along the minus strand of NC_143196.1, from coordinate 12,735,531 downwards.
ACGATCTTCTAAAGTCATGGGAAACAATCTTAATTTAATACCCTCTTCATCTAAGTTTTGATTTCTAAATGTTTGACAGATTGTCAAAAATTTGTTTAAATGAATATAGGGTTGTTCACTCTCGAACCCATGAAACTTGGGTAATATGTTTATTGTTGCAGCCCGAATCTCGAATTGGGCTGCATTATTTATTGGCAATACTATACATGTAGGTGGACTAGCGGATGCAGGAGTGAATAATTCATTCAGGGTTCTAATATGTTCACCCATTGTAGAGATCGACGGTTGGTTTACAGTTCGCAGGTTATGATGAAAAGTTCTGTCAATCTCAGGATCAAATGGGGTTAACTTATCTCTCAATGACCTTCTACCATGCATACATTTTCCACAACTTAATTAGACTCAATTTTTTTAAATGAAATCCTAAAAGATAAGAAGAAGGACTAGACCAAGATGACCACAATCAACACCACACAACAATTTGATCTATTAGTCTTAGAACTAAGTGAGATTTAGTAGCTTCTTAAATCTAGTTGCACAGAGACTTATCAGGTTAAAAAAGTTCCTGAAATTCTCTCTAGATTAGACAGCTCCTAATCTTCCTTTCAGATTAAGCTTGAGCTTACCAGTTAAGTGATCCAGTAACCAGTGACCAGGAAAGTTTCGGGGTGTGTGGTGGTGCCAGAAGGGATACACCAATACCACAATACCCGTAACAGTTCTCACTGTTGTAAAACTTTCCTAGACATCACCAATTACTAAATCTTCACTGGAGTGGCTTTCAGCCGCTTCTTTCCAAGAGCCTAATTGAGCTCGAAAACCCTAAGGCCAATGTCTAATTTGATTTTAATTTAATTTGGCTTAGGATAAGTATGCAAGGTGGTGATTTTTGGGCTAAGGACAGGTAATGACTTTCCGACCTTATCTTTTTAATGGGTTTTGCCCTTAAATTATTTTATGCAAATGCTTAATACTAAATGCAGCAAATAATCAATGTTTTTTTCAAAGTTTATGCAATGTCATTAGGTTGTATTGATTAAATGAGCAAGCAATTTTTTTTTTATTTTTCTTATTATTTTTTTTTTAAATTTATCTTGTTTTTTTTTCTTAAATTTTTATATAGGAATAACTTGAATGTAAACTAAAACTAATCCTTATGCGTCAGTCAATCTCCGAATACCCGTTGAATAAGCTCTGGAGATTACTCCGTGAGGAGCCCCAATAGAGGAATGATCACCTCGGGGGATTGCACCCTATCAATTACTAGCAAAAATAATAATTTTTTGTTATATTTTTTTGATTTAATTAAAAGATTTTTTTTCTTTTTAAACTTCAAATTTCGAATCTCAGAATTCAAACTTTGAATTTAAATTTTTTTTGAATTTTTGATTTTTTTTTAAATTTTAATTTTTTTTTTGAATTTTAAATTTCGAATTTCAAATTTCAGAATTTAATAACTACGAAATTATTAACTAGAAATTATCAAAATAAGAAAAATTAATAAAAATAAAAATAAAAACTTACTACCAGAGTACGTTCACTCCGGGCATCCAAAATTTAATTTGATCTTCGTGATCGTTCTTGCTTCTCGATTTGCCTCCCCGGCAATGGTGCCAAAATTCTGTTCGTCCTTTCCTGCTTACCTAAAAATATGCTAGACAGATCGTCGTTAGAACCGACGAACAAAAGTTAAATTTAAATTTACTCTTACCTGTTCTACTCGAAGAATAGTGGTTGTAAGAGGTCGATCCACAGGGAGGCGATTGGAGTTGCATAAAAATAAAAACGTTCACTCGGATTCAAAATTGATTTTTGAATGATCAAAGGAAAAACATTACGTTGGGGATGTTGATGGATTCTCTAGTCTACCGGAGAATGATTTTTAATTGAAATTAACCAGAAGACATGTACTTAGAAAAAAGCATTTTTTAATGAAAAATAAAGCTCTGGCATAAAATGGATGAAAACAGTGCTAGGAATATTGAAGACTGGAACATCAATTGCATGAAAGAAATTTTAATGTATTGCATAAAAAAAAGAAAGAAAGATTACAGAATTTGAGGAACGGAAATTAAAAACAACAGAAATTAAAAACTTTAGTATAAATAAAACTCTCTATTAAAATAAAACTAAAAACCCCAAAACAACATGCTCTCAATTAAAATTCCAACTACAAACAACACATTACTCTTAATTAAAATAAAACAAAAAAAAAACAAAAAGCTAAAAACTAAAAAAAAGGAAGAAAGAAACACCATGCTCTGTTTTCAATGAAGTTGAAAACAGAGCACAACACTTTCTCTTCTCTCCTGAGGATGATAGTGTTATTTTGATGATTAACAAGTAATTATCTAGAGCATGCTATAAGTTAAATTGATACTTCATTTATAAGTTCATTACTCTCAGTACTTTTGTTTAATTGAAAATATATATATGGTCTTGTTCATTTGGATGAATCTAACCTTGAGAATGCAGCAAAGTGTGGATTGAGTCGACCCATAGGTTGATTGGGTCGACCCCGGCACATCTAGGAATCATCTGGCACACTTCTGCAAAAACAGCACAAATGAACAGTGAGTTGGGTCGACCCAAGGTAAGCATGAGTCGACCCAACCTCCAAAGAACCTCAAAACGCAAAGGAAGAATGCTCTCTGGATTCACTGAGAGGGTCGACCCACACAGTGGTTGAGTCGACCCAAGCTTGAGTCGACCCAAACTCTGAGAGGGTCGACCCAAAGGGCAAGACAGAAAGACAGACAGAAAACGGTTCTCTGGAATTACTGAGAGGGTCGACCCAAGAAGAATTTGAGTCGACCCAAGTGAACTTTGAGTCGACCCAAAGAATGGTTGGGTCGACCCATGGGAAGAAAAGGCTGAAATTGAGGTTTCTGTGGTTACTGAGAGGGTCGACCCAAGAAATGGTTGAGTCGACCCAAGGCAAAGTTGGGTCGACCCAAGGACAGGTTGAGCCGACCCAAACACGGGCTGAACAGTAACGGCTAGTTCTGCAGATGTACTTTCTGTCCTTCCCAAGGTATGTAACGGCTAGTTTTTCAAATCTGACGAATGGGGCTTGTCCAAGGAAGGTTGAAAACTATTTAAAGGGGCACTATTCATCAGAGGAAACAACTTTTGAGTGGGATATCAAAGAAAACACAAGAAAACAAAAGAGCCCTAATCTCCTTCATCAAGAGCTTCATTCAAGAATCAAAGAAAGGGATTGAGCACATTCAAAGAGGCATCAAGAGCTCCTTCCCCCCTTGAAGAGTAAAGCTTTCTTGACAAAGAAGAGCAAAGCGACTTCAAAGCGATAATTTCTTTCTAACTCTTCTTTGTAGTTCATATTGCTTTATATGCTCATTTAGGAGTTTAAATCCTTTCTTTTCATCTGTTTTAAATACTTTGTAAAGGTTCGTTGGTAAGCCCGCAAAACCAACAAAGGTTTTTGGTAAACCCGGAAAACCAAAGTTGTATAGGTTCGTTGGTGAGCCCGCAAAACCAACAAGGTTTTTGGCGAACCCGGAAAACCAAAGTTGTATAAGTTCGTTGGTGAGCCCGTAAAACCAACAAGGTTTTTGGATTGTGAGCCCGGAAAACAATCCAACTGTAATCCGTGAGATTATAGTGAATTCCCAAGGGTACGCTTGGGGAGTGGACGTAGGTGCTAAGGAGAGCACCGAACCACTATATATTGGTGTGTTTGCATTGTGTTTGTGCTTTCATTTTCCCTTGCTTTATCTTCTATTCTTGTATTAGCTTAACTCACTCAAATAACCTAAGAAAGCATCCACCGCACTTAATTACGAAAGTTTTTAAAAGCACTAAAATTTAGAAGAAACCAATTCACCCCCCCTCTTGGATTGTCACCTTGGGCAACAAGTGGTATCAGAGCAAGGTGCTCTAATAGTGCTCATTGATCTAACAATCAAGAGTTAAAGATCATGGCAACCCAAGTGGGAGGTACAATGAGTGAGGGGCAATCCACGAATAGACTACCTCTATTTAATGGCACAAACTATGCATATTGGAAAGCTAGAATGAGGATATTCATTCAAGCTTCAGATTATGAATTATGGCAAATAATCACTAGAGGACCTCACACACCCACACTCAATATAGAAGGCACTATCATACCCAAACCAGAAATGGATTGGAATGAAAATGATAGAAGACTAGCACAATTAAATGCAAAAGCTATAAATATACTTTATTGCTCTTTAGATGTAAATGAATTCAATAGAATATCCACTTGCTCCACCGCCAAAGAAATTTGGGATAGACTTGAGGTCACACATGAAGGGACCAATCAAGTCAAGGAATCAAAGATAAACATATTAGTACATAAGTATGAATTGTTTAAAATGGATTCTACCGAGTCCATAACTGATATGTTTACTCGTTTTACTGATATTATAAATGGGCTTAAAAGCTTAGGAAAATCTTATTCTAATTCTGATTTGGTGCGAAAAATTCTCAGGTCTCTACCAAAAAATTGGGAGGCCAAGGTAACCGCCATACAAGAAGCAAAGGACCTCAATACACTACAGCTAGAGGAGCTTTTAGGGTCACTCATGACCCATGAGTTGACTATGAGGCAAAATTCAGAAGATGAGGTCAAGAGAAGAAAGCCTATAGCCCTAAAGACTACCACCCCTAGACAACAATCTGAATCAGAAGATTCAGATGATGATGAAGATATTGATGAGGAAGGGATGGCAGTACTTGGCAGGAAATTCAGAAAATTCATGAGAGGTAAGAATAGATTCCATAAAAAGAAGCCCTTCTCTAAAGGTAACTCAAGCAAAGAGAAGGGTAAGGACAAAGAAAAGGGTAAGGACAAAGAAAGGGAGAAAGAAACTCCCATTTGCTATGAGTGTAACAAACCCGGGCATTATAAGATAGATTGCCCAGATTTGAAGTGGATGGCAAGAAAATTGAAAAAGAAGAATTTTATGGCTGATTGGAGTGAGAGTGAGGAATCAAGTTCAGAGGATGAAGATCATCAAGACACGGCCCAAATATGTCATATGGCCAATGACGATGAGGTAGATTCTGAACTTGACTGTGATTTTACTGTTGATGAATTACATGATGCATTTTTAGAACTCATGGAAGAACATAAGAAAGTAATTAATAGAAATAAAGCTCTAAAAGAAGAAAATCAATCTCTCATTAAAGATAAAATAAAACTGTCTAATAACTATGAAACGTTAAGTAGGAAACTTGAAAATGAAACCAAGAATCTAATTGCTGAAAATATTAAGTTAAAAGAAGATGCTGAAAAGTATAAATCCTTGGTAGATAAATTTACTCTTAGTTCTACCAAATTGAATATGATACTTGATAGTCAAAGAGCTGTATATAATAAGGCTGGTTTAGGTTATAGAACAAATACAAAACAAAAATTCTTAAAGAATATCTTTGTAAAAGCTAAAAATGAAAATGTTACTTGTTATTGTTGCAATAAGATAGGACATAGAGCATATGAATGTAACTTTAGAAAGTCTAGTCAAAACAAATCAAGTAATAATCAAAAGATTAAATTCAAGAAAGTTTGGGTTCCAAAAGGAACATGGAGTACTAACCCTAAAGGACCCAACTTAGTTTGGGTACCTAAAGTTTCTTCTTGATCTTGATTGCATGTATGTCTTACAGCTGATAAAATGGAAAAACGATGGTATCTAGATAGTGGCTGTTCAAGACACATGACCGGTGACGAAGATCAATTTGTCACTTTGGAACCAAAGAAAGGTGGAGTAGTTACCTATGGAGACAATGGTAAAGGACATATCATTGGAAAGGGTAAAATTTTCATTGCTCCATCTATTTTTATAGAAAATGTTTTGTTAGTTAAAGGTTTGAAACATAATCTTCTTAGTATAAGTCAATTTTGTGATAAAGGATTTAAAGTTACATTTGAAGCATCTGTATGTATAATCACAAATCCTAAAGATAATAGCATTGTACTTGTAGGACAAAGGCAAAGAAATATTTACTTAGTAGATCTTCATGAATTAGGCAAGAAAAATGGTTTATGCTTAATTACTAATGAAGAAAAGAAGAATGAAACTAGTTGGCTTTGGCATCGAAGACTAGGACATGCTAGTATGGAATTAATATCAAAACTAGTTAAGAAGGAATTAATAAAGGATGTGCCAAAATTGATTTTTGAAAAGGACAAAATATGTGGACCATGTTCATTAGGAAAACAAACTAGATCATCTTTTAAATCGAAAAATGTAGTATCAACAACTAGACCATTTGAACTCATACATATGGACTTATTTGGACCTACCAGAACTACAAGTCTAGGAGGAAAGAAATATGGACTAGTCATTGTTGATGATTTTTCAAGGTATACATGGGTTTCATTTTTGGCACATAAGAATGAAGCATTTTCAGAATTTTTGAAACTATACAATAAAATCATAAATGAAAAGAAACTCACATTGGTAGCAATTCGAAGTGATCATGGCACGGAATTTGAAAATCAACACTTTGAGGAATTTTGCACTAAAAATGGAATATCACATCAATTTTCAGCACCTAGAACGCCTCAACAAAATGGGGTTGTTGAAAGGAAAAATAGGACATTGGCAGAAATGGCACGCACAATGTTGTGCGAGTCAAATCTTCCAAAGTACTTTTGGGCTGAAGCTATAAACACTTCTTGCCATATTCTAAATCGAGTTTTAATACGACCTATAACTAAGAAAACTCCTTATGAACTTTGGAAGAATAAGAAACCCACTGCAAAATATTTTAAAGTGTTTGGATGTAGATGTTTTATCTTAAATAACGGCAAGGAGGACTTAAGTAAATTTGATGCCAAGTCAGATGAAGGTATCTTCTTAGGATACTCCACATCTAGCAAGGCATACAGAGTATTCAACAAAAGAACCTTAGTAGTGGAAGAGTTGGTCAATATTATATTTGATGAGTCTGATAGTGAGTCTGCTAGGAAAGAAAACTCTATTGATGATGGTACAGGAATTATCGATTTTGAGAAGTTAAAAATTGATGACGTACCAAATCAAGATAAGGGAGATGATTGCGTGCCACCACAACCCCAAGACGTGCCAAAAGAATGGAGGTATGCACATGGACATCCTAAAGACTTAATTATTGGTGATCCATCTCAAGGGGTAAGAACTCGATCTTCTCTTAGAAATTTAAATGATTATCTTGCTTTCGTTTCACAATTAGAACCTAAAACTTATGAAGAAGCTGAAAAAGATAGTAACTGGATAAATGCCATGCAAGAGGAATTAAATCAATTTAAAAGAATTAATGTATGGACATTAACTGAAAGACCAAAGCATAATTCAGTAATTGGAACAAAATGGGTATTTAGAAATAAACTAGATGAAAATGGAGTAGTTATAAGAAATAAGGCTAGACTCGTAGCTAAAGGATACAATCAGGAAGAAGGAATAGATTATGATGAGACATTTGCTCCTGTAGCTAGATTAGAAGCTATTAGATTACTTCTAGCATTTGCATGTTTTATGGATTTTAAATTATATCAAATGGATGTGAAGAGTGCATTCTTAAATAGTATTATTGAGGAGGAAGTATATGTAGAACAACCTCCAGGATTTGAAAATCATGAATTGCCAAATCATGTGTTTAAATTACATAAGGCATTATATGGATTAAAGCAAGCACCTAGGGCTTGGTATGATAGACTAAGTAAATTTCTGATTGATAATGATTTTTGTAGAGGAAATGTAGATAAAACTCTATTTCTCAAAAGAAAGGACAAAAATCTACTAGTGGTACAAATATATGTAGATGACATAATCTTTGGTGCCACTAACGATACTCTGTGCAAAGAATTTGCTGATTTAATGCATGGAGAATTTGAGATGAGTTTGATGGGAGAACTAAGTTTCTTTTTAGGATTACAAATCAAACAAACCAAAGAAGGCATTTTCATTCATCAAACTAAGTATACAAAGGAAATATTGAAGAAGTTTGGGAATGAAAATCATAAGGGAATTGGCACTCCAATGAATCCCACTAGTAAGCTAGACAAGGATGAAAAAGGGAAAAGTGTGGATATTAAGCTCTATAGAGGACTAATTGGATCCTTGCTCTATCTTACTGCTAGTAGACCCGACATTGTATTCAGTGTAGGGATATGTGCTAGATACCAATCGGATCCTAAGGAGTCACATTTAAGTGCAGTTAAGAGAATCCTTAGATATTTAAGAGGAACTACCACCATTGGATTATGGTACTCGAGAGACTCCTGTCTAGATTTGCTTGCATATTCAGATGCAGATTTTGCCGGATGCAAATTAGATAGAAAGAGCACAAGTGGGACATGTCAATTCCTAGGAAATAACTTAGTATCATGGTTTAGTAAAAAGCAGAACTCAGTGGCACTATCCACAGCTGAAGCTGAATACATAGCTGCTGGTAGTTGTTGTGCCCAAGTATTATGGCTCAAGCAACAATTAGAGGACTATGGAGTTAAACTAGATAATATTCCTATTAAATGTGATAATACGAGTGCTATCAATCTCACTAAAAATCCAGTTCAGCACTCTAAGGCCAAACACATAGAAATAAGGTACCATTTTATTAGGGATCATGTGCAAAATGGAAACGTATGCATTGAGCATATATGCACAGAAAAACAATTGGCCGACATATTTACAAAACCATTGAGTGAAGATAGATTCTGTATGCTCAGGAGAGAATTAGGTATATGTGATCCTTTTATTGAATGAATATGAAAGGGAGCTAATAGTGTCATGATACATTCCTCTAACTTCAAAAATCCCATGAAACATGAGTCAAATTTGTTATCTATAGATTCCTTACTCATGTATCATTGTTCCATAAAGAGGTTATAAGGATTGGAAGCAAGGAAAACTTTTTAGAAGCAAAAAGGGAGAGAAAACAAAATTTCTGCACTTGGGTCGACCCAACCCAGAACATGGGTCGACCCTACGTTGAGTCGACCCAAGAAAATTCTTGAGTCGACCCAACGTCGGGACCCCACTATTATAAGGGGGCCCGAGAGCTCATCTAGGGCACTGTTTGCCCTTTGTCTCCTTCCGAAAAGTCTAGCCCCCACTCTCCAATCTCCACTAAACTCCTCCAAACAGTAGATTTCCTAAAGATCTTGGAGAAATGGGACCCAAACGAGCCGTAGCCAAGAGATCCGGAAGAGTGACCCGAGTCCAACAAGAGGAAAGGCGTCCTACCGAGCCTTCTCCCGTGTCTCCACGACGTGAGGCACGTGCGGAGGTCCCTCCTCCTCCTTCCCCCTCAGTGATCCTTGCAAGATTTGCGGGGAGGCCGGTTACTACCGGGAGAAGGATTCATTCGGAGTTTTTCAACCAAGAAGGATTTCGGATTTGGGAATGGATCCAAAGACAAGGTTGGGAGTATCTTTGCTCCCTTGATGTGGTGATTTACCCCGGGTTGGTCCAAGAGTTCTACGCCTTCCTCAAGACTGGTATGGGAGGACTTATTTCAGATGTTAGAGGGGTTCGGATCCGTGTATCCGAGGAGAGCTTGAGTGAGCTACTACACCTACCCTGCACAGGAGCTACTCCGGAAAAGTCAGAAAACAAAATGAGAGCTCTACAGTTAATCATGGAAAATGAGAACTTCGATTTTTCCACAAAGGTAATAGCTAGCTCTCTTTCTGCTGAGATGAGGTTGTTGCTCAATATGATAAATAGAATTTTATTTCCGAAGACCGGGAGATTCGATCTAATCTCAGAGCGAGATCTTGCAGTTATGGAGTGTATGATTGGGGGGATTCCCCTAAATCTTCCGGCCATGATATTGAGGCAGATGAGAAAGGTGATAAGCAGCAACAGGGTATCACTACCTTATGGCATGATACTCACATTGATTTTTAGACAGCATGGGTTACCTCTCGAGGTGGAGGCATCCAAGAGTCTGTATTCCACAGACACGTACACTGCACGGACACTCATACGCATGGGATATGCGAAAGTGAACGGGCAGTGGATTCACACCGGTGCAGGCATTCAGGGTGAGGCACCAGAGGGAGAGGCACCAGAGGATGAGGATGAGGAGCCTATGGATCATCCTACTGCACCCTCAGCGGCTGGACCATCGTCATCTGCTCCTCCGACAGATACGGATGACTTCTGGAGCAGGATGACAGAGCTCATGACAGCCCAGGCGAGGACTATTACTGACGGGCTCACGAGCCGATTAGACACCCGGCTGGATGTCATGTCTGCTGATATCAGTGATCTGAGGCAGCAGATTGGAGCACTCAGGAGAGAGAGAGAGACACATGGACCATCTGTGCCACAGGCTGCTGAGTCAGAGATATCGGCACAGAGTCATCCAGCTCGACGTGCTCCACGCCAGACCCAGTCTCACCAGGCTCGACCTCCCCTCGCCACTTATGCTAGGAGGATGAGGACTAGATCCCAGCCATTAGATTCCCCCTAGGCTGATCTTAGCATCTATGTTTAGAGCCTAGGCTAGAAATCTAGTTCTCATATGTATCTTGTTTTTTCTCATATGTATCTTGCTTTTCCCTTATATCTTTAAATCTCGATTGAGGAACATTGTACTTATCTTTATTTTGGGCATTAATGTATGAAAATGTTCCTATTGTGATCAATGAAGTCTGAAGTTTGTTCTTAATTGCATCTTTTTCCATATATATGTTTTTGATGATAACAAAAAGGGGGAGAAGAGAAGGAAAGAGTATATAAAGGAGAAGAGGAGAAAAGAGTATATAAAGGGGGAGAAGAAAAGATAGAATATTCACTTTAAGAAAAGAAAGAGTATTTCATTTGAGAAGTTAAGAAAGAGTATTAATTTTGGGAGAAGTAAAGATAGTGTTTAAAGAAAGAGTATTAACTTTGTGAGAAAGAGTGAGTAAAGAAGTTATGAAACAAAAAGAGAAATAAATGGGCAAACAAATTGAAAATCATATAAGAAAGCTTATATATCTAAGGGGGAGCAATTTGTAACAATGAAAATCATCAGATCAAAAATTTCTATCATAATTCAGAACTTGGCACGCTCCTCTCGCACCCCGATACATAACCTGAAACTCATATGATATCTCAAATTTTTGAAGTTTCATTGCTAATGAATTATAAATGAAAGGGGGAGCCATTCAAAAAGTCAAATTGGCAAATTTTGAATAATATAGGGGGAGATTTCACAAGTATATATGAAAAGCTGAAATTCTGAAATTCAATCCCTTTTATAAACTGATTTTAAAGACAAGTATCAATAGGCTTATACTCTTTATTTTGTAATCATCAAAAAGGGGGAGATTGAGGATGATAGTGTTATTTTGATGATTAACAAGTAATTATCTAGAGCATGCTATAAGTTAAATTGATACTTCATTTATAAGTTCATTACTCTCAGTACATTTGTTTAATTGAAAATATATATATGGTCTTGTTCATTTGGATGAATCTAACCTTGAGAATGCAGCAAAGTGTGGATTGAGTTGACCCATAGGTTGATTGGGTCGACCCCGGCACATCTAGGAATCATCTGGCACACTTCTGCAAAAACAGCACAAATGAACAGTGAGTTGGGCCGACCCAAGGTAAGCATGAGTCGACCCAACCTCCAAAGAACCTCAAAACGCAAAGGAAGAATGCTCTCTGGATTCACTGAGAGGGTCGACCCACACAGTGGTTGAGTCGACCCAAGCTTGAGTCGACCCAAACTCTGAGAGGGTCGACCCAAAGGGCAAGACAGAAAGACAGACAGAAAACGGTTCTCTGGAATTACTGAGAGGGTCGACCCAAGAAGAATTTGAGTCGACCCAAGTGAACTTTGAGTCGACCCAAAGAATGGTTGGGTCGACCCATGGAAAGAAAAGGCTGAAATTGAGGTTTCTGTGGTTACTGAGAGGGTCGACCCAAGAAATGGTTGAGTCGACCCAAGGCAAAGTTGGGTCGACCCAAGGACAGAATGAGCCGACCCAAACACGGGCTGAACAGTAACGGCTAGTTCTGCAGATGTACTTTCTGTCCTTCCCAAGGTATGTAACGGCTAGTTTTTCAAATCTGACGAATGGGGCTTGTCCAAGGAAGGTTGAAAACTATTTAAAGGGGCACTATTCATCAGAGGAAACAACTTTTGAGTGGGATATCAAAGAAAACACAAGAAAACAAAAGAGCCCTAATCTCCTTCATCAAGAGCTTCATTCAAGAATCAAAGAAAGGGATTGAGCACATTCAAAGAGGCATCAAGAGCTCCTTCCCCCCTTGAAGAGTGAAGCTTCCTTGACAAAGAAGAGCAAAGCGACTTCAAAGCGATAATTTCTTTCTAACTCTTCTTTGTAGTTCATATTGCTTTATATGCTCATTTAGGAGTTTAAATCCTTTCTTTTCATCTATTTTAAATACTTTGTAAAGGTTCGTTGGTAAGCCCGCAAAACCAACAAAGGTTTTTGGTAAACCCGGAAAACCAAAGTTGTATAGGTTCGTTGGTGAGCCCGCAAAACCAACAAGGTTTTTGGTGAACCCGGAAAACCAAAGTTGTATAGGTTCGTTGGTGAGCCCGTAAAACCAACAAGGTTTTTGGATTGTGAGCCCGGAAAACAATCCAACTGTAATCTGTGAGATTATAGTGAATTCCCAAGGGTACGCTTGGGGAGTGGACGTAGGTGCTAAGGAGAGCACCGAACCACTATATATTGGTGTGTTTGCATTGTGTTTGTGCTTTCATTTTCCCTTGCTTTATCTTCTATTCTTGTATTAGCTTAACTCACTCAAATAACCTAAGAATTCCTCCCGCAATGATTACGAAAGTTTTTAAAAGCACTAAAATTTAGAAGAAACCAATTCACCCCCCCTTTTGGAATCATTGCGGAAGGAAGAAGATCTTGATGCGTGATCGCTGGGAACGTCGATCACGGAAAAGGAGGATGATGCGGGATCGACGGGAGGACGCCATTCACGGACGCGGTGCTTGGGGTTGCTGAAAATCTCCTGCTAATTCGCTGCTGTGGCCGGAAGAAGAGGAGATGGGGATGCTGCTTGGATCGCGGAGATGAAAGAAGGAGCAAGAGGTGTGGGATGCTGGGAATGGAAGGTGATCTGTGGCTGGGGCACTGCGGGAGGAAGAAATGGAAGGGAGCTGGGAGGACGCGGTGCGGTTGAGGAGCTGGGATGCTGGAATCGCTCGAAATGGCATCTGGGAAGTACGGTGATTGCGGAGGATTTGGAGACGCCTTGCAGCTGGGCTGGCATGCTGAGATGTGTCGGCTGGCATGATGGAGACGCGGACGAACGCCGGGCTGAAACGCACGGATGGAAGGTTGCTTCTGGGCTGATCGCGAGAAGAACGGGATCATGGGATGAGATGGATCCGTGGGTGCAGAGGCGGGTCACGGATGCGGTGGATCTTGAACGCGGAAGGAGGGAGGAGCCGGGAGCTTTGTGATGCGTGGGGACGGCTGGAAGGATATGGGAGACATCAAGTTCCATCCGATTAGTCATATAGTATGATATGAAATTTTGCTTGTAGACGGACGGGTCATCTATTCTGGCTGGAGGTCAAGTGCAATTCTTTCAAGTCATGGGTCACCCAGCACCTTATGGCAAATTTAGATTTGCCCAAAATTATTTTCCAAAGGCTCAAAGGAAATGGATCCGATTCGGACCCGAACCCGACTCGGACCCGATTTGAAGTCAAATTTGTAGTCAATGTGCATTTTATCTATAATTTATACTAATCTATGTTAAATCCAAATATAATATTAATCTAGTGAATTTATTATTATCGGTTAACAATCACACTAATTTTAGTAACATGTAGGTCGCACTTTTGTGCTCTCATCAATTAGGCTTCCCTGATTGATGGAACTTGATCAAATTGGATTGGGTTTGATCTGCATCATGCGAATCTTAAAGTCTACATGAACATATGATGATGCATTGGGACAAATATCTTTTCATCCAATGCATGGCGCCATCCTAATTTGATTAGGATTATTAATACTTGATTAATGGCACCATGGGACAAGTGGCAACCATCTAAAGGTGGGGGCATCATGAGATTAGATCTCATGATATGTTTAAATAGGTAAAAACAATCTCCCTCATGTCGCATGACACATAGCATAAATCCATGGGAGGTGTCATGAATTGGTGTTTGAATTTAAATTCAAACACACCCTAGGTAAATGTTTATCATGTGGATTAATTGACCAATTAAATGAGGTTGAGGCGTGTGATTAGGAATCAGAATTTAAAGGAATGCAACACAAATGAAGAAGTCATTTATGGTCGCATGATTGTTTTCCTTCTCCCACCCGCATGGAATTTGAAATTCAAATTCAAATCAGCCATAAGAAGAATCTTATGGTTAATTGACCTTGTGATCCGCCATTTGATATGGATTAGTTGGCATGAGTTTGAATTCAAAATGAAGGGGATACAATGCTTATAAAAGGAAGTGTTCCTTTGTGTCGCCGAGAGAGAAAAAAAAAGGGAAGTCACCTTCTCCATGCCTCCTCTTCATCCTCTCCATTGTCCTCCACGCATTAGGTTTTAGGGATTTCCTTTTAGGGATTGTAGATCAGATCTCAAGTCCCTTCCATCCCTATAAACCGTTCTTCCTTCTTCTTCCAAGTAGTTCAATCAAAGGTTGATTGATTTAAGGAAGAACAAAATCAGCCTCAGCAGGGGTTCGCGAAAGCTAGCACTTCCGCGAGATCAGATCAACCGGAGCTTTGCGTGGACAATCCGTAGAGGCCATAAACGTGTGTGGCTGCGAGGCTTGAGCATCATATTCATTTGTCTCTGTGATTCATAAAGGTATAAATCTAGAGATATAATTTTGTGCTAAGTTTTTTTGATCGGGTTCAATTCCTCGAGGGTTCATACCTCTTTTGAGGCTCCTCACGGAGTGATCTCCAGATCTCATTCAATAAGCATGCGGAGATAGATTGGATCCAAAATTAGTCGAGTTTAGAACTTTACTAATGCTCTTATTTTCAGATCTAATGATAATCATGCATAGTTGGTTTTATGCATAATCGTTTAAACGGTCTTGGTATTTATTTATGATCTATTCTGCATGCTAGAATTAAAATGTTTAATTCTATCTTTCCGCTGCAATTTAAACATTAAGAACTACGTGTGGCTTGATCCCCCTTTCGAAAGGGTACGTAGGCAACCCGATCAGGTGCAGCCACAATTTTTAAGAAAATTTTTTAATTTTCAGCATGCAGCCTGTTGTAAATAAACCATCAGTGGTATCAGAGCTAGGTTGGATGTTTAAATTTTTATGTTATAAAACTTGTTTATTCTTTTGTAAAGTAATCTGATAAATCAATCACCAGGCCGTCCGGTCATAGGAGAAAGAAGAGGATCATCTCCCTCATTTTCCATTCGATGGGATCTCCTATGGCGTGTAGGGGTGCCATTGTGTGCGATCTTTGAAGATGAACCTCAAAAAGACTGATTAAAATTATTTAAATCAATGCAATTAAATTTGAAATCATGAATGTATTTAGATTAGATTTAAAATAAATTTATGATTAATTTAATTGTTGTTTATGCATGATTAATTAGCTTTGAAATTTAGATGCATGTTTTATGATTAATATATTTGATATATTGAACATGCAAAATTTGAAATCATAAACTTATTGAGATTAGATCTAAATGCAATTTATGATCCTTTTAATCACTAATTTTGTAAAACATATCAGATCTGAAAATAAATACTTATGATGCATGTTATTTAAGTTAATTCATGTTAGTTTATATATGTGATATATGAACATAAATCGCTAATGATTTAAACATGAATTAAATCTGAAATCAGAATGTTTAATTCACAAATTTAGATCTGATTTTAAAAACTAAAGGTTTGTAATTAACATCTGATTTAAGACTTATATAATGATCTAAATTTTTTTCATAAAACTACACTTAATTAAGTGACCTAGAATTGTGAATTGAATTTAAATGACAAATTGCATAAGTCTTGGGGGTTTGGGTTAGCTCTAATCAAGTTCTCTAATTGGGTTAGACCTAAGGTTAGAATCAAATCATTGAATGATTGAGTTAATTGATTAAATCTAACTAAGTAGTAATTAGATCAAATCAAGAAAACTCAATTCAATTTACAATAGTTATAGATTGATCGGTTCCATGTCTTTGATCAGACCAAGATGGAACTTGATTTAGGCTCCGTGGTTGAGCCCGAGTCATTAGGATGGTCAAAATCAAAATTGATTAACCAGTCGATGTCTAAGGTATATTTGGCAGACTCGATCGGTGGTTTTTAATTGGGAGCTACTCGCACTGATGCGTCTTTGTCGAGTTAATGACATATCCCTTCCACCGATCTCACTTACCTGGCCAATTTGGTCAATCATTTTTTATTGGATCATTTAATGATTCGAGCTAACCCATGCCTGTAAGGAAAATCAGTTTGATTGACTTAGGTGCCTCCTTAACCGGTTTGAATCTAATTCTTTATAATCTGACTTGGTGAAGTCAGTGGAAGAATTTAGGTTAATCGGATCTTCTTATCTATCCTAATTAAATCCTCTAAAATTTTATAGGTCCCTAAAATGAAATAGTTATAGGGATAACTAGGTCATAGCCTCCCATTAAGTTAGATGATAATGAGTCCAATGTTTCGATAATCATTAGAGGCGCCACACGCCTGGTGCTTATCGGGCATTAGAATTGTCATTTGATATATGATGAGTCGAATGTACCTTCAATAGGTGGTCAGGTGGGCCGAGCCACACTCGGACTTGGTCATCTATTAGTTAATTACACGGAACCCTATCATTTAATGTTTGGACCTAACCAGGATCTTCGGTGGAGGTGCCACACGCCTGCCGAAATGACTGGGGCAAAATTATCACTAGAAATTATTTGGTGAAACAATTGGTTCAGAACGTACCAATAGGTGCATATGG
This sequence comes from Phoenix dactylifera, assembly GCF_051530095.1. Classification (NCBI taxonomy): domain Eukaryota; kingdom Viridiplantae; phylum Streptophyta; class Magnoliopsida; order Arecales; family Arecaceae; genus Phoenix; species Phoenix dactylifera. The sequence goes on along the minus strand of NC_143196.1, from coordinate 12,718,604 downwards.
GTTAGTCGAGCCACACTCGGGCCCATATGCGATCAATTGGGTTCTAGTGCTCACTAAAGATTTAAGTGTAATTCTTTGAATTGGAGGTAGAGGCTACCAATTTGTATAAAATAGTGGGAGAACCTTTAGACTAAAGTCCAAGTCTTTAAGGTTTAGTCAATTCATACACTGATAAGCCGATTTTCCTTTATGCAGAAATGACCACTAACCGATCGCTATTGGATAGTGATAAGCTGACAAGACCCAATTTTAATAGCTGGCTTAGAAAGCTGAAAACTCAGCAAAGTCAGACCAAAAAGATTAAGGCTGACCAGAGTCAGGCAGATGCTTCTATTGTAAGAAGCAGGGGCATTGGAAGAAGAATTGTTCTCAGTATATTGCCACACTTGACCCAAACAGGCCTAGGAGAAATATGCAATCTGTTGCAAATCAAGGTACTTAAATGATAACGCCTTGTAATTTTTCTATTTGTGATAATTCGACTTGGGTATTGGATACCGGTAGTCCTTTCAACATTTGCAATTCGTTGTAGGGACTGCAAGTCGGTGAGAGGTTTGAAGAAGGAGAAACATTCCTGAATGTTGGAGATGGAAGACCTGTTCCAATTATAGCATTAGGAATTCTTAAACTTGTATTCAGCTCTCATGTAAATATCCTTAGTGATTGTCACTATTATCCAAATTTTTTATTGAATGTCATTTATGTAGGACTTTTGACCAAAAATGGTTATGAAATATCAATTGTGGAGTGATTGATTGTAACCCTATTTGATTTTGATGAGCTCAAAGCATTTGAGTATATCTTATGTTTACTAATGAATTCAATCTAGTGTTTCAGTGAAAATCTTGTAAATTTATGGTTAAGAGTCTCTAGATTTGGTTCAAGACAATTTGGATAAGTTAAGAAGTCTATATGAACCAAAGTCTGAGACTCGAGTCGACTCCTGAAAAGTACGAGTCAACTCCAAGCGTATCAGAAGCATTGGCACAGGCTCGAGTCGACTCCGGAACATTACGAGTCGACTCCGACTAAGAACAGACAGACAAACAGAAAGACCCAACTTAGAACCTGTCAGCGAGTCGACTCCTGAAGTACGCGAGTCGACTCCGATGCTAGCCGAGTCGACTCTAGGGTAGTATGAGTCGACTCCAGGGAGTTACAGACAAAAAGTCAGAGAGCAGTTTTCGGACCCTGAGAGCCGAGTCGACTCCTGAGGAACGCGAGTCGACTCCGATGGTTGGCAGGTCGACTCTAAAGAAAGTGAGAGTCGACTCTCAGTGTAATACAAGGCAAAAGTCAGAGAGCAACTTTCGGACACTGAGGGCCGAGTCGACTCCCGCAAAGGCCGAGTCGACTCCGAGACAGCGCGACCTCAAAAAGACAGAAGACAGTATTTGTGTCTCTGAGATGCGAGTCGACTCCAAGAAAGTTCGAGTCGACTCCAAGGCAGCGCTACTCCAAAAAGACAGAGAACTGTTTTCCGGATACTGAGAGCCGAGTCAACTCCGGAACAGTTCGAGTCGACTCCAAGACTGGACGAGCCAAAAGACAGAAGATCGGGAGTTCGGGCTTTGAGCACCGAGTCGACTCCCAGAATTCACGAGTCGACTCGAGTGAGCCAAGTTGAAGAATACATCCATGGATTCCTTGGCATGAGCCGACTCCAAAAATGCCAAGTCAGCTCCAGACTTTGGGGAGTCGACTCCGGGTTAAGTCGAGTCGACTCCCAGTCGAGAAGACCACTTTAATTCAAATCTGGAACAGTTGCCGAGCCGACTCCAGAAAAGCATGAGTCGACTCCTGCTACAGCCGAGTCGACTCCAGATCGCGCGAGTCGACTCCGATCCCAACGGACACATTGTCAGGATGTGCAGAATGTGCAGAACGGCTAGAAAAGTGTGTCTAACGGCTAGTTTCCATGGGAAATGGCTTAAATAGCCACAGAGGACTGTAGCAAGAAAAGAACGAGAGACTCCATTCAAAGCTAAAGTGATTTTCACCTACCAAAGCCTCTCTAGAGTATATACAAGAGAAAGAAGGAAGAAGTGCATTGAAGTCCATACTCCCAACGTCTTCTTCGCATTCAAGGCTCCTCATCTGATAGCAAATCTTCTTCCCACTCACGAGGAGATTGCAGAGTTCGAGAAGCCTCCTTCCTCAAATCTAAAAATCTGTTTGAGGGCTTCTAACTCTTCTTTAGTTATATTGTTTATATTTGCTTTTCAAGAAGCTATTCCTGTATTCTTTATAAACTGTTTTCTTGTCACTTGATTCAATCGGGGGATTGAATCAAGGGTGTAGAGGTTGGTTGGTGAGCCGAGGGTAAAACCAACGTGTAAGGGTTCGATTGTGATCCCGGAAAAACAATCGGGTGGTTCTAGTCGGTGAGCCTGGAAAAACCGACCGAGTTCGTGACCTCGTAAAACAACAAGTTGGGTTGTGAGCTTGTAAAACAACCGGCTGTAATCCGAGGGGTTATAGTGAATTCCCAAGTGAGACTTGGGGAGTGGACGTAGGAGCAAGGGTTAGCTCCGAACCACTATAAAAACATTGTGTTTGTGATTGCTTGTGTCTCTCTCTCTTACTCTCATTTCACTCACAGCACATAGCAACTAATTAATCATCTTGCAAAAGTATTAATTAGTCATCCACAAACGTTTTAATTGCAAAATTATTTTAAAACCCAATTCACCGCCCCCCCTCTTGGGTTGTCTATCTGGGCAACATCAATAAAAATGGATTATTGCATTATCATTTGGAATGGTGTTGCTGTAATGAATGGAATTCTGAGTAATAGCATTTACATTTTGCCACAGCCTGTTCATGTAATGTACAAGTCCAATAAGCGCCCTAGAATAGATAATATCACGGATGTCTACCTTTGGCATCATAGGCTAGGTCATATTAACAAGAACAGGATGAGCATGTTATATAAAGAGGGAATCCTTAATGTTAATGATTGTGAATCATTAACAACCTGTGAATCATGTCTTCTTGGTAAGATGACTAAGTCACCTTTTACTGGAAAAGGTGAATGAGCCAATGACTTATTGACCCTAATACATTCTGATGTTGTGGGCCAATGAGCACAAATGCTAGAGGCGGATATGCATATTTTATTACTTTCACAGACGACCTTTCAAGGTATGGTTATGTTTTATTTAATGAGATATAAATATGAAGCATTTAAAATGTTCAAATTGTATCGTAATGAAGTAGAAAAACAAACTGAAAAGAGTATTAAAACTCTTCGATCAGATCGAGAAGGCGAATATCTTTCCAATGAGTTTTTGACATATCTAGGAGAGAATGGGATTCTTTTCCAATGGACTTCTCCTAGTATACCGCAGTATAACGGTGTATCAGAAAGAAGAAATCAAACCCTATTAGATATGGTTCGATCCATGATGGGGTTTGCGAGTCTGCCCATATTCTTTTGGGGATATGCACTTGGGTCAGCTTGTTACATTCTTAATAAGGTTCCAAGTAAGTCTGTAAATAAAACATCACATGAGATGTGGATTGGATGTAAGCTGATGCTCTCTCACCTTAGGGTTTGGAGGTGTCCGGCGTACGTCAAATGTTTGAAGATAGACAAACATGAATCCAAGTCTGACAAATGTTCCTTTGTTGGTTATCCTAAAGAAACTAAAGGATATTATTTCTACCTTGCTGAAGAAAGTTGTTCGTAAGCAATAGAGCTCTATTCTTAGAGAAAGAATTCCTTGGAGAAGGAAGTAGAAGCTCTAATGTTGAGCTTAGGAAAGTTCAACATGTAGAAGACCCGACACCATCCATTGAACCAGTTGAGTCTGAATTGATTAGATCAAATCCAGAACCTATTTTAGATGCACCATTAAGGCGATCAGGTAGAGTACCATGTCAGTCGGATAGATACTACGGTTTCTTAGTCCGGGACGGAAATCCTGTCGAACTTGATGAAAACGATGAGGGTCCGATCACCTATATGGATGCAATGCAGAGGTATGACTCTGATAAATAGCTTGGAGCCATGCAATCCGAAATAGAATCCATGAAGGTCAATGATGTATGGATATTAGTTGACCCACCCGAAGGGATTAATCCCATAGGGTGTAAGTGGATTTTCAAAAGAAAACGGAGAGCAGACGGTCAGGTTAAGACCTATAATGCCCGTCTGGTTGCCAAGGAATATCATTAACGTTATGTTGACTATGACGAGACATTTTCTTCCGTGGCAATGCTCAAATCCACTCGGATTGTGCTTGCGATAGCAGCACATTTAGATTATGAAATCTGACAAATGGATGTAAAGACTGCTTTTTTAAATAAAGATTTAGAAAAGAAGGTGTATATGATGCAACCTGAAGGTTTTATATTTGCAGATGAGTCTAAAGTGTGCAAGCTTCAAAAATTCATTTATGGATTAAAGCAAGCTTCATGGAGTTAGAACATACTGTTGGGACCCGCCCATGCCGCAGAAAATTAAAAAAAAATTTGATGGCAGTGGAATTGGCATAAGCGGGATCGACGTTCATCTCATGAACGTTGTTCAAAAACCGTTCGCAGATAGATTAGGATTAAAAACTTTTAATAACATTAGGAAGATCAGATCTTCACCTTGTGCAAGTAGATGATCACCGCAAACTGAAGTTCGTCGTTTAGGATGAAGGTTCGCTTGAAGCCGTTCACGTGTTCGGCCTCTACGGGTATCGACACGAAGTAGAGATCCGATCAAAGTTTCCTTGTCTCCCCGAGGTGCTAGCTCCCTTGCAGAGATAACTTTGGATGGCTGATTTCCTCCCTTTCAATCAACCCTTGATTGTGCTTGGGAGGAGGAAGAAGAAGGATGCAACTGGATGAAGAACCAAAGCCTGCTTGCAGCCCCTATTCTTTCCCTTACGTTGGAAGAAGGAAGGGAGTAGGAGGAGGCCGCCAAGCACTTTTCCTTTTGCTTCCTTTGCTTGCGGCTGAACTTAGAGGAGGAAGAGAGGGAGGCCACGACTTGAAGAGGAGGAGGGCTTAAATGCCCTAATGCAGCCCCACGCCTCCTTTAAATAACATGTGGAGCTCCTAACTTTTAGGAGCTCCCTTGATTGTTTTCCAAGAGGGGCGCCGGCCCCTCTTGTGTTGCCGCACCAAGGAGAAAAAGGGGGAGGAGCTTGCGCCGCTCCCTCATGGTTAATCCTAATCCTCCTCTAAGGAGGATTGGGATGCCTTAATGTGGCTAAGCCCTAATCTAATTAGGTTTAGTCCAAAGGTGAACCAATTTTGGGTTTGATCCATGCAATGTCCTAATCCAATTAGAACTCAATGAATCATGACTCAATTGAACCTTTCAATCCTAATCTAATTAGGAGTCATCTTGATTCATTAGATTAATAATTAATTGGAACTTAAGAAATCCTAATCCAATTAGGACTTATTTAATTTTAGTCCTAATCCAATTAGGACTCTAATTTTAATCCGAAGTCCTAATCTAATTAGGACTTCTAGAAATCCTATGTTGCCCAAGGTGACAAGCCAAGAGGGGGGGAGGGTGAATTGGTTTCTTCTTCTTTTTTTTTGATGCTTTAAACGTTTTCTTAATTAAGTGCGGTGGATGCTTTCTTAAGCTATTTGAGTGAGTTAAACTAACGCAAGAGTAGAAGATGATGCAAGAGTAAATGAAAACACAAGCACAACACAAACACAACAATATATAGTGGTTCGGTGCTCTCCTTAGCACCTACGTCCACTCCCCAAGCGACCCCTTGGGAATTCACTATAATCCCGCGGATTACAGTTGGATTGTTTTCCGGGCTCACAATCCAAAAATCTTTGTTGGTTTTACGGGCTCACCAACGAACCTATACACTTGGTTTTCCGGGTTCACCAAAAACCTTTGTTGGTTTTGCGGGCTCACCAACTAACCTTTACACTTTGGTTTTCCGGGTTCACCAAAAACCTTTGTTGGTTTTGCGGGCTCACCAACGAACCTTTACAAAGTGTTTAATTAACAAAAGGAAAGATTCAAACTCCTAAATGAGCATATGAAACAATATAAGCTACAAGGAAGAGTTAGAAAGTATTTATCGCTTTGAAGTCGCTTTGCTCTTCTTTGTCAAGGATGCTTCACTCTTTAAAGGGGATGGAGCTCTTGATGCCTCTTTGAATCTGCTCAATCCCTTTCTTTGATTCTTGAATGAAGCTCTTGATGAAGAAGATTAGGGCACTTTTGTATTCTTGGGTACTCTTTGATATTCAACTCAAAAGTTATTCTCTCTGATGAATAGTGCCCCTTTAAATAGCTTCCCACCTTCTTTGGTCAAGCCCCAATGGTTAGAATTCAAAAACTAGCCCGTTACTGACCTTGGGAAGGACAAAAAGTACATCTGCAGAACTAGCCGTTACTGTTCAGCCCGTGTTTGGGTCGGCTCAACCTGTCCTTGGGTCGACCCAACTTTGCCTTGGGTCGACTCAAACATTCCTTGGGTCGACCCTCTCAGAAACCACAGAAACCTCAATTTCAGCCTTCCTTTCCATGGGTCGACCCAACCATTCTTTGGGTCGACTCAAAGTCCACTTGGGTCGACTCAACTTCTTCTTGGGTCGACCCTCTCAGTAATTCCAGAGAACCAATTTCTGTCTGTCTTTCTGTCTTGCCTTTGGGTCGACCCTCTCAGGGTTTGGGTCGACTCAAGCTTGGGTCGACTCAACCACTGTTTGGGTCGACCCTCTCATTAAATCCAGAGAGCATTCTTCAGTTATGTTTTTGAGGTTCTTCAAGGTTGGGTCGACTCATGCTTACCTTGGGTCGACCCAACTCACTGTTCATTTGTGCCATTTTTTCAGGAGTGTGCCAAATGATTTCTTGATGTGCCGGGGTTGACCCAATCAACCTTTGGGTCGACTCAATCCACACTTTGCTGCATTCTCAAGGTTAGATTCATTCAAATGAACAAGGTTATGTATCTATTTTCAATTAACCAAATATACTGAGAGTAATGAACTTATAAATGAAGTATCAATTTAACTTATAGCATACTCTAGATAATTGCTTGTTAATCATCAAAATAACACTATCATCCTCAATCTTCCCCTTTTTGATGATTACAAAATAATGAGTATAAGTCTATTGATACTTGTTTTTTAAAATCAGTTTATAAAAGGGATTAAATTGCTGAATTTCAGCTTTTCATATATACTTGTGAAATCTCCCCCTATATCATTCAAATGTTGCCAATTTGACTTTTTGAATTGCTTCCCCTTTCATTTATAATTCATTAGCAATGAAACTTCAAAAATTGGAGATAAACTCTGAGTTTCAGGTTATGTATCGGGGTGCGAGAGGTGCGTGCCAAATTCTGAGCTTTGATGGAAATTTCTGATTTAGTCAATTTCATTGTTACAAATTGTTCCCCCTTAGATGTATAAGCTTTCTTATATGATTTTCAATTTGTTTGCCCATTTATTTCTCTTTTCTTTACATAACTTTTATCTTTATTTCTCCCCTTTTTGTTATATTTCTTTACTTCTCCCAAAATTAATACTCTTTCTTTACTTAAATTGAATACTCTTTCTTTTCTTAAATACTCTTTCTTTTCTTCTCCCCCTTTTTGTTATCATCAAAAATATATATTTGGGAAAAGATGCAATAAATAATAAACTTCAAACTTCATTGATCAAAATAGGAACATTTTCATACATTCATGTCAAAAACAAAGACAGATACAATGTTCCTTAATCAAGATTTAAAGATACATAAGATAAAAACAAGATACATAGGAGAAAAGCAAGATACATGTGAGAACTAGATATCTAGCCTAGGCTCTAAACATAGACGCTAAGATTAGCCTAGGGAGAATCTAATGGCTGGGATCTAGTCCTCATCCTCCTAGCATACGTGGCGAGGGGAGGTCGAGCCTGGTGAGACTGTGTCTGGCGTGGAGCACGACGAGCTGGATGACTCTGTGCCGATATCTCTGACTCAGCAGCCTGTGGCACAGATGGTCCATGTGTCTCTCTCTCTCTCCGGAGTGCTCCTATCTGCTGCCTCAGATCACTGATCTCAGCAGACATGACATCCAACCGGGCGTCCAATCGGCTCGTGAGCCCGTCAGTAATAGTCCTCGCCTGAGCTGTCATGAGCTCTGTCATCCTGCTCCAGAAGTCATCCGTATCTGTCGGAGGAGCGGATGACGATGGTCCAGCCTCTGAGGGTACAGTAGGATGATCCATAGGCTCCTCATCCTCATCCTCTGGTGCCTCACCCTGAATGCCTGCACCTGTGTGAATCCACTGCCCGTTCACTTTCTCATATCCCATGCGTATAAGTGTCCGTGCAGTGTACGTGTCAGTGTGATGCAGACTCTTGGATGCCTCCTCCTCGAGAGGTAAACCGTGCTGTCTAAATATCAAAGTGAGTATCATACCATAAGGTAGTGATACCCTGTTGCTGCACATCACCTTCCTCATTTGCCTTAATATCATAGCCGGAAGATTTAGAGGAGTCCCTCGAATCATGCACTCCATAACTGCTAGATCTCGCTCTGAGATGAGATCAAATCTCCCGGTCTTCGGAAATAAAATCCTATTTATCATATTGAGCAATAACCTCATCTCAGCGGAAAGAGAACTAGCTATTACCTTCTGAGAAAAATCGAAGTTCTCGTTTTCCATGATCAATTGCAGAGCTCTCATTTTGTCTTCTGGCCTCTCCGGAGTGGCTCCTATGCAGGGTAGGTGTAGTAACTCACTCAAGCTCTCCTCGGATACACGGATCCGAACCCCTCGAACTTCTGAAATAAGCCCTCCCATACCAGTCTTGAGGAAGGCATAGAACTCTTGTACCAACCCGGGGTAGATGACCACATCTAGGTGTTAGATGTATGCCCTAGAAGCCAATTTGGCTGACACATTGTTGATTCTAGGGACATAATTTTGTACTTGACTGTTTATTATTGAATAAATAAAAGGCATCTTTTCATTCATATTATTTATGTGTCTATGAATCGTCCAAGGAATTAATAAGATGATGATACATATTCTCAAGAGTTGAGAATTTGAGCCATGTATCAGTGGTGATTAATTTCTAAATGCTCCTGATCAAAGGATCATCACGAGGACGGTGATCGATCCGATCAGTGCACAGATCACTTTCCTTCTGGATGGACGAGACTTGAGTCCACAGTGTAGGGACACTGAAGTGATAGTGCAGGTGCTTGTTAGAGAACAAGGGTACTGAGCGTGACCAAGACAAGAAGTCACTTGGATGTCTATCCACTCGTCAGTGACTTGCTTGATGTTGCAGTAGTGTGACTGGTCCTTTGACCTGCGGTGCTTCGGCTACTCACAGTGAGGTTATTGTAGTTTGACTGCACACATACATGGTCTCTAGCCATATGGGTCCATGCAGTGTAGATTGGCTGCAGTAGGTTCACTGTAGGAGTAGGGTATGCACCTATAAGGAATCTATCGACCTTGATAGAAGAGGAGTGATCCTATGTGATTTGTTAGACTGAGTTCTAAGACCTTGGCCAGGGCAGTAATATAAAGTGGAAAAGGAGTTTTCCACTATCGAACTCGAGTCGAATAAATCTTGACATATGACAGACGATGGGGTTTGACGAGTTGTCCATGACCTCCGTCCTGTAGGGATCCACGATAGTAGGACTGTATCACATGTTAACTGCACCTAGAGGTTCATCATTCCATTCTGCTGGGTAGCCACTACATGCTGCTAGGTGTCACTGGTGGATGGTGGGACTCATAGGGATTATCTCGATGATCGATAAACCCTAATGAGTTGAGTTGGAATCGTTCCAACCCATTGAAAAGAGTTTTCAATGATATTGAGATAGAGATCACAATATATCTCACTTCCAGTCAGAATAGAACCTATGGGGTCACACACACTAGAAGTATTGACCGATCCGATGGTTGAAAAGTGATTATGAATCACAAGTAATCAATTTGATTGATAAGAAGTTGAAGAAGGAAAGGGAATTAATTAATTGGACTTGAAATAAGATTCCTACTTCGGGTAGGATTCCTAGAGTCCTAATTGGATTAGGACTGGGAATCCTAGTTGGAGTAGGACTGGGATTCCTACTTGGAATAGGATTCCTACAATCCTAATGAGATTAGGAATTTTGAATTAAAATTGGATTCCTACTTGGAGTAGGATTCCTAGAAATCCTAATTGGATTAGGACTTTGGATTCAAATAGAGTCCTAATTGGATTAGGACCAAAATTAAATACATCCTAATTGGATTAGAATTCCTTAAGTCTAAATTAATTAATAATCTAATGAATCAACATGACTCCTAATTGGATTAGGATTGAAGAGTTCAATTGAGTCATGGTTCATTCAAGTCCTAATTAGATTAGGACTAGCATAGATTGAACCCAATTTGGCCAATCCTAATTAGATTAGGATTAAACCATGAAAGAGGGACCTAATCCTCTTTGGAAGAGGATTAGGCTAATCAAGTAAGAGGGGCATCAGCCCCTCTCCACTTGGCTAGGGCGACATGAAGAGAGGGGGCCGGCGCCCCCTCTTGGAAAGATGTCAAGGGCTCCTAAATTGTAGGAGCCCTTCATGTCTATAAGAAAGGAGCTAGGGCCGGCGCCCTAGAAGAGTTATTCCTCTCTTCCCTTGGTGCCGTGGCCACCCTCTCCCTCCCTTGTTTCAGCCGACAGCAAGGAGAAGAAAAGAAGGTGCTTGACGGGTCCCTTCCTCCTCCCTCCTTGTTCCAACGCAAGACAAAGAAGAAGGCTGCAAAAGGGCTTTGATCTTCTTCCTCTTCTTCATCCTTCTTCTTCCTCCTCTCAAGTGCAATCAAGAGTTGATTGAAAGAGAGGAGATCAGCCATCAAAAGCTATCTCTGCAAGGGAGCTAGCACCCCGGTGAGATAGAGAGCTTGGATCGGATCCTGCTTCGTGTGGATACCCGTAGAGGCCGGACGTTTGAACGGCTTCAAGCGAACCCTCTTCCAAAACCACGAATTCAGATTTGCGGTGATCATCTACCCGCGCAAGGTGAAGATTTGATCTTCCTAATAGTTTTAAAAGTTTTAATTCTTACCTAATTACGAAAGGTCTCGAAAACAACGTTCATGCGATGAACGTTGATCCCGCACATACCCCCTTTTTCCGCTGCCATCTGATTTTTGTTTTGAAATATCAGCGGCATGGGCGGGTTCCCAACAGTGGTAGCAGAGCCTAGGCTTCGTAGATTAAGGTAAGAATTAAATATTTAAAGGCATATTAGATCTGAAAATTAAATGATCATGCATGCTGAAAAATTCTGCATGCAGATTTTTTAGGGGTGCTGATTTTTTACATGCTGATTTTTATGTGATAAAAAGATGATTCTAATTGCATTGTTAATGGGATTACAAAGTTTAGAATCATGATTAGCATGATCAGCGACCTATGTCATGATATAATCAGTTAGTTTTCAGATCTGAAATTATAATTGTTGCATACGGTGATGATCATAGGATTCAAACCCTTTTGGTATCAAATGTAATGACCTGCGATGTGATCTGCGATGTCATGTAATTTTTCAGATGCTTGCATGCATCTTATTTGATATTTTGAGAGGCCTGCGTGCCTACTAAAAGGAGATGTAATTTATTTTTATTTTTATTTTACATCTGGCTGTATTTCTGTGATGTGATGTACATCAACGATCAAGTTGAAGCAAAGGCATGAGATGAAAGGTGATCTAAGCGGTTGATGGCGATGGGATCAAGAGTTGATCAAGGATCGAATCAAGGAAGCTTGGAACCAATTCAAGAGTTGAAGACCACTTGATCGATTGATGTGCATGTGCTTGTAATACGACCTAATTAGAATCCATGATCATCACCTAGTTAAAGTTTAGCTTTAATTATTGCTGCGATTATAACTGCCTGCAATGCGCCGTTTGCATGTGATGTGAATGAGAGTCGGGTAGATAGGTTTACATGTGATGTAGCAAACCCAATTGAGACCTAAATCAAAACCTCCTCAATCAAGTCGAGAGTGAACCGACATGAGCAAGTCATATTAGATTAATTGATCTAATTGGTGTCTAGGAAAGCATGAAAGGTGGTTACTTAATTAGGACCTTACTCTCTGAGTAAGGGGAGCCTCCCACCTGCTTACCTGGCCAATTGTTCGATTACCTCTTATGAATGGCTCAAGTTGCAAACACTAAGACCTGATTAACCAATATTAAGTCAATAGGTCTTCCACTGTAGTAGAGCTGCTAAAGCCTTTCTGATGTTGACTTGTCCCGGCTGTACACAGTGGTCAAGTTGCATCGGGGGGCTGGACCTCTCTATAGACATGAGATGTTGTAGGGTAAAGGTGGGGTTGGGCACCAATAACTGTTAGGTGAGGACCCAATGACGACTTTATTCCTACGGTTATACGGTGGGTCTGACTTAACTAAGAAATGGGACCAATAACTGTTAGGTGAGGTCTCATGGCTTAGAGACCAAGTTACACTGCAACATGCTTGAGAAGCATTGTACAAGAGTTGTACACTCATCCATCTATGTGTCACCAATAACTGTTAGGTGAGGTGGCATGTAAATCGGTGGGACCGCAGTACCCACTAGAAACCCTAGTCGTGTGGGATTTCCGTTTCCTACCAGGGGAGTGTGAGGAATTCGAGAAAATAGTGGGAGTCACATTTGTTCTAAAAGACCTTAGAACAGATTAGGATCAAGTACAAAAGTCTAACTAGAATCTTTACTCTCTGCAGATACAATGTCAGCTTCAAACCCTTTGACCCGTATTCTTGAGACCAACCGACTGACCAGAACCAATTACAAGGACTGGCTTAGAAATCTCAAAATTATTTTGGACTGTGAGAAAATAGGCTACATACTCGATTCAGATATCCCCACACTACCAGCACGTCCTACTGATGTTCAGCGTGAGATGCATAAAAAGTGGTTGGATGATGACATTAGAGTAAAATGCTATATGATGGCATCCATGTCTAATGAACTCCAATGCCAGCATGAAAATATAAAGACTGCTAGGGACATACTGGCACACCTGCAAGAGTTGTATGGTGAGCAGAGTCGCACAGCTCGTTTTGAAGTGTCCAAGAGGCTTTTCAAAGCGAAGATACGCGAGGGGCAGTCTGTCCATGATCACGGTCTGACCATGATCAAGGACCTAGAGGAGCTTGAGAAGCTCGGTATGGACATGCACAAGGAATTACAAGTGGATTTGATCCTACAGTCACTTTCTGATTCATTTGGTCAGTTTATATAAACTACCACATGAATAAGATTGAATGCACTAAGACTGAACTAATCAACATGTTGGAAACTGCTGAGGGAGCCTTGAAAGGTTCAAGGGGCAATGTCCTTGCTGCTGAGTTGACTTCTGGTTCCAAGAGAAAGTCTACTTGGAAGAAAAAAGAAGCCTGCTAAGAAGCAGAAGAAGGACAAGAAGCCAAAGAAGGAAGTTCAAAAGAAAAAGGCTAACGACAAAGGAAAATGTTTCCACTGCAATGTCGAAGGCCACTGGAAGAGAAACTGTCCTTCAAACCTCGAGAGCCTGAAGAACAAGAAAGGTGACACACCTTCAGAAGGTATAGACTTGCTCATAATTGAAACTAATCTAACGGTTTCTTCTACTTCTAGTTGGGTTATAGATTCTGGTTCTAGTGCTCATTTGTGCACTACCATGCAGGGTCTAAAGCAAAGTAGAAGGCTGGCGGAAGGTGCGGTAACCCTTCGGGTTGGCAACGGAGCAAAAGTTGCTGCTGTGGCTGTGGGCACCTACCATCTGCGACTACCGTCTGGATTTAGTTTAATACTTAGAGACTGCTATTATGTACCTGTTGCTAGCAGAAATTTGATTTCTGTTTCATGTCTAGCACAGGAAGGTCATGTTTTTATATTTGACAAAGACTGCTGTTCTATTTATTTAAGAAATAAAATAGTCGCACGTGGTTTCATGATTGACAGTCTCTATCATTTACATATGGATGTATCTGTGAATGTTACCGAGCAAGATGTGAGTGCCAAAGGATCCAAAAGATCCAGAGATGAGATAAACCAAAGATATTTGTGGCACCTCAGGCTTGGCCATATTGGAGAGGACAGAATGAACAAAATGGATAAAGATGGGCTTTTAGGCTCATTGACTTCCGAGTCATATCCAGTTTGCGAGTCCTGTCTTCAAGGAAAAATGGCTAGACTGCCCTTTGTAGGACATGGGGAGAGGACCACTGAAATACTTACCCTAGTACATACAGATGTATGTGGCCCATTCGATGTGCTAGCCAGGGGACGTTATTCTTACTTCATTACCTTTACCGATGATTATTCACGGTATGGGTATGCGTATCTTATGAGACACAAGTCTGAGTCTTTTGAAAAGTTCAAAGAGTTCAAGAATGAAGTAGAAAAACAAACTGGAAAATCTCTTAAGGCTCTTCGATCAGATCGAGGAGGAGAATACCTTAGTGGGGAATTCCGGGACTATCTCAAAGAAAACGGCATAGTCTCACAATGGACACCTCCAGGTACACCTCAACTCAACGGGATGTCAGAGAGGAGGAATCGGACCCTATTGGATATGGTCAGATCCATGATGAGCTTCACTGATTTACCTATGTTCCTTTGGGGAGATGCCTTACTCACAACAATTTATTTATTGAATAGAGTTCCCTCTAAATCCGTTCCTACCACACCGTATGAGATATGGCATGGTAAAAAACCAAGTCTGGGTCATCTCAAGATTTGGGGATGTCCGGCCCACGTCAAGAGACTACAGGCAGACAAGTTAGAGGCTAGGACCATAAGTGCTCGTTTTATAGGATATCCTAAAGAGTCATTAGGATACAATTTTTACATCTCAGAGGATCACAATGTGTTTGTGAGCCGTCATGCCATCTTCTTGGAAAATCAGTTCATCCTTGATAGAGGCAGTGGGAGAAAAATTCAGCTTGAAGAGAAAGTCTCTAAAAAGCAACGAGTCATAGATCCTATAGAACCCATTCATAAAGAGCCAGTACACGTGTCCCTCAACCACCTCGTAGATCTAGTAGGGTCTCCCATCCTCCCGATAGATACTTAGGTATACTAGAAGAGGATACCGAGGAAATGTTCCTAGTGGGAGATAGGGATCACATACAGGATCCCAAAACCTACAACGAGGCGATATCTGATATCGATTCCGAGAAATGACTGGAAGCTATGAAGTCAGAGTTAGACTCCATGCATTCCAACCAAGTCTGGACCTTAGTAGATCCACCAGAAGGTATTGTACCTATTGGATGCAAATGGATCTACAAAAGGAAGATAGGTTCAGATGGAGAGGTGAGACCTATAAGTCAAGGCTTGTGGCGAAAGGGTATAGTCAGCGTGAAGGCATTGACTATCAGGAGACCTTTTCACCTGTAGCCATGCTAAAATCCATCCGAACATTGCTTGCCATTGCAGCATTTCATGATTATGAAATCTGGCAGATGGATGTGAAAACTGCTTTCCTGAATGGATATCTTGATGAAGATATCTATATGGAACAGCCTTTGGGTTTCACTTCCAGTGATAGAGATCACAAGGTCTGCAAGCTGCAAAGGTCCATCTATGGACTAAAGCAAGCCTCTCGGAGTTGGAACACTCGTTTCGATGATGCAATCAAAACGTTTGATTTCATCAAAAATGAAGAGGAACCGTGTGTTTACAAAAAGGTTAGTGGGAGTGCTGTCATTTTTCTCGTACTGTACGTAGATGACATTCTCCTGATTGGGAATGATATTCCCATGCTAACCTCGGTCAAGGTCTGGTTGTCAAAAGAATTCTCCATGAAAGACCTTGGGGAAGCATCCTATATTTTGGAAATAAAGGTCTATAGAGATAGATCTAAAAGAATGCTTGGCCTTTCACAGAAGATGTACATAGAGGAGGTGCTGAAGAGATTCAACACATGAGCAAGATTCCCTATGCATCGGCAACAGGAAGCCTCATGCATGCCATGCTGTGTACACAACCTGATATAGCTCTTGCTGTGAGTGTCACAAGCAGATATCAGTCGGATCCAGGCAAGAAGCACTGGATAGCTGTGAAAGAACAGTCTTAAGTACTTGAGAAGAACTAAGGACATATTCTTGGTCTTTGGGAGAAGATCAGAGTTGAAGGTAGAAGGATGCACACATATTGATGATAGAAAGTCTACATCAGAATATGTGCAATTGTGGTTCAGTAAATTGGAAGTGTTCCAAACAACCGATCATTATAGATTCTACCTTAGAAGCTGAATATTAAGCCGTATCTAAGGGTGCAATGAAAACCTTCTGATTAAAAGTTAATTGCAGAGTTAGGTGTAATGTCATTAGATGCCATAACACTTTACTGCGATAACATTGGCACTATAGCACTAGTTATGGAGCCATGGTCTCATCAGAAGTCCAAGCACATAGAGCGGCGCTTCCATTTCATACACGACTATGATGTAGAGGTGCAGAGAGTAGACTCCGCGGATAACGTGGCAGACCCGTTCACTAAGCAGCTGAGTCAGCAAAAGACTGAAGCCCACCTTGAGAAGATGGGCCTAAGATATATGACCAATTGGCTTTAGTGCAAGTGGGAGATTGTTAGATGGATGCCCTAGAAGCCAATTTGGCTGACACATTGTTGATTCTAGGGACATAATTTTGTACTTGACTGTTTATTATTGAATAAATAAAAGGCATCTTTTCATTCATATTATTTATGTGTCTATGAATCGTCCAAGGAATTAATAAGATGATGATACATATTCTCAAGAGTTGAGAATTTGAGCCATGTATCAGTGGTGATTAATTTCTAAATGCTCCTGATCAAAGGATCATCACGAGGACGGTGATCGATCCGATCAGTGCACAGATCACTTTCCTTCTAGATGGACGAGACTTGAGTCCATAGTGTAGGGACACTGAAGTGATAGTGCAGGTGCTTGTTAGAGAACAAGGGTACTGAGCGTGACCAAGACAAGAAGTCACTTGGATGTCTATCCACTCGTCAGTGACTTGCTTGATGTTGCAGTAGTGTGACTGGTCCTTTGACCTGCGGTGCTTCGGCTACTCACAGTGAGGTTATTGTAGTTTGACT
Source organism: Phoenix dactylifera (assembly GCF_051530095.1). Taxonomy (NCBI): domain Eukaryota; kingdom Viridiplantae; phylum Streptophyta; class Magnoliopsida; order Arecales; family Arecaceae; genus Phoenix; species Phoenix dactylifera. The sequence continues at coordinate 12,701,534 of NC_143196.1, read as the reverse complement.
GCACACATACATGGTCTCTAGCCATATGGGTCCATGCAGTGTAGATTGGCTGTAGTAGGTTCACTGTAGGAGTAGGGTATGCACCTATAAGGAATCTATCGACCTTGATAGAAGAGGAGTAATCCTATGTGATTTGTTAGACTGAGTTCTAAGACCTTGGCCAGGGCAGTAATATAAAGTGGAAAAGGAGTTTTCCACTATCGAACTCGAGTCGAATAAATCTTGACATATGACAGACGATGGGGTTTGACGAGTTGTCCATGACCTCCGTCCTGTAGGGATCCACGATAGTAGGACTGTATCACATGTTAACTGCACCTAGAGGTTCATCATTCCATTCTGCTGGGTAGCCACTACATGCTGCTAGGTGTCACTGGTGGATGGTGGGACTCATAGGGATTATCTCGATGATCGATAAACCCTAATGAGTTGAGTTGGAATCGTTCCAACCCATTGAAAGGAGTTTTCAATGATATTGAGATAGAGATCACAATATATCTCACTTCCAGTCAGAATAGAACCTATGGGGTCACACACACTAGAAGTATTGACCGATCCGATGGTTGAAAAGTGATTATGAATCACAAGTAATCAATTTGATTGATAAGAAGTTGAAGAAGGAAAGGAAATTAATTAATTGGACTTGAAACAAGATTCCTACTTCGGGTAGGATTCCTAGAGTCCTAATTGGATTAGGACTGGGAATCCTAGTTGGAGTAGGACTGGGATTCCTACTTGGAATAGGATTCCTACAATCCTAGTGAGATTAGGAATTTTGAATTAAAATTGGATTCCTACTTGGAGTAGGATTCCTAGAAATCCTAATTGGATTAGGACTTTGGATTCAAATAGAGTCCTAATTGGATTAGGACCAAAATTAAATACATCCTAATTGGATTAGGATTCCTTAAGTCTAAATTAATTAATAATCTAATGAATCAACATGACTCCTAATTGGATTAGGATTGAAGAGTTCAATTGAGTCATGGTTCATTCAAGTCCTAATTAGATTAGGACTAGCATAGATTGAACCCAATTTGGCCAATCCTAATTAGATTAGGATTAAACCATGAAAGAGGGACCTAATCCTCTTTGGAAGAGGATTAGGCTAATCAAGTAAGAGGGGCATCAGCCCCTCTCCACTTGGCTAGGGCGACATGAAGAGAGGGGGCCGGCGCCCCCTCTTGGAAAGATGTCAAGGGCTCCTAAATTGTAGGAGCCCTTCATGTCTATAAGAAAGGAGCTAGGGCCGGCGCCCTAGAAGAGTTATTCCTCTCTTCCCTTGGTGCCGTGGCCACCCTCTCCCTCCCTTGTTTCAGCCGACAGCAAGGAGAAGAAAAGAAGGTGCTTGACGGGTCCCTTCCTCCTCCCTCCTTGTTCCAACGCAAGACAAAGAAGAAGGCTGCAAAAGGGCTTTGATCTTCTTCCTCTTCTTCATCCTTCTTCTTCCTCCTCTCAAGTGCAATCAAGAGTTGATTGAAAGAGAGGAGATCAGCCATCAAAAGCTATCTCTGCAAGGGAGCTAGCACCCCGGTGAGATAGAGAGCTTGGATCGGATCCTGCTTCGTGTGGATACCCGTAGAGGCCGGACGTTTGAACGGCTTCAAGCGAACCCTCTTCCAAAACCACGAATTCAGATTTGCGGTGATCATCTACCCGCGCAAGGTGAAGATTTGATCTTCCTAATAGTTTTAAAAGTTTTAATTCTTACCTAATTACGAAAGGTCTCGAAAACAACGTTCATGCGATGAACGTTGATCCCGCACATACCCCCTTTTTCCGCTGCCATCTGATTTTTGTTTTGAAATATCAGCGGCATGGGCGGGTTCCCAACACTAGGGAGCAAAGATACTCCCAACCTTGTCTTTGGATCCATTCCCAAATCCGAAACCCTTCTTGATTGAAAAACTCGAAATGGATCCTTCTCCCCGTTGTAACCGGCCTCCCCGCAAATCTAGCAAGAATCACTGAGGGGGAAGGAGGAGGAGGGGCCTCCGCACGTGCCTCACGTCGTGGAGACACGGGAGATGGCTCGGTAGGTTGCCTTTCCTCCCGTTGGATCCGAGTCACTCTTCCGGATCTCTTGGCCACGGCTCGTTTGGGTCCCATTTCTCCTAGATCTTTAGGAAATCTATTGTTTGGAGGAGTTTAGTGGAGATTGGAGAGTGGGGAGTAGGTTTTTCGGAAGAAGACAAAGGGCAAACAGTGCCCTAGATGTGCTCTCGGGCCCCCTTTTAACAGTGGGTCCCGACGTTGGGTCGACTCAAGATTTTTCTTGGGTCGACTCAACGTTGGGTCGACCCATGTTCTGGGTTGGGTCGACCCATGTGCAGAAATTTTCTTTTCTCTTCCTTTTTGCTTCTAAAAAGTTTTCCTTACTTCCAATCCTTATAAACTCTTTATGGAACAATGATACATGAGTAAGAAATCTATAGATAACAAATTTGACTCATGTTTCATGGGATTTTTGAAATTAGAGGAATGTATCATGAGACTACTATCTCCCTTTTATATTTCTTTAATAAAAAGGATCACATATGCCTAATTCCCTCCTGAGCATACAGAATCTATCTTCACTCAATGGTTTGGTAAATATGTCGGCCAATTGTTTTTCCGTGCATATATGCTCAATGCATACATTTCCATTTTGCACATGATCCCTAATAAAATGGTACCTTATTTCTATGTGTTTGGCTTTAGAGTGCTGAACTGGATTTTTAGTGAGATTGATAGCACTAGTATTATCACACTTAATAGGAATATTATCTAGTTTGACTCCATAGTCCTCTAGTTGTTGCTTGAGCCATAATACTTGAGCACAACAACTACCAGCAGCTATGTATTCAGCTTCAGCTGTGGACAGTGCCACTGAGTTCTGCTTCTTACTAAACCATGATACTAAGTTATTTCCTAAGAATTGACATGTGCCACTTGTGCTCTTCCTATCTAACTTGCATCCAGCAAAGTCAGCATCTGAATATGCAAGCAAATCTAGACAGGAGTCTCTCGAGTACCATAATCCAATGGTGGTAGTTCCTCTTAAGTATCTAAGGATTCTCTTAACAGCACTTAAATGTGACTCCTTAGGATCCGATTGGTATCTAGCACATATCCCTACACTAAATACAATGTCGGGTCTACTAGCAGTAAGATAGAGCAAGGATCCAATTAGTCCTCTATAGAGCTTAATATCAACACTTTTCCCTTTTTCATCTTTGTCTAGCTTACTAGTAGGATTCATTGGAGTGCCAATTCCCTTATGATTTTCATTCCCAAACTTCTTCAGTATTTCCTTTGTATACTTAGTTTGATGAATGAAAATGCCTTCTTTGGTTTGTTTGATTTGTAATCCTAGAAAGAAGCTTAGTTCTCCCATCAAACTCATCTCAAATTCTCCATGCATTAAATCAGCGAATTCTTTGCATAGAGTATCATTAGTGGCACCAAAGATTATGTCATCTACATATATTTGCACCACTAATAGATTTTTGTCCTTTCTTTTGATGAATAAAGTTTTATCTACATTTCCTCTACAAAAATCATTTTCAAGCAGAAATTTACTTAGTCGATCATACCAAGCCCTAGGTGCTTGCTTTAATCCATATAATGCCTTATGTAGTTTAAACACATGATTTGGCAATTCATGATTTTCAAATCCTGGAGGTTGTTCTACATATACTTCCTCCTCAATAATACCATTTAAGAATGCACTCTTCACATCCATTTGATATAATTTAAAATCCATGAAACATGCAAATGCCAGAAGCAATCTAATAGCCTCTAATCTAGCTACAGGAGCAAATGTCTCATCAAAATCTATTCCTTCTTCTTGATTGTATCCCTTAGCTACAAGTCTAGCCTTATTCCTTATAACTAATCTATTTTCATCTAATTTATTTCTAAATACCCATTTTGTTCCAATTACTGAATTATGCTTTGGTCTTTCAGTTAATGTCCATACATTACTTCTTTTAAATTGATTTAATTCCTCTTGCATGGCATTTATCCAGTTAGTATCTTTTTCAGCCTCTTCATAAGTTTTAGGTTCTAATTGTGAAACAAAAGCAAGATAATCATTTAAATTTCTAAGAGATGATCGAGTTCTTACCCCTTGAGATGGATCACCAATGATTAAATCTTTAGGATGTCCATGTGCATACCTCCATTCTTTTGGCACGTCTTGGGGTTGTGGTGGCACGCAATCATCTCCCTTATCTTGATTTGGCACGTCATCAATTTTCAACTTTTCAAAGTCGATAATTCCTGTATCATCATCAATAGTATTTTCTTTCCTAGCAGACTCACTATCAGACTCATCAAATATAATATTGACTGACTCTTCTACTACTAAGGTTCTTTTGTTGAATACTCTGTATGCCTTGCTAGATGTGGAGTATCCTAAGAAGATACCTTCATCTGACTTGGCATCAAATTTACTTAAGTCCTCCTTGCCATTATTTAAGATAAAACATCTACATCCAAACACTTTAAAATATTTTGCAGTTGGTTTCTTATTCTTCCAAAGTTCATAAGGAGTTTTCTTAGTTATAGGTTGTATTAAAACTCGATTTAGAATATGGCAAGAGGTGTTTATAGCTTCAGCCCAAAAGTACTTTGGAAGATTTGACTCGCACAATATTGTGCGTGCCATTTCTGCCAATGTCCTATTTTTCCTTTCAACAACCCCATTTTGTTGAGGCGTTCTAGGTGCTGAAAATTGATGTGATATTCCATTTTTAGTGCAAAATTCCTCGAAGTGTTGATTTTCAAATTCAGTACCATGATCACTTCGAATGGCTACTAAGGTGAGTTTCTTTTTATTTATGATTTTATTATATAGTTTCAAAAATTCTGAAAATGCTTCATTCTTATGTGCTAAAAATGAAACCCATGTATACCTTGAAAAATCATCAACAATAACTAGTCCATATTTCTTTCCTCCTAGACTTGTAGTTCTAGTAGGTCCAAATAAATCCATGTGTATGAGTTCAAATGGTCTAGTTGTTGATACTACGTTTTTCGATTTGAAAGATGACTTAGTTTGTTTTCCCAATGAACATGGTCCACATATTTTGTCCTTTTCAAAAATCAATTTTGGCACATCCTTTATTAATTCCTTCTTAACTAGTTTTGATATTAATTCCATACTAGCATGTCCTAATCTTCGATGCCAAAGCCAACTAGTTTCAATTTTCTTTTCTTCATTAGTAATTAAGCATAAACCATTTTTCTTGCCTAACTCATGAAGATCTACTAAGTAAATATTTCTTTGCCTTTGTCCTACAAGTACAATGCTATTATCTTTAGGATTTGTGATTATGCATACAGATGCTTCAAATGTAACTTTAAATCCTTTATCACAAAATTGACTTATGCTAAGAAGGTTATGTTTCAAACCCTTAACTAATAAAACATTTTCTATAAAAATAGATGGAGCAATGAAAATTTTACCCTTTCCAATGATATACCCTTTACCATTGTCTCCATAGGTCACTACTCCACCTTTCTTTGGTTCCAAGGTGACAAATCGATCTTCGTCACCGGTCATGTGTCTTGAACAGCCACTATCTAGATACCATCGTTTTTCCATTTTATCAGCTGCAAGACACACCTGCAATCAAGATCAAGAAGAACCTTTAGGTACCCAAGCTAAGTTGGGTCCTTTAGGGTTTGTACTCCATGTTCCTTTTGGAACCCAAACTTTCTTGAATTTTATCTTTTGATTATTACTTGATCTGTTTTGACTAGACTTTCTAAAATTACATTCATATGCTCTATGTCCTATCTTATTACAACAATAACAAGTAATAATTTCCCTTTTAGCTTTTACAAAAATATTCTTTAAGAGTTTTTGTTTCCTATTTGTTCTATACCCTAAACCGGCCTTATCATATACAGCTTTTTGGCTATCAAGAATCAAGTTTAATTTGGTAGAACTAAGAGTAAATCTATCTACCAAAGACTTATATTTTACAGCATCTTCTTTTAGCTTGACATTTTCAGCAATTAGATTTTTGGTTTCATTTTCAAGTTTCCTACTTAATGTTTCATAGTTATGAGACAGTTTTATCTTATCTTTAATGAGAGATTGATTTTCTTCTTTTAGAGCTTTATTTTTATTAATTACTTTCTTATGTTCTTCCATGAGTTCTAAGAATGCATCATGCAATTCATCAACAGTAAAATCACAGTCAAGTTCAGAATCTACCTCATCGTCATTGGCCATATGACATATTTGGGCCGTGTCTTGATGATCTTCGTCCTCCGAACTTGATTCCTCACTTTCACTCCAATCGGCCATAAAATTCTTCTTTTTCAACTTTCTTGCCATCCTTTTCAAATCTGGGCAATCTATCTTATAATGCCCGGGTTTGTTACACTCATAGCAAATGGGAGTCTCCTTTTCTTTTTCCTTATCCTTAACCTTTTCTTTGCTTGAGTTACCTTTAAGAAAGGGTTTCTTTTTATGGAACTTATTCTTACCTCTCATGAATCTTCTGAATTTTCTCCCAAGCACTGCCATCCCTTCTTCATCAATATCTTCATCATCATCTGAATCTTCCGATTCAGTTTGTTGTCTAGGGGTGGTAGTCTTTAGGGCAATGGGTTTTCTTCTCTTGACCTCATCTTCTGAATTTTGCCTCATTGTCAACTCATGGGTCATGAGAGATCCTAGGAGCTCCTCTAACTGCAGTGTGTTGAGGTCCTTTGCCTCTTGAATAGCGGTTACTTTGGCCTTCCAATTCCTTGGTAGAGACCTGAGAATTTTACGCACCAAATCAGAGTTAGAATAAGATTTTCCTAAACTTTTAAGCCCATTTATAATATCAGTAAAACGAGTAAACATATCAGTTATGGACTCAGTAGATTCCATTTTAAACAGTTCATACTTGTGTACTAATATGTTTATCTTGGACTCCTTAACTTGATTGGTCCCTTCATGTGTGACCTCAAGTCTATCCCAAATTTCTTTGGCGGTGGTGCAAATGGATATTCTATTAAATTCATTTACATCTAAAGAGCAGTAAAGTGTATTTACAGCTTTTGCATTTAACTGTGCTAATCTTCTATCACTTTCATTCCAATCCATTTCTGGTTTGGGTATGATAGTGCCATCTATGTTAAGTGTGGGTATGTGAGGTCCTCTAGTGATGATTTGCCACAGTTCATAGTCCAAAGCTTGAATGAATATCCTCATTCTAGCTTTCCAATATGTGTAGTTTGTGCCATTAAATAGAGGTGGTCTATTTGTGGATTGCCCCTCACTCATTGCACATCCCACTTGGGTTGTCATGATCTTTAACTCTTGATTGTTAGATCAATGAGCACTATTAGAGCACCTCGCTCTGATACCACTTGTTGCCCAAGGTGACAAGCCAAGAGGGGGGGGGGGTGAATTGGTTTCTTCTTCTTTTTTTTTGATGCTTTAAACGTTTTCTTAATTAAGTGCGGTGGATGCTTTCTTAAGCTATTTGAGTGAGTTAAACTAACGCAAGAGTAGAAGATGATGCAAGAGTAAATGAAAACACAAGCACAATACAAACACAACAATATATAGTGGTTCGGTGCTCTCCTTAGCACCTACGTCCACTCCCCAAGCGACCCCTTGGGAATTCACTATAATCCCGCGGATTACAGTTGGATTGTTTTCCGGGCTCACAATCCAAAAACCTTTGTTGGTTTTACGGGCTCACCAACGAACCTATACACTTGGTTTTCCGGGTTCACCAAAAACCTTTGTTGGTTTTGCGGGCTCACCAACTAACCTTTACACTTTGGTTTTCCGGGTTCACCAAAAACCTTTGTTGGTTTTGCGGGCTCACCAACGAACCTTTACAAAGTGTTTAATTAACAAAAGGAAAGATTCAAACTCCTAAATGAGCATATGAAACAATATAAGCTACAAGGAAGAGTTAGAAAGTATTTATCGCTTTGAAGTCGCTTTGCTCTTCTTTGTCAAGGATGCTTCACTCTTTAAAGGGGATGGAGCTCTTGATGCCTCTTTGAATCTGCTCAATCCTTTTCTTTGATTCTTGAATGAAGCTCTTGATGAAGAAGATTAGGGCACTTTTGTATTCTTGGGTACTCTTTGATATTCAACTCAAAAGTTATTTTCTCTAATGAATAGTGCCCCTTTAAATAGCTTCCCACCTTCTTTGGTCAAGCCCCAATGGTTAGAATTCAAAAACTAGCCGTTACTGACCTTGGGAAGGACAAAAAGTACATCTGCAGAACTAGCCGTTACTGTTCAGCCCGTGTTTGGGTCGGCTCAACCTGTCCTTGGGTCGACCCAACTTTGCCTTGGGTCGACTCAAACATTCCTTGGGTCGACCCTCTCAGAAACCACAGAAACCTCAATTTCAGCCTTCCTTCCCATGGGTCGACCCAACCATTCTTTGGGTCGACTCAAAGTCCACTTGGGTCGACTCAACTTCTTCTTGGGTCGACCCTCTCAGTAATTCCAGAGAACCAATTTCTGTCTGTCTTTCTGTCTTGCCTTTGGGTCGACCCTCTCAGGGTTTGGGTCGACTCAAGCTTGGGTCGACTCAACCACTGTTTGGGTCGACCCTCTCATTAAATCCAGAGAGCATTCTTCAGTTATGTTTTTGAGGTTCTTCAAGGTTGGGTCGACTCATGCTTACCTTGGGTCGACCCAACTCACTGTTCATTTGTGCCATTTTTGCAGGAGTGTGCCAAATAATTTCTTGATGTGCCAGGGTTGACCCAATCAACCTTTGGGTCGACTCAATCCACACTTTGCTGCATTCTCAAGGTTAGATTCATTCAAATGAACAAGGTCATGTATCTATTTTCAATTAACCAAATATACTGAGAGTAATGAACTTATAAATGAAGTATCAATTTAACTTATAGCATACTCTAGATAATTGCTTGTTAATCATCAAAATAACACTATCATCCTCATCCTATTCTAAGTAGGAATCCATATTGAATTCAAAATCCTAATCTAATTAGGATTGTAGGAATCCTACTCCAAGTAGGACTCCCAGTTCTAGTCCAAGTAGGATTTCCAGTCCTAATCCAATTAGGACTCCTGGAATCCTACTCAAAGTATGATTCGTGTTTAAGTCCAATTAATTAATTCCTATTGTTCCTTCTTCAACTGATCGTCAATTGAATTGATTACTTGTGATTCATAATCACGATTCAACCATCGGATCGGTCAATACCTCTAGTGTGTATGACCCCATAGGTTCTATTCTGACTGGTAGTGAGATATATTGCGATCTCTGTCACAATATCATTGAAAACTCCTTTCAATGGGTTGGAACGATTCCAACTCAACTCATTAGGGTTTATCGATTATCGAGATATTCCCTGTGAGTCTCACCATCCATTAGTGACACCTAGCAGCATGTAGTGGCCACCCAGCAGAATGGAATGATGAACCTCTAAGTGCAGTTATTATATGATATAGTCCTATTATCGTGGATCCCTACAGGACGGAGGTCATGGACAACTCGTCAAACCCCATCGTCTGTCATATGTCAAGATTTATTCGACTTAAGTTCGAGAGTGGAAAACTCTTTCTCCACTATTTTTACTGCCCCGGCCGAGGTCTTACAAACTTAGTCTTATAAATCACATAGGATCTCTCCTTATCTACCAAGGTCGATAGATTCCATATAGGTGCATACCCTACTCCTACAGTGAACCTATTACAGCCAATCTACACTGCATGGACCCGTATGTCTAGAGACTATGTATACGTGCAGTCAAACTACAATAACCTCACTGTGAGTAGCCGAAGCACCGTAGATCAAAGAACTAGTCACACTACTGCAACATCAAGCAAGTCATTGACGAGTGGATAGATATCCAAGTGACTTCTTATCTTGGTCACGCTCAGTACCCTTGTTCTTAACAAGCACCTGTACTATTACTTCAGTGTTGCCACACCGTGGACTCGAGTCTCGTCCATCTATAAGAAAAGCAATGTGTGCACTGATCTCATCGGATCGATCACCGTCCTCGTGATGATCCATTGATCAGGAGCATTCTGAAATTAATCACCAATGATGCATGGCTCAAATTCTTAACTCTTAAGAATATGCATCATCATCTTATTAATTCTTGGACGATTCATAGACACATAAACAATATGAATGAAAAAGATGCCTTTTATTTATTCAATAATAAAAAGTCAAGTACAAAATTATGTCCTAGAATTAACAATGTGTCAGCCAGATTGGCTTCTAGGGCATACATCTAACAATCTCCCACTTGTACTAAAGCCAATCAGTCATATATCTAAGTCCCATCTTCTCAAGGTGGGCTTCAGTCTTTTGCTGACTCAGCTGCTTAGTGAACGGGTCCGCCACGTTGCCTGCAGAGTCTACTTTCTGCACCTCGATATATTTCTTCTCAACATAGTCGCGTATGAGGTGAAAGCGCTGCTCTATATGCTTTGACTTCTGATGAGACCTTGGCTCCTTAGCAAGAGCTATGGCGCCATTATTATCGCAGTAGAGTGTTATGGCATCTGATGACATTACATCCAATTCCGCAATGAATTTCTTGAACTAGAAGCCTTCCTTAGCAGCTTCAGAGGCGGCGATGTATTCAGCTTCCATGGTAGAATCAGCAATGATCGGCTGTTTAAAACTTTTTCAATTCACCGTACCACCATTGCACAAGAACACATATCCAGATGTTGACTTTCTATCATCGATATCAGTCATGAAGTCTGAATCTGTGTACCCTTCTACCTTTAACTCTGATGTTCCTCCAAAGACCAAGAATAAATCTTTAGTTCTTCTTAAGTACTTAAGAATATTCTTCACAGCTGTCCAGTGCTCTTCACCTGAATTCGACTGATATCTGCTAGTGATACTCACAGCAAGGGCTATATCAGGTCGTGTACACAGCATGGAATACATGAGGCTCCCTATTGCCGATGCATAAGGGATCATGCTCATGCGTTGAATCTCTTCAGATGTGTTGGGGCACATCTTCTTGTAGAGATGAATTCCATGCCTTAGGGGTAAGAGACCCCTTTTAGAGTTTTCCATGCTGAACCTTTTCAGCAGTTCCTCTATGTACATCTTCTGTGATAGGCCAAGCATCCTTTTAGATCTATCTCTATAGACCTTTATCCCCAAAATATAGGATGCTTCCCCAAGGTCTTTCATGGAGAACTCTTTTAACAACCAGACCTTGACCGAGGTTAGCATGGGAATGTCATTGCCTATCAAGAGAATGTCATCCACATACAATATGAGAAAGACGACAGTACTCCCACTAACTTTCTTGTAAACATACGGTTCCTCTTCGTTCTTGATGAAATCAAACGTTTTGATTGCATCATTGAAATGAGTGTTCCAACTCCGAGATGCTTGCTTTAGTCCATAAATGGACCTTTGCAGCTTGCAGACCTTATGATCCTCATCACTGGAAGTGAATCCCAAAGGTTGCTCTATATAGATATCTTCATCAAGATATCCATTCAGGAAAGCAGTTTTCACATCCATCTGCCAAATTTCATAATCATGAAATGTTGCAATGGCAAGCAATGTTCGGATGGATTTCAGCATGGCTACAGGTGAAAAGGTTTTCTGATAGTCAATGTCTTCGCGCTGACTATACCCTTTCGCCACTAGCCTTGCTTTATAGGTCTCTACTTTTCCATCCGAACCTATCTTTCTTTTGTAGATTCACTTGCATCCAATAGGTACAATACCTTCTGGTGGATCCACTAAGGTCCAGACTTGGTTAGAATGCATGGAGTCTAACTCTAACTTCATAGCTTCCGGCCATTTCTCGGAATCGATATCTGATATCGCCTCGTTGTAGGTTTTGGGATCCTGTATGTGTTCCCCATCTCCCACGAGGATCATTTCCTTAGTATCCTCTTCAAGCATACCTAGGTATCTATCAGGAGGATGGGAGACCCTACTAGATCTGCGAGGTGGAGGAGCGACAACGTGTACTGGCTCTGTATGAATGGGTTCTATAGGATCCATGACTCGTTGCTTTTCAGAGACTTTCTCTTCAAGCTCAATTTTTCTCCCACTGCCTCTATCAAGGATAAACTATTTTTTTTAAGAAGATGGCATGTCGGCTCACAAACACATTGTGATCCTCTGAGACGTAAAAAATATATCCTAATGACTCTTTAGGATATCCTATAAAACGAGCACTTATGGTCCTAGCCTCTAGTTTGTTCGCCTGTAGTCACTTGACGTGGGCTGGACATCCCCAAATCTTGAGATAACCAAGACTTGGTTTCTTACCATGTCATATCTCATACGGTGTGGTAGGAACGGATTTAGAGGGAACTCTATTCAGTAGATATACTGTGGTAAGTAAGGCATCTCTCCAAAGAAACATAGATAAATCAGTGAAGCTCATCATGGACCGGACCATATCCAATAGAGTCCGATTTCTCCTCTCTGACACCCCATTGAGTTGAGGTGCACCCGGAGGAGTCCATTGTGAGACTATGCAATTCTCTTTGAGATAGTCTCGAAATTTTCCACTAAGGTATTCTCCTCCTCGATCTGATCGAAGAGCTTTAAGGAATTTTCCAGTTTGTTTTTCTACTTCATTTCTGAACTTTTTGAACTTTTCAAAAGATTTAGATTTGTGTCTCATAAGATACACATACCCATACCGTGAATAATCATCGGTAAAGGTAATGAAGTACGAATAACATCCTCTAGCTTGCATATCGAATGGGCCACATACATCTGTATGTACCAGGGTAAGTATTTCAGTGGTCCTCTCCCTATTTCCTACAAAGGGCAATCTAGCCATTTTTCCTTGAAGACAGGACTCGCAAACTGAATATGACTCGGAAGTCAATGAGCCGAGAAGCCCATCTTTATCCATTTTGTTTATTCTGTCCTCTCCAATATGGCCAAGCCTGAGATGCCACAAATACTTCTGGTTTATCTCATCCCTGGATCTCTTGGATCCTTTGACACTCACTTCTTGCTCAGAGACATTTATAAATACATCCATATGCAAATGATAGAGACTGTCAATCATAAAACCACGTGCGACTATTTTATTTCTGAAATAAATAGAACAGCAGTCTCTGTCAAACGTAAAAACATGACCTTCCTGTGCTAGACATGAAACAGAAATCAAATTTCTGCTAGCAGCAGGTACATAATAACAGTCTCTAAGTAATAAACTAAAACCAGACGGTAGTCGCAGAGGGTAGGTGCCCACAGCTACAGCAGCAACTTTTACCCCGTTGCCAACCCGAAGGGTTACCGCACCTTCCGCCAGCCTTCTACTTTTCTTTAGTTCCTGCATTGTAGTGCATAAGTGAGCACTAGAACTAGAATCTATAACCCAACTAGAAGTAGAGAAAACCGTAAGGTTAGTTTCAATCACGAGCAAGTCTAGCATACCTTCTGAAGGTGTGTCTGCCCTCTTGTTTTTCAAACTCTCGAGGTATGAAGGACAGTTCCTCTTCCAGTGGCTATCGACATTGCAGTGGAAACATTTTTCTTGGTCATTAGCCTTTTTCTTTTGAACTTCCTTCTTTGGCTTCTTGTCTTTCTTCTACTTCTTTGCAGGCTTCTTTTTCTTCCAAGTAGACTTTCTCTTGGAACCAGAAGTCAACTCAGCAGCAAGGACATTGCCCCTTGAACCTTTCAAGACTCTCTCAGCAGTTACCAACATGTTTAACAGTTCATTCTTAGTGCATTCAATCTTATTCATGTGGTAGTTTACTATAAACTGTCCAAATAAATCAGGAACGGATTGAAGGATCAGATCTACTTGCAATTCCTTGTGCATGTTCATACCGAGCTTCTCAAGCTCCTTTAGGTCCTTGATCATAGTCAGACCGTGATCATGGACAGACTGCCCCTCGCGCATCTTTGCTTTGAAGAGCCTCTTGGATACTTCAAAATGAGCTGTGCGACTTTGCTCACCATACAACTCTTGCAGGTGTGCTAGTATGTCCCTAGCAGTCTTCATATTCTCATGCTGGCATTGGAGTTCATTGGACATGGATGCCATGATGTAGCACTTGACCCTAATGTCATCGTCTGTCCACTTTTTATGCGTCGCATGCTGATCAGTGGTCGGACGTGCTGGTAATGTAGGGATATCATTGTCGAGCACATAGCCTATTTTCTCGCAACTCAGAACAATTTTGAGATTTCTAAGCCAATCTCTATAATTGGTACCGGTCAATCAGTTGGTCTCAAGAATACAGGTCAAAGGGTTTGAGGTTGACATTATGATCTGAAGAGAGTAAAGATTCTAGTTAGACTTTTGTACTTGATCCTAATTTATTCTAGGATCTTTTAGAATAAATGTACCTCCCACTATTTTTTCGAATTCCTCACACTTTCCTAGTAGGAAAATGGAAAACCTACACGACTAAGGTTTCTAGTGGGTACTGCGGTCCCACCGATTTACATGTCACCTCACCTAACAGTTATTGGTGACACATAAATGGATGCGTGTACAACTCTTGTACAATGCTTCTTAAGCATGTTGCAGTGCTATTTGGTCTCTAAGTCAGTAGACCTCACCTAACAGTTATTGGTCCCATTCCTTAGTTAAGTCAGACCCACCATATAACCGTAGAAATAAAGTTGTCATTGGGTTCTCACCTAACAGTTATTGGTGCCCAACCCTATCTTTATCCCTACAACATCACATATCTATAGAGAGGTCCAGCCGCCCGACGCAACTTGCCCACTGTGTCCAGCCGAGATAAGTCAACATCAGAAAGACCTTAGCAGCTCTACTATGGTGGAAGACCTATGGACTTAATATTGGTTAATCATGTGAGGATGATAGTGGTATTTTGATGATTAACAAGCAATAATCAAGAGTATGTTACAAGTTAATTCGATACTTCATTTATAAGTCTGTTACTCTCAGTATATTCGTATAATTATATAAAGATGCATTTCATTGTTTATATGGATGAATCTAACCTTGAGTTGCAGCAAAGTGTGGTTTGAGTCGACCCCAAGGTTGAATGGGTCGACCCCGGCACATCAAAAAGGCATCTGGCACACTTCTGCAAAAATGGCACGGATGAACAGTAGTTGGGTCGACCCAAGGAAAGCATGAGTCGACCCAAACCTCAAGCCTCTCAAGCCTCAAGAAAATAGTTCTCTGGAAACACTGAGAGGGTCGACCCAAGAGGAAGTTGAGTCGACCCAAGCTTGAGTCGACCCAAACACTGAGAGGGTCGACCCAAAGGCAGTGACAGAATACATTGACAGAATAGGTTCTCTGAAAACCCTGAGAGGGTCGACCCAAGTGGAAGTTGAGTCGACCCAACTGAATCTTGAGTCGACCCAAGTGAAGGAAGGCTGAATTGCAAGTTTCTGTGGTTTTGAGAGGGTCGACCCAAGGAAAGGTTGAGTCGACCCAAGTGAAAGTTGGGTCGACCCAAGGAAAGGTTGAGTCGACCCAAGCACGGGCAGAAGCATAACGGCTAGTTCTGCAGAAGTACTTTTTGTCCTTCCAACAGTGAGTAACGGCTAGTTTTTGAATTCTAACAATTGGGGCTTGTCTAATGGATGAAGGAAACTATTTAAAGTGGCACTATTCATCAGAGAGAACATCCTTTTGCAAAATATCAAAGAGTACACAAGAAAGACAAAGTGCCCTAATCTTCTTCATCCAAGTGCTTCATTCAAGAGTCAAAAGAAAGTGGTTGAGCAGATTCTAAGAGTCATTAAGAGCTCCATCCACCCTTGAAGAGTGAAGCATCCTTGACAAAGAAGAGAGAAGTCACATCAAGCGATAACTATTCTCTAAACTATTCTTTGTAGATTATATTGTTATATTTGCTCATCTAGGAGCTTAAATCTTCTTACTTCGTTTATTAAACTCCTTGTAAAGGTTAGTTGGTAAGCCCGCAAAACCAACGGTGTAGGTTGATTGGTGAACCCGTAAAACCAATTGTAAAGGTTCGTTGGTGAGCCCGGAAAACCAACATAGGTTCGTTGGTGAGCCCGTAAAACCAACATAGGTTTTTGGTGAACCCGGAAAACCAAAGTGTAAAGGTTTTTGGATTGTGAGCCCGGAAAACAATCCAACTGTAATCCGCGGGATTATAGTGAATTTCCAAGGGGTCGCTTGGGGAGTGGACGTAGGTGCTTAGGAGAGCACCGAACCACTATACTTCTTGTTGTTTGTATTGTGCTTTGTTTAATTCCACTAACTCATCAATTGACATAAGTAAGATAGGTAAAATTAAGAGAAACCAATTCACCCCCCCTCTTGGCTTGTCACCTTGGGCAACAAGTGGTATCAGAGCAAGGTGCTCCAATAGTACTTATTGATCTCACAATCAAGAGTTAAAGATCATGACAACCCAAGTGGGATGTTCTATGAGTGAGGGGCAATCCACAAATAGACCTCCTCTATTTAATGGCACAAATTACACATACTGGAAAGCTAGGATGAGGATATTCATTCAAGCTCTGGACTATGAATTGTGGTATATTATTACTAGAGGACCTCACACACCCACAATTAGTATAGAGGGCACTATCATACCCAAACCAGAAATAGATTGGAATGAAAGTGATAGAAGATTAGCACAATTAAATGCAAAAGCAATTAATGTACTTTACTGTTCATTAGATGTAAGTGAATTCAATAGAATATCTACATGCATCTCTACAAAAGAAATTTGGGACAAACTTGAGGTCACACATGAAGGGACTAATCAAGTTAAGGAGTCAAAAATAAACATATTAGTACATAAGTATGAATTGTTTAAAATGGAATCCACTGAGTCCATAACTGATATGTTTACTCGTTTTACTGAAATTATAAATGGGCTAAAGAGTTTAGGAAAGTCTTATACTA
This sequence comes from Phoenix dactylifera, assembly GCF_051530095.1. Taxonomy (NCBI): domain Eukaryota; kingdom Viridiplantae; phylum Streptophyta; class Magnoliopsida; order Arecales; family Arecaceae; genus Phoenix; species Phoenix dactylifera. The sequence goes on along the minus strand of NC_143196.1, from coordinate 12,684,710 downwards.
ACTCTGAATTGGTACGAAAAATTCTCAGGTCTCTACCAAGAGTTTGGGAGGCCAAGGTAACTGCAATTCAGGAAGCTAAGGACCTCAATACACTGCAATTAGAAGAACTTTTAGGATCACTCATGACCCATGAGTTGACCATGAGGCAAAATTCAGAAGATGAGGTCAAGAGAAGAAAGACCATTGCCCTAAAGTCTACCACTCCAAAACAACAAACTGAGTCGGAAGATTCAGATGATGATGATGAATTTGATAAAGAAGGAATGGCTATGCTTGGAAGAAAATTCAGGAAATTTATGAGAGGTAAGAATAGATTTCATAAAAAGAAATCCTTCTTCAAAGGTAGCTCAAGCAAAGAAAAGAGTAAGGACAAAGAAAAGAAAAAAGAAACACCTAATTGTTATGAGTGTAACAAACCCGGGCATTATAAGATAGATTGCCCAGAATTAAAGTGGATGGCGAGAAAACTCAAAAAGAAGAACTTCATGGCTGAATGGAGTGAAAGTGAGGAGTCAAGTTCGGAAGAAGAAGATCATCAAGAGACGGCCCAAATATGCGATATGGCCAATGACGATGAGGTAGATTCTGAACTTGAATGTGATTTTACTGTTGATGAATTACATGATGCATTTTTAGAACTCATGAAAGAACATAAAAAACTAATCAATAAAAATAAAGTTCTAAAAGAAGAAAATCAATCTCTTATCAAAGATAAGTTAAAACTATCTCATAACTATGAAACATTAAGTAGAAAACTCACAAATGAAACCAAGAATCTAATTGCTGAAAATGTCAAGTTAAAAGAAGATGCTGAAAATATAAATCCTTAGTAGATAAGTTTACACTTAGTTCAACCAAACTAAATATGATTCTTAATAGTCAAAAAGCTGTATATGATAAGGCTGGATTAGGATATAAAACAAATAGGAAACAAAAATACTTAAAGAACATTTTTGTAAAAGCTAAAAATGAAAATATTACTTGTCATTGCTGCAATAAATTAGGACATAAAGCATATGAATGTAACTATAGAAAATCCAGTCAAAACAAATTGAGTAATTATCATAAGCTTAAATTCAAGAAAGTTTGGATTCCAAAAGGAACATCAAGTACTAACCCTAAAGGACCCAACATAGTTTGGGTACCTAAAGCTCATTCTTGATCTTGATTGTAGGGGTGTCTTGCAGCTAATAAAGTGGAAAAACGATGGTATCTAGATAGCGGCTGTTCAAGACACATGACCGGTGATGTAGACCAATTTGTCACCTTGGAATCTAAGAAGGGTGGAGTAGTAACCTATGGAGACAATAGAAAAGGGTATATCATTGGAAAGGGTAAAATTTTTATTACTCTATCTACTTTCATAGAAAATGTCTTATTAGTTAATGGTTTAAAACATAACCTACTTAGCATAAGTCAATTTTGTGATAAAGGGTTTAAAGTCACATTTGAAGCATCAGTATGCATAATCACAAATCCTAAAAATAATAGCATTGTACTTGTAGGACAAAGGCAAAGAAATATTTACATGGTAGATCTCCATGATTTAGGCAAGAAAAATGGATTATGTTTAATTACTAATGAAAAAAAGAAAAATGAAACAAGTTGGCTTTGGCATCGTAGACTAGGACATGTTAGTATGGAATTAATATCAAAACTAGTCAAGAAGGAATTAATAAATGATGTGCCAAAATTGATTTTTGAAAAGGACAAAATCTGTGGACCATGCTCATTAGGAAAACAAACTAAATCATCCTTCAAATCAAAGAATATAGTATCAACAACTAGGCCTTTTGAACTCATACACATGGATCTATTTGGACCCACTAGAACTGCGAGTCTAGGAGGGAAGAAGTATGTACTAGTTATTGTAGATGATTTTTCAAGATATACATGGGTTTCATTTTTGGCACATAAGAATGAAGCATTTTCAGAATTCTTGAAAAATTATAATTATATCATAAATGAAAAGAAGCTCACCTTAGTAACAATTCGAAGTGATCATGGAACTGAATTTGAAAATCAACACTTTGAAGAATTTTGTAATAAAAACGGTATCTCACATCAATTTTCAGCACCTAGAACGCCTCAACAAAATGGGGTTGTTGAAAGAAAAAACAGGACATTGGCAGAAATGGCACGCACGATGTTGTGCGAGTCAAATCTTCCAAAGTACTTTTGGGCTGAAGCTATAAACACTGCTTGCCATATTCTAAATCGAGTTTTAATACGACCAATAACCAAGAAAACTCCTTATGAACTTTGGAAGAATAAGAAACCAACCGCTAAATATCTTAGAGTATTTGGATGTAGATGTTTCATTTTAAACAACGGCAAGGAGAATCTAAGTAAATTTGATGCCAAGTCAGATGAAGGTATCTTCTTAGGATACTCCACATCTAGCAGGGCATACAGAGTATTCAATAAAAGAACTCTTGTAGTCGAAGAGTCAGTTAATATCATATTTGATGAGTCTGATAGTGAGTCTGCTAGGAAAGAAAATATTCTTGATGATGATACAGGAATTATTAACTTTGAAAAGTTGAATATTGATGACGTACCAATTCAAGATAAGGGAGATGATTGCGTGCCACCACAATCTCAAAACTTGCCAAAGAAATGGAGGTATGCATATGGACACCCTAAAGACTTAATAATTGGAGATCCATCTCAAGGGGTAAGAACTCGATCGTCTCTTAGAAATTTAAATGATTATCTTGCTTTTGTTTCACAGTTAGAACCTAAGACTTATGAAGAAGCTGAAAAAGATACCAATTGGATAAATGCTATACAAGAAGAATTAAATTAATTCAAAAGAAGTAATGTATGGACATTAACTGAAAGACCAAAGCATAACTCTGTAATTGGAACAAAATGGATCTTTAGAAATAAATTAGATGAAAATGGGTTAGTTATAAGAAATAAAGCTAGACTTATAGCTAAGGGATACAATCAAGAAGAAGGGATAGATTTTGATGAAACATTTGCTCCTGTAGCTAGATTAGAGGCTATTAGATTACTTCTAGCTTTTGCATGTTTCATGGATTTCAAATTGTATCAAATGGATGTAAAAAGTGCATTCTTAAACGGTTTTATAGAGGAAGAAGTATATGTAGAGCAACCTCCTGGTTTTGAGAATCATGAATTGCCAAATCATGTGTTTAGACTACATAAGGCATTATATGGATTGAAGCAAGCACCTAGGGCTTGGTATGATCGATTAAGCAAATTTCTACTAAATAATGACTTTAGTAGAGAAAATGTAGATAAAACACTGTTTCTCAAAAGAAAGGACGAAAATCTACTAGTGGTACAAATATATGTAGATGACATAATCTTTGGTGCCACAAATGATACTCTTTGCAAAGAGTTTGCTGATTTAATGCACGGAGAATTCAAAATGAGTTTGATGGGAGAACTAAGTTTCTTTCTAGGATTACAAATCAAACAAACTAAAGAAGGTATCTTCATTCATCAAACTAAGTATACAAAGGAAATACTAAAAAAGTTTGGGAATGAAAATCATAAGGGAGTAGGCACTCCAATGAATCCTACTAGTAAGCTAGACAAAGATGAGAAAGGAAAGAGTATTGATATTAAGCTTTATAGAGGATTAATTGGATCCTTGCTCTACCTTACTGCTAGTAGACCAGACATCGTGTTTAGTGTAGGAATATGTGCTAGATACCAATCAGATCCTAAGGAGTCACATTTAAGTGCTGTTAAAAGAATCCTTAGATATTTAAGAGGAACTACAAACATAGGATTATGGTACTCAAGAGACTCCTGTCTAGATTTGCTTGCATACTCAGATGCTGATTTTGCTGGATGCAAATTAGATAGGAAGAGCACTAGTGGAACATGTCAATTTTTAGGAAACAACTTAGTATCATGGTTTAGCAAAAAGCAGAATTCAGTGGCACTGTCGACAGCTGAAGCTGAATATATAGCTGCTGGCAGTTGTTGTGCTCAAGTACTATGGCTTAAGCAACAACTAGAGGACTACGGAGTTAAGCTAGATAACATTCCTATAAAATGTGATAATACTAGTGCCATCAACCTTACTAAAAATCCGGTTCAGCATTTTAAAGCCAAACACATAGAAATAAGATATCATTTTATTAGAGATCATGTGCAAATGGAAACATATGTATTGAGCATATATGTACTGAGAAACAATTAGCTGGCATTTTCACAAAATCTTTGAGTGAAGATAGATTTTGCACGCTTAGGAGGGAATTAGGCATATGTGATCCTTTTTATTGAAGAGATATAAAAGGGAGCAAGCAGTCTCATGATACATTCCTCCCATTTCTAAAAACCCATGAAACATGAGTCAAACTTGTCATCTATAGATTTCTTACTCATGTATCATTGTCCCAGAAAGAATTTATAAGGATTGGAAGCAAAGAAAATTTTTAGAAGGGAAAAGGAAGAGAAAAGAAAAAAATTCTGAACTTGGGTCGACCCAACCCAGAATAGGGTCGACCCAACATTGAGTTGACCCAAGAAAATCCTTGAGTCGACCCAACGTCGGGACCCCACTGTTAAAAGGAGGACCCGTGAGCTATCTAGGGCACTGTTTTCACTTTATTCTCTTCCGAAAATCCTATTTCCCACTCTCAAATCTCCTCCAATCATCTCCAAACAGTAGATTACTTCAAGATCTTGAAGAAATGGGACCCAAGAGAGCCGTAGCCAAGCGATCCGGGAGAGTCACACGGATCCAACGTGCGGAAAGGGAAGCTACAGAGCCGTCTACAGTGTCTCCACAAGGTGAGACACGTGTAGAGCCACCTCCTCCTCCCTCCCCTTCAGTACAACTTGCAAAGTTTGCGGGGAGACCGGTTACAACGGGAAGAAGGATCCATTCTGAGTTCTTAGATCAAGAAGGGTTCCGTTTAGGGGAATGGATCCGAAGGCAAGGTTGGGAGTATCTTTGCTTCCTAGATGTGGTGATCTACCCCGGACTAGTTCGGGAGTTCTATGCCTTCCTCAAAACTGGGATGGGAGGGCTCATATCGAAAGTTCGAGGAGTTAGGGTTCGAGTTTCCGAAGAGAGTTTGAGTGAGTTGCTTCATCTCCCCTGCGAAGGAGCAACTCCAGAAAAGCTAGAAAACAAGTTGAGAGCCCTACAATTAATTCTTGAGAATGAAGACTTCGACTACTCGGAGCAAGTTATAGCGAGCTCTCTTTCTGCAGAGATGAGGTTGTTGCACAACTTCATTGGTCGGATTCTTTTTCCGAAGAGCGGAAGATTTGATCTCATTTCAGAGCGAGATCTAGTTGTGATGGAGCATATTATTCAGGATATTTCCCTGAATCTCCCGGCCATGATACTGAGGCAGATGAGGAAGGTGATCTGCAACTCCAGAGTCTCCCTGCCCTATGGTATGATACTCACCTTGATCTTCCGACAGCATGACATATCTGTCGAGGGGGAGATCTCCAGGCATCTGCTTTTCACCGACACATACACTGCACGAACCCTTATTCGCATGGGTTACGAGAAGGTGAACGGGCAGTGGGTACGTACTGGAGCTGGGATTCAGGGTGATGCACCAGAGATTGGAGACCCCATCTCTGAGGATGAGGAGCATACGGATCATCCTACTGCACCTTCAGAGGCTGGACCATCGTCATCTGTTCCTGCGGGAGACACAGATAAGTTCTGGAGTAGGATGACTGAGCTTATGTCAGCTCAGGCGAGGACTATCACTGATGGACTGACGAGCAGACTAGATATCATGTCTGCTGAGATCAGTGATCTTAGAGAGCAGATAGGAGCTCTACGGCGAGAGAGAGAGACTCATGGACCATCTGTGCCACAGGCAGCTGAGTCAGAGATTTCAGCACAGAGTCATCCAGCTCACCGAGCTCCACGCCAGACTCAGTCTCATCAGGCTTGACCTCCCCTCGCCACTTATACTAGGAGGATGAGGACTAGATCACAGCCATTAGATACTCCCTAGGCTGATATTAGCATTTCTGTTTAGAGCCTAGGATATGTATCTAGTTCTCATATGTATTTTGTGTTGATCATGTATTTTGAACTTTAATTGAGGAACATTGTATTTGTTTTTGTTTTGGCATTATTGAACTAAAATGTTCCTTTTTGATCAATGAAGTTTAAATGTTTGTTAATTATTGTGTCTATGCACCTATTTGATGATAACAAAAAGGGGGAGAAGTAAGGAAAGAGAAATGAGTTGAGCAAGAAAAGAGAAATAAGTTGTCAAACAAGTTGAAAATTACAATAGGAAAGCATATACATTTAAGGGAGAGCAATTTGTAACAATGAAAATGATCAAATCTAAAATTTCTATTGAATTTCAGAATTTGGCACATACCTTTCACACCTCGATACATAATCTGAAACTCATGCTTTATCTCAAACTTTTGAAGTTTCATCTTTAATGAAATATAAAAGAAAGGGGGAGCAATTCAAAAAGTCAAATGGAAAACATTTGGATGAAATAGGGAGAGACTTCATTCTCATATTTGAAAAGCTGAAATTCAGCAAATTAAGCCCTTTTAAAACTGATTTTAAGATAAGTATCAATAGGCTCATACTCTATATTTTGTAATCATCAAAAAGGGGGAGATTGAGGATGATAGTGGTATTTTGATGATTAACAAGCAATAATCAAGAGTATGTTACAAGTTAATTCGATACTTCATTTATAAGTCTGTTACTCTCAGTATATTCGTATAATTATATAAAGATGCATTTCATTGTTTATATGGATGAATCTAACCTTGAGTTGCAGCAAAGTGTGGTTTGAGTCGACCCCAAGGTTGAATGGGTCGACCCCGGCACATCAAGAAAGCATCTGGCACACTTCTGCAAAAATGGCACGAATGAACAGTAGTTGGGTCGACCCAAGGAAAGCATGAGTCGACCCAAACCTCAAGCCTCTCAAGCCTCAAGAAAATAGTTCTTTGGAAACACTGAGAGGGTCGACCCAAGAGGAAGTTGAGTCGACCCAAGCTTGAGTCGACCCAAATACTAAGAGGGTCGACCCAAAGGCAGTGACAGAATACATTGACAGAATAGGTTCTCTGGAAACCCTGAGAGGGTCGACCCAAGTGGAAGTTGAGTCGACCCAACTGAACCTTGAGTCGACCCAAAGAAATGTTGAGTCGACCTAAGTGAAGGAAGGCTGAATTGCAAGTTTCTGTGGTTCTGAGAGGGTCGACCCAAGGAAAGGTTGAGTCGACCCAAGTGAAAGTTGGGTCGACCCAAGGAAAGGTTGAGTCGACCCAAGCACGGCAGAAGCATAACGGCTAGTTCTGCAGAAGTACTTTTTGTCCTTCCAACAGTGAGTAACGGCTAGTTTTTGAATTCTAACCATTGGGGCTTGTCCAATGGATGAAGGAAACTATTTAAAGTGGCACTATTCATTAGAGAGAACATCCTTTTGCAAAATATCAAAGAGTACACAAGAAAGACAAAGTGCCCTAATTTTCTTCATCCAAGTGCTTCATTCAAGAGTCAAAAGAAAGTGGTTGAGCAGATTCCAAGAGTCATTAAGAGCTCCATCCATCCTTGAAGAGTGAAGCATCCTTGACAAAGAAGAGAGAAGTCACATCAAGCGATAACTATTCTCTAAACTCTTCTTTGTAGATTATATTGTTATATTTGCTCATCTAGGAGCTTAAATCTTCTTACTTCGTTTATTAAACTTCTTGTAAAGGTTAGTTGGTAAGCCCGCAAAACCAACGGTGTAGGTTGATTGGTCAACCCGTAAAACCAATTGTAAAGGTTCGTTGGTGAGCCCAGAAAACCAACATAGGTTCGTTGGTGAGCCCGTAAAACCAACATAGGTTTTTGGTGAACCCGGAAAACCAAAGTGTAAAGGTTTTTGGATTGTGAGCCCAGAAAACAATCCAACTGTAATCCGCGGGATTATAGTGAATTCCCAAGGGGTCGCTTGGGGAGTGGACGTAGGTGCTTAGGAGAGCACCGAACCACTATACTTCTTGTTGTTTGTATTGTGCTTTGTTTAATTCCACTAACTCATCAATTGACATAAGTAAGATAGGTAAAATTAAGAGAAACCAATTCACCCCCCCCCTCTTGGCTTGTCACCTTGGGCAACATCATGTCTTAGTGTTTGCAACTTGAGCTCTTCATAAGAGGTAATTGAACAATTGGCCAGGTAAACAGGTGGGAGGCTCTCCTTACTCAGAGAGTAAGGTCCTAATTAAGTAACCACCTTTAATGCTTTCCTAGACACCAATTAGATCAATTAATCTAATATGACTCGCTCATGTTGATTTACTCTCGACTTGATTGAGGAGGTTTTAGTTTAGGTCTCATTTGGATTGGTCTATTAGATTGCATCATATGTAAATCTATCTACCCCACTCTTATTCGCATCACATGCAAATAGTACATCGCAGGCAGTTATAATTGCAGCAATAAATAAAAGCTGAACTTTAAATAGGTGATGATCATGGATTCTAATTAGGTCATATTACAAGCATATGCACGTCAATCGATCAGTTGGTCTTCAACTCTTGAATTGGTCCCGAGCCTCCTTGATTCGATCTCTGATCAACTCTTGATCCAATCGCCATCAACCGCTCAGATCGCCGTTCATCTTATGTACTGTCTTCGACTTGATCGTTGACGTACATCACATCACAGAAATACAACCAGATATATAATAATAAATTATATTCCCTTTTAGGAGGCACACAGGCCTCTCAAAATATCAAATAAGATGCTTGCAAGCATCTGAAAAATTACATGACATTACAGATCATATCGCAGGTCTTTACATTTGATACCAAAAGGGTTTGAATCCAATGATCATCACCACATGCAGCAATTATAATTTTTAGATCTGAAATCTAATTGATTATCTTATGACATGGGTTGCTGATCATGCTAAACATGATTCTAAACTTTGTAATTCCATTAACAATGCAATTAGAATCATCAATTTATCACATAAAAATTAGCAACCCTAAAAAATCTGCATGCAGAAAATTTTCAGCATGCATAACCTTTTAAATTTCAGATCTAAGATGCCTATTAATAATTAATTCTTACCTTAATCTACGAAGCCTAAGCTCTGATACCACTGTTGGGAACCTACCCATGCTGCAAAAAATTAAAAAAAATTTAGATGGCAGCAAAATTGGCATAAGCGGGATCGACGTTCATCTCATGAACGTTGTTCAAAAATCGTTCGTAGATAGATTAGGATTAAAAACTTTTAATAACGTTAGGAAGATCAGATATTCACCTTGTGTAGGTAGATGATCACCGCAAACTGAAGTTTGTGGTTTAGGATGAAGGTTCGCTTGAAGCCGTTCACGTGTCCGGCCTCTACGGGTATCGACACGAAGTAGAGATCCGATCAAAGCTCCTTGTCTCCCTAGGGTGCTAGCTCTCTTGTAGAGACAACTTTGGATGGCTGATTTCCTCCCTTTCAATCAACCCTTGATTGTGCTTGGGAGGAGGAAGAAGAAGGATGCAACTGGATGAAGAACTAAAGCCTGCTTGCAGCCCCTATTCTTTCCCTTACGTTGGAAGAAGGAAGGGAGTAGGAGGAGGCCGCCAAGCACTTTTCCTTTTGCTTCCTTTGCTTGCGACTGAACTTAGAGGAGGAAGAGAGGGAGGCCACGGCTTGAAGAGGAGGAGGGCTTAAATGCCCTAATGCAGCCCCACGCCTCCTTTAAATAACATGTGGAGCTCCTAACTTTTAGGAGCTCCCTTGATTGTTTTCCAAGAGGGGCGCCAGCCCCTCTTGTGTTGCCGCACCAAGGAGAAAAAGGGGGAGGGGCGCAAGCCCCTCCCTCATGGTTAACCCAAATCCTCCTCTAAGGAGGATTGGGATGCCCTAATGTGGCTAAGCCCTAATCTAATTAGGCTTAGTCCAAGGGTGAATCAATTTTGGGTTTGATCCATGCAATGTCCTAATCCAATTAGAACTCAATGAATCATGACTCAATTGAACCCTTCAATCCTAATCTAATTAGGAGTCATCTTGATTCATTAGATTAATAATTAATTGGGTCTTAAAAAATCCTAGTCCAATTAGGACTTATTTAATTTTAGTCCTAATCCAATTAGGACTCTAATTTGAATCCGAAGTCCTAATCTAATTAGGACTTCTAGGAATCCTATTCTAAGTAGGAATCCATATTGAATTCAAAATCCTAATCTAATTAGGATTGTAGGAATCCTACTCCAAGTAGGACTTCTAGTCCTAGTCCAAGTAGGATTCTCAGTCCTAATCCAATTAGGACTCCCAAAATTCTACTCCAAGTAGGATTCGTGTTTAAGTCCAATTAATTAATTCCCATTGTTCCTTCTTCAACTGATCATCAATCAATTTGATTACTTGTGATTCATAATCACGATTCAACCATCGGATCGGTCAATACATCTAGTGTGTGTGACCCCATAGGTTCTATTCTGACTGGCAGTGAGATATATTGCGATCTCTGTTACAATATCATTGAAAACTCCTTTCAATGGGTTGGAACGATTCCAACTCAACTCATTAGGGTTTATCGATTATCGAGATATTCCCTGTGAGTCTCACCATCCACTAGTGACACCTAGCAGCATGTAGTGGCCACCCAGCGGAATGGAATGATGAACCTCTAGGTGCAGTTATAGTATGATACAGTCCTATTATCGCGGATCCCTACAGGATGGAGGTCATGGACAACTCGTTAAACCCCATTGTCTGTCATATGTCAAGATTTATTCGACTTAAGTTCGAGAGTGGAAAACTCTTTCTCCACTATTTTTACTGCCCCGGTCGAGGTCTTACGAACTTAGTCTTATAAATCACATAGGATCTCTCCTTATCTACCAAGGTCGATAGATTCCATATAGGTGCATACCCTACTCCTACAGTGAACCTATTGCAGCCAATCTACACTGCATGAACCCATATGTCAGAGACCATGTATACGTGCAGTCAAACTACAATAACCTCACTGTGAGTAGCCGAAGCACCGCAGGTCAAAGGACTAGTCACACGACTGCAACATCAAGCAAGTCACTGACGAGTGGATAGATATCCAAGTAACTTCTTGTCTTGGTCACGCTCTGTACCCTTGTTCTTAACAAGCACCTGCACTATTACTTCAGTGTCGCCACACCGTGGACTCGAGTCTCGTCCATCCATAAGAAAAGCAATGTGTGCACTGATCTCATCGGATCGATCACCATCCTCGTGATGATCCATTGATCAGGAGCATTCAGAAATTAATCACCAATGATGCATGGCTCAAATTCTTAACTCTTAAGAATATGCATCATCATCTTATTAATTCTTGGACGATTCATAGACACATAAACAATATGAATAAAAAAGATACTTTTTATTTATTCAATAATAAAAAGTCAAGTACAAAATTATGTCCTAAAATTAACAATGTGTCAGCCAGATTGGCTTCTAGGGCATACATCTAACACATACGATTTGATAAGGTGATCAAATCGTATGGCTTCATTAAGAATGAAGAAGAACCTTGCATTTATAAATGGACAAATGGTTCAGTTATTATATTTCTTATTTTGTATGTGGATGATATTCTTTTAATCGAAAATGACATTCCTGCATTACAAGAAATAAAGGTTTGGCTATCATCTCAATTTATCATGAAGAATTTAGGAGAAGCATCTTACATCCTAGGGATGAAGATCTATAGAGATAGATCTAGAAGATTGCTTGGATTATCCCAATCCACATATATTGGTACTATACTGAAGAGGTTCAGTATGATTAATTCCAAGAAAGGCTATCTTCTGATAGACCATGGAATTAACCTCTCTAAGAAGGATTGTCCAACAATCCCTCAAGAAAGAGAGAGTATGGATCAAATTCCATATGCTTCGGCAGTGGGATCTATAATGTATGCCATGACATGTACTAGACCAGACGTGGCATACTCAGTAGGAGTAGTGAGCAGATACCAGTCTGATCCAGGTAGCAACCACTGGAAGGTTGTAAAAATCATCCTTAAGTATTTGAGAAATACTAAAAACTAGTGGCTTGTCTACGGTGATTCTGACTTAAAACTTGAGGGATATACCGATTCAAGTTTTCAGTCCAATCAAGATCATAGCAAGAGTGTATCGGGATATATCTTTACTCTTAAGGGTGGGGCCATCTGCTGGAAGAGTTCCAAGTAGCATACAGTGGTAGATTCCACATGTGAAGCAGAATACATCGCAGCATCTGATGCCGCCAAGGAAGCTGTATGGTTGCGGAAGTTCATCACCGAGCTTGGAGTGACACCCTCCATTGATGGTCCAGTGCTTGTATTTTGTGACAACACTGGAGCCATAGCTCAAGCAAGAGAACCCAAAGCACATCAGCGGACCAAGCATATTCTGTGTCGCTACCACCTAGTTCGAGAGATCGTCGAACGAGGTGATAATGATCTTCAGAAGATTGGTACAAAAGAAAATCTGGCTGATCCATTTACGAAAGTCCTTGGCATCAAAGAGTTCAACGACTACAAGTTGAAAATCGGTATACGATACTATACCGATTGGCTTTAATCTAAGTGGGAATTATTGGAAATTATATCTTAAAAGTCAATCGTCAGCCAATTGATGATTGAACTTGTATATGAATTGATTAATTAATAAAATATTATTTGGCATTATTCATCATTTTATTTATACATCTTCAAATGAACTCTTGTTATGAGATGAAGTCCTTAGGACTCCTTTATGATAAAGGAGGATTTATCTACGAGTTCTTAAAATAGTTCGCAACCAAATAATGTGCTGTTACTAGGACAACAACATTATCAAGATTAGGTCGTTGTGTGCCATATACGTTGGTTGTCCTCTTAACCAAGAAGTGTGGAGATACTGATATGTCACACAGATGAAGTGTAGGAGTACATTTCACTGAACGTGGCCAATTCCGGAATGCTCTGCTGTCAAGAGATGTTCCGAGTGGATATGGGTATATGTGTCCCTCAGACCTGAGATCACCACGGTGATTAGCAAACAACTCACTGTACTTTGGTACCGGACAACTGAATTTCTAATTCAAGAATGAAAGGTCACTGGGTGCAGTCAAGTACTTGCAAAGTCGGTGTGTGAGTCAAGATGGAATTAACCCCTCCTGGTGATAGGAGATAATGCCCTTGTGTTCAATTTAGCAAAATCTTTGCCAGGATAATCCTTGTGAAGAGTCGCAAGATTTGTAAAAATTGAATCACAGAGTGGATGTACTATTACAGAGTTGACAAAACTCTGATGTCATCCTGGCATTAGGAGTCATAGGGATAAATTATACAGTAACCATAGTCCAGGGTTCCAGAAAATTGCTTCGCATATATTCAGCCTATCCGAACGTTGGATACCATTGCTAGATGGTCACATCAATTAGTACAGAAAGTCGTTCCTGTGCTACCGACTTAGGTTCGAACCTATGGGGTCACACGCATAGAAGTTTTCTAAATTGATCTTAATGGCTGATGGATGATTAAGAATCATCCAGAGATAATTTGGTCAATTCGATTGACAAATTATCATCAATAAAAGTTGCTGAAAAATAATTAATAAATTATTGGAGGATTTATTAGCAATTAGTTTGCTAATAAACTCAATTTGATTGAGAAATTGGACTAAGGATGAGCTAAATTGAATTGGATATAATTTGGGCTTCATCAGGGTTTGACCTAATTAGATTTGGTTCAACCTAAGAGGATTGCACTTGTTGCCCAGAGGTGTAGCCCAAGAGGAGGGGTGAATTGGGTTTCTTTAAAAATTATTAACGTTAAAACATATGGAGAGTATGAGTTACTAATATCTTATAGATTCAGCAGCGGAAATGAGATTGCACAAATATGATAGTAAATAAAAGTTAGGAATGCAGTAAGGAATATGCAGAGGAAAGGAAGAGAAGAACCACAATCACAAACACCAAGGTTTATAGTGGTTCGGTGCACTTCCAGCACCTACATCCACTCCTCAAGCCTAGCTTGAGATTTTCACTATAACCCAGTAGATTACAGCCTGATTGTTTTCTTGGCTCACAATCAAAAATTCAGTTAGTTTTCCCAGGCAACCAACCGAAAATCTTTTGTTTTTCGGAATCACAAATAACCCAGTTGGTTTTCAGACAAACCTACCAAAAACTTTACACCGTTTGTTTTTCCGAGCTCACAAACAATCCAGTTGGTTTTCAGATGAACCAACCAAAACTATCACCCTTGCTGAATATACCTGATTCAGCAACTTTCAATCAAGGCTTGGAAGAGCCTTTACAAGTTTCAAACCAATGAAACTGTTACAGCAACAATTAATCCAACTAAAAGAATGCTGTAACTGAAAACATAAAGCTTCAGAGCATATAAAAAATAATTCAATGAAAGCAAAAGCTGAAGCCGATGAAGTAGTTTGCTGTGGAAGGATGTTCCAATGTCTGAACAGCAGCTCTTCACGATGCAGTGAGAAACTTCAACTGATCTCCTCACAAGAGAAAGTTTCTGATGAAGTAGTTTACTGTGGAAGGATGTTCTAATGTCTAAACAGCAGCTCTTCACGATGCAGTGAGAAACTTCGACTGATCTCCTCATAAGAGAAAGTTTCTGATTACAGTGCTGGTGAGGAAGATGAATTGTTAAGCTTTTCTTCTCTTTTTCTCAGTGGAAACTTTTTGTTTTCAATGGAATCTTTTTTCTTTTCCTGTTGTTTTTATTTTGAGGTTCCCTCGTATTTATAGAAAAATTCTTCGGCGGGATTTGAATTCATTTCTTCCCGTTCTGATGAGAATCTTTTTCTGTTATAGAAGAAGACAAAAATCGTTCACAGCTTTCCGTTGTGGTCCCAGCAGTACAAGGGTCGACTCATGTATCTCAAGGGTCGGCTCATGTTCTTTCTGGATCGGCACTTCAAATCGTGGAGAGAGCTTTTGCTGTGTCATCCTTAAAGGGTCGACTCTTAATTCTTAAGGGTCGGCTCATCTTCATCAGGAGTCGCCTCTTTAAATACAAGGGTCGACTCATTTTCATCAGGAGTCGCTTCTTTAAACACAAGGGTCGGCTCAAGCTTTAGTTTTTCGGCCGGCGCTGAGATTGAGCAGGAGTCGGCTCTTCAATTTCGGGGGTCGACTCATTTTGAATAAGGATCGACTCTTCAAGCTTTTCTCAGGCGATAAAAACTTTTTGTTTACTTTAAACTACACAAGGATCGACTCATGTTTTGCGGGGGTCGACTCTTTGACTGTGTTCCTTAAATAAAACTTATTAGAATCAACTTAAACTTATCATTTTTGCTTAGAAGTTGACTCAAGTCTTTCAAACAGAAAACTTTAGACTTCTTCTCTAATCTCCATGGACTAGATTAAGATCAATTCCTTTTAGAACATGTCCAATGAGATATTTGCGAAGAACTTAAGATTTTGCAGTGCTTCAATTTTTTTGATTTTTCTTGACTTATAAAACTTCACAATTAAGCCAATGTCACTAGTATATAACATGATCTCAAGTGTTTTGTAATCATCAAAATTCATCCTTTAGGGTTGACAATCTTCTCCATTTTGATGATGACAAAACCATTAAATTAAAAAGAATTTTGTAATAAATTTCATAGCAATTATCAAAATTTTATAATGAAGTTCAGAGCAAATATGACATTCAGAGATACATGCATAATTTCACCAAATTAAGGAGAAAAATCTCCCCCTATCAATTATAACCATTTGAATTATGCAGAGTTCTTGTTCTTCATCTTTTCTTAAGTTTTGTTTACCATCATAATTTAAATCTCCGCTTATATATTATTTTTAATGTAGAGATTGTTCACATTAGAATTCTTTATCATATAATTCTCCCGATTTGTATTCTGAATTCTTTTCACATTTCTTAGCTCTTTAGAATTCTTTTATATATATTTCTTCCCCTTTTTGTCATCAACAAAAGGAAGGAAATTAAACATAATTTTTGATACTAACATTAAGGATTAAGAGTTGATTCAATATGTATTAGAGCAGCATACAAACCAATAAAGACATTCACTGCATTTCAAGAAGAGTAAGCATTTATTACATTTGATAAATGAAGTACACTTGATAAATCAAAAAGATTATAATTGAGATCAATTTGTATCAGACAGTATACAAGTGTACCAAAAAAAATCATGAAACTCAGCTTAGTACAAGGTTATGTTTTGAAAAACATTGGTGTCAATCTAAGCTAAGGGTAGTTTTAGTCTAGGATCAGTCTAGGTTCAAGGTTTTGAAGATGAAGGTTCAGACTAATCTTTCTTTGGCTCTTCCATCAGCTTGTCAATTTTACTGTTTAGTGCAGTGATGGAGCTAGTGAGCTGACTGTGTTCTTCTTTCAATTCTTGTACAGTGCCTTGAATAGAATTTCTTTGAATCCTAAGCTGCTCTTCAATTGCTGCCATTCTTCTTTGTTGATTAGCTGCAAGTTGCCTTAAACATTGCAGTTCTGCTTTCACTTCTTGGGTCATGTTAGTGAGATGATGGACTTTGCTAAAACTGACTCCAGAATTAAGCAGTGCTTTAATAATGTCGTCCTCAATAGCTTTTAATTGCCATTTCTCAAGTCTGAGTGGAGGATCTGATGGCCTTTGTAATGGAGGAGGCTGACTGACTGATGGTTCTGTTGGAGGTGCTTGTGTAGGGATTCGTTTACCTTTTAGTGGTGTAGTACTTGACCACTTTCATCTTGAGATCCTTTCCCTTTATGAGTTCATTTTTCCTCAGATTTTACAAATCCCATCCTCTTCAGTGATTTGTCATTGTAAACATCAGAAGATGATAATTCTTTCTTGGTTTCCCCTTCTAGATTTACATTAAAGTTACAGAGGACTTGAGTTAAGACCATACCATAAGGAAGTGAAGCTCTTTTTCTTTGACCTTGAGCTTCCATGTATCTAAGCATCAGGCATGGTAGGTTCAGTGGGAGTCCTTATATGATATGGTGCATTACTAGTATATCCCTTTCTGAAATATGATCAAATTTTTCTGTCTTCGGGAAGAACATCTTGTTGATCATGTGATGCAGCAGATGCATCTCTGCATTCAGTTGATTGGCACTGATCTCAGTCCAATCTCCTATGACTTTTCTATTCAGAATGATACTAATCCCTTCATTCCTATTTTCTAGATGATCTCTATTTTCTCCATCATTTGGAATCCGAAGGGTATCTCTAAGAATCTATTCAGAAATTAGAATAGGTACACCTTTTACCTTGGACGAGATCTGTCCTTCTCCATATCTGGCATTGTTGTAGAATTCTCGTACCAGGTCTAGGTTGGTTGGCACATTCAGAGAGCATAGGTATTCCCAACCCATATCCTTAAGATTCTACCCTAAGGAAAAATTTTCTTTCTCCAGAAATTTGAAATCCACTCTCCTTCCTGTCGATATATTTCTTATGGAGAGAGGTCATTGTCTGGATACTTAGGATGGAGGTGACAGAGGAGTCGTAACAGGTTGAGGTGGTGGAGTTACTTTCTTCTGTGGATTCTCTGCCCTTGCCTTCATTCTCTTCTCTATGTGTGGGGTGGTATTCTTCCTTTTTGGCCCAGATGTCACTTGCTTGATTCTCACCATTGGTAGATCAATCAGAACCTCGGAAAGATTTTCTAGGATTTTTGGGAGTTTCTGGTTCGAAGAAGAGTTTGAAGACAAAAAGGCGCTCTAAGGGTTATGAAACATTTCAGGTTCAACGTTTCTCAGAGAGAGAGAGAAAGCCTTTTAGAATACGTTTCGAATAGTTTCCTCTTTAGTCGACTCATCTAACTCATGAGTCATCTCCGATGAACTAAGAGTCGACTCTTTTAACTTAAGAGTTGTCTCTTGTGAGTTAGGGGTCGACTCTTTTAACTTAAGAGTCGTTCCTTACTTCATGAGTCGACTCCTCATTTACATGAGTCATCTCATCAGACTGTTCAAGAGACAAAATCTTTTTGAATAACATTTAAAACTTAATTGCAAACCACGGATCAAATCAACTAAAATTCAACCAATGATAGTCAATCAAAATATACAAATTATCAGTCATAATCAGTCATCAAAATGGATCACAAATGCATAATTCACCTCTAAATTTATAAAATACTTCTTCATTAAGAGGTTTAGTAAAAAAATCTGCAATTTGTGTATCAGTATTGATAAATTCTATTTTTATATCCCCAATTTGAGCATGATCTCTTATGAAATGATGTCTGATTTCTATATGTTTAGATCTTGAGTGTTGTATGAAATTTTTAGTCAAATTTATGGCACTAGTGTTGTCATACCTTATAGAAATTTTATTTTGTTTTATGTCATAATCCTCAAGCTGTTGCTTAATCCATAGGATTTGGGCACAGCAACTTCCTGCAGCAATATATTCAGCCTCAGCTGTAGATAGTGCTATGGAGTTTTGTTTCTTACTAAACCAAGAAATTAAGTTTGTTCCAAGAAATTGACAAGTTCCACTTGTACTTTTTCTATCTGATCTACAACCAGCAAAATCAGCATCTGAGTATCCAATCAAGTCAATTGTAGATGCCTTAGAATACCATAAACCGAGGTGTTGTGTTCCTTTTAAGTATCTTAATATCCTTTTAACAGCAATTAAGTATGATTCTTTAGGATTTACTTGATATCTTGCACACATACAAACACTATGCATTATATTACGTCTACTTACTGTAAGATAAAGTAAAAATCCAATCATTCCTCTACACAACTTTGAATCAAAGGATTTACCATGCTCATCTTTTTCTAATTTACAAGAGATGCTCATAGGAGTACCTATTGATTTTGAATCTTATATACCAAACTTCTTTAAGATTTCCTTTGTGTATTTGCTTTGGCAGATAAAGATTCCATCTCTTGTTTGCTTGATTTGGAGTCAAAGGAAGAAGTTGGTTCACCCATCAAACTCATCTCGAACTCATCTTTTATGAGCTTAGCAAATTCTTCACATAAACTTTCATTAGTAGCTCCAAATATAATATCATCAACATATATTTGGACAATCAATATATCAGAATTTTTTTTTTTGATAAACAGAGTTTTATCAACATTTTCTCTTGAAAAATTGCTCTTTATTAAAAAGTTGCTTAGTCTATCATACCAAGGTCTAGGAGCTTGCTTCAAGCCATAAAGTGCTTTGTTCAATTTAAAAACATGATCTGAAAGTTTATGATTTTCAAATCTAGGTGGTTGTTCTACATAAACTTCTTCAGTTATGAAATCATTTAGAAATGCACTTTTGACATCCATTTGAAATAATTTAAAATCCATGAAGCATGCAAATGCAAGTAATAATCTGATAGCTTCAAGTCTAGCTACAGGTGCAAAAGTTTCATCAAAATCAATTCATTCTTCTTGATTATATCCTTTAGCAACTAATCTAGCCTTATTTCTAATTACAATTCCATCCTCATTTAATTTATTTCTGAAAATCCATTTTTTTCCAATTACAGAAATATTTTTAGGTCTTCTAACTAAATTCCAAACATTGTTTCTTTCGAATTGATTCAGTTCTTCTTGCATTACCATTAACCAATTGTTATCTTTTTCAGCTTCTTCAAAAGATTTTGGTTCTATTTGAGAAAAATGCAAGATTATTACAAACATCTCTAATGGAGGATCTAGTCCTAATTCCTTGTAAAGGATCCCCTATTATTAGTTCTCTAGAATGACTATGTGCATACCTCCATTCTTTTGGTAGACTATTTTTATTATTAAGCATTTGATCTTCTTCTTTCTGATTTTCATTATGTTCTGAATTTTCAGATTTAGACACATCCTTTAGAGTCAATTTTTTGGCTTGCTTATTGAGTTCTTCTGCATCATCATCGAGATCTAAGTTCTTCCTTGATGAGCAATCTTTAGATTTATCAAAGATAACATGTATTGACTCTTCTACAACTAGAGTTCTCTTGTTAAATATTCTATATGCTTTGCTTGATGAAGAATATCCAAGAAAAATAGCTTCATCTGATTTTGAATCGAATTTTTCCAAGTTGTCCTTACCATTATTTAGAACAAAACAGATGCAACCAAAGACAAGAAAGTATGAAAGATTCGATTTCTTATTTTTCAAAAGTTCATAAGGATTTTTCTCTAAAATTGACCTAATAGTGACTCTATTAAGAACATGACAAGCTGTATTTATAACTTCAGCCCAAAAATACTTAGGTAAGTCACTCTCACATAATATTGTCCTAGCCATTTCAGTAAGTGCTCTATTCTTTCTCTCTACATTACCATTTTGTTGCGGTGTTCTTGGTGCAGAAAAATTATGATCAATACCATTTTCAGTGCAGAAATTTTTAAAATCATAATTTTCAAATTCAGTTCCATGATCATTTCTAATCTTAATAGTTTTCAGTCCATATTCATTTGAAACCTTTTTATACAGTTTAGTGAAAGCTGAAAATGCTTCACTTTTGTGTGCTAAGAATAAAACCCATGTATATCTAAAAAAATAATCCACAATAACAAATCCATAAAGTTTTCCTCCTAGACTTGCAGTTCTAGTTGGTCCAAATAAGTCCATATGCAGAAGCTCTAAAGGCCTATTAGTGGAAACAACATTTTTGGACTTGAAGGAGGTTCTGGTCTGTTTTTCTAGTTGATATGCAGAGCAGATTTTATCTTTTTCAAA
This sequence comes from Phoenix dactylifera, assembly GCF_051530095.1. Taxonomy (NCBI): domain Eukaryota; kingdom Viridiplantae; phylum Streptophyta; class Magnoliopsida; order Arecales; family Arecaceae; genus Phoenix; species Phoenix dactylifera. The sequence continues at coordinate 12,664,078 of NC_143196.1, read as the reverse complement.
TGACAATTTAGGCAAGCCGAAAACAAGTTCTTTTCGGATAAGTTTTGAAATTAAGTCCATGCTTGCATGAGCTAATTTTCGATGCCATAACCAGCTGGCTTCACTATTTTTGGTCTTCATTGCTACTAGATAGTCCATGTTTTTCATGAATATTTGATCTAAATCAACTAAATATACATTTCCATGTCTATGTCCAGTAAATATTATACCACTGTCATTACTATTAGAAACTAAGCATAATGAAGATTCAAAAGTTACAACACATCCTTTATCACAGAATTAACTAATGCTTAGCAAATTATGTTTCAATCCATCTACCAATAAAACATTTTCAATAAAAGTAGTTGGTGAAATCCGAATGTTACCAATACCAATGATTTTGCCTTTTCCATTATCACCAAAGGTAACCATTCCTCCATCTTTCTTTTTGAGGGATATGAATTGGGATTCATCCCCTGTCATGTGTCTAGAGCACCCACTATCCAAGTACCATTTTCTGTTTGATGCTTGGGATGCTAGACACACCTGCAAAATAGAAATTCAATTCTTTATCTTTGGTACCCAAGCTTTCTTGGGTCCTTGAATGTTAGCAATGATGGTTCCCTTTGGAACCCATATCTTTTTAATTGAAACATTGTTCATATGATTCTGACTTATAGGATTGTAAGTGGCATATCTCTGTTTCAGTTTATCTAATTTAAATGGTACGGATTTCGGTTTAACATAAGCGGGTTTCACAAAAATGTTTTTCAATGATTTCTGTTTCTTCCAAGGATTATATCCTAAACCAGCTTTATCATAAACAACTTTCTGACTTTCTAGAATTAAATTCAATTTCTCAGAGCTTAGGGTGAATTTATCAACTATAGGTTTCAGTTTTTCAACTTCATTAGCTAACTTCTGATTTTCTTCATGCAATTTCTTCTTGTTATCCAGAAGCAGTGTATTTTTTTTCTTCTAATGATTGGTTCTTAGTCTCAGTTCCTTGTTCTTTAAGCTAAGCTTTTTATATTCAATCATAAGCTCAAAAAAAGCATCTTGAAGCTCATCGGAAGTGAAATCGTAATCAGTATTCAGATATACCTCATTTTCGTGTCCCATTGGACACAGATTTGCAGCTTCCTGTTGCTGTTCTTCTTCTCCAGAGCTGGATTCATTACTGTCACTCCAAGTAACCATCATAGCTTTCTTCCTTAACCTCTTCGGAGCCTTCTTCAATAAAGGATACTCTGTTCGGAAGTGTCCAGGCTTTTTGCATTCATAACAAACATATTGCTCCTTATTTTCTTTGCTTTGTTCCCCCTTGATCACAGGCCTTTTCTTAAAGTTTTCTCTATTTCTTCTAAAAAATTTTCTGAACTTTCTTGTAATCAGGGCCATTTCCTCACCGTCATCAGGTTCAGAATCCTCACTTTCATCCTCATGTAGAGTAGATTTAAGAGCGATGGTTCTGTGCTTCATAGGTTCATCCTCCTCAAGATTTTGTTTCATTGAGAGCTCATGAGTCATTAAGGAACCCAACAGTTCTTCCAGTGGGAGTGAGTTGAGATCTTTGGCTTCTTGAATGGCAGTGACCTTTGCTTTCCATGCTCTAGAAAAAGACCTAAAAATTTTCCAAACAAAATCACTATTAGAGTAAAATCTACCAAGGCTTTTCAGCCCATTTATAATATCAATGAATCTAGTAAATATTTCAGTTATAGATTCACTATTTTCCATTCTAAATAATTCATACTTATGCACTAGCATACTGATTTTAGATTCTTTGACCTGGTTAGTGCCTTCATGTGTAACTTCTAGCCTATCCCAGATTTCTTTAGCAGTCATGCAAATAGATATACGATTAAACTCATTTGCATCTAAAGAACAGTAAAGAACATTCATGGCTTTTGCATTCAGCTGAGCCATTCTTTTATCATGGTCATCCCATTCAATTTTGGGTTTGAATAAGGTGATGCCATCAACATTTTTAGTAGGTGTGTGAGGTTCATTAATAATAACAGTCCATAAGTCATAGTCAAGTGCTTGAATAAAAATTCTCATACGAGCTTTCCAATAAGCAAAATTTGTGCCATTGAAAAGAGGAGGTCAATTGGTAGATTTGTTGGGAACCCGCCTATGCCGCTGATATTTCAAAACAAAAATCAGATTGCAGCGGAATCGGCATAAGCGGGATCGACGTTCATCGCATGAACGCTGTTTCTAGACCGTTCATAGTTAGATAAGGATTAATACTTTTAAAACCTTTAGGGAGATCAAATCTTCACCTTGTGCGGGTAGATGATCACCGCAAACTGAAGCTCGTGGTTTTAGGTTGAGGGTTCGTTTGAAGCCGTTCAAACGTCCGGCCTCTACGGGTATCCACACGAAGCAGAGGACCTGATCAAAGATCTCTTGTCTTCCTGGGGTGCTAGCTCCCTTGTAAAGACTTCTTTTGATGGCTGATCTCCTCTCTTTCTTTCAACTCTTGAATATGCTTGAGAGGAGGAAGAAGAAGGATGAAGAAGAGGATGAAGAAGAATCCCCACGCAGCCTTCTTTTCTTCCTTGCGTTGGATGAAGGAAGGGAAGGGGAGGAGGCCGCCAACACTTGGATCTTCTTCTTTCCTTGCTTGCGGCTGAAACAAGGAGAGGGAGAGGGTGGCCACGGCACAAGAGGGAGAGGCTTCCATGCTTCTAGGGCGCCGGCCTCATAAGCCCTTTTATAGCCATCAAGGGCTCCTCCAAAGTAGGAGCCCTAGATGACTTTCCAAAGAGGGGGCGCCGGCCCCCTCTCTTGTGCCGCACCAAGTGATCAAGGGGAGGGGCTTGCGCCCCTCCCTCTTGGTAAACCCTAGTCCACATTAGGATTTGCATTGCCCTAATGTGGTCAAGCCCTAATCCTATTAGGCTTAGCCCAAGGGTGAACCAATGGATCCAATCTAGGTAAGTCCTAATCCAATTAGTACTTGAATCAATTTTGACTCAATTGAACTCTTCAATCCTATTCCAATTAGGAATCTTATTGATTCATTAGATTAATAATTAATTGTGACTTAAGAAACCCTAATCAATATTAGGATGTATTTAATTTTAGTCCTAATCCAATTAGGACTCAATTTGAATCTGAAGTCCTAATCCAATTGGGACTTCTAGGAATCCTATTCTAAGTAGGAATTCACATTGAATTCAAAATCCTATTCTAAGTAGGATTGTGGGAATCCTAATTCAAGTAGGAATCCCAGTCCTACTCCAACTAGGATTCCCAGTCCTAATTCAATTAGGACTCTAGGAATCCTACTCGAAGTAGGACTCTTGTTTCAAGTCCAATTAATTAATTCCCTTTGTTCCTTCTTCAACTGAATATCAATCGAATTGATTATTTGTGATTCCTAATCACTATTCAACCATCAGATCGGTCAATACTTCTAGTGTGTGTGACCCCATAGGTTCTACTCTGACTGGTAGTGAGATATATTGTGATCTCTATCACAATATCATTGAAGACTCCTTTCAATGGGTTGGAACGATTCCAACTCAACTCATTAGGGTTTATCGATCATCAAGATAATCCCTATGAGTCCCACCATCCACCAGTGACACCTAGCAGCATGTAGTGGCTACCCAGCAGAATAGAATGGTGAACCTCTAGGTGCAGTTAATATGCGATACAGTCCTACTATCGTGGATCCCTACAGGACGGAGGTCATGGACAACTCGTCAAACCCCATCGTCTGTCATATGTGAAGATTTATTCGACTTAAGTTCGAGAGTGGTAAGCTCTTTCTCTACTGTGCATACTGCCCCGGCCGAGGTCTTACGAACTCAGTCTTATAAATCACATAGGATCTCTCCTTATCTATCAAGGTCGATAGATTCCTTATAGGTGCATACCCTACTCCTACAGTGAACTTACTGCAGCCAATCTACACTGCATGGACCCATATGGCTAGAGAACATGTATGTGTGCAGTCAAACTACAATAACCTCACTGTGAGTAGCCGAAGCACCGCAGGTCAAAGGACCAGTCACACTACTGCAACATCAAGCAAGTCACTGACGAGTGGATAGACATCCAAGTGACTTCTTGTATTGGTCACGCTCAGTACCCTTGTTCTTAACAAGCACCTGCACTATTACTTCAGTGTCGCCACACTGTGGACTCGAGTCTCGTTCATTCTTAAGGAAAGTAATCTGTGCACTGATCTCATCGGATTGATCACCGTCCTCGTAATGATCCATCGATCAGGAGCATTTAGAAATTAATCACCAATGATGCATGGCTCAAATTCTTAACTCTTAAGAATATGCATCATCATCTTATTAATTCTTGGACGATTCATAGACACATAAACAATATGAATGAAAAAGATGCCTTTTATTTATTCAATAATAATAAAGTCAAATACAAATTATGTCCCAGAATTAATAATGTGTCAGCCAAAAATTGGCTTCTAGGGCATACATCTAACAATCTCCCACTTGCACTAAAGCCAATCAGTCATATATCTTAGTCCCATCTTCTCAAGGTGGGCTTCAGTCTTTTGCTGACTTAGCTGTTTAGTGAATGGGTCTGCCACGTTGTCCGCGGAGTCTACTCTCTATACCTCGACATACTTCTTCTCAACATAGTCGCGTATGAGGTGGAAGCGCCACTCTATATGCTTGGACTTCTGATGAGACCTTGGCTCCTTAGCAAGGGCTATGGCGCCATTATTATCGCAGTAGAGTGTTATCGCATCTGATGACATTACATCCAATTCCGCAATGAATTTCTTGAACCAGAAGCCTTCCTTAGCAGCTTCGGAGGCGGCGATGTATTCAGCTTCCATAGTAGAATCAGCAATGATCGGTTGTTTGGAACTCTTCCAATTTACCGTACCACCATTGCACAAGAACACATATCCAGATGTTGACTTTCTATCATCGACATCAGTCATGAAGTCTGAATCTGTGTATCCTTCTACCTTCAACTCTGATGATTCTCCAAAAACCAAGAATAAATCTTTAGTTCTTCTCAAGTACTTAAGAATATTCTTCACAGCTGTCCAGTGTTCTTCACCTGGATTTGACTGATTTCTGCTTGTGACACTCACAGCAAGAGCTATATCAGGTCGTGTACATAGCAAGGCATACATGAGGCTCCCTATTGCCGATGCATAGGAAATCTTGCTCATGCGTTGAATCTCTTCAGATGTGTTGGGGCACATCTTCTTGGAGAGATGAATTCCATGCCTAAGGGGTAAAAGACCCCTTTTGGAGTTTTCCATGCTGAACCTTTTCAGCACTTCCTCTATATACATTTTCTGTGATAGGCCAAGCATCCTCTTAGATCTATCTCTATAGACCTTTATTCCCAAAATATAGGATGCTTCCCCAAGGTCTTTCATGGAGAACTCTTTTGACAACCAGACCTTGACCGAGGTTAGCATGGAAATATCATTCCCTATCAGGAGGATGTCGTCCACGTACAGTACGAGAAATACGATAGCGCTCCCACTAACCTTTTTGTAAACACACGGTTCCTCTTCATTTTTGATGAAATCAAACGTTTTGATTGCGTCATCAAAACGAGTGTTCCAACTCTGAGATACTTGCTTTAGTCCATAGATGAACCTTTGCAGCTTGCAGACCTTGTGATCTCCATCACTGGAAGTGAAACCTAGAGGCTGTTCCATATAGATATCTTCATCAAGATATCCATTCAGGAAAGCAGTTTTCACATCCATCTGCCAGATTTCATAATCATGAAATGCTGCAATGGCAAGCAGTGTTCGGATGGATTTCAGCATGGCTACAGGTGAAAAGGTCTCCTGATAGTCAATGCCTTCGCGTTGACTATACCCTTTCTCCACCAGCCTTGCCTTAAAGGTCTCTACCTTTCCATCCGGACCTATTTTTCTTTTGTAGATCCATTTACATCCAATAGGTACAATACCTTCTGGTGGATCTACTAAGGTCCAGACTTGGTTGGAATGCATGGAGTCTAACTCTGACTTCATGGCTTCCAGCCATTTCTCAGAATCGATATCAGATATCGCCTCGTTGTAGGTTTTGGGATCTTGTGTATGATCCCTATCTCCCACTAGAAACATTTTCTCAGTATCCTCTTCTAGTATACCTAAGTATCTATCGGGAGGATGGGTGACCCTACTAGATCTACGAGGTGGTCGAGGGACATCGTGTACTGGCTCTGTATGAATGGGTTCGATAGGATCCATGACTTGTTGCTTTTCAGAGACTTTCTCTTCAAGTTCAATTTTCCTCCCACTGCCTCTATCAAGGATAAATTGATTTTCCAAGAAGATGGCATGACGGCTCACAAACACATTGTGATCCTCTGAGATGTAAAAATTGTATCCTAATGACTCTTTAGGATATCCTATAAAACGAGCACTTATGGTCCTAGCCTCTAACTTGTCTGCCTGTAGTCTCTTGACGTGGGCCGGACATCCCCAAATCTTGAGATGACCAAGACTTGGTTTCTTACCATGTCATATCTCATACGGTGTGGTAGGAACTGATTTAGAGGGAACTCTATTCAATAAATAAATCGCTGTGAGTAAGGCATCTCCCCAAAGGAACATAGGTAAATCAGTGAAGCTCATCATGGACCTGACTATATCCAATAGGGTCCGATTCCTCCTCTCTGACACCCCGTTGAGTTGAGGCGTACCCGGAGGAGTCCATTATGAGACTATGCCACTGTCCTTGAGATAGTCCCGGAATTCTCCACTAAGGTATTCTCCTCCTCGATCTGATCGAAGAGCCTTAAGGGGTTTTCCAGTTTGTTTTTCTACTTCATTTTTGAACTCTTTGAACTTTTCAAAAGATTCAGATTTGTGTCTCATAAGATACACATACCCATACCGTGAATAATCATCGGTAAAGGTAATGAAGTACGAATAACGTCCCCTGGCTAGCACATCGAATAGGCCACATACATCTGTATGTACTAGGGTAAGTATTTCAGTGGTCCTCTCCCCATGTCCTACAAAGGGAAATCTGGCCATTTTTCCTTGAAGACAGGATTCGCAAACTGGATATGACTCGGAAGTCAATGAGCCGAGAAGCCCATCTTTATCCATTTTGCTCATTCTGTCCTCTCCAATATGGCCAAGCCTGAGGTGCCACAAATATTTTTGGTTTATCTCATCCCTGGATCTTTTGGATCCTTTGGCATTCACTACTTGCTCAGACACATTTATAGATACATCCATATGCAAATGATAGAGACTGTCAATCATAAAACCACGTGCGACTATTTTATTTCTTAAATAAATAGAACAGTAGTCTTTGTCAAATGTAAAAACATGACCTTTCTATGCTAGACATGAAACAGAAATCAAATTTCTGCTAGCAGCAGGTACATAATAGCAGTCTCTAAGTAATAAACTAAAACCAGACGGTAGTCGCAGATGGTAGGTGCCGACAGCCACAGCAGCAACTTTTGCCCCGTTGCCAACCCGAAGGGTTACCGCACCTTCCGCCAGCCTTCTACTTTCCTTTAGACCCTGCATGGTAGTGCACAGATGAGCACTAGAACCAGAATTTATAACCCAACTAGAAGTAGAAGAAACCGTTAGATTAGTTTCAATTATGAGCAAATCTATACCTTCTGAAGGTTTGTCACCTTTCATGTTCTTCAGGCTCTCGAGGTATGAAGGACAGTTCCTCTTCCAGTGGCTGTCGACATTGCAGTGGAAACATTTTCCTTTGTCCTTAGCCTTTTTCTTTTGAACTTCCTTCTTTGGCTTCTTGTCTTTCTTCTGCTTCTTTGTAGGCTTCTTTTTCTTCCAAGTAGACTTTCTCTTGGAACCAGAAGTCAACTCAGCAGCAAGGACATTGCCCCTTGAACCTTTCAAGGCTCCCTCAGCAGTTACCAACATGTTGATCAGTTCAGTCTTAGTGCATTCAATCTTATTCATGTGGTAGTTTACTATAAACTGACCAAATGAATCAGAAAGTGACTGTAGGATCAAATCCACTTGCAATTCCTTGTGCATGTTCATTCCGAGCTTCTCAAGCTCCTCTAGGTCCTTGATCATAGTCAGACCATGATCATGGATAGACTGTCCTTCGCGCATCTTTGTCTTGAAGAGCCTCTTGGACACTTCAAAACGAGCTGTGCGACTCTGCTCACCATACAACTCTTGCAGGTGTGCTAGTATGTCCCTAGCAGTCTTGAGATTCTCATGCTGGCATTGGAGTTCATTTGACATGGATGCCATCATATAGCATTTAACTCTAATGTCATCATCCAGCCATTTTTGTTGCATCTGTCGCTGAACATCAGTAGGACGTGCTGGTAGTGTGGGGATATCTGAATCGAGTATGTAGCCTATTTTCTCACAGCTCAAAATAATTTTGAGATTTCTAAGCCAGTCCTTGTAATTGGTTCCAGTCAATCGGTTGGTCTCAAGAATACGGGTCAAAGGGTTTGAGGCTGACATTATGATCTGCAGAGAGTAAAGATTCTAGTTAGACTTTTGTACTTGATCCTAATCTGTTCTAAGGTCTTTTAGAACAAATGTAACTCCCACTATTTTCTTGATTTCCTCACACTTCCCTGGTAGGAAAACGGAAATCCTACACGACTAGGGTTTCTAGTGGGTACTGCGGTTCCACCGATTTACATGCCACCTCACCTAACAGTTATTGATGACACATAGATTGATGAATGTACAACTCTTGTACAATGCTTCTCAAGCATGTTGCAGTGCTTCTTGGTCTCTAAGCCATGAAGACCTCACCTAACAGTTATTGGTCCCATTTCTTAGTTAAGTCAGACCCACCGTATAACCGTAGGAATAAAGTCGTCATTGGGTCCTCACCTAACAGTTATTGGTGCCCAACCCCACCTTTACCCTACAACATCTCATGTCTATAGAGAGGTCCAGCCCCCTGATGCAACTTGCCCACTGTGTCCAGCCGAGACAAATCAACATCAGAAAGACCTTAGCAGCTCTACTACAGTGGAAGACCTATTGACTTAATATTGGTTAATCAGGTCTTAGTGTTTGCAACTTGAGCTCTTCATAAGAGGTAATCGAACAATTGGCCAAGTAAGCAGGTGGGAGGCTCCCCTTACTCAGAGAGTAAGGTCCTAATTAAGTAACCACCTTTCATGCTTTCCTAGACACCAATTAGATCAATTAATCTAATATGACTTGCTCATGTCGGTTCACTCTCGACTTGATTGAGGAGGTTTTAATTTAGGTCTCAATTGGGTTTGCTACATCACATGTAAACCTATCTACCCGACTCACATTCACATCACATGCAAACGGCACATTGCAGGCAGTTATAATCGCAACAATAATTAAAGCTAAACTTTAAATAGGTGATGATCATGGATTCTAATTAGGTCGTATTACAAGCACATGCACGTCAATCGATCAATTGGTCTTCAACTCTTGAATTGGTTCCAAGCCTCCTTGATTCGATCCTTGACCAACTCTTGATCCAATCGCCATCAACCGCTTAGACCCCTGTTCATCTCATGCCTTGTCTTCAACTTGATCGTTGACGTACATCACATCACAGAAATACAACCAGATGTAAAATAAAAATAATAATAAATTACATCTTCTTTTAGGAGGCACGCAGGCCTCTCAAAACATCAAATAAGATGCATGCAAGCATCTATAAAATTACATGACATTGTAGATCACATCGCAGGTCTTTACATTTAATACCAAAAGGGTTTGAATCCTATGATCATCACCATATGCAACAATTATAATTTTCAGATCTGATAATTAATTGATTATCTCATGATATAGGTTGCTGATCATGCTAATCATGATTCTATACTTTGTAATCACATTAACAATGCTATTAGAATCATCCTTTTATCATATAAAAATCAGCATGTAAAAATCAGCACCCTAGAAAAATTCTGCATGCAGAAAATTTTCAGCATGTATGATCATTCAATTTTCAGATCTAATAAGCCTACTTATAATTAATTCTTACCTTGAACTACGAAGCCTAGGCTCTGATACCACTGTTGGAAACCCGCCTATGCCGCTGATATTTCAAAACAAAAATTAGATTGCAGCGGAATCGGCATAAGCGGGATCGACGTTCATCGCATGAACGCTGTTTCTAGACCGTTCGTAGTTAGATAAGGATTAATACTTTTAAAACCTTTAGGGAGATCAAATCTTCACCTTATGTGGGTAGATGATCACCGCAAACTGAAGCTCGTGGTTTTAGGTTGAGGGTTCGTTTGAAGCCGTTCAAACGTCCGGCCTCTACGGGTATCCACACGAAGCAGAGGACCTGATCAAAGATCTCTTGTCTTCCCAGGGTGCTAGCTCCCTTGCAAAGACTTCTTTTGATGGCTGATCTCCTCTCTTTCTTTCAACTCTTGAATATGCTTGAGAGGAGGAAGAAGAAGGATGAAGAAGAATCCCCACGCAGCCTTCTTTTCTTCCTTGCGTTGGATGAAGGAAGGGAAGGGGAGGAGGCCGCCAACACTTGGATCTTCTTCTTTCCTTGCTTGCGGCTGAAACAAGGAGAGGGAGAGGGTGGCCACGGCACAAGAGGGAGAGGCTTCCATGCTTCTAGGGCGCCGGCCTCATAAGCCCTTTTATAGCCATCAAGGGCTCCTCCAAAGTAGGAGCCCTAGATGACTTTCCAAAGAGGGGGCGCCGGCCCCCTCTCTTGTGCCGCACCAAGTGATCAAGGGGAGGGGCTTGCGCCCCTCCCTCTTGGTAAACCCTAGTCCACATTAGGATTTGCATTGCCCTAATGTGGTCAAGCCCTAATCCTATTAGGCTTAGCCCAAGGGTGAACCAATGGATCCAATCTAGGTAAGTCCTAATCCAATTAGTACTTGAATCAATTTTGACTCAATTGAACTCTTCAATCCTAATCCAATTAGGAGTCTTATTGATTCATTAGATTAATAATTAATTGTGACTTAAGAAACCCTAATCAATATTAGGATGTATTTAATTTTAGTCCCAATCCAATTAGGACTCAATTTGAATCCGAAGTCCTAATCCAATTGGGACTTCTAGGAATCCTATTCTAAGTAGGAATTCACATTGAATTCAAAATTCTATTCTAAGTAGGATTGTGGGAATCCTAATTCAAGTAGGAATCCCAGTCCTACTCCAACTAGGATTCTCAGTCCTAATTCAATTAGGACTCTAGGAATCCTACTCGAAGTAGGACTCTTGTTTCAAGTTCAATTAATTAATTCCCTTTGTTCCTTCTTCAACTGAATATCAATCGAATTGATTATTTGTGATTCCTAATCACTATTCAACCATCAGATCGGTCAATACTTCTAGTGGGTGTGACCCCATAGGTTCTACTCTGACTGGTAGTGAGATATATTGTGATCTCTATCACAATATCATTGAAGACTCCTTTCAATGGGTTGGAACGATTCCAACTCAACTCATTAGGGTTTATCGATCATCAAGATAATCCCTATGAGTCCCACCATCCACCAGTGATACCTAGCAGCATGTAGTGGCTACCCAGCAGAATAGAATGGTGAACCTCTAGGTGCAGTTAATATGTGATACAGTCCTACTATCGTGGATCCCTACAGGACGGAGGTCATGGACAACTCGTCAAACCCCATCGTCTGTCATATGTGAAGATTTATTCGACTTAAGTTCGAGAGTGAAAAACTCTTTCTCCACTGTGAATACTGCCCCGGCCGAGGTCTTACGAATTAAGTCTTATAAATCACATAGGATCTCTCCTTATCTATCAAGGTCGATAGATTCCTTATAGGTGCATACCCTACTCCTACAGTGAACTTACTGCAGCCAATCTACATTGCATGGACCCATATGGCTAGAGACCATGTATGTGTGCAGTCAAACTACAATAACCCCACTGTGAGTAGCCGAAGCACCGCAGGTCAAAGGACCAGTCACACTACTGCAACATCAAGCAAGTCACTGACGAGTGGATAGACATCCAAGTGACTTCTTGTATTGGTCACGCTCAGTACCCTTGTTCTTAACAAGCACCTGCACTATTACTTCAGTATCGCCACACTGTGGACTCGAGTCTCGTCCATCCTTAAGGAAAGTAATCTGTGCACTGATCTCATCGGATTGATCATCGTTCTCGTGATGATCCATCGATCAAGAGCATTTAGAAATTAATCACCAATGATGCATGGCTCAAATTCTTAACTCTTAAGAATATGCATCATCATCTTATTAATTCTTGGACGATTCATAGACACATAAACAATATGAATGAAAAAGATGCCTTTTATTTATTCAATAATAATAAAGTCAAATACAAATTATGTCCCAGAATTAATAATGTGTCAGCCAAAAATTGGCTTCTAGGGCATACATCTAACAAGATTGCCCTTCGGCAACAGAGGATCACATAGTGGCTGCCATGACCTTTAACTCTTGATTGTTAGATCAAAAGGTTTCTGGAGTACCAGGCTCTGATACCACTTGTTGCCTAGAGGTGCAATCCAAGAGGAGGGATGAATTGGGTCTCTTTAAAAATTATTAATGTTAAAACATATGGAGAGTATGAGTCACTAATATCTTATAGATTCAGCAGCGAAAATGAGATTGCACAAATATGATAGTAAATAAAAGTTAGGAATGCAGTAAGGAATATGCAGAGAAAAGGAAGAGAAAAACTACAATCACAAACACCAAGGTTTATAGTGGTTCGGTGCACTCCCAGCACCTACATCCACTCCTCAAGCCTAGCTTAAGATTTTCACTATAACCCAACAGATTACAGCCTGATTATTTTTCGGGCTCACAATCAAAAATTCAGTTAGTTTTCCCAGGCAACCAACCGAAAATCTTTTGTTTTTCGGAATCACAAATAACCCAGTTGGTTTTCAGACAAACCAACCAAAAGCTTTACACCGTTTGTTCTTCCGATCTCACAAACAACCCAGTTGGTTTTCAGATGAACCAACCAAAACTATCACCCTTGCTGAATATACCTGATTCAGCAACTTTCAATCAAGGCTTGGAAGAGCCTTTACAAGTTTCAAACCAATGAAACTGTTACAGCAACAATTAATCCAACTAAAAGAATGCTGTAACTGAAAACTTAAAGCTTCAGAGCATATAAAAAATAATTCAATGAAAGCAAAAGCTGAAGCCGATGAAGTAGTTTGCTGTGGAAAGATGTTCCAATGTCTGAACAGCAGCTCTTCACGATGCAGTGAGAAACTTCAACTGATCTCCTCACAAGAGAAAGTTTCTGATTACAGTGCTGGTGAGGAAGATGAACTGTTAAGCTTTTCTTCTCTTTTTCTCAGTGGAAATTTTTTGTTTTCAATGGAATCTTTTTTCTTTTCCTGTTGTTTCTATTTTGAGGTTCCCTCATATTTATAGACAAATTCTTCGGCGGGATTTGAATTCATTTCTTCCTGTTCTGATGAGAATCTTTTTCTGTTACAGAAGAAGACAAAAATCGTTCACAGCTTTCCGTTGTGGTCCCAGCAGTACAAGGGTCGACTCATGTATCTCAGGGGTCGACTCATGTTCTTTCTGGATCGGCACTTCAAATCGTGGAGAGAGCTTTTGCTGTGTCATCCTCAAAGGGTCGACTCTTAATTCTTAAGGGTCGGCTCATCTTCATCAGGAGTCGGCTGTTTAAACAAAAGGGTCGACTCATCTTCATCAGGAGTCGCTTCTTTAAACACAAGGGTCGGCTCACGCTTTAGTTTTTCGGCCGGCGCTGAGATTGAGCAGGAGTTGACTCTTCAAACGCAAGGGTCGACTCTTCAATTTCGGGGGTCGACTCATTTTATACAAGGGTCGACTCTTCAAGCTTTTCTTAGGCGATAAAAACTTTCTGTTTACTTTAAACTACACAAGGGTCGACTCATGTTTTGCGGAGGTTGACTCTTTGACTGTGTTCCTTGAATAAAACTTATCAAAATCAACTTAAACTTATCCTTTTTGCTTAGAAGTTGACTCAAGTCTTTCAAACAGAAAACTTTTGACTTCTTCTCTGATCTCCATAGACTAGATTAAGATCAATTCCTTTTAGAACATGTCCAATGAGATATTTGCGAAGAACTAAGATTTTGCAGTGCTTCAATTCTTCTGATTTTTCTTGACTTATAAAACTTCACAATTAAGCCAATGTCATTAGTACATAACATGATCTCAAGTATTTTGTAATCATCAAAATTCATTCTTTAGGGTTGACAGCACTTAATCAGGGTTTGACCTAATTGGATTAGGTTCAACCCAAGGAGATTAGGCTTCCCTGATTGATGGAACTTGATCAAATTGGATTGGATTTGATCTGCATCATGCGGATCTTAAAGTCCACATGAACATGTGATGACTCATTGGGACAAATATCTTTTCATCCAATGCATGGCGCCATCCTGATTTGATTAGGATTATTAATACTTGATTAATGGCACCATGGGACAAGTGGCAACCATCTAAAGGGGGGGCGTCATGAGATTACATCTCGTGATATGTTTAAATAGGTAAAAACAGTCTCCCTCATGTCGCATGACACATGGCATAAATCCATGGGAGGCGTCATGAATTGGTGTTTGAATTCAAATTCAAACACACCACTAGATAAATTTTTATCATGTGGATTAATTGACCAATTAAATGAGGTTGAGCGTGTGATTAGGAATCAGAATTTAAAGGAATGCAACACAAATGAAGAAGTCATTTATGGTCGCATGATTGTTTCCCTTCTCCCACCCGCATGGAATTTGAAATTCAAATTCAAATCAGCCCCAAGAAGAATCATATGGTTAATTGACCTTGTGATCCACCATCTGATATGGATTAGTTGGCATGAGTTTGAATTCAAAATGAAGGGGATGCAATGCTTATAAAAGGAAGTGTTCCTTTGTGTCGCCAAGAGAGAAAAAAAAAAGGGAAGTCACCTTCTCCACGCCTCCTCTTCATCCTCTCCATTGTCCTCCACGCATTAGGTTTTAGGGATTTCCTTTTAGGGATTGTAGATCAGATCTCAAGTCCCTTCCATCCCTATAAACTGTTCTTCCTTCTTCTTCCAAGAAGTTCAATCAAAGGTTGATTGATTCTAGGAAGAACAAAATCAGCCTCAGCAGGGGTTCGCGAAAGCTAGCACTTCCGCGGGATCAGATCAACCGAAGCTTCGTGTGGACGATCTGTAGAGGCCATACACATGTGTGGCTGCGAGGTTTGAGCATCATATTCATTTGTCTCTGTGATTCATAAAGGTATAAATTTAGAGATATAATTTTGTGCTAAGTTTTTTTAATCGGGTTCAATTCCTCGAGGGTTCATACCTCTTTTGGGGCTCCTCACGGAGTGATCTCCAGATCTCATTCAATGAGCATTCGGAGATAGATTGGATCCAAAATTAGTCGAGTTTAGAACTTTACTAATGCTCTTATTTTCAGATCTAATGATAATCATGCATAGTTGGTTTTATGCATAATTGTTTAAACGGTCTTGATATTTATTTATGATCTATTCTGCATGCTAGAATTAAAATGTTTAATTCTATCTTTCCGCTGCGATTTAAACATTAAGAACTACGTGTGGCTTGATCTCCCTTTCGGAGGGGTACGTGGCAATCCGATCAGGTGCAGCCATGGTTTTTAAGAAAAAAAATTTAATTTTCAGCATGCAGCCCGTTGTAAATAAACCATCATTTGGTGCTTGCTTCAACCCATAAGGAGCCTTCTTCAACTTATATACTTTGTCTTCATGACCTACTTTAATATACCCCAAAGGTTGTTCTACATAAATTTTTTCTTCGAGAAAGTCATTCAAGAATGCCGATTTCACATCAAGTTGATAGATTTCTCATTTGTGTTAAGAGGCCAAAGAAAGAACCAATCTAATAGTCTCCAACCGATTAACGGAAGCAAATACTTCACCAAAATCAACTCTGGATTGTTGCTTATAACCTTTTGTTACCAACCTTGCTCTGTATCTTTGAACTTCTCTCTTTGCTTTTTTTTTTCTTGTACACCCACTTCACACCAATTGATTTTTTTTCTTATGGTAAGCTTGTCAAAACCCAAGTATCATTCTTCTTAATTGCCTTGATCTCTTCACCATTACTTTCTTCCACTTATCTTCTTGAATAGCCTCTTCAAAGCATATAGGATCACAATCCATAAAAAACAATACAAATTTAGAATATTATCTTGATTCTTCGTAGCTTCATAAACTTCTCTCAAACTTTTTATTTTGAGTGGCATTTCATTAGAACTTTCTCCTGATGATAAGGATGATGATGAAGAAGGAAATCCTTGAAGAGGTGATTGTGGCTCATTCTCAACTTGTCTTGGCACTTCTTCTTGTTCAACTTGTAGCTCAACTAGAATATCCTCATTTGGTTGCAATCCCACATGCCGTCTTCTTGAAATACGACATCTCTACTCATGAACATATTTTTTGTAATTGGATTGTACAACTTGTAGCCCATTGCTTGTCTACCATAACCAGGAAAGATACACTTTTCACCCTTATCATCAAGCTTTATCCTTCTAGCCTCCGAAATTTTAGCATATGTACATCCAAAAACTCTAAAATGAGAGACATTTGATTTGAAAGAGCTCCAAGCTTCTTTCGGTATCTTCAAGTAAATACTCTTTGTAGGACATCTATTCAATAAGTAGACGGCACATTCAACTGCTTCGACCCAAAATTTTCTAGCCATCTTTTTTTCTTTCAACATACTCCTTGTCATGTCCAAGGTTGTTCGATTTTTTCTTTCGGCAACACCATTAAGTTGAGGCGTGTAGGATGGAGTCACTTGATGCATAATTCCATGCTTCTTACAATAATCTTCAAAGAGATCGAAAGTATACTCTCCACCTTTATCGAATCTCAAAACCTTCAATTGGTAACCACTTTGCTTCTGAACAAAAGCTTTAAATTCCTTGAAAATATTCAATGCATCAGATTTTCTTTTCAAGAAATACACCCAAGTCTTTCGGCTAAAATCATCAATGAAAGTAAGAGAGTATCGATTCTTGCCATTTGACATAGGGTTCAAAGGGCCACAAATATCAGTGTGCACAAGATCCAATGGTTTTGATGCTCTCCACTTCATTTTTTTAGTAAATTTTGATCTTTGATGCTTGCCAAGAATACACCCTTCATACACTTGACGTGGATGATCAATGAGTGGTAACCCCTTCACCATGTTCTTTGTAGCCAAGAGTTTCAAACATCCAAAGTTAACATGCGCAAATCTCAAATGCCACAACCAAGAATTGTTATGTTTAATTGAGCTAAGACATTTGAGTACATCATGTTGAATATGTAAAGGAAACATTCTACCATGGAATATTTTTATATTAGTAATTAAATTACAATAACTATCTCACAAAGTAAGAGAGCGGTTATTCATACTAACACTATAATTTTTCTCCAAAAGTTGATCCAAGCTCAAAAGATTTCTATACAAATTTGGAACATAATAGACATCAAAAATAAAATCATGATTGCTATTCTTGAGCTTGATGAGAATAATACCTTTGCCTTGCACCGAAATTTTGGAGTTGTCACTAAAAGTAACATAGCCTTGCATACTTTCATCCAAATCAACAAACAATTTCTTCTTCTCTGTCATGTGGTTGCTTGCGCCAGTATCAAGATACTATGCGTTGTTTTCATTTTTCTCATTCCTATTATGACCCAACAACAAAGTTGAAGTCACCCCATCAATACTCTTTCTCAATGATATTAGCTTGCTCTCCAACTTCATTGCCTTGTTTTGCCCAACATTCATTGCTACAGTGCCCATACTTGTGACTAATGAAGTATCGCACATTTCTCTTGTCAAAGCTTTGTTAATTGAAATGATGATTGAAATTGCCTATTGACCTTCCTCTTGGAGGGAATGATAATTGGCTTCTTCTACCATGCCTTCCACCTCTTCCTCTATAATAGGAATGTCTTCCTTGATTACTAAATCCTCTTCTTTGACTTCCATAACCTCTTCCACAGCCTCTATAACTTCTTTCTTGGTTCTCATAGCTTCTACCTCGGCCTATTTGAGTACTAGCAACATGACATTCTTTCTTGACATCTTGCAAAGAGAGCTTGGATTGGAAAGCTTGTTCTAAAGAATTAGAAGACTTCTTGCTCAATCTATGCTTATGAATTTGTAGTATTCCCATCAAATGATCAATTGTCATGGTGCTCAAGTCTTTTGTCCCTTTAATGACTACCACCACATGCTCAAATTTTGGGGTCAAAAAATGTAAAATTTCTCCATCGCCCTCACATCATCAATCTCCTCACAATTACATCATCAATCTCCTCACAATTTCTTTTCATTTCATTCACAATTGACAATGCTCTTGAAAAATAATCTGAAACGGACTCCAACTCTTCAAATTCTCTTCCCAAAATTTGGAGCCTCACTTTCATAACTTTTTCAATACCCCTATGAGCATTCTTAAGAATTTTTCATGACTCCTTTGAAGTTTTGGCATTAGAAATTTTCTCAATATTAGCTTCATCAATGACTAGGTAGAGAGCCAATAAAGCTTTTTTGTTTCTTTTCTGCTGATCCAAAGATTGATTTTGATGATCACAAAACCTTGAAGTATAATTACTAATGTTTGTATTGCAAGAAGAAAGATATTTATTTTGCAAGAAACATAACAAGTTGGAAGAATAGAAGAAGGCCTCAAAAATTCTCAAAAAGTTGAAAGAAAGCTATACTTCATTAGCCCAAGTTTCAAGTTCAAAGGATTTAAGTTGGAGGAGCAAATTCAAAGAAAAATTCAAAAGAATAGTCCTCGAGTCGACTCCTGAAAGTTCAGAGACGATTCTGGCACTCTAGAGTTTCAAGGAACAGTACTTGAGTCGACTCCCGGACTCTGCGAGTCGACTCCGACTGTAAACAGACAAAAAGACAGAGAGTTGATTTTCAGCGCTACAATGCTCGAGTCGACTCCAACTACAGCCGAGTCGACTCCTAGCTACAGTGCCGGTAGACTCCTATTCACGGTCGACTCCTGCTTCAATCGAGTCGACTCCTTCTTCAGCCGAGTCGACTCCTGCTTCAGTCGAGTCGACTCGAGCACGCTGGGAGGCATAACGGCTAGTTTTTTCTCAACTCCAACGACTCTATTTTTGTCTCTAACGGCTAGATCTTTGTTCCCACACCATCCAAAGCTATAAAAACAAGGAAAGAGCTAGGGGAGAAGTTAAGGAAGTGGGAGAAAATACATAGGGAAGAGATTTCAAGAGAAACCTCCCAAAAGCACAAAAGGGCCATTCAAAGCAAAAGAGAGAGAAGAAGAGCATCTGAGTGAATCTCAAAGCTTCCTCTCCAACTGTGTGCTGCCTTAGTGATCCTCTACCTCGTGCGAAATCAGAAGAGGGTCAAGTAAAGAAGCCGAGTTCCTTCATTTGCAAAACTTGGTTGAGGGCTTCTTCTCTTTACTCTATTTGTTTATATTTGCTATATCTGCTTGTTTAAGAAGCTTGTATTTGCTTTAAATTCTTGTTCTAATATCTTGTAACTTGATTCAATCCCTTGATTGAATCAAGGGGTTAAGATTTGTTGGTGAGCCAAAGGAAAAATCAATGATGTAAGGTTGTGGTTGGTGAACCGGAAAAAACCAACTGGGTTTGATTGTGAATCCGAAAAAATAATAAGTTGGTTCTAGTCGGTGAGCCTGTGAAAACCGACCGAGTTCGTTATGATCTCGTGAAAACAACAAGTTAGGTTGTGAGCTTGTAAAACAACCGGCTGTAATCTGAGGGATTATGGTGAAATTTTCAAGAGATCTTGGAAAGTGGATGTAGGTGCTGGGGTGCACCGAACCACTATACATCTTTGTGTTTGTGATGCCTTATCTCTTTGTTGCCCAGATAGACAACCCAAGAGGGGGGGTGAATTGGGTTTTAAAATAATTTAGGTATTTAAAACGTTTGTGGATGACTAATTAATGCTTTAGCGTGATGATTAATTCGTTACTATGTGTTGTGAATGAAATGAGAGAAATAGAAAGAGACAACCAATCACAAACACAAAGTTTTATAGTGGTTCGGAGCTAACCCTTGCTCCTACGTCCACTCCCCAAGTCTTACTTGGGAATTCACTATAACCCCTTGGATTACAGCCGGTTGTTTTACAAGCTCACAACCTAACTTGTTGTTTTACGAGCTCACAACGAACTCGGCCGGTTTTTCCAGGCTCACCGACTAGAACCACCCCGATTGTTTTCCCGGGATCACAATCGAACCCTTACACGTTGGTTTTAACCTAGGCTCACCAACTAACCTCTACACCCTTGATTCAATCCCCCGATTGAACCAAGCAAAGATAAGATGTAAAGAAAAAGGACAAACAGAAAAACAAAGCATCTCAAAAGCAGATAAATAACAATATAAACTGAAGAGAGGTTAGAAGCCCTCAAACACGTTTGAGTTGGAGTTGAGTAGGGCTTCTTTAACTTCGGGTCTCCTCTTGAATGTCTGGTCGACTTGAATGCAGGAGGAGTCTTCTTTAAATGCTGGGAAGAGGAAGTTGGATGGAGTTAATGTCGCTCTTCCCTCTTTTCGTTGAAAACCAACTTGCAGAGAATGAAAGCTTGATCTCTTTGAATGGAATGGTGGTTCTCTACCTTGCTACAGTCCTCTGTGGCTATTTAAGCCATCCCCCACGGAAACTAGCCGTTAGAGACCTTTTTCTGCCCGTTCTGCACACTCTGCACAACCTGACAATATGTCCGTTGGGGAGTCGGAGTCGACTCGCACGATCCGGAGTCGACTCGGCTGTAGCGGGAGTCGACTCATGCTTTTCTGGAGTCGACTCGGCTGTAGCGGGAGTCGACTCATGCTTTTCTGGAGTCGACTCGGCAACTGTTCCGGATTTGAATTAAAGTAGCCTTTTCGACTGGGAGTCGACTCGTCTTGACCCGGAGTCGACTCGCCAACTTCTGGAGCTGACTTGGCATTTTCGGAGTCGGCTCATCTCATGAAATCCATGGAGCTAATTTTCAACTTGGCCCACTCGAGTCGACTCGACAATCTTGGGAGTCGACTCGGCGCTCAGAGCCCGAACTTTCGATCTTCTATCTTTTGGCTCGTCCAGTCTTGGAGTCGACTCGAACTTCTCCGGAGTCGACTCGGCTATCAGTTTCCGAAACATAGCCTTCTGCCTTTTTGGTGTAGCGCTGCCTTGGAGTCGACTCGAGCTGTCTGGGAGTCGACTCGGCTCTCAGAGATAGTAAATCGGTCTTCTGTCTTTTTGGGGTCGCGCTCTCTCGGAGTCGACTCGCGTATTGCGGGAGTCGACTCGAATCTCAGAGTCCGAAAACTGCTCTCTGACTTTTGCCTTGTGAACCACTGAGAGTCGACTCTCGCTTTCTTTGGAGTCGACCTACCAACCATCGGAGTCGACTCGCGTTCCACAGGAGTCGACTCGAATCTCAGGGTCGAAATTCGCTCTCTGACTTTTCTGTCTGTAACTCCTTGGAGTCGACTCATACTACTCTGGAGTCGACTCGGTAAACATCGGAGTCGACTCGCGCACTTCAGGAGTCGACTCGTTGACAGGTTTTGAGTTGATGCTTTCTGTTTGTCTGTCTGTTCTCAGTTGGAGTCGACTCGTACTGGTCTGGAGTCGACTCGAGCCCGTGCCAGTGATTCTGATACGCTTGGAGTCGACTCGTAATATCCTGGAGTCGACTCAAGTCTCAGACTTTGGCTCAAACTGACTTCATACCTTATCCAAAATATCTTGAACCAAGTCTAGAAACACTTAGACACGATTTTCACTGAAACACTTAATTGAATTTATTAGTAAACATAAGATATACTCAAATGCTTTGAGCTCATCAAAATCAAATAGGGGTTTTAATCAATCACTCCACAATCTCCCCCTTTTTGATGATGACAAAACTTTGAGTATATGTAAAGTGAATTGCTCAATAAACAAGGAAATAAAATCCATAAATCAATTCAAGTGTCTGGTTATTTGATTTATCCAATCTTGAAAGGTGTGAAACAATAAATTTTGGAGTTAAAGCTCCCCCTTTCATTTGGAATTATATAAGCCTTCATATCATGCAATCAATTGTTTGGCTTATATATATTTAATGATTTAGCTTTCTTAAAAATTCAGATTCTCCCCCTCAACATACGTATTCTACTTTGTTTTGATTCTCTGAATTTTCTTTTAATGCATTGAAGTTTTTGAACTGAAATTTTTGGTTTTTAGAGGAAAATCTGTCAATTTGTTCTTGAGTAGGATTCGGCTAATCTCCGAATATCCCTTGAATAGATTCTGGAGATTACTCCATTAGGAGCCCCAACAGAGAGATAATGAGCCTCGAGGTACCAAATCCACTAAGAACAAATTATGTTTTAATTTTTATTTTGATTCATTTTATGTTGATTCCATTTACATATCTATTAAATATTTCTCCCCCTTTTTGTCATCGTATCAAAAAGGAGGTAATCAGAACACACAATCAATCATAGATCAAATGGCACAGAATTGCAGAAAATATGGCTACTCATTGTATTGATTTGTATGTAAATACATTTGAGAATACAATAAGTAAAGCAAAACAATACATGTCAACACAAAAACAGCTAAGGTCTCCTCGAGGAGGATGCGGGTCCCCGGGGCATGCGCTCTGCAAGAAGTGTGACTGCATTGGTGACGTGCTCGAGCTGTCGGATAATGGCCGAGGTGGCCCTGCTATGTGTCTGATGACCCAAAGATTGATTCAAAGATTGATTTTGATGATCACAAAACCTTGAAGTATAAATACTAATGTTTATGTTGCAAGGAGAAAGATATTTATTTTGCAAGGAACATAGCAAGTTGGAAGAATACAAGAAGGCCTCCAAAGTTCTCAAGAAAAGTTGGAAGAAAGCTACAATTCATTGGCCCAAGCTTCAAGTTCAAAGAATTCAAGTTGAAGGAGCAAATTCAAAGAAAAATTCAAAAGAATAGTCCTCGAGTCGACTCCTGGAAGTTTCGAGTCGACTCTGGCACTCTAGAGTTTCAAGGAACAGTGCTCGAGTCGACTCCGGGACTCTACGAGTCGACTCCGACTGAGAAAAAATAAAAAGACAGAGAGTTGATTTTCTGCGCTACAGTGATCTCGAGTCGACTCCCAACTTCAGGAGTCGACTCCCAACTTCAGGAGTCGACTCCCAACTTCAGGAGTCGACTCCCAGCTACAGTGCCGGCAGACTACTATTCACAGATCAACTCCTGTTTCAGCCGAGTCGACTCCTACTTCAGCCGAGTCGACTCGAGCACGCTGGGAGGCATAACGGCTAGTTTTTTCTTGATTCCAACGGCTCTATTTTTGTCTCTAACGGCTAGATTTTTGTTGGGACTCCATCTAAAGCTATAAAATCAAGAGAAGAGCTAGGAGAGAAGGTATGGAAGTGGGAGAAAATATTTAGGAAAGAGATTACAAGGGAAATCTCCCATAAGCACAAAAAGGGCCATCCAAAGAGAAATAGAGAGAAGAAGAGCTTCCAAGTGTATCCTAAAGCTTCCTCTCCATCCGTGTGCTGCCGCGGTGATCCTCTACTTCGTGCCAAATCAGAAGAGGGTCAAGTAAAGAAGAAGTCGAGCTCCTCCATCTTCAAAACTCGTTTGAGGGCTTCTCTTTACTCTATCTGTTTATATTGTTATATTTGCTTGTTTAAGAAGCTTTGATTTGTTTTATTCTTTGTTTTAATATCTTGTAACTTGATTCAATCAAGGGATTGAATCAAGGGGTTAAAGGTTTGTTGGTGAGCCAAAGGGAAAACCAACGGTGTAAGGTTTGTTGGTGAGCCAAAGGGAAAACCAACGGTGTAAGGTTTGTTGGTGAGCCAAAGGGAAAACCAACGGTGTAAGGTTTGTTGGTGAGCCGAAGGAAAAACCAACGGAGATAGGTTTGTTGGTGAGCCAAAGGGGAAAACCAACGGAGATAGGTTTGTTGGTGAGCCGAGGGTAAAACCAACGTGTAAGGGTTTGATTGTGAGCCCGGAAAAACAATCGGGGTTGGTTCTAGTCGGTGAGCCTGTAAAAACTGACCGAGTTCGTTGTGATCTCGCAAAACAACAAGTTGGGTTGTGAGCTTGTAAAACAACCGACTGTAATATAAGGGATTATAGTGAAATTTCCAAGAGGTCTTGGGGAGTGGATGTAGGTGCTGGGGTGCACCGAACCACTATACATCCTTGTGTTTGTGATGCCTTATCTCTTGTATTTCATGCCTTCCATTCATGCTTGATTGTGTAATATCTCTAGCTTTGTTTTCTATAGAGTTATAAGTGATTTGCTTAGCTTCCACTCCATTCTTACCATACACATAGATTAAAATTGATCATACAACTATAAGTTAGTTTTAGATCAATTGCACCCTAAAGCCATAGTATAATTGCTCTAGCTTAATCTTCCACTGCTTTACTTGTAATTGCCTAGAGCTTAAGTAATTAACATCTTATTATTCCGCTGCATTCTATTCAAAGTAAAAATTCGGGAACATAATTTTTAGAAAACCCAATTCACCCTCCCTCTTGGGTTGTCACCTTGGGCAACAAGTGGTATCAGAGCAGGTGCTCAAGATTAATTGTTGATCTCACGATCAAGAGCCAAAGATCATGACAACTCAAATAGATAGTTTTCTAGGAGAGGGACAGTTAATTGATAGGCCTCCACTGTTTAATGGCATAGACTACACATATTGGAAAGCACGCATGCGCATTTTTATTCAATCACAAAACTATTATTTATGGAAAATCATAATAAATGACCTTCACACACTCTCTCAAACTATTAATGAAAAGGACTTAGCACAATTGAATGCTAATGCTATGAACATATTATATTGTGCTATTCATGAAATGAAGTTTAATGAAATTTCTGCATGCTTATCTGCTAAGGAGATCTGGGATACTTTAGAAAATATTTATGATAAATCTCAGATTAGCTCACATGTGCTTCAATTGCGTACTAACAATGAGATTGCAGAATCCTCCACAGTAGCCGAGTCGACTCCCAGTTTGTCCGAGTCGACTCCTAGAGAAGAACAGTCTGAAAGGCAGAGACACAGTCTTGAAGACCCTGTGAACGAGTCGACTCCAAGTAGTTCCGAGTCGACTCCCAAGTTAGCCGAGTCGACTCCGACAAGGCCCGAGTCGACTCCGAGGCAGAATAATTCAAAAGACAGAGAATCATCTTTTAGGCCTCTGAGAACGAGACGTCTCCCGAAGATCTCGAGTCGACTCTCAAGTCAGTCGAGTCGACTCCAAGTAAACTCGAGTCGACTCGAGGAAGAAATAACAGCAAGAAAATTCAAAAGCTTCCTAAAGTCAAAGAAGAAGAGGAAGCAAGAAGAAAGGAAGAAAGAGATAAAAAGCAAGAAAGCTAGAAGCAACAATGAACTACAAGAGGTAACTAACTTATGTTTTATGGCACTAGAAAATAAAGTAAAATCTGAATCTAGTGAATTTCATGAAGAATTTTCTTATGATGAACTTTTAAATGCTTTCCATGATTTGTATGGTGAATGTAGAAAATTAGCTATGAAAAATAAAAATCTTAAAAAGCTAAATTTGCAAATTTCAAAAGAAAGAAATTCTATTGCTGAAATACAAGACAAACTAAATTCTGAAAATAAAAGCTTAAGGTTAAATTCAGAAGAATTGATTCAGAAAAATCATAGCTTAATCAAAACAAACCAAAACTTGAGTAAAGAAGTTGACCAACTAAAATCTCCTATTAACAAGTTCACTGTAAGTTCAGAAAGATTAAAAATGATGTTTGAAAGCCAACATGCTGATTTTGATAAATCAAAATTTGGCTTGATTCCTTCACTTAGCAATGAATCCCTAAAGAAAAATGTTTTGAATTTATCAAGCAAACCATTAAATAAGATAACATATTTCGAACATGAAAAGAATGGACATAACAACTTTACCTATCGTTCTAACATAATTAAATCAAGTAGTAAAGTTATTATAATTAAACAAATTTGGGTTCCAAAAGGAACCATATGTCCTAACTCTCAAGGACCCAAGCAAGCTTGGGTACCCAAAATGAAAATATGAGGATGTAGACATAGATGTGCCAAGATACCCATGGAACAAATAGAACCTTCATACAAATGGGTGCTCTAGACACACATCAAAAATGAAACTTAAAATATACTTATGAAAAGTAATTTTAAATGAAATAATAATAATAATAAAATTAGTAATCCTTGCATCTCATCATTATTTTTGCTTTAATATTTGATATGAATTGCTAGTATTGATCAATTTTGTGATATAGAAAATACTTTTGGAAATATAATCAAATCATTTCATTTTATAGTATACTTTACTCACTATTGGATAAGTTGCTAAATGATTAAACAATTTATTAAGAATAACTCTATGAATTCTCTATATGCTTGATTGAGAGTTTTTATCCATGGCATTATTGTTTAAATGATAATGTGTACTTGGTATGCTTTTGAATATATGCACTATGAATACCAAGATTAAAGAAACCATCTTTGGCATATAAAATCAACTCATGCTAGTATGTACTTAATCTCAAAAGACCTTGTCATTGCCTTACTTAGATTATCTTCTAAAAGGTCAAAGCTTGCTATGCATGTTAATTAAGGAAACAAACAAAATCAATTTCTAAATCTAATGATGTTGTTTCCAATACTAAGTTTTCAAAAGCTTACACTGGCTTTGTTCTTGGCACGTAAATTGAAATATTTTCTGCATTGGCACAAACTCACAAAAAGGGTTCAAATGAAAAAGGTTTGCAAAAGTATCATGGGATAGTCTTGAAAACCAATTTTTTATCAAGTTGTGCATAGAAAATAATATTGAATACAATTGTTTCAGCACCAAGGACACCATAAGTAAAATAGGATTAATAGAATTCTTGAAGAAATAAAAAGACAATTGTGTATGATAGTCATCTACTTAAATAATTTTTAAAAAAAAAAGCTATCATCACTGCTTGTCATACATATGATTTCTATTAGATCTATTTTTTGATGAAAACTCCTTTTGATCTTCTGAAAAAATGGAAAATGAACCATTGCATATCTTTCACATTTTTCAGTCGTACATGTTATGCTTAATATGCTCTTATGAAAATAATGCCAAATCTGATAGAGATATGTCTACCCTTGGATATCATTCATCAAGCAATGCATATAGAGTATTCAATGAAAAGTTTTTAGGTGCAAAAATATCAAGGTATCTTATTCTTTATGAGACTACTGATTTATTATCAAAATACTAAAATTAAATTATATATGTATATGGTTAATCTTTTACATATAACAATCTAAAAACTTGTTAATAATTATAACCAAATTGAGTTTTTCAGAAATACATTTAATGAAGAAAAATTGTTTGCTTAGAAGATGAAATAGATCTTGATTCTTGCATGATTAGAAGTAAAGATCACCATTATTATTTGCTTGCTTTATGAGCTTTATATTCTATCAAATGAGTGTGTAGAATGGACTCCTATATGCTTACTTTATTAAAGAAGATATATGTTAAATAACCACCATATTTGAAAACACTCATTACAAATATGATAAAGCAATATATAATTTGGAACAAGCATCAAAAGCATAATATAAAAGCTTAAGTAACCTTTTTGATAGAAAGTAATAGTGATAAATCTACACATCAAAAAGAAGAATTTGTGATATCTTATTTGCTCAAAATATGCATTGATGACATCATTTTTGGTTCTACTAATGAAGAGTTATATGAAGATTTTACTGAGCTCATGTAAGGTGAGTTTGAAATACGTATGATGAATGAATTAACATCTTCTCTCAAACTCCAAATTAAGACAAACAAGAAAGGAAATCTTCATTGACCAAAGTTAGTCCACAAGAAAGCTCTTATAGAAGATTGGCATGAAGAAGGTATGTCTATAACCCCATCTTGTAGAATTTGAAAAGGATGAGCAAAGTAGATCTATTATTTTAAAGCTGTAGTGAAGCATGATAGAATAATTATTTTATCATACAGCTAGTAGACCAGATTGTATGCTCATTATGTGCACTTGTGCAAGCCTTCAATCTAAGTTTAATAAATCATATTTTATTGATAACAAATAAATCATAATCTGAATTTTGATAGAAGCAACTGTTTAAGATAAGTTGATTAAAACTTAGCTAGCATGTCTTATTAATAATTATCTTAAGCAAATAAAATCTAAACTAAATCGTTTTTGAGAAATTGATTTGACCTTGATAAAACTTCCTATTGCCTCACATACTTGTCCTTGAACCATCTTGGTTAATGAAACTATCTCTTTAGTTCAAGTGATATGTGCTTGCTTATATTTAGGCAATCTCTGGCGTAAAGTGACTCAATATTCAACTATTGTCATATCTTATATTGAGTCATCTAGTTAAAAAAAAAATATGTTGGATGAATGTTTTGTATCTTGAAGAAACCAATGACTTTTTTTCAAGAAAGAAAAGGAGTTTGTTAATAATGCAGGATCCTTGAGCAAGAAAATGAGAGATCTCAACTTGAAGGATATCTCCATGTAAGATACAATAAACATTCACTTGCAAACAAGAGAGAGGACCTTCTTCAGCCAAAGGTTCATACATAAGAAATCTAGTAGGTATTTGACTGAAGAATGCAGAATGGATTGGTAATTC
This sequence comes from Phoenix dactylifera, assembly GCF_051530095.1. Taxonomy (NCBI): domain Eukaryota; kingdom Viridiplantae; phylum Streptophyta; class Magnoliopsida; order Arecales; family Arecaceae; genus Phoenix; species Phoenix dactylifera. Next base: position 12,635,470 of record NC_143196.1, on the reverse strand, counting down.
TAGATACTTCTTGAGCAAAGTCAACAACTTAAGTCTTATTATGGCATGATTAAGTTCTTTAATTATTAACTTTTGATATCATGGCTCTATACATATTGATTGACTTATGCTCTTAGAAATTGTTTCATGGTTTGCCTAAACTAAATGATTTCTTTGCCTATATCATAACCATGAAATACACAAGTATATGCTTAAAAGTTTGATGTAAAATAACTTGTGAGAAGTTATGAATCCATGAGCATAATAAAAATGTTGTTTGCATGATATACATATATATGATACACAAGATTAATTCTTTATTCTGCTCTTTCATGTAAATTACTTGAGAATAACAAAAAGAGAGAGAGATAAAGAAAAGAAAATGAATATTATTCAAGAGGTGTAGAATCTAAGCAAAGGCAAATACTCCAATCTTAAGGAAAAGTAAAGCAAGCATAATATATTTGGCACATTTGGAAGGGATAAAATCCATAATTAATTACACTTAAACAGGGAGAATTCGAAGCAAACATTTTAATCCTTCTATATTGCTCATCATAGGGATGGTGCCAATGGGGAGGCTAGTGGTAGTACCCGGCACTATTTGACCCAACTATTCGGTGTAGGGCATATTAGGGACGGCACAAGAGGGAGGCTAGTGGTAGTACCTCGTGCCCCTTCCCAACTCCACCGGATAGGGAGCAAATAGAATATATAGCATAAGAAAGTTGAAAATGAAAGACAAAGTAAATGAAAATATATAAGAAGAATCAAGTCTAATTATTAGTCACTTGGAAACACACCATAAGGATGAAGTCAATGCAAGATGATATTTAAATAGGGGGAGTGTATTTGAAAAGAATTGACTTTGATCTTTGACATGCTTGTTATTATTATTTTCATGCATGACTTAACACTTAATATATTTTGCATATAGTATGATGTCTTGATTTATGGGTTCTCAATATTTTGTAATGTTTCATGCTTGGACAATTTGATTGAATACATGAATTGCTACATAACATCTTTTGTTTAGTTTTATTGAAAATAAATTTCAGATTTGTCATTCACAATCATTGTTAAAATCTGAAAGCTAAATAAAATTGTAGAAAGGAGAAGAGAAGAATATCTCTATTTAGAGAAAATAAATTGATTTTGATCTATCTTTCTACTCGCCTAACTTTGATACATAATGTCCTAATACTTGTTAAAATATCCTTTATTTTGTATCGAAACTCAAAATTAAACACAAAGATTCTGAAAGTGATTTAATGGTATTGAAATATGTATTTTTCAATCATAATAATTTAAGATGAGCCACAATGTGAAAGATACATATCTCAAATTATGACTTAAAAGGCCTCTATTGAAAATCTTTATGAAATTCAGAATTTGATTTTGTATAAAAGCTTAAACTCCATATGATTACTAAATAAAATGTTAATGTAAGAAAAACAGAATTTATTTTGATTGCTCCGATACGCATCCGAAACATATCTTTTCTTATCATTAAAATGTACCAATATTGGTCTAAATGATGTGTCTTTCAATGATCTTGATTGCAAGTAAATATTTTTAAAATATATGACTTTATTTTAATATTTAAAAATTTATTGAGTTTCATGTATACATTGCTGAAAAATTGTGATTAAGAAATTGAGTTCTATAAATACATATACTTCCATGATCATCTATATGTTTTTTCTCTCCTATATCATTAAAGACTTTCATCAATAGAGTGAATGATCTAAAAGAAAGAAAATGTAAATGCTTTTGAAAGAAACTAAGCTTCAAATGAATTACTTTTGATTAATATTTTCATACATTTTCTCTAAGATTAGGAGAAAGCATAACTTGTTCTTAAAAGATTAAAAAGAGTGATTACTATAAATTGTGAATATTTCTAGATCACTCTACATTCTTGATATCATAAAGTTTCAGCTCTATTCACGTTTATCATTAAAATCTGAAATTCGACAAAAGAAAAGAAAGATTAAAGAAGAATGCATCTTTTAAGGGGGAGCTTTAGATATTCAGTATCTTATCCTAAAGTCACTTCAATTTGATGCATACCTTGCACTTTATGGATTGATTTTGATGAACCTCCTTATATTGCAAGACATGCTTTAATTACCTTGAGATGAGTTCTATAAAGGTTGTCTTATCTCAAACCTTGAGTCTTGTGAAAATAAGCTGAAACTTATAGAAAATATATTTTTGAGATTGACGATTTTATTGAACATTATCTTCAAATTTTAAAACTCTTAGATGGAATGATCAATTGAGGGGGAGAAAGAAAATTTCAGAAGGAGAGGTCTGATGGAACTTAATTGCATAAATTTATAAAGGAGAGAGAAAGAATACTAAATGAAAAGTGATCCTAATACTCTCCAATATGTATCATCTGAAATTTAAATCTGAAAACCTTTATGATACACCTTGAGGCGTGTTATTTGGTTAGTATATCTTATGCATAAATCATGAACCAAATTGCAAGTTGATCTTAAGAGCCTTTAACTTAATGACAAAGGGGGAGAATAACGTGTTGAATGGTCTTGAGTATCTCTTAGAAAATTTATTTTGAAATTCACTAATAAGTCCTAATTAGCTTGCTCTTTAGAACGTCAATTCTGTGCCAATTCATATTTTTATATATGTATCAAATTGTGCTTATTTTCTAAAGGAATAAAAGAACTTTGAAGACATTAAAAATTAATGATCCAACATGATGATATGTCTCTCAAATATATAAGTTTTGATCTTTTACTCTGAAAATTAACTAAAATTGCTCTCATGTTTGATAAAATACTTAATAGATTGGGCAAAAGGTCTTAAATGAACAAGCTTTCATACTTATTATTGAAGAGAGGTTAGATTTCCACTCGTGTTTTCTTTGAATATCATTTGTAGTACTTCTTGGATTAACCTAAGGAAGATTCCACCTACACTTGAATAGAAAACTATCTGTGGTATCAAATTAGAAAACTTCTTGAAATCACATTTAATGTGTTCTGTTCTGAAATTATCTTAATTGGCTCTGATCTGTGCTCATTAATCTGATTCCAATATTATTGCCTTGAGTTATATGATTCATATCCTTGCAATAATTTAACATTCAAATCAGAGTACAATAAGGAAAAGAAATATATGAGTATTCTGATCTTTGTGCTTAATGTTTCCCTATCTTTTTGATGTTGTCAAAAAGGGGGAGAAATATCTAAGTATATGCTCATAATGCTTTATGTTTTGAATTGAATACAAATCAGCTGGAATTGACATATATTGATTATCTTAAGTGAGCATAATGCTTTATGTTTTGAATTGAATACAAATCAGCTGGAATTGACATATAAATCTAAAGCATTATCATGAAGTATGTTTTTTAAATATATATGTTTTCTACTTCATGCAACTTTGCTATGTATTACTTCTAGAAAACAATATCTTTTATATTGCATATACTCCAAGTTTTATCATCATCAAAAAGGGGGAGACTGATGACCCAAAGATTGATTCAAAGATTGATTTTGATGATCACAAAACCTTGAAGTATAAATACTAATGTTTATGTTGCAAGGAGAAAGATATTTATTTTGCAAGGAACATAGCAAGTTGGAAGAATACAAGAAGGCCTCCAAAGTTCTCAAGAAAAGTTGGAAGAAAGCTACAATTCATTGGCCCAAGCTTCAAGTTCAAAGAATTCAAGTTGAAGGAGCAAATTCAAAGAAAAATTCAAAAGAATAGTCCTCGAGTCGACTCCTGGAAGTTTCGAGTCGACTCTGGCACTCTAGAGTTTCAAGGAACAGTGCTCGAGTCGACTCCGGGACTCTACGAGTCGACTCCGACTGAGAACAAACAAAAAGACAGAGAGTTGATTTTCTGCGCTACAGTGATCTCGAGTCGACTCCCAACTTCAGGAGTCGACTCCCAACTTCAGGAGTCGACTCCCAGCTACAGTGCCGGCAGACTACTATTCACAGATCAACTCCTGTTTCAGCCGAGTCGACTCCTACTTCAGCCGAGTCGACTCGAGCACGCTGGGAGGCATAACGGCTAGTTTTTTCTTGATTCCAACGGCTCTATTTTTGTCTCTAATGGCTAGATTTTTGTTGGGACTCCCTCTAAAGCTATAAAATCAAGAGAAGAGCTAGGGGAGAAGGTATGGAAGTGGGAGAAAACATTTAGGAAAGAGATTACAAGGGAAATCTCCCATAAGCACAAAAAGGGCCATCCAAAGAGAAATAGAGAGAAGAAGAGCTTCCAAGTGTATCCTAAAGCTTCCTCTCCATCCGTGTGCTGCCGCGGTGATCCTCTACTTCGTGCCAAATCAGAAGAGGGTCAAGTAAAGAAGAAGTCGAGCTCCTCCATCTTCAAAACTCGTTTGAGGGCTTCTCTTTACTCTATCTGTTTATATTGTTATATTTGCTTGTTTAAGAAGCTTTGATTTGTTTTATTCTTTGTTTTAATATCTTGTAACTTGATTCAATCAAGGGATTAAATCAAGGGGTTAAAGGTTTGTTGGTGAGCCAAAGGGAAAACCAACGGTGTAAGGTTTGTTGGTGAGCCAAAGGGAAAACCAACGGTGTAAGGTTTGTTGGTGAGCCAAAGAAAAAACCAACGGAGATAGGTTTGTTGGTGAGCCAAAGGGAAAAATCAACGGAGATAGGTTTGTTGGTGAGCCGAGGGTAAAACCAACGTGTAAGGGTTTGATTGTGAGCCCGGGAAAACAATCGGGGTTGGTTCTAGTCGGTGAGCCTGTAAAAACCGACCGAGTTCGTTGTGATCTCGCAAAACAACAAGTTGGGTTGTGAGCTTGTAAAACAACCGACTGTAATCTAAGGGATTATAGTGAAATTTCCAAGAGGTCTTGGGGAGTGGATGTAGGTGCTGGGGTGCACCGAACCACTATACATCCTTGTGTTTGTGATGCCTTATCTCTTGTATTTCATGCCTTCCATTCATGCTTGATTGTGTAATATCTCTAGCTTTGTTTTCTATAGAGTTATAAGTGATTTGCTTAGCTTCCACTCCATTCTTACCATACACATAGATTAAAATTGATCATACAACTATAAGTTAGTTTTAGATCAATTGCACCCTAAAGCCATAGTATAATTGCTCTAGCTTAATCTTCCACTGCTTTACTTGTAATTGCCTAGAGCTTAAGTAATTAACATCTTATTATTCCGCTGCATTCTATTCAAAGTAAAAATTAGGGAACATAATTTTTAGAAAACCCAATTCACCCCCCCTCTTGGGTTGTCACCTTGGGCAACAGTGTCGTATCGAGCTCGGTCACCGACTTCTGAAGTGTGTCCAGCTTGTCGATGAGCACATTCGCCAAGCGCTCGGCCCCCTGGGTAGTGGTGCTCATGTCCTTCTGGATGTCATCGTGCATCTTCCGAGTGATGCCCGTGACCTCGCTCATACTGGAGAACTGGGCCTGGATCAAGCTCCGGACATTGTAGATCTCTTTCCGTACATGGGCCGTCATGTTTGTCACGGCAGTCAAGGAAGAGACCAACTCAGAAGATGTGGGTGTAGGAGTGGGAGCAGGCACTGAACCTCGGAGCTCCCGAAGTAGATCATCCCGCAGGTCTCTGACAATCTCCTGCCGCAACTCCAGGAGCTGCTCAGGAGCAATCCGGACCTCCATGGGTGGTGGAGCTGAGGAGGAGGGTCCGGCTGAGGTGGAGGGTACTGGAGTGGAAGGCTGAGTGGGATAATCAGAGTCTGGGTCAGGACTAGGAGAGTGTCTGGTGGTACGTGTGGAGGTAGAAGACTTCCTAACCCATGTCCCCTCGACCTTCCGAAACCCCATCCTGTGTAGGGTCCCCGGACGCATGCGATCTGTCCATCGCAATGCGCGAGAGGGTTCCCCCTCAGGAATAGGGATCTCGGCCTCCCTAAAGATAAGAGTGAACAACATGCCATAGGGGAGGGTGAGCCTAGGTCTATCTAGTGGCTCACATAGGTATCTATATATCATCTTGGGAAAGTTTATGGGGGTATCCTGGAGAAAGTAGTACATGAGGGCTAGGTCCCTCTCAGACACAAAGTCGAACCGTCCGATCTTTGGGAACAAAGACCGAGAAATGATGCTCAAGAGGAGCCGCATCTCAACTGAAAGTGAGCTGGCGAACACCTCATCTAAAGGGGACTGGGGTGGATGCCCTAGAATGGCCGTAAGGGCCTCAGTCCTATCTTCGGGGTGTGTGGGAGCCACCCCTAACTGTGGAAGGTGGAGGATTTGGGCTATGAAATTCTCGGAAATAAACAGTGGGACACCGGCTACGGTTCCCTCTATTCCCCCATCTCCCCTATGGACAGTACCATAGAACTCTCTAATCAGGCCAGGATATGTGGGGAGATCTAGGGAACAAAAGTACTCTAAACCCTGGGCCCTAAGTCTATCTCCTATAGTGAAGCCCTCCCGGGAGAGATAGTCGAAATCGACGTATCTCCCGGTGGAGACCGCCTTCCCGGCACACGGCCTCGAGGGAACGGCCCTCGGCGGGGAACCAGCCGGAGGTTGTGGCCTCACGGGGTCGTTCCGAGCCTTGGAACGCCGCTCGGCACCGGTCGTGGAATGGGGCCTCTTCCGGCTTGGGACAGTGGCTTTGCGAGGCATGGTTGACCTAGAATGGGATGAGAAACCTAATGGACTATGAAAGATCGACGGAAAAAGACCTAGGGGCGGCCGGAGACGATCTAGGAGTCGGCTCTAGGGTTTTGAACAGTGGCGGCGGTGAAAATAAGTATTTTCTAAACGATGGAGTTAGGGTTAAAAAGTCGGATCCCGACTGCGAGTCGACTCCACTGAGTCGCGAGTCGACTCGACCTCGAGTCGACTCAAAAATATGCGCGAGTCGACTCTCCTTATGCGCCTGTTTACCTTGAGTCGACTCTCGACTGTATGCGAGTCGACTCCCCCTCTGCTGCCATTGTTCTCGAGTCGACTCCCGTAAATGTGCGAGTCGACTCCCCCTTACGAGCCGACTCTGAAACTTGCTCGAGTCGTCTCGAACCCTGGCACGCACCTAAAAATCATGCTATGTTCGTGCCGTATGAGGGAAAATCACTAAGTTATGATCTGATTTGATGATCATTGTAAAGAAACTCTAAATTAACCATGATCTAATCATCAAAATCAATGAACTAGTGGAAAATACCACTAGGATGGATCAATCACTCCTAATCCCCTCCTAAGCACACTAAATCTCTCTTCACTTAGGGGTTTTGTAAAAATGTCAGCTAATTGATCATCAGTGCAAACAAATTGTAGTGTCACATCACCATTCAGTACATGATCTCTTATGAAGTGATGTCTTATCTCAATATGTTTAGTTCTTGAATGCTGAATTGAATTTTTAGTTAGATTAATGGCACTTGTATTATCACAATTAATGGGTATTTTATCTTGTTTAATGCCATAATCTTCTAATTGTTGTTTGATCCATAAGATTTGAGCACAACAACTCCCGGCTGCAACATAGTCAGCTTCAGCAGTAGATAAAGCAACCGAGTTTTGTTTCTTGCTAAACCATGAGATTAGGTTTTCTCCTAGAAATTGACAAGACCCGCTGGTACTTTTTCTATCAAGTTTACATCCAGCAAAGTCTGAATCTGTGTATCCTATTAATTTTAGGCTAGATTCTTTAGAATACCATAAACCTATATTCTTGGTTCCTATTAGGTATTTAAAGATTCTTTTGACTGCAATTAGATGAGATTCTTTAGGATTAGACTGATATCTTGCACACATGCAAACACTAAACATGATATCAGGTCTACTTGCAGTTAAATACAACAAAGATCCTATCATACCTCTATATAGCTTCTGATCTACAGATTTACCTGATTCATCTTGGTCTAATTTGCATGATGAGCTCATGGGGGTGCTGATTGATTTGTTTCCCTCCATATCAAACTTCTTGAGCATCTCCTTGATGTATTTGGCTTGACTGATGAAGATGCCTTCTTCAGATTGTTTGATTTGAAGTCTAAGGAAGTAATTCAGCTCTCCCATCATGCTCATTTCAAATTCACTCTGCATCAAATCAGCAAATTCTTCGCAGAGGCGATTGTTAGTAGCACCGAAAATAATATCATCAACATAAATCTGTACTAATAACATATCTTTGTTTTGCCTTTTCAGAAACAGTGTTGTATCTACATTACCCCTAGAGAACTCATGTTCTAATAGGAATTTGCTAAGTCTCTCATACCATGCTCTAGGTGCTTGTTTCAAACCATAAAGTGCTTTGTTCAATTTATAAACATGATTAGGGTATTGATGATTTTCAAAACCAGGAGGTTGTTCTACATATACCTCCTCATTAATATACCCAATTAAAAATGCACTTTTTACATCCATTTGAAATAATTTAAAGTCCTTAGAGCATGCAAAAGCTAGTAAAAGTCTAATTGCTTCAAGTCTAGCTACCGGAGCAAAGGTTTCATCAAAATCTATACCTTCTTCTTGATTATAACCCTTTGCTACTAGTCTAGCCTTATTCCTTATTACAATACCATTTTCATCAAGTTTATTTTTATAAATCCATTTGGTACCTATAATTGAATATTCAGTAGGTCTTTCAACTAGATTCTATACTTTGTTTCTAGTAAATTGGTTTAATTCTTCTTGCATTGCATTTATCCAATTTACATCTTTTTCAGCTTCTTCTATGTGTTTGGGCTCAAAATGTGAAACGAAAGCTAGATGATTGTTTAAGTTCCTAAGGGATGCTCTAGTCCTAATAGGTTGAGATGGATCATCTAGAATTAATTCCTTAGGATGCCCGTGAGCATACCTCCAAGCTTTAGTTAGCCCATGATCCACAATTGCCTCTTGGCTTGATGATGCACCTTCAATTAATTTTTGATTATCATCTTGTAATGTCATCTCATCTATCTTTTCTTCAAGAATTTCAGCATCATCATCAAAATTAACTCTCTTGCTAGAAGAGATGTCACGAGAATCATCAAATACAACATGTATAGATTCTTCTATAACTAAGGTTCTTTTATTAAAGACTCTATAGGCTTTGCTAGTTGTAGAGTACCCCAAGAATATAGCCTCATCAGATTTTGAGTCAAATTTTTCTAGATTATCTTTCCCATTATTATGAACAAAACACCTACATCCAAAGACATGAAAATAGTTTACCTTTGGTTTTCTGTTTTTCCAAAGTTCATAAGGTGTTTTCTTTATAATAGGTCTTAATAAAACTCTATTTAGTATATGATAGGAAGTATTAATGGCTTCTCCCCATAAGTACTTAGGGAGGTTACTTTCACATAACATAGTTCTAGCCATTTCCTCTAGAGTTCTATTTTTCCTCTCCACAACTCCATTTTGTTGTGGTGTCCTAGGTGCAGAAAAGTTGTGTGTTATCCCTTTTTACTACAAAATTCTTCAAATAAATAATTTTCAAATTCGGTACCATGGTCACTTCTAATAGCTATTACTGAAGTATCCCTAGCATTGGTTACTTCTTTATGAAATTTCTTGAAAACTGAAAAAGCTTGATCCTTATGAGTTAAGAACATGACCCAAGTGTATCTAGAATAATCATCTACAATAACTAGACCATATTTATTTCCACCTAGGCTTGTGGTTCTAGTTGGTCCGAATAGGTCCATGTGTAGTAGTTCTAGAGGTCTAGAAGTTGAGACACAATTTATAGATTTAAAGGAGTTCCTTGATTGTTTGCCAAATTGACATGCTTCACAAATTTTATTCTTTTCAAACTTTAATTTTGGCAAACCTATCACAAAATCTCTTTTAACTAGTTTGGATATTGTGTCCATGCTTGCATGACCTAACTTACGGTGCCATAACCAACTAGCATCATTGTCCTTAGTTTCATTAACAACTAAGCATGGGTTGTGTTTGGCAAGATCCTCAAGGTCTACAACATACACATTCCCACGTCTTATTCCTTTAAAAACTAAACTATTGTCATTTGGGTTTGTTACGATGCATAGTGATGGTTTAAACATAACATCATTGCCTCTATCACATAATTGACTAATGCTTAATAAATTATGCTTAAGACCATCAACATATCGAACATTATCAATAAAAGTAGAAGGGGTAATTTGTACTTTACCTATACCAATGATGTGACCTTGGTTGTTGTCTCCAAAAGTCACAGCACCTCCCTTCTTAGCTTCAAGGGTGAAGAATTGATCCTTGTCACCCATCATGTGTCTTGAGCAGCCACTGTCCAAATACCAGCAGTTTTTGTTGACCTTGGCTGCAAGACACTCCTACACAAGCAGATCATATAATCTTAGGTACCCAAGTTTTCTTGAGTCCTTCATGGTTAGTCATATTGGTTCCTTTTGGAACCCATACCCTTTTAATTTTTCTTTTAGTTTTTCCTTTCCTATAGTCACATATGTTTGCTTTATGTCCTACAGTTCCACAACAAAAGCAGGTTACTTTCTTAGTTTTGCTTTCTCCAGCTTTAACAAAGAAGTTACTAAGAAGTTTTTGCTTATTTTTGGGTTTATATCCTAAACCCGCTCTATTAAATACGGCTCGTTGACTATTAAGTATTATATTCAGTTTTTCTGAACTATATGTAAATTTTTCAACCAAAGGTTTGTACTTTTCAAGTTCTTTAGTTAGAGTTTGTTTTTCGGTTTTTAGAATGTTTAAATCTTTTATGACATTCTCGTTTAAGATTTGTTTATTGTTTTTAAGTTCTGAAATTTCTTTAGTTAGTTTTTCAATATCTTTACTCAAGGTATTAGTCTTTTGAGTTAAGAGTTGATTGCTTGTCTTAAGTTCTAAATTTTCTTTGGTGATAGAGTCCTTATCCTTAACTAATTTATCGTATTTATGTAAGTAAGATTGATTAGCTAGCTTTAGCTCTTTGTTCTTAAGGTTTATAGCCTTATATTCTATCATTAATTCATTAAATGCATCATACAATTCATCAAATGTAAAATCTAGATGCGTTTCGGACGTTACCTCATTTTCATTGGCCATGAAGCAGAAATTGGCCTTTTCTTCTTGTTCTTCATCCGATGATGAAAATGATGCGTCGGAGTCCGATAAGGTGGTGACAAGGGCTTTCTTCTTCTTGTACTTGCTGCTCTTCTTTAGTAAGGGACACTCAGCTCTGATGTGTCCCGGCTTTTTGCACTCATAGCAACCAATCCCCTCATTTTCCCTTTCCTTACCTTTATCCTTGCAATAGGAATTTGAGGGGCCTCTCCTTTGATGATAGGACTTCTTGTGGTTGATGAATTTTCTGAATTTGCGCACAAGAAGAGCCTCATCATCATCTCCCTCATGATCCTCTTCTTCACTGCTGCTACTGCAAGATAAGTCCTTGTCAGATGATGTAGATTTAAGAGCTATTACCTTTTTCTTATGGGAGGACTCTTCTTCGCTGTGCTGCTTCATTGTTAGCTCGTGAGTCATTAGGGATCCAAGGAGCTCTTCAAGTGGAAGTTTGTTCAAGTCCTTAGCTTCTTGGATTGCCGTCACCTTGGCTTCCCATGACCTTGGTAGACAGCGAAGAATTTTCCTGACAAGATCACTGTTAGTATAGTTTTTGCCAAGACTTTTTAGGCCATTGACAATGTCAGTAAACCTAGTGAACATGCTAGTGATTGTCTCATTAGAATCCATCTTAAATAGTTCATACTTATGAACTAATATATTTATTTTGGATTCTTTGACTTGATTCGTGCCCTCATGGGTCACTTCAAGTCTGTCCCAAATCTCTTTTGCAGAATTGCAAGTAGAGACTCTATTGAATTCATTCCTATCTAATGCACAGTAAAGCACATTCATTGCTTTAGAATTGAGTTGTGCCTTTCTCATGTCATGTTCATCCCAATCCTTTTCTAGTTTGGGTACAGTGACCCCCTCTACATAGATGGATGGGATGTATGGTCCATTTGATACAATGGTCCACATCTCATAGTCTTGGGCTTGGATGAATATTCTCATCCTAGCCTTCCAATATGAGTAATCGGATCCATTAAAGAATGGGGGTCTTTGGGTGGACTGACCCTCAATGTGGGAAGATCCAAATGGGATTGTCATTTCGATCTTTTACTCTTAGGGTAGAAGAGTTTAGGCTCTGATACCACTTGTTGCCCAGATAGACAACCCAAGAGGGGGGGTGAATTGGGTTTTAAAATAATTTAGGTATTTAAAACGTTTGTGGATGACTAATTAATGCTTTAGCGTGATGATTAATTCGTTACTATGTGTTGTGAATGAAATGAGAGAAATAGAAAGAGACAACCAATCACAAACACAAAGTTTTATAGTGGTTCGGAGCTAACCCTTGCTCCTACGTCCACTTCCCAAGTCTTACTTGGGAATTCACTATAACCCCTTGGATTACAGCTGGTTGTTTTACAAGCTCACAACCTAACTTGTTGTTTTACGAGCTCACAACGAACTCGGTCGGTTTTTCCAGGCTCACCGACTAGAACCACCCCGATTGTTTTTCCGGAATCACAATCGAACCCTTACACGTTGGTTTTAACCTAGGCTCACCAACTAACCTCTACACCCTTGATTCAATCCCCCGATTGAACCAAGCAAAGATAAGATGTAAAGAAAAAGGACAAACAGAAAAACAAAGCTTCTCAAAAGCAGATAAATAACAATATAAACTGAAGAGAGGTTAGAAGCCCTCAAACACGTTTGAGTTGGAGTTGAGTAGGGCTTCTTGAACTTCGGGTCTCCTCTTGAATGTCTGGTCGACTTGAATGCAGGAGGAGTCTTCTTTAAATGCTGGGAAGAGGAAGTTGGATGGAGTTAATGTCGCTCTTCCCTCTTTTCGTTGAAAACCAACTTGCAGAGAATGAAAGCTTGATCTCTTTGAATGGAATGGTGGTTCTCTACCTTGCTACAGTCCTCTGTGGCTATTTAAGCCATCCCCCACGGAAACTAGCCGTTAGAGACCTTTTTCTGCCCGTTCTGCACACTCTGCACAACCTGACAATATGTCCGTTGGGGGGTCGGAGTCGACTCGCGCGATCCGGAGTCGACTCGGCTGTAGCGGGAGTCGACTCATGCTTTTCTGGAGTCGACTCGGCTGTAGCGGGAGTCGACTCATGCTTTTCTGGAGTCGACTCGGCAACTGTTCCGGATTTGAATTAAAGTAACCTCTTCGACTGGGAGTCGACTCGTCTTGACCCGGAGTCGACTCGCCAACTTCTGGAGCTGACTTGGCATTTTCGGAGTCGGCTCATCTCATGAAATCCATGGAGCTAATTTTCAACTTGGCCCACTCGAGTCGACTCGACAATCCTGGGAGTCGACTCGGCGCTCAGAGCCCGAACTTCCGATCTTCTGTCTTTTGGCTCGTCCAGTCTTGGAGTCAACTCGAACTTCTCCGGAGTCGACTCGGCTATCAGTTTCGAAACATAGCCTTCTGCCTTTTTGGTGTAGCGCTGCCTTGGAGTCGACTCGAGCTGTCTGGGAGTCGACTCGGCTCTCAGAGATAGTAAATCGGTCTTCTGTCTTTTTGGGGTCGCGCTGTCTCGGAGTCGACTCGCGTATTGCGGGAGTCGACTCGAATCTCAGAGTCCGAAAACTGCTCTCTGACTTTTGCCTTGTGAACCACTGAGAGTCGACTTTTCCGCTTTCTTTGGAGTCGACCTACCAACCATCGGAGTCGACTCGCGTTCCACAGGAGTCGACTCGAATCTCAGGGTCGAAATTCGCTCTCTGACTTTTCTGTCTGTAACTCCTTGGAGTCGACTCATACTACTCCGGAGTCGACTCGGTAAACATCGGAGTCGACTCGCGCACTTCAGGAGTCGACTCGTTGACAGGTTTTGAGTTGATGCTTTCTGTTTGTCTGTCTATTCTCAGTTGGAGTCGACTCGTACTGGTCTGGAGTCGACTCGAGCCCATGCCAGTGATTCTGATACGCTTGGAGTCGACTCGTAATATCCTGGAGTCGACTCAAGTCTCAGACTTTGGTTCAAACTGACTTCATACCTTATCCAAAATATCTTGAACCAAGTCTAGAAACACTTAGACACGATTTTCACTGAAACACTTAATTGAATTCATTAGTAAACATAAGATATACTCAAATGCTTTGAGCTCATCAAAATCAAATAGGGATTTTAATCAATCACTCCACACTCTTGTATTTCATGCCTTACATTCATACTTGATTGTGTAATATCTCTAGCTTTGTTTCCTGTTGATTTATAAGTGATTGTTTAGAACTTGCTTAGCTTCCACTCCATCCTTACTATTCACATAGATTATAATTGCTCTAGCTTAATCTTCTACTACTTTACTTGTAATTGCCTGGAGCTTAAGTAAATAACATCTTATCATTCCGCTGCATTCAATTCAAGTAATTTAGGTAACATAATTTTTTAGAAAATCCAATTCACCCCCCCTCTTGGGTTGTCACCTTGGGCAACAAGTAGTATCAGAGCCTCGTGCTCCAATATTGATTGTTAATCTAACGATCAAAGAGACAAAGATCATGACAACTCAAATAGATAGTTTTCTTGGAGAGGGACAATTAATTGATAGACCTCCACTATTTAATGGTATAAACTACACACATTGGAAAGCACGCATATGCATTTTCATTCAAGCACATGACTATGATTTATGGAGTATCATAGTCAATGGTCCACACACAAATACTAATCATGATAAGAAAATGGCTCAGCAAAATACAAAAGCCATGAATATTCTATATTGTGCATTAGATGATAGTGACTTAATAGCATATCTTTTTGCATAACTGCTAAGAAAATCTGGAATATGCTTGAAGTTAAATATGAATGCACTAACATTTTTAGTGAAACAAGCTCTGAAGAAGAAGAACAGCAAACAGAAATTGAAAATCTTTGCCTTGTGGGACATGAAGATGAGGTATGTACTAGAACTCAAAGTGATTTCTCATTCAAAGATGAAGTACATGCCGAAACTCAATCTGATTTTACATTTGATGAACTTTATGATGCTTTTTCTGAACTATACTTAGAATATAAGAAACTTAGTTTAAAGAATAAAAAGTTAAATCAGAAAAATCTATCTCTTGCTGAAAGCCATGATATAATTTAGAAAAACAATGAATTGCTTTTAGAAGATAATGAAATGTTAACTAAAGAAGTTAACAAATTTAAGCCTATAGTTAAAAAATTTACTATCAGCTCTGAAAAATTGAACTTAATGATAAATAATCAAAGAGCTGAATTTGAAAAGACTGGATTAGGATATCAACCTTGGTACACACAAAAAGTCTTTAATAACATATGTGCTAAATCCTCCACTGATCATCCTAAAATAGTTTTTCAAAAATCTGATGAACCTAATGAATAAAAACAGAAAATTGAAAATTCATCATCTACTTATGTTAAATCTATGTTTGTTAAATTTAACAAGAGTATGCAGAAATACATTCCTTGTAATCCTAAAACCTGCAAACTAATAAACAAAATAGTTATCAAGAAAATATGGGTTCCAAAAGGAACAATTATAGCTAACCTGCAAGGACCCAAAAGAGCTTGGGTTCCTAAGTTGAAAATATGATTATTTTTCAGCAAGTGTGTCTAGCTATCCAAGGTTCTAATAAAAGATGTTATCTGAACAATGCGTGCTCTAGACACGTGTTAAAGAATTAAATTTAAAATGTAATTAAAAAGAGTGATTAAAATGAAAGAAATAATAAAATAAGTAATTCTTGCATCCTCTCGTATTGAAATTATTTTATTAGTTGATTAAAACATAACTTGCAAGTATTAATCATTTTTGTAAGATAAGTAATATTTTTGGTATGAAAAGAAAATATATCCAAATCACTCCATCTTTCTATATTATGCTTTACTTATAGATGGATAATTTTGTAAATCAATTCTCCTAGAATAACTCTATGAATTTTTTATATGCATGATTGAGAGTTCTTATCAATGGCATTATCTTTTATTGATCTTAGGCATAAGAATGTGAACTTGGTATATTTTTAGATATATGCATTATGAATACCAAGATTAAAGAAGTTAGTTGTGGCATATAAAATCAACTCATACTAGTATGGACTTAATCTCAAAAGACCTTGTCATTAGTTTACTTAGATTAATTTCTGCAAGGTCAAAGTTTTCTACGCATATCATCTAGGAAAACAAACTAGAATCATTTCTAAATCTGAAAATATTGTTTCCATCTCATAGTCCTTGAAAATTCTCAACAAGAACTTATTTGGATCTTTAGAATTGTGAACCTAGGAGATAAGTTTCTTAATTTTGTAATTGTAGATGATTTCTCAAAGTTAATGATGGTTTTGTTCTTGGCACTTAAATTGAAATATTTTCTGCATTGGCACAAACTCACAAAAGGGTTCAAATGAAAAAGGTTTGCAAACTATAAAAATAAAGAAGTCATGGCACAGTTTTGAAAACCAATTTCTTGTTAAGTTTTGCACAGAAAATAATATTGAATACAATTGTTTCTGCACCAAGAACACCATAAGTAAAATAGGGTTAATAGAATCCTTGAAAAAATGAAAAAGACAATGTTGTATGATAGTCATCTACTTAAATGATTTTTGTTAAAAGCTATCATCACTGCTTGTCATACATATGGATTCTATTAGATCTATTTTTGATGAAAACTCCTTTTGATCTTCTGAAAAATAGAAAATGAACTATTGCATATCTTTCATATTTTTCAGTCGTACATGTTATGCTTGATATGTTCTTATAAAAATAATGCCAAACATGATAAAGATACTCCTGTCTTTGGATATCATTCATCAAGCAATGAATATAGAATATTCAATGAAAAGATCCTAGTTGTAGAAATTTCAATTCATTTTATTCTTTATGAGACTAATGATCTTTTATCAAGTCACTAAAATCAGATTATATATGTATATGGTTAATTTTTTTGCTTACATATAACAATCTGAAACTAAAACACCTTAAGAAGAATGAACAAGATTATAATTGGTCAAGTTAAACTAAATCATTTTTGAAAGAGATAGAATTTGAAATCTTACCGATAAAATCTGAAAACTTATTAATAATTAGAACCAAATTGAGTTTTTCAGAAATATACTTAATAAAGAAAAATTGGTGACTACTAAAAGATTCAATCAAGAAAAGATGAAATAGATCTAGATAAAATTCTTGGATGATTAGAAGTAAAGATCACCATTATCATTTGCGTGCCTTATGAGCTTTATATTCTGTCAAATGAATGTATAGAATGCACTCCTATGTGGTTATTTCATTAAAGAAGATCTATGTAAAATAACCACCTTATTTGAAAACACTCATTACAAATATGATAAAGCAATGTGTGATTTGGAACAAGCACCAAAAGCATGATATAAAAGCTTGAGTAACTTTTTGATAGAAAGTAATAGCGATAAATCTATGCATCAAAAAGAAGAATTTGTGATATCTTATTTGCTCAAAGTATATATTGATGACATCATTTTTGGTTCTACTAATAAAGATTGATATGAAGATTTTACTAAGCTCATGCAAGGTGAGTTTGAAATATGTATGATGAATGAATTAACATATTCTCTTGAACTCCAAATTAAGACTAACAAGAAAGGAGATCTTCATTGACCAAAGTTAGTCCACAAGAAAACTCTTATAGAAGATTGGATAATTTGATTAAAACTTAGCTAGCATGTCTTATTGATAATTATCTTAAGCAAATAGAATCTAAGCTAAATTGATTCTGAAAATAAGAAATTGATTTGACCTGGATGAATCTTCCTATTGCCTCACATGCTTGTCCTTGAACCATCTTAGTTAATGAAACTATCTCTTTAGTTCAAGTGACATGTGCTTGCTTATATTTAGGCAATCTCTTAAGTAAAATGACTCAACATTCAATTATTGTCATATCTTATGTTGAGTCATCTAGTTAAGAAATATGTTGTATGAATATTTTGTATCTTTAAGAAACTAATGACTTTTCTTTAAGAAAGAAAAAGATTTTATTAATAATGCACGATCCTTAAGCAAGAAAATGAGAGATTTCAACTTGAAGGACACCTCCACATAAGATATAATAAACATTCACATGCAAACAAGAAAGGGGACCTTCTTCAGCCAAAATTTTACACATAAGAAATCTAGTAGGTATTTGACTTGAAGAATGCAGAATGAATCGGTAATTTTAGATACCTCTCTCATAAATTAGCTGAGCAAAGTCAATAACTTAAATCTTATTGTGGCATGATTAAAGTCTTTAATTATTAATTTCTTGATATCATGTCTATATATGTATTGATTGACTTATGCTTTTACAAATTGTTTCATGGTTTGCCCAAACTAAAATATATCTTTGCTTATGTCATAACCATGAAATACACAAGTTTATGCTTAAAATTTTGATTTAAAATAACTTGTGAGAAGCTATGAATCCTTGAGCATAATGAAAATATTGTTTGCATGATATACATCTATACGATACATAAGATTATTTCTTTATTCTGCTCTTTCATATGAATTACTTGAGAATAACAAAAAGAAAGAGAGATAAAGAAAAGAAAAAAAATATTATTCAAGGAAAGTAAAATTTAAGTAAAGGCAAATACTCCAATCTTAAGAAAAAGCAAAGCAAGCATAATATATTCGGTACATTGTGAGACTTGTGTGAGCATTCTTTTGGAAGGGATAAAATCCGTAATTAATTACACTTAAATAGGGAAAGTTTGAAGTGAACATTTTAACCTTTTTATATTGCTTATCATAGGAATGGTGCCAAGAAGGAGGCTAGTGGTAGTACCTCGTGCCTCTTCCAACTCCACCGGATAGGGAGCAAATAGAGTATAGAGCATAAGAAAGTAAAAATGAAAAACAAAATCAAAATGTTCATTAATTGGTTAAGGAAAGAAATTCAAAAAACAGAAAAATGAAAGACAAAGTAAATGAAAGTATATAAGAAGAATCAAGTCAAGTTTTAGTCACTTGAAAACACACCTTAAGGATGAAATCAGTGCAAGATTATATTTAAATAGGGAGAGTTTATTTGAAAAGAATTGATTTTGATCCTTGACATGCTTGTTTTTAATATTTTAATGCATGATTTAACACATAATATATTTTGCATGAGGCATGATGGTTTGAATTATGGGTTCTCAATATTTTGTGATGCTCCATGCTTGGATAATTTAATTGAATGTTTGAAGTACTACATAAATTTTTTTTGGTATTATTAAAAAGAAATTTCAGATTTGTCATTCACGATCATCTTTGAAATCTGAAAGTTGAATAAATTTATAAAAAGGAGAAGAGAAGAATATCTCTATTTAGAAAAAATGAATTGATTTTGTTTTATCCTTCAACTTGCCTAACTTTGGAACATAATGTTCTAATTCATACCAAAACTCAACATTAAATACAAAGATTCTGAATATGCTCTAATATGTTTGAAATATATATTTTCAATCGTAATGATTTAAGATGAGCTACAATATGGAAGATACATATCTCAAATTATAACTTTGAAAGCCTCCTTGAAAATCTTTATGAAGTTCAGAATCCGATTTTGTATAAAAGCTTAAACTTAATTTAAAAATGCTTATATCGTTACATCTTTGTAACCTTAGTTATATGCTTCAATGATCGCAACATTCAGGAGAATAACTCAATATGATTCCTAAATAAAAATCTTAACTTAAGAAAAATAGAATTAATTTTGATGTCTTGGTTGATTGCTCTGATACGCATCTAAAACATATCATTTCTTATCTTTAAAGTGTACAAAAATTGATTTAAATGATGTATTTTTCAATGATCTTGATTGCGAACAAATGTTTCTAAATATATAACTTTATTTTGATATTAAAAAGATTCATTGTATTTCATGTATACATTGCTGTGAATCTATGAGTAAGAAATTAAATTCTATAAACATTCACCTGAATGATCTTCTATATCCCTTTCTGCATGATTGTTGCTTCCATCACTAAAAGAAAAAGCTATTTTTAAAAGAGTGAATGATCTTAAAGCTAGAAACATTTCAGCTCACTCAAATGATTTTTAAAAGAAAGAAAATGTAATTGCTTTTGAAAGAAATTGAGTTTCAAATGAATTATCTTCTGATTAATATTTCAGTACATTTTCTCAAAGATTAAGAGGAAACATAACTTGTTCTTGAAAGATAAAAAAGAGTGATTGCTATAAATTTTGAAAAACTCTAGATCACTTTACATTCTTGATATCATAGAATTTTAGTTTTATTCACGCTTATCATTAAAATCTGAAATTCAACTAAAAGAAAAGAATGATTAAAGAAGAATGCATCTTTTGAGGAAGAGCTTTAGACATATCAATCTCTCTAGATTTTGCATCTTATTCAAAAGTCACCATCATATCATGCATACCTTGAATATTTTATGAATTGATTTTGATGAACCTTCTTGTGTTGCCATTACTTGTCTTAGTTATATATAGCCTATACTTTGAGTTTAATTCTTTAGAGCGTTTATTATCTCAAATGAATATGATTTGATACTTACAAATATGCTCTCAATGGGTTAAGTTAAAAATATGCTGAAATTTGTAGAAAACATATTTTCAAGATTAACAATTTGAATATTTTATTGAAAATTATCTTCAAATTCTAAACTCTTAAATGGAATGCTCAATCAAGAAAGAGAAAGAAAATTTCAGAAGAAGAGATCATATGGAACTTAATTGCATAAATCCATAACTAAAGGAGAGAGAAAGAATACTAAATGAGAAGTGATCCTAATACTCTCCAATATGTATCATCTGAAATTTAAATCTGAAAATCTTTATGATACACCTTGAGGCTTACTATTTGGTTAATATATTTTATGCATCAATCATGAACCAAATTGCAATTCAAATAGTTGATCTTAAGAACCTCTAGTTTAAAGAAAAAGGAGAAGAATAATGTATTGAGTTTTCTTGAGTATCTCTTATGAACACAAATTTAAAAATAGCTGCTACATATGATAGATCTATAGATTTTAAAACGCACTTAATCGGCAAATCAACTGTTCTGAAAATTATTTGAATACGAATTCCATCTGTCTTTATTAGAAAATCTATTTTGTAATTCACTAATGAGTTCTTATTGGCTTGCTCTTTAGAACTTCAATTTTGTGCCAATTTATTTTTATATGTATCAAAACGTGCTTCTTTTTAAAGGAATAAAAGAAAGTCTTTAAAAGAGCTTTAAAAGAACTTTTAAAGCTTTGAATTTTATGTATGCTCTAAGATATATCATAAATTGCATGAATTCATGTTTTGGTATTTGTGCCGAATGCTTTTATTATCATATAAGAACTTTGAAGTTATTAAGAATTAATGATCCAACATGATGTTATTTTTTTTTGATTTTGATCTTATACTCTGAAAATTAATTAAATTGTTCTCATGTTGCTAAACACTTAATATATTGGGCAAAAGATCTTAAATGAACAAGCTTTCATACTTGTTATTAAAGATCTTTCAAAAAAAGGGGTTTAGATTTTCATTCGTGTCTTCTTTGAATATCAGTCTTGATACTCCTTGAATTAACTTGAAAAAGGTTTCACCTACACTTGATTTGAAAACTATCTTTGGAATCACATTTGATGTGCTCTCATTATAATTTGCTCTGAAATCATCTTAATTGGCTTTGATTTATGCTCATTAATCTTATTCTGACATTATTGCCTTGAGTTATATGATTCATATTCTTGCAATAATTCGACATGCATTGACTGAAAATCAGAGTACACTAAGGAAAAGGAATATTTAAGTATCATTTGCTGCTTTGTGATTAATGTTTCATTACTTTGCAACCTTTTTGATGTTGTCAAAAAGGGGGAGAAATATTTGAGTATGAGTATATGCTCATAATACTTTATGTTGAATACAAATTAGCTTAGATTGAAATATGTTGATTGTGTTAAGCTGATTAAATCTAAAGCATTATCATGAAGTATGTCTTAAATATGCATATTTTCTACTTCATGCAACTTAGTTATGCATTAGTTCTAGAACACAATCTATTTTATATTGCATATACTCCAAGTTTTGTCATCATCAGAAAGGGAGAGATTGCTGATCCAAAGATTGATTTTGATGATCACAAAATCTTGAAGTATAATTACTAATGTTTGTGTTGCAAGAATAAAGATATTTATTTTGCAAGGAACATAACAAGTTGGAAGAATAGAAGAAGGCCACAAAAGCTCTCAAAAAGTTGAAAGAAAGCTATACTTCATTGGCCCAAGTTGCAAGTTCAAAGGATTCAAGTTGGAGGAGCAAATTCAAAGAAAAATTCAAAAGAATAGTCCTCGAGTCGACTCCTGGAAGTTCAGAGTCGACTCTGGCACTCTGAAGTTTCAAGGAATAGTGCTCGAGTTGACTTCGGAACTCTACGAGTCGACTCCGACTAAGAACAGATAAAAAGATAGAGAGTTGATTTTTAGCGCTACAGTGCTCGAATCGACTCCAACTATAGTCGAGTCGACTCCCAGCTACAGTGCCGGCAGACTCCTATTCACAAGTCGACTCCTGCTTCAGCCGAGTCGACTCCTGCTTCAGCCGAGTCGACTCGAGCACGCTGGGAGGCATAACAGCTAGTTTTTTCTCAACTCCAACAGCTCTATTTTTGTCTCTAACGGCTAGATCTTTATTCCCATGCCATCCAAAGCTATAAAATCAAGGAGAGAGCTAGAGGAGAAGTTAAGGAAGTGGGAGAAAACACATAGGAAAGAGATTTCAAAGAGATTTCAAGAGAAACCTTCCAAAAGCACAAAAGGGCCATTCAAAGCAAAAGAGAGAGAAAAAGAGCATCCGAGTGAATCCCAAAGCTTCCTCTCCAACTGTGTGCTACCTCAGTGATCCTCTAACTCGTGCAAAATCAGAAGAGGGTCAAGTAAAGAAGAAGCCGAATTCCTTCATTTGCAAAACTTGGTTGAGGGCTTCTTCTCTTTACTCTATTTGTTTATATTTGCTATATCTGTTTGTTTAAGAAGCTTGTATTTGCTTTAAATTCTTGTTCTAATATCTTGTAACTTGATTCAATCAAGGGATTGAATCAAGGGGTTAAGGTTTGTTGGTGAGCCAAAGGAAAAACCAACGGTGTAAGGTTGTAGTTGGTGAACCGGTGAAAACCAACTGGGTTTGATTGTAAATCCGAAAAAACAATCAGTTGGTTCTAGTCGGTGAGCCTGTGAAAATCGACCGAGTTCGTTGTGATCTCGTGAAAACAACAAGTTAGGTGTGAGCTTGTAAAACAACTGGCTGTAATCTGAGGAATTATAATGAAATTTCCAAGAGCTCTTGGGGAGTGGATGTAGGTGCTGGGGTGCACCGAACCACTATACATCTTTGTATTTGTGATGCCTTATCTCTTGTGTTTCATGCCTTACATTCATACTTGATTGTGTAATATCTCTAGCTTTGTTTTCTATTGATTTATAAGTGATTGTTTAGAACTTGCTTAGCTTCCACTCCATCCTTACCATTCACATAGATTATAATTGCTCCAGTTTAATCTTCCACTACTTTACTTGTAATTGCCTAGAGCTTAAGTAAATAATATCTTATCATTCTGCTATATTCAATTCAAGTAATTTAGGTAACATAATTTTTTAGAAAATCCAATTCACACCCCCTCTTAGGTTGTCACCTTGGGCAACATTTTCTTTGACTCTTTGAGAATATTTCTTTGACCTTCAGTGAGCCTCTCTTGTTCTTATGGTGAGCTAGGTTCTTTAAACCCTTTTTCAACTATCTCTCATAAATCTTGAGATTCCAACAAAACCTTGATTTGAATACTCCAACGATCATAGTTCCCCTTAGTTAATTTTAATTAAAGACTGCACCAATATCAAGCTCAAACTCAATACTCTTCAAAAAGCCCCAAATTCAAACCCTAGATGCAAGCTAAGTGATGAGAGCACAAAAGTGCGACCCACATGTCACCTAAATTAGTATTATTGCTAACCGATAATGATAAATTCACTGGATTAATATTATATTTGGGTTTGGCACATATTTTCATAAATTAGAAATAAAATGCACATTGAGTTCAAATTTGACTAAAGAAGGATCCCTTCCCAGATCCGACCCGGTTGAAGATCGAGTCGGGTCCGAGTCAGGTTCGGGTTCGAATCGGGTCCATTTTATTTGTGCTTTTGGAAAAGAATTTTTGGGCAAACCTAATTTGGTCATATCATAACTATGGGGTCGGGTGACCCATGACTTGAAACTTGCAATTGACCTCCAGTCAGAACAGGTGACCCGTGATCCAAATCCCAGCAGCCCAAGAGTCCACTGGCGTCCATTTTTAGCATCCCATCTCCCGTCCGTATCCATCTTCCACGGCGCATCCAAGCCATGAATGCCCCTCATCCGTGCCAGCCACCTACCAGCAAGTCACTCCGTGCGATCCCAGGAGACTCCAGCGAATCCCATTTGCAATCCGTCCCAACCAGCGTTGCAACCTTCCATTCCAAGCCGAAGCGACATCCCAGCCATTCGTGGTCCCCGTTCCTTCTCCATTTGAGCTTTTCGAGCAAGATCCAGCATCAAATCCCCCCTCCCAGCAAAATAGATTCCTTGTATCTGTGCCTTCCCTCCTTGCCGACATGATCAGCCCGTCCGCATTCTTCTTCCTCCCGTAGCCGCATCCCGACCATCCATGTCCTCCTCGCACCAGCCCGCCTCTCAACCAAGGTTCAAAGAAGGAATCCCGAGCCGGAATCCCAGCCTCCGACGCCGCATCCGAGCTCCAACAATCATCGACGCCTTCCTTCCGTGATCCCGAAATCCCAGCACCCGAAGAAGGAAATCCCAGCCTCCACGACGTCCTCCCATCGATCTCGGATCGCCTTCCAAATCCTCCAAGCCATCTCCGCGATTCCTCCCAGCTCCAGCCGGGATGCAAGCCGAGATCGCGTGCCAGCAGCCGTCCACGAAGCTTCCGCCCGTGATCAGCGATCCAGCCTGCTCCCAGCGCCCGGATTGCGTCCGTGATCGACTCCTCCCCGCGTCCTCACCGCGTCTGCCATTTCCCTTCCGCATCAGGAGTCCGTCCGCGGCTATAAAAGGAGAAGGAGGAAGACAAGAGGGGTGTGCTCGGTTTTGGGTGGAAACCAGGAGAGCTCGGCTGGGGAGTGGTGGGAGCCGGCTGGTCCAAAGGAAAAAGAAGGGAGCTCGGCTGGTCCAAGGAAGAAGAAGGAGCTCGGCTGCTTCGGCTCCAAAGAACAGAGGAGGGGGGGAGAAGTCGAGCGAGAGGAAGAAGTTGAGTGCTCTGTTTTCAGATTTGAAAACAGAGCATTACATTTCTTTTGTTTTTTTATTATTTGTTTTAGTTGTTTTTCTTTTAAATGTTATATTTTTAATTGGTGTTTAATCGTTCTGTTTTGGGTATTATGTTGTTCTTATTTATTTATTTTTATTTTGATTGAGAGTAATGTTTTTAGTAAGAGTTTTATTTTGAGAGCATGTTGTCTTGGGGTTTTTAGTTTTAGTTTAATAGAGAGAACTATTTATGCTAAAGTTTTTAATTTCTATTATTTTTAATTTCCGTTCTCCAAATTCTGTAATTTTTCTTCTTTGTTATGGAATACAATTAAATCTTCCTTCATGCAATTTGTGTTCACTTCAATCTTCTTGTTTCCATCCATTTTAATTCATGCCAAAGCTTTTCTTTGATTAGTTAAATATATAAATGCTTTTCAAATTTAAATACCTGTCTTTTAGTTAATTTTAATTAAAAAATATTTTCCGGTAGACTAGAGAATCCATCATCATCTCCGATATAATGTTTTTCTTCTATTATTCAAAAATCGATTTTGAATCCGAGTGAACGTTCTAATTTTTATGCAACTCCAATCGCCTCCCTGTGGATCGACCTCTTACAACCGCTATTCTTCGAGTAGGAAAGGTAAGAGTAAAAAGAATTAAATTTAACTTTTGTCCGTCGGTTCTAACAACGATCTGTCTAGCATATTTTTAGTTAGACAGGAATCGGACGAACAGAATTTTGGCGCCGTTGCCGGGGAGGCAAATCGAGAAGCAAGAACGATCACGAAGATCAAATCAGATTTTGGATGCCCGGAGTGAACGCACTCCGGTAGTAAGTTTTTATTTTTATTATTTTCAGTTAATAATTTTGTAGTTATTAAATTCTGAAATTTGAAATTTGAAAAAAAAAATTTTAAAAAAAATAAAATATAAAAAAATATTTCAAAATTCAAAAATTCAAAAACTTAAATTCAAAATTTGAATTCTGAAATTCGAAATGTGAAATTTAAATTTAAATTTTTAAAAAAAAATATATTAAAAAAATTAAAAAAAATTTAAAAAAAATTTAAAAAAAAAATCTATATTATTTTTGCTAGTAATTGATAAGGCGTAATTTCCCGAGGTTATTATACCTTTATTGGGACTCCTCACGGAGTAATCTCCAGAGCTTATTCAACGGGCATTCGGAGATTGAGTGACGCATAAGGATTAGTTTTAGTTTACATTCAAATTATTGCTAAAAAAAAAATTTAAAAAAAAAATTTAAATTAAAAAATAAAAATAATAAAAATAATAAAAAAAAGTAAAAGAAAAAAAAAATATATTTTGCTTGCTCATTTAATTAATACAACCTAATGACTTTGCATAAACTTTAAAAAAATTATTGATTATTTGTTGCATCAAGCATTTGCATAAAATAATTTAAGGGCAAAACCCACTAAAAAGATAAGGTCGGGAAGTTATTACCTGTCCTTAGCCCAAAAATCACCACCTTGCATACTTATCCTAAGCCAAATTAAATTAAAATCAAATTAGACGTTGGCCTTAGGATTTTCGAGCTCAATTAGGCTCTTGGAAAGAAGCGGCTGAAAGCCACTCCAGTGAGGATTTAGTAATTGGTGATGTCTAGGAAAGTTTTACAACAGTGAGAACTGTTACGGGTATTGTGGTATCGGTGTATCCCTTCTGGCACCACTGCACACCCCGGGACTTTCCTGGTCACTGGTTACTGAATCACTTAACTGGTAAGCTCAAGCTTAATCTGAAAGGGAGATTAGGAGCTGTCTAATCTAGAGAGAATTTCAGGAACTACCTGAGAAGTCTCTATGCAACTAGATATAAGAAGCTACTAAACCTCACTTAGCTCTAAAATTAATAGGGTCAAATTATTGTGTGGTGTTGATTGTGGTCATCTTGGTCTAGCCCTTCTTCTTATCTTTTAGGATTTCGTTTAAAAAAAAAAAAAATTGAGTCTAATTAAGTTGTGGAAAATGTATGCATGGTAGAAGGTCATTAAGGGATAAGTTAACCCCATTTGATCCTGAGATTGACAGAACTTTTCATCATAACCTGCGAACTGTAAACCAACCGTCGATCTCTACAATGGGTGAACATATTAGAACCCTGAATGAATTATTCGCTCCTGCATCCGCTAGTCCACCTACGTGCATAGTATTGCCAATAAATAATGCAGCCCAATTTGAAATTCGGGCTGCAACAATAAACATGTTACCCAAGTTTCATGGGTTCGAGAGTGAACAACCCTATATTCATCTAAACAAGTTTTTGACAATCTGTCAAACATTTAGAAATCAAAACTTAGATGAAGAGGGTATTAAATTAAGATTGTTTCCCATGACTTTAGAAGATCGTGCTGCTGCATGGCTGTATTCCCTTGCTTCAAATTCCATCACATCATGGGAACAGTTGTCTAGGAAGTTCATGGCTAAGTTCTATCCCATGGTAAAAACTGAAAAAATTAAGGATGCCATCAGAACTTTTAGAGGAAAATTTGAGGAGGATTTTTTCCAACTTTGGGAAAGATTCCATGATCTGTTAGTCAAGTGCCCGCACCATGGGCTTGACAAGGCTGATCTAGTACATTTCTTTTATAAATGACTAACTCCGGCACATAGAAATATGATTGAGTCCATGCACAAGGGTAGGTTCATGAACCAAACCCCGGATCAAGCCTATGAATTTCTTGTTGACTTAGCCGAGAATGCCCAAAATTGGAGTAGCTATGGTGAGGAAGTAAATAGAGATGAGTTCGGGTCTAGAAAACCAGGTAATTATGAAATGAAAACAGACCCAGAACTCAAAAATGTTATGTCCAACCTAGTGAATGGGATGAACAATTTAAGTAAAAAGTTTGATGCTTTTACTGTTTCCACTAGTTCGAGTTCATACAAAGAGTCAAATCCCATCATGAAAGTGGAACACGAGTCATATAGTTTGTGTGTCTTGTGTAACAGTCCGGAGCATCTAGTGGAGTGCTGCCCTAATCTGCCCATCATAAAGGCCGAGCAAGCAAATGCTCTAAATTCATATAGTGCCTTTAAGAAGCCCACTCCCAACTCGTTCAGCCCAGTTTACCACTCTGATAATAGGTTCCACCCAAATTTTTCATACAAGCAAAATGAACCTATTCAGCATCAAAGTGGTCCACCAGGTTTTCAAAACAACTTCCCCAGGATAGGTCCACCACAAATGAACCAACCTTTGGTTCCATCTGTACCGCCTTATAATGTCCCTATCCCACAGCAACCTTCACAATTAGAAACCATGATGGCTAATATGATGAAACAACAACAAGATTTTATCAAACAACAACAACAGACCAATACAGCCCAAGCCCAGACTAACCAATTCCATGCGCAAGCAATTGCAAAACTTGAGGTTAGTCTGAGCCAAATAGCTAACTCTCTAGGGGATAGGAAGAAAGGTGAACTACCTAGTCAACCAGTGCCTAACCCTAGTAGACAACAAAATCAAGGTCAGATAGGTCAGTATCAAATCAATTCTAATGGAAATCCGACCTATGAAGTCCAGGTAATTACCACTTTAAGGTCTGGCAAGCAAGTGGACAATAAAGTCCAACTTCCTGAAAATGAAAAAGAAAATAAAACTGAATCCGATAAGAACCCTATTCAGAAGAGGGGTCAAGAACAGGACAAACCGGAAAAGAGGGAAGAACCCATAGAAACATACAAACCCAAGGTTCCCTTTCCCAGTAGACTTCAGGACTCCAAGAAACAATATAACTTTGATGAAATCATGGAAGTCTTTAAAACTGTTCAAATAAATATACCTTTTCTCGATGCCATAAGACAAATTCCCTCCTATACAAAATTCTTGAAAGACCTCACCACGGTCAAAAGAAAAACCAGTATTCCTAGGCAAGCTGTTATGGCTGCACAAGCCTCATCTCTCATTCAACAACAGATTGCCCCGAAATTCAAAGACCCTGGTTGCCCAACTATTGAAATAAAAATAGGAGAGACGATTATCCAGAGAGCTCTATTAGATTTAGGAGCCAGTGTAAACCTACTTCCCTACTATGTGTATCAAAAATTAGGTTTGGGGGAATTAAAGCCTATAAATATTACCCTTTCCTTAGCAGATAGGACAGTGAAGTAACCCAAGGGGATTGTAGAGGATGTAATAGTGAAAGTAAATGAGTTTTACTATCCTGTGGACTTCGTTATCCTTGAGACTGATCCTGCAATACATCCAGACAGTCACACACCTATAATTTTAGGTAGACCTTTCTTAGCCACAGCAAATGCTGTGATCAACTGTCGAAATGGGATGCTGAAGTTATCTTTTGGCAACATGAAAGTCGAGCTTAATGTCTTCAACATAAGTAAACAACCACCAGACGACAAAGAAATCAATGAAGTTGACATGATTGAAAGTCTGGTTCAGGAGACTTTCTTACAAACTTATAATAAGGACCCTTTAGAAGCTTACCTTGCCCATTCCGAGGAAGGGATCAAGCATGCGCCTCTTAGTTCTGTTCCCCTTATGAGCATAGATCGTCATCAGCCGACTGTTCTTCATCGGACTTTTCCAAAACCATTCTTAGATAATGGTTGAAAAAAAAAAGGAGATTTACATTTTGTCTGGCTGAAGACATAAAACTTAGCGCTCTTGGGAGGCAACCCAACATGTAAATATCTTTTATTTAAAAAAAAAGTTCAAAAAAATTACTAACATGCAGGTTTGGGGGATTTTGCCCCAACTTTCAATTTACCCACCCATATCAGGTAACTTCTCCTCTGTCCTCTTACTGCTTTAAATTTTCTTTAACATTGAGGACAATGTTAGATTTAGGTTTGGGGGTATTTTTAAACATTTGGAATTTTATAAAAAAAAATTTTAAATTTAAAAAAAAAAAAAAAACTACAACACACAAGGTATATAAAATCTAAGAGCCCAATGACTAGTTGGAAGTAGTGCAAAGTGAGTTCTTTTTATTAAGTTCCTTTTAGTGAGTTGTAAGCTAATTAGTGCTTTAAATTTCACAACACATCTGGCCTGCATTTTCTAAGGTATAGGATCGACATTGTGTTGAGAATATGGTAGCAACCTCGAATCCTGATGAACCATCTTTTTCTGATCCAAAAAAAAAAGTTCAAAAAAAAAAGGGTGGATTTAGTCAGGTACATCGAAAAGGGCTACCTATTGTCAAAGGTCAGCGGGCTTGTGATGAGGAACCCGAGCATAGGTCCGTAGGGGAGTCTTGATGCCCGACACCTCATGCCAACTGGTGTGAGAATTGTCGACTAATTGCTCGCTACATGGAGGTCACAGGAGTAAAAGTGCACAATATATACATTATCATTTCTCTTTAATGCAAAAAAAAAAAAAATGAAAAAAAAATGTATACTGACCTTAAGAAAGACAATAGTGTGAAAGCCATCGTTGTAAAAATTCGAGTAAACTGGAATATTACAGATAAAGCCCATGAGGTATTAAAGTAAACA
Source organism: Phoenix dactylifera (assembly GCF_051530095.1). NCBI lineage: Eukaryota > Viridiplantae > Streptophyta > Magnoliopsida > Arecales > Arecaceae > Phoenix > Phoenix dactylifera. Next base: position 12,604,745 of record NC_143196.1, on the reverse strand, counting down.
TCCACAGCTCTCGAAATCCTGCAGAAAAGATGATTTTGAATCAGCAAATAGGTCTTGTCCGACCAATTCTTGGAAACTACTAATATTAGCGATATTTTGGAGATCCAAAACCTTAGCTTGTGCATGGTCCAAACTTCACTGAGCACTCAAGTATAAATAAGTCTTACAACTCCCTAACAGAAAACTTAATGACTTCAACTTAAATTGCATACTAACCTAGAATTTGGGCTACTTAGTAATTAAAACCTTGTGTGCTTTTGAAATTCTTATCAGTTATATACTTGAAAATTAGACTTTCATTTCATAAAACAAATTTTATTTTGGGATTGAAGTTTGTGGGTAACTTCACTGCAAACCCTCACGAGACAACACTCGTCCACTAGGGTAACCTAGGGGTTTAACGGCTTGTTGCACGTGCTAAGTGCAATCGTAATGCTCTACGAAAATGAGTATTTATCTTAGTATATTTATATAATAAATTACACTTTTGCACTCTTATTTTATCATTTTCGCACTAAATTGCTAGAGACTAGCAATAAGCTAGTTGGGGGGTGTGATGAGAGCACAAAAGTGCGACCCACATGTCACCTAAATTAGTATTATTGCTAACCGATAATGATAAATTCACTGGATTAATATTATATTTGGGTTTGGCACATATTTTCATAAATTAGAAATAAAATGCACATTGAGTTCAAATTTGACTAAAGAAGGATCCCTTCCCAGATCCGACCCGGTTGAAGATCGAGTCGGGTCCGAGTCAGGTTCGGGTTCGAATCGGGTCCATTTTATTTGTGCTTTTGGAAAAGAATTTTTGGGCAAACCTAATTTGGTCATATCATAACTATGGGGTCGGGTGACCCATGACTTGAAACTTGCAATTGACCTCCAGTCAGAACAGGTGACTCGTGATCCAAATCCCAGCAGCCCAAGAGTCCACTGGCGTCCATTTTTAGCATCCCATCTCCCGTCCGTATCCATCTTCCACGGCGCATCCAAGCCATGAATGCCCCTCATCCGTGCCAGCCACCTACCAGCAAGTCACTCCGTGCGATCCCAGGAGACTCCAGCGAATCCCATTTGCAATCCGTCCCAACCAGCGTTGCAACCTTCCATTCCAAGCCGAAGCGACATCCCAGCCATTCGTGGTCCCCGTTCCTTCTCCATTTGAGCTTTCCGAGCAAGATCCAGCATCAAATCCCCCCTCCCAGCAAAATAGATTCCTTGTATCTGTGCCTTCCCTCCTTGCCTACATGATCAGCCCGTCCGCATTCTTCTTCCTCCCGTAGCCGCATCCCGACCATCCATGTCCTCCTCGCACCAGCCCGCCTCTCAACCAAGGTTCAAAGAAGGAATCCCGAGCCGGAATCCCAGCCTCCGACGCCGCATCCGAGCTCCAACAATCATCGACGCCTTCCTTCCGTGATCCCGAAATCCCAGCACCCGAAGAAGGAAATCCCAGCCTCCACGGCGTCCTCCCATCGATCTCGGATCGCCTTCCAAATCCTCCAAGCCATCTCCGCGATTCCTCCCAGCTCCAGCCAGGATGCAAGCCGAGATCGCGTGCCAGCAGCCGTCCACGAAGCTTTCGCCCGTGATCAGCGATCCAGCCTGCTCCCAGCGCCCGGATTGCGTCCGTGATCGACTCCTCCCCGCGTCCTCACCGCGTCTGCCATTTCCCTTCCGCATCAGGAGTCCGTCCGCGGCTATAAAAGGAGAAGGAGGAAGACAAGAGGGGTGTGCTCGGTTTTGGGTGGAAACCAGGAGAGCTCGGCTGGGGAGTGGTGGGAGCCGGCTGGTCCAAAGGAAGAAGAAGGGAGCTCGGCTGGTCCAAGGAAGAAGAAGGAGCTCGGCTGCTTCGGCTCCAAAGAACAGAGGAGGGGGGGAGAAGTCGAGCGAGAGGAAGAAGTTGAGTGCTCTGTTTTCAGATTTGAAAACAGAGCATTACATTTCTTTTGTTTTTTTTATTATTTGTTTTAGTTGTTTTTCTTTTAAATGTTATATTTTTAATTGGTGTTTAATCGTTCTGTTTTGGGTATCATGTTGTTCTTATTTATTTATTTTTATTTTGATTGAGAGTAATGTTTTTAGTAAGAGTTTTATTTTGAGAGCATGTTGTCTTGGGGTTTTTAGTTTTAGTTTAATAGAGAGAACTATTTATGCTAAAGTTTTTAATTTCTATTATTTTTAATTTCCGTTCTCCAAATTCTATAATTTTTCTTCTTTGTTATGCAATACAATTAAATCTTCCTTCATGCAATTTGTGTTCACTTCAATCTTCTTGTTTCCATCCATTTTAATTCATACCAAAGCTTTTCTTTGATTAGTTAAATATATAAATGCTTTTTGAATTTAAATACCTATCTTTTAGTTAATTTTAATTAAAAAATATTTTCCGGTAGACTAAAGAATCCATCATCATCTCCGATATAATGTTTTTCTTCTATTATTCAAAAATCGATTTTGAATCCGAGTGAACGTTCTAATTTTTATGCAACTCCAATCGCCTCCCTGTGGATCGACCTCTTACAACCGCTATTCTTCGAGTAGGAAAGGTAAGAGTAAAAAGAATTAAATTTAACTTTTGTCCGTCGGTTCTAACAACGATCTGTCTAGCATATTTTTAGTTAGACAGGAATCGGACGAACACTAAGTACAAGAAAACCACCAAATCACCACACCAAGCTCTGGTACCAATTTTGTTGGAGCAAAATAGATGCCAATAACATGCAAATGGCATCAAAAAACAATAAAAAATAGAGATGAACAATGGGGCACAAGATAGGCTCAAAATCACTTCATAAAATTCTTCATTTTAACTATGAAAAAATAAAAATATAACTTATAAATATGCAGAAAAATCAGCAACTAGGATATGCCTTTTCTTCTTGTGGTCTTCTTTTTCTTAACATAAAAATCTGCTTAAGGGGTTTCTAGCTCTTACCACCCTCTTCTTCTCTTTTAAAGAGGAACTCAAAAGATACACTCTCACACCATAAAACCCATGGGCTGATTTTTCTCTTTTTTTAATATAAAGTGAAACTTAAACAAAGAGAGCATTAAGTACATTAAGAAACCAGAAAATTACATAAGATGCCATAGAATAAAATAGTCAAAGAAACCTATTAAATTGGGTTTAAATTTCTAACAGGCTCAACTTCATTTGAGAAAGACTGGAGAGCTCTCTAAATCAGTACCTCAATTTAAGTGATGAAGACCAGAAGGTGTTTGAGGAGCTATGCCATGTTGAAGTTCTTCTCATCCATGAGCTTTTGGACAATTAGACACTGGTGAATATTGTTGGGATCCCGTGCACGCCTCAGAAAAATCAGAATGCAGTGGAAGAGGCATGTGTGGATCCGATGCTCATCGTATGAGCGTATTTTTAAAAAATTGACATTTGTAGATAGATTAGGATTAAAACTTTTATATAAGATTAGGAAGATTAGATCTTCACTTTGTGCGGATAGATGATTACCGCAATCTGATGATTGTGGATTTGTTGGAAGGTTTGCTTGAAGCCGCACACACGTTCGGCCTCTACGGATATCCACACGAGGCAGAGGACTAATCCAAAGCTTTTAGATCTTCTCGGGATACTAGCACCCTTGCAGAGATTACTTTTGATGGCTAAATCTCTCTCTTCTTTATCAACCAACCATTTGATTACTCTCTCTTAAGGAAAAAGAAGAGGAGAGGGAAGAATCAAAAGGAAGCACTCTTGCAGCATTTTTATTTTTGGTGGAAGAAGGATGGGAAGGGGTCACACGCCACCCTTTTCTTCTTGGTTTCTTGTGGCTGAAAAGAGAGGGGTTCTCTCTTCTATCTCACGGCTCAAAGAGGGGAGAGAATAGAGATATTACGGCTGAAAAGAAGAGAGCATGAAACCCTTAGGGCCGCCCCTTATTTCTTTTCTCTTTTGGCATGTGGAGCTCCTAAATTTTAGGTGCTCCATCCTTATCTCCAAGGAGGGGCGTTTGCCCCTCCTTTTGCCGCACCAAGGAAAGAAAGAAAGGAGGGGCATACACCCCTCCTCCTTTGTGCACTTAATCCTCCTCTAAGGAGGATTAGTTGGCCCACGTACATGTGAGTCCTAATCTAATTAGGTATCCATTAATTTATGAATTAATTTGGACTTATCCATAAGAGTCCTAATCCAATTAGGACCCAATTGGATCATGACTAAATTGAACTCTTCAATTCTAATCTAATTAGGAGCCATCTTGATCTATTAAATCAAAATTAATTAGGCTTTAGAAATCCTAATCCAATTAGGACTCATTTAATTTTAGTCCTAATCCAATTAGGACTTTAGGAATCCTACTCCAAGTAAAACTCTAATTTAATAAGATCAAGCCCAATTAATTAAGTCCAATTAATTCAATTAAATCGCAATCCAATTGCAATTAATCCTTTTCAACTAAGTAACTCTTAGTGGGTTAAATCAATTGTCAATCAAATTGATAATTATGAACTATTGTGATTCCAAATCATAATTCAACCATCGGATCAATCAATACCTCTAATGTGTATGACCCTATAGGTTCTATTCTATCTGGTAGCGAGATATATTGCGATCTCTATCACAATATCATTAAAAACTTCTTTTAATAGGTTGGAACGATTCCAACTCATCTTATCAGGGATCATCGACCATCAACATAATCTCTGTGAGTCTTACCATCCACCAATGACACCTAGCAGCATGTAGTGGCAATCCAACAGAATGGATGATGAACCTCTAGGTGCAGTTATCGTATGATACAATCCTTCTATCGTGGATCCCTACAAGACGAAGGTCATGGATAACTCGTCAAATCCATCGTCTGTCATATGTCAAGATTTATTTGACTTAAGTTCGAGAGTGGAAAACTTCTTTTCCACTGTTCATACTGCCCTAGCCGAGGTCTTACGAACTCAGTCTTATAAATTACATAAGATCACTCCTTATCTACCAAGGTCGATAGATTCCATATAGGTGCATAGCCTACTCCTCATGTGAATAACCGAAGCACTGCAGGTCAAAGAACTAGTCATACTAATGTAACATCAAGTAAGTCACTGATGAGTGGATAGACATCCAAGTGACTTTTTGTATTGGTCACGCTCGGTACCCTTATTCTCTAACAAGCATCCGCACTATCACTCCAGTATCCCAACACTGTGGACTCGAGACTCGTCCATTGAAAAAAAAAATGATCTGTGCACTAATCTCATCGGATCAATCACCGTCCTCGTGATGATCCATCGATCAGGAGCATTTAGGAATTAATCACCAATGGCACATGGCTTAAATTCTCAACTCTTGAGAATATGCATCATCTTATTAATTTCTTGGACGATTCATAGACACGTACACAATATGAATGAAAAGGATGCCTATTTATTATTCAATAATAAAAAAGTCAAGTACAAAATCATGTTCCAGAATAAATTATGCGTCAGCTAGATTGGCTTCTAGGGCATACATCTAACAATCTTCCACTTGCCCTAAAGCCAATCAGCCATATATCTAAGCCCCATCTTCTCAAGGTGGGCTTCAGACTTTTGCTGGCTAAGCTACTTAGTTAATGGATCTGCTACATTGTCTGCAGAGTCTACTCTCTGCACCTCGACATATTTCTTCTCGAGGTAGTTGTGTATGAGGTGAAAGCGCCGCTCTATGTGCTTGGACTTCTGATGAGACCTTGGCTCCTTAGCAAAAGCTATGACGCTATTATTATCGCAATAGAGTTTTATGGCATCTAATGACATTACATCTAACTCTGCAATGAATTTCTTGAACCAGAAGGCTTCCTTTGCTGCTTCAGAGACAGCGATATATTCAGCTTTTATGGTAGAATCAGCAATGATTGATTGTTTGGAACTCTTCTAATTTATCGAACCACCATTGCACAAGAACACATATCCTGATATAGACTTTCTATCATCAATATCAGTCATGAAGTCTGAATCTGTGTATCCTTCTACCTTTAACTCTGATCCTTCTCCAAAGACTAAGAACATATCCTTAGTTCTTCTTAAGTACTTAAGAATGTTCTTCACAACTATCCAGTGTTCCTCGCCTGACACTCATAGCAAGGGCTATATCAGGTCGTGTACATAGCATGACATACATGAGGCTCCCTATAGCCGAAGCATAAGGGATCTTGCTCATGTTGGAAATTGTGTCCCAAAGCCAATTTTTTAATTGTAAGAAATTGGTGTATGTATATGTTTTATTAAAATGAATAAAAATTTATTCTGGCATTTTTCTATTCATCACAAGTGTTACATCTTCAAATTGAACTCCTGTGTATTGTGATGAAGTCCTTAGGACTAATTTAGTCCTTAAACCAGTTTGCGACCAAATGATGAGCTATCAATAGGACGATAGCTATGTCAAGTATAGGTCGTTGTATGCCATTTAGTTGGTTATCCTCTTAAACCAAGAAGTGTGAAGACACTGTATGGCATACAGGTGAGATGTAGGAGTACATCGTCACTGAACAGTGACTCACCTGCATAGCACTCCACTATTGGGAGTTAGCTAGCAAAGCGTATGGGCATAAGTACCCCTTAGACCTGAGACTGTCACGGTGACTTGCAAGCAACTCACTATACTTAGGCACTGGATGACCTGAATTTCTAATTCAGGGATCGGAAGGATGCTGGGTGCAGTCAAGTACTCGCGAAGTCTGTGTATGAGTCAAGATGGGATTGACCGCTCCAGATTATAGGAGTTGATGTCTCGCTGTATTTCAATTCAGTATAACCTTGGCCAGGGAAAACCAAGTGATAGGTCACTTGATTTGATTATTTGAAATACACTACGGACGACCGGACCCAGAGTTCGACAGTCCACTCTAAGGTCATCTTGAGCATCGATGGTCATAGGGATGAATTATGCAATAACCATACGTCTAGGTTCTTGAATGTTGCTTTGCATATTCGACCTATCTAGATGTCGGGTATCATTGCTAGATGGTCACCTCGATTAGTGCATGGAGTAGTCCATGTACTACCGGCTTAGTGTTCGAATCTATCGGAGTCACGCACATTAGTCAAGCTAAGTAGGAAGGTCTTGACCCAATTTAATTAAGAATTAAATTATGGATCATTTGGAATTTGGTTCTGTCTATGTTCAGCTAGCACTGAACATGAGGTACATGCTAAATTTCATGGATGAACAACTAATTAAGTCTGTATTCAAGGTCAATCAAGTTTCATTAATGCAATTGAACTTGATCAGGACTCAATTATTGAGATTGGGTTTGATTGGGTCTCAATTAGAGTAATTGGGCTCGATCATGATTTAATTGGGATTTAATTTCGTATTTGTTTTGATCTAAGTCGGACTTGGATCGAGCCGAGACTGGACCCAATTGAACCTCCCATGAGTCGGACTCATGTGGAATTTTTTTTGGTAAAAAATCATTCAATTGGGCCATCAATTTAGTTTAGAACCAAGTAGGCTAACCCAATTGATTGAACTGCTGACCCAATCCCAATTTAAATAACCCATGGACCAGTGGACCCTTAAGCTCTCATGGACCTTTAAGCATCCCCTATGAGCCGCGATGGATAAAAGCTATGGACCCTTAAGAAGTGTCCTGTGAGCCGCGATGGGAGAAAGCCTGGGAGAAAATAGAGGACTTTCCACCGATGCTTCAAAGCCACGCCACGTCTCCATCCGGACTCCATTTGGATTGCCGTTTGGATTGGAATGTCTGGTTTTGAACCGGCTACATTCCAGTTCAATTTAATTTTTGAAATACGATAGTTATTGGCATTAATCGTTGTTTTTTCCCCACATTTGTTTTTGAAACACAGCTAAATTGGCTAAAGGAATGGGGCATAATTATTATGGAGAACCCGCATGGCAATAACTATTATGAAAAAACAAATTTCTTTTCAAAAAGGGAATTTCTTTTCTTCTAGGGTCCCTTTTGCAAAAAGGTGTTTTGCACGAATGTCAAAGTCATCCTACCATCCTACGAAGCCCGACGTGCGTGCGAAGTAGAGGGCCTGCAGATCCAGGCCTCGCAGAGCTACCTTCAGGGATCCCGATCCTGATCCAGATCCGGCATACCTCATCCAACTTCCGCTGCAGGATCGATGTATGTTTTACATATTAGTATGTTTAATATTTATATTGTTATAAATAAAAATTTTAAAACTGATTTTTCATGCCTGGCGTCCGATTTTATCGGACAACTTGGGAAATTCTTCCTTCAACTGGTATCAGAGCCAGGTTGGCCGATGGAATGGGCCTATAATATCTAGAATTATGCATGATTTAATTTTTAAATTTAGATTAGATCTAGATTTAATGATAAAATATCAATCTTGTGCTGAATTATAAGGTTGTCCTGCTATAAGATTAACCCTTTATAGTGAAAAGGTTGTCCTAGCACAAGATTGAGATTAATTTGTATCATAAAATAAATAGTTTATTTTTGTGAAATTATGGATAATTGATGTTTATGAAATTTCAATTTTAAATTTATTATGACCGCAAAATTTAAATATAAATTGTTTATATTTGGAATAAATTGACACCTTGAATCCATGATCATAATACGTTTAATTAAGAATTAAATGTTGAATTTAAAATTTAAAATTTGAATTTCAAATAAAGATTTAAAATTCAAAATTTGAAATTTGAATTAAAATTTAAATTTGAACATGGGATTTGGGGCATGGGTTAGCACAATCAGATTAGTTGACTCGGCTAGACCTAATCATGAAATCAAATTAAAATGGACTAACTTAAGAAACATGATTTAATCTAATCAATAGTTGAACTAGACTAAATCAAGATTTATAAAATGATCAAACTCAATAGTTGTAGTTTATTATATCCAAACATTTCAATTGGAATTGATTGTGGCTCAGTGGGCGAGCCCGAGTTCCCAAGGATAACCTAAATCAACTTGATAAACCAATTGATGCCTAAGGTAAGTCGGCATTTGATCATGGTTTTTAATTGAGGCTACCTCTTACCTGGCCAATATAGTTGGTGTCTAAGAAAGAGGTTAATGGCATAACCCTTCCATGATCTCTCTTATCTAGCCAATTTGGTCGATCAAATTTTGATTAAGGTACCTTGAGACTTGGCACTCACCCATGCCATTAAGGAAAATCAGGGTGACTAATTTAGGTATCTAATAGACCAATAAGAGCTAGTCCTCTGTATGACTTGGTGAAGTCAGTAGGATGATTTAGATTTATCGGTCAGTGTCACATATCAATTAAAATTCTCTAAATTATTAGATCCTTAAAATAATAAAGTTATATAGATAACTAGATCATAGCCTCCCATTAAGGTGAATGATAATGGGTCTAATATTATAGTTGAACATGCAGGACGCTTCCGTCTGGTGTTCCTCTGAATACTGGAATTATCCTTCATTATATGATAGCTTTTTGAGCTATCTAATTGTGATTAGGTTAGCCGAGCCTTCCTCGAGCCTTATCATACATTAGGTAGGGTCATCAAGTTAGTTCATTAATGATTGGACCTAACCAGAATTTTCAGTGGAGGCCTCCGCCTACTGATTACCACCTGGGGCAAAATTGATTACTAGAAATTGTTTAGAGAAACAATTGGTAATGTACCTACTCTTAGATGCACATGGGTTGGCCGAGCCTTCCTCGGGCCCGTATGCAGTCTATACGGATTCTAGTACCTACTAGGAAATTAAAGTAATTCCTCGAATTAAAGATAGAGGCTATTAATTCGATTAACATAGTGGAAGAAAACTTTAGACTAAAGTTCAAGTCATTAGGATTAATAAAAAAAAAATCATATACTGATTAGTTGGGTTTTCCTTTGTTTTTCAGATATGGCTAACTCATTGTCCCTCCGAACACTATTAGACAATGATAAGCTTAATGGACCTAACTTCGATAGCTGGTATCGAAAGTTGAAAATAGTATTAGAGCATGAGCGGATCCTGTATGTGATATCGGATCCTGCATCTGAGAAACCTGCAGCCAATGCACCACGTGCAATCAGAGACGCTTATCAGAAGTGGCTCAACGATCGCACTACAGTGCGCTGCATCATGAGGGCCTTAATGAATGACGAATTTAGTCGTAAATTCGAGGAAGCGCAGCCAGTGGAAATCCTTCAAATGTTGAAGGAGTCTTTCGGCACACCTGATGATGTCAAACAACATAAGACCTCCTGCGCTATATTCAATGCCCGCATGAGGGAAGGGGCATCGGTCACCGATCATGTATTGTACATGGTCGAACAAATCGATCGCCTGAGTAAACTTGGCTTTCCTTTGCACGAGCAATTGGGCAAGGACGCCATTTGAACTCACTTCCCAAGTCCTACTTGACCTTTCTTAGTCATTATAGAATGACTAAACCTGAAGTATCCTATCATGGTTTGCTAGATTTACTGCAGACCTATGAGAAGGATCACCAACTCAAAAAGGAGTCGGTGAATGTGGTAGGTGGGACTTCTGTAGGACTTTCTTCCTTTAAGAAAGGAAAGAAGAAGAAGGTGCAGAAAGCTCGTGCTGGGTTCTCTAAGCCCAGCCAGACTAAGAAGCATAAAGCCGATAAGAGCAAGGCAGAGTGCTTCTTCTGTAAGAAGATGGGTCATTGGAAGCAGAACTGTCCGGCTTACATAGCGTCCCTTGATCTAAACAAGCCTAAGAAGAAAAAGCAGCAAACAGTTGCTGCACAAGGTAATTATATGATAACACCTTGTAATTTTTCTGTTTATGATTCTACTGCTTGGGTATTGGATACCGGAAGTTCAATTAATATTTGTAATTTGTTGTAGGGATTTCAAGTTAGTAGAAGATTCACGAATGACAAAAAATTCCTGAACATTGGAGATGGAAGATCAGTTCCAGTCCTAGCTTTAGTAGTCATTAAGCTTGTTTTTGAATCTAGAGTATTCATATTAGATGATTGCCATTAGTGTCCAGCATTTTTGATGAATGTCATCTCTGTAGGCCTTTTGGCCAAAAATAATTATTGTTTATCAATAAAAGAAAATTTTTGTGATATCATTCTGAATGGTATTAAAATTTTTCGTGGACAATTGACACATGACATTTATACTCTATCACTGCCTGTGAATGTACACTTCTAATAAACGCCCTAAGTTAGATAATGTCAATGAAGCCTATTTGTGGCATTACCGGCTAGGTCACATAAATAAAAACAAGATAAACAGGTTAGCCCAATAGGGTATTTTAGAAATCAATGATTGTGAATCATTGCCAACTTGTGAATCCTGTCTTCTGGGTAAGATGACCAAGTCACCTTTTTCTGGAAAGGGTGAACGAGCCAGCAATATTCTTGGCCTCATACATACTGATGTATGTGGACCTATGAAAGTAAGTGCCAAAGGTGGTTATGCCTACTTCATAACCTTCACAGATGACCTATCCAGGTATGGGTATGTCTATCTGATGAAGCATAAGTCGGAATCATTTGAAATGTTCAAACGATTTTGTAATGAAGTAGAAAAACAGACTGGAAAGAGTATCAAGATCCTTCGGTCAGACCGAGGAGGAGAATACATTTTCGGTGATTTCTTGACTTATCTAGAGGAGAATGGGATTCTCTCACAATGGACCCCTCCAGGAACACCTCAGCACAATGGTGTATCCGAAAGGAGGAATCAAACTCTGTTAGACATGGTTCAATCCATGATGGGGTTTACTAGTCTGCCTCTATCTTTTTGGGGTTATGCTTTAGAGTCTGCGTGTATAATACTAAATAAGGTTTCAAGTAAGTCTGTTGAGAAGACTGCATATGAGATATGGACTGGGCGTAAGTCGACACTTTCATACCTTAGGGTTTGGGAATGTCCGGCTTATGTAAACATTCTCAAACTGACAAACTTGGTCCTAGGTCCGATAAGTGTTATTTTGTAGGGTACCCTAAGAAAACTAGGGGTTATTACTTCTACCTTCCTAATGAACAAAAGGTGTTCGTAGGACTTAAGGCAACCTTTTGGAAAAGAAATTCCTTAGTGAAGAAATTGTTGCCTCTAAGGTTGAACTTAGTGAAGTTCAACAGATGGAAGATTTAACACAATCTATTGAACCCACAGAACCGAATTCGATTAGATCAAACTCGGAGCCCAATGTAGAAGCACCATTAAGGCGATCAGGTAGAGTACCACGTCAAGTGGACAGATACTACGATTTCTTGGTCCAAATACAGATCCCATTGAGCTCAATGAGACAATGAGGATCCGATCACCTATATGGATGCTATGCAGAGGTCCGACTCTGAGTTATGGCTTAACGCCATGAGATCCGAAATGGAATCCATGGAAATCAATAGTGTATGGACACTAGTTGATCCACCCAAAGGGATAAAATCCATAGGGTGCAAATGGATCTTCAAAAGAAAGAGAGGTGCAGACAGAAAGGTGGAGACCTATAAAGCCCGTCCGGTTGCCAAGGGGTATCGTCAACGTTATGGTATCGACTATGACGAGACTTTTTTCCCTGTGGCAATGCTATTCGGATCATGCTTGCTATAGCAGCATATATGGTTATAAAATTTGGCAAATGGATGTGAAAACAGCTTTTCTAAATGGAGAGCTGGAAGAAGAGGTGTATATGATACAACTTGAGGATTTCACATCCACAGACGAGTCCAAAGTATGCAAGCTACAAAAGTCCATTTATGGACTTAAGCAAGCTTCTCGAAGTTGGAACATACGTTTCGATAAAACTATCAAAACGTATGGCTTTATTAAGAACGAAGAAGAACCTTGTGTCTCCAAGTGGGCTAACGGTTCAGTGATCACATTTCTTATCTTGTATGTGGATGACATTCTCTTAATTGGGAATGATATCCCTGCATTATAAAATGTGAAACTCTGGCTGTCATCACAGTTCTCCATGAAGGATCTGGGAGAAGCATCCTACATCCTACGGATGAAAATCTATAGAGATAGATCTAAAAGGTTACTAGGATTGTCCCAATCCACGTACATCGATACTATGTTGAAGCGGTTCAACATGGAGAATTCCAAGAAGTGCTATCATCCGATAGGCCAAGGAATTTCTCTATCTAAGAAAGATTGTTCGACAACTTTTGAAGAGAGAGAGCGTATGAGTAGAATCCCATACGCTTCTGCAGTGGGATCTATCATGTATGCCATGACATGTACGAGATCGAATGTTACTTACTCATTAGCAGTAGCGAGTAGGTATCAGTCTGATCCGGGTGAGAATCATTGGAAGGTGGTGAAAACCATCCTTAAGTATTTGAGAAATACTAAAGACCAATGGTTAATCTATGGAGAATCTGACTTAAAACTTGTGGGGTTTACAGACTCCAGTTTTCAGTCAGATCATGATGACAGTAAGAGTATGTCAGGATTTGTGTTTACCCTGAATGGAGGAGCAGTCTGCTGGAAAAGTTCCAAGCAACATTCAATAGGCGATTCCGTATGCGAAGCAGAGTATGTTGCTGCATCAGATGCGGCAAAGGAAGCTGTTTGGATCAAGAAGTTTGTAAATCAATTTGGTGTTGCTCCCTCAATCAACAGTCCAGTTCTTTTGTATTGTGACAACACTGGAGCTATTGCACAAGCGAAGGAGCCAAAGTCTCACCACAGGACCAAGCACATTCTGCGTCGCTACCACCTTGTACGAGAGATCGTGGAACGAGGTGACGTTAATCTTCAGAAGATCGATGGAAAGGAAAACCTAGCTGACCCATTCACTAAAGCCCTTTCTGTAAAGGAGTTTGATTATCACAAATCGAAGATGGGTATAAGATACTGTACAAATTAGCTTTAGTCCAAATGGGAGTTGTTGGGAATTGTTGTTGGAATTTGTATCCTAAGTGTCAATCGTCAGCATATTGATGATTGAATTTTATAAATGAATTGATAAATTAATAAAGTGTTATTTGGCATTATTCATCATTTCATTGTACATCTTCAAATGAACTCTTATATGAGGAAGTCCTTAAGACTTATTTTATGATAAAGAAGGATTATCTTCAAGTCCTTGAAACTGTTCGCGATCAAATGATATGATGTTACTAGGACGACAGCATTATCGAGATTAGGTCGTTGTGTGACATATACGTTGGTTTGTCCTCTTAACCAAAAAGTGTGGAAATACTGATATGTCACACAGGTGAAGTGTAGGAGTACATTTCACTGAACGTAACCAATTTCGAACACTCTACTGTCGAGAGATGTTCCGAGTGGATATAGGTATAAGTATCCCTCATACCTGAGATCACCATAGTGATTAGCAAGCAACTCACTGTACTTTGGTACCGAACTACCTGAATTTCTAATTCAGTGACGGAAGGTCACTGGGTGCAGTCAAGTACTTGCGTAGTCAGTTGTGAGTTAAGATGGAATTAATCCCTCTTGGAAACAGGAGATAATGTCTTGTGATTAATTTAGCAAAACCTTGGATACGATAATCCCAGTGACGAGTCACGGGATATCTAAAGTTAATCACATAATGGATGTACTAATTATAGGATTGACAGTGAGCTCTAAGTCATCCTGGTATTAGGAGTCAAAGAGATGAATTATACGGTAACCATAGTCCAAGGGTTCTTGAATGTTGCTTTGCAATCATTCGGCCTATCTGGACGTCGGGTACCATTGCTAGATGGTCATTTCGATTAGTACAAGAAGTTGTTCTTATACTACCGGCTTAGGTTCGAACCTTTGGCGTCACACGCATAGAAGTTTCTAGGTTGATCAAATGGCTGATTGATGATTAAGAATCATTCAGGGGTAATTTGGTCAATTCGATTGACAAATTATCTTAAGCAAAAGTTGCATTAAAATAATTATTGAATTATTGAAGGATTAATTAGCAATTAGATTGCTAATGAACTCAATTTGATTGAGTAATTGGGCTTAGGTTGAATCAAATTGAATAGAATTCAATTTGGGCTGCATCAGGGTTTGACCTAATTGGATTGGGTTCAACCCAAGTAGATTGAGCTTGACCTAATTAATGGGGCTTGATCCAATTGGATTGGGCTTGATCCAAATCAATTAGAAGATCTTATTTGATGAGAATTATTAGTCCAAATAATCAGAATTGGATAAGAAGAAGAATCCCTAAATTTTAGGAACCCATCCTTATCTTCTTGGAGAAGAATGACATCTTGATTTATCCCCAATATTAAGCATGCCTATCCTCTTTATTTTTGGCCAAAAATTGGTGTGAGAAGAGAGGAAGCGTGGGGCTATATTTTCTATAAAAATGGAGCCTCAAATCTTCCTAAAAAGATTTAGATGAATTTTCTAATTTATAGGGATTGCATGGCGCATGAAATAGGGTGGTCTACGGCTAAACTTTGGATGCATGAATTCTTATCTTTTAGGGATCCAAAATATACAAAATTTAGATATGTTTATCTCCTCTTAACTTCCAAATCACAAAAAAAATTTGGGGATTTTATCAGCCAAATTAGTTAGCTAAATTAGGTGTGAGGCGTGGGGAGGTCTTTTGGCTATAAAAGACCCCCATGCCTAGGGTTCATCATATACAATATTTAGAGGTTTCAAAAAATTCTGAAATTTTTTTTTGAGGGCCTCCATCCCTTCTTCTCCTTCTTCCTCACGTCCATCCTCCATATACTTGAAAAACAATCAAAGGTTGAGTGTTTAGAATGATAAAGCTTCAGCCATTGCAACGTTCCTGCGCGAGCTAGCACTCCCACGGAAGACGATCTACCTAGGGCTTCGCGTGTACTTCTCATAGAGGTCATTCGTGTACGTGGATGTGAAGTCAAGGATCAGATCCATAAGTTTCTTCCATCATAAAAGATATTAATTCTATATTAATCTTTTATTTTGGAGTCAGGATCTAGGTCCGATTCTCCGAGGTTTTATCCTCCTTTGGGGCTCCTCACGGAGTTATCTCCAGAATCCATTCGATGGATATTTGGAGATTAATTGGAATAGAGTGTTTACCTTTCAGATCTGATAGTTAATCATGCATAAAGTTTTAGCATAATTGTTTAAAGGATTCCAGCATAATCCTATGTGTTCTTACAATGCTGATTTTTAGATTTGATCTTGTAAGCATGCACGAATTAAATTGTTTGATTCGATTTTTTTGCTGCAATTTTGAAACTTAAAAAGAACTACCTATGGCTTGATCTCCCTTATAAAGGGGTACGTAGGCAACCCGATCAGGTTCAGCCATGGTTAAAAAAAAAAAAATTCAGCATGCTTAAACACCGAAGAACCTAGGATTCACTTTCAATGGTATTAGAGCCAGGTTCGTGTTTAAACTTTTTTGTTTTAATTCTTGCAATTAAATATGAAATCATGAACATGCTTAGATTAGATCTAAAATATTTTTTATGATTGATTTAATTGCTGATTATGCATGATTAACTAGATCTAAAATTTGAATGCATATGATGCATGTTTGTGTTAAGATTTGTAACATAAACAAATCTGAAATCATAATATTATTTAGATTAGATCTAAATTAAATTAATGATTCAATTGATCTCTAATTTTAAAGAACAAATCAGATCTAAAAATTAAAAAATATATATATAAGATGTATGTTGTTTGAATTAATTCATGTAGTTATGTATATGTGATGCATCAACATAAAACATAATGACTTAAACATGAATTAAATCTGATTATATATGATTAATTACAAATACTCATATTTGAAAATTAGTTTTAAGAACTGAAAGATTATAATTAATATGTAATTAAAAAAAAAATGCAATGATCAAAACTTTCATAAGTCTAAACTTAATTGAGAATTAAGTATTATAAAATAGAATTGTAACTCAATTAATTGACATTGCATAATTCTTGGAGCGTATGGGTTAGCTCAAATCAAGTTCTTAGGATTGGGTTAGATCTAGGGTTAGATCAAATATGATCTAATTAGAGTTAATTAATCAAATCTAATTAAATAGTAATTAGATTAGGTCATGGAAACTCTAGGTCAAATACAATAGTTGTAGATTGATCAATTCTATGTCTTTGATTAGACCAAGATGGAACTTGATTTAGGCTCAGAGGTAGAGCCCGAGTCATTTGAGTGATCAAATTGAAATTGATTAACTAGTCGGTGTCTAAGGTAAGTTTGGCAGACTCGACCGGTGGCTTTTAATTGGGAGCTACTCGCACTGATTCGTCTTTGTCGAGTTAATGGCATATCCCTTTCACCGATCTCACTTATCTGGCCGATATGGTCAATCAGATTTTGATTGGATCACTTAATGATTCGAGTTAGCCCATGCCTATAAAAAAAATCAGTTTGACTGATTTAGGTGCCTCCTTAACCGGTTTGAGTCTAATCTGATTCGGTGAAATTAGTGGAAGAAATTAGACTAACCGGATCTTCTCATCTATCCTAATTATGAAATCCTCTAAAATTATTAGGTCCTTAAAATGAAATGGTTATGGAGATAATTAGGTCATAGCCTCCCATTAAGTTGGGTGATAATGGGTTTTTGATAATTATTGGAGGTGCAACACGCCTCGTACTTATCAAGCATTGAAATTATCATTCAATATATAATGAGTTAAGTGTACCTTCAATAGATAGTCTGGTAAGCCGAGCCACACTCGAGCTTGATCGTTTATTAGTTGATTAGACTGAACCCTATTATTTTAATGGTTGGACCTAACTAGGGTATTCGGTGGAGGCGCCACATGTCTGCCGAAGAACCTAGGGCAAAATCATCACTAGAAGTTGCTTGTTGAAGCAATTAGTTAAAAACCTACCAATAGGTGCATACGGGTTGGTCGAGCCACACTCGGGCCTATATGCGATCTATTGGATTCTAGTGCCCACTAAACAATTAAGAGTAATTTTTCGAATTGGAGGTAGAGGCTACTAATTTATATAAAATAGTGGAAGTATCTTTAGACTAAAGTCCAAGTCTACTGTGTTTAGTCAATTCATATACTAATAGCCAAATTTTTTTTTATGCAGAAATGGTCACAAGTTTGTCACTTCGCTCATTATTGGATAATGACAAGTTGACTGGTCCCAACTTCAATAATTGGTATAGAAAACTGAAAATTATGCTAGAGCATGAACGGATCCTTTATGTGATAACGGATCTAGCACCTGAGCAGCCCGCTGCTAATGCGCGGGGTACGGTCAGAGACACTTATCAGAAGTGGCTCAGTGATTGTATCACAGTCCGTTGTATTATGCTTGCTACAAAAAATGATAAGTTTAGTAGGCGTTTTGAGAATGCGCAGCCGGAAGACATCATTCAAGTGTTGAATGAATCATTTGGTGTTCCCGACGACATTGAGAGGCACAAAACCAGTTGTGCCATCTTCAGCGCCCGAATGAAAGATGGAACCTCCGTAACTGATCATGTATTGTACATGATTGAGTTGATCGAGCGTCTAAGCTCTCTTGGCTTTTCCCTTCATGATCAATTGGGAAAGGATGCCATACTAAACTCATTGCCTGGATCAACCGTCCCTTTCTCACTCATTTTCGTATGATGAAACTTGTAGTGAATTATCACCAATTGTTGGGGTTACTACAGACGTTTGAGAATGATCATCAACTTCTGAAGAAGACGGTGAACTTAGTGGGAGAATCTTCCAAGGGTCGTCTCTTTAAGAAAGAGAAGAAGAAAAATAAAAAACAATAGGAAAAGGTGCATCATGCTCAGCCTAGTCAGACAACGAAGAAAAAGGCTGATCAGAGTAAGGCGGAGTGCTTCTTCTGCAAGAAGCTAGGACATTAGAAGAGGAATTATCCTCTTTACACTGCATCCCTTGATCCGAACAGGCCTAAGAAAAGTGGGCAATCAGTTACCAACCAAGGTACTTATATGATAACACCTTGCAATTTTTCTGTTTGTGATAATTCGACTTGGGTATTAGATACCGGTAGTCCTTTGAACAATTGCAATTCATTGCAGGGACTACAAGCCAGTGAGAGGTTTGAAGAAGGAGAAAGATTCCTGAATGTTGGAGATGAAAGAGCTGTTCCAGTTCTAGCTTTAGAAATTCTTAAACTTTTATTCAGCTCTCATGTAAATGCCCTTAGTGATTGTCACTATTGTCCAAGTTTTTTGTTGAATGTTATTTCTGTAGGCCTTTTGGCCAAAAATGGTTATGAAATATCAATAAAAAAGAATTATTGCAATATCATTTGGAATGGTGTTGATGTAATGAATGAAATTCTGAGTAATGGCATTTACATTTTGTCACAGCCTATTCATATGATGTACAAGTCCAATAAGCGCCCTAGAATAGATAATGTTACGGATGTCTACCTTTGGTATCATAGGCTAGATCATATTAACAAGAACAGAATGAACAGGTTAAGAAAGAAGGAATCCTCAATGTTAATGATTGTGAATCATTAACAACCTGTGAATCATGCCTTCTTGGTAAAATGACTAAGTCACCTTTTACTGGAAAAGGTGAACGAGCCAATGACTTATTGACCCTTGTACATACTGATGTATGTGGGCCAATGAGTGATGACCCAAAGATTGATTCAAAGATTGATTTTGATGATCACAAAACCTTGAAGTATAAATACTAATGTTTGTGTTGCAAGGAGAAAGATATTTATTTTGCAAGGAACATAGCAAGTTGGAAGAATACAAGAAGGCCTCCAAAGTTCTCAAGAAAAGTTGGAAGAAAGCTACAATTCATTGGCCCAAGCTTCAAGTTCAAAGAATTCAAGTTGAAGGAGCAAATTCAAAGAAAAATTCAAAAGAATAGTCCTCGAGTCGACTCCTGGAAGTTTCGAGTCGACTCTGGCACTCTAGAGTTTCAAGGAACAGTGCTCGAGTCGACTCCGGGACTCTACGAGTCGACTCCGACTGAGAACAAACAAAAAGACAGAGAGTTAATTTTCTGCGCTACAGTGATCTCGAGTCGACTCCCAACTTCAGGAGTCGACTCCCAGCTACAGTGCCGGCAGACTACTATTCACAGATCAACTCCTGTTTCAGCCGAGTCGACTCCTACTTCAGCCGAGTCGACTCGAGCACGCTGGGAGGCATAACGGCTAGTTTTTTCTTGATTCCAACGGCTCTATTTTTGTCTCTAACGGCTAGATTTTTGTTGGGACTCCCTCTAAAGCTATAAAATCAAGAGAAGAGCTAGGGGAGAAGGTATGGAAGTGGGAGAAAACATTTAGGGAAGAGATTTGAAAGAGATTACAAGGAAAATCTTCCATAAGCACAAAAGGACCATTCAAAGTAAAATAGAGAGAAGAAGAGCATCCAAGTGAATCCCAAAGCTTCCTCTCCATCCGTGTGCTGCCTCGGAGATCCTCTACTTCGTGCAAAATCAGAAGAGGGGGCAAGTGAAGAAGAAGCCGAGTTCCTCCATCTACAAATTAGTTTGAGGGCTTCTTCTCTTTTCTTTACTTATTTACATTTGCTATATTTGCTTATTTGAGAAGCTTGTATTTGATTTAAACTCTTGTTCTAATATCTTGTAACTTGATTCAATCAAGGGATTGAATCAAGGGGTTAAGGTTTGTTGGTGAGCCAAAGGGAAAAACCAACGTTGTAAGGTTGTGGTTGGTGAGCCTTTGGGGAAAACCAACCGGGTTGATTGTGAACCCGGAAAACAATCATTGTAAGGTTGTGGTTGGTGAGCCTTTGGGAAAACCAACTGGGTTGGATTGTGAGCCCGTGAAAACAATCGGTTGGTTCTAGTCGGTGAGCCTGTAAAAACCGACCGAGTTCGTTGTGATCTCGCAAAACAACAAGTTGGGTTGTGAGCTTGTAAAACAACCGACTGTAATCTAAGGGATTATAGTAAAATTTCCAAGAGGTCTTGGGGAGTGGATGTAGGTGCTGGGGTGCACTGAACCACTATACATCTTTGTGTTTGTGATGCTTTATCTCTTGTATTTCATGCCTTCCATTCATGCTTGATTGTGTAATATCTCTAGATTTGTTTCTATAGAGTTATAAGTGATTTGCTTAGCTTCCACTCCATTCTTACCATACACATAGATTAAAATTGATCATACAACTATAAGTTAATGTTAGATCAATTGCACCCTAAAGCCATAGTATAATTGCTCTAGCTTAATCTTCCACTGCTTTACTTGTAATTGCCTAGAGCTTAAGTAAATAACATCTTATTATTCCGCTGCATTCTATTCAAAGTAAAAATTAGGGAACATAATTTTTAGAAAACCCAATTCACCCCCCCTCTTGGGTTGTCACCTTGGGCAACAAGTGGTATCAGAGCAGGTGCTCAAGATTAATTGTTGATCTCACGATCAAGAGCCAAAGATCATGACAACTCAAATAGATAGTTTTCTAGGAGAGGGACAGTTAATTGATAGGCCTCCACTGTTTAATGGCATAGACTACATATATTGGAAAGCACGCATGCGCATTTTTATTCAATCACAAAACTATTATTTATGGAAAATCATAATAAATGACCTTCACACACTCTCTCAAACTATTAATGAAAAGGACTTAGCACAATTGAATGCTAATGCCATGAACATATTATATTGTGCTATTCATGAAACGAAGTTTAATGAAATTTCTGCATGCTTATCTGCTAAGGAGATCTGGGATACTTTAGAAAATATTTATGATAAATCTCAGATTAGCTCACATGTGCTTCAATTGCATACTAACAATGAGATTGCAGAATCCTCCACAGTAGCCGAGTCGACTCCCAGTTTGTCCGAGTCGACTCCTAGAGAAGAACAGTCTGAAAGGCAGAGACACATTCTTGAAGACCCTGTGAATGAGTCGACTCCAAGTAGTTCCGAGTCGACTCCCAAGTTAGCCGAGTCGACTCCGACAAGGCCCGAGTCGACTCCGAGGCAGAACAATTCAAAAGACAGAGAATCATCTTTTAGGCCTCTGAGAACGAGACGTCTCCCGAAGATCTCGAGTCGACTCTCAAGTCAGTCGAGTCGACTCCATGTAAACTCGAGTCGACTCGAGGAAGAAATAACAGCAAGAAAATTCAAAAGCTTCCTAAAGTCAAAGAAGAAGAGGAAGCAAGAAGAAAGGAAGAAAGAGATAAAAAGCAAGAAAGCTAGAAGCAACAATGAACTACAAGAGGTAACTAACTTATATTTTATGGCACTAGAAAATAAAGTAAAATCTGAATCTAGTGAATTTCATGAAGAATTTTCTTATGATGAACTTTTAAATGCTTTCCATGATTTGTATGGTGAATGTAGAAAATTAGCTATGAAAAATAAAAATCTTAAAAAGCTAAATTTGCAAATTTCAAAAGAAAGAAATTCTATTGCTGAAATACAAGACAAACTAAATTCTGAAAATAAAAGCTTAAGGTTAAATTCAGAAGAATTGATTCAGAAAAATCATAGCTTAATCAAAACAAACCAAAACTTGAGTAAAGAAGTTAACCAACTGAAATCTCTTATTAACAAGTTTACTGTAAGTTCAGAAAGATTAAAAATGATGTTTGAAAGCCAACATGCTGATTTTGATAAATCAAAATTTGGCTTGATTCCTTCACTTAGCAATGAATCCCTAAAGAAAAATGTTTTGAATTTATCAAGCAAACCATTAAATAAGATAACATATTTCGAACATGAAAAGAATGGACATAACAACTTTACCTATCGTTCTAACATAATTAAATCAAGTAGTAAAGTTATTACAATTAAACAAATTTGGGTTCCAAAAGGAACCATATGTCCTAACTCTCAAGGACCCAAGCAAGCTTGGGTACCCAAAATAAAAATATGAGGATGTAGACATAGGTGTGCCAAGATACCCATGGAACAAATAGAACTTTCATACAAATGGGTGTTCTAGACACACGTCAAAAAAAATGAAACTTAAAACATACTTATGAAAAGTAATTTTTAAATAAATAATAATAATAATAATAATAATGAAATCAGTAATCCTTGCATCTCATCATTATTTTTGCCTTAGTATTTGATTAAAATATGAATTGCAAGTATTGATCAATTTTATGATATAGAAAATACTTTTGGAAATATAATCAAATCACTTCATTTTATAGTATACTTTACTCACTATTGGATAAGTTGCTAAATGATTAATCAATTTATTAAAAATAACTCTATGAATTCTCTATATGCTTGATTGAGAGATTTTTATCCATGGCATTATTGTTTATTGATCATAGATATGATAATGTGTACTTGGTGTGCTTTTGAATATATGCACTATGAATACCAAGATTAAAGAAACCATCTTTGGCATATAAAATCAACTCATGCTAGTATGTACTTAATCTCAAAAGACCTTGCCATTAGCTTACTTAGATTATCTTCTGAAAGGTCAAAGTTTGCTATGCATGCTAACTAAGGAAACAAACAAAAATCAATTTCTAAATTGTTGTTTCCATCACTAAGTTTTCAAAAGCTTACATTGGATTTGTTCTTGGCAAATAAAATTAAAATATTTTCTGTATTTGCTAAATCATGTAAAAATGTTTCAAATGATAAAGGTTTCCAAACTGTGAAGATAAAGAGTATCATGGCACAATGTTGAAAACCAAAATCCTGATAAAGTTTATACAGAAATTAATTATTTCAGCACCAAGGACACCTTAAGTAAAATAGGGTTAATAGAATTCTTGAAGAAATGAAAAAGACAATTGTGTATGATAGTCATCTACTTAAATAATTTTTAAAAAAAGCTATCATCACTGCTTGTCATACATATGATTTCTATTAGATCTATTTTTTGATGAAAACTCCTTTTGATCTTCTGAAAAAATGGAAAATGAACCATTGCATATCTTTCACATTTTTCAGTCGTACATGTTATGCTTAATATGCTCTTATGAAAATAATGCCAAATCTGATAGAGATATGTCTACCCTTGGATATCATTCATCAAGCAATGCATATAGAGTATTCAATGAAAAGTTTTTAGGTGCAAAAATATCAAGGTATCTTATTCTTTATGAGACTACTGATTTATTATCAAAATACTAAAATTAAATTATATATGTATATGGTTAATCTTTTACATATAACAATCTAAAAACTTGTTAATAATTATAACCAAATTGAGTTTTTCAGAAATACATTTAATGAAGAAAAATTGTTTGCTTAGAAGATGAAATAGATCTTGATTCTTGCATGATTAGAAGTAAAGATCACCATTATTATTTGCTTGCTTTATGAGCTTTATATTCTATCAAATGAGTGTGTAGAATGGACTCCTATATGCTTACTTTATTAAAGAAGATATATGTTAAATAACCACCATATTTGAAAACACTCATTATAAATATGATAAAGCAATATATAATTTGGAACAAGCATCAAAAGCATAATATAAAAGCTTAAGTAACCTTTTTGATAGAAAGTAATAGTGATAAATCTACACATCAAAAAGAAGAATTTGTGATATCTTATTTGCCCAAAATATGCATTGATGACATCATTTTTGGTTCTACTAATGAAGAGTTATATGAAGATTTTACTGAGCTCATGTAAGGTGAGTTTGAAATACGTATGATGAATGAATTAACATCTTCTCTCAAACTCCAAATTAAGACAAACAAGAAAGGGGATCTTCATTGACCAAAGTTAGTCCACAAGAAAACTCTTATAGAAGATTGGCATGAAGAAGGTATGTCTATAACCCCATCTTGTAGAATTTGAAAAGGATGAGCAAAGTAGATCTATTATTTTAAAGCTGTAGTGAAGCATGATAGAATAATTATTTTATCATACAGCTAGTAGACCAGATTGTATGCTCATTATGTGCACTTATGCAAGCCTTCAATCTAAGTTTAATGAATCATATTTTATTGATAACAAATAAATCATAATCTGAATTTTGATAGAAACAACTGTTTAAGATAAGTTGATTAAAACTTAGCTAGCATGTCTTATTAATAATTATCTTAAGCAAATAAAATCTAAACTAAATCGTTTTTGAGAAATTGATTTGACCTTGATAAAACTTCCTATTGCCTCACATACTTGTCCTTGAACCATCTTGGTTAATGAAACTATCTCTTTAGTTCAAGTGATATGTGCTTGCTTATATTTAGGCAATCTCTGGCGTAAAGTGACTCAATATTCAACTATTGTCATATCTTATATTGAGTCATCTAGTTAAAAAAAAAATATGTTGGATGAATGTTTTGTATCTTGAAGAAACCAATGACTTTCTTTCAAGAAAGAAAAGGAGTTTGTTAATAATGCAGGATCCTTGAGCAAGAAAATGAGAGATCTCAACTTGAAGGATATCTCCATGTAAGATACAATAAACATTCACTTGCAAATAAGAGAGAGGACCTTCTTCAGCCAAAGGTTCATACATAAGAAATCTAGTAGGTATTTGACTGAAGAATGCAGAATGGATTGGTAATTCTAGATACTTCTTGAGCAAAGTCAACAACTTAAGTCTTATTGTGGCATGATTAAGTTCTTTAATTATTAACTTTTGATATCATGGCTCTATACATATTGATTGACTTATGCTCTTAGAAATTGTTTCATGGTTTGCCTAAACTAAATGATTTCTTTGCCTATATCATAACCATGAAATACACAAGTATATGCTTAAAAGTTTGATGTAAAATAACTTGTGAGAAGTTATGAATCCATGAGCATAATAAAAATGTTGTTTGCATGATATACATATATATGATACACAAGATTAATTCTTTATTCTGCTCTTTCATGTAAATTACTTGAGAATAACAAAAAGAGAGAGAGATAAAGAAAAGAAAATGAATATTATTCAAGAGGTGTAGAATCTAAGCAAAGGCAAATACTCCAATCTTAAGAAAAAGTAAAACAAGCATAATATATTTGGCACATTTGGAAGGGATAAAATCCATAATTAATTACACTTAAACAGGAAGAATTCGAAGCAAATATTTTAATCCTTCTATATTGCTCATCATAGGGATGGTGCCAATGGGGAGGCTAGTGGTAGTACCCGGCACTATTTGACCCAACTATTCGGTGTAGGGCATATTAGGGACGGCACAAGAGGGAGGCTAGTGGTAGTACCTCGTGCCCCTTCCCAACTCCACCGGATAGGGAGCAAATAGAATATAAAGCATAAGAAAGTTGAAAATGAAAGACAAAGTAAATGAAAATATATAAGAAGAATCAAGTCTAATTATTAGTCACTTGGAAACACACCATAAGGATGAAGTCAATGCAAGATGATATTTAAATAGGGGGAGTGTATTTGAAAAGAATTGACTTTGATCCTTGACATGCTTGTTATTATTATTTTAATGCATGACTTAACACTTAATATATTTTGCATATAGTATGATGTCTTGATTTATGGGTTCTCAAAATTTTGTAATGTTTCATACTTGGACAATTTGATTGAATGCATGAATTGCTACATAACATCTTTTGTTTAGTTTTATTGAAAAGAAATTTCAGATTTGTCATTCACAATCATTGTTAAAATCTGAAAGCTAAATAAAATTGTAGAAAGGAGAAGAGAAGAATATCTCTATTTAGGGAAAATAAATTGATTTTGATCTATCTTTCTACTCGCCTAACTTTGATACATAATGTCCTAATACTTGTTAAAATATCCTTTATTTTGTATCGAAACTCAAAATTAAACACAAAGATTCTGAAAGTGCTTTAATGGTATTGAAATATGTATTTTTCAATCATAATAATTTAAGATGAGCCACAATGTGAAAGATACATATCTCAAATTATGACTTAAAAGGCCTCTATTGAAAATCTTTATGAAATTCAGAATTTGATTTTGTATAAAAGCTTAAACTCCATATGATTACTAAATAAAATGTTAATGTAAGAAAAACAGAATTTATTTTGATTGCTCCGATACGCATCCGAAACATATCTTTTCTTATCATTAAAATGTACCAATATTGGTCTAAATGATGTGTCTTTCAATGATCTTGATTGCAAGTAAATATTTTTAAAATATATGACTTTATTTTAATATTTAAAAATTTATTGAGTTTCATGTATACATTGCTGAAAAATTGTGATTAAGAAATTGAGTTCTATAAATACATATACTTCCATGATCATCTATATGTTTTTTCTCTCCTATATCATTAAAGACTTTCATCAATAGAGTGAATGATCTAAAAGAAAGAAAATGTAAATGCTTTTGAAAGAAACTAAGCTTCAAATGAATTACTTTTGATTAATATTTTCATACATTTTCTCTAAGATTAGGAGAAAGCATAACTTGTTCTTAAAAGATTAAAAAGAGTGATTACTATAAATTGTGAATATTTCTAGATCACTCTACATTCTTGATATCATAAAGTTTCAGCTCTATTCACGTTTATCATTAAAATCTGAAATTCGACAAAAGAAAAGAAAGATTAAAGAAGAATGCATCTTTTAAGGGGGAGCTTTAGATATTCAGTATCTTATCCTAAAGTCACTTCAATTTGATGCATACCTTGCACTTTATGGATTGATTTTGATGAACCTCCTTATATTGCAAGACATGCTTTAATTACCTTGAGATGAGTTCTATAAAGGTTGTCTTATCTCAAACATTGAGTCTTGTGAAAATAAGCTGAAACTTATAGAAAATATATTTTTGAGATTGACGATTTTATTGAACATTATCTTCAAATTTTAAAACTCTTAGATGGAATGATCAATTGAGGGGGAGAAAGAAAATTTCAGAAGGAGAGGTCTGATGGAACTTAATTGCATAAATTTATAAAGGAGAGAGAAAGAATACTAAATGAAAAGTGATCCTAATACTCTCCAACTATGTATCATCTGAAATTTAAATCTGAAAACCTTTATGATACACCTTGAGGCGTGTTATTTGGTTAGTATATCTTATGCATAAATCATGAACCAAATTGCAAGTTGATCTTAAGAGCCTTTAACTTAATGACAAAGGGGGAGAATAACGTGTTGAATGGTCTTGAGTATCTCTTAGAAAATTTATTTTGAAATTCACTAATAAGTCCTAATTAGCTTGCTCTTTAGAACGTCAATTCTGTGCCAATTCATATTTTTATATATGTATCAAATTGTGCTTATTTTCTAAAGGAATAAAAGAACTTTGAAGACATTAAAAATTAATGATCCAACATGATGATATGTCTCTCAAATATATAAGTTTTGATCTTTTACTCTGAAAATTAACTAAAATTGCTCTCATGTTTGATAAAATACTTAATAGATTGGGCAAAAGGTCTTAAATGAACAAGCTTTCATACTTATTATTGAAGAGAGGTTAGATTTCCACTCGTGTTTTCTTTGAATATCATTTGTAGTACTTCTTGGATTAACCTAAGGAAGATTCCACCTACACTTGAATAGAAAACTATCTGTGGTATCAAATTAGAAAACTTCTTGAAATCACATTTAATGTGTTCTGTTCTGAAATTATCTTAATTGGCTCTGATCTGTGCTCATTAATCTGATTCCAATATTATTGCCTTGAGTTATATGATTCATATCCTTGCAATAATTTAACATTCAAATCAGAGTACAATAAGAAAAAGAAATATATGAGTATTCTGATCTTTGTGCTTAATGTTTCCCTATCTTTTTGATGTTGTCAAAAAGGGGGAGAAATATCTAAGTATATGCTCATAATGCTTTATGTTTTGAATTGAATACAAATCAGCTGGAATTGACATATATTGATTATCTTAAGTGAGCATAATGCTTTATGTTTTGAATTGAATACAAATCAGCTGGAATTGACATATATTGATTATCTTAAGTTGATTAAATCTAAAGCATTATCATGAAGTATGTTTTTTAAATATATATGTTTTCTACTTTATGCAACTTTGCTATGTATTACTTCTAGAAAACAATATCTTTTATATTGCATATACTCCAAGTTTTGTCATCATCAAAAAGGGGGAGACTGATGACCCAAAGATTGATTCAAAGATTGATTTTGATGATCACAAAACCTTGAAGTATAAATACTAATGTTTGTGTTGCAAGGAGAAAGATATTTATTTTGCAAGGAACATAGCAAGTTGGAAGAATACAAGAAGGCCTCCAAAGTTCTCAAGAAAAGTTGGAAGAAAGCTACAATTCATTGGCCCAAGCTTCAAGTTCAAAGAATTCAAGTTGAAGGAGCAAATTCAAAGAAAAATTCAAAAGAATAGTCCTCGAGTCGACTCCTGGAAGTTTCGAGTCGACTCTGGCACTCTAGAGTTTCAAGGAACAGTGTGAAAGAGTAGATGCCCTATAAGCCAATCATTTGATGGGTTTCTCTTTGTAATCCTCCAAATCATGTACTTTGACACTCGATATATATCAATAAAGGCATTGTGTTTCATCATTTGCTGCTTATCTATTTTATTATTGGATGATGAACCCCATAAATTAGGACATTGGTTTTAGGGTTATGATGAGATCATACCAGTGAGACCTAAAATCCTAAAATCCTAATTTAGAATATTCCCAGTCAAATTGGTATATTGAGTCGGGGATCAATATTACCGGAAAGACTGGCACATCTTATGTATGCTCAATGTAGAGGGTGATTGATCTCAAAATCACTTGTGTGAGACACTAATACAAAGATGTGGGTGCTCATTAGAGGAATGAGTTCACTGAAATGACCAGCCATGAGAACATCTTATGGATTCTTACTTAATTATCAAAAGATGGTTCTCATAGTGGGAGTTGTGCAAGTGATCCTTAGATCTGAGATCACCATGGTACCTTGTGCACTTGAAGCTATGTTTTGGTTTACCCTCATTCACGACATTGCGTTGTGTACGGGGTATTCTGGATATGGTGGATTTTGTACGAAGGTTGTGAGTAGGTCAACAAGGAATCAGTCACTTCTAGTAAGAGAAGGTAACATCCTACTTACTCTAATCTTATGATGATTCACGAAGCCTTTGATCAAAGCAAAATGAATATTAGAAAGAGTTTCTAATGTTTCATTGTTTGAATTATCATATAAAAGATTGAGAGAGACATGAATAAGTGATTGAGTTTGATATTGATCCATACTCATGCACTTATTCAGGATGTAGTATGACTGAGGGATTGAATTGTACAGTAACTTGCCACTGAAGGGTATGTTTGGATTTGTCCAATATATTCCTCATCTTCCGGGTAGACATGATACGTTGCTAGACGTCAATCATGTCTTGTGGGTTGATCGGATCAAAGAGTTTGATTAGATCAAAGCATCAGAAAGGTTCTGATTGCTAAGTCAGGTTTAGCACTAAATTGAACCTAAATTGGATTAGAGGTATTCTAATCAGGTTAGGTCAACTTGCACCTGCACCTACTGCTGGCTAAGATAAGGAACCCAATGGGTCACACACAAGGGAATTGATCAAGGGTCTAATTGGATTAGATCATGTTTGCAAGATGAACATGCTAGCACGTGTTGCAAATCCTAGCTCCTGATTCAAATTAAATTCGAATATGATTCTTAGATTTGGTTGATCTAATATGATTAGATCATGACCTAATATGGGTTAGCCAAGAGTTGAAACCCATTTGGCTTTAATTAGACCTGATTTGATTAGGTTTAAAGTTTTCTTTAAGTTGGTTAAACCCAATTGGATTGGGTTTGATAGGGCCTTCACTTCTGGACCATTGGATCGCTTCCTAGATGAAGGATCTGGTCCACTGGTTGGCGCCTTCATCTGGACCATTGGATGGCTTCCTGGATGAAGGATCTGGTCCACTGGTTAGCGCCTGAATCTGGACCACTGGATGGCTCTCTGGATGAAAGATCTGGACCGTTGCTCAGCGCCTGAATCTGGACCACTGGATGGCTCTCTGGATGAAAGATCTGGACCGTTGCTCAGCGCCTGAATCTGGACCATCGGTGATGGCATCTTGCTTCTGGACCATTGGATGGCACCCTGGATGATGATGCCCTGATCTGGACCATTAGATGGCGCCTAGATCTGGACCATTGGCTTTGGTTCACTGCATTTGGGCCCTTGGATCATCAGGATTTAAGAGGGAGATGTGAGAAAGAAGTTGATACACCCTTCTCTTTAGCACCCCATCATGATGGGATGCATCTCTTGGCACATGCCTCATCATGATGAGGTGTGTGGA
The DNA here is from genome assembly GCF_051530095.1 of Phoenix dactylifera. NCBI lineage: Eukaryota > Viridiplantae > Streptophyta > Magnoliopsida > Arecales > Arecaceae > Phoenix > Phoenix dactylifera. The sequence goes on along the minus strand of NC_143196.1, from coordinate 12,573,762 downwards.
TGGGATGCATCCCTTTATGATGCATCCCTCCATCTCTTATAAATAAGGAGGTGCCTTGGGGTTCTAAAGATCATCCAAAAAAAGGCCTCTCCTTCTCTCTCCCTTATCCCTTCTTTCTTACAAGCCTCTCTCTTTTGTCCTAACCCAAGACAAGAGGGTCTTCTTTAGGACAAAAAGGCTAGTGAATGTTTTAGAGGTAGAAAGGAAGAAGGAAGTGAAGAAAAATCAGCCAATTAAATCCTTTGGAAGGATTGAACAATTAGAATCAAGTTTTGGTGGAGCTAGAGTCTTGAACCCATTCCTGTGTGGATCAACATCGGAGGGTGAACATTTGGGCACCTTAGGACATCTTCAGACATATTGGATATAGCGTGATAGGTATTCTTCTATACCAAGATTATATTTTCTACATTATTTGGTTATACTGTTAAGGCGATCTTGGCTTATTAGGGTTTCATATAATAGGTTTTATAAGAAAATTTTATAATCCCATATCTTCCGCTGCGCCCTAGGGCACTGGGAAACCTAACAGTGGTATCAGAGCCACCCTTAATCAGTTTAACCAAATGATAATACATGCTATTATCTTGATGCTATGAGATAGCTAGGTTGTTTGTATGCATGATTAGTTTATGCTATGAGATAGTATTATATTCATGTTGTAGCACAGTATAATTGCTAGTACTAAATTATAGAATATGCAATGAGACCAATATAGTAGTATGAAAACTTTGGGCTGACCCATTCTGGAACAATCGACTCAGTTGGTGTCTAGGAAGGAAGCCACAGGTGGTTACTTAATTAGGACCTCACTCTCTGAGTGAGGGGTGCCTCCCACCTGCTTTCCTGGCCAATTATTTGATTGTCCTTTATGGTTGAGCTTAATGTTAGTAAGATACTATTATTTGAAAGCCCTCACTAAATTCATAATTAAGTCGTAGTGTTAATTGCTTTAAGCTGAGCCATTCTGAATCAATTGACTAAGTTGGTGTCTAGGAAAGAGGCTACAGGTGGTTATTTAATTAGGACCTTACTAAGTAAGGAGAGCCTCCCATCTGCTTACCTGGCCAACTATTTGATTGACCTCCATGGAAAAGCTAATTGCTGATATAACACTATAAAGGTCCTTCCTTCATGCTTAGATATTATTATGTCAATATCTACGCTAGCTTGTTGTGATTCCCACAAGGCTAGTATTAGGGATTGATATTGTAATATCTTCGTGCATATGATGCATATGGCATATTTTAATATGTTGCCTTGTTGTGATTCCCACAAGGGCAGCATTATTCAAATATGACTGTATAAAAATGAAGGGTTTGACTTAACTAGACACAATAGTTTGTTGTGATTCCCACAAGACTATATGTGTGCTAGAGGACAGAATAAAGTTGGGAATTGCATGGGATACAATTGGAAAGAGTTTCCTACCTTTGAACTTATAAGGGCTTGTTGTGATTCCCACAAGGTCTTTTATAAGGAATTTGGATCTCAACCCCACTAAGAAAATTAGTATTTTCTTGTTCATCATATTTGAGGGTTATGACATTCGATAAAAATAGTGGGAGTAACAATTAGATAGAAGTCCTTGTCTGATTGAATACATGTCATCATGATTGGTCTGCTTATATTAGTGTTCTTTGTAATTATAGATTAATTCTGCAAAAATGGCATCTTCACTCTCACTTAGAGGTATCTTAGATACAAACAAATTGACTGGTCCCAACTATGTGGATTGGTTGAGAAATTTAAAGATTGTTCTCACACAAGAAAAACTTTCCTACATTCTTGAAACCCCTGACCTAGGGTCAGCAGGGGAAGATGCAACTGAGGAGGAATTGGCCACATATCGTATGTGGAAAAATGATAGTTTGACTGTCAAATGTATCATGCTTGCTTCTATGAATAATGAATTGCAGAGGCAGCATGATAGCATGGATACTCACTCCATACTCCTTAACTTAAAGGAGTTATATGGTGAGCAGAGCAGAACTGCTAGATATGAGATATCTAAACAGTTGTTCCGTGCTAGAATGATCGAGGGATCATCTGTGCAAGACCACTGTTTAAAGGTTATAGACTTAATCACTCGATTAAGTCAACTTGGTTTTGCTATGGACAGTGAGCTCAGTCAGGATTTGATCCTGCAATCACTACCCGACTCATTCTCGCAGTTTGTCGTGAATTATCACATGAACAAACTGAATTCCTCCCTGCCTGAGCTTCTAAATATGCTGAAAACAGCAGAGTCTCACATCAAGAAGGACAAGGGTCCGATCCTTCTTGTTGGTGAGAGCTCAAAGAAGAAGTCGGGCAACAAGGGTTCAAAGAAAAAACTAAACCCTAAGAGTCGCATCAAAAAGAAGAAGGGAAAGAAAATCTCTGGACCCGGTACCTGTTTCCACTGTGGCAAGACGGGGCATTGGAAAAGGAACTGCAAGAGCTTTCTTGCAAGTGTGAAGCCTGATGCAAGTGTTGCATCAAAAGGTATGTTTTTATTACATGCCAATATGACATTAAGTTCTTCTGATTCTAATTCATGGGTATTGGATACCGGTTGTGGTTCTCACATATGCAAATCTTTGTATGGACTGCAGAAAATTAGAAGTCTGAAGAAAGGTGACTTCGAGCTATATGGCGCTGGAGGAGAATCCATCCAGGCTGAAGCTGTTGGCACCTACATACTGGAGCTACCCTCCGGAAAGTTCTTGAAGCTAGAAGACTGTTATTTTATGCCAAAAATCATTAGAAATGTAATTTCAATTCCTTTGTTGCTTAAGAAAGGATTCGAAATAAATGGAAAGAGCAATGGTTGCTCTATTTCTTTATCTAATGAGTATTATTGTCATGGCACTATGGAAAATGGTCTTTTAGTATTATGTCTTAATAATGTTATGTTTCATATTGGCAAAGATAATAAAAGAAAAAGAGAAAATATTAATAATACCCTCCTCTGGCATTACCGATTAGGTCATATTAGTGAGACAAGGTTACATAAGTTGTATAAAGATAAATTCTTTGACCCTTATGATTTTGAATCATTAGGAACTTGTGAATCTTGTCTTATGGGTAAAATGACCAAGTCTCCATTCTCGGGACATGGAGAAAGGGCAAGTGAGTTGTTAGAACTCGTACACACTGATGTGTGCGGTCCTATGTCAACTCAAGCTAGAGATGGATACTCTTACTTCATCACATTTACTGATGACTTATCAAGGTTCGGTTTTGTGTATCTAATGAAACATAAATCCGAAGCCTTTGATAAATTTAAAGAGTATCAAAGTATGGTCGAAAAACAAACTGGAAAGTGTATTAAAATCCTTCGATCTGATCGAGGAGGAGAATACCTTTCTAGTGAATTTTTAGACTATCTTAAATTAAAGGGTATACTCTCTGAATGGACACCTCCATATACGCCACAATTAAATGGTGTAGCTGAAAGAAGGAATCGTACCTTATTAGATATGGTACGGTCCATGATGTGCTTCACAAATCTTCCAATTTCCTTTTGGGGACATGCCCTAGAAACTGCTGCATTAGTATTAAATAGAGTACCATCTAAGTCTGTATCTAGCACTCCATATGAGATATGGAAAGGAAAGAAACCTAATCTTAAGTATCTTAAGATATGGGGTTGTCATGCTTATGTCAAAAGAAATTTTGGACATAAGCTAAGTGCTAGATCGGACAAATGTATATTTGTAGGTTATCCTAAAGACAGTTTAGGATATATCTTCTATGATCCTACCGAACAAAAGGTATTTGTTGCTAGGCATGCCACTTTCTTGGAAAAAGAGTTTTTCTTAGAAAAAGGCAAGGATAGAAGAATTGAACTTGATGAAGTTCAAGACCTACAAGGTGAGACACATAATAATCCTCAACCAGATGTACCCATGGAAGAGGTACAACCACTACACACTACTCCTCTCCGAAGGTTAGAAAGAGTGCGAAATGCACCTAAGAGGTATGGATTTATCATTGAGAATGATGAAGCCCACATCATTGATAACGATGACCCTCTGACCTATTCGGAAGCTGTCAAGAGTAGGGACTCTAACAGATGGCTAGACGCCATGAAATCCGAGATAGATTCTATGTATACAAACCAAGTGTGGACTTTGGTTGATGCACCTGAGGGAGTGATTCCAATAGGGTGCAAATGGGTATACAAGAAGAAGATAGGAGCTGATGGCCAAGTAGAAACCTACAAGGCCAGGCTAGTGGCAAAAGGTTTCAGGCAAAAACAAGGCATTGATTATGATGAAACTTTTTCGCCAGTAGCTATGCTCAAATCTATTCGGATTATCCTTGCTATAGCTGCATACTATGATTATGAGATATGGCAGATGGATGTCAAAACCGCCTTTCTTAATGGTCACCTTGAGGAAGAGGTTTATATGACACAGCCAGAGGGATTTGTCTCAAAAGGGAGAGCAAATCAAGTATGTAGGCTTAAGAAATCCATTTATGGATTAAAGCAGGCATCTAGGAGTTGGAACATCCATTTTGATATGATAGTCAAAGAGTTTGGCTTCATTAAAAATATAGATGAACCTTGTGTGTACAAGAAGACTAATGGGAGTGCTATTGTCTTCTTGATATTATATGTGGACGATATATTGGTCATTGGAAATGATGTTCCAATGATGCAATCGGTCAAGACTTGGTTATCAAAGAAATTTTCCATGAAAGACTTGGGTGAAGCATCCTATATACTTGGTATAAGGATCTATAGAGATAGATCTAAAAGGATGCTAGGTTTGTCCCAGTCTAGGTACATTGATAATGTGCTGAAGAGGTTCAGCATGGATGGAAGTAAGAAAGGTTTCTTACCCATAGGACATGGCATACAACTCTCTAGGAAGATGTCTCCTAAGACATCTGAAGAGAGGAATAGAATGAGTTCTATTCCCTATGCTTCAGCAGTAGGGTCGATCATGTATGCTATGTTATGTACCAGGCCTGATGTAGCTTATGCCTTAGGTATGGTAAGTAGATTTCAGGCAGATCCCGGGGAGGATCATTGGAAAATTGTGAAAAGCATTCTCAAATACTTGAGAAGGACTAGAGATGTTTTTCTGATTTATGGAGGATCAGAATTGAAACTAGAAGGCTATTCAGATTCTAGCTTTCAATCTGATCCAGATGATAGCAAGTCAATCTCTGGATATATCTTCACTTTGAATGGTGGAGCTGTGAGTTGGAAAAGTTCCAAACAGCAAACTGTAGCTGACTCAACTACTGAGGCAGAATACATAGCTGTTAGTGAAGCTGCTAAGGAAGCAGTCTGGATGAAGAAGTTCATCACAGAGCTGGGTGTAGTTCCTGAGATTGCCGGACCAGTCCCAGTTTATTGCGATAACACTGGAGCAGTTGCACAGGCTAAGGAACCAAGGTCTCATCATAGATCCAAGCACATTTTGAGACGCTTCCACCTTGTTCGAGAGATAATCGAAAGACAAGACGTCAAGATTGAACGAGTCGACACAAAGAACAATATAGCAGACCCATTTACTAAAGCCCTACCACAGCAGCAATTCAATCGTCACCTCGATTGTATGGGGTTAAAATATAAGGGCGATTGGCTTTAGTGCAAGTGGGAGATTGAAAGAGTAGATGCCCTATAAGCCAATCATTTGATGGGTTTCTCTTTGTAATCCTCCAAATCATGTACTTTGACACTCGATATATATCAATAAAGGCATTGTGTTTCATCATTTGCTGCTTATCTATTTTATTATTGGATGATGAACCCCATAAATTAGGACATTGGTTTTAGGGTTATGATGAGATCATACCAGTGAGACCTAAAATCCTAAAATCCTAATTTAGAATATTCCCAGTCAAATTGGTATATTGAGTCGGGGATCAATATTACCGGAAAGACTGGCACATCTTATGTATGCTCAATGTAGAGGGTGATTGATCTCACAATCACTTGTGTGAGACACTAATACAAAGATGTGGGTGCTCATTAGAGGAATGAGTTCACTGAAATGACCAGCCATGAGAACATCTTATGGATTCTTACTTAATTATCAAAAGATGGTTCTCATAGTGGGAGTTGTGCAAGTGATCCTTAGATCTGAGATCACCATGGTACCTTGTGCACTTGAAGCTATGTTTTGGTTTACCCTCATTCACGACATTGCGTTGTGTACGGGGTATTCTGGATATGGTGGATTTTGTACGAAGGTTGTGAGTAGGTCAACAAGGAATCAGTCACTTCTAGTAAGAGAAGGTAACATCCTACTTACTCTAATCTTATGATGATTCACGAAGCCTTTGATCAAAGCAAAATGAATATTAGAAAGAGTTTCTAATGTTTCATTGTTTGAATTATCATATAAAAGATTGAGAGAGACATGAATAAGTGATTGAATTTGATATTGATCCATACTCATGCACTTATTCAGGATGTAGTATGACTGAGGGATTGAATTGTACAGTAACTTGCCACTGAAGGGTATGTTTGGATTTGTCCAATACATTCCTCATCTTCCGGGTAGACATGATACGTTGCTAGACGTCAATCATGTCTTGTGGGTTGATCGGATCAAAGAGTTTGATTAGATCAAAGCATCAGAAAGGTTCTGATTGCTAAGTCAGGTTTAGCACTAAATTGAACCTAAATTGGATTAGAGGTATTCTAATCAGGTTAGGTCAACTTGCACCTGCACCTACTGCTGGCTAAGATAAGGAACCCAATGGGTCACACACAAGGGAATTGATCAAGGGTCTAATTGGATTAGATCATGTTTGCAAGATGAACATGCTAGCACGTGTTGCAAATCCTAGCTCCTGATTCAAATTAAATTCGAATATGATTCTTAGATTTGGTTGATCTAATATGATTAGATCATGACCTAATATGGGTTAGCCAAGAGTTGAAACCCATTTGGCTTTAATTAGACCTGATTTGATTAGGTTTAAAGTTTTCTTTAAGTTGGTTAAACCCAATTGGATTGGGTTTGATAGGGCCTTCACTTCTGGACCATTGGATCGCTTCCTAGATGAAGGATCTGGTCCACTGGTTGGCGCCTTCATCTGGACCATTGGATGGCTTCCTGGATGAAGGATCTGGTCCACTGGTTAGCGCCTGAATCTGGACCACTGGATGGCTCTCTGGATGAAAGATCTGGACCGTTGCTCAGCGCCTGAATCTGGACCACTGGATGGCTCTCTGGATGAAAGATCTGGACCGTTGCTCAGCGCCTGAATCTGGACCATCGGTGATGGCATCTTGCTTCTGGACCATTGGATGGCACCCTGGATGATGATGCCCTGATCTGGACCATTAGATGGCGCCTAGATCTGGACCATTGGCTTTGGTTCACTGCATTTGGGCCCTTGGATCATCAGGATTTAAGAGGGAGATGTGAGAAAGAAGTTGATACACCCTTCTCCTTAGCACCCCATCATGATGGGATGCATCTCTTGGCACATGCCTCATCATGATGAGGTGTGTGGATGGGATGCATCCCTTTATGATGCATCCCTCCATCTCTTATAAATAAGGAGGTGCCTTGGGGTTCTAAAGATCATCCAAAAAAAGGCCTCTCCTTCTCTCTCCCTTATCCCTTCTTTCTTACAAGCCTCTCTCTTTTGTCCTAACCCAAGACAAGAGGGTCTTCTTTAGGACAAAAAGGCTAGTGAATGTTTTAGAGGTAGAAAGGAAGAAGGAAGTGAAGAAAAATCAGCCAATTAAATCCTTTGGAAGGATTGAACAATTAGAATCAAGTTTTGGTGGAGCTAGAGTCTTGAACCCATTCCTGTGTGGATCAACATCGGAGGGTGAACATTTGGGCACCTTAGGACATCTTCAGACATATTGGATATAGCGTGATAGGTATTCTTCTATACCAAGATTATATTTTCTACATTATTTGGTTATACTGTTAAGGCGATCTTGGCTTATTAGGGTTTCATATAATAGGTTTTATAAGAAAATTTTATAATCCCATATCTTCCGCTGCGCCCTAGGGCACTGGGAAACCTAACACAGTGCTCGAGTCGACTCCGGGACTCTACGAGTCGACTCCGACTGAGAACAAACAAAAAGACAGAGAGTTGATTTTCTGCGCTACAGTGATCTCGAGTCGACTCCCAACTTCAGGAGTCGACTCCCAACTTCAGGAGTCGACTCCCAGCTACAGTGCCGGCAGACTACTATTCACAGATCAACTCCTGTTTCAGCCGAGTCGACTCCTACTTCAGCCGAGTCGACTCGAGCACGCTGGGAGGCATAACGGCTAGTTTTTTCTTGATTCCAACGGCTCTATTTTTGTCTCTAACGGCTAGATTTTTGTTGGGACTCCCTCTAAAGCTATAAAATCAAGAGAAGAGCTAGGGGAGAAGGTATGGAAGTGGGAGAAAACATTTAGGGAAGAGATTTGAAAGAGATTACAAGAAAAATCTTCCATAAGCACAAAAGGGCCATTCAAAGTAAAATAGAGAGAAGAAGAGCATCCAAGTGAATCCCAAAGCTTCCTCTCCATCCGTGTGCTGCCTCGGAGATCCTCTACTTCGTGCAAAATCAGAAGAGGGGGCAAGTGAAGAAGAAGCCGAGTTCCTCCATCTACAAATTAGTTTGAGGGCTTCTTCTCTTTTCTTTACTTATTTACATTTGCTATATTTGCTTATTTGAGAAGCTTGTATTTGATTTAAACTCTTGTTCTAATATCTTGTAACTTGATTCAATCAAGGGATTGAATCAAGGGGTTAAGGTTTGTTGGTGAGCCAAAGGGAAAAACCAACGTTGTAAGGTTGTGGTTGGTGAGCCTTTGGGGAAAACCAACCGGGTTGATTGTGAACCCGGAAAACAATCATTGTAAGGTTGTGGTTGGTGAGCCTTTGGGAAAACCAACTGGGTTGGATTGTGAGCCCGTGAAAACAATCGGTTGGTTCTAGTCGGTGAGCCTGTGAAAACCGACCGAGTTCGTTGTGATCTCGCAAAACAACAAGTTGGGTTGTGAGCTTGTAAAACAACCGACTGTAATCTAAGGGATTATAGTGAAATTCCCAAGAGGTCTTGGGGAGTGGATGTAGGTGCTGGGGTGCACCGAACCACTATACATCTTTGTGTTTGTGATGCTTTATCTCTTGTATTTCATGCCTTCCATTCATGCTTGATTGTGTAATATCTCTAGATTTGTTTCTATAGAGTTATAAGTGATTTGCTTAGCTTCCACTCCATTCTTACCATACACATAGATTAAAATTGATCATACAACTATAAGTTAATGTTAGATCAATTGCACCCTAAAGCCATAGTATAATTGCTCTAGCTTAATCTTCCACTACTTTACTTGTAATTGCCTAGAGCTTAAGTAAATAACATCTTATTATTCCGCTGCATTCTATTCAAAGTAAAAATTAGGGAACATAATTTTTAGAAAACCCAATTCACCCCCCCTCTTGGGTTGTCACCTTGGGCAACAATGAGTACAGATGCCAAAGGTGGATATGCATATTTCATTACATTCACAGACGACCTTTCAAGGAATGGTTATGTCTATTTAATGAAACATAAATCTGAAGCATTTGAAATGTTTAAATTGTATCGTAATGAAGTAGAAAAACAAACTGGAAAGAGTATTAAAACTCTTCGATCAGATCGAGGAGGCGAATACCTTTCCAATGAGTTTTTGACATATCTAGAAGAGAATGGGATTCTCTCCCAATGGATTCCTCCTGGTACATCATAGTATAACGGTGTATCAGAAAGAAGAAATCAAACCCTATTAGATATGGTTCGATCCATGATGGGGTTTGCAAGTCTGCCCATATCTTTTTGCAGATATGCACTTAAGTCAGCTTGTTACATTCTTAATAAGGTTCCAAGTAAGTCTATAAATAAAACACCACATGAGATGTGGACTGGACATAAGCTGATGCTCTCTCACCTTAGGGTTTGGGGGTATCCGGCGTACGTCAAATGTTTGAAGACAGACAAACTTGAACCCAAGTCTGACAAAAGTTTCTTTGTTGGTTACCCTAAAGAAACTAAAGGATATTACTTCTACTTTGCTGAAGAACAAAAGTTGTTCGTAAGCAATAGAGCTATTTTCTTAGAGAAGGAATTTCTTAGTGAAAGAACAAATAGCTCTAATGTTGAGCTTAGAAAAGTTCAACATGTAAAAGATCCGACACCATCTACTGAACCAGTTGAGTCAGATTTGATTAGATCAGATTCAGAACCCATCTTAGATGCACCATTAAGGCGATCAGGTAGAGTACCACGTCAGCCGAACAGATACTATGATTTCTTGGTCTGGGATGGGGATCCGGTCGAGCTTGATGAAAACGATGAGGATCCGATCACATATATGGATGCAATGCAGAGGTATGACTCTGATAAATGGCTAGGAGCCATGCAATCCGAAATGGAATCCATGAAGGTCAATGATGTATCGACATTAGTTGATCCACCTGAAGGAATTAAACCCATAGGGTGTAAGTGGATTTTCAAAAGAAAATGGGGAGCAGACGGTCAGGTTGAGGCCTATAAAGCCCGTCTGGTTGCCAAGGAATATCATCAATGTTATGGTATTGACTATGATGAGACGTTTTCTCCTGTGGCAATGCTCAAGTCCATTCGGATTGTGCTTGCGATAGCAGCACATTTAGATTATGAAATCTAGCAAATGGATATAAAGACCGCTTTTCTAAATAAAAATTTAGAAGAGGAGATGTATATGATGCATCCTGAAGGTTTTATATTTGCAGATGAGTCTAAAGTGTGCAAGCTTCAAAAATCCATTTATGGATTAAAGCAAGCTTCACGGAGTTGGAATATACGATTTGATAAGGTGATCAAATCGTATGGCTTCATTAAGAATGAAGAGAAACCTTGCATTTATAAATGGGCAAATGGTTCAGTTATTATATTTCTTGTTTTGTATGTGGATGACATTCTTCTAATCGAAAATGACATTTCTGCATTACAAGAAATAAAGGTTTGGCTATCATCTCAATTTGCCATGAAGGATTTGGGAGAAGCATCTTACATCCTAGGGATGAAGATCTATAGAGATAGATTTAAAAGATTGATTGAATTATCCCAATCCACATACATTGATACTATACTAAAGAGGTTCAGTATGATTAATTTCAAGAAAGGCTATCTTCCGATCGGCCATGGAATTAACCTATCTAAGAAGGATTGTCTGACAACTCCTCAAGAAAGAAAGAGTATGGATAGAATTTGATAGTCAACTTTAAAGACCACGCAATAGCATGTATCTAGTAGAATAGTGATTACGGGTATCGATCCACAGGAATTGGGGTACAGTTATTTTTTTAAAAAAAATTTAAAAAAAAGTTTGTGAAGAAAATTAAACTAAGAAATTTAATAAAAAAATGCAATGAAAATGATATCAGTTTGGGGGAACCTAGGGCAAGGAATTCAACACTAACATCGGAACAAGGGTTATTTGTATTTTAATTCGTTCTTGGATTAACATGCAAATTGACTACAAGCCCTATAAGCATTCAAATAAAATTTCACAAAAGTAATTTAGGAACATCCATCTTCATGAAATGTCTACCCTAAACTAATGCGGCAAGACACTGCATCTTCCCTAAGCATGGGTGATCTTTTATACTTACTCAGTGATCATGAAGAACAGTTGTATAAACGTCATACTTAAAATCACAGAAATTAAATATGAGATGAAATAAAATATTCATTAGGAGCAAAATAAAGTTTATACAACTCCAAGAATAGAAATCAAAAATACAAAATCCTTGGCCCTTTGTTAGGGCTGCATCCAGCCCTAGAGAGGAGATCAGCCTTCCATATAGTTGTGGACGATAGCAGTAGCGCAGAGGACTCTGACTCCCATCACGGCTACCTCCTTCTTCTCTCCGTCTTCTCCCTCCTTCTGACTTCCTTGAAAACTCGGCTATAGGGAGAAGTTTGCTGATCCTTTCATCCGAAGAATGCCCCCTCTGGTTTCCATGAAGAGCCTTTTATAGACTGCATACCTCCCCCTCTCTCCCCTGTTCCAAGTTGAGATAAAGATGGATCAATAGCTGCGGGATAGAGTCGATATCTTTTGATCCTTGAATCGCGGATGCTGGGATTAATCAGGAACATTGGTTGGTTCGGAAGTAGTGGGTAGGCTGGGATCTGGGGTGAATCCATAGATGAGGAGAGGATGAGGATGCTAGATTCGGCTGGGAGGATGTTGTTCCGAAATAGGGGAAGATTTAGGACGTGGCCGACTCGTGATGTGAGGAAGAACATTCGGGATTTGGAAGAGATGAAGCTGAGATGGCTGGCAGCTGGGAAGAAATCTGGAGATTCGGAAGTAGGGGAGATGAGCAAGATGCGGGAGCAAAGATCATGGGATTCGGCTGGTAGTGATTCCAGAACAGAGGAATTCGTAGATGCTGGGAGTTAAGATTGGATCCTGAGTTCGGTGGGAACAGGGGATTCAGATAAGAAAGCAAAGCTGGATTTGTGAGCGTGGATATGGATGAAACGAATCCGGAAGAAAAGGATCATGGGATAAGCTTTCATTCGGCTGGGAGGAGATCTTTGGATGCCGTGTTTGCTGGTCCGTGAGGTTCGGGAGGATGAAGTCGCATCATGGGATGAATGCGGTTGCTGGGTTCATGCGGACGGAAGGGAAGATGAAGTTGAGGAGGGATTTGCGGACGTTGGGACTTGATGGATGCTGAAAGGGATGAAGGCGGGATGAGCTGGGGGATGGGATTTGAGTTTATCCCGTGAAGATGGAGGGAACGGCTGGAAGTGAAGACTATTGTGAAGACACGATGGGAAGAGGATGAGGATGCTGGGACGTTGGGGATTTCATGAGATCAAGCCGGAAGAGAAGAACCTGTTCTTTGGACATGGGAGGTAAGGATTTAAGGAGGAAGAGAATCACGGAGAAGATGGGATTGAGCTGGCTCTGTTTTGAAGAAGAGGATAAGAGGATAAGCGCGGAATGGATGTGGATGAAGCTCATGATGAGAACACAAAAGTGCGTTATACACGTTGCTTAAATTAATATTATTGCTAACAAATAATGATGAAAGGGCTGCATTAATTTTATATTTTATTTGGCACAGATTATCGTAAATCAGAGTTTAAATGTGCATTTGGTTGACTTCAAGCCTAATTACACTGGAACAGAATTGAACCTGGTCAAGCACACTTGCACCCGAGGGACACATGGCAGCCATCTGGAGGCAATGCGTAATGAAACATCCAAGGGCTTAGATTCATCAAGCCAAGAAGATCTGCAATTGGATCTCCCAGCTTCCTCCAAGCTCCCAGCCATCTGCAGTCAATTGACTTTATGATTCCAAATCAGCATCATCCCAAGCGCCAGCATAAGTTGTTTTCCATTTCACCGTCCACATTCCAACTCATCCCAGCTTCCTCCAATGTCCAACCGTGATCAAAGCCTCCTCCTTCCGCGATCAGCTCCTTCTTCCACCCGAACCCGTGAAAATTCCCAGCTCGGCACCTCTTCCCGGTTCTCGCACATCCGAGCCACGACTCCCGCTTACACTATCCCGTTTCCGCATCAGCCCGTCCCAGCCACCCCGTCTTCACTGCATTCCAGCCGAGATCAGCGCCTCCCAGCAGCCCGTGACCAGCTCCCGTGCACAATCCCAGCGTCCGCCTCCTCCTCGAGCCTCACGCGTCTCACCCTCCATGTCACAGATCCTAGCATCCCGTCTCCATAGCATCCGTGAGGCCCCCGCGATCACCTCTGCATCCGTGATCTGCTCCTCTTCCGCCCGCCTCACGCGTCCATTCCTTCCGATCCGCCCGCCGATCGCGCGAAGCACCCCCCGCATTCAGTCCTCCTTCATCAATATCTCGCGATCAACGTCCGAAATTGATTCCGGTCTACCCATCTCCACTGCGTGCGCTGAGGGGGGATGCGATCTATATATCTCTCGGTTGAAGAGGAGAAAAGGGGTGGGGGGCCATCGAAGAAGAAGAACAGGGGGGCGTCGGGCTGCTGCAGAGTTTTCAAACAAAAAAAAAAGAGAAGAAGGAAACAGGGTATGCCCTGTTTCCGAAAAGAAAAAGAAAAAAAAAGGGGAATAAGAGAGGGAAAGGCTAGTGCTTTTGTAATGGGACGCTAACACCTTTGGTCAAGGGCGTGGAAGAACCCTTGATAGTTTGCTTTCTTCAAGTAAAATTCTGAACGATTATTTTCTTTGATTTACATCTATTATATGCTCTTGGTTCTTGCATACTTATTTGTTAGATAGATCTTGTACGGTTTATATTTATTGATGCATGGATTGTTTCGATTTTTGATTTATCGTAGACGTAACCGGCACGATAAATACTTGAATGTTGAATTCATGTTTTCAAAGTATATATTCCATGCTTAGAACTATTCTATCTAATTAATCCTTAATCAAGAATCGCAAAAATTTAATTGTTGAAAATTACATTATCAAGGGGGAATCCAGATCCCTAGCTTTCTCTATATTCTTGAACGTTGTTTAATTATCTATTATTCTCTGCTTTTAATTTTTGAAGATCAACTAAAAATCACATCTAAAAATTATGCTAATAATCTATAGATCGTTCCCTGAGGAATCGACCTCGGACTTCTGAGTTATACTACTTGTGCGATTCTCCTACACTTGGGAGAACAGTTTTATTTTTGCACCAAGTTTTTGGCGCCGTTGCTGGAAAACGGCTGAGTTATTAGTATAATTTTAGATTTCATTTTTATCTTAATAGTTAGTATTTTTCTTTTGAAAAAAAAAATAAATCTTTACTACTATTTTTAATTTCCTACACAGTTTGCATCAAACTCTGATATCATAGAAAATAGCCGTCTGATTGAACTCAAATTTGGTCAGCTGGTGCAAGACACATTTTTCAATAATCTGAACGGTCTGATTGACATTATGAGACTTTTAAGACCATTAGATTAATACGAAACCTTGTTGCTTTCTATTTTGAATTTTCTGCATTTATTTTTTTTTTAGAATCAGAATTTTATTGTTATCATATCTCATTAACCCTTGTTGCTAATTGAAAATTTTAAAAAAAAAAACTTTAAGAAAAGATCAAGGGTGATTATTCAAAAATTAAAAAAAAAGAGAGAGAAAAACCTAAAATTTCAAATTTCAAATTTCAAATTTCAGAATTCAAATTTCAAACTTCAACTCATAAAATTTAAAAAAAAAAGATAAATAAATAATTTGCTTGATCACCTATTCAATGAAATTTAATGTCATGTCATAAAACATTAAAAAAAAAATCTCTTGATTGTTGCATATAGTATAAGGCATCAGTATAAAATATTCTAAGGGCTGAACCCATTTAAAAAGATAAGGTCGGGATTTCATCACTCGTTTTTAGCCCAAAAATCATCCCAGTGCATAAATATCCTAAGTTTAACTAAAATCAACTAGACGTTGGCCCCTAAGGACATTCGAGTTCAATAGGACGAAGACCACCGAAAGTTGCACCAATTTCGCTCTGTGGCTTAGTTGATGTCTAGGCAAGCTTTGTCCCTATAAGGAAGACAGTTCATCTGTTCGAGGCAAGTGCGTTTTAAGTGGAACTTTTGCGAACGCATCGTGACCCCTCCACTTACCTAGGAGCTTACCTAGTCAACTCGGTTCATTAGACCGGATTGGAGGCCTAGGTGCCCTCTTCAAACCAGTTAGGAGCTGTCTAGAAATTTAAGAAAAACATTAGAAATTGAGGTGTAATGTTTTGTTGCATGTTTAATTGTAAATAGATTTTCGTTTTAGGGTATCTTTAGTTGGTACTTATATTTATTTTTTTTTAAAAAAAAAGAGAGGAAAATATTTTGCATGCTAAAGTGGAATAGGGACGACACCGGTCGATTAAGTTGTACAACTTTAGATCATCCCTTAGGACATACCCTTGAAATTCCTTCGCAGTATCTCACACCTTGTGAGATGGCTGATTTAAATGAAGATGCGGGAAGCCACCACGATCGAGAACGTGAACCCCATGTTATGATCCTAAGACAATACCTACAACCGGCTAGGACTTGTCAGCCTTCATGCATAATTTTTCCTGATAATGTAGGACATTTTGACATCAAACCCGGGGTAATTCAATTGCTGCCCAAGTTCCATGGGTTAGAGTCCGAGAGTCCGTATCTTTATTTAAAAGATTTTGAAGAATTAAGCATTACATTTAGAGTGCCGAACGTCACCGAGGATGTCCTCAAGCTGACATTGTTTCCTTTCTCTCTAAATGATAAGGCCAAAATATGGCTAAACTCGTTGCGACCTAGATCAATAAGAACTTGGCAAGATATGTGTTACGGGGGAACTTAGCCACCATGCCCCACGTGACCGGCACGCGCGCCCAGGAAGACTACGGCTGCCCCTTGATCCAGCAATCTGACCTCGGGTCGGATATCTTCGGCTCCGCAGCCCGACCCCGAGTCGGCTGCCCCTTGATCCAGCAATCCGACCTCGGGTCGGATATCTTCGGCTCCGCAGCCCGACCCCGAGTCGGCTGCCCCTTGATCCAGCAATCCGACCCCGAGTCGGCAATCTCTCGACAACAACAGACTGTTCCTCTGAGGCACGCCGCGGCCCCCTGCTCCACTACTCCCTGCAACGGCCGTATCCGGCGCTGCCCCACGATCCCCTGTAACAGCCGTACAAAGCGGAGCTCCACTATGCCCTGCCATGGCTGTACCCAGCGCTGCCCCACGACGCCCTGTAACGGCCATGTCAGTGGCAGCCCCATCGTGCCACACGATGACGAATCCCCGGAAAAACCCCCCAGCCTGATATATATGAGGCTGGGGGGGAAGGGGGAGGGTAAGATATATCTTCCAGAGTATCATCTCACCTGCTACCTTCTCCTTCTCCTTCTCCTTCGATCTCCTCTGACTTGATCGTCGGAGGGCCCCCACTACCCCGGTGGTGGTGCGAGGCTTGCTTGCAGGTTTCACGGCGGAGGGCGGAGCGCAACCAAAGCAACTCAAAGGGAACCCCGTTCACACCGCTGTGCCAATCGTTCTCGGTTTGGACCACCAGCAACAGTTGGCGCTAGAAGGAGGGCCCGGATCTCAGAGCGATCGTAATGGCACGGCGAGATGGTCGTGGAGCTTCCAATGCTTCCGGTCGCGGGGCCTTTCGCGCCACTGGCCGGGAGGCCGCTGCATCTCCAACACGCTCTCAGCAACACTCCACCGCCCCACCGCCCATTCAGATGGTCGAAGCCGCCCAGTTTGACCAGCTAACCCAGCAGGTTCGCACCCTCGCAGAGGCGGTGCAGAATCTGCAGGGTGCGATGTCCCGGGCGCCGCAGCGGGCTCAGGAGCCGCCGCTGCCTGAGCGTTCGCCTGTCCTCCTCAACCCGCGCTCCTTCCTCTCCCATGGGGAGGAGCGCCAGCGCGAGGAGGATTCTCGAGCACGCTCCATTCTGCCGGGACCTTCCCATCGGAGCTGCGCGGGGTACGAGAGGCGGGCCCGGGCGCGTTTCCAGACCCCCCAGTCCTCGAGGAACCCGCGCTCCAGTCGGTCCCCCACTCGCCTCTCCTTGTCTCCCACCCACCGGTCGCGCTCCCTGGATCGGCGGGTGGACGATCTCCACCGACAACTCCAGGTCCTGAAGGGCCATTCCAAAGATCTCTTCGCCGACTTAGAGATCTCCTCCCAGCCGGCGCTTGCCTCGAGGATCCTGCGGACCCCGAATCCCCCGGGGTTCAAAATGCCGGCGATCGAGCCCTATGACGGGGCGGCAGACCCGCGGGATCACGTCGAGAGTTTCAGGACCCTTATGCTCCTCCACGGAGCATCAGATCCCCTTCTCTGCAAGGCCTTCCCGGCAACCCTCCGTGGCCCGGCGAGGGCGTGGTTCGCCGGGCTGGAGGCTGACTCAATCCGGTCTTTCGACCAGTTCACTCGCCTCTTCATCACTCATTTCGCCGTCAGTAGCCGGCGGCGACTGGTCTCCGACTCCCTCTTTGACGTCCGGCAAAACGAGGGAGAAAGCCTGCGGGATTATCTTACCCGCTTCAACAGGGCTACGCTGGAGGTCCGGAACCTGAGTCAGGAGGTAGCTCTTTCAGCCCTGAAGCGTGGCTTCCGGAAGGGCAGACTCACCTTCTCCCTGGACAAACGCCTGCCGCGGAGCTTCCCAGAGCTGTTGTCCCGGGCGAACCAGTATGCGGACGCCGAGGAGGCGGCCGCCCACCAGAGCAAGGAGGCCGCCGAGATCCCTCCAAAGCTTGGGAAGAAAAGGCGGAAAGAGGCACACCAGAGGAGGAGCCCGACGCCCCAGCGTCGGCGCAGAAGCCCGTCGCCGGCGAAGAACCACGGCGCCCCACGCCCTCGTTCTCCGCCCCGACGTTTCAACCGGTACACCCCTCTCCTGACTCCCCGGGCCCAGATCCTTATGGAGATCAAGGGGCGGGAGGACCTCCCGGCCCCGAGACAGATGCAGAGGATCCCTGGAAAGAGGCCCTCCCGGGCGTACTGTGAGTACCACCGAGACCACGGCCACGACACGGAGGACTGCTTCCAGCTTCGGGACGAGATCGAGGCTCTCATCCGTCGGGGGCGTCTCGGTCGATATGTGAGCGACCGACGTCCCCCCGCAGACCCGCGTCCGGCCGACCCGGCTCCTCCGGAGCCTCGGGAGCAGAATCGACCCGTTGCGGGCGTGATCCACACTATCACTGGGGGCTGCTCTCGGCCCGTGAGGAACGCAGGGGGCTCGACGGAAGCGTCAGGGACGGCCGTCGTAAAGAGGCAGAGGGACGGCAATGTAATCACCTTTTCTGATGAGGATGTAAAGGGGGTTCAGACTCCCCACGATGACGCCATGGTGATCTCCCTCACTATGGCAAACTATGAACAAGGCGTGCCCTAAGGATAGCTTCCCGCTTCCGCGAATAGACCAACTGGTCGACGCGACTTCCGGATATCAGCTGCTGTCTTTCATGGACGCCTTCTCCGGTTACAACCAGATAATGATGGCCCCACAGGACGAGGAGAAAAATGCCTTTATAACAGACCGGGGGCTGTACTGCTACAAGGTAATGCCCTTCGGTCTGAAGAATGCTGGCGCCACTTACCAGCGCCTCGTCAACAAAATCTTCAAAGAGCAAATCGGCCGGAACATGGAGGTGTACGTGGACGATATGCTGGTGAAGAGCCGCCATGCAGACCAGCACATCGCGGATTTGGAGGAGACTTTCACCACCTTGCGGAAGTTTCGCATGAAGCTGAACCCAGCGAAGTGCGCCTTCGGCGCCTCGGCCGGGAGGTTCCTCGGTTTCATTGTCAACCAGCGGGGTATCGAAGCCAACCCGGACAAAATCAAGGCCATCCAAGATCCTCAGCAACCCCGAGAATGCGGGACGGCTGGTGAAGTGGGCAATAGAACTCGGTGAGTTCGACATCCGCTACCAGCCTCGACCCGCCATCAAGGCCCAGGTACTCGCGGATTTCCTCGCTGAGTGCACGGTGCAGGAGGCGGAACCTAGACCGCCAGAAACGCCCAGCCTCGACCTCCCGACCTGGACGCTTCACATCGATGGGTCGTCGAACCCCGAGGGTGGAGGAGCCGGGCTGGTCCTTACCAGTCCTGATGGAGTGATAGCCGAGTATGCCTTGAGATTTGGATTTCCAGTGACCAACAACGAGGCGGAGTACGAGGCCCTAGTCACGGGACTTAAACTCACCAGGGAGCTCGGCATCCGGCGTTTGAAGGTCTTCACCGACTCCCAGCTGGTGGTCGGGCAGGTCCGTGGGGAGTTCGAGGCCCGGAGCCCGACCATGCAGAACTACGTCCGGAAGGTGCAAGCACTCATTCCCGATCTCGGCAGTGTCGACATCCAGCAGGTCCCCAGAAGCGAAAATGCTAGGGCCGACAGGTTGTCCCGCTTGGTGAGCGCAGAGGCGCACAACTTGTCGAGGGCAATCTACCTGGAGACCCTGGAGGCCCCGAGCATCGGCGAGGCTGGAGCGGTGATGGCGATTGATCCGGAGCCGTCTTGGATGGACCCGCTCGTCGCCTACCTCGCCGAAGGGATCCTCCCTGAAGACGAAGATCAAGCTCGGCGACTTGTCAAGAAGTCCGCCCACTACGTACTCTATGAAGGGAGGCTGTATCGGACCTCGTTTACCGCCCCCCTCTTAAGGTGCCTCCGTCCCTCGGAGGCGGCCTACGTCCTCGGCGAAGTCCACGAGGGTGTTTGCGGATCGCACTTGGGGGCTAGGTCCTTGGCGCACAAGATCATGAGGCAAGGCTATTATTGGCCTACCTTGTTGGAGGACTCAAAGGATCATGTACGGAAATGCGACGCCTGCCAGCGCCACGCCAACGTCCAGAGAGTCCTTTCTGTCCCCTTGGCACCAATCACCGCACCCTGGCCCTTCGCACAGTGGGGAATGGATATCCTCGGACCATTCCCCGTCGCTTCAGCCCAGCGGAAATTCTTGATTGTTGCAATCGACTACTTCACCAAGTGGGTGGAGACAGAGCCGCTGGCCACTATCACGGAGGCGCAAGTCCGGAAGTTCGTGAAGAAAAACATCATTGTCCGATTTGGGGTACCCCGAGTCCTCATCTCGGATAATGGTCGACAGTTCGACAACAAGCATTTCCGTGACTTCTGCGAGGAGTTCGGGATCGAGCATCGGTTCACATCTGTGTCGCATCCCCAAACCAACGGTGAGGCCGAGGTCACAAATCGGACAATCCTCCAAGGAATTAAGGCGCGAATCGGTCGGACGGGGCAAGCTTGGGTCGAAGAACTCGAGAATGTCCTTTTGGCGTATCGGACCACGCATCGGACCCCTACCGGGGAGACACCTTTCAGCCTAACCTATGGCACGGAAGCGGTTGTTCCCGTGGAGCTCGGACTCCCCTCGCCCCGGGTGGCCGCGCACCGACCCGAGGCCAATTCGGAGCAACTCCGAGGGAACCTGGACCTCTTGGAGGAAGCAAGAGAAATGGTGCAGGTTCGGATGGCGATGTATCAGCGGAGGGTGGCCCGATATTATAACTCCAAGGTCCGACCGAAACTTTTCAGAATCGGAGATCTGGTGCTAAGGCGAGCCAAAGCATCTCAACCCGCGGAAGGTGGGAAGCTGGCGCCAAATTGGGAAGGCCCGTATAGGGTTCGCTGGGTAAACCGACCTGGCTCCTACCAGCTGGAGGCCCTAGATGGTCGAGAAATTCCGAGGAGCTGGAATTCCGTTAACCTGCGGGCGTATTACCAGTAGAAAGACAAAGCCAGAAAGACAGTTCAAAAAATGTATAGTCCTTTTCATTTCAATAATTCCTGGTCACAATGGCGTGTTCGTGTGATTACAAAGAATTCCCAGAGGGGGATTGGGGAGTAAAGAAAGTAAGGAAGAGGTGGGGACTCCGTAGAGTTGAAGATCCGGGATCCCGAACCCTCCATCCGAAGCAGCTGCAATCCCACCGGGCGTGGGTGCTTCTCCCCGGAGGCGCCATCGACGCCTCACGCAAAAGACGAAGAGCCAGCGCGGACGAAGAAGAAGTGGACGAAGAAGGAGTTCACACTGCTCCTAGAGGAACGCCACCTCCAAAGGATATTCCGGCCCTCCCCAAGAGAAGGGGAGGGAAGGAATACAAGGGAGAAGAGCGCGAGGAGGCGCGATCCCGGATGAAGCGTCTGGCGCAAAGCTCAATCGGGAGGTGGGACGGAAAAGAGGGGGGATGTGATCCCGGATGAAACGCCTAGGGCGGAGTTCCACCAGGGAGAATCTTCCCGTTGATCCCAGATGAAACGGCTAGTTGGCGGAAGTCGCGAGGGGCGCACCTCCCGTTCTTCCGGCAGGGGCTTCCCAGCCACGCACCGGCGAGGAGGTCCACGATCCATGGCAACCTGAACAGCTCCGGCTTGGCAGGCTCCACCGCACCTACACTTATATTTATAGCCAAACTGTGGCCCCCCGGTCGTTCCGATGCGGGTGGCTCCAATAAATGCGGGCGCATCGAATCCGGAGCCGTTCCAGCTCTCGAGGCGCATCCTCCCACGATCTCCTAAGCGTCGTTCTCCTTAATTGCATTCTTCATGCAGGACACTCCGGGTGGTGTGTATCCCACGGCCCACGTATCTCCGCTCGCGCCCAGGACGCATCCGCCTCGAAGAACGCGCGTATCGCGGCCGCTTAACTGACACTCCTTGCAAGCAGCAATTGGCGATCTGATTTTCCAGGTAACGCCTCAATTAGCATTTAATACCCATCTGGTGTTCCCCAGGCGACGCGTCGAGAGGAGGAGAAATACGATCGCAGCTGGCCACGGAGAAACCCCGTCGAGCGGCAAGCGACAGGCGCGTGGCCAACGAGCGGAATTTCCTGAGGCTCGGCCCTCGGATGCCAGGCTAACCCGATGATCATCCCGGGAGCAGACTAGCCTGAAGCCTCGACCGGTCGCCTCGGCTTGCGCCAGCCTTGGCCGACCAACGAGCGGAATTCCCCGAGGCTCGGCCCTCGGATGCCAGGCTAACCCAATGATCATTCCGGGAGCAGACTAGCCTGAAGCCCCGACCGGTCGCCTCGGCTTGCGCCAGCCTTGGCCGACCAACGAGCGAAATTCCCCGAGGCTCGGTCCTCGGATGCCAGGCTAACCCGATGATCATCCCGGGAGCAGACTAGCCTGAAGCCCCGACCGGTCGCCTCGGCTTGCGCCAGCCTTGGCCGACCAACGAGCGGAATTTTCCGAGGCTCGGCCCTCGGATGCCAGGCTAACCCGATGATCATCCCGGGAGCAGACTAGCCTGAAGCCCCGACCGGTCGCCTCGGCTTACACCAGCCTTGGCCGACCAACGAGCGGAATTCTCCGAGGCTCGGCCCTCGGATGCCAGGCTAACCCGATGATCATCTCGGAAGCAGACTAGCCTGAAGCCCCGACCGGTCGCCTCGGCTTGCGCCAGCCTTGGCCGACCAACGAGCGGAATTTCCCGAGGCTCGGCCCTCGGATGCCAGGCTAACCCGATGATCATCCCGGGAGCAGACTAGCCTGAAGCCCCGACCGGTCGCCTCGGCTTGCGCCAGCCTTGGCCAACCAACGAGCGGAATTCCCCGATGCTCGGCCCTCGGATGCCAGGCTAACCCGATGATCATCCCGGGAGCAGACTAGCCTGAAGCCCCGACCGGTCGCCTCGGCTTGCGCCAGCCTTGGCCGACCAACGAGCGGAATTCCCCAAGGCTCAGTCCTCGGATGCCAGGCTAATCCGATGATCATCCCGGGAGCAGACTAGCCTGAAGCCCCGACCGGTCGCCTCGGCTTGCGCCAGCCTTGGCCGACCAACGAGCGGAATTCCCCGAGGCTCGGCCCTCGGATGCCAGGCTAACCCGATGATCATCCCGGGAGCAGACTAGCCTGAAGCCCCGACCGGTCGCCTCGGCTTGCGCCAGCCTTGGCCGACCAACGAGCAGAATTCTCCAAGGCTCAGTCCTCGGATGCCAGGTAAACCCGATGATCATCCCGGGAGCAGACTAACCTGAAGCCCCGACCGGTCGCCTCGGCTTGCGCCAGCCTTGGCCGACCAATGAGTGGAATTTCTTCCGCCTAGCGCCGGAAGAATTTCCTGAGGCCTAACCCTCGGATGCCTGGCCTAGCGCCGGAAGAATTTCCTGAGGCCTAACCCTCGGATGCCTGGCCTAGCACCAGAAGAATTTTCTGAGGCCTAACCCTCGGATGCCTGGCCTAGCGCCGGAAGAATTTTCTGAGGCCTAACCCTCGGATGCCTGGCCTAGCGCCGGAAGAATTTTCTGAGGCCAAACCCTCGGATGCCTGGCCTAGCGCCGGAAGAATTTCCTGAGGCCTAACCCTCGGATGCCTGGCCTAGCGCTGGAAGAATTTCCTGAGGCCTAACCCTCGGATGCCTGGCCTAGCGCCGGAAGAATTTCCTGAGGCCTAACCCTCGGATGCCTGGCCTAGCGCCGGAAGAATTTTCTGAAGCCTAACCCTCGGATGCCTGGCCTAGCGCCGGAAGAATTTCCTGAGGCCTAACCCTCGGATGCCTGGCCTAGCGCCGGAAGAATTTCCTGAGGCCTAACCCTCGGATGCCTGGCCTAGCGCCAGAAGGATCTCTTGAGGCCTAACCCTCGGATGCCTGGCCTAGTGCCGGAGGAACTTCAAGAGTCAGGAGTCGGCGAGACGCTACCAAGAGTTAAAAAGAGGAAGGATGTCCGCCGAAATCCGCAGACCGCCAGATCAGCGACAACCGCCATACGCCATAAAAAAAAAGGGGGCGGGGAGCTCGGAGCGCGCGCGCCTTTCCGAGGGATGGCGGCAATCTCGAAGCATCACTCCCTTCACCCGTTCCCCTCCTGGTTCCAGGCTTGGAAGTGGGGGGCTACTGTTACGGGGGAACTTAGCCACCATGCCCCACGTGACCGGCACGCGCGCCCAGGAAGACTACGGCTGCCCCTTGATCCAGCAATCCGACCTCGGGTCGGATATCTTCGGCTCCGCAGCCCGACCCCGAGTCGGCTGCCCCTTGATCCAGCAATCCGACCTCGGGTCGGATATCTTCGGCTCTGCAGCCCGACCCCGAGTCGGCTGCCCCTTGATCCAGCAATCCGACCCCGAGTCGGCAATCTCTCGACAACAACAGACTGTTCCTCTGAGGCACGCCGCGGCCCCCTGCTCCACTACTCCCTGCAACGGCCGTATCCGGCGCTGCCCCACGATCCCCTGTAACAGCCGTACAAAGCGGAGCTCCACTATGCCCTGCCATGGCTGTACCCAGCGCTGCCCCACGACGCCCTGTAACGGCCATGTCAGTGGCAGCCCCATCGTGCCACACGATGACGAATCCCCGGAAAAACCCCCCAGCCTGATATATATGAGGCTGGGGGGGAAGGGGGAGGGTAAGATATATCTTCCAGAGTATCATCTCACCTGCTACCTTCTCCTTCTCCTTCTCCTTCGATCTCCTCTGACTTGATCGTCGGAGGGCCCCCACTACCCCGGTGGTGGTGCGAGGCTTGCTTGCAGGTTTCACGGCGGAGGGCGGAGCGCAACCAAAGCAACTCAAAGGGAACCCCGTTCACACCGCTGTGCCAATCGTTCTCCGTTTGGACCACCAGCAACAATATGCAGAGAGAATTTTTGAAGAAGTTCTTCCCCACACAAAGGACCAACTTTTTGAAAAGACATATCAGCAATTTCCAACAAAAAGATAATGAAACATTTTATGAATGTTGGAAAAGATTTAAAGACCTTCTTCTCTCATGCCCTCATCACGGATTCGAAACTTGGAGAACCATTAGCTTCTTTTATGAAGGTTTATCTCCACAGTTGAAACAGTTTGTAGAGACCATGTGCAATGGTAGATTCTTAGAAAAACAACCTGATGAGGCATGGGAGTATTTGGATTCCCTTGCTGAGACTGCCCAACTTTGGGATAACGGGGATTGAAACAACAAGTCTTTGCCTAAGCCTACTAGCTCTGTACAGGGAGGCCTTTACAACCTCAGAACTGAGGATGATCTTCATGCTAAAATGGCAGCCCTCACTAGGAAGGTAGAAGAAATTGAGCTTAGGAAGGTTGAGCCTGTCAAGACTATAGAGCTTAGAAACGAGTGTTGTAGTATCTGCGATATGTCGGGTCATACCACTACAGATTGCCCCACCATACCGGCATTCAAGGAAGTCTTGCACGATCAAGCAAATGCTATGAACTCCTACCAAAAGCCTTATAACGATCCATACTCGAATACCTATAACCCTGGTTGGAAGAATCATCCAAACTTTAGGTGGAGAAATGATCATCCTCAACAGTCACACCATTCAGCTCCTCCACCTGCACATTCTACTTATGCACCATCACCTTCTCAAAAGCCAAATATCGAGGATACCTTGCAATCCATACAAACTTTTCTACAAGGTCAAGCTAATATCAATGCTCAAAATACTCGAAATTTTGAAGACATAAGGAACCAATTGTCAATGTTGACTACCGTCCTAAGTATCCAAGAGAAGGGTAAGCTTCCAGCTCAATCCCAACCTAACCCACAAGTGCACGGTAGTAATAATATAGCTCCTTTTAGTTCGCATACAGAGCATGCAAAGAGCATCATGACTTTGCGTAATGGGAAAGTCATTGATCAAACCGTCCCATTGAGACCGCAGGTCACTTCTAATTCTGATGCTCCCAAAGTTGATGAAAGGGACAAAGAAGAAGTTGAGGTCCCAACTTCTACTAAGAAAGTTGAATGTCCTTTTCCTCCACCTTTTCCACAACGGTTAAAGCCGTTGCAAAAGCTCGAATCTAATTCTGAAATTCTTGAGCTTTTTAAACAAGTAAAGATCAACATACCTCTTTTTGATGCAATCAAACAAGTACCCTCATATGCCAAATTTTTGAAGGACTTGTGTACTATCAAACGCCAATTAAATGTTAAGAAGAAGGCATTTTTAACTGAAAATGTGAGTGCTATTTTGCAGCACAACATTCTCCCTAAATATAAAGATCCAGGTTGCCCAACCATTTCATGCATCATAGGCGACTTTAGGATAGAGCGAGCATTGTTAGATTTAGGGGCAAGTGTGAATTTGTTGCCATATTCTGTATATGAGCAACTTGGTTTAGATGAGTTGAAGCCAACCTCCGTCACTTTGCAATTAACTGACAGGTCAGTTAAAATTCCAAGGGGGATTGTCGAGGATGTATTAGTCCAAGTAGACAAGTTCTACTTTCCTGTCGATTTTATCGTATTGGACACACATCCAGCTTCGAACTCATAGTCTCAGATTCCGGTCATTTTAGGACGTCCATTCCTTGCAACTTCTAATGCATTGATTAATTGTAGGAATGGCATCATGAAGCTTTCTTTTGGTAACATGACCTTAGAACTGAACATTTTTAATGTGTGCAAACAACCTAATGATCCCGAAGAGAGTAAGGAGGTTGATTGGGTTGAAACTATCGCGGAGGAATATTTGTTAGCTGAAGCATTTAACGATCCATCCGGCGATAGTTTAATTGATTGGTGTTCTAATGGCACCAATAAAGATGATTTGTTGGTCAAACCTTGTATGAATTTTTCGAACGCCATGATGATCAATGAGTGGAGACCAAAAGTAGAAAAATTTGAACAGTTTCCACCTCGAGAAGCAAAGATAGTACCATCCCATGAGCAAATGCCTAAGCTCGAGTTAAAACATTTACCGAAGGAACTCAAGTATGCCTTTCTTGGACCCGAGGACACTTACCCTATAATTATCTCATCTGATCTTAATCATGACCAAGAAAGAAAATTACTTGGTGTTCTAAAGAATTATAAAGGAGCTTTAGGGTGGTCCATTGCCGACTTGAAGGGGATTAGCCCCTTAGTTTGCACGCACCGGATATATTTGGATGTTGCCCAAAAAGACAACCCAAGAGGGGGGGTGAATTGGGTTTTAAAGTAATTATTGCAATTAAAAAACTTTGTGAGTAACTGATTAAAACTTATTGCAAGTGGATTAATTAGTTGCTATATGCAGTGGATGAAGGGAAAGGAAGAGACAATGAAACAATCACAAACACAAGCGATTTTATAGTGGTTCGGAGCTAACCCTTGCTCCTACGTCCACTCCCCAAGCCTCACTTGGGAGTTCACTATAATCCCTCGAATTACAGCCAGTTGTTTTACAAGTTCACAACCCAACTTGTTGTTTTATGAGATCACAACGAACTCGGTCGGTTTTCACAGGCTCACCGACTAGAACCACCCGATTGTTTTTTCGGGATCACAATCAAACCCTTACACCGTTGGTTTTAACCTCGGCTCACCAACAAACCTTAACACCCTTGATTCAATCCCCTGATTGAATCAAGTAAGAAACAAATAGTTTGAAACAAGTAAAAAAGGAAGCTTCTCAAAAAGCGTATTTAAACAATATAAGAAAGGAAGAGTTAGAAGCCCTTAAACAGATTTTGAAGGTGGAGGAAGGGGCTTTTCAAACTCTTTGGCTCCTCTTGAATTTGCTGAAGATTTGCTGTCAGGAGGAGAGCCTTGAATATGAGGAAGACGGTTGGAGAGTAGACTTCAATGCACTTCTTCCTTCTTTTTCTTGTAATTACTCTAGAGAGCCTTTGGTTGGTGGAAATCCCTTTTGCTTTGAATGGAGTCTCTCTTTCTTACTCTATTACTGTTTACTCAGGCTATTTAAGCCATTCCCAAAGAAAAATAGCCGTTAGACACAGATTGAAGGCCGTTCTGCACATTCTGCAACTCCTGACAAAATGTCCGTTGGGATCGGAGTCGACTCGCTCGATCAGGAGTCGATTCGAGTGTTGCTGGAGTCGACTCATGCTTTACTGGAGCCGACTCGGCCACTATTCAAAATTCGAAATAAAGTGCCGTCCCATTCTAGAGTCGACTCGGCTGAACCTGGAGTCGACTCGCCAATTGTCCGGAGATGACTTTCCCTTCTGGAGACGACTCGATCTTCAGGGTTTCAAAACTCATCCTCTCGGTTTTGCTTCTTCGAGTTGACTCGGATTTCCTTGGAGTCGACTCGGCTCTCAGAGCCTGAAAGACAGGTCTTCTGTCTTTGAACTTGATCTGTCTCGGAGTCGACTCGGACTTTGCGGGAGTCGACTCGGCTCTCAGACATGAAATACCGATCTTCTGTCTTTGGAGTTGAACTACCTCGGAGTCGACTCGGACTTTGCGGGAGTCGACTCGGCTCTCAGACACCGAAGTACCGGTCTTCTGTCTTTTGAGTTGAACTGCCTTGGAGTCGACTCGGACTTTGCGGGAGTCGACTCGGCTCTCAGACACCGAAGTTGGCTCTCTGACTTTTAGCCTTGCATTTCTCTGAGAGTCGACTCTTGCTTCCTTAGGAGTCGACCTGCCAACCGTCGGAGTCGACTCGAGTTCTTCGGAAGTCGACTCGGCTCTCAGAGTCCAAAATGGCTTCTCTGTCTTTCTGTCTGTTACTCCATGGAGTCGACTCGTACTATCCTGGAGTCGACTCGGCAAGCATCGGAGTCGACTCTAATTCTTCAGGAGTCGACTCAGTGACAGGTTCTGAGATGTATCTTTCTGTCCGTCTGTCTGTTCTCAGTCGGAGTCGACTCGTAATGTGCCGGAGTCGACTCGAGCTTGTGCCAGTGCTTCTGATACGCTTGGAGTCGACTCGTACTATTCCAGAGTCGACTCGAGACTCAGACTTTGGTTCAAATTGATTTCCATACTTAGCCAAAGTGTATTGAACCAGAGCTAGAGACACTTAAACATAAATTCACTACAAAAAATTAGACTTTTTCCAACTCTTTCCCGCCGACGCTATCAAAAAGCGTCGGCGAATTTCGAGCGGGGTCGAAACTCGACGACGCTTTTTGTTAGCGTCGGGTGAAATTTAGAGACGACGACGCTTTAAAGCGTCGTCGAAGGCCAAAAGATACGACGACGCTTTAAAGCGTCGTCGGAGGCCAAAAGGGGCCCAACTCTTGGCCTTTCCTCCTTCACCCAGGCGCACCCCCGATCTTAGAGACGACGACGCTTTAAAGCGTCGTCGGAGGTCCCTCCTTCTTCACCCAGCCGCTCTCCCGATCCCTCCTTTCTCTGCCGATCCATCCGCCCACCCCACCATCGTTCTTCTTTTAATCCCACACCGGAGATTATTGTTCTCCCCTAATTTCTTTTAATCCGCCGCCGCCTGGGCTTCGAAGCTGGGGCACTCGAGGGCTCCTCCGGATCGCCGTCTGAACCAGCCCAACCCGGCCGTGCTCAACTTTGATAAAAGCCATTGATGCTGTTCCGGACTTGAAGACCTATCTAGGTGCCAGATTTTCACTTAGAGCAGGCATGAAACCCCATGAGCTTGTCTTCTAAAAGGTGAAGAAGACATTTATCTTAACCCTTTTCCAGTGGGAGGCCAAATCATTGTCGAGCGCGAGAACATGATCCGTCGGCGTCGACTTGGTGCACAACCCGGCCGTGCTCCTGCTCGACGAGCCGACGTCGGGGCTGGACTCTGCCTCGGCTCCAGGGAAAGAAGAGGTCCTCGACCAGGTCGTGCTCATCTCCGACGGAACCACCCACCAAAGAAGAACGCCCTCCTGGGGCAAGAACAGGTTCCCCTCTTTCTTTTTTAATTTTTTTTTTAAAAACAGGTTGCTAACGCCGACGCTTATAAGCGTCGGCGTTGAGTATTTTCCCGACGCTTTCATTAGCGTCGGGAAAGTCCTGTTTTTGCCGACGCTTTCCCTTAGCGTCGGCAAAAATCGGACCCACGCCCACCTGCCCGACATTTGACCCACGCTTTGTGAAGCGTGGGCTGGGAATTCGCCGACGCTTATAAGCGTCGGTAGAGACAAAAAAAAGCGTCGGGAGTTCTTCCTTCTTTTGTAGTGATTCACAAATATTTGACTGAAACACTAGATTGAATTCATTAGTATAACATAAGATATACTCAAATGCTCTGAGCTCATCAAAATCAAATAGGGTTATAATCAATCACTCCACAATCTCCCCCTTTTTGATGATGACAAAACATTGAGTATTTGTAAAGTGAATTGCTCAACCATAAGGAGATTTATAATAAAGTTTTGAAATGAATTCAAGTGTCTAGTCATTTAATTTATCTAAAATTTGAAAGGTGTGAAACAGTAAATTCTGAAGTTAAAGCTCCTCCTTTCATTTGGAATTATATAAGCCTTCATGTCATGCAATCAATGGTTTGGCTTATATATATTTAATGATTTTGCTTTCTTAAGATTTCAGATTCACCTCCTCAACACATGCATTCAACTTTATTTAGATTCTTTGAATTTTCTTTTAGTGTGTTGAAGCTTTTGAGCTTCTATTTTTGATTTTAGAGGGAAAATCTGCCAATTTGTTCTTGAGTATGATTCAACTAATCTCCGAATATTTCTTGAATAGATTCTGGAGATTACTCCTTTAGGAGCCCCAACAGAGAGATAATGAGCCTCGAGGTATCGAATCTACTTAGAATAAATTACTTTGTGCTTTAAAAGTTTTCTTTTTATTGATTTCCTTTACATTTCAATTCAATATATTTTCTCCCCCTTTTTGTCATCATAGCAAAAAGGCAGAAAGCACAGTAAAATACAAGAACTCAAGAATGCACAATTTTTGCAAAGAATTTCTACTCATTGTATTTATCCAAAATTGAGTACAAGTGTGATTACATATCAAGTGAGTCCTCAAGGGACTGTACAACATAAAGTAAAAAAGAACATACAACTCTAGCCCTTGCTCAGTCTAGTGTGTTTGATGACCATGCTTAACCCCTCATTGATGTTTCCTAGTTGTTCAAGAATCTCCGAGGTGGCTCTAGACTGAATCCTCGATATGTTGTTCACACTTTCTTGGAGGGTGTCGAGTTTGAAGATCAGGGCATTGGCTAGTCTCTCAGCACCCTGACTCTGGTTGCCTAGTTCATGTTTGATGCTATCTCGCATCTCCCTTGTGTCGTCCTTGACGTCACTTATGTTCCAGTATTGACCTTGAACTAGGCTTCGAATGTTGAAGATCTCCTCCTTCAGATTTGCAACCATCTCTGTCACGGCTGCTAAGGAGGGTACTAGCTCGATGGAGGGAGTACTCTGAGGACCTCGGAGCTCCCTCAGCAGATCATCTCGCAGATCCCTCACGATCTCCTGCCGCAACTCTCGGAGCTGCTCAGAAGATATGCGGACCTCCAGTGGCTGCTGCTGAGTAGATGGGGCAGTGGAGGTGGAGGGCTCTGTATGTGCAGGACCAGAGGTAGAAGGATGGGTGGGTAGATCTGTATGGTGGTCCTGGTCATGATCAGAGGTAGGAGAGTGATGAGTGGTAGGGTCAGATGAAGTGGAAGGTCTCCGTACCCAGACTCCCTCTACTCTATGAAATCCCATCCTATGAAGAGTTCCCTCACCCATGCGATCTGTGTGACGCAGTGAGCGAGAGGGTTCCCCCTCAGGAATGAGGACCTCTAACTCCCTAAATATCAAGGTGAACAGCATGCCATAGGGAAGACTGAGCCTAGGTTTATCTAGAGGCTCACAGAGGTACTTGTAGATAAGTTTGGGGAAGTTGATAGGAGTGTCCTGGAGTATATGGTACATCAGGGCTAGGTCCCTCTCTGAGATAAAGTCAAACCTCCCAGTCTTTGGGAAGAGAGTCCTAGAAATGACACTAAGGAGAAGCCGCATTTCAGCCGACAGCTGATTTGCGAACACCTCCTCTATGGGGGACTATGGAGGACTCCCTAAGACTGCTGTAATGGCCTCAGTCCTATCTAGAGGGTGAGTGGGAGAGATCCCTTCTTGGGAAAGATGGAGGACTTGAGAAATGAAGTCCTCCGAGATGAATATAGGGACACCTGCTACAGTTCCCTGGATACCACCACTACCCCGGGCTACAGTCCCATAAAACTCCCTAACTAACCCCGGGTAAGTTGGAAGGTCTAAGGAACAGAAAAACTCTAGCCCTTGTGCCCTAAGACGATGTCCTAGGGTGAAGCCTTCCCGGGAGAGGAAGTCAAAGTCGACTTTCCTCCCGGTGGAGACCGCCTTCCCGGCGCACGGACGCGAGGGAACCGGCCTAGGCGGGGAAGAAACCGGAGGTGGTGGCCTCACGGGTTCATTCCGAGCCTTTAACCGTCGCTCGGGCAGAGATGGGTCTCTTTCGGCTCGGTACAACTGCTTTCCTAGGCATTTTTGACCTAGACACGGGAGAAGAACTAGGAGAAATGGAGGAAAACTCGATGGAGAAGACCTAGAATGGGTCGGAGATGAGGTCGGAGACGGCTCTAGGGTTTTGGAACGGTGTCGGCTGTGAATAGAAGTGTCGATTGAACGTTTCGATTAGGGTTAAAACATCGGATTCCCGACCTCGAGTCGACTCCAGTAAGTCGCGAGTCGACTCGACCTCGAGTCGACTCCAAAATATGCGCGAGTCGACTTTCCCATGATGCCATCGACCTCGAGTCGACTCCGAAATATGCGCGAGTCGACTCTCCCATGACCCGACTCTAAAATGTATCCGAGTCGACTCGAACTCTGGCACGCACCCAAAAATCATGTTATTTTTGTGCCACAAGAGATAGTTATAGACTTATCCAAGATTTAGGAGCTGAATTGATGATCATAAATAAGAAATCCTATGTTTACCATAGACTAATCCTCAAAATCTATAAACTAGAGGAGAGTATCACGAGAATGGATCAATCACTCCTAACCCTCTTCTAAGTATACAAAAGCAATCCTCACTCAGAGGTTTTGTGAAGATATCAGCAAGTTGATCATCAGTACACACAAATTGAGTGTCACATCATCATTCAGTACATGATCTCTTATGAAGTGATGTCTTATCTCAATATGTTTAGTTCTTGAGTGCTGAATTGGATTTTTAGTTAGATTAATGGCACTTGTATTATCACAGTTAATGAGAATTTTATCTTGTTTAATGCCATAATCTTCAAGTTGTTGTTTAATCCACAAGATTTGAGCACAACAACTCCCAGCAGCAATATATTCGGCTTTCGTCGTAGATAATGCAACCGAGTTTTGGTTCTTGCTAAACCAAGAGATTAAATTTTCTCCTAAGAATTGACATGACCCGCTGGTGCTTTTTCTATCAAGTTTACAACCAGCAAAATCTGAATCTGTATACCCTATTAAGTTTATGCTAGATTCATTAGAGTACCATAAACCTATATTTTTCGTTCCTATTAGGTATTTAAAGATTCTCTTGACTGCAATTAAATGTGATTCCTTAGGATTAGATTGATATCTAGCACACATGCATACACTAAACATGATGTCAGGTCTACTTGCAGTGAGATATAATAAAGATCCTATCATACCTCTATACATCTTTTGATCTACTGATTTATCTAATTCATCTTGGTCTAGTTTGCATGATGAACTCATGGGTGTGCTAATTGACTTGTTTCCTTCTATATCAAACTTCTTAAGCATCTCCTTGATGTATTTGGCTTGATTGATGAAGATCCCTTCTTCAGATTGTTTGATTTGGAGCCCGAGGAAATAGTTCAGCTCTCCCATCATGCTCATTTCAAATTCACTCTGCATTAGGTCAGCAAATTCTTCACAGAGGCGATTGTTAGTAGCACCGAAGATAATATCATCTACATAAATCTGAACTACTAACATATCTTTGTTTTTTCTTTTCAAAAACAATGTTGTATCAACGTTTCCTCTAGAGAATTCATGATCTAACAGAAATTTGCTAAGTCTTTCATACCATGCTCTAGGTGCTTGTTTCAAACCATAAAGTGCTTTGTTTAATTTATACACATGATTGGGATATTGATGATTTTCAAAACCAGGAGGTTGTTCTACATACACCTCCTCATTAATATACCCATTCAAAAAGGCACTTTTTACATCCATTTGAAATAATTTGAAATCTTTAGAGCATGCAAATGCTTGTAACAATCTAATTGCCTCAAGTCTAGCTACAGGAGCAAAAGTTTCATCAAATTCTATACCTTCTTCTTGATTATACCCCTTTGCTACTAGTCTAGCCTTGTTCCTAATCACGATTCCATTTTCGTCAAGTTTATTTTTATATATCCATTTGGTTCCTATTATTGAATATTCAGAGGATCGTTCAACTAGGTTCCATACCTTGTTTCTAGTAAATTGGTTTAGTTCTTCTTGCATTGCATTTATCCAATTTACATCCTTTTCAGCTTCTTCTATGTATTTAGGTTCAAAGTGTGAGACAAATGCTAGATGATTATTTAAGTTTCTAAGAGATGCTCTAGTCCTAACAGGTTGAGATGGATCATCTAAAATTAATTCCTTAGGATGCCCATGAGCATACCTCCAAGCCTTAGTCAGCCCATGATCCACAATTGCCTCTTGGCTTGATGATGCATTTTCAATTAGTTTTTGTTCATCTTCTTGTAATGTCATCTCATCAATCTTTTCTTCAAGAATTTCTGCATCATCATCAGGAACATCTCTCTTGCTAGAACAGAATCATTAGTATAATTAAAAACAACATGTATAGACTCTTCAATAACAAGGTTTCTTTTGTTAAATACTCTATATGCTTTACTTGATGTAGAATATCCCAAAAAGATACCTTCATCAGATTTAGAATCAAATTTACCTAAGTTATCCTTGCCATTATTATGAATGAAACACCTACATCCAAAAACATGAAAATAGTTTACTTTGGGCTTTCTATTTTTCCAAAGTTCATAAGGTGTTTTCTTTATAATGGGTCTCAATAGAACTCTATTTACGATATGACATGATGTATTAGAATATCCTAAAAAGATACCTTCATCAGATTTAGAATCAAATTTACCTAAGTTATCCTTGCCATTATTATGAATGAAACACCTACATCCAAAAACATGAAAATAGTTTACTTTGGGCTTTCTATTTTTCCAAAGTTCATAAGGTGTTTTCTTTATAATGGGTCTCAATAGAACTCTATTTACGATATGACATGATGAATTAATGGCTTCTCCCCAAAAATACTTAGGAAGGTTACTTTCACATAACATGGTTCTGGCCATTTTCTCTAGGGTTCTATTCTTTCTTTCTACGACTCCATTTTGTTGTGGTGTCCTAGGTGCAGAGAAATTATGAGTTATCCTCTTTTTACTACAAAATTCATCAAATAGATGATTTTCAAATTCCGTTCCATAGTCACTTCTAATAGCTATGACTGAAGCATCTCTTGCATTAGTTACTTCCTTATGAAATTTCTTAAATACAGAAAACGCTTGAACTTTATGAGCTAAGAACATGACCCAAGTATATCTAGAAAAATCATCTACAATAACAAGACCATATTTGTTTCCACCTAGACTTGTGGTTCTAGTTGGTCCAAATAGATCCATGTGTAGTAGTTCAAGAGGTTTAGAGGTAGAGACACAATTTATGGATTTAAAGAAGTTCCTTGATTGTTTGCCATATTGACAAGCTTCACAGATTTTATTTTTCTCAAATTTTAGTTTTGGCAAACCTATTACAGAATCTCTTTTAACTAACTTAGATATTGTATCCATACTTGCATGTCCTAATTTACGGGGCCATAACCAACTTGCATCATTAACCTTAGTATCACTAGCAACTAAGCAAGGACTGTTTTTAGCAAGATCATCTAGATCTACTACATAGACATTTTCACGTCTTATTTCTTTGAATACTAAGTTATTATCAATTGAGTTGGTTATGATGCATAAGGATGGTTTAAACAGAACATCAAAACCCTTATCACATAATTGACTTATGCTAAGTAAGTTATGTTTGAGACCATCTACTAATCGTACATTATCAACAAAGGTTGAGGAGGTGATTTGTACTTTACCTATACCAACGATGTGACCTTGGTTATTGTCTCCAAATGTCACTGCACCTCCCTTTTTATGCTCAAGGGTGAAGAATTGGTCTTTGTCACCCGTCATGTGTCTTGAGCAGCCACTATCCAAGTACCAACAGTTTTTGTCGACCTTGGCTGCAAGACACTCCTACACAAGGAAATCATACAATTTTAGGTATCCAAGTTTTCTTGGATCCTTCATGGTTAGTAATGTTGGTTTCTTTTGGAACCCAAATTTTTTTATTTTTTTTTTAGCTTTTCCTTTTCTATGATCACACACATTAGCTTTATGTCCTATTTTTCCACAGCAAAAACAGGTTATATTCTTAATTTTGCTTTTTCCTGCTTTTACAAAGAAATTACTAAGGAGCTTTTGTTTATTTTTAGGTTTATACCCTAAACTAGCTCTATTGAACACAGCTCGTTGACTATTAAGTATCATTTCAAATTTTTCAGAACTATATGTAAACTTTTCTACAAAAGGTTTGTATTTTTCAAGTTCTTGTGCCAACTTTTGTTTTTCTGTTTTTAGTGTGTTTAAGTCTTTTGTGAAATTATCTCTAATAGTTTGTTTATCCTTTTTAAGTTCAGAAATTTTCTTGGTTAGTTTTTCGTTATCTTTAATTAAGGTATTCGTTTTTTGAATTAACATTTGCTTGCTTGTTTTAAGTTCTAAATTTCTTTAATGATAAAATCCTTATCCTTAACTAATTTATCGTATTTATGGAGGTGAGATTGATTGGTTAGTTTTAGCTCTTTATTTTTAAGACTTATTATTTTATATTCATCCATTAATTCATTAAACGCATCATACAATTCATCAAAGGTAAAATCTAAATGCGTTTCAGATGTTACCTCATTTTCGTTTGCCATAAAACAGAGGTTGGCCTTATCCTCTTGTTCCTCATCCGATGATGATGATGATGAATCGGAATCCGATAGGGTGGAGACGAGGACTTTTTTTGTTGTACTTGCTGGCCTTCTTGAGCAAAGGACAGTCCGCTCTGAAATGTCCCGGCTTCTTACATTCATAGCATCCGATTCCCTCATTTTTCCTTTCCTTACCTTTATCCTTGTAATAGGAACTTGAGGGACCTCTCCTCTGATGAAAGGACTTCTTTCGGTTGATGAATTTTCTGAACTTACGCACGAAAAGAGCCTCATCATCATCTCCCTCATGATCTTCTTCTTCACTGCTGCTACTGCAAGATAAATTCTTGTTAGAAGAAGTAGATTTGAGAGCTATTACCTTTTTCTTATGAGAGGATTCTTCTTCGCTGTATTGTTTCATTGTGAGCTCGTGCATCATTAGGGATCCAAGAAGCTCCTCAAGTGGAAGCTTGTTCAAGTCCTTAGCTTCTTGGATTGCCGTAACCTTGGCCTCCCATGACCTTGGCAAACATCGAAGAACTTTCCTGACAAGGTCACTGTTAGTATAATTTTTGCCAAGGCTTTTTAGGTCATTGACAATATTAGTAAATCTAGTAAACATGCAAGTGATAGTTTCATTGGAATCCATCTTAAATAATTCATACTTATGAACTAGTATATTTATTTTGGATTCTTTTACTTGGTTTGTGCCCTTGTGGGTCACTTCATGTCTATCCCATATCTCTTTTGTAGAATTGCAAGTCGAGACTCTATTGGATTCATTTCGGTCTAAAGCACAATAAAGCACATTCATTGCTTTGGCATTCAGTTGTGCCTTCCTTATATCATTGTCATCCCAATCCTTTTCAAGTTTGGGTATAGTAACACCCTCTACAAAAATTGATGGAATGTATGGTCCATTAAGTATGGTGGTCCACATCTCATAGTCTTGTGCTTGGATAAATATTCTCATCCTAGCCTTCCAATATGAGTAGTCGGTTCCATTGAAGAATGGAGGTCTAT
This sequence comes from Phoenix dactylifera, assembly GCF_051530095.1. Classification (NCBI taxonomy): domain Eukaryota; kingdom Viridiplantae; phylum Streptophyta; class Magnoliopsida; order Arecales; family Arecaceae; genus Phoenix; species Phoenix dactylifera. The sequence continues at coordinate 12,535,581 of NC_143196.1, read as the reverse complement.
GGGTGGACTGGCCCTCAATATGAGAAGATCCAAATGGGGTTGTCATTTTGATCTTTTACTCTTTTGGTAGAAGAGTTCCGGCTCTGATACCACTTGTTGCCCAAAAAGACAACCCAAGAGGGGGGGTGAATTGGATTTTAAAGTAATTATTGCAATTAAAAAACTTTGTGAATAACTGATTAAAACTTATTGCAAGTGGATTAATTAGTTGCTATATGCAGTAGATGAAGGAAAAGGAAGAGACAATGAAACAATCACAAACACAAGCAATTTTATAGTGGTTCGGAGCTAACCCTTGCTCCTACGTCCACTCCCCAAGCCTCACTTGGGAGTTCACTATAATTTTTCGGATTATAGCTGGTTGTTTTACAAGTTCACAACCCAACTTGTTGTTTTACGAGATCACAACGAACTCGGTCGGTTTTCATAGGCTCACCGACTAGATCCATCCGATTGTTTTTCCGGGATCACAATCAAACCCTTACACCGTTGGTTTTAACCTCGGCTCACCAACAAACCTTAACACCCTTGATTCAATCCCCTGATTGAATCAAGTAAGAAACAAATAGTTTGAAACAAGTAAAAAAGGAAGCTTCTCAAAAAGCGTATTTAAACAATATAAGCAAGGAAGAGTTAGAAGCCCTTAAACAGATTTTGGAGGTGGAGGAAGGGGCTTTTCAAACTCTTTGACTCCTCTTGAATTTGCTGAAGATTTGCTGTCAGGAGGAGAGCCTCGAATATGAGGAAGACGGTTGGAGAGTAGACTTCAATGCACTTCTTCCTTCTTTTTCTTGTAATTACTCTAGAGAGCCTTTGGTTGGTGGAAATCCCTTTTGCTTTGAATGGAGTCTCTCTTTCTTACTCTATTACTGTTCACTCAGGCTATTTAAGCCATTCCCAAAGAAAAATAGCCGTTAGACATAGATTGAAGGCCGTTCTACATATTCTGCAACTCCTGACAAAATGTCCGTTGGGATCGGAGTCGACTCGCTCGATCAGGAGTCGACTCGAGTGTTGCTGGAGTCGACTCATGCTTTACTGGAGACGACTCGGCCACTACTCAAAATTCGAAATAAAGTGTCGTTCCGTTCTGGAGTCGACTCGGCTGAACCTGGAGTCGACTCGCCAATTGTCCGGAGATGACTTTCCCTTCTGGAGACGACTCGATCTTCAGGGTTTCAAAACTCATCCTCTCGGTTTTGCTTCCTCGAGTCGACTCGGATTTCCTTGGAGTCGACTCGGCTCTCAGAGCCTGAAAGACAGGTCTTCTGTCTTTGAACTTGATCTATCTCGGAGTCAACTCGGACTTTGCGGGAGTCGACTCGGCTCTCAGACACGAAATATCGATCTTCTGTCTTTGGAGTTGAACTGCCTCGGAGTCGACTCGGACTTTCCGGGAGTCGACTCGGCTCTCAGACACCGAAGTACCGGTCTTATATCTTTGGAGTTGAACTGCCTTGGAGTCGACTCGGACTTTGCGAGAGTCGACTCGGCTCTCAGACACCGAAGTTGGCTCTTTGACTTTTAGCCTTGCATTTCTCTGAGAGTCGACTCTTGCTTCCTTAGGAGTCGACCTGCCAACCGTCGGAGTCGACTCGAATTCTTCGGAAGTCGACTCGGCTCTCAGAGTCCAAAATGGCTTCTCTGTCTTTCTGTCTGTTGCTCCATGGAGTTGACTCGTACTATGCTGGAGTCGACTCGGCAAGCATCGGAGTCGACTCTAATTCTTCAGGAGTCGACTCGGTGACAGGTTCTGAGATGTATCTTTCTGTCCGTCTGTCTGTTCTCAGTCGGAGTCGACTCATAATGTGCCGGAGTCGACTCGAGCTTGTGCCAATGCTTCTGATACGCTTGGAGTCGACTCGTACTATTCCGGAGTCGACTCGAGACTCAGACTTTGGTTCAAATTGATTTCTATACTTAGCCAAAGTGTATTGAACCAGAGTTAGAGACACTTAAACATAAATTCACAAATATTTGACTGAAACACTAGATTGAATTCATTAGTATAACATAAGATATACTCAAATGCTTTGAGCTCATCAAAATCAAATAGGGTTATAATCAATCACTCCACATTGGAGGACAATGCCAAAACCACAAGACAAATGCAATGAAGGTTGAATCCTACGATGAGAGATGTGGTTAAGGCAGAAGTCCTCAAGTTGCTTGACGTGGGTATTATTTATCCAATTTCCGACAGCAAGTGGGTAAGCCCTACTCAAGTCGTTCCTAAGAAGTCGGGTTTGACGGTGGTAGAAAATGAACAAGGTGAACTAGTTCCAGCTCGTGTCCCGACGAGTTGGCGCATGTGTGTTGACTACCGAAAGCTGAATTTGGTCACACGAAAGGATCACTTTCCTCTACCCTTCCTAGACCAAGCGTTGGAGAGAGTTGCAGGGCATGATTTCTATTGTTTTCTCGATGGCTATTCGGGATATTATTAAATTAAAATTTCACCAGAAGATCCAGAGAAGACCACCTTCACTTGTCCTTTTGGCACATTTGCTTTCCGACGAATGCCATTCGAGTTGTGTAATGCACCTGCAACATTCCAAAGATGCATGCTCAGCATCTTTGAAGACATGAACGAGAAGTTTTTGGAAGTGTTCATGGATGACTTCTCCATTTTTGGTGACTCATTTGATGATTGCTTGTCACATTTACAAGCAGTCTTAGCTCGATGTATAGAAAAGAATTTGATATTGAATTGGGAGAAATGCCACTTCATGGTACCAAAAGGAATTGTCCTAGGACATATTGTTTCATCGAAGAGCATGGAAGTAGATAGAGCTAAGATCGATTTAATTGCTAAACTACCTGCACCCAAGACGGTTAGAGATGTTCGATCATTTTTGGGTCACGCCGGATTTTATAGGAGGTTCATCAAGGACTTTAGTGTCATAGCTCGACCATTATGTAACCTCCTGTCCCTTGATACACCGTTCAATTGGACTGAAACCTATCAGGAGGCATTCGAAAAGTTGAAGTCTATGCTTAGCACTGCACCCATTGTGCGACCACCTGATTGGTCATTACCTTTTGAGATTATGTGCGACGCTAGCGACTATGCGATAGGAGCTGTCCTAGGACAACGCAAGGATAATAAGCCATATGTCAATTACTATGCAAGCAAAACCTTAAACGATGCTCAAATGAATTACACCACCACCGAGAAGGAATTGCTTGCAGTAGTATTTGCCTTAGATAAATTTTGCTCTTATATCCTTGGTGCTCCTATTGTTATCTTCACAGACCATGCAGCGTTAAAATATTTGCTGGATAAGAAAGAAGCCAAACCACGCTTAATACGATGGATATTTCTACTCCAAGAATTTGACATCACTATTAAAGATAAAAAGGGAGTAGAGAATGTGGTTGCTGACCATTTATCATGGCTAGTTTTTCATGATTCAGTGCCACAGTTTCCCATCAAGGACTCATTCCCTGAAGAGCAGTTGTTTGCACTTTCTAGTATGCAATGGTATGCAGATATTGTAAATTTTCTTGTTACAAACCGGATTCCGGAGCATTAGGGGTCGATAGATAGAAATTTTTTTTTGCGCGAAGTGAGGAATTATTACTATGACGAACCCTATTTATTTAAATATTGCAATGACCAAATTTTTAGACGATGCATACCGGATCATGATATACAAAGTGTACTTGCTTTCTGTCACACTGATGCTTGTGGTGGACACTTTGCTTCTAAGAAAACAACAGCTAAGGTGTTGCAATGTGGTTTTTATTGGCCTACACTATTTAAAGATGCCCACGAATTCTGTAGGACATGTGACCCATGTCAACGTGTTGGGAGTCTAACTCGTAGGCAAATGATGCCTCTTCAGCCCATTACTGCTATTGAAATTTTTGATATATGGGGCATCGATTTTATGGGCCCATTTCCACCGTCTTTTGGATATGAGTACATTTTAGTTGGGGTTGAATATGTGTCCAAATGGGTAGAAGCTGTCACTTGTAAGACCAATGATCACAAACCCGTCCTGAAGTTTTTAAAAGAAAATATTTTTTCACGATTTGGGATGCCTAAGGTCATAATTAGTGATGGTGGAAAACACTTTTGTAATAAGCCTTTTGAGACATTATTAAAAAAGTATGGTGTCACCCACAGAGTTGCTACCCCATATCATCCGTAAACTAGTGGCCAAGTAGAATTAGCCAATAGGAAGATCAAGCGTATTTTAGAAAAAATGGTAAATCCATCACAAAAAGATTGGTCCTTGAAACTATCAGATGCATTATGGGCTTACCGTACTGCATACAAAATCATTCTTGGCATATCTTCCTACCGGCTAGTCTACGGAAAAGTGTGTCATTTGCCCGTAGAAATAGAACATAAATCGTATTGGGCAATTAGAAAATTGAATTTTGATTTACAAGATGCCGGTCCAGCTAGAAAATTGCAATTGAACGAGCTTAATGAGATTCGCAGAGATGCTTATGATAATGCTAAAATTTGCAAAGAACGAATGAAGATCTTACATGATAAATCAATTTTGAAAAAATCTTTTGAACCTTTGCAAAAAGTTCTTTTATATGATTCCCGCTTACATCTGTTTCCTGGTAAGTTGCGATCAAGATGGACAGGTCCTTACATTATAAAAACTGTTTTTCCATATGGGGCGGTAGAGATTGAGAATCCACGGGATGGTAGAATTTTTAAGATAAATGGACACAGGTTAAAACCTTTTCTTGAGAATTTTTCAGACGAAGATGACTCCTTTTTCTTAGGGGAGCCTTCTTATGACTAAAGCATGATGGCAAAGGTATGTATATATTATTTAGAATTAAATTTTCTTTTATTTCTATTTTTCTTCTTATTTTGTAGGTCTTATTTTCTAGATATCAACAGCTCAAGGTATTCCTCTTCTCTCCAATATTATTTTCTCTACTGTCTCTCATATATAGTTTTCTTGTATCTATTACATTGAGGACAATGCAATGTTTAAGTTGGGGGGAGGAAAATATTTTGCAAAAAAAAAAAAAAAAAAAACTTGCTTTTGCATTTGATTTATTCTATTACTTTCTTTTCTAAGCAAATGCACATGTATTTTCATATTGAGTTTGTGCAACTATTACGGCAAGGAACACATGCATATTATGATTGATCAGAGACCTATTATTAGATCCCCACACATGTACTTAATGATTATAGGAAGGCCTCAAGAGTTCATATTTATTTAATGCATTTTTATTAAGCCGTATCTGTAAAAGAAGTACGAGTATCCTTGTCCGTACTATAAGGTTCATGATTTGGTTTTCACATAAAGATAGAGGTTGAATACCCTGGCTAGATCACCTAAGTGCCTTATGTTCCGACCTTGGTTGACCTATAGTCACGATGCAGTCACGTTATATGGTTCAGTTTACCTCCTCTTTTTATCGCAAAAAAAAAAAAAGAGATGACAAGTCTGACCTCGTGGCGTAGTCTGGTTCAAGTAATTAAGCCCGAGAGGTGTTTCACCTAATGCCTTAAGCCAACTGGATCAGGAGTCATTGGCCGAAAACTCGTTACATGGATCTTACTAGAGCCTAAGGGGGTTGGACTATTGTAATCGTCGTATTTGTTCAAAAATAAAAATAAGCATGAATAAGGTTGGTTGGACTAAACCCAGTGATATGTGGTAATGGCTGGTTTGACTCCATTAATTTGGAACTCTATGTACTTTGGATGTTTAGCTGGGCTCGATAGCTCCTTCTTTATATGCGAACCATTTTTGACAAATTTAGACAACATGAGATATTCTGAAAATTTGATGGATCAGGCTTTAATAAACTGTAGTAAACACTTGTGAACTTGAGTAGTGCACCTAAAAAAATTCAAGCAGTGCTATATTGTGGTGGAGGTATTAGTGCTCTAAGAAAGTCATACTCTTTTATGCACACTACACTTTCATATTTTCCTTGCTTTGATAGTTACCATGCTTAAAAATATATATTAGTTACATAAGTATTAGCTTAAAATTTAGGACCTCATGTCATATCATTCATGATGTTTGTGGGTAACATCTCTACAAACCCTCACGAGACAACACTCGTCCACTAGGGTAACCTAGGGGTTTAACGGCTTGTTGCACGAGCCAAGTGCAATCGTGATGCCCTACGAAAGTGGGTACGTATCTTAGTTTTGTATTTTTAGCTTCAATAAAAGGTCATAGGTTAGACCACACTTTTTTTGTCCTCATTATTGTCTGCTCGTTAATTACTAGAGACTAGCAATAAGCTAGTTGGGGGGTATGATGAGAACACAAAAGTACGTTATACACGTTGCTTAAATTAATATTATTGCTAACAAATAATGATGAAAGGGCTGCATTAATTTTATATTTTATTTGGCACAGATTATCGTAAATCAGAGTTTAAATGTGCATTTGGTTGACTTCAAGCCTAATTACACTAGAACAGAATTGAACCTGGTCAAGCACACTTGCACCCGAGGGACACATGGCAGCCATCTGGAGGCAATGCGTAATGAAACATCCAAGGGCTTAGATTCATCAAGCCAAGAAGATCTGCAATTGGATCTCCCAGCTTCCTCCAAGCTCCCAGCCATCTGCAGTCAATTGACTTTATGATTCCAAATCAGCATCATCCCAAGCGCCAGCATAAGTTGTTTTCCATTTTCACCGTCCACGTTCCAACTCATCCCAGCTTCCTCCAATGTCCAACCATGATCAAAGCCTCCTCCTTCCGCGATAAGCTCCTTCTTCCACCCGAACCTGTGAAAATTCCCAGCTCGGCACCTCTTCCCGATTCTCGCACATCCAAGCCACGACTCCCGCTTACACTATCCCGTTTCTGCATCAGCCCGTCCTAGCCACCCCGTCTTGTTAACCCCCTAATGGATTTTGATGAATACAAAACACTAGAGTAAAATTCCATTATATCTTAACAATTCAATTGAGAAATTCATGTGCTTTATTTAGAATATTGTTAAGAAATGTCTAGGTAAGTTCCCATAATTTTTATGAATTTATTGAAGAATATTTTGAGCTAAAGAAAAAGCTCAGGGACAGCCGAGACGTCTCCTGATAGTTTCAGAGACGTCTCTGGCACAAGCAGGAAGAACTGGCACACTTGGAGACGTCCCCGGCTCCTGTCGAGTCGTCCCCGCGTTAGCGGAGTCGACTCTCTCAGTAGCGGAGTCGACTCTCTCAGTGGCGGCAGAAAGACGCTTTTCAAGGGATATGCGCGAGACGTCCCCGCTATACGCGGAGTCGTCCCCGCAAGCAAAAAAGAGACTTTCCGAGTCGTCCCTAAGATGGCGGAGACGGCTCTCTCAGGGTTTTCCAGAGAATGTTTTTTTTTTCGGTGATAAGGAAGCAGAGTCGACCCTGAGAAAGCGGAGTCGTCCCCACGCATAAAGTGCAGACAAGCGGAGACGTCCCCTGAAAGAGCGGAGTCGACTCTCTCAGGGAATTCCAGAGGACATGATTTTTGGAGATAAAGAAGCGGAGTCGTCCCCAAAGCAGCGGAGTCGTCCCCACTCAAAAAGCGCTAACACGCCGAGACGTCCCCGTAAAGTGCCAAGTCGACCCCAGATAAAGTAAAAAGTAAAATCCTATAGGCGAGACGTCTCTCGTTGTAGCGGAGACGTCCCCGGAGCGCCTGGGACGCGACTGACAGCTTTTCAGGTTTGATTTGAATTTCAAATCTTCTCTACTTTATCTCTAACGGCTATATTTGCTTTTTGGGCTATAAAAGGGAGCTCTTAAGTGCTTCTCAACAACTCTTTACCAACCAAAAAAAAGCAAAATCATTCAAGAGAGAAGTTAGAAAGAAAAGCTCAAGGGAGTGAGTGCATTCAAGAAAGGAAATCAAGTGCTTACAAGTCTCCCAAGCGATTTCAAGCTCAACCACTCTTGTGTGCTCGGGATTCAAAGCTCACACCCAACCCTACGCGTCCCACATCGGAAGAATCAACATCTCCCACGCTTCCAACGGCAAAAAGATTCTTCCGGGTTTCATTGTTCATAAGTGCTATATTTGCTTTCTAGAGCTTTTATATCCTTTTGTACACTCTTTTATTGTGGTGCTTGTTCCAGTCAAGGAACTTGGAACAAGGGAAAGGGCGTCCCAAGCCTAAGAGAAATTGGGGGTTTTGGGTTTGTTGTGAGCCCGGTGTAAAACAACGAGTTGGGTAGTGAACTCGCAAAACTACCGTACTGTAATCTTGGATTATAGTGGAAATTCCCAAAGGCGCTTTGGGGAGTGGATGTAGGAGCGGTGAAGGCTCTGAACCACTATAAAACCGTGTGTTTGTGGTTGTCTCTTCTTATCGCTTTATCCTTGCTTTAGTTCATATATTTGTGTGTTTTATTTTTTAAATTAGCTAAAAAGTTTTAAAACACCCAATTCACCCCCCCCCTCTTGGGTGACCATCTCTGGGCAACAAGTGGTATCAGAGCAGGTGCTCTGTGTATTTCTTGAAAGACCTAACCGTCTTAACCAAAGATCTAGATGGGAACACCCTTTAACAATGTTCCTGCCGAGAGGCAAGCAACCAATAGACCTCCACTCTTCAATGGGACAAATTATACCTATTGGAAGACTAGAATGAAAATCTTCATTCAAGCACAAGACTATGCCTTGTGGAGGGTCATAGTCAAGGGACCACAAGAACCATCACACGTGGTCAATGGCATTCGAGTTCCCAAATCTGAAGAGGATTGGGATGAGAATGATGATAGGATGGCTCAACTCAATTCTAGAGCCATGAACTCATTATTTTGTTCTTTAGATGCAAATGAGTTCAATAGAGTCTCCACATGTACTTCCGCTAAGGAAATATGGGATAGACTTGAAGTTACCCACGAGGGTACAAATCAAGTTAAAGAGTCCAAAGTGAACATTCTAGTTCACAAATATGAGTTGTTTAAGATGGAACCCAATGAAACCATCACATGCATGTTTACACGCTTTACTGATATAATTAATGGTCTAAAGAGTTTGGGTAAATCTTATACTAACCCGGAACTTGTGAGTAAAATTCTCAGGTCTTTGCCAAAAGCTTGGGAAGCAAAAGTCACGGCGATCATAGAAGCTAAAGATCTTAACACCTTGGGGCTAGAACAACTTTTGGGCTCATTGATGACGCATGAGCTCACGATGAAGCAGCATGAAGAAGAATTGCCAAAAAAAAGGACAATCGCACTCAAGGCTACCTCAAGTGTATGTGAAGAAGAGAGCTGTGAGAGTGAAGAAGAAAGTCAAGATGAGGACTTGGGTTTGATAGTAAGGAAGTTTAAAAAGTTCATGAGAAGAAAGAAACCCTTCCCAAGAAAGAAATTTGGAGGGAGAAATGATTGGGAAAAAGAAAAAGAAAAAGAAAGAGACCCAATTGTATGCTATGATTGCAAGAGACCGGGACATATTCGTTCCGAATGCCCTCAACAAAAGAAGTATTTTGGAAAGAAGAAGAAGAAGGCATTGAAGGCAACATGGGATGATAGTGACACATCATCCTCCGAGGAAGAGAAGGAAGAGACCGCCAATCTATGCTTCATGGCGTTCGAAGATGACGAGGTATGTCAAAACCCAACCATAAATTTTACTTTAGAAGAATTGTATGAAGCTTTTCAAGAACTTATGGGTGATTGTAGTATGTTAGGAGCAAAGAATAAAGAATTAAAAGCCTCCAATCAAAAACTGAAGGAAAATATTGAAAACCTATTAATTGAAAAGGAGAGCGTTAAAAATATTAACACTACTAACCTAGAAATCAAAAATTCAAAACTTAGCATTGAAAATGAAAAGGCAAAAACACTAATTAAGGAATTAAATCTGAAAGTAAAATCCCTACTCGATAATAATACCTCACTTGCACAAAACATTGAATCTCTTAGAAAAGATAAGGAAGAACTAGTTAAAGAAAATTTGAATCTTAAGAATGAGGTACATAAGTACAAACCAATTGTTGAAAAATTCACACAAAGCTCTGAAAAATTAAATCTCATTCTTTCAAATCAAAGAGCTGTTTTCAATAAAGCCGGATTAGGATATAAAACTAATAAACAACAAAAGTATCTAAAGAATTTCTTTGTAAAAGCAAAAGATGTAAAAACTGAAAAACCTACATGCTTTCATTGTGGAAAGAATGGACATAAAGCCTACTCTTGTATTGAAAGAAAAATCCAAACTAACAAGAGTACATTTGTAAAAGCCAAAAACATAACTAAAATATGGGTGCCTAAAGGAACCAACTACACTAACCACGAAGGACCCAAGAAAACTTGGGTACCTAAGAGCTTCACATGATCATTTTGCAGGTATGCCTTGCAGCCGGGAATAAAAGGAGAATGTGGTATCTTGATAGTGGCTGCTCAAGGCATATGACCGGTGACAAGAGTCTCTTCGTCACCTTGGAATCGAAAGAAGGAGGGTTAGTCATATTTGGAGACAATGCTAAAGGCCGAATTATTGGTGTTGGTAAAATATCCATATCACCCTCCTCATTTATTGATAATGTATTGTTGGTTAATGGACTAAAACATAATTTGTTAAGTATAAGTCAATTTTGTGACAAGGAATTTAAAGTATTATTTGAATCATCACTATGCATAATTAGTAGTCCATTTGACAATGAGGTCATACTCACAGGACATAGGCATGGAAATGTTTACATGGTAGATCTTGATGATCTCACCATAAAGGATGGCCAATGTCTTGTAGCTATGAATCCCAAAGTCAATGAGACTAGTTGGTTATGGCATCGTAGGTTAGGGCATGCTAGCATGGATTTAATTTCTAAATTGATTACAAAGGATCTAGTCAAAGGACTACCGAAAATAGACTTTGAAAAGAATAAAATTTGTGCGGCATGTCAATTAGGGAAATAAACAAGAAGTTCTTTCAAGTCTAAGAACATAGTCTCAACTGTTGGGAACCCGCCCATGCCGCTGATATTTCAAAAATTTTTCAGATGGCAGCGGAATCGGCATGCACGAGTTCGACGTTCATCGCATGAACGTTGTTTCGAGACCTTTCGTAATTAGGTAGGAATTAAAACTTTTAAAACTATTAGGAAGATCAAATCTTCACCTTGCGCGGGTAGATGATCACCGCAAATCTGAATTCGTGGTTTTGGAAGAGGGTTCGCTTGAAGCCGTTCAAACGTCCGGCCTCTACGGGTATCCACACGAAGCAGGATCCGATCCAAGCTCTCTATCTCACCGGGGTGCTAGCTCCCTTGCAGAGATAGCTTTTGATGGCTGATCTCCTCTCTTTCAATCAACCCTTGATTGTGCTTGAGAGGAGGAAGAAGAAGGATGAAGATGGGAAGAAGATCAAAAGCCCCTGCAGCCTTCTTCTTTTTCCATGCGTTGGAGCCAAGGAAGAAGACCAAGAGGAGGGAGACGCCTCCTCTTCTTTTCCCTTTGCTGATGGCGGCTGAACCAAGGAGAGATGGAGAGGGGGTGGCCACGTGATGAAGAGGAGAAAGGTTTATCTAGGGCGCCGGCCCTAGTCCTCCTTTAATAAGGATGAAGGGCTCCTACAAGTTAGGAGCCCTTGACTACTTTCCAAGAGGGGGCGCCGGCCCCCCTCTCTCTTCATGTCGCACCAACTAAGTGAAGAGGGGCTGATGCCCCTCTTACTTGGTTAACCCAATCCTCTTCCAAAGAGGATTAGGTGCCTCTCTCATGGTTTAATCCTAATCTAATTAGGATTAGCCAAATTTGGGTTCAATCTACGCTAGTCCTAATCCAATTAGGACTTGAATGAATCATGACTTAATTGAACTCTTCAATCCTAATCCAATTAGGAGTCATGTTGATTCATTAGATTAATAATTAAATTAGACTTAAGGAGTCCTAATCCAATTAGGATGTATTTAATTTTAGTCCTAATCCAATTAGGACTCTATTTGAATCCGAAGTCCTAATCCAATTAGGATTTCTAGGAATCCTACTCCAAGTAGGAATCCAATTTTAATTCAAAATTCCTAATCTCATTAGGATTGTAGGAATCCTATTCCAAGTAGGAATTCCAGTCCTACTCCAACTAGGATTCCCAGTCCTAATCCAATTGTGACTCTAGGAATCCTATTCGAAGTAGGATTTGTGTTTAAGTCCAATTAATTAATTTCCTTTGTTCCTTCTTCAACTTCTTATCAATCAAATTGATTTCTTGTGATTCCTAATCACAATTTCAACCATCGGATCGGTCAATACTTCTAGTGTGTGTGACCCCATAGGTTCTATTCTGACTGGTAGTGAGATATATTGTGATCTCTATCTCAATATCATTGAAAACTCCTTTCAATGGGTTGGAACGATTCCAACTCAACTCATTAGGGTTTATCGATCATCAAGATAATCCCTATGAGTCCCACCATCCACCAGTGACACCTAGCAGCATGTAGTGGCTACCCAGCAGAATGAAATGATGAACCTCTAGGTGCAGTTAACATGTGATACAGTCCTACTATCGTGGATCCCTACAAGACGGAGGTCATGGACAACTCGTCAAACCCCATCGTCTGTCATATGTCAAGATTTATTCGACTCGAGTTCGATAGTGGAAAACTCTTTTTCCACTTTATATTACTGCCCTGGCCAAGGTCTTAGAACTCAGTCTAACAAATCACATAGGATCACTCCTCTTCTATCAAGGTCGATAGATTCCTTATAGGTGCATACCCTACTCCTACAGTGAACCTACTGCAGCCAATCTACACTGCATGGACCCATATGGCTAGAGACCATGTATGTGTGCAGTCAAACTACAATAACCTCACTGTGAGTAGCCGAAGCACCGCAGGTCAAAGGACCAGTCACACTACTGCAACATCAAGCAAGTCACTGACGAGTGGATAGACATCCAAGTGACTTCTTGTCTTGGTCACGCTCAGTACCCTTGTTCTCTAACAAGCACCTGCACTATCACTTCAGTGTCCCTACACTGTGGACTCAAGTCTCGTCCATCCAGAAGGAGAGTGATCTGTGCACTGATCGGATCGATCACCGTCCTCGTGATGATCCATTGATCAGGAGCATTTAGAAATTAATCACCAATGATACATGGCTCAAATTCTCAACTCTTGAGAATATGTATCATCATCTTATTAATTTCTTGGACGATTCATAGACACATAAACAATATGAATGAAAAGATGCCTTTATTTATTCAATAATAAATAGTCAAGTACAAAATTATGTCCCTAGAATCAACAATGTGTCAGCCAAATTGGCTTTTAGGGCATACATCTAACAATCTCCCACTTGCACTAAAGCCAATTGGTCATATATCTTAGGCCCATCTTTTCAAGGTGGGCTTCAGTCTTTTGCTGACTCAGCTGCTTAGTGAACGGGTCTGCCACGTTATCCGCGGAGCCTACTCTCTGCACCTCTACATCATAGTCGCGTATGAAATGGAAGCACCGCTCTATGTGCTTGGACTTCTGATGAGACCATGGCTCCATAGCTAGTGCTATGGTGCCAATGTTATCGCAGTAAAGTGTTATGGCATCTAATGACATTACACCTAACTCTGCAATTAACTTTTAATCAGAAGGTTTCCACTGCACCCTTAGATACGGCTTAACATTCAGCTTCTAAGATAGAATCTATAATGATCGGTTGTTTGGAACTCTTCCAATTTACTGAACCACAATTGCACATATTCTGATGTAGACTTTCTATCATCAATATGTGTGCATCCTTCTACCTTCAACTCTGATCTTCTCCCAAAGACCAAGAACATGTCCTTAGTTCTTCTCAAGTACTTAAGACTGTTCTGCACAGCTATCCAGTGCTTCTTGCCTGGATCCGACTGATATCTGCTTGTGACACTCACAGTAAGAGCTGTATCAGGTCGTGTACACAGCATGGCATACATGAGGCTTCCTATTGCCGATGCATAGGGAATCTTGCTCATGCGTTGAATCTCTTCAGATGTGTTGGGGCACATCTTCTTGGAGAGATGAATTCCATGCCTAAGGGGTAAGAGACCCCTCTTGGAGTTTTCCATGCTGAACCTCTTCAGCACCTCCTCTATGTACATCTTCTGTGACAGGCCAAGCATCCTTTTAGATCTATCTCTATAGACCTTTATTCCCAAAATATAGGATGCTTCTCCAAGGTCTTTCATGGAGAATTCTTTTGACAACCAGACCTTGACCGAGGTTAGCATGGGAATATCATTCCCAATCAGGAGAATGTCATCTACGTACAGTACGAGAAAAACGACAGCACTCCCACTAACCTTTTTGTAAACGCACGGTTCCTCTTCGTTTTTGATGAAATCAAACGTTTTGATTGCATCATCGAAACGAGTGTTCCAACTCCGAGATGCTTGCTTTAGTCCATAGATGGACCTTTGCAGCTTGCAGACCTTGTGATCTCCATCACTGGAAGTGAAACCCTAAGGCTGTTCCATATAGATATCTTCATCAAGATATCCATTCAGGAAAGCAGTTTTCACATCCATCTGCCAGATTTCATAATCATGAAATGCTGCAATGGCAAGCAATGTCCGGATGGATTTTAGCATGGCTACAGGTGAAAAGGTCTCCTGATAGTCAATACCTTCGCGCTGACTATACCCTTTCGCCACAAGCCTTGCCTTATAGGTCTCTACCTCTCCATCCGAACCTATCTTCCTTTTGTAGATCCATTTGCATCCAATAGGTACAATACCTTCTGGTGGGTCTACTAAGGTCCAGACTTGGTTGGAACGCATGGAGTCTAACCCTGACTTCATTGCTTCCAGCCATTTCTCGGAATCGATATCAGATATCGCCTCGTTGTAGGTTTTGGGATCCTGTATGTGATCCCTATCTCCCACTAGGAACATTTCCTCGGTATCCTCTTCTAGTATACCTAAGTATCTATCGGGAGGATGGGAGACCCTACTAGATCTACGAGGTGGTCAAGGGACATCGTGTACTGGCTCTTTATGAATGGGTTCTATAGGATCCATGACTCGTTGCTTTTCAGAGACTTTCTCTTCAAGCTCAATTTTCCTCCCACTGCCTCTATCAAGGATAAACTGATTTTCCAAGAAGATGGCATGACGGCTCACAAACACATTGTGATCCTCTGAGATGTAGAAATTGTATCCTAATGACTCTTTAGGATATCCTATAAAACGAGCACTTATGGTCCTAGCCTCTAACTTGTCCGCCTGTAGTCTCTTGACGTGGGCCGGACATCCCCAAATCTTGAGATGACCCAGACTTGGTTTCTTACCATGCCATATCTCATACGGTGTGGTAGGAACGGATTAGAGGGAACTCTATTCAATAAATAAATCGCTGTAAGTAAGGCATCTCCCCAAAGTAACATAGGTAAATCAGTGAAGCTCATCATGGACCTGACCATGTCCAACAGGGTCCGATTTCTCCTCTCTGACACCCCGTTGAGTTGAGGTGTACCCGGAGGTGTCCATTGTGAGACTATGCCGTTTTCTTTGAGATAGTCCCGGAATTCCCCACTAAGGTATTCTCCTCCTCGATCTGATTGAAGAGCCTTAAGAGGTTTTTCAGTTTGTTTTTCTACTTCATTCTTGAATTCTTTGAACTTTTCAAAAGATTCAGACTTGTGTCTCATAAGATACACATACCCATACCGTGAATAATCATCGGTAAAGGTAATGAAGTACGAATAACGTCCCCTGGCTAGCACATCGAATGGGCCACATACATCTGTATGTACTAGGGTAAGTATTTCAGTGGTCCTCTCCCCATGTCCTACAAAGGGCAGTCTAGCCATTTTTCCTTGAAGACAGGACTCGCAAACTGGATATGACTCGAAAGTCAATGAGCCTAAAAGCCCATCTTTATCCATTTTGTTCATTCTGTCCTCTCCAATATGGCCAAGCCTGAGGTGCCACAAATATCTTTGGTTTATCTCATCTCTGGATCTTTTGGATTCTTTGGCACTCACTTCTTGCTCGGTAACATTCACAGATACATCCATATGTAAATGATAGAGACTGTCAATCATAAAACCACGTGCTACTATTTTATTTCTTAAATAAATAGAACAGCAGTCTTTGTCAAATGTAAAAACATGACCTTCCTGTGCTAGACATGAAACAGAAATCAAATTTCTGCTAGCAGCAGGTACATAATAACAGTCTCTAAGTACTAAACTAAATCCAGACGGTAGTCGCAGATGGTAGGTGCCCACAGCCACAGCAGCAACTTTTGCCCCGTTGCCAACCCGAAGGGTTACCGCACCTTCCGCCAGCCTTCTACTTTCCTTTAGACCCTGCATGGTAGTGCACAAATGAGCACTAGAACCAGAATCTATAACCCAACTAGAAGTAGAAGAAACCGTTAGATTAGTTTCAATTATGAGCAAGTCTATACCTTCTGAAGGCGTGTCACCTTTCTTGTTCTTCAGGCTCTCGAGGTATGAAGGACAGTTTCTCTTCCAGTGGCCTTCGACATTGCAGTGGAAATATTTTCTTTGTCGTTAGCCTTTTTCTTTTGAACTTCCTTCTTTGGCTTCTTGTCTTTCTTCTGCTTCTTTGCAGGCTTCTTTTTCTTCCAAGTAGACTTTCTCTTGGAACCAGAAGTCAACTCAGCAGCAAGGACATTGCCCCTTGAACCTTTCAAGGCTCCCTCAGCAGTTACCAACATGTTGATTAGTTCAGTCTTAGTGCATTCAATCTTATTCATGTGGTAGTTTACTATAAACTGACCAAATGAATCAGGAAGTGACTGTAGGATCAAATCTACTTGCAATTCCTTGTGCATGTCCATACCGAGCTTCTCAAGCTCCTCTAGGTCCTTGATCATGGTCAGACCGTGATCATGGACAGACTGCCCCTCGCGCATCTTCGCTTTGAAAAGCCTCTTGGACACTTCAAAACGAGCTGTGCGACTCTGCTCACCATACAACTCTTGCAGGTGTGCCAGTATGTCCCTAGCAGTCTTTATATTTTCATGCTGGCATTGGAGTTCATTAGACATGGATGCCATCATATAGCATTTTACTCTAATGTCATCATCCAACCACTTTTTATGCAACTCACGCTGGACATCAGTAGGACGTGCTGGTAGTGTGAGGATATCTGAATCGAGTATGTAGCCTATCTTCTCACAGTCCAAAACTATTTTGAGATTTCTAAGCCAGTCTTTGTAATTGGTTCCGGTCAGTCGGTTGGTCTCAAGAATACGGGTCAGAGGGTTTGAAGCCGACATTATATCTGCAGAGAGTAAAGATTCTAGTTAGACTTTTGTACTTGATCCTAATCTGTTCTAAGGTCTTTTAGAACAAATGTGACTCCCACTATTTTCTCGAATTCCTCACACTCCCCTGGTAGGAAAACGGAAATCCCACACGACTAGGATTTCTAGTGGGTACTGCGGTCCCACCGATTTACATGCCACCTCACCTAACAGTTATTGGTGACACATAGATGGATGAGTGTACAACTCTTGTACAATGCTTCTCAAGCATGTTGCAGTGTAACTTGGTCTCTAAGCCATGAAGACCTCACCTAACAGTTATTGGTCCCATTTCTTAGTTAAGTCAGACCCACCGTATAACCGTAGGAATAAAGTCGTCATTGGGTCCTCACCTAACAGTTATTGGTGCCCAACCCCACCTTTACCCTACAACATCTCATGTCTATAGAGAGGTCCAGCCCCCCGATGCAACTTGACCACTGTGTCCAGCCGAGACAAATCAACATCAGAAAGGCCTTAGCAGCTCTACTACAGTGGAAGACCTATTGACTTAATATTGGTTAATCAGGTCTTAGTGTTTGCAACTTGAGCCCTTCATAAGAGGTAATCGAACAATTGGCCAGGTAAGCAGGTGGGAGGCTCCCCTTACTCAGAGAGTAAGGTCCTAATTAAGTAACCACCCTTCATGCTTTCCTAGACACCAATTAGATCAATTAATCTAATATGACTTGCTCATGTCGGTTCACTCTCGACTTGATTGAGGAGGTTTTGATTTAGGTCTCAATTGGGTTTGCTACATCACATGTAAACCTATCTACCCGACTCGCATTTACATCACATGCAAACGGCACATCACAGGCAGTTATAATCGCAGCATCAAATTAAAGCTAAACTTTAACTAGGTGATGATCATGGATTCTAATTAGGTCGTATTACAAGCACATGCACATCAATCGATCAAGTGGTCTTCAACTCTTGAATTGGTTCCAAGCCTCCTTGATTCGATCCTTGATCAACCCTTGATCCCATCGCCATCAGCCGCTTGGATCACCTTTCATCTCATGCCTTTGCTTCAGCTTGATCGTTGATGTACATCACATCACAGAAATACAATCAGATATAAAATAAAAATAAAAATAAATTACATCTCCTTTTAGGAGGCACGCAGGCCTCTCAAAACATCAAATAAGATGCATGCAAGCATCTGAAAAATTACATGACATCGCAGATCACATCGCAGGTCATTACATTTGATACCAAAAGGGGTTGAATCCTATGATCATCACCGTATGCAACAATTATAATTTTCAGATCTGAAAACTAACTGATTATATCATGACATAGGTCGCTGATCATGCTAATCATGATTCTAAACTTTGTAATCCCATTAACAATGCAATTAGAATCATCTTTTTATCACATAAAAATCAGCATGTAAAAAATCAGCACCCCTGAAAAATCTGCATGCAGAATTTTTCAGCATGCATGATCATTTAATTTTCAGATCTAATATGCCTTTAGATATTTAATTCCTACCTTAATCTATGAAGCCTAGGCTCTGATACCACTGTTGGAAACCCGCCCATGCCGCTGATATTTCAAAAATCTTTCAGATGGCAGCGGAATCGGCATGCACGAGTTCAACGTTCATCGCATGAACGTTGTTTCGAGACCTTTCGTAATTAGGTAGGAATTAAAACTTTTAAAACTATTAGGAAGATCAAATCTTCACCTTGTGCGGGTAGATGATCACCGCAAATCTGAATTCGTGGTTTTGGAAGAGGGTTCGCTTGAAGCCGTTCAAACGTCCGGCCTCTACGGGTATCCACACGAAGCAGGATCCGATCCAAGCTCTCTATCTCACCGGGGTGCTAGCTCCCTTGCAGAGATAGCTTTTGATGGCTGATCTCCTCTCTTTCAATCAACCCTTGATTGTGCTTGAGAGGAGGAAGAAGAAGGATGAAGATGGGAAGAAGATCAAAAGCCCCTGCAGCCTTCTTCTTTTTCCATGCGTTGGAGCCAAGGAAGAAGACCAAGAGGAGGGAGACGCCTCCTCTTCTTTTGCCTTTGCTGATGGCGGCTGAACCAAGGAGAGATGGAGAGGGGGTGGCCACGTGATGAAGAGGAGAAAGGTTTATCTAGGGCGCCGGCCCTAGTCCTCCTTTAATAAGGATGAAGGGCTCCTACAAGTTAGGAGCCCTTGACTACTTTCCAAGAGGGGGCGCCGGCCCCCCTCTCTCTTCATGTCGCACCAACTAAGTGAAGAGGGGCTGATGCCCCTCTTACTTGGTTAACCCAATCCTCTTCCAAAGAGGATTAGGTGCCTCTCTCATGGTTTAATCCTAATCTAATTAGGATTAGCCAAATTTGGGTTCAATCTACGCTAGTCCTAATCCAATTAGGACTTGAATGAATCATGACTTAATTGAACTCTTCAATCCTAATCCAATTAGGAGTCATGTTGATTCATTAGATTAATAATTAAATTAGACTTAAGGAGTCCTAATCCAATTAGGATGTATTTAATTTTAGTCCTAATCCAATTAGGACTCTATTTGAATCCGAAGTCCTAATCCAATTAGGATTTCTAGGAATCCTACTCCAAGTAGGAATCCAATTTTAATTCAAAATTCCTAATCTCATTAGGATTGTAGGAATCCTATTCCAAGTAGGAATTCCAGTCCTACTCCAACTAGGATTCCCAGTCCTAATCCAATTGTGACTCTAGGAATCCTATTCGAAGTAGGATTTGTGTTTAAGTCCAATTAATTAATTTCCTTTGTTCCTTCTTCAACTTCTTATCAATCAAATTGATTTCTTGTGATTCCTAATCACAATTTCAACCATCGGATCGGTCAATACTTCTAGTGTGTGTGACCCCATAGGTTCTATTCTGACTGGTAGTGAGATATATTGTGATCTCTATCTCAATATCATTGAAAACTCCTTTCAATGGGTTGGAACGATTCCAACTCAACTCATTAGGGTTTATCGATCATCAAGATAATCCCTATGAGTCCCACCATCCACCAGTGACACCTAGCAGCATGTAGTGGCTACCCAGCAGAATGAAATGATGAACCTCTAGGTGCAGTTAACATGTGATACAGTCCTACTATCGTGGATCCCTACAGGACGGAGGTCATGGACAACTCGTCAAACCCCATCGTCTGTCATATGTCAAGATTTACTCGACTCGAGTTCGATAGTGGAAAACTCTTTTTCCACTTTATATTACTGCCCTGGCCAAGGTTTTAGAACTCAGTCTAACAAATCACATAGGATCACTCCTCTTCTATCAAGGTCGATAGATTCCTTATAGGTGCATACCCTACTCCTACAGTGAACCTACTGCAGCCAATCTACACTGCATGGACCCATATGGCTAGAGACCATGTATGTGTGCAGTCAAACTACAATAACCTCACTGTGAGTAGCCGAAGCACCGCAGGTCAAAGGACCAGTCACACTACTGCAACATCAAGCAAGTCACTGACGAGTGGATAGACATCCAAGTGACTTCTTGTCTTGGTCACGCTCAGTACCCTTGTTCTCTAACAAGCACCTGCACTATCACTTCAGTGTCCCTACACTGTGGACTCAAGTCTCGTCCATCCAGAAGGAGAGTGATCTGTGCACTGATCGGATCGATCACCGTCCTCGTGATGATCCATTGATCAGGAGCATTTAGAAATTAATCACCAATGATACATGGCTCAAATTCTCAACTCTTGAGAATATGTATCATCATCTTATTAATTTCTTGGACGATTCATAGACACATAAACAATATGAATGAAAAGATGCCTTTTATTTATTCAATAATAAATAGTCAAGTACAAAATTATGTCCCTAGAATCAACAATGTGTCAGCCAAATTGGCTTCTAGGGCATACATCTAACATCAACATCAAAACCCTTAGAACTAATTCACATGGATTTGTTTGGACCCACTAGAACTGCTAGTCTAGGGGGTAAGAAATTTGGTCTTGTCATTGTTGATGATTTTTCACGTTTTACATGGGTTTCATTTCTTGCACACAAAGATGAGTCCTTTCCCGCTTTTATCAAGTTTCATAATAAGGTTTCAAATGAACTTAATCTTAAACTAAAAGCAATTAGGAGTGATCATGGTACCGAGTTTGAAAATCAACACTTTGAAAAGTTTTGTGACGAAAATGGTATCAATCACAACTTCTCGGCACCTAGGACACCCCAACAAAATGGGGTGGTAGAAAGGAAGAATCGCACACTAGCAGATATGGCTCGTACCATGTTGTGCGAATC
This sequence comes from Phoenix dactylifera, assembly GCF_051530095.1. Taxonomy (NCBI): domain Eukaryota; kingdom Viridiplantae; phylum Streptophyta; class Magnoliopsida; order Arecales; family Arecaceae; genus Phoenix; species Phoenix dactylifera. The sequence continues at coordinate 12,514,136 of NC_143196.1, read as the reverse complement.
GGATCTACCAAAGTATTTTTGGGCTGAAGCAATAAATACCTCATGTTATATTTTAAATCGTGCTTTAGTTAGATCCATCTTAAAAAAAACACCGTATGAATTGATGAAAGGTAAGAAACCAAATATAAGTTATTTTCATGTTTTCGGTTGTCGATGCTTTATTTTGAACAATGGAAAGGACAATCTCAGTAAATTTAGTGCTAAATCAGATGAGGGGATCTTCTTAGGTTATTCCTTATCTAGTAGAGCATACAGGGTCTTCAACAAGAGAACTCTCGTTGTTGAAGAATCCATTCATGTTGTTTTTGATGAAACTAATGGAGATTCTTCTAGAAAAGAAGAAGATGGTGATGCAGGTATACTTGAAGACGGGATCAAGGAATTCTCCATACAAGACAAACAACATGAGGATGAGATCAAAGAGGATACAAATCAGCAAGATGAAGAAGATCAACCTCCATCAAGAAATCAAGATCTTCCTAAAGAATGGAGGTATGCACATAGTCATCCAAAGGATCTAATCCTTGGTGATCCTTCACAAGGTATAAGAACTAGATCCTCTTTAAGAAACACTAGTAATTATCTTGCTTTCGTTTCACAAATAGAGCCTAAATCACTAGAAGAAGCTGAAAAAGATGATAATTGGATGAATGCTATGCAAGAGGAATTAAACCAATTTGAAAGAAATGAAGTTTGGACTCTAATGAAAAGACCCCCTAATGTTTCAATTATAGGCACCAAATGGGTATATAGAAATAAACTAGATGAGGATGGGATAGTAATAAGAAACAAAGCTAGGCTAGTGGCCAAAGGATATAATCAGGAGGAAGGAATAGATTTTGATGAAACTTTTGCTCCTGTTGCTAGGTTAGAGGCTATTAGACTGCTTTTAGCATATGCATGCTTCATGGATTTTAAACTCTATCGAATGGATGTAAAAAGTGCATTCTTAAATGGCTATATAATGGAGGAAGTTTATGTAGGACAACCTCCAGGTTTCGAAAATCACTTACATCCAGATTATGTGTATAAATTGCATAAAGCATTGTATGGACTTAAGCAAGCTCCTAGGGCATGGTATGAAAGATTAAGTAATTTCCTAATTGAGAACAAATTTAAGAGAGGAAATGTAGACAAAACCCTCTTTATTAAAAGAAAAGGAAATGACTTATTGCTTGTACAAATTTATGTGGATGATATAATTTTTGGTGCTACTAATGATAGTCTCTGTCAAGAGTTTGCCAAGCTTATGCAGGGAGAATTTGAAATGAGCATAATGGGTGAGCTCAACTTCTTCCTTGGGCTACAAATAAAACAATCAGAGGAAGGCATCTTCATCAGTCAGTCCAAATACATCAAGGAAATGCTGGAAAAATTCAAGATGAGGGATGCAAAGGAAATCAGCACACCCATGGGCTCAAGTTGCAAGCTTGACAAAGATGAAAAAGGTAAAAGTATAGACTGCAAATTGTACAGAGGTATGATAGGCTCTCTACTTTACCTTACTGCTAGTAGACCAGATATATTATTCAGTGTTTGTGTGTGTGCTAGATACCAAGCATGTCCTAAGGAATCACACTTGCAAGCTGTTAAAAGAATTTTTAGATATCTAGTAGGGACATCTAATGTAGGCTTATGGTATTCTAAACAATCTGATATAAATTTAATTGCTTATTCTGATGCTGATTTTGCTGGGTGCAAACTCGACAGAAAAAGCACAAGTGGCACTTGTCAATTCTTGGGTGCCAATTTGGTTTCTTGGTTTAGCAAGAAATAAAATTCAGTTGCCTTGTCCACAGCTGAGGCTGAGTATATTGCAGCTGGAAGCTGTTGTGCCCAAGTTCTCTGGATCAAGCAACAACTTGAAGACTTCGGTATTAAAATGGACAATATACCAATTAAGTGTGATAATACAAGTGCAATCAACTTAACAAAAAATCATGTCCAACACTCTAAGTCAAAGCATATAGAGATTAGGCATCATTTTATTAGGGATCATGTGCTGAAAAATGATGTGATGATTGAATATGTATGTACTGAAAATCAATTAGCTGATATCTTTACAAAGCCCCTTTGTAAAGACAGATTCAATTTCTTAAGGAATGCTTTGAGCTTGTATGATCCTAGCAAATGAATTGAACTTGTATTGCATTGCTTTGCTACTCGAACTAGTAATCCACCTCAAGGCAAACATAAGTGAAAGCATGAATTCATCTAAACTAAATGACGAACTGGTTGACTTTCCGAAGGATGGTTACCCTCCCTTGGACTCTTCATGGAGATATTTTCAGAGCCTATTTTATAGGTATTCGAAATTTGGTCAAACGTTCCTCATTTCAATATTATTAATTCAAAAGTCATTATCAAATTTTTATAGGATGTATCATTGAGGGGGAGGATCACAAACAAATTCACTCTAAGCTTATCAAAAGAGATCATATTGATTGGGGTGATTAAACAAAAAAAGGGGAGAAGATAGAATACAGTCTGAAATTTTTTCAGTGCCGGAGACGTCTCTGGCAAATCGCAGAGACGTCCCCCCAAGCGGAGACGTCTCACCTTAGTCGCGGAGACGTCTCGGGACCGAATGAGGCCTTTTTAAATAGGTCGAAATCGCTCGAGCCGACTCGAGCTTTCTCCCTCATTCCCGACCAAAATGGAAAGCCCTAGCCTCCATTTGCCCTAAATCACAAACCCTAGCCTCCATTTGCCCTAAATCACAAACCCTAGCATCCATGGCACCAAAGAAAGCTAGGACGACCCGTGGGAAGCGACCTAGAGTAGCGGGCGACGGTGAGGAACGGCGGGAAGAACCCTCCGCACCTTCTCCTCCGGTTGCTCTGCCAACCACAACGATTTCCTGTGCAAATCGCACAGTCACAACCGGTAGGTACATAGATTTTGCATTTTTAGATCATGAGGGGTTCTCTATTGGAGAGAGACTCCGAGCCCAAGGGTGGGAGCATCTTTGCACCCTCAATACCTCGACCTACCCCGGCCTTGTTAGAGAAATGTTTAGTGATATGGCTTTAGGGGACTTAGGGTTCACCGCACATGTCCGAGGGACATTAGTAGAAATTAATGAGGACATCTTATCCACTGTTTTGCAAATCCCTAGGGACGGCGAGGCTCCAACCTCACATCCCCAAAGGGAAGTAGCTCTAAACTTAATTTTAGGAAGAGAGGACTGCGGCCCTCTTGATGTTGTCAACTCCCAGGACCTAAATGCAGAGATGAGACTCCTTTTAAGCATTGTCAACCGGGTCCTATTTCCTAAAACCGGTCGCTTCGATTTTGTTTCGGAGCGAGACTTAGTTATAATGCATCACATCCTACTAGGGATCCCTCTAAACCTTCCTAGACTCATGCTAAATTACATTGCCCTATGTCATAGGTATTCTAGATTTAGTATACCCTATGGCATGATCTTTACCTTAATCTTCAAACATTTCAAGGTTTCCATTCCATCAAATGAACCTGCAAAGCCCTTAAGAAACACCGACTATTACAATGAGGGCTCAATGAGAAGAATGGAATTTCACAAGATAGATGGGTCTTGGGTCAAGGTTCCAAAAAGAAAAGCACAAACCATAGAGGCTGAGATCCCACATCATGAGTCTGACCATCACTCTCCTCCACCTAGCAACATGGACATCCCTGATATTCCCTCCAGCTCAGCTGGACCTTCCACATCCATGCCACCACCTCCTCCAGTCAGTGGGCCCTCCTTCCTATCAGAGGAGCAGATGCACACCTTAGCATCTGTTATTCGTCAGCAGATGAGGGAGGAGATGAGATCCATGATGTCTGCAGAGCTGGCCCCCATCAGACAAGAGCTGCAGGAAATTAAGGCTCAAATTGAAGCCCAAGAGCAACAAATAGTTGAGGTGGGTGCCACCCAAACCTGCAGATCATTAGAGCTCAAGGACAGCTTGAAGGCCATTTCCAAGAGCCTCAAAGAGTTGACAAAGCCAGATGGCAATGTGGGCACCTTAGTTGCCCAACTTAGAGGCAGAATTGAGATGGCAACCTTAGAGTTTGAAGCACTTGTGGCAGGTTTCCACAAGTCACAGGGAGATCACTTTAAGACCCTCATGGATTCTATCAATGGTTTCATAGATGCAGCCTGTAAGGCTTATGCACAAAGTACAACTGGTAGGCCCCATGAGCAACGACGCCGATGATGGATATCCTGTAGAATTTTCTTTTTGTAAATCCTAGGCCATTTTGAAACACTTTTGTATTAGAAATCAATACTTGTAATGATTTCTTCTTTTGACTATGTACTGACTTCAAAGATCTACAATGACATATGAATGAATACAATTTCTTTTGAAAACCTTGTGTACATTGCCAATTCTGTATATGTGTTTCTGTGATTGTGTATGTGATTGTGTGATATGCCATAAAAATCCTACCACATACCTTGAGTATTCAAATTTGATACAAAGAAACAATGCACATAAAACAGGGGGAGCACACCTTGAATATGCTGAATTTTACTAAAAAGGATAATTTGTCTTCTTCATGTTGATGACAAAAAGGGGGAGTAGATATTTGTATATTGAAAGGGGGAGTAGACATGGATATTGAATATGGAATGCAAATTTTTTTTAATCATACTCCAAAGTTGATTTAGAAAAGATAAAATTGAAGAATATTGATTTTAAGATAATTGCCCTTCTGGAAAAGAAAGGGGGAGTCAAAAAGAATCTAGCTTTCAATTATCTTTAGCATCAATATTTCATTCTAACTTGATTCAAATTCAGTTCATATGATAAAATCATTTAAGAACTATAAAGATCAATCTTATGCACAAGGAAAGAACTGAAAATTGAATATTTTGAGTGATGCACATTGTATCTAGTTCAAATCAAAACATTATACTTGTATATCTGATCAATACTGTGTATATGTTTAAATTTCAAATTTTGCATATACTTAGTGTTTTGTCATCATCAAAAAGGGGGAGATTGTTAACCCCCTAATGGATTTTGATGAATACAAAACACTAGAGTAAAATTCCATTATATCTTAACAATTCAATTGAGAAATTCATGTGCTTTATTTAGAATATTGTTAAGAAATGTCTAGGCAAGTTCCCATAATTTTTATGAATTTATTGAAGAATATTTTGAGCTAAAGAAAAAGCTCAGGGACAGTCGAGACGTCTCCTGATAGTTTCAGAGACGTCTCTGGCACAAGCAGGAAGAACTGGCACACTTGGAGACGTCCCCGGCTCCTGTCGAGTCGTCCCCGCGTTAGCGGAGTCGACTCTCTCAGTAGCGGAGCCGACTCTCTCAGTGGCGGCAGAAAGACGCTTTTCAAGGGATATGCGCGAGACGTCCCCGCTATACGCGGAGTCGTCCCCGCAAGCAAAAAGGAGACTTCCCGAGTCGTCCCTAAGATGGCGGAGACGGCTCTCTCAAGGTTTTCCAGAGAATGTTTTTTTTTTCGGTGATAAGGAAGCAGAGTCGACCCTGAGAAAGCGGAGTCGTCCCCACGCATAAAGTGCAGACAAGCGGAGACGTCCCCTGAAAGAGCGGAGTCGACTCTCTCAGGGAATTCCAGAGGACATAATTTTCGGAGATAAAGAAGCGGAGTCGTCCCCAAAGTAGCGGAGTCGTCTCCACTCAAAAAGCGCTAACACGCCGAGACGTCCCCGTAAAGTGCCAAGTCGACCCCAGATAAAGTAAAAAGTAAAATCCTATAGGCGAGACGTCTCTCGTTGTAGCGGAGACGTCCCCGGAGTGCCTGGGACGCGACTGACAGCTTTTCAGGTTTGATTTGAATTTCAAATCTTCTCTACTTTATCTCTAACGGCTATATTTGCTTTTTGGGCTATAAAAGGGAGCTCTTAAGTGCTTCTCAACAACTCTTTACCAACCAAAAAAAAGCAAAATCATTCAAGAGAGAAGTTAGAAAGAAAAGCTCAAGGGAGTGAGTGCATTCAAGAAAGGAAATCAAGTGCTTACAAGTCTCCCAAGCGATTTCAAGCTCAACCACTCTTGTGTGCTCGGGATTCAAAGCTCACACCCAACCCTACGCGTCCCACATCGGAAGAATCAACATCTCCCACGCTTCCAACGGCAAAAAGATTCTTCCGGGTTTCATTGTTCATAAGTGCTATATTTGCTTTCTAGAGCTTTTATATCCTTTTGTACACTCTTTTATTGTGGTGCTTGTTCCAGTCAAGGGACTTGGAACAAGGAAAAGGGCGTCCCAAGCCTAAGAGAAATTGGGGGTTTTGGGTTTGTTGTGAGCCCGGTGTAAAACAACGAGTTGGGTAGTGAACTCGCAAAACTACCGTACTGTAATCTTGGATTATAGTGGAAATTTCCAAAGGCGCTTTGGGGAGTGGATGTAGGAGCGGTGAAGGCTCCGAACCACTATAAAACCGTGTGTTTGTGGTTGTCTCTTCTTATCGCTTTATCCTTGCTTTAGTTCATATATTTGTGTGTTTTATTTTTTAAATTAGCTAAAAAGTTTTAAAACACCCAATTCACCCCCCCCTCTTGGGTGACCATCTCTGGGCAACACGTCTTCACTGCATTCCAGCCGAGATCAGTGCCTCCCAGCAGCCCGTGACCAGCTCCCGTGCACAATCCCAGCATCCGCCTCCTCCTCGAGCCTCACGCGTCTCATCCTCCATGTCACAGATCCCAGCATCCCATCTCCATAGCGTCCGTGAAGCCCCCGCGATCACCTCTGCATCCGTGATCTGCTCCTCTTCCGCCCGCCTCACGCGTCCATTCCTTCCGATCCGCCCGCCGATCGCGCGAAGCACCCCCCGCATTCAGTCCTCCTTCATCAATATCTCGCGATCAACATCCGAAATTGATTCCGGTCTGCCCATCTCCACCGCGTGCGCTGAGGGGGGATGCGATCTATATATCTCTCGGTTGAAGAGGAGAAAAGGGGTGGGGGGCCATCGAAGAAGAAGAACAGGGGGGCGTCGGGCTGCTGCAGAGTTTTCAAACAAAAAAAAAGAGAAGAAGGAAACAGGGTATGCCCTGTTTCCGAAAAGAAAAAGAAAAAAAGGGGGAATAAGAGAGGGAAAGGCTAGTGCTTTTGTAATGGAACGCTAACACCTTTGGTCAAGGGTGATGGAAGAACCCTTGATAGTTTGCTTTCTTCAAGTAAAATTCTGAACGATTATTTTCTTTGATTTACATCTATTATATGCTCTTGGTTCTTGCATACTTATTTGTTAGATAGATCTTGTACGGTTTATATTTATTGATGCATGGGTTGTTTCGATTTTTGATTTATCGTAGACGTAACCGGCACGATAAATACTTGAATATTGAATTCATGTTTTCAAAGTATATATTCCATGCTTAGAACTATTCTATCTAATTAATCCTTAATCAAGAATCGCAAAAATTTAATTGTTGAAAATTACATTATCAAGGGAGAATCCAGATCCCTAGCCTTCTCTATATTCTTGAACGTTGTTTAATTATCTATTATTCTCTGCTTTTAATTTTTGAAGATCAACTAAAAATCACATCTAAAAATTATGCTAATAATCTATAGATCGTTCCCTGAGGAATCGACCTCGGACTTCTGAGTTATACTACTTGTGCGATTCTCCTGCACTTGGAGAACAGTTTTATTTTTGCACCAGCTCACGGGCGTGAGGGATAATGTGAATGGCTGGGAAACGGAAGAGGCCAACGCTAGAATTTTTTAGGATCCGTGCGGCTAGAGATGATATATTTTGAGATCTGAGAGACAAATGATTGAAGGGACTCTATTATTTTTAAAGTTAAAATAGGAGAATTGGAACACGTAGAAAGAGAGTTGGAACGAGTGAGAAGAAATTTAGGTGAACTTGTAAAAAGTCAGGAATTAATGGGAAGCAATGGGTTTTGGAGAAGAGTTCTTGGAGTCGACTCTGGAGGATGTGAAATGATGCAGTGTCAGTTTAGGCTTTACCTAATTAAGCTTGACTCGACCTGCATATATTAAGCTTAATCAGTAAATAAATAAGTAAAACTCATATTACCTTTAATAATTTATTAAAATGCAATGATGAAGGTAACATAATTTTTTAGTTGAATTTACAAAATATGTGAATTAAAATAATGATAAGTGTTATGAATAAGATATTAATTTGTATATTATTTAGCACTTATCACACCCCCCAACCTACTTTTTGCTAGTCCTTGAGCAAAATAAAAACTAACTCACTTTCGCAGGAATCGCGATTGCATTTACCGTATGCAATAAGGCTTTAAACCCATAGGTGGCCCTAGTGGACGAGTTTTGTCTCGTGAGGGTTTCCAGCTCAGATACCCACAAACTGCTGTCTCTACCCAATTTATTTTATCGTTACGTAAAATCTAATTTCAAATGCATAAGTGCCAAGAATTTCAAAAGCACACAAAGTTTTAATTACTAAGTCAGCCCAAATCCTAGGTCAGTATGCAACTTAAGTTGAAATCATTAAGTTTCCGTTAGGAAGTTGTAAGATTTATTTATACTTGGATGCTTGGTGATATCTAGACCGTACACAAGCTAAGGCTTTAGATCCTCCAAAATACTGCTAAAGCTAGTAGTTTCCAAGAATTGGTCAAATATGACCTAATCACTAATTCAAAATCATCTTATCTTGCAGGATTTCGAGAGTTGTGGATGTTTACTTTAATACCTTATGGGCTTTATCTGTAATATTCCAGTTTACTCGAATTTTTACAATGACGGCTTTCACACTATCATCTTTTTCAAGATCAATATTATTTTCTCTTTCTTTTTTTTTGTATTTATAAATAAATTATGCACTTTTACTCTTGTAATGATTCCTCCGTGTAGCGAACATTCAGTCAACACTCCCACACCAGATGGCATAAGGTGTTGGGCATCAAGACTCCCCTACGGACCTATGCTCAGGTTCCTCATACAAGCCTGCTGACCTTTGACAATAGGTAGCCCTTTTCGATGTACCTGACTAAATTCACTTTTATTTTTATTTATTTATTTATTTATTTTTTGAATAAATATGGGATAATAGTGAATTAGATAGGAATAATTCATCAGGACTCAAGGTTGCTACTAGACTTAACAACATAATGTTAAACCTAACCTTTAGAAGTGCAGGCCATGTATGTTGTGAAATTTCAAAGTAAAAAGTTATCTTACAACTCACTAAAAGAACTTTTAATGAAGAGATCTCCAATTGTCTTACTCCTGACTAATCATTGGGCTTTTAGATTTTATATACTTTGTGTATTTATCATTTCAGCACTAAGGCATAGAAATTAGGTTTTTTTTTAAATTCGAAAAACTTATTCAAAAATGCGAAAAAATTCTTTAAAAATTCCAATCCTATACCCCCAACCTAAATCGAACATTGTCCTCAATATTTTTTATTATATTATTATTATTTTTAATGTTTTTTAATGTTTTTTATTATTATTTTTTTAATATTATATTATTATAATTTTTTTATTTTTTGTTATTTTATTTTGGACGAAAATATGATGCATATGGAGGATAGAAGCATTGTACCTTAGTTGCATCAATAATATGAGGACTCCTGAAAAAATAAGATAAGAAAATGTGCAAAAATAACTTATGAAAATTGGGTTGCCTCCCAACAAACGCTAAGTTTAACGTCTTCAGCCAGATGCAGTGCATCCTTAATTATCCCGATAAATAGGATCTATTAAATCAAGAGATTCAATCAATTGTCCATTTGCAACACACTCTATATAAGGTTTCAATCTTTGACCATTTACGTTCAGGACACGACCATCACTGATGTTCTGAATTTCTACTGCACCATGAGGAAAAACCTTCTAACTAAAAAGGGACCATCCCACCTAGAGCGAAGTTTACCGGGGAATAAACGCAATTTAGAATTGAATAGCCAAATTTTTTGATTAGGCTCGAAAGACTTACGGTTAATGTATTTGTTATGAAAAGCCTTAGTCCTTGCCTTGTAAATTTTGGCATTTTCATATGCTTCATTGCGTAACTCTTCAAGCTCGTTGAGTTGAAGTTTTCGGTTAGAACCAGCTGTTGCCATATCAAAGTTAAACTTTTTAATGGCCCAAAAAGCTCTATGCTCAAGTTCTACAGGTAAGTGGCAAGCTTTTTCAAAAATTAGTCGATAAGGAGACATGCAAATAGAAGTCTTATAGGCAGTACAATAAGCCCAGAGAGAATCGTTTAATCTTTGAGACCAATCTTTCCTATCAGGGCATATTGTTTTCTCTAAGATGTGTTTTATCTCCCTATTGGAAACTTCAACTTGCCGCTTGTTTGGGGATGGTATGGGGTGGCAACTTTATGGGTGATTGAATACTTGCGAACCAAAGCTTCAAAAGATCGGTTGCAAAAATGAGATCCCCCATCACTGATGCTAGCTCGGGGTGTGCCAAAGCGACTAAATATGTTTGTTTGTAAGAACTTAACCACAACCTTATGATCGTTAGTCCTAGTGGCAACTACTTCTACCCACTTCGAGATATAGTCAACCCCGACAAGAATGTACTCAAAACCAAAAGAACGTGGAAAAGGACCCATGAAATCAATACCCCAGACATCAAAAATTTCTATAATTAAAATGGGGTTGAGTGGCATCATATCTCTACGGGTAATTGTACCGATTCGCTGGCATCGCTCACAACTCCGACAAAAATCGTGAGCATCTTTGTGTTAGATATATGCCCTAGAAGCCAATTTTGGCTGACACATTATTAATTCTAGGACATAATTTGTACTTGACTTTATTATTATTGAATAAATGAAAGGCATCTTTTTCATTCATATTATTATTGTGTCTATAAATCGTCCAAGGAATTAATAAGATGATGATGCATATTCTCAAGAGTTGAGAATTTGAGCCATGTATCATTGGTGATTAATTTCTAAACGCTCCTGATCGATGGATCATCACGAGGACGGTGATCGATCCGATGAGATCAGTGCACAGATTATATTCCTTATGGATGGACGAGACTCGAGTCCACGGTGTGGTGACACTGAAGTAATAGTGCAGGTGCTTGTTAAGAACAAGGGTACTGAGCGTGACCAATACAAGAAGTCACTTGGATGTCTATCCACTCGTCAGTGACTTGCTTGATGTTGCAGTAGTGTGACTGGTCCTTTGACCTGCGGTGCTTCGACTACTCACAGTGAGGTTATTGTAGTTTGACTGCACACATACATGGTCTCTAGCCATATGGGTCCATGCAGTGTAGATTGGCTGCAGTAAGTTCACTGTAGGAGTAGGGTATGCACCTATAAGAAATCTATCGACCTTGATAGATAAAGAGAGATCCTATGTGATTTATAAGACTGAGTTCGTAAGACCTCGGCCGGGGCAGTATGCACAGTGGAGAAAGAGTTTTCCACTCTCGAACTTAAGTCGAATAAATCTTCACATATGACAGATGATGGGGTTTGACGAGTTGTCCATGACCTCCGTCCTGTAGGGATCCACGATAGTAGGACTGTATCACATGATAACTGCACCTAGAGGTTCATCATTCTATTCTACTGGGTAGCCACTACATGCTGCTAGGTGTCACTGGTGGATGGTGGGACTCACAGGGATTATCTCGATGATCGATAAACCCTAAAGAGTAGAGTTGGAATCGTTCCAACCCATTGAAAGAAGTTATCGATGATATTGTGATAGAGATCGCAATATATCTCACTACCAGTCAGAATAGAACCTATGGGGTCACACACACTAGAAGTATTGACCGATCCGATGGTTGAATCGTGATTAGAAATCACAAGTAATCAATTCGATTGATATTCAGTTGAAGAAGGAACAAAAGGAAATTAATTAATTGGACTTGAAACAAGAGTCCTACTTCGAGTAGGATTTCTAGAGTCCTAATTGGATTAGGACTGGAAATCCTAGTTGGAGTAGGACTGGGATTCCTACAATCCTAATGAGATTAGGAGTTTTGAATTAAAATCGGATTCCTACTTGGAGTAGGATTCCTAAAGTCCTAATTAGATTAGGACTTCGGATTCAAATAGAGTCCTAATTGGATTAGGACTAAAATTAAATATGTCCTAATTTGGATTAGGGTTTCTTAAGTCACAATTAATTATTAATCTAATGAATCAATAAGACTCCTAATTGGATTAGGATTGAAGAGTTCAATTGAGTCAAAATTGATTTAAGTTCTAATTGGATTAGGACTTACCTAGATTGGATCCAAATTGGTTCACCCTTGGGCTAAGCCTAATTGGATTAGGGCTTGACCACATTAAGGCATCCCAATCCTTACTTAATAAGGATTAGGGCAACCATGAAGAAGGGGCACACGCCCCTCCTCCTTTTCTTGGCTTGTGGCGGCAACACAAGAGGGGCCGGCGCCCCTCTTGGAAGGTGATCAAGGGCTCCTAATTTGTAGGAGCCCTTCATACCTTTAAAAGGGGAGCAAAGGGGGCCGGCGCCCTATTCATGTGAATCCTCTCCCTCTTGTGCCGTGGCCACCCTCTCCCTCTCCTTGGTTCAGCCGCAAGCAAAGGGAAGAAAAGGAAAAGCCATTGGCGGCCTCCTCCTCTTCTCTTCCTCCTTCCAACGCAAGGAAAAGGGAGTAGGCTGCAGAGGCTTTGGTTCTTCATCCAGTTGCCTTCTTCTTCTTCCTCCTCTCAAGCACAATCAAAGGTTGATTGATAGAGAGAAAATCAGCCATCAAAAGAAGTCTTTGCAAGGGAGCTAGCACCCCGGAAAGACAAGAAAGCTTTGATCGGTCCTCTGCTTCGTGTGGATACCCGTAGAGGCCGGACGTTTGAACGGCTTCAAACGAACCTTCATCCTAAAACCACGAACTTCAGTTTGCGGTGATCATCTATCCGCACAAGGTGAAGATCTGATCTTCAAATTAGTTTAAAAGTTTTTAATCCTTACCTATCTACGAACGGTCATGAAACAACGTTCATGCGATGAACGTCGATCCCGCACATGCCTCTTCCGCTGCCATCTGATTTTATTTTGAAATATCAGCAGCATGGGCGGGTTCTCAACAGTGGTATCAGAGCCTAGGCATCGTAGATTAAGATAAGAATTAATTATCTAAAGGCTTATTAGATCTGAAAATTGAATGATCATGCATGCTGAAAATTTCTGCATGCAGATTTTTCAGTGTTGCTGAATTTTTGCATGCTGATTTTTATGTGATAAGATGATGATTCTAATTGCATTGTTAATGAGATTACAAAGTTTAGAATCATGATTAGCATGATCATCAACCTATGTCATAACATAATCAATTAATTCTCAGATCTGAAAATTATAATTGTTGCATATGGTGATGATCATAGGATTCAAACCCTTTTGGTATCAAATGTAATGACCTGCGATGTGATCTGTAATGTCATGTAATTTTTCAGATGCTTGCATGCATCTTATTTGATGTTTTGAGAGGCCTGCATGCCTCCTAAAAGGGAGATGTAATTTATTTTTATTTTTATTTTATATCTGGTTGTATTTCTGTGATGTGATGTACGTCAACGATCAAGTCGAAGATGATGCATGAGATGAACTGGGGCCTAAGCGGTTGATGGCGATTGGATCAAGAGTTGGTCAAGGATCGAATCAAGAAGGCTTGGAACCAATTCAAGAGTTGAAGATCAGTTGATCGATTGACGTGCATGTGCTTGTAATACGACCTAGCTAGAATCCATGATCATCACCTATTTAAAGTTTAGCTTTAATTATTGCTGCGATTATAACTGCCTGCAATGTGCCGTTTGCATGTGATGTAAATGAGAGTCGGGTAGATAGGTTTACATGTGATGTAGCAAACCCAATTGAGACCTAAATTAAAACCTCCTCAATCAAGTCGAGAGTGAACCGACATGAGCAAGTCATATTAGATTAATTGATCTAATTAGTGTCTAGGAAAGCATGAAAGGTGGTTACTTAATTAGGACCTTACTCTCTGAGTAAGGGGAGCCTCCCACCTGCTTACCTGGCCAATTGTTCGATTACCTCTTATGAAGAGCTCAAGTTGCAAACACTAAGACCTGATTAACCAATATTAAGTCAATAGGTCTTCCACTATAGTAGAGCTGCTAAGGTCTTTCTGATGTTGATTTGTCTCGGCTGGACACAGTGGGCAAGTTGCATCGGGGGGCTGGACCTCTCTATAGACATGAGATGTTGTAGGGTAAAGATGGGGTTGGGCACCAATAACTGTTAGGTGAGGACCCAATGACGACTTTATTCCTACGGTTATACGGTGGGTCTGACTTAACTAAGAAATGGGACCAATAACTGTTAGGTGAGGTTTTCATGGCTTAGAGACCAAGTTACACTGCAACATGCTTGAGAAGCATTGTACAAGAGTTGTACATTCATCAATCTATGTGTCACCAATAACTGTTAGGTGAGGTGGCATGTAAATCGGTGGAACCGCAGTACCCACTAGAAACCCTAGTCGTGTAGGATTTCCGTTATCCTACCAGGGAAGTGTGAGGAATTCGAGAAAATAGTGAGAGTTACATTTGTTTTAAAAAGACCTTAGAACAGATTAGGATCAAGTACAAAAGTCTAACTAGAATCTTTACTCTCTGCAGATCATAATGTCAGCCTCAAACCCTTTGACCCGTATTCTTGAGACCAACCGATTGACCGGAACCAATTACAAGGACTGGCTTAGAAATCTCAAAATTATTTTGAGCTGTGAGAAAATAGGCTACATACTCGATTCAGATATCCCCACACTACCAGCACGTCCTACTGATGTTCAGCGACAGATGCATCAAAAGTGGATGGATGATGACATTAGAGTCAAGTGCTATATGATGGCATCCATGTCCAATGAACTCCAATGCCAGCATGAGAATCTCAAGACTGCTAGGGACATACTAGCACACCTGCAAGAGTTGTATGGTGAGCAGAGTCGCACAGCTCGTTTTGAAGTGTCCAAGAGGCTCTTCAAGACAAAGATGCGCGAAGGGCAGTCTGTCCATGATCATGGTCTGACTATGATCAAGGACCTAGAGGAGCTTGAGAAGCTCGGAATGAACATGCACAAGGAATTGCAAGTGGATTTGATCCTACAGTCACTTCCTGATTCATTTGGTCAGTTTATAGTAAACTACCACATGAATAAGATTGAATGCACTAAGACTGAACTGATCAACATGTTGGTAACTGCTGAGGGAGCCTTGAAAGGTTCAAGGGGGAATATCTTTGCTGCTGAGTTGACTTCTGGTTCCAAGAGAAAGTCTACTTGGAAGAAAAAGAAGCCTGCTAAGAAGCAGAAGAAAGACAAAAAGCCAAAGAAGGAAGTTCAAAAGAAAAAGGCTAATGACAAAGAAAAATGTTTCCACTGCAATATCGATGGCCACTGGAAGAGAAACTGTCCTTCATACCTCGAGAGCCTGAAGAACAAGAAAGGTGACACACCTTCAGAAGGTATAGACTTGCTCATAATTGAAACTAATCTAACGGTTTCTTCTACTTCTAGTTGGGTTATAGATTCTGGTTCTAGTGCTCATTTGTGCACTACCATGCAGGATCTAAAAAAAAGTAGAAGGCTGGCGGAAGGTGCGGTAACCCTTCGGGTTGGCAACGGGGCAAAAGTTGCTGCTGTGGCTGTCGGCACCTACCATCTGCGACTACCTTCTGGTTTTAGTTTATTACTTAGAGACTGCTATTATGTACCTGCTGCTAGCAGAAATTTGATTTCTGTTTCATGTCTAGCACAGGAAGGTCATGTTTTTACATTTGACAAAGACTGCTGTTCTATTTATTTAAGAAATAAAATAGTCGCACGTGGTTTTATGATTGACAGTCTCTATCATTTGCATATGGATGTATCTATAAATGTGTCTGAGCAAGTAGTGAATGCCAAAGGATCCAAAAGATCCAGGGATGAGATAAACCAAAAATATTTGTGGCACCTCAGGCTTGGCCATATTGGAGAGGATAGGATGAACAAAATGGATAAAGATGGGCTTCTCGGCTCATTGACTTCCGAGTCATATCCAGTTTGCGAGTCCTGTCTTCAAGGAAAAATGGCCAGATTGCCCTTTGTAGGACATGGGGAGAGGACCACTGAAATACTTATCCTAGTACATACAGATGTATGTGGCCCATTCGATGTGCTAGCCAGGGGACGTTATTCGTACTTCATTACCTTTACCGATGATTATTTACGGTATGGGTATGTGTATCTTATGAGACACAAGTCTGAATCTTTTGAAAAGTTCAAAGAGTTCAAGAATGAAGTAGAAAAACAAACTGGAAAAACCCTTAAGGCTCTTCGATCAGATCGAGGAGGAGAATACCTTAGTGGAGAATTCCGGGAGTATCTCAAGGACAATGGCATAGTCTCACAATGGACTCCTCCGGGTACACCTCAACTCAACGGGGTGTTAGAGAGGAGGAATCGGACCCTATTGGATATGGTCAGGTCCATGATGAGCTTCACTGATTTACCTATGTTTCTTTGGGGAGATGCCTTACTTACCGCAGTATATCTACTGAATAGAGTTCTCTCTAAATCCGTTCCTACCACACCGTATGAGATATGGCATGGTAAGAAACCAAGTCTTGGTCATCTCAAGATTTGGGGATGTCCGGCCCACGTCAAGAGACTACAGGCGGACAAACTAGAGGCTAGGACCATAAGTGCTCGTTTTATAGGATATCCTAAAGAGTCATTAGGATACAATTTTTACGTCTCAGAGGATCACAATGTGTTTGTGAGCCGTCATGCCATCTTCTTGGAAAACCAGTTTATCCTTGATAGAGGCAGTGGGAGGAAAATTGAGCTTGAAGAGAAAGTCTCTGAAAAGCAACGAGTCATGGATCCCATTGAACCCATTCATACAGAGCCAGTACACGATGTCCCTCGACCACCTCGTAGATCTAGTAGGGTCTCCCATCCTTCCGATAGATACTTAGGTATACTAGAAGAGGATACCGAGAAAATGTTCCTAGTGGGAGATAGGGATCATACACAAGATCCCAAAACCTACGATGAGGCGATATCTGATATCGATTCCGAGAAATGGCTGGAAGCCATGAAGTCAGAGTTAGACTCCATTCATTCCAACCAAGTCTGGACCTTAGTAGATGTTGACCCCCTAATGGATTTTGATGAATACAAAACACTAGAGTATAATTCCATTTATCTTAACAATTTAATTGAGGATTTCATGTATTTTATTAGGAATATTGTTAAGAAATGTCTAGGCAAGTTTCCATGATTTTTAAGGACTTATTAAAGAATTTTTGAGATGAAAGAAAATGTTCAGGGACAGCCGAGACGTCTCCGGGTTGTCTCAGAGACGTCTCTGGCACAAACAGGAAGAACTGGCACGTCTGGAGACGTCCCTGGCACCTGCCGAGTCGTCCCCGCGATAGCGGAGTCGACTCTCTCAGTAGCGGAGTCGACTCTCTCAGTGGCGGCAGAAAGGCAGTTTTCAAGAGATATGCGCAAGACGTCCCCACCGTACGCGGAGTCGTCCCCGCAAGTAAAAAGCAGACTTTCCGAGTCGTCCCCAAGATAGCGGAGACGGCTCTCTCAGGGTTTTTCAGAGAATGACTTTTTCGGTGATAAGGCAGCGGAGACGTCCCCTGAAAGAGCGGAGTCGACTCTCTCAGGGAATTCCAGAAGACATGTTTTTCTGAGATAAAGAAGCGGAGTCGTCCCCGAGGCAGCGGAGTCGTCCCCATTCAAAAAGTGCAAACAAGCCGAGACGTCCCTGTAAAGTGCAGAGACGACCCTCTAAGCAAATCAGAAAGGCAAGGATTCAAACGGTACAATTCCAGAGTCGTCCCCGTAAAGAGCTGAGTCGTCCCCAGACAACGTAAAAAGTAAAATCTTGTAGCCGAGACGTCTCTCGTTGAAGCAGAGACGTCCCCGGAGCGCCTGGGACGCGACTGACAGCTTTTACAGGTTTAGTTTGAATTTCAAATCTCTTTTACTTTATCTCTAACGGCTATATTTGCTTTTTGAGCTATAAAAGGGAGCTCTTAAGTGCTTCTCAATAACTTTTTACCAAACCAAAGCAAAATCATTCAAGAGAGAAGAAAGAAAAAGAGGTTCAAGGGAGTTAGTGCATTCAAGTGAAGAAATCAAGTGCTTTCAAGCTTTCCAAGTGATTTCAAGCTCAACTACTCTCTTCCGCCCGGGATTCAAAGCTCACACTCAAACCTACGCAATCCACATCGGAAGAATCACCATTTCCCACGCTTCCAACAGCAAAAGGATTCTTCCGGGTTCTATTGTTTATCATTGTCATATTTGCTTATTTAGAGCTTTCTAATTGTTTGCAAAACTCCTTCAATATTGTGCTTGTTCCAGTCAAGGGACTTGGAACAAGGGAAAGGCGTCCCAAGCCTAGGTTAAATTGGGGGTTTTAGGGTTCGTTGTTAGCCCGGTGTAAAACAACGAGTTGGATAGTGCACTCGCAAAACTACCGGACTGTAATCTTGGATTATAGTGGAAATTCCCAAAGGTGCTTTGGGGAGTGGATGTAGGAGCAGTGGAAGCTCCGAACCACTATAAAACCTTGTGTTTGCGATTGACTCTTCTCATCCCTCTATCTTTACTTTAGTTCATACATTTGCGTGTTTTACTCTTAATTAGGCAAAAAGTTTTAAAACACCCAATTCACCCCCCTCTTGGGTGACCATCTCTGGGCAACAGTAGACCCACCAGAAGGTATTGTACCTATTGGATGCAAATGGATCTACAAAAGGAAGATAGGTTCGGATGGAAAGGTAGAGACCTTTAAAGCAAGACTGGTGGCGAAAGGATATAGTCAACGCGAAGGCATTGACTATCAGGAGACCTTTTCACCTGTAGCCATGCTAAAATCCATCTGAACATTGCTTGCCATTGCAGCATTTCATGATTATGAAATCTAGCAGATGGATGTGAAAACTGCTTTCCTGAATGGATATCTTGATGAAGATATCTATATGGAACAGCCTCTGGGTTTCACTTCCAGTGATGGAGATCACAAGGTCTGCAAGCTGCAAAGGTCCATTTATGGACTAAAACAAGCATCTCGAAGTTGGAACACTCGTTTCGATGACGCAATCAAACGTTTGATTTCATCAAAAACGAAGAGGAACCGTGTGTTTACAAAAAGGTTAGCGGGAGCGCTGTCGTTTTTTTCGTACTGTACGTGGACGACATCCTCCTGATAGGGAATGATATTCCCATGCTAACCTCGGTCAAGGTCTGGTTGTCAAAAGAGTTCTCCAGGTTCGGGAAACTTTAAAGATTTCTGGGGAACAAAAGACCTTGGGGAAGCATCCTATATTTTGGGAATAAAGGTCTATAGAGATAGATCTAAAAGGATGCTTGGCCTATCACAGAAAATGTATATAGAGAAAGTGCTGAAAAGGTTCAGCATGGAAAACTCCAAAAGGGGTCTTTTACCCCTTAGGCATGGAATTCATCTCTCCAAGAAGATGTGCCCCAACACATCTGAAGAGATTCAACGCATGAGCAAGATCCCTTATGCATCGGCAATAGGGAGCCTCATGTATGCCATGCTATGTACACGACCTGATATAGCTCTTGCTGTGAGTGTCACAAGCAGATATCAGTCGAATCCAGGTGAAGAACACTGGACAGCTGTGAAGAATATTCTTAAGTACTTGAGAAGAACTAAAGATTTATTCTTAGTCTTTGGAAGATCATCAGAGTTAAAGGTAGAATGGTACACAGATTCAGACTTCATGACTGATGTCGATGATAGGAAGTCAACATCTGGATATGTATTCTTGTGCAATGGTGGTACGGTAAATTGGAAGAGTTCTAAACAACCGATCATTGCTGATTCTACTATGAAAGCTGAATACATCGCCGCCTCTGAAGCTGCTAAGGAAGGCTTCTGGTTCAAGAAATTCATTGCGGAATTGGATGTAATGTCATCAGATGCCATAACACTCTACTGCGATAATAATGGCGCCATAGCCCTTGCTAAGGAGCCAAGGTCTCATCAGAAGTCCAAGCATATAGAGTGGCGCTTCCATCTCATACGCGACTATGTTGAGAAGAAGTATGTCGAAGTGCAGAGAGTAGACTCCGCGGATAACGTGGCAGACCCGTTCACTAAACGCTAAGTCAGCAAAAGACTGAAGCCCACCTTGAGAAGATGGGACTAAGATATATGACTGATTGGCTTTAGTGCAAGTGGGAGATTGTTAGATGTATGCCCTAGAAGCCAATTTTGGCTGACACATTATTAATTCTAGGACATAATTTGTACTTGACTTTATTATTATTGAATAAATGGAAGACATCTTTTTCATTCATATTATTATTGTGTCTATGAATCGTCCAAGGAATTAATAAGATGATGATGCATATTCTCAAGAGTTGAGAATTTGAGCCATGTATCATTAGTGATTAATTTCTGAACGCTCCTGATCGATGGATCATCACGAGGACGGTGATCGATCCGATGAGAACAGTGCACATATTACTTTCCTTATGGATGGACGAGACTCGAGTCTACGGTGTGGCGACACTGAAGTAATAGTGCAGGTGCTTGTTAAGAACAAGGGTACTGAGCGTGACCAATACAAGAAGTCACTTGGATGTCTATCCACTCGTCAGTGACTTGCTTGATGTTGCAGTAGTGTGACTGGTCCTTTGACCTGCGGTGCTTCGGCTACTCACAGTGAGGTTATTGTAGTTTGACTGCACACATACATGGTCTCTAGCCATATGGGTCCATGCAGTGTAGATTGGCTGCAGTAAGTTCACTGTAGGAGTAGGGTATGTATCTATAAGGAATCTATCGACCTTGATAGATAAGGAGAGATCCTATGTAATTTATAAGACTGAGTTCGTAAGACCTCGGCCGGGGCAGTATGCACAGTGGAGAAAGAGTTTTCCACTCTCGAACTTAAGTCGAATAAATCTTCACATATGACAAACGATGGGGTTTGACGAGTTGTCCATGACCTCCGTCCTGTAGGGATCCATGATAGTAGGACTGTATCACATGATAACTGCACCTAGAGGTTCATCATTCTATTCTACTAGGTAGCCACTACATGCTGCTAGGTGTCACTGGTGGATGGTGGGACTTACAGGGATTATCTCGATGATCGATAAACCCTAAAGAATAGAGTTGGAATCGTTCCAACCCATTGAAAGAAGTTTTCAATGATATTGTGATAGAGATCGCAATATATCCACTACCAGTCAGAATAGAACCTATGGGGTCACACACACTAGAAGTATTGACCGATCCGATGGTTGAATCGTGATTAGAAATCACAAGTAATCAATTCGATTGATATTCAGTTGAAGAAGGAACAAAAGGAAATTAATTAATTGGACTTGAAACAAGAGTCCTACTTCGAGTAGGATTTCTAGAGTCCTAATTGGATTAGGACTGGAAATCCTAGTTGGAGTAGGACTGGGATTCCTACAATCCTAATGAGATTAGGAGTTTTGAATTAAAATTGGATTCCTACTTGGAGTAGGATTCCTAGAGTCCTAATCAGATTAGGACTTCAGATTCAAATAGAGTCCTAATTGGATTAGGACTAAAATTAAATATGTCCTAATTTGGATTAGAATTTTTTAAGTCACAATTAATTATTAATCTAATGAATCAATAAGACTCCTAATTGGATTAGGATTGAAGAGTTCAATTGAGTCAAAATTGATTTAAGTTCTAATTGGATTAGGACTTACCTAGATTGGATCCAAATTGGTTCACCCTTGGGCTAAGCCTAATTGGATTAGGGCTTGACCACATTAAGGCATCCCAATCCTTACTTAATAAGGATTAGGGCAACCATGAAGGAGGGGCACACGCCCCTCCTCCTTTTCTTGGCTTGTGGCGGCAACACAAGAGGGGCCGGCGCCCCTCTTGGAAGGTGATCAAGGAATCCTAATTTGTAGGAGCCCTTCATACCTTTAAAAGGGGAGCAAAGGGGGGCGGCGCCCTATTCATGTGAATCCTCTCCCGCTTGTGCCGTGGCAACCCTCTCCCTCTCCTTGGTTCAGCCGCAAGCAAAGGGAAGAAAAGGAAAAGCCATTGGCGGCCTCCTCCTCTTCTCTTCCTCCTTCCAACGCAAGGAAAAGGGAGTAGGCTGCAGAGGCTTTGGTTCTTCATCCAGTTGCCTTCTTCTTCTTCCTCCTCTCAAGCACAATCAAAGGTTGATTGATAGAGAGGAAATCAGCCATCAAAAGAAGTCTTTGCAAGGGAGCTAGCACCCCGGGAAGACAAGAAAGCTTTGATCAGTCCTCTGCTTCGTGTGGATACCCGTAGAGGCCGAACGTTTGAACGGCTTCAAACGAACCTTCATCCTAAAACCACGAACTTCAGTTTGCGGTGATCATCTATCCGCACAAGGTGAAGATCTGATCTTCAAATTAGTTTAAAAGTTTTTAATCCTTACCTATCTACGAACGGTCATGAAACAACGTTCATGCGATGAACGTCGATCCCGCACATGCCTCTTCCGCTGCCATCTGATTTTATTTTGAAATATCAGCGGCATTGGCGGGTTCCCAACACTTTGAACAAGGAGGGCCAATAAAATCCACTTTGTAAGACTTTGGCTGCAGTTTTTCTACCCCCAAAATGTCCTCCACAGGCTTGGGAATGACAAAAATCAAGAATACTCTGAAATTCACATTTCGGCACACATCGATGGATTACTTGATCAGGACAGTATTTAAACAGATCGGGGTCATCCCAAAAATAGAAGTTAACTTGCGAAAAGAATCGATCCTTGTCCTGCTTGGACCAATGATCAGAAATTTGTCCTATGGCAAGATAGTTCACTATGTTGGCAAACCATGGTATTTTTACTTGTTGTACCTCAAACAATTGTTCATCTGGAAAGGAGTCATGAGGCGGTGAAATGTTATGAGGAGGTTCGAGAAGGATTCTAGACAAATGGTCCGTTACAACATTTGTGGCGTCTTTCTTGTCACGAATTTCTATATTAAATTTCTATAACAACAGGATCCATCGAATTAGGCGAGGCTTGGTATCCTTCTTTGAAAGGAGGTACCGAAGAGCAGAATGATCAGTGAACATAATAACCTTGGACCCTAAGAGATAGGACCAAAACTTGTCCAGAGCAAATACTACAGCTAGTAATTCTTTCTCAGTAGTAGTGTAATTCAATTGTGCATCTGAGAGTGTTTTACTAGCGTAGTAGATGACGTGAGATAACTTTTCTAGTCGTTGCCCTAAAACCGCCCCAATGGCATAGTCAGAAGCATCACACATAAGTTCGAATGGAAGGGTCCAATTGGAAGGTTGTATAACAAGTGCTGTAGACAACTTAGATCGGAGAATTTCAAAGACCCT
Source organism: Phoenix dactylifera (assembly GCF_051530095.1). Classification (NCBI taxonomy): domain Eukaryota; kingdom Viridiplantae; phylum Streptophyta; class Magnoliopsida; order Arecales; family Arecaceae; genus Phoenix; species Phoenix dactylifera. The sequence continues at coordinate 12,490,844 of NC_143196.1, read as the reverse complement.
TTTACATGCTTTATCAAAGACAAAGGGTGTATCCTCGGCAAGGAGATTGCACAAGGGCTTAGAAATTTTGCTGAAGTCTTTAATAAAGCGACGGTAAAAACCAGCATGGCCAAAAAAAGAACGGATTTGTTTCACAGATTTGGGTGGAGAAAGATTAGAAATAAGATCAACTTTTGCTTTATCTACCTCAATGCCCCTTTTTGACACAATGTGTCCCAAGACTGTACCCTCTTGAACCATAAAATGGCTCTTTTCCCAACTTAGCACTAGATTGGTCTCCTTACATCTTTTTAGAACCAGGGTTAAATTATTGAGACAATCATCAAATGAGGGGCCAAAAACTGAAAAATCATCCATGAATACTTCCAGAAATTTTTCTACCATGTCAGAAAAAATTGCCATCATGCATCGTTGAAATGTCACGGGTGCATTGCAGAGTCCAAATGGCATTCTTCTATACGCAAATGTCCCAAATGGACATGTGAAAGTAGTTTTCTCTTGATCATCGGAATACACGGCCACTTGGTTATATCCAGAATAACCATCTAAGAAACAGTAGAAACCCTGACCGGCTAATCTTTCCAATATTTGGTCAATAAAAGGCAAAGAAAAATGGTCCTTCCTAGTCATGGAGTTAAGCTTTCTATAGTCAATGCAAACACGCCAGCTAGTGGTCGTGCGTGTAGGCATCAACTCTCCTTCTGCATTTTCAACCACAGTAATGCCCGACTTCTTTGGTACTACTTGAGTTGGACTCACCCAGTTGCTATCAGAGATAGGGTAAATGATTCCGGCATCTAGTAACTTTACTACTTCTTTCTTGACCACCTCTTTCATGTTAGGGTTGAGTCTCCTTTGCATTTCATGGGTCGATTTTACATCTTCTTCTAAGTGAATACGATGCATGCAAATAGATGGGTCAATCCCCTTTAGATCAGTTACAGACCATCCAATTGCATGTTTATGTTCTCCGAGTACACTCAAAAGTTGACTCTCCTGTTTGTCAAACAGGTCAGCCGCGATGATTACAGGTAGGGTATGTTCGGGTCCTAGAAAAGCATACTTAAGGGTTACCGGAAGTGGCTTTAACTCAAGTTTGGGAGGGAACTCGATGGATGGGCACTGTGGCATACTAGAAAGGGTAGGAAAAGGTTCATGTCGGATATGCCAAGGATGAGAATTTGTGAGAGACGGATTGTCAAGTAGGACATTGACTTCTTCTATGGCCTTGTCTAAATCAAAATTATCAATGTCAAAATGGGCTAAACATGCTTCCAAAGGGTCATCTGCCAGAATATAGGGAAGGGCTTCTTCTACAAGATCGTCTATTTTATTAACTAGGAAGCACTCATCTTCCCTTGCAGGTTGATCAGAGGCATGAAATACATTTAGTTTAACTTTCATGTTTCCAAAAGATATATCCATCACCCCAGTTCTACAGTTAATACATGCATTGGCTGTAGCTAGAAAGGGACGACCAAGAATCATAGGGATCTGTTTCTCGAGATTAGGCACAGGTTCCATATCAAGGACGATGAAATCAACTGGAAAATAAAATTTATCTACCTAGACTAGGACCTCTTCTATTGTTCCTCGTGGTATTTTAACAGATCGATCAGCCAATTGCAGGGACACCGAAGTAGGCTTTAATTCACCTAATCCGAACTTCTCATAGACTGAATAATGAAGAAGATTAACACTTGCCCCTAAATCTAATAGTGCACGATCAATCGAATTGTCTCCTACCACATAAGAGATGGTAGGGGCACCAGGATCTTTGAACTTGGGAGGGGTTTTGTGCTGGGGGATGGAGCTCACTTATTCAGTTAGAAAGACCTTTTTAGACACATGTGTCCTAGATTTTCGTTTCTGGGTACAAAGGTCTTTGAGAAATTTGGCATAAGATGGAACTTGTTTTATAGCATCAAGGAGAGGGAGTTGATTTTGACTTATTTGAATACCTCCATTATTTCTTCCAACGAAGTTCCTTTCTTACCAAAGGAAGAAGGTGCACTCAGACACTGAGGGAAAGGAGCCTTCGGTGTAAAAGGTGTGGTCGATACTGGACTAGATGGCGACAAAGACGAGTTTGGGTTCTCTTTAGGCACAGTCATACTCCTGTCTTCATTTTCTTTATGTTCTTTTTCTCCAACCTTATTGTCTACTACACGTCCGCTTCTTAAGGTAGTCATGGCATTAGCTTGTTCATGGTGAACATCAATCGGGTGAGTCTCTTGAGCCATATACTGCCCTCTCGGATTACTCACTGGTTGGCTTGGAAGCTTGCCTTCCTCTCTTTTATTTAGTGCACTCGCTAGCTGCCCTAGCTGGGTTTCTAATTTGGCAATAGACTGGGTATGGGAGTGCAACAGTTGTGTATTGGCTTCCAGTCCTTGAAGGACAATCAAAACTTTTTGCTCAAAGCCATCTCTTTGGGGTGGTGGAGGAGGGACATGTTGAAATTATGAATAGTGAGTAGGAGGACGGTTTGGATGAACATTCTGGAACGGTTGAAAGTTTTGGGAATAAGGTTGGGAGGTGTTGGAAGTCTGCTGCTTCCAAGAGAAGTTTGGATGGTTGCGCCATCCCGGGTTATAAGTGTTAGAATATGGATCATTACCAGGTCGGAATTGTGTTTGGGCAGCATTTACTTGCTCTTGCACAAATTCAGAGAATTGAGCTGCCGAAGGGCATTCATGAATAGGGTGAGACGGGCTAGAACAGAGAGCACAAACTTGTGCTTAGGGAGAGTTTGAAAGCTGTTCTCTAGACACTAGCTGGTCCAATTTGCGGGACAGTGCATCTACTTTGTCGGATAGACCTATGGACTGGCTAACTTCATATATGGTCCCTTTTCTTTGAGAACTCGGGGGTGCTTGACGAGCTGAGGAGGCATGGTGGAGGAAATTTTCATTAAGATTTTCAAACATCTGCCATGCCTCATACTCACTCTTAAGCATGAAAGTTCCTCCGTAAGAAGCATCAACCATTTGACGATTTCGTTCAGACAATCCATCATAAAAGCATTGCACTAATTGCCACTTGGATATTTGATGATGCGGGCATTTTCGGAGTAAATCTCTAAATTTTTCCCAAGTTTCATAAAATTCTTCTCCGTCAGATTAGGAGAAGCTCACGATAGTACGCCTAAATTGATTCGTTCTTCCTATGGAAAAATATTTTTTTAGAAATTCATATTGCATTTGGAACCATGAAAGAATAGAATTAGCTTCTAATGAATGGAGCCACTACTTAGCTCTATCCTTAAGGGAGAAAGGAAACAACCTAAGTTTTAGAGCATCATCAGTGAAGTTCTGAATTTTGACAGTGGTGCAAATCTCAAGGAACTCATCTAAATGTTTGTATGGGTCTTCATTGTTAAGTCCATAAAAAGAGGAAAGCATTTGGATGACACTAGACTTAATTTCAAACTGTACGGCAGCAGTGGTATCAGGTAGTCGAATACAAGATGGAGAGGTATAAATGGAAGAAATAAAGTACTTCTTTAACAGCTTAGGTTGTTCTTCAGCCATCTCGACAAGTGGTGTAGATCCTATGGTTCTATAGGTACGGATTCGGCTCGAAGGGCTCTAATAGAACGCTCTATTTCAGAATCAAAAGGTACTATTCAGAAGATCTGGAACGACATCCTAGCATGCACTAAAACTCTTCTGATCAGTCAAGTGCAGTCAAGCATGCATTAAAAGAAACACATCAATCCTTATGTTTGCCCTAAAATCACTAGACAACTCCTAACTGGTTTGAAGAGGGCACCTAAGCCTCCAATCCGGTCTAATGAACTGAGTTGACCAGGTAAGCTCCCAGGTAAGTAGGGGGGTCACGATGCGTTGCAAAGGTCCCACTTAAAAACCACTTGCCTCGAACAGATGAACTGTCTCCCTTATAGGGACAAAGCTTGCCTAGACATCAACTGAGCCACAGAGCGAAATTGGTGCAACTTTCGGTGATTTTCGTCCTATTGAGCTCGAATGTCCCTAGGAGCCAACATCTAATTGATTTTAATTAAAGTGGTAGCTATGTGTGAATTGATTCACCTAATTTGGGCAAGAATCTGGTGATGAAATCCAGTTCTTATCTTGTTGGGGTGATTGCCCTTACTATGTGCGGATTAATTGGTGTATGTGTATCAAGCATGCATTCACACTTTTGCTAAAATTAAAATCAAACAATCACCACAAAATTTTAGGCTAATTGGGAATCAATTTAAATAAACAAGGTTCAGATGTTACCAAAGAAAATTTTTCCAGCAATTTTTTTTTTTTTAAAGCAAACCTCTACAGCATTTCTTTTTCAGCAGTTTTCGTTTTGATCGTCCCAAATTTCCTCTTTGATTCCTGAATAAAAGAAAATTCAAAAATTAGTAAGAGAGAAGAAGGAGATAAGGAAAGTAACAAAAAAATAGAAAATATTTTTATTTTATTTTAGATATATATATTATTTTTTTTTGAATTTTTTTTTGAAAAGAAAAACAACTATGCTAGCAATCCCCGGCAACGGTGCCAAAAATTGATAGTCAACTTTAAAGACCACGCAATAGCACGTATCTAGTAGAATAGTGATTACGGGTATCGATCCACAGGAATTGGGGTACAGTTATTTTTTTAAAAAAAATAAAAAAAAAGAGTTTGTGAAGAAAATTAAACTAAGAAATTTAATAAAAAAAGTAATGAAAATGATATCAGTTTGAGGAAACCTAGGCAAAAAATTTACCACTAACATCGGAACAAGGGTTATTTATATTTTAATTCGTTCTTGGATTAACATGCAAATTGACTACAAGCCCTATAAGCATTTAAATAAAATTTCATAAAAGTAATTTTGGAACATCCATCTTCAGTTAGCATAAAATGTCTACCCTAAACTAATGCGGCAGGACACTGCATCTTTTCTAAGCATGGGTGATCTTTTATACTTACTCAGTGATCATGAAGAATAGTTGTATAAACGTCATACTTAAAATCACAGAAATTAAATATGAGATGAAATAAAATATTCATTAGGAGCAAAATAAAGTTTATACAACTCCAAGAATAGAAATCAAAAATACAAAACCCTTGGCCCTTTGTTAGGGCTGCATCCGGCCCTAGAGAGGAGATCAGCCTTCCATATAGTTGTGGACGATAGCAGTAGCGCAGAGGACTCCGACTCCCATCACGGCTACCTCCTTCTCTTCGTCTTCTCCCTCCTTCTGACTTCCTTGAAAACTCGGCTATAGGAAGAAGTTCGCTGATCCTTTCATCCGAAGAATGCCCCCTCTGGTTTCCATGAAGAGCCTTTTATAGACTGCATACCTCCCCCTCTCTCCCCTGTTCCAAGTTGAGATAAAGATGGATCAACGGCTGCGGGATAGAGTCGATATCTTTTGATCCTTGAATTGCGGATGCTAGGATTAATCCGGAACGCTGGCTGGTGATAAGTGCTAAATAATGTATAAACTAATATCTTATTCATAGCACTTATCATTATTTTAATTCATATATTTTGTGAATTTAACATAAAAAAAATGTTACCTTCATTATTGCATTCTAATAAATTATTAAAGGTAATTCATGTTTTACTTATTTATTTACTGATTGAGTCTAATTTATGCAGGTTGAGTCAAGTTCATTAGGGATTATTCCTTGACCCAAATCGCATGCACCCTGCGATTCAAATCCTCTCAGATTTTCGATTCAGCCGTTCATCCCAACTTTATTGTTTCTTTCACATCTAACTGAGCTCGACTTTTCATGTTCTAACATTTTGTCCCAAAACTTCCCACATTGCACTGTTTAAACCCGTATCACATTTATTAGACTTTATCCTGATTGAAACCAGCCATTCCAGTCATTCCATTATCCACGAATTAATTCCCCTGCTTTACATCTCGTGCATGATCTTCCCTTCCACATTTTTCTTATCCTCTCAAGTCTCCCACGAAGCAAACCAAGCCATCCGAGTCCCAACTTCCTCCCATCCTCTCGGCTTCATGGATTGTATTCCGTCTCTCAGCCGAGATCTCCACGTCCTCCCAGCCCATGATTTATCATTCTCATCCCGTGAGCATCCCAAACCTCCCAGCTCCTCCATTTCCAGCGGAACAAATCCTATCCCGTGATCCCATGCTTCCGATTCTTCTTCCCAAACTTCACGGAAACAGAACACACAGCCAATGGATTAGATCTCCTCCCATCCGCGTGCACATCCATTCCGTGATCATCTCCCAGCCGCGATCAGCCTCCATCGACCACAGATCATCCCAATCTTCTGCCGGATAAGCTCGAGACCCATCTGCCAACCAACCCCGGCTCACGAATCCATTGGTTTCTTCCTCCCGTTCGGAATTGACTTCATCCACGGATCAGTTCACCTCCCCTGTTCCGCTTATCCCTTCCCTTCCGGATGAGAACCAGGAACTATACTTCATCCGGATTTGCTCCCAGCATCTTCAACGTCCGTTTTCTTCCTCCGAGATCTTCTCACACACCCACAGCCAAATGATCCCAACTAGATTCCGCTAGCTCCCAGCCTTCCTATCATCATCCAAGCCTCATCCTCTTCTCCGAATAACATCCAATATACGTCCCAGATTCCGTTCAGAATCCTAACTCCCACGTCTCTGCATTCATTCTTATTCTTCCCAGCCGAATCAATTCAGTTCATCCGACGTTCTCCACTGAACAAACTTCCGGCTCATCTTATCTTCATCCACGGATAAACTTTCCTTCCCAGCCGTATCCAATCTCTCATCACCCGCGATGGATTCTTCCCGAGCCGATCCACAGCTTCAAGCCAACAAATGCATCCTCCCCTGTTTCAAACAGAGTATCGTCCTTATTCAGCAACCACATAAGATTTCCAACGTCCACGCGCCAGCCTTCCTCCCGTCCGCGTGGAGCCATCTCTCCTCACATCTCGTTCAACCAAACTTCCAGCTGCCCATCGGTGGATCAAATCCCCTGCATCTGCAACAATCCGGTCTTCAACAGCTGCATCATCAGCATCCCGTTCGAATCATCCGCGATTCAAGGGATCAGCTCTCCAACTTCCTCGGCTTCATCCTCCCAAGCTTCACGACATCCAAGATGATCCTCCCATTCGGAAGAGCCACGAAACAGAAGAGAGAGGGGATGCCGAGCCTATAAAAGGAAGAGTTCTTCTCTTCAGCCGGGGCATCTCTTCTTGGGTGGAGTTCCCACTGGAATAAAAGGGGAGAGAGAACTTTTGGGTATTCCGTAAATGAATTTCCATAGAAGTTCAAGAGGGAGAAGAAGCCGGCGGAAGGAAGAGATGGAAGCCTGCTGCTGTGCTGCTGCTATCCACCACTCCATGAAAGGCTGATCTCCTCACTAGGGCTGGATGCAGCCCCAACAAAGGGACACGGGTTTTATATTTTATTTTATATTCATGGGGTTGTTTGAACTTATTGTTTTTAATGGATATCTTCTTTTGAATCATATTTAATTTCTATGATTTTAAATGTGAAGTTTGTACAACTGTTCTTCATGATCATTGAAGTAAAAATAAGATAGTCCATGCTTCGGGAAGATGCGATGTGCTGCCACCTTAGATTAGGGTAGACATTTCATGCCAACTGAAGATGGATTATGCTTAAATTACTTCTGTGAAATTTTATTCGAATGCTTATTAGGCTTGTAGCCAATTTGCATAATAATCCAAGAATAAATTAAAAATATAATTAATCCTTGTTCCGATGTTAGTGGTGAATTCCTTGCCCTAGGTTCCCCCAAACTGATCATTTTAATTGCATTTCTTATCAAATTACTTAGTGTAATAGTTTTCACAAATTCTCTTTTTCAAATATTTTTATTTTTAAAGAAAAACAATTGTACCCCAATCCTTGTGGATCGATACCCGTAATCACTATCCTACCATATACGTGCTATTGCGTGGTCTTTAAAGTTGGCTATCAATTTTTGGCACCGTTGCCGGGGATTGCTAGCACAGTTGTTTTTCTTTTCATAAAATTTTTTTTTTAAAAAAAAATAAAAATAAAATAATAATAATATATATATATCTAAAATAAAATAAAAATATTTTCTATTTTTGTTACTTTACTTATCCCTTTTTTCTCTCTTACTAATTTTTGGGTTTTTCTTTTTGTATGATTTGATCAGGAATCAAAGAGAGCATCTGGGACAATCAAAAAGGGAACTGCTGGAAAAGGAATGCTGTCGAGGTTTGCCTAAATTTTTTTCAAAATTGCTGGGGAAATTCTCTTTGGTAACCTCTAAACCTTTCTTATTTAAATTTCCTTTTGTGGTGATTGTTTGATTTTAAATTCAGCAAAAGTGTGAATGCATGCTTGATACACATACACCACTTAATCCGCACATAGTAAGGGCAATCCCCCCAACAAGATAAGAACTGGATTTCATCACCAGATTCTTGCCCAAATTAGGTGAATCAATTTTCACATAGCTATCCCTTTGACTAAAATCAATTAGACGTTGGCCCCTAGGGACATTCGAGCTCAATAGGACGAAGATCACCGAAAGTTGCACCAATTTCGCTTTGTGGCTCAGTTGATGTCTAGGCAAGCTTTGTCCTAAGGGAGACAGTTCATCTGTTCGAGACAAGTGGTTTTTAAGTGGGACCTTTGCAACGCATCGTGACCCCCCCACTTACCTGGGAGCTTACCTGGTCAACTCAGTCATTAGACCGGATTGGAGGCTTAGGTGCCATCTTCAAACCAGTTAGGAGCTGTCTAGTGATTTTAGGGTGAACATAAGGAATTGTGTTTTTCTTGCATGCTTGACTGTACTGATCAGAGGAGTCTTAGTGTATGCTAGGGTGTCGTTCTAGATCTCTTGAATTAGTACCGTTTGACTCTGAAATAGAACGTTCTATTAGGGCCCTTCGAGCCGAAATCCGTACTTATAGAACCCTAGGATCTGCTTCACCTATCAAGATGGCTGAAGAACAACCCAAGCTGTTAAAGGAGTACTTCACTCCTTCCATTTATACCTCGCCATCTTGTATTCGACTACCTGATACCACTGCTGCTGTACAGTTTGAGATTAAGTCTAGTGTCATCCAAATGCTTCCCTCTTTTTATGGACTTAACAATGAAGATCCATACAAACATTTAGATGAGTTCCTTGAGATCTGCACCACTGTAAAAATTCAAAACTTCACTGATGACGCTCTGAAACTTAGGTTATTCCCTTTTTCTCTTAAGGATAGAGCTAAGCAGTGGCTCCATTCATTAGAAGCTAATTCCATTCTTTCATGGGTTCAAATGCAACATGAATTCCTAAAAAAATATTTTCCCATAGGAAGAACAAACCAATTTAGGCGTGCTATCACGAGCTTCTCCCAATCTGACGGGGAAGAATTTCATGAAACTTGGGAAAAATTTAGAGATTTACTCCGAAAATGCCCGCATCATCAAATACCCAAGTGGCAATTAGTGCAATGCTTTTATGACGGACTGTCCGAATGAAATCGTCAAATGGTTGATGCTTCTTGTGGGCGAACTTTCATGCTTAAGAGTGAGCATGAGGCATGGCAGATGTTTGAAAACCTTAATGAAAATTCCCTCCACCATGCCTCCTCTGCTCGTCAAGCACCCTTGAGTTCTCAAAGAAAAGGGACCATATATGAAGTTAGCCAGTCCATAGGTTTATCTGACAAAGTAGATGCACTATCCCGCAAGTTGGACCAGCTAATGTCGAGAGAACAGTTTCCATATTTTCCCCAAGCACAAGTTTTCGCTCTTTGCTCTAGCCCTTCTCACCCTATTCATGAATGTCCTTCGGCAGCTCAATTTTCTGAATTTGTGCAAGAACAAGTCAACGCTGCTCAAACACAGCCTAGACCGGGTAATGATCCGTATTCTAACACTTATAACCCGGGATGGCGCAACCATCCAAATTTTTCTTGGAAGCAGCAGACTCCCAATACTTTCCAACCTTATTCCCAAAACTTTCAACCATTCCAGAATATTAATCCCTACCGTCCTTCGACTCAATTTCAACACACTCCTCCTCCACCCCATAGAAACACAGCCTTTGAGAAGAAAGTGTTGACCTCCCTTCAAGATTTGGAAACCATTACACAATTGGTGCACTCTCACACGCAATCGATCGCCAAGCTAGAATCCCAAATGGGGCAACTAGCTAATGCAATGAACAAGCGAGAGGAAGAAAAGCTTTCAAGCCAACCAGTGAGTAATCCTAGGGGACAATACATGGCTCAAGAAAATCAACTAAATACAATTCATCATGAACAAGCCAATGCTTTGACTACCCTAAGGAGTGGACGTATAGTAGACAATAGGATTGGGGAGGATAACAATAAGGAAGGTAAAGAAGAGGATAGAAATGTGTCAAATGAAAATCTAAAACCTTCTTCTTCTTCTTCAGCTAGTCCACCTTCTGCCAAAACTCATATCCCAAAGGCCCCATTTCCTAAAGCTCTTAATTCACCCTCTTCCTTTGGCAAAAAGGAAACTTCACTAGAGGAGATGATGGAGGTTTTCAAACAAGTCAAAATCAATCACCCGCTTCTTGATGCTATTAGACAAGTTTCCTCCTATGCCAAATTTCTTAAAGACCTTTGTACCCAAAAGCGAAAATCTAGGACACATGTGCCTAAAAAAGTCTTCCTAACTGAGCAAGTGAGTTCTATTCTCCAACACAACACCCCTCCAAAATTTAAAGATCCTGGTGCTCCCACCATCTCCTGTGTCTTAGGAAATAATTTCATTGATCGAGCACTCTTAGATCTAGGGGCAAGTGTCAACCTTTTACCTTACTCAGTTTATGAGAAACTTGGGTTAGGTGAGTTTAAACCAACCTCGGTATTCCTTCAATTGGCTGATCGATCTGTAAAAATACCACGAGGAATAATTGAAGATGTTCTTGTCAAGGTAGACAAATTCTATTTTCCAGTAAATTTTATCGTCCTTGATATGGAACATGAGCCTAATCCTAAGAAACAAATCCCCGTGATCCTTGGACGCCCCTTTTTAGCTACAGCCAATGCGAGTATAAATTGTAGAACTGGGGTGATGAATATATCCTTTGGGAATATGAAGGTCAAGTTAAATATATTTCGTGCCTCTGATCAACCTGCAAAAGAAGTTGAGTGCTTCCTAATAGACAAAATGGACGATTTTGTAGAAGAAACCCTTCCCTATATTTTGGCAGATAACCATCTGAAAACATACTTGGCCCATTTTGACTTTGATATAGACAAGGCCATAGAAGCAGTCAACTTCCTGCCCAACAATCAGTCTTCCACAAATTTTCTTTCTTGGAGAACCCCGCATGAACCCGGTATGATTTGATAAGGATGCACTGCGTCTGGCTGAAGACGTTAAACTTAGCGCTTGTTGGGAGGCAACCCAATTCTTGTAGGTTATTTTTGCATATTTTCTTGTCGCATTTTTGTTATTTTCTTAACAAGATCCCTCATATTACTGATGCAACTACGGTAAAATGCTTCTATCCTCCATATGCATCATATTTTCGTCCAAAATAAAATATATATATAAAAAAATAAAAATAATAATATAATATTCAAAAAAAAAACATTGAGGACAATGTCTGATCTAGGTTGGGGGGTATAGGTTTCAAATTTTTGAAGGAATTTTTCGCATTTTCATATTTTTGAGTGAATTTCAAAAAAAAAAATCTAATTTCTATGCCTTAGTGCTGAAATGATAATCACATAAAGTATATAAAATCTAAAAAAGCCTAATGACTAGTCAGGAGTAAGACAATTTGAGTTCTTTTTATTAAAAGTTCTTTTAGCGAGTTGTAAGATAATTTTTACTTTGGAATTTCACAACACACATGGCCTGCACTTCTAAGGGTTAGGTTCAACATTATGTTGTTAAGTTTGGTAGCAACCTTGAGTCCTGATGAATCATTCCTATCTAATTCACTATTATCCAATGTTTAAAAAAAAAGAAAAAAAAAAGAAAAAAAAAAGAGAAGAAGTGAATTTAGTCAGGTACATCGAAAAGGGCTACCTATTGTCAAAGCCGTCGTTGTAAAAAATAGAGAAAGAGAAAATAATATTGACCTTGAAAAAGGTGATAGTGTGAAAGCCGTCGTTGTAAAATTCGAGTAAACTGGAATATTACAGATAAAGCCCATGAGGTATTAAAGTAAATATCCATAATTCTCGAAATCCTGCAAGATAGGATGATTTTGAATCAGTGATTAGGTCTTATACGATCAATTCTTGGAAACTACTAGCTTTAGCAGTATTTTGGGAAATCTAAAGCCTTAGCTTGTGTATGGTTCAGATATCACTGAGCACCCAAGTATAAATATGCCTTACAACTCTCTAACAGAAATTTAATGACTTCAACTTAAGTTGCATACTGACCTAAGATTTGGGCTGACTTAGTAATTAAAACTTTGTGTGCTTTTGAAGTTATTGGCACTTATGCATTTAAAATTAGATTTTAATAAAATAAATTAGAGACCACAGTTTGTGGGTATCTGAGCCGAAAACCCTCACGAAACAAAACTCATCCACTAGGGCCACCTAGGGTTTTAAAGCCTTATTGCATATGGTAAATGCAATCGCTATTTCTGCGAAAGTGAGTTAGTTTTTATTTTGCTCGAGGACTAGCAAAATATAGGTTAGGGGGTGTGATAAGTGCTAAATAATGTATAAACTAATATCTTATTCATAGCACTTATCATTATTTTAATTCATATATTTTGTGAATTTAACATAAAAAAAATGTTACCTTCATTATTGCATTCTAATAAATTATTAAAGGTAATTCATGTTTTACTTATTTATTTACTGATTGAGTCTAATGTATGCAGGTTTTACTTACCAAACCTCCCAGCTCCTCCATTTCCAGCGGAACAAATCCTATCCCGTGATCCCATGCTTCCGATTCTTCTTCCCAAACTTCACCGAAACAGAACACACAGCCAATGGATTAGATCTCCTCCCATCCGCGTGCACATCCATTCCGTGATCATCTCCCAGCCGCGATCAGCCTCCATCGACCACAGATCATCCCAATCTTCTGCCGGATAAGCTCGAGACCCATCTGCCAACCAACCCCGGCTCACGAATCCATTGGTTTCTTCCTCCCGTTCGGAATTGACTTCATCCACGGATCAGTTCACCTCCCCTGTTCCGCTTATCCCTTCCCTTCCGGATGAGAACCAGGAACCATACTTCATCCGGATTTGCTCCCAGCGTCTTCAACGTCCGTTTTCTTCCTCCGAGATCTTCTCACACACCCACAGCCAAATGATCCCAACTAGATTCCGCTAGCTCCCAGCCTTCCTATCATCATCCAAGCCTCATCCTCTTCTCCGAATAACATCCAATATACGTCCCAGATTCCGTTCAGAATCCTAACTCCCACGTCTCTGCATTCATTCTTATTCTTCCCAGCCGAATCAATTCAGTTCATCCGACGTTCTCCACTGAACAAACTTCCGGCTCATCTTATCTTCATCCACGGATAAACTTTCCTTCCCAGCCGTATCCAATCTCTCATCACCCGCGATGGATTCTTCCCGAGCCGATCCACAGCTTCAAGCCAACAAATGCATCCTCCCCTGTTTCAAATAGAGTATCGTCCTTATTCAGCAACCACATAAGATTTCCAACGTCCACGCGCCAGCCTTCCTCCCGTCCGCGTGGAGCCATCTCTCCTCACATCTCGTTCAACCAAACTTCCAGCTGCCCATCGGTGGATCAAATCCCCTGCATCTGCAACAATCCGGTCTTCAACAGCTGCATCATCAGCATCCCATTCGAATCATCCGCGATTCAAGGGATCAGCTCTCCAACTTCCTCGGCTTCATCCTCTCAAGCTTCACGGCATCCAAGATGATCCTCCCATTCGGAAGAGCCACGAAACAGAAGAGAGAGAGGGGATGCCGAGCCTATAAAAGGAAGAGTTCTTCTCTTCAGCCGGGGCATCTCTTCTCGGGTGGAGTTCCCACGAGAATAAAAGGGGAGAGAGAACTTTTGGTATTTCGGGAATGAATTTCCATAGAAGTTCAAGAGGGAAAAGAAGCCGGCGGAAGGAAGAGATGAAAGCCTGCTGCTGTGCTGCTACCATCCACCACTCCATGGAAGGCTGATCTCCTCACTAGGGCTGGATGCAGCCCTAACAAAGGGACACGGGTTTTATATTTTATTTTATATTCTTGGGGTTGTATGAACTTATTGTTTTTAATGGATATCTTCTTTTGGATCATATTTAATTTCTGTGATTTTAAATGTGAAGTTTGTACAACTGTTCTTCATGATCATTGAAGTAAAAATAAGATAGTCCATGCTTAGGAAAGATGCGATGTGCTGCCACCTTAGATTAGGGTAGACATTTCATGCCAACTGAAGATGGATTATGCTTAAATTACTTCTGTGAAATTTTATTCGAATGCTTATTAGGCTTGTAGCCAATTTGCATAATAATCCAAGAATAAATTAAAAATATAATTAATCCTTGTTCCGATGTTAGTGGTGAATTCCTTGCCCTACGTTCCCCCAAACTGATCGTTTTAATTGCATTTCTTATCAAATTACTTAGTTTAATAGTTTTCACAAATTCTCTTTTTCAAATATTTTTATTTTTAAAGAAAAACAACTATACCCCAATCTCTGTGGATCGATACCCGTAATCACTATCCTACCAGATACGTGCTATTGCGTGGTCTTTAAAGTTGACTATCAGCTGGTTCGGAAGTAGTGGGTAGGCTGGGATCTAGGGTGAATCCGTAGATGAGGAGAGGATGAGGATGCTAGATTCGGCTGGGAGGATGTTGTTCCGAAACAGGGGAAGATTCAGGACGTGGCCGACTTGTGATGTGAGGAAGAACATTCGGGATTCGGAAGTGATGAAGCTGAGACGGCTGGCAGCTAGAAAGAAATCTGGGAGATTTGGAAGCAGGGGAGATGAGCAAGATGCGCAAGCAAAGATCATGGGAATCGGCTGGTAGTGATTCCGGAACAGAGGAATTCGTAGATGCTGGGAGTTAAGATTGGATCCTGAGTTCGGTGGGAACAGGGGATTCAGATAAGGAAGCAAAGCTGGATTTGTGAGCGTGGATATGGATGAAACGAATCTGGAAGAAAAGGATCATGGGATAAGCTTTCTTCCGACTGGGAGGAGATCTTTGGATGCCGTGTTTGCTGGTCCGTGAGGTTTGGGAGGATGAAGTCGCATCATGGAATGAATGCGGTTGCTGGGTTCATGCAGACGGAAGGGAAGATGAAGTTGAGGAGGGATTTGCGGACGGTGGGACTTGATGGATGCTGAAAGGGATGAAGGCGGGACGAGCTGGGGGATGGGATTTGAGTTTATCCCGTGAAGATGGAGGGAACGGCTGGAAGTGAAGACTATTGTGAAGACACGATGGGAAGAGGATGAGGATGCTGGGACGTTGGGGATTTCATGAGATCAAGCCGGAAGAGAAGAATCTATTCTTTGGACATGGGAGGGAAGGATTTAAGGAGGAAGAGAATCACGAAGAAGATGGGATTGAGCTGGCTCTATTTTGAAGAAGAGGATAAGAGGATAAGCGCGGAATGGATGTGGATGAAGCTCACAGGCGTGAGGGATAATGTGAATGGCTGGGAAACGGAAGAGGCCAACGCTAGAATTCTTTAGGATCCGTGCGGCTAGAGATGATATATTTTGAGATCTTAGAGACAAATGATTGAAGGGATTCTATTATTTTTAAAGTTAAAACAGGAGAATTGGAACACGTAGAAAGAGAGTTGGAACGAGTGAGAAGAAATTTAGGTAAACTTGTAAAAAGTCAGGAATTAATAGGAAGCACTGGGTTTTAGAGAAGAGTTCTTGGAGTCGACTCTGGAGGATGTGAAATGATGTAGTGTCAGTTTAGGCTTTACCTAATTAAGCTTGACTCGACCTACATACATTAAGCTTAATCAGTAAATAAATAAGTAAAACTTGAATTACTTTTAATAATTTATTAAAATGCAATGATGAAGGTAACACAGTTTTTTAGTTGAATTTACAAAATATGTGAATTAAAATAATGATAAGTGCTATGAATAAGATATTAATTTGTACATTATTTAGCACTAATCAGAATTTCATATGCTTCGGTAGTGGGATCTATAATGTACGCCATAACATGTACTAGACCAAACGTGGCATACTCACTAGGAGTAGTGAGTAGATACCAGTCTGATCCAGGTAGCAACCACTGGAAGGTTGTAAAAATCATCCTTAAGTATTTGAGAAATACTAAGGACCAGTGACTTATCTATGGTGATTCTGACTTGAAACTTGAGGGTTATACTGATTCCAGTTTTCAGTCAGATCGAGATGATAGCAAGAGCGTGTTGGGTTATATCTTTACTCCTAAGGGTGGTGCTATCTGCTGAAAAAGTTCGAAGCTGCACAGAGTGGCAGATTCTACAGAAAATTGATACAAAAGAAAATCTGACTGACCCATTTATCAAAGTCATCGGCATCAAAGAGTTCAACGAATACAAGTCCAAGATGGGTACTAGATACTTTGCTGATTGGCATTAGGCTAAGTGGGAGTTGTTGGGATTTGTATCCTAAGTGTCAATCGTCAGTATATTGATGATTGAATTTTGTAAATGAATTGATAAATTAATAAAGTGTTATTTGGCATTATTCATCATTTCATTGTACATCTTCAAATGAACTCTTACATGATGAAGTCCTTAGGACTTATTTTATGATAAAGGAGGATTTATCTTCGAGTCCTTAAAACTGTTCGCGATCAAATGATATGTTGTTACTAGGACGACAGCATTATCGAGATTAAGTTGTTGTATTACATATACGTTGGTTGTCCTCTTAACCAAGGAGTGTGGAGACACTAATATGTCACACAGGTGAAGTGTAGGAGTACATTTCACTGAACATGACCAATTCCGGAACACTCTACTATTAAGAGATGTTCCGAGTGGATATAGGTATAAGTATCCCTCAGACCTGAGATCACCAAAGTGATTAGCAAGCAACTCACTGTACTTTGGTACCGGACTACCTGAATTTCTAATTTAGTGACGGAAGGTCACTGGGTGCAGTCAAGTACTTGCGTAGTCAGTTGTGAGTCAAGATGGAATTGACCCCTCCTGGAAATAGGAGATAATGTCTTGTGATTAATTTAGCAAAATCTTGGCCAGGGTAATCCCAGTGAGGAGCCACGGGATATCTAAAGTTAATCAAATAATGGATGTACTAATTATAGGATTGACAGTGAGCTTTAAGTCATCCTGGCATTAGGAGTCAAAGGGATAAATTATACGGTAACCATAGTCCAAGGGTTCTTGAATGTTGCTTTGCAATCATTCGGCCTATCGGGACGTCGGGTACCATTGCTAGATGGTCATTTCGATAGTACAAGAAGTTGTTCTTGTGCTACCGGCTTAGGTTCGAACCTATGGGGTCACACGCATAAAAGTTTCTAGATTGATCAAATGGCTGATTGATGATTAAGAATCATTCAAGGATAATTTGGTCAATTCGATTGACAAATTATCCTAAGCAAAAGTTGCATTAAAATAATTATTGAATTATTGAAGGATTAATTAGCAATTAGATTGATAATAAACTCAATTTGATTGAGTAATTGGGCTTAAGTTGAGCCAAATTGAATAGGATTCAATTTGGGCTGCATCAGGGTTTGACCTAATTGGATTAGGTTCAACCCAAGTAGATTGAGCTTGACCCAATTGATGGGACTTGACCCAATTGGATTGGGCTTGATCCAAATCAATTAGGAGACCTTATTTGATGAGGATTATGAGTCCAAATAATTAGAATTGGATAAGAAGAAGAATCCCTAAATTTTAGGAACTCATCCTTATCTTCTTGGAGAAGAATGACACCTTGATTTATCCCCAATATTAACCATTCCGCCTATCCTCTCTATTTTTAGCCAAAAATTGGTATAAGAAGAGAGAAGGCGTGGGGCTATATTTCCTATAAAAATGGCACCTCAAATCTTCCTAAAAAGATTTAGATGAATTTTCTAATTTGTAGGGATTGCATGGTACATGAAATAGGGTGGTTGCGGCTGAACTTTGGATGCATGAATTCCTATCTTTGATCCAAAATGCACAAAATTTGGATATATTTATCTCCTCTTAGCTGCCAAATAACCAAAATTTTTTGGAGATTTTATCAGCCAAATTAATTGGCTAAATTAGATGGGAGGCGTGGGGGGGTCTTTTGCCTATAAAAGACCCCCATGCCTAGGGTTCATCATATACAATATTTAGAGGTTTCAAAAAATTCTGAAAAAATTTCTTGAGGGCCTCCATCCCTTCTTCTCCTTCTTCCTCACGTCCATCCTCCATCTCCTTGAAGAATAATCAAAGGTTGAGTGTTTAGAAGGAGAAAGCTTCAGCCATTGCAACGTTCCTGCGCAAGCTAGCACTCCTACGGAAGACGATCTACCTAGGGCTTCGCGTGTACTTCTCATAGAGGCCATTCGTGTACGTGGCTGCGAAGTCAAGAATCAGATCCATAAGTTTCTTCCATCATAAAAGATATTAATTCTATATTAATCTTTTATTTTGGAGTCAGGATCTAGGTTCGATTCTCCGAGATTTTATCCTCCTTTGGGGCTCCTCACATAGGATTATGCCGGCTTACAATGCTGATTTCTAGATTTGATCTTGCAAGCATGCACGACTTAAATTGTTTGATTCAATTTTTTCGCCGTGTTTTTGAAACTTAAAAAGAACTACGTATGGCTTGATCCCCTTTATGAAGGGGCACGTAGGCAACCCGATTAGGTTCAGCCATGGTTAAAAAAAAAAAAATTCAGCATTCTTAACACCGAAGAACCTAGGATTCACTTTCAATTGTGTCCCAAAGCTAATTTTTTAATTGTAAGAAATTGGTGTATGTATATATTTTATTAAAATGAATAAAAATTTATTCTGACATTTTTCTATTCATCACAAGTGTTACATCTTCAAATTGAACTCCTATGTATTGTGATGCAGTCCTTAGGACTAATTTAGTGGATAAAGGAGGTTTTATCATTTAGTCCTTAAACCAGTTTGCGACCAAATGATGAGCTGTCAGTTGGACGATAGCTATGTCAAGTATAGGTCGTTGTGTGCCATTTAGTTGGTTATCCTCTTAAACCAAGGAGTGTGGAGACACTGTATAACATACAGGTGAGATATAGAAGTACATCGTCACTGAATAGTGACTCACCTGCGTAGCACTCCACTGTCGGAAGTTAGCTAGCAAAGCATATGGGCATAAGTACCCCTTAGATCTGAGACTGTCACGGTGACTTGCAAGCAACTCACTGTACTTAGGCACTGGACGACCTGAATTTCTAATTCAGGGATTGGAAGGATGCTGGGTGCAGTCAAGTGCTCGCGAAGTCTGTGTATGAGTCAAGATGGGATTGACCGCTCCAGATTATAGGAGTTGATGTCTCGCTGTATTTCAATTCAGTAAAATCTTGGCCAGGGTAAACCAAGTGATAGGTCACTTGATTTGATTATTTGAAATACACTATCGATGACCGGATCCAGAGCTGAGAAGGAGCTATTTTCAGTGGAGTCTCCAGGAGAATGAACGAATAGATGGAAGCCCGCTGTTGCGCTGCTGCTGTCGCCCACGACTCAATGGAAGGCTAATCTCCTCTCCAGGGCTGGATGCAGCCCTAGCAAAAGGATAAGGATTTTATATTTTTTTATTTCTATTCTTGGGGTTGTATGAACTTATTATTTTTAATGGATATCTTCTTTTATCTCCCATTTAATTTTTGTGATTTTAAATGTGGAGTTTATACAATTGTTTTTCATGATCACTAAGTAATATAAGATAGTTCATGCTTAAGGAAGATGTGGTGTGCTACCACCTTAGATTAGGGTAGACATTTCATGCCAACTAAAGATGGATTATTCCCAAATTGCTTTTGTAAATTTCTATTTAAATGCTTATTAGGCTTGTAGCCAATATGCATGTTAATCCAAGAATAAAATAAATTACATATAACCCTTATTCCGATGTTAGTGGTAAATTTCTTGCCCTAGGTTCCCCCAAACTGATATCATTTTAATTGCATTTCTCGTAAATTATTTAGTTCAATAGTCTTCCCAAACTTTTTTTTTAAATATTTTTTTAAGAAAATAACTGTACCCCAATCCCTGTGGATCGATACCCGTAATCACTATCCTACCAGATACGTGCTATTGCGTGGTCTTTAAAGTTGACTATCAATTTTTGGTGCTGTTGCCGGGGATTGCTAGCATAGTTGTTTTTCTTTTCATTAAAAAAAAACTTTCAAAAAAAAATATATATCTAAAATAAAATAAAAATATTTTTTATTTTTACTTTACTTATCTCCTTTTTCTCTCTTACTAATTTTTGATTTTTCTCTTTGCATTATTTAATCAGGAATCGAAGAGGAAGTCTGGGACGATCAAAAAGGGAACTGCTGAAAAAGGAATGCTGTAGAGGTTTGCCTAAAAATTAAAAAAATTGCTGGAGAAATTTTCTTTGGTAACCTCTAAACCTTTCATATTTAAATTGATTCCTAGTTTGCTTGAAATTTTGTGGTGATTGTTTGATTTTAATTTCAGTAAAAGTGTGAATGCATGCTTGATACACATACACCAATTAATCCGCAAATAGTAAGGGCAATCACCCTAACAAGATAAGAACTGGATTTTATCACTAGATTCTTGCCTAAATTAGGTGAATCAATTCTCACATAGCTATCACTTTAATTAAAATCAATTAGACGTTGGCCCTTAGGGACATTCGAGCTCAATAGGATGAAGATCACCAAAAGTTGCACCAATTTCGCTCTGTGGCTCAGTTGATGTCTAGGCAAGCTTTGTCCCAAGGAAGACAGTTCATCTGTTCGAGGCAAGTGGTTTTTAAGTGGGACCTTTGCAACGCATCGTGACCCCCCCACTTACCTGAGAGCTTATCTGGTCAACTCAGTTCATTAAACCGGATTGGAGGCTTAGGTGCCCTCTTCAAACTAGTTAGAAGCTGTCTAGTAATTTTATTGGTTCTTTTAATGCATGCTGGACTGCACTTGACTGATTAGAAGAATATTAGTGTATGCTAGGGTGTCGCTCCAGATCTCCTAAATTAGTACCTTTTGATTCTGAAATAGAGTGTTCTATTAGGGCCCTTCGAGCTGAAATCCGAACCATAGGATCTGCTCCACCTATCGAAATGGCTGAAGAACAACCCAAGCTGTTAAAGGAGTACTTTACTCCTTCCATTTATGCCTCTCCATCTTGTATTCGACTATCTGATACCACTGCTGCTGTACAGTTTGAGATTAAGTCTAGTGTCATCCAAATGCTTCCCTCTTTTTATGGACTCAACTATGAAGACCCATACAAACATTTAGATGAGTTCCTTGAGATCTGCACCACTGTCAAAATTCAGAACTTCACTGATGATGCTCTAAAACTTAGGTTGTTCCCTTTCTCTCTTAAGGATGGAGCTAAGCAGTGGCTCCATTCATTAGAAGCCAATTCCATTCTTTCATGGGCTCAAATGCAACATGAATTTCTAAAAAAATATTTTTTCATAGGAAGAATGAACCAATTTAGGCGTGCCATCATGAGCTTCTCCCAATCTGATGGAAAAGAATTTCATGAAATTTGGAAAAAATTTAGAGATTTACTCCGAAAATGCCCGCATCATCAAATACCCAAATGGCAACTAGTGCAATGCTTTTATGACGGGTTGTCTGAACGAAATCGTCAAATGATTGATGCTTCTTGTGGGGGAACTTTTATGCTTAAGAGTGAGCATGAGGCATGGCAGTTGTTTGAAAACCTCAATGAAAATTCCCTCCACCATGCCTCCTCCGCTTGTCAAGTACCCCCGAGTTCTCAAAGAAAAGGAACCATATATGAAGTTAGCCAGTCCATAGGTCTATCTGACAAAGTAGATGCACTATCCCGCAAGTTGGACCAGCTAATGTCTAAAGAACAACTTCCAAACTTTCCCCAAGCACAAGTGTGTGCTCTCTATTCTAGTCCGTCTCATACTGTTTTTGAGTGCCCTTCGGCAGCACAATTTTCTGAATTTGTGCAAGAACAAGTAAATGCTGCCCAAACGCAATCCCGACCCGGTAATGATCCACATTCTACCACTTACAACCCGGGATGGCACAACCATCCGAATTTCTCTTGGAAGCAGCAGACTCCCAACACCTCCCAGCCTTATTCCCAAAACTTTCTACCGTTCCAGAATGTTCATCCAAATCATCCTCCTACTCACTATTCACAATTTCAACATGTCCCTCCTCCACCACCCCAAAGAGATATGGCTTTTGAGCAAAAAGTTTTGACTGCCCTTTAAGGACTGGAAGCCAATACACAACTATTGCACTCCCATACCCAGTCTATTGCCAAATTAGAAACCCAGCTAGGGCAGCTAGCGAGTGCACTAAATAAAAGAGAGGAAGGCAAGCTTCCAAGCCAACCAGTGAGTAACCCGAGAGGGCAGTATATGGCTCAAGAGACTTACCTGAATGATGTTCACCATGAACAAGCTAATGACATGACTATCTTAAGAAGCGGACGCGTAGTAGACAATAAAGTTGGAGAAAAAGAACATAAAGAAAATGAAGACAGGAGTATGACTGTGCCTAAAGAGAACCCAAACTCGTCTTTGTCGCCATCTAGTTCAGTATCGACCACACCTTTTACACCAAAGGCTCCTTTCCCTCAGTGTCTGAATGCACCTTCTTTCTTTGGCAAGAAAGGAACTTCGTTGGAAGAAATAATGGAGGTATTCAAACAAGTCAAAATCAACCTCCCTCTCCTTGATGCCATAAAACAAGTTCCATCTTATGCCAAATTTCTCAAAGATCTTTGTACCTAAAAGCGAAAATCTAGGACACATGTGCCTAAAAAGGTCTTCCTAACTGAACAAGTGAGCTCCATCCTCCAGCACAAAACCCCTCCTAAGTTCAAAGATCCTGGTGTCCCTACCATCTCTTGTGTGGTAGGAGACAATTCTATTGATCGAGCACTATTAGATTTAGGGGCAAGTATTAATCTTCTTCCTTATTTAGTCTACGAGAAGTTTGGATTAGGTGAATTGAAGCCTACTTCGGTATCCCTGCAATTGGCTGATCGATCTGTTAAAATACCACGAGGAACAATTGAAGATGTCCTAGTCAAGGTAGATAAATTTTATTTTTCAGTTGATTTCATGGTCCTTGATATAGAACCTGTGTCGAACCTTAAAAAACAGATCCCTATGATTCTTGGTCGTCCCTTCCTAGCTACAGCCAATGCATGTATTAATTGTAGAACTGGGGTGATGGATATATCTTTTGGGAACATGAAAGTCAAACTGAATGTTTTCCACGCCTCCGATCAACCCGCAAGGGAAGATGAGTGCTTCCTAGTAGACAAAATGGACGATCTTGTAGAAGAAGCCCTTCCCTATATTCTGGCAGATGATCCTTTGGAAACATGTTTAGCCCATTTTGACATTGATAACTTTAATTTAAATAAGGCCATAGAAGAAGTCAATGTCCTACTTGACAATCCGTCTCCCACGAATTCTCATCCTTGGCGTATCCGATATGAACCTCTTCCTACCCTTTCTAGTACACCACAGTGCCCCTCCATCGAGTCCCCTCCTAAACTTGAGTTAAAGCCACTTCCGATAACTCTTAAGTATGCTTTTCTAGGACCCGAAGACACCCTACCTGTAATCATCGCGGCTGACCTATCTGACAAATAGGAGAGTCAACTTTTGAGCGTGCTAGGAGAACACAAACATGCAATTGGATGGTTCGTAACCGATCTGAAGGGGATTGATCCTTCCATTTGCATGCATCGAATTCTCCTAGAAGAAGATGCGAAACCTACCCGTGAAATGCAAAGGAGACTCAATCCTAACATGAAAGAGGTAGTCAAGAAAACAGTAGTGAAGTTGCTAGATGCCGGAATCATTTACCCTATCTCTGATAGCAACTGGGTGAGTCCGACTCAAGTAGTACCAAAGAAGTCGGACATTACTGTGGTTGAAAATGCAGAAGGAGAGTTGATGCCCACACGCACGACCACTAGCTGGCGTGTTTGCATTGACTATAGAAAGCTTAACTCCATGACTAGGAAGGACCATTTTTCTTTGCCTTTTTATTGACCAAATATTGGAAAGATTAGCCGGTCAGGTTTTCTATTGTTTCTTAGATAGTTATTCTGGATATAACCAAGTGGCCGTGTATCCCGATGATCAAGAGAAAACCACTTTCACATGTCCATTTGGGACATTTGCGTATAGAAGAATGCCATTTGGACTCTGCAATGCACCCACGACATTTCAACGATGCATGATGGCAATTTTTTCTGACATGGTAGAAAAATTTCTGGAAGTATTCATGGATGATTTTTCAGTTTTTGGCCCCTCATTTGATGATTGTCTCAGTAATTTAGCCCTGATTTTGAAAAGATGTAAGGAGACCAATCTAGTGCTGAGTTGGGAAAAGAGCCATTTCATGGTTCAAGAGGGTATAGTCTTGGGACACATTGTGTCCAAAAGGGGTATTGAGGTAGATAAAGCAAAAATTGATCTTATTTCTAATCTTCCTCCACCCAAATCTGTGAAACAAATCCGTTCTTTTCTTGGCCATGCTGATTTTTATCGTCGCTTCATTAAAGACTTCAGCAAAATCTCTAGGCCCTTGTGCAATCTTCTTGCCAAGGATACACCCTTTGTCTTTGATGAAGCATGTAAAGAGGCCTTTGAAAAACTTCGATCTAAATTGTCTACAGCACCTGTCATACAACCTCCCAATTGGACCCTTCCATTTGAACTTATGTGTGACACTTCTGACTATGCCATTGGGACGGTTTTAGGGCAACGGCTAGAGAAGTTACCTCATGTCATCTACTACGCTAGTAAGACACTCTCAGATGCGCAATTGAACTACACCACTACTGAGAAAGAATTACTAGCTGTAGTGTTTGCTTTGGACAAGTTTCGATCCTATCTCTTAGGATTCAAGGTTATTGTATTCCCTGATCATTCTGCTCTCCAGTACCTCCTTTCAAAGAAGGACATCAAGCCTCGTCTAATTCGATGGGATCCTGTTATTACAGAAATTTAATCTAGAAATTCGTGATAAGAAAGGTACCACAAATGTTGTAGCAGACCACTTGTCTAAAATCCTTCTCGAGCCTTCTCATAGCACTTCCCCACTTCATGACTCCTTTCCAGATGAACAATTGTTTGAAGTGCAACAAGAAAAAATACCATGGTTTGCCAACATAGTAAACTATCTTGCCATAGGACAAATTCTCGATCATTGGTCCAAGCAGGACAAGGATCGATTCTTTTCGCAAGTTAAGTTCTACTTTTAGGATGATCCCGATCTGTTCAAGTACTGTCCTGAAAAAGTAATCCATCGATGTGTGCCTGAATGTGAATATCAGAGTATTCTTGATTTTTGTCATACCCAAGCCTGCGGAGGACATTTTGGGGGTAGAAAAACTGCAGCTAAAGTCTTACAAAGTGGATTTTATTGGCCCTCATTGTTCAAAGATGCTCACAATTTTTGCCAGACTTGTGAGCGATGCCAGCGAATGGGTACAATCATCCGTAGAGATATGATGCCACTCAACCCCATTTTAATTATAGAAATTTTTGATGTCTGGGGTATTAACTTCATGGGTCCTTTTCCGCATTCTTTTGGTTTTGAGTACATGTTGGGAATCCGCCCATGCTGCTGATATTTCAAAAAATTCAGATGGCAGCGGAATCGGCATAAGCGGGATCGACGTTCATCGCATGAACGTTGTTTCATGAACCGTTCGTAGTTAGATAAGAATTAAAACTTTTAAATACATTAGAAGATCAGATCTTCACCTTGTGCGGGTAGATGATCACCGCAAACTGAAGTTCGTGGTCTAGGATGAAGGTTCGCTTGAAGCCGTTCAAGTGTCCGGCCTCTACGGATATCCACACGAAGCAGTGATCCGATCAAAGCTCTCTTGTCTTCCTGGGGTGCTAGCTCCCTTGCAAAGACTTCTTTTGATGGCTGATCTCCTCTCTTTCAATCAACCCTTGATTGTGCTTGAGAGGAGGAAGAGGAAGAAGGAACTCAAGGAAGAAGAACACAGCTTCTGCAGCCTTCTTTCTTTTCCCTGCGTTGGAAGAAGGATTGGAGGAAGAGGAGGCGGACAAGGCTCTCTTCTTTTCTCCTTCTTGTTGGCGGCTGAACCAAGGAAAGGGAGAGGGTGGCGGCAGCAAGGAGAGGAGGATTCAAGCTTAGGGCGTAGCCCCTTCTTTCACCTCCTTTTATAGCATCCAGGGCTCCTACAACTTAGGAGCCCTAGACTACTTTCCTAAGAGGGGGCGCCGGCCCCCTCTCTTCTCCCTTCTCCACATGGAAGGGGGGGGGGGCATATTCCCCTCCTCATGGTAAACCCTAATCCACATTAAGTAGGGTTTGAAATGCCCTAATGTGGTCAAGCCCTAATCCAATTAGGCTTAGCTCAAGGGTGAACCAATTAGGATCCAATCTAGGTAAGTCCTAATCCAATTAGAACTTAAATCAATTTTGACTCAATTGAACTCTTCAATTCTAATCCAATTAGGAGTTTTATTGATTCATTAGATTAATAATTAATTGTGACTTAAGAAACCCTAATCCAAATTAGGACATATTTAATTTTAGTCCTAATCCAATTAGGACTCTATTTGAATCCGAAGTCCTAATCCGATTAGGACTCTAGAAATCCTACTCCAAGTAGGAATCCAATTTTGATTCAAAACTCCTAATCTCATTAGGATTGCAGGAATCCTATTCCAAGTAGGAATCTCAGTCCTACTCCAATTAGGATTCCCAGTCCTAATCCAATTAGGACTCTAGGAATCCTACTCGAAGTAGGACTCTTATTTCAAGTCCAATTAATTAATTCCCTTTCCTTCTTCAACTTCTTATCAATCGAATTGATTAGTCGTGATTCATAATCACTTTTCAACCATCGGATCGGTCAATACTTCTAGTGTGTGTGACCCCATAGGTTCTATTCTGACTGGTAGTGAGATATATTGTGATCTCTATCACTATATCATTGAAAACTCCTTTCAATGGGTTGGAACGATTCCAACTCAACTCATTAGGGTTTATCGATCATCGAGATAATCCCTGTGAGTCCCACCATCCACCAGTGACACCTAGCAGCATGTAGTGGCTACCCAGCAGAATGGAATGATGAATCTCTAGGTGTAGTTAACGTGTGATACAGTCCTACTATCGTGGATCCCTACAGGACGAAGGTCATGGACAACTCGTCAAACCCCATCGTCTGTCATATGTCAAGATTTATTCGACTCGAGTTCGATAGTGGAAAACGTTTTCTCCACTTTATATTACTGCCCTGACCAAGGTCTTAGAACTCAGTCTAACAAATCACATAGGATCACTCCTCTTCTATCAAGGTCGATAGATTCCTTGTAGGTGCATACCCTACTCCTACAGTGAACCTACTGCAGCCAATCTACACTGCATGGACCCATATGGCTAGAGACCATGTATGTGTGCAGTCAAACTACAATAACCTCACTGTGAGTAGCCGAAGCACTGCAGGTCAAAGGACCAGTCACACTACTGCAACATCAAGTAAGTCACTGACGAGTGGATAGACATCCAAGTGACTTCTTGTCTTGGTCACGCTCAGTACTCTTATTCTCTAACAAGCACCTGCACTATCACTTCAGTATCCCCACACTGTGGACTCAAGTCTCGTCTATCCAGAAGGAAAGTGATCTGTGCACTGATCGGATCGATCACCGTCCTCGTGATGATCCATTGATCAGGAGCATTTAGAAATTAATCACCAATGATATATGGCTCAAATTCTCAACTCTTGAGAATATGCATCATCATCTTATTAATTTCTTGGACGATTCATAGACACATAGATAATATGAATGAAAAGATGCTTTTTATTTATTCAATAATAAATAGTCAAGTACAAAATTATGTCCCTAGAATTAACAATGTGTCAGCCAGATTGGCTTCTAGGGCATACTTCTAACAATCTCCCACTTGCACTAAAGCCAATCAGCCATAAACCTAAGCCCCATCTTCTCAAGATGCGCTTTAGTTTTTCTGCCGACTTAGCTGCTTAGTGAATGGGTCCGCCACATTTTCTGTGGAGTCTACTCTCTGATCCTCTACTTATTTTCTTTCGAGGTAGTCGCTTATTAGGTTAAACTGCCGCTCTATGTGCTTCGATTTCTGGTGAGACCTTTGGCTCCTTAGCTAGTGCTATGGTGCCTTTGTTATCGCAGTAGAGTGTTATGACATCTGATGACATTACACCTAACACTGCAATGAACTTTTTAAACCAAAAGATTTCCACTGCACCCTTAGAGACGGCTTAACATTCAGCTTCTAAGGTAGAATCTATAATGATCGGTTGTTTGGAACTCTTCCAATTTGCTGAACCACCATTGCACATATTCTGATGTAGACTTTCTATCATCAATATGTGTGCATCCTTCTACCTTCAACTCTGATCTTCTTCCAAAGACCAAGAACATGTCCTTAGTTCTTCTCAAGTACTTAAGACTGTTCTTCACAGCTATCCAGTGCTTTTTGCCGGATCTGATTGACATATGCTCGTGACATTCACAGCATGTACTATATCAAGTTATGTACATAGCATGGCATACATGAGGCTCCCTATTGCTGATGCATAGGGGATCTTGCTCATGCGTTGAATCTCTTCAGATGTGTTGGGGCACATCTTCTTGGAAAGATTAATTCCATGCCTTAGGGGTAAGCGACCCCTTTTAGAGTTTTCCATGCTGAACCTTTTCAACACTTCCTCTATGTACATCTTCTGTGATAGGCCAAGCATCCTTTTAGATCTATCTCTATAGACCTTTATTTCCAAAATATAGGATGCTTTCCCAAGGTCTTTTATGGAGAACCTTTTTGACAACCAGACCTTGACCGAGGTTAGCATGGGAATATCATTCCCTATCAGGAGGATGTCGTCCACGTACAGTACGAGAAATACGACCGCGCTCCCACTAACCCTTTTGTAAACACACGGTTCCTCTTCGTTTTTGATGAAATCAAACGTTTTGATTGCGCCATTGAAACGAGTGTTCCAACTCCGAGATGCTTGCTTTAGTCCATAGATGGACCTTTGTAGCTTGTAGACCTTGTGATCTCCATCACTGGAAGTGAAACCCAAAGGCTGTTCCATATAGATATCTTCATCAAGATATCCATTCAGGAAAGCAGTTTTTACATCCATCTGCCAGATTTCATAATCATGAAATGCTGTGTGGAGTGATTGATTAAAACCCCTATTTAATTTTGATGAGCTCAAAGCATTTGAGTATATCTTATGTTTACTAATGAATTCAATTAAGTGTTTCAGTGAAAATCGTGTCTAAGTGTTTCTAGATTTGGTTCAAGATATTTTGGATAAGGTATGAAGTCAGTTTGAACCAAAGTCTGAGACTCGAGTCGACTCCAGGATATTACGAGTCGACTCCAAGCGTATCAGAATCACTGGCACGGGCTCGAGTCGACTCCAGACCAGTACGATTCGACTCCGACTGAGGACAGACAGACGAACAGAAAGCATCAACTTAAAATCTGTCAGCGAGTCGACTCCTGAAGTGCGCGAGTCGACTCCGATGCTTACCGAGTCGACTCCGGAGTAATATGAGTCGACTCCAAGAAGCTACAGACAGAAAAGTCAGAGAGCGTTATTTCGACCCTGAGATTCAAGTCGACTCTGATGGTTGGCAGGTCGACTCCAAAGAAAGCGAGAGTCGACTCTCAGTGGTACACAAAGAAAAAGTCAGAGAGGAGTTTTCGGACTCTGAGATTCGAGTCGACTCCCGCAATACACGAGTCGACTCCAAGGCAGCGCTCCACCAAAAAGACAGAAGGCCAAGTTTCGGAAACTGAGAGCTGAGTCGACTCTAGAGAAGTTCGAGTCGACTCCAAGACTAGACGAGCCAAAAGACAGAAGATCGGAAGTTCGGGCTCTAAGCGCCGAGTCGACTCCCAGGATTATCGAGTCGACTCGAGTGGGCCAAGTTGAAAATTGGCTTCGTGGATTTCATGAGATGAGCCGACTCCGAAAATGCCAAGTCAGCTCCAGAAGTTGGCGAGTCGACTCCGGGTCAAGACGAGTCGACTCCCAGTCGAAGAGGCCACTTTAATTCAAATCCGGAACAGTTGCCGAGTCGACTCCAGAAAAGCATGAGTCGACTCCCGCTACAGCCGAGTCGACTCCTGATCGCGCGAGTCGACTCCGACCCCCCAACGGACATATTGTCAGGTTGTGCAGAGTGTGCAGAACGGGCAGAAAAAGGTGTCTAACGGCTAGTTTCCGTAGGGGATGGTTTAAATAGCCACAGAGGACTGTAGCAAGGTAGAGAAGCACCATTCCATTCAAAGAGATCAAGCTTTCATTCTCTGCAAGTTGGTTTTCAACGAAAAGAGGGAAGAGCGGCATTATCTCCATCCAACTTCCTCTTCCTAGCATTTAAAGAAGCCTCCTCCTGTATTCAAGTCGACCAGACATTCAAGAGGAGACCTGAAGCTCAAGAAGCCCTACTCAACTCCAACTCAAACGTGTTTGAGGACTTCTAACCTCTCTTCAGTTTATATTGTTATTTATCTGCTTTTGAGAAGCTTTGTTTTCTGTTTGTCCCTTTTATTTACATCTTGTCTTTGCTTGGTTCAATCGGGGGATTGAATCAAGGGTGTAGAGGTTGGTTGGTGAGCCGAGTATAAAACCAACGTGTGTAAGGGTTTGATTGTGATCCCGGAAAAACAATCGGGGTGGTTCTAGTCGGTGAGCCAGGGAAAACCGACCGAGTTCGTTGTGAGCTCGTAAAACAACAAGTTTGGTTGTGAGCTTGTAAAACAACCGGCTGTAATCCAAGGGGTTATAGTGAATTCCCAAGTGAGACTTGGGGAGTGGACGTAGGAGCAAGGGTTAGCTCCGAACCACTATAAAATATTGTGTTTGTGATTGATTGTCTCTCTCTATTTCTCTCATTTCATTCACAGCACATATAAACGAATCAATCATCACGCTAAAGCATTAATTAGTCATCCACAAACGTTTTAAATAGCTAAATTATTTTAAAACCCAATTCACCCCCCCCTCTTGGGTTGTCTATCTGGGCAACAAGTGGTATCAGAGCCTAAACTCTTCTACCTTAGAGTCAAAGATCAAAATGACAACCCCATTTGGATCTTCCCACATCGAGGGTCAGTCCACCCAAAGACCCCCTTTCTTTAATGGATCCGACTACTCATATTGGAAGGCTAGAATGAGAATATTTATCCAAGCCCAAGATTATGAGATGTGGACCATTATAGTGAATGGACCATACATCCCATCCATCTATGTAGAGGGTGTCAATGTACCCAAACTAGAAAAGGATTGGGATGACCATGACTTTAGGAAGGCACAACTCAATGCGAAAGCAATGAATGTGCTCTATTGTTCACTAGATAGGAATGAATTCAATAGAGTTTCTACTTGCAATTCTGCAAAAGAGATTTGGGATAGACTTGAAGTGACCCATGAGGGCACGAATCAAGTCAAAAAATCCAAAATAAATGTTCATAAGTATGAACTATTTAAAATGGATTCTAATGAATCAATCACATGCATGTTCACTAGGTTTACTGACATTGTCAATGGCCTAAAAAGCCTTGGCAAAAATTATACTAACAGTGATCTTGTCAGAAAAATTCTTCGCTGTCTACCAAGGTCATGGGAAGCCAAGGTGACGGCAATCCAAGAAGCTAAGGACTTGAACAAGCTTCCACTTGAAGAGCTCCTTGGATCCCTAATGACTCACGAGCTAACAATGAAGCAGCACAGCGAAGAAGAGTCCTCCCATAAGAAAAAGGTAATAGCTCTTAAATCTACATCATCTAACAAAGATCCGTCTTGCAGTAGCAGCAGTGAAGAAGAAGATCATGAGGGAGATGATGATGAGGCTCTCCTCGTGCGCAAGTTCAGAAAATTCATCAACAACAAGAAGTCCTATCATCAAAGGAGAGGCCCCTCAAATTCCTATCGGAAGGATAAAGATAAGGAAAGAGAAAATGAGGGGATTGGGTGTTATGAGTGCAAGAAACCGGGGCACATCTGAGCTGAGTGTCCCTTACTAAAGAAGGGGAGCAAATACAAGAAGAAGAAAGCTCTCGTCACCACCCTATCGGACTCCGACTCATCATCATCATCATCGGATGATGAACAAGAAGAAAAGGCCAATTTCTGCTTCATGGCCAATAAAAATGAGGTAACGTCCGAATCGCATCTAGATTTTACATTTGATGAATTGTATGATGCATTTAATGAACTAATAATTGAATATAAAGCCATAAATCTTAAGAATAAAGAGCTAAAGATAGCTAATCAATCATACCTACATAAATATGATAAATTAGTTAAGGATAAGGACTCTATCACCAAAGAAAATTTAGAACTTAAGACAAGCAATCAACTCTTAACTCAAAAGACTAATACCTTGAGTAAAGATAATGAAAAATTAACTAAGGAAATTTCAGAACTTAAAAACAATAAACAAATCTTAAACGAGAATCTCATAAAAGATTTAAACATTCTAAAAACCGAAAAACAAACTCTAACTAAAGAACTTGAAAAGTACAAACCTTTGGTTGAAAAGTTTACATATAGTTCTGAAAAATTGAATATGATACTTAATAGTCAACGAGCAGTATTTAATAGAGCGGGTTTAGGGTATAAACCAAAAAAACAAGCAAAAACTTCTTAGTAACTTCTTTGTTAAAGCTGGGGAAAGTAAAACTAAGAAAATAACCTGTTTTTGTTGTGGAACCTTAGGACATAAAGCAAATGTGTGCGATTATAGAAAAGGTAAAACTAAAAGAAAAATTAAAAGGGTATGGGTTCCAAAAGAAACCAACATGACTAACCATGAAGGACCCAAGAAAACTTGGGTACCTAAGATTATATGATCTACTTGTGTAGGAGTGTCTTGCAGCCAAGGTCAACAAAAATTGCTGGTACTTGGATAGTGGCTGCTCAAGACACATGACGGGTGACAAGGATCAATTCTTCACCCTTGAAGCTAAGAAGGGAGGTGCTGTGACTTTTGGAGATAACAACCAAGGTCACATCATTGGGGTATAGGTAAAGTACAAATTACCCCTTCTACTTTTATTGATAATGTTAGGTATGTTGACGGTCTTAAGCATAATTTATTAAGCATTAGTCAATTATGTAATAAAGATTATGATGTTATGTTTAAACCATCACTATGCATTGTAACAAATCCAAATGACAATAGTTTAGTTTTTAAAGGAATAAGACGTGGGAATGTGTATGTTGTAGATCTTGAGGATCTTGCCAAACACAACCCATGCTTAGTTGTTAATGAAACTAAGGACAATGATGCTAGTTGGCTATGGCACCGTAAGTTAGGTCATGCAAGCATGGACATAATATCTAAATTAGTTAAAAGAGATTCCGTGATAGGTTTGCCAAAACTAAGATTTGAAAAGAATAAAATATGTGAAGCTTGTCAATATGGCAAACAATCTAGGAACTCCTTTAAATCCATAAAATGTGTCTCTACTTCTAGACCTCTAGAATTATTACACATGGACCTATTCGGACCAACTAGAACAACAAGCCTAGGTGGAAATAAATATGGTCTAGTTATTGTAGATGATTATTCTAGATATACATGGGTCATGTTCTTAGCTCATAAGGATCAAGCATTTTCTGTTTTCAAGAAATTCCATAAAGAAGTAACCAATGCTAGAGATACCTCAGTAATAGCTATTAGAAGTGACCATGGTACCGAATTTGAAAATCATTTATTTGATGAGTTTTGTAGTAAAAAGGGAATAACACACAATTTTTCTGCACCTAGGACACCACAACAAAATGGAGTTGTGGAGAGGAAAAATAGAACTCTAGAAGAAATGGCTAGAACTATGTTATGTGAAGGTAACCTCCCTAAGTACTTTTGGGGAGAAGCCATTAATACTTCTTGTCATATATTAAATAGAGTTTTATTGAGACCCATTATAAAGAAAACACCTTATGAACTTTGGAAAAACAGAAAACCAAAGGTAAATTACTTTCATATTTTTGGATGTAGGTGTTTTGTTCATAATAATGGGAAAGATAATCTAGGTAAATTTGATTCTAAATCTGATGAGGGCATATTCTTAGGATATTCTACAACTAGCAAAGCCTATAGGGTCTTTAATAAAAGAACCTTAGTTATAGAAGAATCTATACATGTTGTATTTGATGATTCTAGTGACATTTCTTCTAGCAAGAGAGTTAATTTTGATGATGATGCTGAAATTCTTGAAGAAAAGATAGATGAGATGACATTACAAGATAACAATCAAAAATTAATTGAAGATGCATCATCAGGCCAAGAGACTATAGTAGATCATGGGCTAACTAAGGCTTGGAGGTATGCTCACGGGCATCCTAAGGAATTAATTCTAGATGATCCATCACAACCTGTTAGGACTAGAGCATCCCTTAGGAACTTAAATAACCATCTAGCCTTTGTTTCATATTTTGAGCCCAAACACATAGAAGAAGCCGAAAATGATGTAAATTGGATAAATGCAATGCAAGAAGAATTAAACCAATTTACTAGAAACAAAGTATGGAATCTAGTTGAAAGACCTTCTGAATATCCAATTATAGGTACCAAATGGATTTATAAAAATAAACTTGATGAAAATGGAATTGTAATAAGGAATAAGGCTAGACTAGTAGCAAAGGGCTATAATCAAGAAGAAGGTATAGATTTTGATGAAACCTTTGCTCCTGTAGCTAGACTTGAGGCTATTAGATTATTATTAGCATATGCATGCTCTAAGGACTTCAAATTATTTCAAATGGATGTAAAAAAGTGCATTCTTAAATGGGTATATTAATGAGGAGGTATATGTAGAACAACCTCCGGATTTTGAAAATCATCAATACCCCAATCATGTTTATAAATTGAACAAAGCACTTTATGGGTTGAAACAAGCACCTAGAGCATGGTATGAAAGGCTTAGCAAATTCCTATTAGAACATGAGTTCTCTAGGGGTAATGTAGATACAACACTATTTCTGAAAAAGCAAAACAAAGATATGTTGTTAGTGCAGATTTATGTTGATGATATCATTTTCGGTGCTACTAACAATCGCCTCTGCGAAGAATTGCTGATTTGATGCAGAGTGAATTTGAGATGAGCATGATGGGAGAGCTGAACTACTTCCTCGGGCTTCAAATCAAACAGTCCGAAGGAGGCATCTTCATCAATCAAGCCAAATATATCAAGGAGATGCTCAAGAAGTTTGATATGGAGGGAAACAAGTCAATCAGCACCCCCATGAGCTCATCATGTAAATTAGACCAAGATGAATCAGGTAAATCTGTAGATCAGAAACTATATAGAGGTATGATAGGATCTTTATTGTATCTTACTGCAAGTAGGCCTGATATCATGTTTAGTGTTTGCATGTGTGCAAGATATCAGTCTAATCCTAAGGAATCACATCTAATTGCAGTTAAGAGAATCTTTAAATACCTAATAGGAACTAAGAACATAGGTTTATGGTATTCTAAAGAATCTAGTCTGAACTTAATAGGATATACAGATTCAGACTTTGCTGGATGTAAACTTGATAGAAAAAGCACCAGCGGGTCATGTCAATTCCTAGGAGAAAACCTAATCTCATGGTTTAGCAAAAAACAAAACTCGGTTGCATTATCTACTGCTGAAGCTGAATATGTTGCAGCCGGGAGTTGTTGTGCTCAAATCTTATGGATCAAACAACAACTAGAAGATTATGGCATTAAACAAGATAAAATACCCATTAATTGTGATAATACAAGTGCCATTAATCTAACTAAAAATCCAATTCAGCATTCAAGAACTAAACATATTGAGATAAGACATCACTTCATAAGAGATCATGTACTGAATGGTGATGTGACACTACAATTTGTTTGCACTAATGATCAATTAGCTGACATTTTTACAAAACCCCTAAGTGAAGAGAGATTTAGTGTGCTAAGGAGGGGATTAGGAGTGATTGATCCATCATAGTGGTATTATCCACTAGATTCATTGATTTTGATGATTAGATTGTGATTAATATAGAGTTTCGTTTCAATGATCATCAAATCAGATCATAATTTAGTAATTTTTCCTCATTCGGCACGAATATAGCATGATTTTAAGGTGCGTGCCAGGGTTCGAGACGACTCGAGCATGTTTCAGAGTCGGCTCGTAAGGGGGAGTCGACTCGCGCATTCACTGGAGTCGACTCGAGAACGATGGCAGCAGAGGGGGAGTCGACTCGCATACAGTCGGGAGTCGACTCGAGGTCAATAGGCGCATAAGAAGAGTCGACTCGCGCATATTTTGGAGTCGACTCGAGGTCGAGTCGACTCGCGACTCAGTGGAGTCGACTCGCAGTCGGGATCCGACTTTTTAACCCTAACTTCATCGCTTAGAAAACATTTCTTTTCACCGCCGCCACTGTTCAAAACCCTAGAGTCGACTTGTAGATCGTCTCCGGCCGCCCCTAGGTCCTTTTTCCGTCGATTTTTCATCGCCCATTAGGTTTTCATCCCATTCTAGGTCAACCATGCCTCGCAAATCCGTTGTCTCAAGCCGGAAGAGGCCCCATTCCGCGACCGGTGCCGAGCGGCGTTCCAAGGCTCGGAACGACCCCGTGAGGCCACAACCTCCGGCTCGTTCCCCGCCGAGGGCGGTTCCCGCGAGGCCGTGCACCGGGAAGGTGGTCTCCACCGGGAGATACGTCGATTTCGACTATCTCTCCCGGGAGGGCTTCACCATAGGTGAGAGATTGCGTGTCCAGGGCTTAGAATATTTCCTTACGTTAGATCTCCCCACATACCCTGGATTAGTTAGAGAGTTTTACGGTACCGTCCATCGGGGAGATGGGGGTATAGAGGGCACGGTAGCCGGTGTCCCTTTGTTGATTTCGGAGGATATCATTGCCCACATCCTCCACCTTCCACAAGTAGGGGTGGCTCCCACACATCCCGAGGATAGGACTGAGGCCCTTACGGCCATTCTAGGATACCCACCTCAGTCCCCCTTAGATGAGGTGTCCGCTAGCTCACTTCCTGTTGAGGTGCGGATCCTCCTGAGCATCTTGTCTAGGTCCATCTTCCCGAAGACTGGCCGCTTCGATTTTGTTTCTGAGAGGGACCTCGCCCTTATGTTTTATATTCTTCAGGACACCCCAATCAACTTCCCCAAACTCATTTATAGGTATCTATGTGAGCCACTAGATAGACCTAGGCTCACCCTCCCCTATGGCATGTTGTTCACCCTTATCTTTAGGGAGGCCGAGCTCCCTATTCCTGAGGGAGAACCCTCTCGCGCATTGCGATGGACAGATCGCATGCGTCTGGGAACCCTACACAGGATGGGGTTTCGGAAGGTAGAGGGGACCTGGGTTAGGAAGTCTTCCACCTCCACACATACCACCAGACATTCCCCTAGTCCTGAGCCAGATTCTGACTATCCTGACTTTCCCTCCACTTCTGCTCCTACCACCTCAGCCGGACCCTCCTCCTCAGCTCCACCACCCATGGAGGTCCGGATCGCTCCTGAGCAGCTCCTGGAGTTGCGGCAGGAGATTGTCCGAGACCTGCGAGATGATCTGCTTCGGGAGCTCCGAGGTTCAGTGCCTGCTCCCACTCCTGCACCCACATCTTCTGAGTTGGTCCCTTCCTTGACAGCCGTGACTGACATGACGGCCCATGTACGGAAAGAGATCTACAATGTCCGGAGTTTGGTCCAGGCTCAGTTCTCCAGTATGAGTGAGGTCACGGGCATCACTCGGAAGATGCGCGATGACATCCGGAAGGACATAAGCACCACTACTCAGGGGGCCGAGCGCTTGTCGAATGTGCTCATCGACAAGTTGGACGCACTTCAGAAGTCGGTGACCGAGCTCGACACGATGCATAGCAGGGCCACCTCGGCCATCATCCGACAGCTAGAGCACGTCACCAATGCGGTCCAAGCACTTGCTGACCGCATGCCTCGGGGAGCCACATCCTCTTCGAGGAAGCCCTAGATATCGTTTTGTATTTTGACATGTATTGTTTTGCTTTACTTATTGTATTCTCAAATGTATTTACATACAATTCAATACAATGAGTAGACATGTTCTCTTCAATTCCTGTGCAATTTGATCTATGATTGATTGTGTGTACTGCTTACCTCCTTTTTGATACGATGACAAAAAGGGGGAGAAATACTTAAATACAAAAGGACTCAAATGAAAATTAAAGAAAATTAAAACATAATTTGTTCTTAGTGGATTTGGTACCTCGAGGCTCATTATCTCTCTGTTGGGGCTCCTAATGGAGTAATCTCCAGAATCTATTCAAGGGATATTCGGAGATTAGCTGAATCCAACTCAAGAACAAATTGACAGATTTTCCCTCTAAAAACCAAAAATTTAAAATCAAAAAATTCAATACATTAAAAGAAAATTCAGAGAATCAAATCATAAGTAGAATGCATATGTTGAGGGGGAGAATCTGAATGTTTTTAAGAAAGCTAAATCATTAAATATATATAAGCCAAACAATTGATTGCATGATATGAAGGCTTATATAATTCCAAATGAAAGGGGGAGCTTTAATTCCAAAATTTATTGCTTCACACCTTTCAAGCTTGGATATATTAAATTACCAGACATTTGAATTCATTTATGGATTTTATTTCCTTGTTTATTGAGCAATTCACTTTACATATACTCAAAGTTTTGTCATCATCAAAAAGGGGGAGATTGTGGAGTGATTGATTAAAACCCCTATTTGATTTTGATGAGCTCAAAGCATTTGAGTATATCTTATGTTTACTAATGAATTCAATTAAGTGTTTCAGTGAAAATCGTGTCTAAGTGTTTCTAGACTTGGTTCAAGATATTTTGGATAAGGTATGAAGTCAGTTTGAACCAAAGTCTGAGACTCGAGTCGACTCCAGGATATTACGAGTCGACTCCAAGCGTATCAGAATCACTGGCACGGGCTCGAGTCGACTCTAGACCAGTACGAGTCGACTCCGACTGAGAACAGACAGACGAACAGAAAGCATCAACTTAAAACCTGTCAGCGAGTCGACTCCTGAAGTGCGCGAGTCGACTCCGACGCTTACCGAGTCGACTCCGGAGTAATATGAGTCGACTCCAAGAAGCTACAGACAGAAAAGTCAGAGAGCGTTATTTCGACCCTGAGATTCGAGTCGACTCCTGTGGAACGCGAGTCGACTCCGATGGTTGGCAGGTCGACTCCAAAGAAAGCGAGAGTCGACTCTCAGTGGTACACAAAGAAAAAGTCAGAGAGGAGTTTTCGGACTCTGAGATTCGAGTCGACTCCCGCAATACACGAGTCGACTCCAAGGCAGCGCTCCACCAAAAAGACAGAAGGCCAAGTTTCGGAAACTGAGAGCCGAGTCGACTTCAGAGAAGTTCGAGTCGACTCCAAGACTGGACGAGCCAAAAGACAGAAGATCGGGAGTTCGGGCTCTGAGCGCCGAGTCGACTCCCAGGATTATCGAGTCGACTCGAGTGGGCCAAGTTGAAAATTGGCTCCGTGGATTTCATGAGATGAGCCGACTCCGAAAATGCCAAGTCAGCTCCAGAAGTTGGCGAGTCGACTCCGGGTCAAGACGAGTCGACTCCCAGTCGAAGAGGCCACTTTAATTCAAATCCGGAACAGTTGCCGAGTCGACTCCAGAAAAGCATGAGTCGACTCCCGCTACAGCCGAGTCGACTCCTGATCGCGCGAGTCGACTCCGACCCCCCAACGGACATATTGTCAGGTTGTGCAGAGTGTGCAGAACGAGCAGAAAAAGGTGTCTAACGTCTAGTTTCCGTGGGGGATGGTTTAAATAGCCACAGAGGACTGTAGCAAGGTAGAGAAGCACCATTCCATTCAAAGAGATCAAGCTTTCATTCTCTGCAAGTTGGTTTTCAACGAAAAGAGGGAAGAGCGGCATTAACTCCATCCAAGTTCCTCTTCCCAGCATTTAAAGAAGCCTCCTCCTGCATTCAAGTCGACCAGACATTCAAGAGGAGACCCGAAGCTCAAGAAGCCCTACTCAACTCCAACTCAAACGTGTTTGAGGGCTTCTAACCTCTCTTCAGTTTATATTGTTATTTATCTGCTTTTGAGAAGCTTTGTTTTCTGTTTGTCCCTTTTATTTACATCTTGTCTTTGCTTGGTTCAATCGGGGGATTGAATCAAGGGTATAGAGGTTGGTTGGTGAGCTGAGTGTAAAACCAACGTGTGTAAGGGTTTGATTGTGATCCCGGAAAAACAATCGGGGTGGTTCTAGTCGGTGAGCCAGGAAAAACCGACCGAGTTCGTTGTGAGCTCGTAAAACAACAAGTTTGGTTGTGAGCTTGTAAAACAACCGGCTGTAATCCAAGGGGTTATAGTGAATTCCCAAGTGAGACTTGGGGAGTGGACGTAGGAGCAAGGGTTAGCTCCGAACCACTATAAAACATTGTGTTTGTGATTGATTGTCTCTCTCTATTTCTCTCATTTCATTCACAGCACATATAAACGAATCAATCATCACGCTAAAGCATTAATTAGTCATCCACAAACGTTTTAAATAGCTAAATTATTTTAAAACCCAATTCACCCCCCCTCTTGGGTTGTCTATCTGGGCAACATGCTGCAATGGCAAGCAATGTTCGGATGGATTTTAGCATGGCTACAGGTGAAAAGGTCTCCTGATAGTCAATGCCTTCGCGTTGACTATACCCTTTCGCCACAAGCCTTGCCTTATAGGTCTCTACCTCTCCATCCGAACCTATTTTTCTTTTGTAGATCCATTTGCATCCAATAGGTACAATACCTTCTGGTGGGTCTATTAAGGTCCAGACTTGGTTGGAATGCATGGAGTCTAACTCTGACTTTATGGTTTTCAGCCATTTTTCAGAATCGATATCAGATATCGCCTCGTCGTAGGTTTTGGGATCCTGCGTGTGATCCCTATCTCCCACTAGGAAATTTCCTCGGTATCCTCTTCTAGTATACCTAAGTATCTATCGGGAGGATGGGAGACCCTACTTGATCTGCGAGGTGGTTGAGGGACATCGTGTACTGGCTCTGTATGAATGGGTTCGATAGGATCCATGACTCGTTGCTTTTCAGAGACTTTCTCTTCAAGCTCAATTTTCCTCCCACTGCCTCTATCAAGGATAAACTGGTTTTTTCAAGAAGATGGCATGACGGCTCACAAACACATTGTGATCCTCTGAGACGTAAAAATTGTATCCTAATGACTCTTTAGGATATCCTATGAAACGAGCACTTATGGTCCTAGCCTCTAGTTTGTCCGCCTGTAGTCTCTTGACGTGGGCCGGACATCTCCAAATCTTGAGATGACCAAGACTTTGTTTCTTACCATGCCATATCTCATACAGTGTGGTAGGAATGGATTTAGAGGGAACTCTATTCAACAAGTAAATAGCTGAAAATAGGGCATCTATCTAAAGAAACAAGGGTAAATCAGTGAAGCTCATCATGGACTGGACCATATCAATAGAGTCCGATTCCTCCTCTCTGACACTCCATTGAGCTGAGGTGTACCGGGAGGAGTCCATTATGAAACTATTCCATTCTCCTTGAGATAATCACGGAACTCTCTATTAAGGTATTCACTTCCTCGATCTGATCGAAGAACCTTAATGAGTTTTTGTGCTTATTTTTCTACTTCATATCTAAGCTTTTTGAACCTTTCAAAAGTTTCATATTTGTGTCTCATACACATATCCATACCGTGAGTAATCATCGGTAAATGAAGTAAAAAATTATAACCCCTAGCCTGCACATCGAATGGGCCACACACATTAGTGTGTACTAGGATAAGTATTTCAGTGGACCTCCCTGTGTCCTACAAAGGATAACTTGGCCATCTTTCCTTGAAGGCAGAATTCACAAATTAAATATGACTCGAAAGTCAATGAGCCCAAAAGCTCATGTTTCTCCAATTTGTTTATTCTGTCTTCTCCTATATGGCCAAGCCTGAGGTGCCACAAATACTTTAGATTTATCTCATTTTTGGATCTATTAGATCCTATGGTATTCACTGTTTGCTCAGATATATTCACAGATACATCCATATGTATGTGATAGAGACTGTCAATCATAAAACCATGTTGAATCAATTTATTTTTCAAATAAAAATCTTTCTGTGCTCAATAAAATACAAAAATTAAATTTCTGCTAGCAATAGGTAACAGTCCCTAAGTATCCTGAGCATATCTGACATACCTTCTGAAGGTGTATCACCCTTCATGTTCTTTATGCTTCCCATGTATGTAGGACAGTTCCTCTTCCAATGGCCGTCCATGATGCAATGGAAACACTTTTCCTTGCAATTGGCCTTTTTCTTGGAACTTCCTAACTTGATGTTTTCTTAGTCTTCTGCTTCTTCGCAGGCTTCTTCTTCTTTCAAATAGACTCTCTCTTGAAAGTAGAAACCAACTTGATAGCGAAAACGATGCTCCTTGAACTTCTTCAAGGTCCCTAAGTTAGTTACCAATTTATTCAACAATTCTATTTTGGTGCATACAATCTTGTTCATATGGTAATTTACTATAAACTGTTCATATGAAGCTAGAAGGAATTGTGGGATCAAATCCGTTTGCAATTCCTTGTGCATGGTCATGCCGAGCTTCTCAAGCTTCTTTAAGTCCTTTATCATGGTCAAACCATGAACATGGATAGACTGCCCATCGTGCATCTTTGCCTTGAAGAGCCTCTTGGACACTTCAAAATATGCTGCGCGACTCTGATCGCCATACAACTCTTGCAGGTGATTTAATATGTTCCTGGCAGTCTTCATGTTCTCATGCTGGCATTGTAATGCATTGGACATGGATGCCATTGTGCAGCACCTAATTTTATTGTCATTGTTCGTCCACTTAACAAGCGTCTTACGCTGATCAGTGATTGGACGGATTGGTAACACGGGGATTCCATGGTCTAGCATATACCCGAATTTCTCACAATTCAAAACTATTTTGAAATTTGCTGAGCCAATCTTTATAATTGGGTTTGGTCAAACGGTTGTTCTATAGGATATGATTTAAGAGTCTAGAAGCTGACTTTATAAT
Organism: Phoenix dactylifera; assembly: GCF_051530095.1. Taxonomy (NCBI): domain Eukaryota; kingdom Viridiplantae; phylum Streptophyta; class Magnoliopsida; order Arecales; family Arecaceae; genus Phoenix; species Phoenix dactylifera. The sequence continues at coordinate 12,447,662 of NC_143196.1, read as the reverse complement.
CCTCAGAGAGTAAAGATTCTAGTTAGACTTTTGTACTTGATCCTCATCTGTTCTAAGGTCTTTTAGAACAAATAGAACTCCCACTATTTTCTCGAATTCCTCACACTCCCCTGGTAGGAAAACGGAAATCCCACACGACTAAGGTTTCTAGTGGGTACTGCGGTCCCACCGATTTACATGCCACCTCACCTAACAGTTATTGGTGACACATAGATTGATGAATGTACAATTCTTGTACAATGCTTCTCAAGCATGTTGCAGTGTAACTTGGTCTCTAAGCCATGAAGACCTCACCTAACAGTTATTGGTCCCATTTCTTAGTTAAGTCAGACCCACCGTATAACCGTAGGAATAAAGTCGTCATTGGGTCCTCACCTAACAGTTATTGGTGTCCAACCCCACCTTTACCCTACAACATCTCATGTCTATAGAGAGGTCCAGCCCCCCGATGCAACTTGACCACTGTGTCCAGCCGAGACAAATCAACATCAGAAAGACCTTAGCAGCTCTACTACAGTGGAAGACCTATTGACTTAATATTGGTTAATCAGGTCTTAGTGTTTGCAACTTGAGCCCTTCATAAGAGGTAATCGAACAATTGGCCAGGTAAGCAGGTGGGAGGCTCCCCTTACTCAGAGAGTAAGGTCCTAATTAAGTAACCACCTTTCATGCTTTCCTAGACACCAATTAGATCAATTAATCTAATATGACTTGCTCATGTCGGTTCACTCTTGACTTGATTGAGGAGGTTTTGATTTAGGTCTCAATTGGGTTTGCTACATCACATGTAAACCTATCTATCCGACTCACATTCACATCACATGCAAACGGCACATTGCAGGTAGTTATAATCGCAGCAATAATTAAAGCTAAACTTTAAATAGGTGATGATCATGGATTCTAGTTAGGTCGTATTACAAATACATGCACGTCAATCGATCAACTGGTCTTCAACTCTTGAATTGGTTCCAAGCCTCCTTGATCCGATCCTTGATCAACTCTTGATCCAATCGCCATCAACCGCTTAGACCCCTGTTCATCTCATGCCTTGTCTTCAACTTGATCGTTGACGTACATCACATCACAGAAATACAACCAAATATAAAATAAAAATAAAAATAAATTACATCTCCTTTTAGGAGGCACGCAGGCCTCTCAAAACATCAAATAAGATGCATGCAAGCATCTGAAAAATTACATGACATTGCAGATCACATCGCAGGTCATTACATTTGATACCAAAAGGGTTTGAATTCTATGATCATCACCATATGCAACAATTATAATTTTCAGATCTGAAAACTAACTGATTATATCATGATATAGGTTGCTGATCATGCTAATCATGATTCTAAACTTTGTAATCTTATTAACAATGCAATTAGAATCATCATTTTATCACATAAAAATCAGCATGCAAAAATCGGCACCCCTGAAAAATCTGCATGCAGAAATTTTCAGCATGCATGATCATTTAATTTTCAGATCTAATAAGCCTTTAGACAATTAATTCTTACCTTAATCTACGAAGCCTAGGCTCTGATACTACTGTTGGGAACCCGCCCATGCCGCTGATATTTCAAAAAATTCAGATGGCAGTGGAATCGGCATAAGCGGGATCGACGTTCATCGCATGAACGTTGTTTCATGAACCGTTCGTAGTTAGATAAGAATTAAAACTTTTAAATACATTAGAAGATCAGATCTTCACCTTGTGCGGGTAGATGATCACCGCAAACTGAAGTTCGTGGTCTAGGATGAAGGTTCGCTTGAAGCCGTTCAAGTGTCCGGCCTCTACGGGTATCCACACGAAGCAGTGATCCGATCAAAGCTCTCTTGTCTTCCCGGGGTGCTAGCTCCCTTGCAAAGACTTCTTTTGATGGCTGATCTCCTCTCTTTCAATCAACCCTTGATTGTGCTTGAGAGGAGGAAGAGGAAGAAGGAACTCAAGGAAGAAGAACACAGCTTCTGCAGCCTTCTTTCTTTTCCCTGCGTTGGAAGAAGGATTGGAGGAAGAGGAGGCGGACAAGGCTCTCTTCTTTTCTCCTTCTTGTTGGCGGCTGAACCAAGGAAAGGGAGAGGGTGGCGGCAGCAAGGAGAGGAGGATTCAAGCTTAGGGCGTAGCCCCTTCTTTCACCTCCTTTTATAGCATCCAGGGCTCCTACAACTTAGGAGCCCTAGACTACTTTCCTAAGAGGGGGCGCCGGCCCCCTCTCTTCTCCCTTCTCCACATGGAAGGGGGGGGGGGCATATTCCCCTCCTCATGGTAAACCCTAATCCACATTAAGTAGGGTTTGAAATGCCCTAATGTGGTCAAGCCCTAATCCAATTAGGCTTAGCTCAAGGGTGAACCAATTAGGATCCAATCTAGGTAAGTCCTAATCCAATTAGAACTTAAATCAATTTTGACTCAATTGAACTCTTCAATCCTAATCCAATTAGGAGTCTTATTGATTCATTAGATTAATAATTAATTGTGACATAAGAAACCCTAATCCAAATTAGGACATATTTAATTTTAGTTCTAATCCAATTAGGACTCTATTTGAATCCAAAGTTCTAATCCGATTAGGACTCTAGGAATCCTACTCCAAGTAGGAATCTGTTGCTGGTGGTCCAAACCGAGAACGATTGGCACAGCGGTGTGAACGGGGTTCCCTTTGAGTTGCTTTGGTTGCGCTCCGCCCTCCGCCGTGAAACCTGCAAGCAAGCCTCGCACCACCACCGGGGTAGTGGGGGCCCTCCGACGATCAAGTCAGAGGAGATCGAAGGAGAAGGAGAAGGAGAAGGTAGCAGGTGAGATGATACTCTGGAAGATATATCTTACCCTGCCCCTTCCCCCCCAGCCTCATATATATCAGGCTGGGGGGTTTTTCCGAGGATTCGTCATCGTGTGGCACGATGGGGCTGCCACTGACATGGCCGTTACAGGGCGTCGTGGGGCAGCGCTGGGTACAGCCATGGCAGGGCATAGTGGAGCTCCGCTTTGTACGGCTGGTACAGGGGATCGTGGGACAGCGCCGGATACGGCCGTTGCAGGGAATAGTGGAGCAGGGGGCCGCGGCGTGCCTCAGAGGAACGGTCTGTTGTTGTCGAGAGATTGCCGACTCGGGGTCGGATTGCTGGATCAAGGGGCAGCCGACTCGGGGTCGGGCTGCGGAGCTGAAGATATCCGACCCGAGGTCGGATTGCTGGATCAAGGGGCAGCCGACTCGGGGTCGGGCTGCGGAGCCGAAGATATCCGACCCGAGGTCGGATTGCTGGATCAAGGGGCAGCCGTAGTCTTCCTGGGCGCACGTGCCGGTCACGTAGGGCATGGTGGCTAAGTTCCCCTGTAACAGTAGCCCCCCACTTCCGAGCCTGGAACCAGGAGGGGAACGGGTGAAGGGAGTGATGCTTCGAGATTGCCGCCATCCCTCGGAAAGGCGCGCGCTCTCCGAGCTCCCCGCCCCCCTTTTTTTTTTATGGCGTATGGCGGTTGTCGCTGATCTGGCGGTCTGCAGATTTCGGCGGACATCCTTCCTCTTTTTAACTCTTGGTAGCGTCTCGCCGACTCCTGACTCTTGAAGTTCCTCCGGCACTAGGCCAGGCATCCGAGGGTTAGGCCTCAGGAGATCCTTCCGGCGCTAGGCCAGGCATCCGAGGGTTAGGCCTCAGGAAATTCTTCCGGCGCTAGGCCAGGCATCCGAGGGTTAGGCCTCAGGAAATTCTTCCGGCGCTAGGCCAGGCATCCGAGGGTTAGGCCTCAGGAAATTCTTCCGGCGCTAGGCCAGGCATCCGAGGGTTAGGCCTCAGGAAATTCTTCCGGCGCTAGGCCAGGCATCCGAGGGTTAGGCCTCAGGAAATTCTTCCGACGCTAGGCGGAAGAAATTCCACTCATTGGTCGGCCAAGGCTGGCGCAAGCCGAGGCGACCGGTCGGGGCTTCAGGTTAGTCTGCACCCGGGATGATCATCGGGTTTACCTGGCATCCGAGGACTGAGCCTTGGGAAATTCCGCTCGTTGGTCGGCCAAGGCTGGCGCAAGCCGAGGCCACCGGTCGGGGCTTCAGGCTAGTCTGCTCCCGGGATGATCATCGGGTTAGCCTGGCATCCGAGGGCCGAGCCTCGGAGAATTCCGCTCGTTGGTCGGCCAAGGCTGGCGCAAGCCGAGGCGACCGGTCGGGGCTTCAGGCTAGTCTGCTCCCGGGATGATCATCGGGTTAGCCTAGCATCCGAGGACTGAGCCTTGGGGAATTCCGCTCGTTGGTCGGCCAAGGCTGGCGCAAGCCGAGGCGACCGGTCGGGGCTTCAGGCTAGTCTGCTCCCGGGATGATCATCGGGTTAGTCTGGCATCCGAGGGCCGAGCCTCGGGGAATTCCGCTCGTTGGTCGGCCAAGGCTGGCGCTAGCCGAGGCGACCGGTCGGGGCTTCAGGCTAGTCTGCTCCCGGGATGATCATCGGGTTAGCCTGGCATCCGAGGGCCGAGCCTCGGGGAATTCCGCTCGTTGGTCGGCCAAGGCTTGCGCAAGCCAAGGCGACCGGTCGGGGCTTCAGGCTAGTCTGCTCCCGGGATGATCATCGGGTTAGCCTGGCATCCGAGGGCCGAGCCTCGGGGAATTCCGCTCGTTGGTCGGCCAAGGCTGGCGCAAGCCGAGGCGACCGGTCGGGGCTTCAGGCTAGTCTGCTCTCGGGATGATCATCGGGTTAGCCTGGCATCCGAGGGCCGAGCCTCGGAAAATTCCGCTCGTTGGTCGGCCAAGGCTGGCGCAAGCCGAGGCGACCGGTCGGGGCTTCAGGCTAGTCTGCTCCCGGGATGATCATCGGGTTAGCCTGGCATCCGAGGGCCGAGCCTCGGGAAATTTCGCTCGTTGGTCGGCCAAGGCTGGCGCAAGCCGAGGCGACCGGTCGGGGCTTCAGGCTAGTCTGCTCCCGGGATGATCATCGGGTTAGCCTGGCATCCGAGGGCCGAGCCTCGGGAAATTCCGCTCGTTAGTCGGCCAAGGCTGGTGCAAGCCGAGGCGACCGGTCGGGGCTTCAGGCTAGTCTGCTCCCGAGATGATCATCGGGTTAGCCTGGCATCCGAGGGCCGAGCCTCGGGGAATTCCGCTCGTTGGTCGGCCAAGGCTGGCGCAAGCCGAGGCGACCGGTCGGGGCTTCAGGCTAGTCTGCTCCCGGGATGATCATCGGGTTAGCCTGGCATCCGAGGGCCGAGCCTCGGGAAATTCCGCTCGTTGGTCGGCCAAGGCTGGCGCAAGCCGAGGCGACCGGTCGGGGCTTCAGGCTAGTCTGCTCCCGGGATGATCATCGGATTAGCCTGGCATCCGAGGGCCGAGCCTCGGAAAATTCCGCTCGTTGGTCGGCCAAGGCTGGCGCAAGCCGAGGCGACCGGTCGGGGCTTCAGGCTAGTCTGTTCCCGGGATGATCATCGGGTTAGCCTGGCATCCGAGGGCTGAGCCTCGGGAAATTCCGCTCGTTGGCCACGCGCCTGTCGCTTGCCGCTCGACGGAATTTCTCCGTGGCCAGCTACGATCGTGTTTCTCCTATTCTCCAAGCGTCGCCTGGGGAACACCAGAAGGGTATTAAATGCTAATTGAGGCGTTACCTGGGAAATCGGATCGCCAGTTGCTGCTTGCAAGGAGTGTCAGTTAAGCGGCCGCAATACGCGCGCTCTTCGAGGCGGATGCGGCCTGGGCGCGAGCGGAGATACGTGGGCCGTGGGATACACATCGCCCGGAGTGTCCTGCTTGAAGAATGCAATTAAGGAGAACGACGCTTAGGAGATCGTGGGAGGATACGCCTCGAGAGCTGGAACGGCTCCGGATTCGGTGCGCCCGCCTTTATTGGAGCCACCCGCATCGAAACGACCGAGGGGCCACAGTTTGGCTATAAATATAAGTGCAGGTGCGGTGGAGCCTCCCAAGCCGGAGCTATTCAGGTTGCCATGGATCGTGGACCTCCTCTCCGGCGTGTGGCTGGGAAACCCCTGCCGGAGGAACGGGAGGCGCGCCCCTCGCGACTTCCGCCAACTAGCCGTTTCATCTGGGATCAACAAGGAGGTTCTCTCCGGTGGAAATCCGCTCTAGGCGTTTCATCCGGGATCACATCCCCCCTCCTTTCAGCCCCGCCTCCCGATTGAGCTCTGCGCCAGACGCTTCATCCGGGATCGTGCCTCCTCGCGCTCTTCTCCCTTGTATTCCTTCCCTCCCCTTCTCCTGGGGGGACCGGAATATCCCTTGGAGGTGGCGTTCCTCTGGAGGCAGCGGGAACTTCTTCTGCGGCGGCTCCTCATCTTTTTCGTGAGGCGTCGATGGCGCCTCCGGGGGGAAGCACCCACGCCCGGTGGGATTGCAGTTGCTTCGGATGGAGGGTTCGGGATCCCAGATCTTCAGCTCCACGGAGTCTCCACCTCTTCCTTGTTTTCTTTACTCCCCAATTCCCCTCTGGGAATTCTTTGTAATCACACGAACACACCGTTGTAACCAGAAATTATTGAAATGAAAAGAATTGTACATTTTTCGAACTGTCTTCCTGGCTTTGTCGTTCTACTGGTAATACGCCCGCAAGTTAGCGGAATTCCAGCTCCTCGGAATTTCTCGACCATCTAGGGCCTCCAACTGGTAGGAGCCAGGTCGGTTTATCCAGCGAACCCTATACGGGCCTTCCCAATTTGGCGCCAGCTTCCCACCTTTCGCGGGTTGAGATGCTTTGGCTCGCCTTAGCACCAGATCTCCGACTCTGAAAAGTTTCGGTCGGACCTTGGAGTTATAATATCGGGCCACCCTCCGCTGATACATCGCCATCCGAACCTGCGCCATTTCTCTTGCTTCTTCCAAGAGGTCCAGGTTCCCTCGGAGTTGCTCCGAATTGGCCTCGGGTCGGTGCGCGGCCACCCGGGGCGAGGGGAGTCCGAGCTCCACGGGAACAACCGCTTCCGTGCCATAGGTTAGGCTGAAAGGTGTCTCCCTGGTAGGGGTCCGATGCGTGGTCCGATACGCCCAAAGGACATTCTCGAGTTCTTCGACCCAAGCTTGCCCCGTCCGACCGATTCGCGCCTTAATTCCTTGGAGGATTGTCCGATTTGTGACCTCGGCCTCACCGTTGGTTTGGGGATGCGACACAGATGTGAACCGATGCTCGATCCCGAACTCCTCGCAGAAGTCACGGAAATGCTTGTTGTCGAACTGTTGACCATTATCCGAGATGAGGACTCGGGGTACCCCAAATCGGACAATGATGTTTTTCTTCATGAACTTCCGGACTTGCGCCTCCGTGATAGTGGCCAGCGGCTCTGCCTCCACCCACTTGGTGAAGTAGTCGATTGCAACAATCAAGAATTTCCGCTGGGCTGAAGCGACGGGGAATGGTCCGAGGATATCCATTCCCCACTGTGCGAAGGGCCAGGGTGCGGTGATTGGTGCCAAGGGGACAGAAGGGACTCTCTGGACGTTGGTGTGGCGCTGGCAGGCGTCGCATTTCCGTACATGATCCTTTGAGTCCTCCAACAAGGTAGGCCAATAATAGCCTTGCCTCATGATCTTGTGCGCCAAGGACCTAGCCCCCAAGTGCGATCCGCAAACGCCCTCGTGGACTTCGCCGAGGACGTAGGCTGCCTCCGAGGGGCGGAGGCACCTTAAGAGGGGGGCGGTAAACGAGGTCCGATACAGCCTCCCTTCATAGAGTACGTAGTGGACGGACTTCTTGACAAGTCGCCGAGCTTGATCTTCGTCTTCAGGGAGGATCCCTTCGGCGAGGTAGGCGACGAGCGGGTCCATCCAAGACGGCTCCGGATCAATCGCCATCACCGCTCCAGCCTCGCCGATGCTCGGGGCCTCCAGGGTCTCCAGGTAGATTGCCCTCGACAAGTTGTGCGCCTCTGCGCTCACCAAGCGGGACAACCTGTCGGCCCTAGCATTTTCGCTTCTGGGGACCTGCTGGATGTCGACACTGCCGAGATCGGAAATAAGTGCTTGCACCTTCCGGACGTAGTTCTGCATGGTCAGGCTCCGGGCCTCGAACTCCCCACGGACCTGCCCGACCACCAGCTAGGAGTCGGTGAAGACCTTCAAACGCCGGATGCCGAGCTTCCTGGTGAGTTTGAGTCCCGTGACTAGGGCCTCGTACTCCGCCTTGTTGTTGGTCACTGGAAATCCAAATCTCAAGGCATACTCGGCTATCACTCCATCAGGACTGGTAAGGACCAGCCCGGCTCCTCCACCCTCGGGGTTCGACGACCCATCGATGTGAAGCGTCCAGGTCGGGAGGTCGAGGCTGGGCGTTTCCGGCGGTCTAGGTTCCGCCTCCTGCACCGTGCACTCAGCGAGGAAATCCGCGAGCACCTGGGCCTTGATGGCGGGTCGAGGCTGGTAGCGGATGTCGAACTCACCGAGTTCTATTGCCCACTTCACCAGCCGTCCCGCATTCCCGGGGTTGCTGAGGATCTGTCGTAGTGGTTGATCAGTTAAGAGGGTGACAGAATGGGCCTGGAAATAGGGGCGGAGTCTCCTGGTCGCGGTCAGCAGCGCGAAGGCGATCTTCTCAGCCTTCGTATACCGCGTATCGGCATCCCGTAGGACCCGGCTGATGTAGTACACGGGCTTCTGGAGCTTTGCCTCTTTCCGAACCAGCACCGCACTGACCGCGGTTGGGGAGACCGCCAGATAGAGGTAGAGCATCTCCCCTTCTTGCGGCTTGGACAGTAGGGGAGGAGACGCCAGGTATTCCTTGAGCTGGTCGAATGCTGCTTGACATTCGGCCGTCCAGAGGAAGTCTTTCGGGCGTTTTAACACCTTGAAGAATGGTTGGCAGCGTTCGGCCGATTTTGCCACAAATCGTCCAAGCGCGGCGACCCTTCCAGCGAGCTCCTGAACCTCCTTTACTTTGGTCGGAGGGGACATACCTTGGATGGCCTTGATTTTGTCCGGGTTGGCTTCGATACCCCGCTGGTTGACAATGAAACCGAGGAACCTCCCGGCCGAAGCGCCGAAGGCGCACTTCGCTGGGTTCAGCTTCATGCGAAACTTCCGCAAGGTGGTGAAAGTCTCCTCCAAATCCGCGATGTGCTGGTCTGCATGGCGGCTCTTCACCAGCATATCGTCCACGTACACCTCCATGTTCCGGCCGATTTGCTCTTTGAAGATTTTGTTGACGAGGCGCTGGTAAGTGGCGCCAGCATTCTTCAGACCGAAGGGCATTACCTTGTAACAGTACAGCCCCCGGTCTGTTATAAAGGCAGTTTTCTCCTCATCCTGTGGGGCCATCATTATCTGGTTGTAACCGGAGAAGGTGTCCATGAAAGACAGCAGCTGATATCCGGAAGTCGCGTCGACCAGTTGGTCTATTCGCGGAAGCGGAAAGCTATCCTTAGGGCACGCCTTGTTCAGGTCGGTATAGTCGACGCACATCCTCCACTTCCCGCTCGCCTTCCGGACAAGTACAACATTTGCCAGCCACTCGGGGTAGCTTACCTCCCTTATGAATCCTGCCTCCAAGAGCTTGTCTACCTCTTGGTCGACCACCCGGATCCGATCCGGGGCACAGTGTCTCTTCTTCTGCTTTATTGGTCGGTGGGTCGGGTCGACGTTGAGGGCGTGAGAAATGACCTCCGGGTCGATCCCAGGTACATCGGCCGCCGACCAGGCAAATACATCGGTATTGGCTCGGAGGAATTCCACCAACCGGGCCCGAGCTCCCGGGTCGAGATTGGCGCCGACCCGGACCGCCCGGTCGGGGCGGCCTTCCTCGAGGGGGACTTCGACCACACCCTCGGCCGGCTCCCCCTGCCGCAAGGCCACCTCGTCTCTGGCATCAAGGGACTCGACGCTTAGGGCTTCCACGGGCTTCTTCCCTTTGAGGGTTGCTAGAAAACATTGCCGTGCGGTCGGTTGGTCACCTCGGATCTCTCCGATCCCGACCGTCGTGGGGAACCGCATGAGCAAGTGGTACGTGGAGACCACCGCGCGAAGGACGTTCAGCCCGGGTCGCCCGAGGATAGCGTTGTAGGCCGAGGGAACACGGACGACCAAGAACCCGAGTCGCACCGTGGCTTCTGCGTGTGCGACGCCCGCAGTCACAGGCAGCTCAACGACACCTTCCGCCGGGACAGCGTCACCGGTGAATCCTACGAGGGGGGTGGACAATTTGTGCAACAACTGTCTGGACAAGCTCATCTTTTGGAAGGCCTCGTAAAACAAAATATCAGCTGAGCTTCCACTATCCACAAGAACACGCCTTACATCATAGTTTGCCATAGTGAGGGAGATCACCATGGCGTCATCGTGGGGAGTCTGAACCCCCTTTACATCCTCATCAGAAAAGGTGATTACATTGCCGACCCTCTGCCTCTTTACGACGGCCGTCCCTGACGCTTCCGTCGAGCCCCCTGCGTTCCTCACGGGCCGAGAGCAGCCCCCAGTGATAGTGTGGATCACGCCCGCAATGGGTCGATTCTGCTCCCGAGGCTCCGGAGGAGCCGGGTCGGCCGGACGCGGGTCTGCGGGGGGACGTCGGTCGCTCACATATCGACCGAGACGCCCCCGACGGATGAGAGCCTCGATCTCGTCCCGAAGCTGGAAGCAGTCCTCCGTGTCGTGGCCGTGGTCTCGGTGGTACTCACAGTACGCCCGGGAGGGCCTCTTTCCAGGGATCCTCCGCATCTGTCTCGGGGCCGGGAGGTCCTCCCGCCCCTTGATCTCCATAAGGATCTGGGCCCGGGGAGTCAGGAGAGGGGTGTACCGGTTGAAACGTCGGGGCGGAGAACGAGGGCGTGGGGCGCCGTGGTTCTTCGCCGGCGACGGGCTTCTGCGCCGACGCTGGGGCGTCGGGCTCCTCCTCTGGTGTGCCTCTTTCCGCCTTTTCTTCCCAAGCTTTGGAGGGATCTCGGCGACCTCCTTGCTCCGGTGGGCGGCCGCCTCCTCGGCGTCCGCATACTGGTTCGCCCGGGACAACAGCTCTGAGAAGCTCCGCGGCAGGCGTTTGTCCAGGGAGAAGGTGAGCCTGCCCTTCCAGAAGCCACGCTTCAGGGCTGAAAGAGCTACCTCCTGACTCAGGTTCCGGACCTCCAGCGTAGCCCTGTTGAAGCGGGTAAGATAATCCCGCAGGCTTTCTCCCTCGTTTTGCCGGACGTCAAAAAGGGAGTCGGAGACCAGTCGCCGCCGGCTACTGACGGCGAAATGAGTGATGAAGAGGCGAGTGAACTGGTCGAAAGACCGGATTGAGTCAGCCTCCAGCCCGGCGAACCACGCCCTCGCCGGGCCACGAATGGTTGCCGGGAAGGCCTTGCAGAGAAGGGGATCTGATGCTCCGTGGAGGAGCATAAGGGTCCTGAAACTCTCGACGTGATCCCGCGGGTCTGCCGCCCCGTCATAGGGCTCGATCGCCGGCATTTTGAACCCCGGGGGATTCGGGGTCCGCAGGATCCTCGAGGCAAGCGCCGGCTGGGAGAAGATCTCTAAGTCGGCGAAGGGATCTTTGGAATGGCCCTTCAGGACCTGGAGTTGTCGGTGGAGATCGTCCACCCGCCGGTCCAGGGAGTGCGACCGGTGGGTGGGAGACAAGGAGCGGCGAGTGGGGGACCGACTGGAGCGCGGGTTCCTCGAGGACTGGGGGGTTTGGGAACGCGCCCGGGCCCGCCTCTCGTACCCCGCGCAGCTCCGATGGGAAGGTCCCGGCAGAATGGAGCGTGCTCGAGAATCCTCCTCGCGCCGGCGCTCCTCCCCATGGGAGAGGAAGGAGCGCGGGTTGAGGAGGACAGGCGAACGCTCAGGCAGCGGCGGCTCCTGAGCCCGCTGCGGCGCCCGGGACATCGCACCCTGCAGATTCTGCACCGCCTCCGCGAGGGTGCGAACCTGCTGGGTTAGCTGGTCGAACTGGGCGGCTTCGACCATCTGAATGGGCGGTGGGGCAGTGGAGTGTTGCTGAGAGCGTGTTGGAGATGCAGCGGCCTCCCGGCCAGTGGCGCGAGAGGCCCCGCGACCGGAAGCATTGGAAGCTCCACGACCACCTCGCCGTGCCATTACGATCGCTCTGAGATCCGGTCCCTTCCTCTAGCGCCAACTGTTGCTGGTGGTCCAAACCGAGAACGATTGGCACAGCGGTGTGAACGGGGTTCCCTTTGAGTTGCTTTGGTTGCGCTCCGCCCTCCGCCGTGAAACCTGCAAGCAAGCCTCGCACCACCACCGGGGTAGTGGGGGCCCTCGACGATCAAGTCAGAGGAGATCGAAGGAGAATGAGAAGGAGAAGGTAGCAGGTGAGATGATACTCTGGAAGATATATCTTACCCTCCCCCTTCCCCCCCAGCCTCATATGTTGCTGGTGGTCCAAACCGAGAACGATTGGCACAGCGGTGTGAACGGGGTTCCGTCTGAGTCGCCTTGGTTGGTGTTGATTACGCTCCACTTTCCACCAGAAAACCTGCAAGCAAGCCTCGCACCACCACTGGGGTTGTGGGGGCCCTCCGACGATCAAGTCAGAGGAGATTGGAGGAGAAGGAAAGATAATTGCAGGTAGTAGGAGAATGCACTGGAAGTTCTTGCTTACCTCCCCCCTTCTCCCCCCAGCCGCATATATACCAGGCTGGGGGGTCCTTCTGGGGGGTTGATCATCGTGTGGCACGATGGAGTTGCCACTGACATGGCCGTTACTGGGCGTCGTGGGGTAGCGCTGGGTACGGCCATGACAGGGCGTAGTGGAGCTCCGCTTTGTACGGCTGTTATAGGAGATCGTGGAGCAGCGCCGGATACGACCGTTGTAGGGAGTAGTGGAGCAGAGGGTCGCGGCGTGCTTCAGGGGAACAGCCTGTTGTTGTCGAGAGATTGCCGACTCGGGGTCGGATTGCTGGATCCAGGGGGCAGCCGACTCGGGGTCGGGCTGCGAGGCCAAAGATATCCGAAAGATATCCGACTCGGGGTCGGGTTACTGGATCAAGGGGCAGCCGACTCGGGGTCGGGCTGCGAGGCCGAAGATATCCGACTCGGGGTCGGGTTACTGGATCAAGGGGCAGTCGACTCGGGGTTGGGCTGCGAGGCCGAAGATATCCGACTCGGGGTCGGGTTACTGGATCAAGGGGCAGCCGACTCGGGGTCGGGCTGCGAGGCCGAAGATATCCGACTCGGGGTCGGGTTACTGGATCAAGGGGCAGCTGTAATCTTCTAGGGCGCGCGTGCCGGTCACGTGGGGCATGGTGGCTGAGTTCCCCCGTAACAGTAGCCCCCCACTTCCGAGCCTGGAGCCAGAAGGGGAACGGGTGAAGGAAGTGATGCTTCGAGATTGTCGCCATCCCTCGGAGAGGCGCGCGCGCTTCGAGCTCCCCGCCTTCTTTATGGCGTATGGCGGTTGTTGCTGACCTGGCAGTCTGAGGATTTCGGCGGACATCCTTCCTTAATGGCGTCGATTCGCCTTTGGGGCGCGAGCGACCCTTCGGCAGCCAGGCGTCCTCTGGCGTCACCGAGGCGTCACCCACCTTTCCGCCTATTTAACCGGGGGTCCTCCTCCGTCCGCCTTTCTCTTTACAGACATCTTCGAGTTTCTCCTTTGCGCTGCCGTCATCGCCGTCGGACTGTTCGCTTGCTCCTCCTTTGACGCTCTCGGAGCCGTTCTTCCTTCTCTTCCGGTGAGTTGCTCCATTCTTTAATTTAGGGCTCTCCATACTCTCCTTTTGTATTAGTGTACTCCAGTCGTTCCGGTCTTTTCCCCCTTCTCGACCCTGTCCTGACCGTAGATTCACTGGCCATTAGGGATGGGCGAAGTGAGAGCAGACCGCATTAAGTCGGAGTTGGCCGCCGAAGACCTAGATAGGTTCGTGGCTCGATACCATCTTCCCGAGGCCTGCAATGTTACGCTCCCGGGGCCTGAGGAGAGGATGTCCCACCCTCCTCCGGGGAAGGTTGCCATCAATGAGGGCATTCTTCAGGCCGGGTTCCGCTTTCCCCCCTCGGACTTAGTCGTTCAGGTGCTTCGGGGTTTAAGAGTGGCGCCGACGCAGCTGGTGCCGAACTCATGGCGCGCCCTGACAGCCTTTCAGGTTCTCTGCCGCATGCACGAGGTTTCCGCCACCCTGAATGTCTTTTGGGAATGCTACGGCCTGAGTGGCCACCCCCAGGATAAAGGGTGGTGGTGCTTTGCGGCGCGGCGAGGGTGCGGCCTCGTCAAGGAGGCTCCTACCTCCATCCACGGCTGGAAGGAGCGCTTCTTTTTCGTTGACGCAGATCCCTCTTGGGGAATCAGGGCAACCTGGGAGACGCCGATGAAGTCCCCGATTGGCCTATCGAGGTTGTCGAGGGAGGAATCCGATGGCGTCGCCGTCTTGAAGGAGTTGGTTGCCGAGGGCCGGCTCCCCCCGGTGGCTCGCCTTATTTCCGAGGATACCTTGGTGAATGTCGGTCTGAGCTCGGTACCCACTGACCGTGAGCCCGCCGCCATTTCTTTTTTAGCTCTCTTCTCCTCTTTCGTTTCGTTCTTTCCTTCAGTTTCTCAACCTCCGACCACCTCGTCCTTTTTGCAGAGATCGACGACGTCATGCGGTCGGACAAGGCAACGGCTGTTGGTAGGGCGTCCCTACTGGAAGCAGTCCGGAGGAAGAAACGAGCTCCTCCGAGCGGGGCTCCACCGGCGAAGAAGTCCCGCCGGCAGGCGACTCCGACGCCGACAGACGGGTCCGGACCCACCGATCAGGGGGACGCCGCGGGCGCGGACCGGGAGTTGATGCTGTATCAGCCCTCCGATGCCGAGACTACCGTTTCTCCGGAGGCATCACCCGGGCGCGCCCGAGATGGACGGGTCGGACGTGATCGGTCCCCAGCCCAGCCTTCGACTCGGTCGGCTCCGGATGATACGAGGAGGGACGCGCCGAGGCCCCGGCCGAGCGGGACCCTGTCAATTCCAGGGGCGGTCCCCGCCCCGAACATGGTCAGCATGACTCTTCCCCAAGCGATGGGTAAGGGTAAGGCTGCAGAACCACCGTCCGACTCTGGGGAGAAGTCGGGGTCGGCCTTCACTTTCGCCGGCGCCCGAAACCTCATCGAGACGGTGCTGCTGGAGAAGGACCGCAGGCGGGTCCGGGAGATGAGGGTCCCTGACGTTGGGGCTGCCAGCTGCATCTGTCTCATGTCGGTGAGTGCTCTTTTGGTCACTTTCCTCATTTATAGGCTCTGTTGATCCCCGCCTGACGCCCTCGTTTTTCCTATCTCTTAGCTCGCCCAGTACATGATCCGCCTGGAGGAGTGCTACGAGGAACAGGCGAGGCTTCTGGCGAGGGCCGAGAGCCAACTGAAGGCAATAGAAGAGGGAGGTCAGGCTGCGGTGGGGAGGACGACCAGGGACCTCGAGACGAGGCTCCAGGTGGCCGAAGAGCGGGCACTCGGCTTCGCCACCCTCGAGAAGCAACTGTTGGAGGCTCGGGAGCAACTCAAGGTTGCCTCAGGTCTCGAGGGCGAGATCAAGAAGGCGGAGGAGCGGGCCGAGAAGCAGTCCCGGAAGGCTGCTGACTACCGGGAGAGGTGGGAGAAGGCCCAGCGGTCAGCCGACAACGCCCGCAACCGAACCCGGTCTCTTGAAGCCAAGCTGGGCGAATTGGAGTCGGCCTTGGAGAAGTTCCGCGCGAGCGACCAGGAGCTTCATTCGCGCCTGGAGGAGGCTGAGGTTGCTCGCATTGCTGCCGAGGCGAAGCACAAGGAGGCTCAGGATGATCTGCTGAGGGTCTCCTCCGAGGCGGATGACCGGATTGTGGCGAAGGTCTTGGAGGCGAAGGCTCAGATTATGGAGCGGGCAGAGGCGACGCTGGCCGAGAAGAGTGCGGAGATCGGGCGTCAGGCGGTACAGGCTTATCGTCAGTCCGCCGAGTTCACCCGTGATATGTCGGAGGCGGTACAGGCCTATCGTCAGTCCGACGAGTTCGTCCGTGATATGTCGGACGCGGGGTCCGACTCCTTTGTCTTAGGCTTCGAGGAAGGCCTGGCAAGGGTGTCGGCTAAGTACCCCGAAATTGACCTGAGTGGGATCTCCCTTCTCGACTCCCCTCCGGCGCCATTGCCTGCTGCTTCTCCAACCGTCTCCCTACCCCCTACGGACGTGCCCGACGTTCTCGACCCGGGGGTTCCTCCAAGCTGACCTTCTGTATTTTGTTCTTTTCTTTGTGTGTTGGCGTTTTGCCAAGTTGTATGGATCTCAGCCCTGAAACAATAAAAGTTAATGCAACTAGAGTTTCTTCATTTCACTTTCGTCCTTCTTCTTTTTAACTCTTGGTAGCGTCTCGCTGACTCCCGACTCTTGAAATTCTTCTGGCGCTAGGCCAGGCATCCGAGGGTTAGGCCTCAGGAAATTCTTCCGGCGCTAAGCCAGGCATCCGAGGGTTAGGCCTCAGGAAATTCCTCCGGCGCTAAGCCAGGCATCCGAAGGAAATTCCGCTCGTTGGTCGGCCAAGGCTGGCGCAAGCCGAGGCGACCGGTCGGGGCTTCAGGCTAGTCTGCTCCCGGGATGATCATCGGGTTAGCCTGGCATCCGAGGGCCGAGCCTCGGGAGATTCCGCTCGTTGGTCGGCCAAGGCTGGCGCAAGCCGAGGCGACCGGTCGGGGCTTCAGGCTAGTCTGCTCCCGGGATGATCATCGGGTTAGCCTGGCATCCAAGGGCCGAGCCTCGGGAAATTCTGCTCGTTGGTCGGCCAAGGCTGGCGCAAGCCGAGGCGACCGGTCGGGGCTTCAGGCTAGTCTGCTCCCGGGATGATCATCGGGTTAGCCTGGCATCCAAGGGCCGAGCCTCGGGAAATTCCGCTCGTTGGTCGGCCAAGGCTGGCGCAAGCCGAGGCGACCGGTCGGGGCTTCAGGCTAGTCTGCTCCCGGGATGATCATCGGGTTAGCCTGGCATCCAAGGGCCGAGCCCCGAGAAATTCCGCTCGTTGGTCGGCCAAGGCTGGCGCAAGCCGAGGCGACCGGTCGGGGCTTCAGGCTAGTCTGCTCCCGGGATGATCATCGGGTTAGCCTGGCATCCAAGGGCCGAGCCTCGGAAAATTCCGCTCGTTGGTCGGCCAAGGCTGGCGCAAGCCGAGGCGACCGATCGGGGCTTCAGGCTAGTCTGCTCCCGGGATGATCATCGGGTTAGCCTGGCATCCAAGGGCCGAGCCTCGGAAAATTCCGCTCGTTGGTCGGCCAAGGCTGGCGCAAGCCGAGGCGACTGGTCGGGGCTTCAGGCTAGTCTGCTCCCGGGATGATCATCGGGTTAGCCTGGCATCCAAGGGCCGAGCCTCGGGAAATTCCGCTCGTTGGTCGGCCAAGGCTGGCGCAAGCCGAGGCGACCGGTCGGGGCTTCAGGCTAGTCTGCTCCCGGGATGATCATCGGGTTAGCCTAGCATCCGAGAGCCGAGCCTCGGGAAATTCCGCTCGCTGGTCGTGCGCCTGTCGCTTGCCGCCCGACGGGATTTCTCCATGGCCAGCTGCGATTGTATTTCTCCTCCTCTCCAAGCGTCGCCTGGGGAACACCAGATGGGCATTAAGTGCTAATTAAGGGGTTACCTGGGAAATCGGATCGCCAGTTGCTGCTTGCAAGGAGTTTCAGTTAAGCGGCCGCGATACGCGCGTTCTTCGAGGCGGATGCGGCCTGGGGCGCGAGCGGAGATACGTGGACCTAGGGGTACAGGCCACCCGGAGTGTCCTGCACAAAAAATGCGATTAAGGAGAATGACGCTTAGAAAATCGCGGGAAGATACGCCTTGAGAGCCGGATCGGCTCCGGATTCAATGCGCCCGCATTTATTGGAGCCACCCATATCGGAACGACCGGAGGGCCGCAGTTTGGCTATAAATATAGGTGCAGGTGCGACGGAGCCTGCCAAGCCGGAGCTGTTCAGGTTGCCATGGATCGTGGGCCTCCTCTCCGGCGCATGGTTGAGAGACCCCTGCCGAAGGAACGGGAGGCGCGCCCTTCGCGACTTCCGCCAACTAGCCGTTTCATCTGGGATCAACAAGGAGGTTCTCCCCGGCGGAACTCCGCTCTAGGCGTTTCATCCGGGATCACGTCTCCCCTCCTTGAAGTTCGGCCTCCCGATTGAGCTCCGCACCAGGTGCTTGATCCGGGACCGCGCCTCCATATGCTCTTCCCCCTTGTATTCCTTCTCTCCCCTAACACTGGGGAGGACCGGAATATCCCTTGGAGGTGGCGTTCCCCTGGAGGCAGCGGGAGCTTCGTCTGCGGCGGCTCCTCGTCCTCTTCGTGGGGCGTGGATGGCGCCTCCGGTTGGAGGCAGTGTGGACTTCTCCTTCGTCCACTTCTTCTTCATCCGCGCCGGCTCTTCGTCTCTTTCATGAGACGCCGATGGCGCCTCCGGTTGGAAGCACCCACTTCCGGCGGGATTGCAACCGCTTCAGATGGAGGTTTCGGGATCCCAGATCTTCAGCTCCTCGGAGTCTCCACCTCTTCTTTACTTTCTTTACACCCTAATTCCCCTCTGGGAATTCCTTGTAATCACACGAGCACGCCGTTGTAACCAGAAATTATTGAAATGCAAAGTGTTATACATTTTTGAACTGTCTTTCTGGCATCGTCGTTCTACTGGTAATACATCCGCAGGTTAGCGGAATTCCAGCTCCTTAGAATTTCTCGACCATCTAGGGCCTCCAACTGGTAGGAGCCAAGTCGGTTTACCCAGCGAACCTTATACGGGCCTTCCCAATTTGGCGCTAGCTTCCCACCTTCCGCAGGTTGAGATGCTTTAGCTCGCCTTAGCACCAGATCTCCGATTCTGAAAAGCTTCGGTCGGACCTTGGAGTTGTAATATCGGGCCACCCTCCGCTGATACATCGCCATCCGAACCTGCGCCATTTTCCTCGCTTCTTCCAAGAGATCCAGGTTCCCTCGGAGTTGCTCCGAATTGGCCTCGGGTCGGTGCGCGGCCACCCGGGGTGAGGAGAGTCCGAGCTCCACGGGGACAACGGCTTCCGTGCCATAGGTTAGGCTGAAAGGCGTCTCCCCGGTAGGGGTCCGATGCGTGGTCCGATACGCCCAAAGGACATTCTCGAGTTCTTCGACCCAAGCTTGCCCCGTCCGACCGATTCGCGCTTTGATTCCTTGGAGGATTGTCCGATTTGTGACCTCGGCCTCGCCGTTGGTTTGGGGATGCGACACAGATGTGAACCGATGCTCGATCCCGAACTCCTCGCAGAAGTCACGGAAATGCTTGTTGTCGAACTGTCAGCCATTATCCGAGATGAGGACCCGAGGTACCCCAAATCGGACAATGATGTTCTTCTTCACGAACTTCCGGACTTGCACCTCCGTGATAGTGGCCAGCGGCTCTGCCTCCACCCACTTGGTGAAGTAGTCGATTGCAACAATCAAAAATTTCCGCTGAGCTGAAGCGACGGGGAATGGTCCGAGGATATCCATTCCCCACTGGGCGAAGGGCCAGGGTGCAGTGATTGGTGCCAAGGGGACAGAAGGGACTCTCTGGATGTTGGCGTGGCGCTGGTAGGCGTCGCATTTCCGTACATGATCCTTTGAGTCCTCCAACAAGGTAGGCCAATAATAGCCTTGCCTCATGATCTTGTGCGCCAAGGACCTAGCCCCCAAGTGGGATCCGCAAACGCCTTCGTGGACTTCGCCGAGGACATAGGCCGCTTCCGAGGGGCGGAGGCACTTTAAGAGGGGGGCGGTGAACGAGGTCCGATACAGCCTCCCTTCATTGAGTACGTAGTGGGCGGACTTCATAACAAGTCGCCGAGCTTGATCTTCGTCTTCAGGGAGGATCCCTTCGGCGAGGTAGGCGACAAGCGGGTCCATCCAAGACGGCTCCGGGTCAATCGCCATCACCGCTCCAGCCTCGCCGATGCTCGGGGCATCCAGGGTCTCCAGGTAGATCGCCCTCGACAAGTTGTGCGCGTCTGCGCTCACTAAGCGGGACAGCCTGTCGGCCCTGGCATTTTCACTTCTTAGGACCTGCTGGATGTCGACACTGCCGAGGTCGGAAATGAGTGCTTGCACCTTCCGGACGTAATTCTGCATGGTCGGGTTCCGGGCTTCGAACTCCCCACGGACCTGCCCGACCACCAGCTGAGAGTCGGTGAAGACCTTCAGGCGCCGGATGCCGAGCTCCTTGGTGAGTTTGAGTCCCGTGACTAGGGCCTCGTACTCCGCCTCGTTGTTGGTCACTGGAAATCCGAACCTCAAGGCATACTCGGCTATCACTCCATCAGGGCTGGTGAGGACCAGCCCGGCCCCTCCACCTTCGGGGTTCGACGACCCATCGATGTGAAGCGTCCAAATCGGGAGGTCGAGGCTGGGTGTTTCCGGCGACTTAGGTTCCGCCTCCTGCACCGTGCACTCAGCGAGGAAATCCGCGAGCGCCTGGGCCTTGATAGCGGGTCGGGGCTGGTAGCGATGTCGAACTCACCAAGTTCTACTGCCCACTTCACCAGCCGTCCTGCATTCTCAGGATTGCTGAGGATCTGCCGCAGCGGTTGATCGGTCAAGAGGGTGACAGAATGGGCCTGGAAATAGGGGCGAAGCCTCCTGGTCGCGGTCAGCAGCGCGAAGGCGATCTTTTCAGCCTTCGTATACCGCGTCTCGGCATCCCGTAAGACCCGGCTGATGTAGTACACAGGCTTCTGGAACTTTGCCTCTTCCCGAACCAGTACCGCACTGACTGCGGTTGGGGAGACTGCCAGATAAAGGTAGAGCATCTCCCCTTCTTGCGGCTTGGACAGCAGGGGAGGAGACGCCAAGTATTCCTTGAGCTGGTCGAATGCTGCTTGACATTCGGCCGTCCAGAGGAAGTCTTTCGGGCGTTTCAACACCTTGAAGAAAGGTTGGCAGCTGTTGCCCAGATAGACAACCCAAGAGGGGGGGGGTGAATTGGGTTTTTAAATTAACTTAGCTAATTAAAACTTTGTGGATGATTAACGAAATACTATAGCCAGTTATTTAATTAAAGCTAAGTGCTGTGAGTAATGTGTGGGGAAGAAGATGAGAGACAATGCACTACAAACACAAAGTTTTATAGTGGTTCGGAGCTAACCCTTGCTCCTACGTCCACTCCCCAAGTCTCACTTGGGAATTTCACTATAACTCCCTTGGATTACAGCCGGTTGTTTTGCAAGCTCACAACCGAACTTGTTGTTTTACGAGCTCACAACGAACTCGGTCGGTTTTCCCAGGCTCACCGACTAGAACCAACCCCGATTGTTTTCCCGGGCTCACAATCAAACCCTTACACTCGTTGGTTTTAAACCGGCTCACCAACCAACCTTAATCCCCTTGATTCAATCCCCCGATTGAATCAAGTAAATACACGAGATAGAAGAAAACAGAAAATAGCTTCTCAAAAAGCAGATTTAAAACAATATAATCGTAAAGGAGTTAGAAGCCCTCAAACGCTTTTAAGATGGTGAAGAGGTGTGGCTTCCGGAACTCCGGTCTCCTCTTGAAAGAGTGATCGACTTGAAAGCAGGAGGAGGAAGCTTTGAATGCTGGGAAGATGTTGGTGGAGCAGTAAATGCAGATCTTCCCTTTTTCTCGTTGAAGAGCACTTAGAGAGCTTGAAGACTTGAATGCTAGGAGTGGAATATGTGTTCTCTACCTTGCTACAGTCTTCTGTGGCTATTTAAGTCAACCCCCACGGAAACTAGCCGTTACTCTGCTTTTTCTGGCCGTTCTGCACACTCTGCGCAGCCTGACAATGTGACCGTTGGTGGGTTGGAGTCGACTCGCGCGATCAGGAGTCGACTCGGCTGTAGCAGGAGTCGACTCGAGCTTTTCCGGAGTCGACTCGGCAACTGTTCCCAGTTTGAATTAAAGTTGCTGTCTTGACTGGGAGTCGACTCGTCTTGACCCGGAGTCGACTCGCCAACTTCTGGCGCTGACCTGGCAATTTTGAAGTCAGCTCATCCTCTGTAGTCCGTGGATCCAAATTTGAATTTTGTCCACTCGAGTCGACTCGACTGTCCTGGGAGTCGACTCGAATCTCAGAGCCCGAACTCCCGATTCTCTGTCTTTTGGCTCATCCAGTCTTGGAGTCGACTCGAACTTCCTTGGAGTCGACTCGGCTCTCAGTTTCCGAAAGTTGGTCTTCTGCCTTTTGACGTGAAGCTTGTCTTGGAGTCGACTCGAGCTGTCTGAGAGTCGACTCGAATCTCAGAGGCAGTAACATGGTCTTCTGTCTGTCGATGGTCGCACAGTCTCGGAGTCGACTCGCGTACTGCGGGAGTCGACTCGAATCTCAGAGTCCATAAAACGCTCTCTGACTTTTTCTGTGTGTACCGCTGGGAGTCGACTCGCATTCCACTGGAGTCGACTCGAATCTCAGACCTGAAAAACTGCTCTTCTGTCCTTCTGTCTGTTTTCAGTCGAAGTCGACTCGTACTGATCAGGAGTCGACTCGAGCTCGTGCCAGTGACCTTGATACGCTTGGAGTCGACTCGTGAAACTCGGGAGGCGACTCGTATCTCAGACATTGGTTCATCAGACTTCTTAACTTATCCAAAATGCTATGAACCAAGTCTAGAGACACTTGGACAGGATTTTCACTGAAACACTCAATTGAATTCATTAGTAATCACAAGATATACTCAAATACTTTGAGCTCATCAAAATCAAACGGGGTTTTAATCGATCACTCCACAATCTCCCCCTTTTTGATGATGACAAAACTTTGAGTATATGTAAAATGAGTTGCTCAGTAAATAATGAATTAAACTCCATAAATGAATTCAAATGTCTTGATAATTTAATTTATCCAAGTTTGAAAGGAGTGAAACATTAAATTTCGGAGTTAAAGTTCCTCCTTTCATTTGGAATTATATAAGCCTTCATATTCTGCAATCAATTGTTTGGCTTATATGACATTAATGATTTAGCTTGATTAAAATTCAGATTCTCCCCCTCAACATATGCATTCAACTATGTTTTGATTTTCTGAATTTCCTTTTAATGCTTTGAAATTATTGAACTAAAAATTTTGTTTTTAGAGGGAAAATCTGTCAATTTGTTCTTGAGTAGGATTCAGCTAATCTCCGAATATCCCTTGAATAGATTCTGGAGATTACTCCATTAGGAGCCCCAAAAGAGAGATAATGAGCCTCGAGGTACCGAATCCACTTAGAACAAATTTATGTGTGTTTTTAAGAGTTTATCGTTTTATTTATTTCTTTTTAATATTTCTCCCCTTTTACATATTTTACACATTTCTCCCCCTTTTTGTCATCATACCAAAAAGGAGGTAATCACACACAATCAATGGCACAAATGGCACAGTCAATCATCAAATGGCACAGAAATGAAGATAAGATGTCTACTCATTGTATTGATATGAAGGTGAATACATTTGAGCATACAATAGGTAAAGCAAGAACAATACAAAAGAAGACAAAACACAACTCAAAATCATCTATGACCTCCTCGAGGATGTGCCTCCCCCTCTCGAGGATACATCTCCTCCTCTGGAGGATGTAGCTCCCCCTCTCGAGGATACATCTCCTCCTCTGGAGGATGTAACTCCTCCTCTCAATCGGCTCTGCTCCATGAGGAGGGCGACTGCCTCTGTAACATGGCCCAGCTGCGTGATAATAGACGTGGTGGCTCTGCTATGTGTAGTGGAGAGCTCAGTCACCGACGTCTGAAGCCCAGTCACCGAGGTCTGAAGTGCGTCCAGCTTGTCGATGAGCACATTCGACAAGCGCTCGGCCCCCTCGGTGGTGGTGTGCATGTCACGGCGGATGTCATCCCGCATCCTCCTCGTGGTGCTCGTGACCTCGCTCATGCTGTGGAACTGGGCCTGCACCAGGGTCCTAATGTTGTAGATCTCCTGCCGCACCTCAGCCGTCATGTCTGTCACGGCTGTCAAGGATGGGACCAGTGCTGAGGATGGAGTGGGTGCAGGAGTGGGAGCTGGCACGGAACCTCGGAGCTCCCGGAGCAGCTCGTCCCTCAAATCTCGGACGATCTCCTGCCGCAGCTCCCGGAGCTGCTCTGGATCAATACGGACCTCCATAGATGGTGGAGCTGAGGAGGAAGGTCCGGCAGAGGTGGTAGGAGCAGGAGGAGTGGATGGAAGGTCTGGATGGTCTGGGGACTCTGGGTAGTCAGAATCTGGCTCAGGACTGGGTGATGGTCTGGTGGTCTGAGCGGTGAGAGTGGACTTCCTAACCCAGATCCCTTCTCTCTTCCAAAATCCCATCCTGTGCATGGTCCCCGTACCCAAGCGATCAGTCCATCGCAAGGCACGAGAGGGTTCCTTCTCAGGAATGGAAATTTCGTACTGCCTAAAGAGAAGAGTGAATAACATTCCGTATGGGAGGGAGAGCCTAGGTCTATCCCGGGGCTCACACATATACCTATAAATGAGCTTGGGGAAGTTGACCGGGGTGTCCTGAAGAATGTAAGACATAATAGCTAGGTCCCTCTCATTCACAAAATCAAATCTCCCTGTCTTAGGGAAGATGGACCTGGACAAAATGCTCAAAAGGATTCTCACTTCAATAGGAGTGAGCTAGCAGATACCTCATCTAGGGGAGACTGAGGTGGATGCCCTAAGACGATCGTAAGGGCCTCAAATCTATCCTCAGGATGTGCAGGAGCCACCCCTACTAATGGAAGGTGGAGGATATGGGCAATGAGGTCCTCTGTGACACGCAATGGGACACCTAATACCGTGCCCTCAATACCTCTATCTCCCCGATGGACGGTACTGTAGAACTCTTGAACTAGGCCAGGATAGGTAGGAAGGTCCAAGGTGAGGAAGTACTCTAGACCCTGGGCTCTAAGCCTATCCCCTATGGTGAATCCTTCCCGGGAGAGATAGTCGAAAGTGACATACCTCCCGGAGGTGACGGCCTTCCCGGCCAACGGCCTAACAAGAACCACCCTAGGCGGGGAACGATCCGGAGGAGGTTGCCTCGCGGGATCGTGCCGCGCCTTGGAGCGCCGCTCGGGACCGGCCACGGGACGGGACCTCTTTCTAACAACTCCCTTGCGAGGCATCTTGACCTAAACGAGATGAAAACCTAGAGAACGAAGAAGGATCGATAGAGGAAGCTCGGGACTGACCTGAAAAGACCTAGGAACGGACGGAAACTCAATGTCCGGCGAAGAATCGACGGGAAAAAGGGCTTGGAGACGATCGAGGATGACCTAGGAGTCGGCTCTAGGGCTTTGTGAACAGTGGCGGCTTGAGAAAAAGTGTTTGCGAAACGACAAACCTAGGGTTAAAAAGTCGGATCCCGACTGCGAGTCGACTCCCTTGAGTCGCGAGTCGACTCGACCTCGAGTCGACTCCAGAAAATGCGCGAGTCGACTCTCCTTATGCGCCTGTAGACTTCGAGTCGACTCCCGACAATGTGCGAGTCGACTCCCCCTCAGCTGCCAACTTTGCGAGTCGACTCCCCCAAATGCGCGAGTCGACTCCCCCTTAGGAGCCGGCTCTGAAACTTACTCGAGTCGTCTCTAACCTTGGCACGCACTTAAAAATCATGCTATAACCATGCCAAATGAGGGAAAATCACCTAGTTGGGATCTGATTTGATGATCATTGAATAGAAACTCTATTTTAACCTCATTTTAACCATCAAAATCAATTAATCTAGTGGAAACTCCCACTAGGATGGGTCAATCACTCCTAATCCCCTCCTAAGTACACTGAACCTCTCTTCACTTAGGGGTTTTGTGAAAATATCTGCTAATTGATTATCAGTACAAACAAATTGGAGAGTCACATCACCATTCAATACATGATCTCTTATGAAGTGATGTCTTATCTCAATGTGTTTAGTTCTTGAGTGTTGAATTGGATTTTTAGTTAGGTTTATGGCACTTGTATTATCACAATTAATGGGGATTTTATCTTGTTTAATGCCATAATCTTCTAATTGTTGTTTAATCCACAAGATTTGAGCACAACAACTCCCGGCTGCAACATATTCAGCTTCTGCAGTGGATAATGCAACCGAGTTTTGTTTCTTGCTAAACCATGAGATTAGATTTTCTCCTAGAAATTGACAAGACCCGCTGGTACTTTTTCTATCAAGCTTACATCCAGCGAAGTCTGAATCTGTGTACCCTATTAAGTTTAGGCTAGATTCTTTAGAGTACCACAGCCCTATGTTCTTAGTTCCTATTAAGTATTTAAAGATTCTCTTAACTGCAGCTAGGTGTGATTCTTTAGGATTAGCCTGATATCTAGCACACATGCACACACTAAACATAATATCAGGCCTACTTGCAGTAAGATACAGTAAAGAACCTATCATACCTCTATAAAGTTTTTGATCTACAGATTTACCTGATTCATCTTGGTCTAACTTACATGATGAGCTCATGGGGGTGCTGATTGACTTGTTTCCCTCCATATCGAACTTCTTGAGCATCTCCTTGATATATTTGGCTTGATTGATGAAGATGCCTCCTTCAGATTGTTTGATTTGAAGCCCGAGGAAGTAGTTCAGCTCTCCCATCATGCTCATCTCAAACTCACTCTGCATCAAATCAGCAAATTCCTCGCAGAGGCGATTGTTAGTAGCACCGAAAATGATATCATCAACATAAATCTGTACTAATAACATATCCTTATTTTTCTTTTTCAGAAATAATGTTGTATCTACATTTTCCCTAGAGAATTCATGTTCTAATAGGAATTTACTAAGTCTCTCATACCATGCTCTAGGTGCTTGTTTTAGACCATAAAGTGCTTTGTTCAGTTTATACACATGATTGGGGTATTGATGATTTTCAAAACCAGGAGGTTGTTCCACATATACCTCCTCATTAATAAACCCATTTAGAAAAGCACTTTTTACATCCATTTGATATAGCTTGAAGTCCTTAGAGCATGCATATGCTAATAATAGTCTAATAGCCTCAAGTCTAGCTACGGGAGCAAAGGTTTCATCAAAGTCTATACCTTCTTCTTGATTATAACCCTTTGCTACTTGTCTAGCCTTATTCCTTATAACAATTCCATTTTCATCTAGCTTATTTTTATATATCTATTTTGTACCTATAATTGGATATTCAGAAGGTCTCTCTACTAGATCCCACACTTTGTTTCTAGTAAATTGGTTTAGTTCTTCTTGCATTGCATTTATCCAATTTACATCATTTTCGGCTTCTTCTATATGTTTGGGCTCAAAGTGTGAAACAAAAGCTAGATGGTTATTCAAATTTCTAAGGGATGCTCTAGTCCTAACGGGTTGGGATGGATCATCTAGAATTAGTTCCTTAGGATGCCCATGAGCATACCTCCAAGCTTTAGTTAGCCCATGATCCACTATAGGCTCTTGGTTTGATGATTCTCCTTCAATCAACTTTTGATTATCATCTTGTAATCCCATCTCATCTATCTTTTCTTCAAGTATTTCAATATCATCATCAAAATTAACCTTCTTACTAGATGAGATGTCACTAGAGTCATCAAAAACAACATGTATAGATTCTTCTATAACTAGGGTTCTTTTATTAAAGATTCTATAGGCTTTACTAGTTGTAGAATAACCTAGGAATATTCCTTCATCAGATTTTGGATCAAATTTCCCTAGATTATCTTTCCCATTATTATGTACAAAACACCTACATCCGAAAACATGAAAATAGTTAACCTTTGGTTTTCTGTTTTTCCACAGTTCATATGGTGTTTTCTTTATGATGGGTCTTAATAGAACTCTATTTAATACATGGCAAGAAGTATTAATGGCTTCTCCCCAAAAGTACTTAGGGAGGTTACTTTTCCATAACATCGTTCTAGCCATTTCCTCTAGGGTTCTATTTTTCCTTTCCACAACTCCATTTTGTTGTGGTGTCCTTGGTGCTGAGAAATTATGGGTTATCCCCTTTTTACTACAAAATTCATCAAATAATTGATTTTCGAATTCGGTACCATGGTCACTTCTAATAGCTATAACTGAGGACTCTCTAGCATTTGTTACTTCCTTATGGAACTTCTTAAACATAGAAAATGCTTGATCCTTATGCGCTAGAAACATGACCCATGTGTACCTAGAGTAATCATCTATTATAACTAGACCATATTTATTTCTACCTAGGCTTGTTGTTCTAGTTGGACCAAATAGGTCCATGTGTAGTAATTCTAGAGGCCTAGAAGTAGAGACACATTTTATGGATTTAAAAGAGTTTCTAGATTGTTTGCCAAATTGACATGCTTCACATATTTTGTTCTTTTCAAATTTTAATTTTGGCAAACCTATCACGGAGTCTCTTTTAACTAGTTTAGTTATTGTGTCCATGCTTGCATGACCTAACTTACGGTGCCATAACCAACTAGCATCATTTTCTTTAGTTTCATTAACAACTAAACATTGGTTATGTTTTGTAAGGTCTTCTAGATCTACCACATATACATTTCCACGTCTCATCCCTTTAAAAACTAAACTATTATCATTAGGATTTGTTATAATACATAGTGATGGTTTAAACATAACATCATATCCTTTATCACATAATTGACTAATGCTTAACAAGTTATGCTTAAGACCATCAACATATCTAACATTATCTATAAAGGTAGAAGGGGTGATTTGAACTTTACCAATACCAATGATGTGACCTTGGTTGTTGTCTCCAAAAGTCACAGCACCTCCCTTCTTAGCTTCAAGGGTGAAAAATTGATCTTTATCACCCGTCATGTGCCTTGAACAGCCACTATCCAAATACCAGCAGTTTTTGTTGACCTTGGCTGCAAGACACTCCTACACAAGCAAATCATGTCATCTTAGGTACCCAAGTTTTCTTGGGTCCTTCATGGTTAGTCAAGTTGGTTCCTTTTGGAACCCATACCCTTTTATTTTTTCTTTTAGTTTTACTTTTCCTAAAATTACATGCATTTGCTTTATGTCCTACTATTCCACAACAAAAGCAAGTTATTTTCTTAATTTTAGTTTCCCTAGCTTTAACAAAGAAGTTACTAAGAAGTTTTTGCTTATTCCTTGGTTTATACCCTAAACCCGCTTTATTAAATACGGCTCGTTGATTATTAAGTATCATATTTAACTTTTCAGAACTATATGTGAATTTTTCAACTAAGGGTTTGTATTTGTTTAGTTCTTTAGTTAATGTCTGATTTTCGGTTTTTAGATCATTTAGCTCTTTAGTTAGATCCTTGTTTAAGACTTGTTTATGGTTTTTGAGATCTGAAAATTCCTTTGTTAGTTTCTCAATATCTTTCGTTAAGGTGTTAGTCTTCTTAATTAGGAGTTGGTTGCTTGTCTTAAGTTCTAGATTTTCTTTGGTGAGATTATCTTTATCCTTAATTAATGAATCATGCTTATGAATATAACTTTGGTTAGTTACTTTTAGTTCTCTGTTTTTAACATTTATATTCTTATACTCAATCATTAATTCATTGAACGCATCATAAAGTTCATCAAATGTAAAATCAAAATGCGTATCGGAAATTACCTCATTTTCGTTGGCCATGAAACAGAAATTGGCCTTCTCTTCTTGTTCTTCATCCAATGATGAAGATGATGCGTCGGAGTCCGATAGGGTGGTGACAAGTGCCTTCTTCTTCTTGTACTTACTCCCCTTCTTCAATAAGGGGCACTCTGCTCTTATGTGTCCCGGCTTCTTGCACTCGTAACACCCAATCCCCTCATTTTCCCTTTCCTTACCTTTGTCTCTGCGGTAGGAATTTGAGGGACCTCTCCTTTGATGATACGTCTTCTTGTGGTTGATAAACTTCTTGAACTTGCGCACAAGAAGTGCCTCACCACCATCTTCCTCATCTTCTTCCTCTTCACTGCTGCTGCTGCAAGACAGGTCCTTGTTAGAAGAAGTAGATTTTAAAGCTATTACCTTTTTCTTATGGGAGGACTCTTCCTCGTTGTGTTGTTTCATGGCAAGCTCATGCATCATCAGGGATCCAAGGAGCTCTTCAAGTTGAAGCTTGTTCAAGTCTTTAGCTTCTTGGATCGCCGTCACCTTGGCTTCCCACAACCTTGGTAGACACCGAAGGATTTTTCTGACAAGTTCACTGTTAGTATAGTTCTTGCCAAGGCTTTTTAGGCCATTGACAATATCAGTAAACCTAGTGAACATGCTTGTGATTGTTTCATTTGAATCCATTTTAAATAGTTCATATTTATGAACCAAGATGTTTATTTTGGATTCCTTGACTTGATTCGTGCCCTCATGGGTCACTTCAAGTCTGTCCCAAATTTCTTTTGCAGAATTACAAGTTGAAACTCTATTGAATTCATTACGGTCTAAGGCACAATAAAACACATTCATTGCTTTAGAGTTTAGTTGTGCCTTCCTCATGTCATGTTCATCCCAATCCGTTTCTAGTTTGGGTACCTTAACACCCTCTACATATGTGGATGGGATGTATGGGCCATTCACTACAATGGTCCACATCTCATAGTCTTGGGCTTGGATGAATATTCTCATCCTAGCCTTCCAGTATGAGTAGTCGGATCCATTGAAGAAAGGAGGTCTTTGGGTGGACTGACCCTCAATGTGAGAAGATCCAAATGGGGTTGTCATTTTGATCTTTTAACTCTTGAGTGGAAGAGTTTTTGGCTCTGATACCACTTGTTGCCCAGATAGACAACCCAAGAGGGGGGGGGTGAATTGGGTTTTTAAATTAACTTAGCTAATTAAAACTTTGTGGATGATTAACGAAATACTATAGCCAGTTATTTAATTAAAGCTAAGTGCTGTGAGTAATGTGTGGGGAAGAAGATGAGAGACAATGCACTACAAACACAAAGTTTTATAGTGGTTCGGAGCTAACCCTTGCTCCTACGTCCACTCCCCAAGTCTCACTTGGGAATTTCACTATAACCCCCTTGGATTACAGCCGGTTGTTTTGCAAGCTCACAACCGAACTTGTTGTTTTACGAGCTCACAACGAACTCGGTCGGTTTTTCCAGGCTCACCGACTAGAACCAACCCCGATTGTTTTCCCGGGCTCACAATCAAACCCTTACACTCGTTGGTTTTAAACCGGCTCACCAACCAACCTTAATCCCCTTGATTCAATCCCCCGATTGAATCAAGTAAATACACGAGATAGAAGAAAACAGAAAATAGCTTCTCAAAAAGCAGATTTAAAACAATATAATCGTAAAGGAGTTAGAAGCCCTCAAACGCTTTTAAGATGGTGAAGAGGTGTGGCTTCCGGAACTCCGGTCTCCTCTTGAAAGAGTGATCGACTTGAAAGCAGGAGGAGGAAGCTTTGAATGCTGGGAAGATGTTGGTGGAGCAGTAAATGCAGATCTTCCCTTTTTCTCGTTGAAGAGCACTTAGAGAGCTTGAAGACTTGAATGCTAGGAGTGGAATATGTGTTCTCTACCTTGCTACAGTCTTCTGTGGCTATTTAAGTCAACCCCCACGGAAACTAGCCGTTACTCTGCTTTTTCTGGCCGTTCTGCACACTCTGCGCAGCCTGACAATGTGACCGTTGGTGGGTTGGAGTCGACTCGCGCGATCAGGAGTCGACTCGGCTGTAGCAGGAGTCGACTCGAGCTTTTTCGGAGTCGACTCGGCAACTGTTCCCAGTTTGAATTAAAGTTGCTATCTTGACTGGGAGTCGACTCGTCTTGACCCGGAGTCGACTCGCCAACTTCTGGCGCTGACCTGGCAATTTTGGAGTCGGCTCATCCTCTGTAGTCCGTGGATCCAAATTTGAATTTTGTCCACTCGAGTCGACTCGACTGTCCTGGGAGTCGACTCGAATCTCAGAGCCCGAACTCCCGATTCTCTGTCTTTTGGCTCATCCAGTCTTGGAGTCGACTCGAACTTCCTTGGAGTCGACTCGGCTCTCAGTTTCCGAAAGTTGGTCTTCTGCCTTTTGACGTGAAGCTTGTCTTGGAGTCGACTCGAGCTGTCTGGGAGTCGACTCGAATCTCAGAGGCAGTAACATGGTCTTCTGTCTGTCGATGGTCGCACAGTCTCGGAGTCGACTCGCGTACTGCGGGAGTCGACTCGAATCTCAGAGTCCATAAAACGCTCTCTGACTTTTTCTGTGTGTACCGCTGGGAGTCGACTCGCATTCCACTGGAGTCGACTCGAATCTCAGACCTGAAAAACTGCTCTTCTGTCCTTCTGTCTGTTTTCAGTCGGAGTCGACTCGTACTGATCAGGAGTCGACTCGAGCTCGTGCCAGTGACCTTGATACGCTTGGAGTCGACTCGTGAAACTCGGGAGGCGACTCGTATCTCAGACATTGGTTCATGCAGACTTCTTAACTTATCCAAAATGCTATGAACCAAGTCTAGAGACACTTGGACAGGATTTTCACTGAAACACTCAATTGAATTCATTAGTAATCACAAGATATACTCAAATGCTTTGAGCTCATCAAAATCAAACGGGGTTTTAATCGATCACTCCACAGCAGCGTTCGGCCGACTTTGCCACAAATCGTCCGAGCGCGGCGACCCTCCCAGCGAGCTCCTGAACCTCCTTCACTTTGGTCGGAGGGGACATATCTTGGATGGCCTTGATTTTGTCAGGGTTGGCTTCGATCCCCCGCTGGTTGACAATGAAACCGAGGAACCTCCCGGCCGAAGCGCCAAAGGCGCACTTCGCTGGGTTCAGCTTCATGCGAAACTTCCGCAGGGTGGCGAAAGTCTCCTCCAGATCCGCGATGTGCTGGTCTGCATGGCGGCTCTTCACCAGCATATCGTCCACGTACACCTCCATGTTCCGGCCGATTTGCTCTTTGAAGATTTTGTTGACGAGGCGCTGGTAAGTGGCGCCAGCATTCTTCAGACCGAAGGGCATTACCTTGTAACAGTACAGCCCCCGGTCTGTTATAAAGGCAGTTTTCTCCTCGTCCTGTGGAGCCATCATTATCTGGTTGTAGCCGGAGAAGGCGTCCATGAAAGACAGCAGCTGATATCCGGAAATCGCGTCGACCAGTTGGTCTATCCGCGGATGCGGAAAGCTATCCTTGGGGCATGCCTTGTTCAGGTCGGTGTAGTCGACGCACATCCTCGACTTTCCGCTCGCCTTCCGGACAAGTACGACATTTGCCAGCCATTCGGGGTAGCTGACCTCCCTTATGAATCCTGCCTCCAAGAGCTTGTCTACCTCCTGGTCGACCACTCGGATCCGATCCGGGGCACAGTGTCTCTTCTTCTGCTTTACTGGTCGGTGGGTTGGGTCGACGTTGAGGGCGTGAGAAATGACCTCCGGGTCGATCCCAAGTACATCGGCCGCCGACCAGGCAAATACATCGGCGTTGGCTCGGAGGAATTCCACCAACCGAGCCCGAGCTCCCGGGTCGAGATTGGTGCCGACCCGGACCGTCCGGTCCGGGCGACCTTCCTCGAGGGGAACTTCGATCGCACCTTCGGCCGGCTCTCCGTGCCGCAAGGCCACCTCGTCTCTGGCGTCGAGGGACTCGACGCTTAAGGCTTCTACGGGCTTCTTCCCTTTGAGAGTTGCTAGGAAACATTGCCTTGCGGTCGGTTGGTCACCTCGGACCTCTCCAATCCCGGCCGCCGTAGGGAACCGCATGAGCAAGTGGTACGTAGAGACCACCGCGCGAAGGGCGTTCAGTCCGGGTCGTCCGAGGATAGCGTTGTAGGCCGAGGGAACACGGACGACCAAGAACCCGAGCCGCACCGTGGCTTCTGCGGGTGCAACGCCCGCAGTCACAGGC
Source organism: Phoenix dactylifera (assembly GCF_051530095.1). Lineage (NCBI taxonomy): Eukaryota > Viridiplantae > Streptophyta > Magnoliopsida > Arecales > Arecaceae > Phoenix > Phoenix dactylifera. Next base: position 12,414,092 of record NC_143196.1, on the reverse strand, counting down.
AGCTCAACGACACCTTCGGCCGAGATAGCGTCACCAGTGAATCCTATGAGGGGGGTGGATGTTTTGTGCAACAATTGTCTGGACAAGCTCATCTTTTAGAAGGCCTCGTAAAACAAACTATCAGCTGAGCTTCCACTATCCACAAGAACACGCCTTACATCATAGTTCGCCATAGTGAGGGAGATCACCATGGCGTCATCGTGGGGGGTCTGAACCCCCTTTACATCTTCATCACAAAAAGTGATTACATTACCGACCTTCTGCCTCTTTGCGACGGCTGCCCCTGATGCTTCAATCGAGCCCCCCGCGTTCCTCTCGGGCCGGGAGCAGCTCCCAGTGATAGTATGGATCACGCCCGCGACGGGTCGATTCTGCTCCCGAGGCTCCGGAGGAGCCGGGTCGGCCGGACGCGAGTCTGCGGGGGGACGTCGGTCGTTCACATATCGACCGAGACGCCCTCGGCGGATGAGAGCCTCGATCTCGTCCCGAAGCTGGAAGCAGTCTTCGGTGTCGTGGCCGTGGTCCCGGTGGTACTCACAGTACGCCCGAGAGGGCCTCCTCCCAGGGATCTTCTTCATCTGTCTCGGGACCGGGAGGTCCTCCCGCCCCTTGATTTCCATGAGGATCTGGGCCCGGGGAGTCAGGAGAGGAGTGTACCGGTTGAAACGTCGGGCGGAGAACGAGGGCGTGGGGCGCCGTGGTTCCTCGCCGGCGACAGGCTTCTGCGCCGACGTTGAGGCGTCGGGCTCCTCCCCTGGCGTGCCTCTTTTCGCCTTTTCTTCCCGAGCTTTGGAGGGATCTCGGCGGCCTCCTTGCTCCGGTGGGCGGCCGCCTCCTCGGCGTCCGCATACTGGTTCGCCCGGGACAACAGCTCCGGGAAGCTCCGCGGCAGGCGTTTGTCCAGGGAGAAGGTGAGTCTGCCCTTTCGGAAGCCACGCTTCAGGGCTGAAAGAGCCACCTCCTGGCTCAGGTTCCGGACTTCCAGCGTAGCCTTGTTGAAGCGGGTAAGATAATCCCGCAAGCTTTCTCCCTCGTTTTGCCGGACATCAAAGAGGGAGTCGGAGACCAGTCGCCGCCGGCTACTGACGGCGAAATGGGTGATGAAGAGGCGAGTAAACTGGTCGAAGGACTGGATCGAGTTAGCCTCCAAGCCGGCGAACCACGCCCTTGCCGGGCCACGGAGGGTCGCTGGGAAGGCCTTGCAGAGGAGAGGATCTGATGCTCCGTGGAGGAGCATAAGAGTCCTGAAACTCTCGACGTGATCTCGCGGGTCCGCCGCCCCGTCATAGGGCTCGATCGCCGGCATTTTAAACTCCGGCGGATTCGGGGTCCGCAGGATCCTCGAGGCAAGCGCCGGCTGGGAGGAGATCTCCAAGTCGGCGAAGGGATCTTTGGAGTGGCCCTTCAGGACCTGGAGTTGTCGGTGGAGATCGTCCACCCGCCGGTCCAGAGAGCGCGACCGATGGGTGGGAGACAAGGAGCACCGAGAGGGGGACCGACTGGAGCGCGGGTTCCTTGAGGACTGGGGGGTCTGGGAACGCGCCCGGGCCCGCCTCTCGTACCCCGCGCAGCTCCGATGGGAAGGTCCCGGCAGAATGGACCGTGCTCGAGAGTCTTCTTCGCGCCGGCGCTCCTCCCCATGGGAGAGGAAGGAGCGCGGGTTGAGGAGGACAGGTGAGCGCTCAGGGAGCAGCGGCTCCTGGGCCTGCTGCGGCGCCCGAGACATCACACCCTGCAGGTTCTGCACTGTCTCCGCGAGGGTGCGAACCTGCTGGGCTAACTAGTCGAACTGAGCGGCTCCGACCATCTGAATGGGGGGTGGAACGGTGGAGTGTTGCTGAGAATGTGTTGGAGACGCAGCGGCCTCCCGGCCGGAGGCGCGAGAGGCCCCGCGACCGGAGGCATTGGAAGCTCCACGACCACCTCGCCGTGCCATTACGATCGCTCTAAGATTCGGGCCCTCCTTCTAGCGCCAACTGTTGCTGGTGGTCCAAATCGAGAACGATTGGCACAGCGGTGTGAACGGGGTTCCGTCTAAGTCGCCTTGGTTGGTGTTGATTACGCTCCACTTTCCACCAGAAAACCTGCAAGCAAGCCTCGCACCACCACTGGGGTAGTGGGGGCCCTCCGACGATCAAGTCAGAGGAGATTGGAGGAGAAGGAGAGATAATTGCAGGTAGTAGGAGAATGCACTGGAAGTTCTTGCTTACCTCCCCCCTTCTCCCCCCAGCCGCATATATACCAGGCTGGGGGGTCCTTCTGGGGGGTTGATCATCGTGTGGCACGATGGAGTTGCCACTGACATGGCCGTTACTGGGCGTCGTGGGGTAGCGCTGGGTACGGCCATGACAGGGCGTAGTGGAGCTCCGCTTTGTACGGCTGTTACAGGAGACCGTGGAGCAGCGCCGGATACGACCGTTGTAGGGAGTAGTGGAGCAGAGGGTCGCGGCGTGCTTCAGGGGAACAGCCTGTCGTTGTCGAGAGATTGCCGACTCGGGGTCGGATTGCTGGATCCAGGGGGCAGCCGACTCGGGGTCGGACTGCGAGGCCGAAGATATCCGACTCGGGGTCGGGTTACTGGATCAAGGGGCAGCCGACTCGGGGTCGGGCTGCGAGGCCGAAGATATCCGACTCGGGGTCGGGTTACTGGATCAAGGGGCAGCCGACTCGAGGTCGGGCTGCGAGGCCGAAGATATCCGACTCGGGGTCGGGTTACTGGATCAAGGGGCAGCCGACTCGGGGTCGGGCTGCGAGGCCGAAGATATCCGACTCGGGGTCGGGTTACTGGATCAAGGGGCAGCTGTAATCTTCTAGGGCGCGCGTGCCGGTCACGTGGGGCATGGTGGCTGAGTTCCCCCGTAACATCATATATATCAGGCTGGGGGGTTTTTCCGGAGATTCGTCATCGTGTGGCACGATGGGGCTGCCACTGACATGGCCGTTACAGGGCGTCGTGGGGCAGCGCTGGGTACAGCCATGGCAGGGCATAGTGGAGCTCCGCTTTGTACGGCTGTTACAGGGGATCGTGGGGCAGCGTCGGATACGGCCGTTGTAGGGAGTAGTGGAGCAGGGGGCCGCGGCGTGCCTCAGAGGAACAGTCTGTTGTTGTCGAGAGATTGCCGACTCGGGGTCGGATTGCTGGATCAAGGGGCAGCCGACTCGGGGTCGGGCTGCAGAGCCGAAGATATCCGACCCGAGGTCGGATTGCTGGATCAAGGGGCAGCCGTAGTCTTCCTGGGCGCGCGTGCCGGTCACGTGGGGCATGGTGGCTAAGTTCCCCCGTAACAGAATCCAATTTTGATTCAAAACTCCTAATCTCATTAGGATTGCAGGAATCCTATTCCAAGTAGGAATTCCAGTCCTACTCCAACTAGGATTTCCAGTCCTAATCCAATTAGGACTCTAGGAATCCTACTCGAAGTAGGACTCTTGTTTCAAGTCCAATTAATTAATTCCCTTTCCTTCTTCAACTTCTTATCAATCGAATTGATTAGTCGTGATTCATAATCACTTTTCAACCATCAGATCGGTCAATACTTCTAGTGTGTGTGACCCCATAGGTTCTATTCTGACTGGTAGTGAGATATATTGTGATCTCTATCACTATATCATTGAAAACTCCTTTCAATGGGTTGGAACGATTCCAACTCAACTCATTAGGGTTTATCGATCATCGAGATAATCCCTGTGAGTCCCACCATCCACCAGTGACACCTAGCAGCATGTAGTGGCTACCCAGCAGAATGGAATGATGAACCTCTAGGTGTAGTTAACGTGTGATACAGTCCTACTATCGTGGATCCCTACAGGACGGAGGTCATGGACAACTCGTCAAACCCCATCGTCTGTCATATGTCCAGATTTATTCGACTCGAGTTCGATAGTGGAAAACTTTTTCTCCACTTTATATTACTGCCCTGGCCAAGGTCTTAGAACTCAGTCTAACAAATCACATAGGATCACTCCTCTTCTATCAAGGTCGATAGATTCCTTGTAGGTGCATACCCTACTCCTACAGTGAACCTACTGCAGCCAATCTACACTGCATAGACCCATATGGCTAGAGACCATGTATGTGTGTAGTCAAACTACAATAACCTCACTGTGAGTAGCCGAAGCACCGCAGGTCAAAGGACCAGTCACACTACTGCAACATCAAGTAAGTCACTAACGAGTGGATAGACATCCAAGTGACTTCTTGTCTTGGTCACGCTCAGTATCCTTATTCTCTAACAAGCACCTGCACTATCACTTCAGTGTCCCCACAATGTGGACTCAAGTCTCGTCCATCCAGAAGGAAAGTGATCTGTGCACTGATCGGATCGATCACCGTCCTCGTGATGATCCATTGATCAGGAGCATTTAGAAATTTATCACCAATGATACATGGCTCAAATTCTCAACTCTTGAGAATATGCATCATCATCTTATTAATTTCTTGGACGATTCATAGACACATAGATAATATAAATGAAAAGATGCCTTTTATTTATTCAATAATAAATAGTCAAGTACAAAATTATGTCCCTAGAATTAACAATGTGTCAGCCAGATTGGCTTCTAGGGCATACTTCTAACAGTACATTCTTGTCGGCGTAGATTATGTCTCAAAGTGGGTAGAAGTTGTTGCCACTAGGACTAACAATCACAAGGTTGTAGTTAAGTTCTTACAAACAAATATATTTAGTCGCTTTGGCACACCCCGAGCTATCATTAGTGATGGGGGATCACATTTTCGCAACCGATCTTTTGAAGCTTTGGTTCGTAAATATTCAATCACCCACAAAGTTGCCACCCCGTACCATCCCCAAACAAGTGGACAAGTTGAAGTTTCCAATAGAGAGATAAAACACATCTTAGAGAAAACAATACGCCCTGATAGAAAAGATTGGTCTCAAAGATTAAACGATTCTCTCTAGGCTTATCGTACTGCCTATAAGACTCCTATTAGCATGTCTCCTTATCGACTGATTTTTGGAAAAGCTTGCCACTTACCCGTAGAACTCGAACATAGAGCTTTTTGGGCCATTAAAAAGTTTAACTTTGATATGGCAGCAGCTGGTTCTAAACGAAAACTTCAACTCAATGAGCTTGAAGAGTTACGCAATGAGGCGTATGAAAATGCCAAAATATACAATGCAAGGACTAAGGCTTTTCATGACAAATCCATTAACCGTAAGTCTTTCGAGCCTAATCAAAAGGTTTGGCTATTTAATTCTAAATTGCGTATCTTCCCTGGTAAACTTCGCTCTAGGTGGAATGGTCCTTTTTTAGTTCGAAAGATTTTTTCTCATGGTGCGGTAGAAATTCAAAACATCAGTGATGGTCGCGTCCTGAATGTCAATGATCAAAGATTGAAACCTTATATAGAGTATGTTGCAGACGGACAGTTGATTGAATTCCTTAATTTGATGGATCTTATTTATCGGGATAATTAAGAATGTTCTGCGTCTGGCTGAAGACGTTAAACTTAGCACTTGTTGGGAGGCAACCCAATTCTCATAGGTTATTTTTGCACATTTTCTTGTTGCATTTTTTTCAGGAATCCTCATATTACTGATGCAACTAAGGTAAAATGCTTCTATCCTCCATATGCATCATATTTTCGTCCAAAATAAAATAGAATAAACTAATAATATAATATCTCAAAAAAATAAAAAAATTAAATTAAAAAAAACATTGAGTACAATGTCTGATCTAGGTTGGGGGGTATAGGATTGGAATTTTTGAAGAAATTTTTCGAATTTTTGAATAAGTCTTTCATCTCCCAAAAAAAAAATCCTAATTTCTATGCCTTAGTGCTGAAATGATAAATACACAAAGTATATAAAATCTAAAAAGCCCAATGATTAGTCACGAGTAAGACAATTTGAGTTCTTTTCATTAAAAGTTCTTTTAGTGAGTTGTAAGATAATTTTTACTTTAGAATTTCACAACACACATGGTCTGCACTTCCAAGGGTTAGGTTCAACATTATGTTGTTAAGTCTGATAGCAACTTTGAGTCCTGATGAATCATACCTATCTAATTCGCTATTTTCTCATATTTATTTTAAAAAAAGGAGTGAATTTAGTCAGGTACATCGAAAAGGGCTACCTATTATCAAAGGTCAGCGGGCTTGTATGAGAAATCCGAGTATAGGTCCGTAGGGAAGTCTTGATGCCCAACACCTTATGCCATCTGGTGTGGGAGTTGTTGACTGAATGCTCGCTACACGGAGGAATCATTACAAGAGTAAAAATGCATAATAAATAATAATTAAAAAATAATTAAAAAAAAGAAGAAGAAGAAAGAAAAAATAATATTGACCTTGAAAAAGATGATAGTGTGAAAGCCGTCATTGTAAAAATTCGAGTAAACTGGAATATTACAGATAAAACCCATGAGGTATTAAAGTAAACATCCACAACTCTCAGAATCCTGCAAGATAGGATGATTTTGAATCAGTGATTAGGTCTTATCTGACCAATTCTTGGAAACTACCAGTTTTAGCAGTATTTTAGAAAACCTAAAGTCTTAACTTGTGTATGGTCCAGATATCACCGAGCATCCGAGTATAAATGAGCCTTACAACTTCCTAACGAAAACATAATGACCTCAACTTAAATTGCATTTTGACCTAGGCTTTAGGCTGACTTAGTAATTAAAACTTTATGTGCTTTTGAAATTATTGGCACTTATGCATTTAAAATTAGATTTTATAAAATAATAAAATAATTTTTTTAGGTAGAGACAGCAGTTTGTGGGTATCTGAGCCGAAAATCCTCACGAGATAAAACTCGTCCACTAGGGCCACCTAGGGGTTTAAAGCCTTATTGCATACGGTAAATGCAATCGCGATTCCTGCAAAAGTGAGTTAATTTCTTTTTCTATTTTTTTTATTTTTGCTCGAGGACTAGCAAAATGTAGGTTGGGGGGTGTGATAAGTGCTAAATAATACATAAATTAACCTCTTTCTCCTAGCACATATTATTATTTTAACGCACATATTTCGTAAATTTAACCATAAAATATGTGTTACCATCATTGCATAAATTATTAGAAGTAATTCAAGTTTGATTGATTTTATTGGTTATGTCCAATATATGCAGGTCGAGTCAAACTTATTTCAGATGATCCCTGAACCCGAATGACACGCACCCCAGTCCAGCCCCACTCCCCTGTTTCTTTCGCATCCAATCGAGTTCAAACTTTCGTTACGTTATACTATCTGGTTATTATCACATCCGCGATTAGCTATTCAAAGTCTTCCTAAAATTCCATGTGCAAGCCATCCACGTATCAAGTCTTACACATCATCTCCCTATTCTTCCACCACATCTCAGCCACATCATGATGTCATCCCAAGACTTCCCAGCTCCCGTGTTCCAAAGTCCACAGCCAGAACAGAGCTGAGACCCACGGACCATTTCCTTATCTGAACCCCATGAGGATTCCAAACAACCAAAGCCACGTCTTCATCTGGATTATTTCCCAGCCGAGATCCTCTCAGTTCACGCTTGCATATCATCTCCCATCCTCCCCTATCCTGAGTTATTCTCTGCTTCCGAATGAGAGTAATCTGCCATCTCCCACGTCCCAGCCATCTTCTGGACTGATTTTATGATTCAAACTTCCATAGCCTTTATCCCGTATCCACCATTCACAGCCTCCTCTGCTTCCTTCCCATCCGCATATGTTGCTCTACATCACAGCCGTATCCCTCTTCCCATTCGGATTTATTCCATCAACCACGGAAGAAACCCCTATTCCGCGTCACCAGATCGTATCATCCTTCCTCCCGAACTAATCCAGCATTTCTCTAGATGGATCCCAGCCTCCAAGATCCTCTCACACGCCCGCATCTTGCATCACTCCCATGTTCCTAGATCCATCTTTATCCAAGCAACCTCACACAACCCATCCCAAGCCGTCAGCCGAATCCAACCTTTCATTTACCACGGAACATAGCAGCTCCATCTCAACGGGATAAGCTCCAAACCAGTTGCAGATGCATCCATTCCGGGATATGACCGAGTTTTATCCTCCGCATGCGTCCAAGCTTCTCCTCTGCTTCCGGATCACTTCCTCCCAATGACATCTCAGCAGTACGGGATGATTCTTCCAACATTCATAACGTCTGCAGCTTCTCAAGCTTCTCCGTATCAAAATCCAAACCACCGCAACCCAGCAAATCACGCGGCCATGCAACTCCCCTCCACGATAAACTCCCAGCTCATGCTCTCCCCAACGTCTGGATGAGATACGGCAACATCTCCCATCATCTGCAGAAGAGATGAAGCCTCCACGAGCTTATCCTCCCATTCGGATCACCCACAGAAGAGGAGAGAGGGGGGAGTTTGCAGCCTATAAAAGGAGGAAGCATCTCTTCCTTGGAATCATCTCCTCAGAGGCCAAGTTCCCACGGGAAGAAGAAGAAATAAAAGGAGAGAGATTAGTTTGGGGTATTTTGGGAATGACTTTCCATAAGAGCTGAGAAGGAGCTGTTTTCAGTGGAGTCTCCAGGAGAATGAACGAATAGATGGAAGCCCGCTGCTGCTGTCGCCCACGACTCCATGGAAGGCTAATCTCCTCTCCAGGGCTGGATGCAGCCCTAGCAAAAGGATAAGGATTTTATATTTTTTTATTTCTATTCTTGGGGTTGTATGAACTTATTGTTTTTAATGGATATCTTCTTTTATCTCACGTTTAATTTCTGTGATTTTAAATGTGGAGTTTATACAATTGTTCTTCATGATCACTAAGTAATATAAGATAGTCCATGCTTAAGGAAGATGTGGTGTGTTACCATCTTAGATTAAGGTAGACATTTCATGCCAACTGAAGATGGATTATTTCCAAATTGCTTTTGTGAATTTCTATTTAAATGCTTATTAGGCTTGTAGCCAATATGCATGTTAATCCAAGAATAAAATAAATTACATATAACCCTTATTCCGATGTTAGTGGTGAATTCCTTGCTCTAGGTTTTCCCAAACTGATATCATTTTAATTGCATTTCTCGTAAATTATTTAGGTCAATAGTCTTCCCAAACTTTCTTTTTAAATATTTTTTTAAGAAAACAACTGTACCCCAATCCCTATGGATCGATACCCGTAATCACTATCCTACCAGATATGTGCTATTGCGTGGTCTTTAAAGTTGACTATCAAATAGCCTCCCCACAAGTCTTCGATAGATTGTGGGATCCGCAATAGGTTCTCCTTCAAATTTGCTCAGCCTTAGATTCTGCACCATGGGACATTTTGCAGGTTTGGCACCAAGGTATCCTGCATCTTGTAACACCTCCAAAGCATACTTCTGTTGAGAAATGGATATTCCTTTAGAGCTTCTAGCTATCTCAAGCACAAGAAAAAATTTTAAAGTTCCCAAATCCTTAAGCTTGAATTGTGCATTAAGGAGATGCTTGAGGTGATCAATATAAAGGAGATCATTTCCTGCAACTATAATGTCATCCACATACACAAGTATAGCAGTATATGAGCAATCATCCTTCTTTGTAAACAAAGAGTAATCTGCTTTGGATTGAATAAAACCAAGTGAAAGTATGAATGAAGATAACTTCTCAAACCATTATCGTGAGGCTTGTTTTAAACCATATATGGACTTGTTTAATCTACGTACCAGCTTCTCCCCCTCTTTTCCTTGCTGTTCATAACCAGGAGGTAAATTCATATACACCTCCTCATGCAAGTCACCATGTAAAAAGGCATTGTTCACATCTAATTGGTACAAGTACTAATTGTTACGGGGGAACTCAGCCACCATGCCCCACGTGACCGGCACGCGCGCCCTAGAAGATTACGGCTGCCCCTTGATCCAGTAACCCGACCCCGAGTCGGATATCTTCGGCCTCGCAGCCCGACCCCGAGTCGGCTGCCCCTTGATCTAGTAACCCGACCCCGAGTCGGATATCTTCGGCCTCGCAGCCCGACCCCGAGTCGGCTGCCCCTTGATCCAGTAACCCGACCCCGAGTCGGCTGCCCCCTGGATCCAGCAATCCGACCCCGAGTCGGCAATCTCTCGACAACGACAGGCTGTTCCCCTGAAGCACGCCGCGACCCTCTGCTCCACTACTCCCTACAACGGTCGTATCCGGCGCTGCTCCACGATCTCCTGTAACAGCCGTACAAAGCGGAGCTCCACTACGCCCTGTCATGGCCGTACCCAGCGCTACCCCACGACGCCCAGTAACGGCCATGTCAGTGGCAACTCCATCGTGCCACACGATGATCAACCCCCCAGAAGGACCCCCCAGCCTGGTATATATGCGGCTGGGGGGAGAAGGGGGGAGGTAAGCAAGAACTTCCAGTGCATTCTCCTACTACCTGCAATTATCTCTCCTTCTCCTCCAATCTCCTCTGACTTGATCGTCGGAGGGCCCCCACTACCCCAGTGGTGGTGCGAGGCTTGCTTGCAGGTTTTCTGGTGGAAAGTGGAGCGTAATCAACACCAACCAAGGCGACTCAGACGGAACCCCGTTCACACCGCTGTGCCAATCGTTCTCGGTTTGGACCACCAGCAACAGTTGGCGCTAGAGGAAGGGCCCGAATCTTAGAGCGATCGTAATGGCACGGCGAGGTGGTCGTGGAGCTTCCAATGCCTCCGGTCGCGGGGCCTCTCGCGCCTCCGGCCGGGAGGCCGCTGCGTCTCCAACACATTCTCAGCAACACTCCACCGTTCCACCCCCCATTCAGATGGTCGAAGCCGCTCAGTTCGACCAGTTAGCCCAGCAGGTTCGCACCCTCGCGGAGACAGTGCAGAACCTGCAGGGTGTGATGTCTCGGGCGCCGCAGCGGGCCCAGGAGCCGCTGCTCCCAGAGCGCTCACCTGTCCTCCTCAACCCGCGCTCCTTCCTCTCCCATGGGGAGGAGTGCCGGCGCGAAGAAGACTCTCGAGCACGGTCCATTCTGCTGGGACCTTTCCATCGGAGCTGCGCGGGGTACGAGAGGCGGGCCCGGGCGCGTTCCCAGACCCCCCAGTCCTCAAGGAACCCGCGCTCCAGTCGGTCCCCCTCTCGGTGCTCCTTGTCTCCCACCCATCGGTCGCGCTCTCTGGACCGGCGGGTGGACGATCTCCACCGACAACTCCAGGTCCTGAAGGGCCACTCCAAAGATCCCTTCGCCGACTTGGAGATCTCCTCCCAGCCGGCGCTTGCCTCGAGGATCCTGCGGACCCCGAATCCGTCGGGGTTTAAAATGCTGGCGATCGAGCCCTATGACGGGGCGGCGGACCCGCGAGATCACGTCGAGAGTTTCAGGACTCTTATGCTCCTCCACGGAGCATCAGATCCTCTCCTCTGCAAGACCTTCCCAGCGACCCTCCGTGGCCCAGCAAGGGCGTAGTTCGCCGGCTTGGAGGCTAACTCGATCCAGTCCTTCGACCAGTTTACTCGCCTCTTCATCACCCATTTCGCCGTCAGTAGCCGGCGGCGACTGGTCTCCGACTCCCTCTTTGATGTCCGGCAAAACGAGGGAGAAAGCTTGCGGGATTATCTTACCCGCTTCAACAAGGCTACGCTGGAAGTCCGGAACCTGAGCCAGGAGGTGGCTCTTTCAGCCCTGAAGCGTGGCTTCCGAAAGGGCAGACTCACCTTCTCCCTGGACAAACGCCTGCCGCGGAGCTTCCCGGAGCTGTTGTCCCGGGCGAACCAGTATACGGACGCCGAGGAGGCGGCCGCCCACCGGAGCAAGGAGGCCGCCGAGATCCCTCCAAAGCTCGGGAAGAAAAGGCGAAAAGAGGCACGCCAGGGGAGGAGCCCGACGCCTCAACGTCGGCGCAGAAGCCTGTCGCCGGCGAGGAACCACGGCGCCCCACGCCCTCGTTCTCCGCCCCGACGTTTCAACCGGTACACTCCTCTCCTGACTCCCCGGGCCCAGATCCTCATGGAAATCAAGGGGCGGGAGGACCTCCCGGTCCCGAGACAGATGAAGAAGATCCCTGGGAGGAGGCCCTCTCGGGCGTACTGTGAGTACCACCGGGACCACGGCCACGACACCGAAGACTGCTTCCAGCTTCGGGACGAGATCGAGGCTCTCTGATACCACTGTTGGGAACCCGCCCATGCCGCTGATATTTCAAAAATTATCAGATGGCAGCGGAATCGGCATGCGCGAGTTCGACGTTCATCGCATGAACGTTATTTCGTGACCTTTCGTAATTAGGTAAGAATTAAAACTTTTAAAACTACTAGGAAGATCAAATCTTCACCTTGCGCGGGTAGATGATCACCGCGAATCTGAATTCGTGGTTTTAGGAAGAGGGTTCGCTTGAAGCCGTTCAAACGTCCGGCCTCTACGGGTATCCACACGAAGTAGAGAACCGATCAAAGCTTTCTTGTCTTCCCGGGGTGCTAGCTCCCTTGCAAAGACTCCTTTGATGGCTGATCTCTTCTCTTTCTTTCAACTCTTGAAAGTGCTTGAGAGGAGGAAGAAGAAGGATGAAGAAGAGGAAGTAGATGAACCCCTGCACAGCCTTCTTTCTGTTGCTTGCGCTGGATGAAGAAAAGGAAGAGGAGGAAGCCGCCAACACTTGGAGGTTCCTTCTTTCTTGCTTGCGGCTGCAACTAAGAGGGAGGAAGAGGGTGGCCACGGCACAAGGGAAGAGGGCTCCAATGCTTAGGGCACCGGCCTCATGGTGCTTCTTATAGCTATCAAGGGCTCCTCCAAAGTTGGAGCCCTAGATAACTTTCCAAAGAAAGAAGGGGGCGCCGGCCCTAGCTCCTCTCTTCTTGTCGCCCCAAGCAATTGGAGAGGGGCTGATGCCCCTCTTAGTTGGTTAACCTAATCCTCTTCCAAAGAGGATTAGGTGCCTCTCTCATGGTTTCATCCTAATCTAATTAGGATTAGCCAATTTGGGTTCAATCTATGCTAGTCCCAATCTAATTAGGACTTGAATGGATCATGACTCAATTGAACTCTTCAATCCTAATCCAATTAGGAGTCATGTTGATTCATTAGATTAATAATTAATTAGGACTTAAGGAATCCTAATCCAATTAGGATTTGTTTAATTTTAGTCCTAATTCAATTAGGACTCTATTTGAATCCGAAGTCCTAATCTAATTAGGATTTCTAGGAATCCTACTCCAAGTAGGAATCCAATTTTAATTCAAAACTCCTAATCTCATTAGGATTGAGGAATCCTATTCCAAGTAGGAATGCCAGTCCTAATCCAATTAGAACTCTAGGTATCCTACCCGAAGTAGGATTCTTGTTTCAAGTCCAATTAATTAATTCCTTTTCCTTCTTCAACTTCTTATCAATCAAATTGATTTCTTGTGATTCCTAATCACGATTTCAACCATCGGATCGGTCAATACTTCTAGTGTGTGTGACCCCATAGGTTCTATTCTGACTGGTAGTGAGATATATTGTGATCTCTATCACTATATCATTGAAAACTCCTTTCAATGGGTTGGAACGATTCCAACTCTACTCATTAGGATTTATCGATCATCAAGATAATCCCTATGAGTCCCACCATCCACCAGTGACACCTAGCAGCATGTAGTGGCTACCCAGCAGAATGGAATGATGAACCTCTAGGTGCAGTTAACATGTGATACAGTCCTACTATCGTGGATCCCTACAGGACGGAGGTCATGGACAACTCGTCAAACCCCATCGTCTGTCATATGTCAAGATTTATTCGACTTGAGTTCGATAGTGGAAAACTCTTTTTCCACTTTACTGCCCTGGCCGAGGTCTTAGAACTCAGTCTAACAAATCACATAGGATCACTCCTCTTCTATCAAGGTCGATAGATTCCTTATAGGTGCATACCCTACTCCTACAGTGAACCTACTGCAGCCAATCTACACTGCATGGACCCATATGGCTAGAGACCATGTATGTGTGCAGTCAAACTACAATAACCTCACTGTGAGTAGCCGAAGCACCGCAGGTCAAAGGACCAGTCACACTACTGCAACATCAAGTAAGTCACTGACGAGTGGATAGACATCCAAGTGACTTCTTGTCTTGGTCACGCTCAGTACCCTTGTTCTCTAACAAGCACCTGCACTATCACTTCAGTGTCCCTACACTGTGGACTCAAGTCTCGTCCATCCAGGAGGAAAGTGATCTGTGCACTGATCGGATCGATCACCGTCCTCGTGATGATCCATTGATCAGGAGCATTTAGAAATTAATCACCAATGATACATGGCTCAAATTCTCAACTCTTGAGAATATGTATCATCATCTTATTAATTTCTTGGACGATTCATAGACACATAAACAATATGAATGAAAAAGATGCCTTTTATTTATTCAATAATAAATAGTCAAGTACAAAAATATGTCCCTAGAATCAACAATGTGTCAGCCAAATTGGCTTCTAGGGCATACATCTAACACCGAGGGCGTCTCGGTCGATATGTGAACGACCGACGTCCCCCCGCAGACTCGCGTCCGGCCGACCCGGCCCCTCCGGAGCCTCGGGAGCAGAATCGACCCATCGCGGGCGTGATCCATACTATCACTGGGGGCTGCCCCCGGCCCGAGAGGAACGCGGGGGGCTCGACTGAAGCATCAGGGGCAGCCGTCGCAAAGAGGCAGAAGGTCGGTAATGTAATCACTTTTTGTGATGAAGATGTAAAGGGGGTTCAGACCCCCCACGATGACGCCATGGTGATCTCCCTCACTATGGCAAACTATGATGTAAGGCGTGTTCTTGTGGATAGTGGAAGCTCAGCTGATATTTTGTTTTACGAGGCCAATTCGGAGCAACTTCGAGGGAACCTGGATCTCTTGGAAGAAGCGAGGGAAATGGCGCAGGTTCGGATGGCGATGTATCAGCGGAGGGTGGCCCGATATTACAACTCCAAGGTCCGACCGAAGCTTTTCAGAATCGGAGATCTGGTGCTAAGGCGAGCTAAAGCATCTCAACCTGCGGAAGGTGGGAAGCTAGCGCCAAATTGGGAAGGCCCGTATAAGGTTCGCTGGGTAAACCGACCTGGCTCCTACCAGTTGGAGGCCCTAGATGGTCGAGAAATTCTAAGGAGCTGGAATTCCGCTAACCTGCGGATGTATTACCAGTAGAACGACGATGCCAGAAAGATAGTTCAAAAATGTATAACACTTTGCATTTCAATAATTTCTGGTTACAACGGCGTGCTCGTGTGATTACAAGGAATTCCCAGAGGGGAATTAGGGTGTAAAGAAAGTAAAGAAGAGGTGGAGACTCCGAGGAGCTGAAGATCTGGGATCCCGAAACCTCCATCTGAAGCGGTTGCAATCCCGCCGGAAGTGGGTGCTTCCAACCGGAGGCGCCATCGGCGTCTCACGAAAGAGACGAAGAGCCGGCGCGGATGAAGAAGAAGTGGACGAAGGAGAAGTCCACACTGCCTCCAACCGGAGGCGCCATCCACGCCCCACGAAGAGGACGAGGAGCCGCCGCAGACGAAGCTCCCGCTGCCTCCAAGGGATATTCCGGTCCTCCCCAGTGTTAGGGGAGAGAAGGAATACAAGGGGGAAGAGCATATGGAGGCGCGGTCCCGGATCAAGTACCTGGTGCGGAGCTCAATCGGGAGGCCGAACTTCAAGGAGGGGAGACGTGATCCCGGATGAAACGCCTAGAGCGGAGTTCCGCCGGGGAGAACCTCCTTGTTGATCCCAGATGAAACGGCTAGTTGGCGGAAGTCGCGAAGGGCGCGCCTCCCGTTCCTTCGGCAGGGGTCTCTCAACCATGCGCCGGAGAGGAGGCCCACGATCCATGGCAACCTGAACAGCTCCGGCTTGGCAGGCTCCGTCGCACCTGCACCTATATTTAAAGATCGGATATAGCTGGTTTTCCGCGAAATCTATTTCAGTAGAGCGTATGATGTCGATGGCCCGAGGTAGAGCACTCAATGGGCTATAGCCAAACTGCGGCCCCCCGGTCGTTCCGATACGGGTGGCTCCAATAAATGCGGGCGCATTGAATCCGGAGCCGATCCGGCTCTCAAGGCGTATCTTCCCACGATTTCCTAAGCGTCATTCTCCTTAATCGCATTTTTTGTGCAGGACACTCCGGGTGGCCTGTACCCCTAGGTCCACGTATCTCCGCTCGCGCCCCAGGCCGCATCCGCCTCGAAGAACGCGCGTATCGCGGCCGCTTAACTGACACTCCTCGCAAGCAGCAACTGGCGATCCGATTTCCCAGGTAACCCCTTAATTAGCACTTAATGCCCATCTGGTATTCCCCAGGCGACGCTTGGAGAGGAGGAGAAATACAATCGCAGCTGGCCATGGAGAAATCCCGTCGGGCGGCAAGCGACAGGCGCACGACCAGCGAGCGAAATTTCCCGAGGCTCGGCCCTCGGATGCCAGGCTAACCCGATGATCATCCCGGGAGCAGACTAGCCTGAAGCCCCGACCGGTCGCCTCGGCTTGCGCCAGCCTTGGCCGACCAACGAGCGGAATTTTCCGAGGCTCGGCCCTTGGATGCCAGGCTAACCCGATGATCATCCCGGGAGCAGACTAGCCTGAAGCCCCGACCGGTCGCCTCGGCTTGCGCCAGCCTTGGCCGACCAACGAGCGGAATTTCCCGAGGCTCGGCCCTTGGATGCCAGGCTAACCCGATGATCATCCCGGGAGCAGACTAGCCTGAAGCCCCGACCGGTCGCCTCGGCATGCGCCAGCCTTGGCCGACCAACGAGCGGAATTTCCCGAGGCTCGGCCCTTGGATGCCAGGCTAACCCGATGATCATCCCGGGAGCAGACTAGCCTGAAGCCCCGACCGGTCGCCTCAGCTTGCGCCAGTCTTGGCCGACCAACGAGCGGAATTTCCCGAGGCTTGGCCCTTGGATGCCAGGCTAACCCGATGATCATCCCGGGAGCAGACTAGCCTGAAGCCCCGACCGGTCGCCTCGGCTTGCGCCAGCCTTGGCCGACCAACGAGCGGAATTTTCCGAGGCTCGGCCCTTGGATGCCAGGCTAACCCGATGATCATCCCGGGAGCAGACTAGCCTGAAGCCCCGACCGGTCGCCTCGGCTTGCGCCAGCCTTGGCCGACCAACGAGCGGAATTTCCCGAGGCTCGGCCCTTGGATGCCAGGCTAACTCGATGATCATCCCGGGAGCAGACTAGCCTGAAGCCCCGACCGGTCGCCTCGGCTTGCGCCAGCCTTGGCCGACCAACGAGCGGAATTTCCCGAGGCTCGGCCCTTGGATGCCAGGCTAACCCGATGATCATCCCGGGAGCAGACTAGCCTGAAGCCCCGACCGGTCGCCTCGGCTTGCGCCAGCCTTGGCCGACCAACGAGCGGAATTTTCCGAGGCTCGGCCCTCGGATGCCAGGCTAACCCGATGATCATCCCGGGAGCAGACTAGCCTGAAGCCCCGACCGGTCGCCTCGGCTTGCGCCAGCCTTGGCCGACCAACGAGCGGAATTTCCCGAGGCTCGGCCCTTGGATGCCAGGCTAACCCGATGATCATCCCGGGAGCAGACTAGCCTGAAGCCCCGATCGGTCGCCTCGGCTTGCGCCAGCCTTGGCCGACCAACGAGCGGAATTTCCCGAGGCTCGGCCCTTGGATGCCAGGCTAACCCGATGATCATCCCGGGAGCAGACTAGCCTGAAGCCCCGACCGGTCGCCTCGGCTTGCGCCAGCCTTGGCCGACCAACGAGCGGAATTTCCCGAGGCTCGGCCCTTGGATGCCAGGCTAACCCGATGATCATCCCGGGAGCAGACTAGCCTGAAGCCCCGACCGGTCGCCTCGGCTTGCGCCAGCCTTGGCCGACCAACGAGCGGAATTTTCCGAGGCTCGGCCCTTGGATGCCAGGCTAACCCGATGATCATCCCGGGAGCAGACTAGCCTGAAGCCCCGACCGGTCGCCTCGGCTTGCGCCAGCCTTGGCCGACCAACGAGCGGAATCTCCCGAGGCTCGGCCCTCGGATGCCAGGCTAACCCGATGATCATCCCGGGAGCAGACTAGCCTGAAGCCCCGACCGGTCGCCTCGGCTTGCGCCAGCCTTGGCCGACCAACGAGCGGAATTTTCCGAGGCTCGGCCCTTGGATGCCAGGCTAACCCGATGATCATCCCGGGAGCAGACTAGCCTGAAGCCCCGACCGGTCGCCTCGGCTTGCGCCAGCCTTGGCCGACCAACGAGCGGAATCTCTCGAGGCTCGGCCCTCGGATGCCAGGCTAATCCGATGATCATCCCGGGAGCAGACTAGCCTGAAGCCCCGACCGGTCGCCTCGGCTTGCGCCAGTCTTGGCTTAGCGCCGGAAGAATTTCCTGAGGCCTGACCCTCGGATGCCTGGCTTAGCGCCGGAAGAATTTCCTGAGGCCTGACCCTCGGATGCCTGGCTTAGCGCCGGAAGAATTTCCTGAGGCCTGACCCTCGGATGCCTGGCTTAGCGCCGGAAGAATTTCCTGAGGCCTGACCCTCGGATGCCTGGCTTAGCGCCGGAAGAATTTCCTGAGGCCTGACCCTCGGATGCCTGGCTTAGCGCCGGAAGAATTTCCTGAGGCCTGACCCTCGGATGCCTGGCTTAGCGCCGGAAGAATTTCCTGAGGCCTGACCCTCGGATGCCTGGCTTAGCGCCGGAGGAATTTCCTGAGGCCTGACCCTCGGATGCCTGGCCTAGCGCCAGAAGAATTTCAAGAGTCGGGAGTCAGCGAGACGCTACCAAGAGTTAAAAAGAAGAAGGACGAAAGTGAAATGAAGAAACTCTAGTTGCATTAACTTTCATTGTTTCAGGGCTGAGACCCATACAACTTGGCAAAACGCCAACACACAAAGAAAAGAACAAAATACAGAAGGTCAGCTTGGAGGAACCCCCGGGTCGAGAACGTCGGGCACGTCCGTAGAGGGTAGGGAGACGGTTGGAGAAGCAGCAGGCAATGGCGCCGGAGGGGAGTCGAGAAGGGAGATCCCACTCAGGTCAATTTCGGGGTACTTAGCCGACACCCTTGCCAGGCCTTCCTCGAAGCCTAAGACAAAGGAGTCGGACCCCGCGTCCGACATATCACGGACGAACTCGTCGGACTGACGATAGGCCTGTACCGCCTCCGACATATCACGGGTGAACTCGGCGGACTGACGATAAGCCTGTACCGCCTGACGCCCGATCTCCGCACTCTTCTCGGCCAGCGTCGCCTCTGCCCGCTCCATAATCTGAGCCTTCGCCTCCAAGACCTTCGCCACAATCCGGTCATCCGCCTCGGAGGAGGCCCTCAGCAGATCAGCCTGAGCCTCCTTGTGCTTCGCCTCGGCAGCAATGCGAGCAGCCTCAGCCTCCTCCAGGCGCGAATGAAGCTCCTGGTCGCTCGCGCGGAACTTCTCCAAGGCCGACTCCAATTCGCCCAGCTTGGCTTCAAGAGACCGGGTTCGGTTGCGGGCGTTGTCGGCTGACCGCTGGGCCTTCTCCCACCTCTCCCGGTAGTCGGCAGCCTTCCGGGACTGCTTCTCGGCCCGCTCCTCCGCCTTCTTGATCTCGCCCTCGAGACCTGAGGCAACCTTGAGTTACTCCCGAGCCTCCAACAGTTGCTTCTCGAGGGTGGCGAAGCCGAGTGCCCGCTCTTCGGCCACCTGGAGCCTCGTCTCGAGGTCCCTGGTCGTCCTCCCCGCCGCAGCCTGACCTCCCTCTTCTATTGCCTTCAGTTGGCTCTCGGCCCTCGCCAGAAGCCTCGCCTGTTCCTCGTAGCACTCCTCCAGGCGGATCATGTACTGGGCGAGCTAAGAGATAGGAAAAACGAGGGCGTCAGGCGGGGATCAACAGAGCCTATAAATGAGGAAAGTGACCAAAAGAGCACTCACCGACATGAGACAGACGCAGCTGGCAGCCCCAACGTCAGGGACCCTCATCTCCCGGACCCGCCTGCGGTCCTTCTCCAGCAGCACCGTCTCGATGAGGTTTCGGGCGCCGGCGAAAGTGAAGGCCGACCCCGACTTCTCCCCGGAGTCGGACGGTGGTTCTGCAGCCTTATCCTTACCCATCGCTTGGGGAAGAGTCATGCTGACCATGTTCGGGGCGGGGACCGCCCCTGGAATTGACAGGGTCCCGCTCGGCCGGGGCCTCGGCGCGTCCCTCCTCGTATCATCCGGAGCCGACCGAGTCGAAGGCTGGGCTGGGGACCGATCACGTCCGACCCGTCCATCTCGGGCGCGCCCGGGTGATGCCTCCGGAGAAACGGTTGTCTCGGCATCGGAGGGCTGATACAGCATCAACTCCCGGTCCGCGCCCGCGGCGTCCCCCTGATCGGTGGGTCCGGACCCGTCTGTCGGCGTCGGAGTCGCCTGCCGGCGGGACTTCTTCGCCGGTGGAGCCCCGCTCGGAGGAGCTCGTTTCTTCCTCCGGACTGCTTCCAGTAGGGACGCCCTACCAACAGCCGTTGCCTTGTCCGACCGCATGACGTCGTCGATCTCTGCAAAAAGGACGAGGTGGTCGGAGGTTGAGAAACTGAAGGAAAGAACGAAACGAAAGAGGAGAAGAGAGCTAAAAAAGAAATGGTGGCGGGCTCACGGTCAGTGGGGACCGAGCTCAGACCGACGTTCACCAAGGTATCCTCGGAAATAAGGCGAGCCACCGGGGGGAGCCGGCCCTCGGCAACCAACTCCTTCAAGACGGCGACGCCATCGGATTCCTCCCTCGACAACCTCGATAGGCCAATCGGGGACTTCATCGGCGTCTCCCAGGTTGCCCTGATTCCCCAAGAGGGATCTGCGTCAACGAAAAAGAAGCGCTCCTTCCAGCCGTGGATGGAGGTAGGAGCCTCCTTGACAAGGCCGCACCCTCGCCGCGCCGCAAAGCACCACCACCCTTTATCCTGGGGGTGGCCACTCAGGCCGTAGCATTCCCAAAAGACATTCAGGGTGGCGGGAACCTCGTGCATGCGGCAGAGAACCTGAAAGGCTGTCAGGGCGCGCCATGAGTTCGGCACCAGCTGCGTCGGCGCCACTCTTAAACCCCGAAGCACCTGAACGACTAAGTCCGAGGGGGGAAAGCGGAACCCGGCCTGAAGAATGCCCTCATTGATGGCAACCTTCCCCGAAGGAGGGTGGGACATCCTCTCCTCAGGCCCCGGGAGCGTAACATTGCAGGCCTCGGGAAGATGGTATCGAGCCACGAACCTATCTAGGTCTTCGGCGGCCAACTCCGACTTAATGCGGTCTGCTCTCACTTCGCCCATCCCTAATGGCCAGTGAATCTACGGTCAGGACAGGGTCGAGAAGGGGGAAAAGACCGGAACGACTGGAGTACACTAATACAAAAGGAGAGTATGGAGAGCTCTAAATTAAAGAATGGAGCAACTCATCGGAAGAGAAGGAAGAACGGCTCCGAGAGCGTCAAAGGAGGAGCAAGCGAACAGTCCGACGACGATGACGGCAGCGCAAAGGAGAAACTCGAAGATGTCTGTAAAGAGAAAGGCGGACGGAGGAGGACCCCCGGTTAAATAGGCGGAAAGGTGGGTGACGCCTCGGTGACGCCAGAGGACGCCTGGCTGCCGAAGGGTCGCTCGCGCCCCAAAGGCAAATCGACGCCATTAAGGAAGGATGTCCGCCGAAATCCTTAGACTGCCAGGTCAGCAACAACCGCCATACGCCATAAAGAAGGCGGGGAGCTCGAAGCGCGCGCGCCTCTCCGAGGGATGGCGACAATCTCGAAGCATCACTTCCTTCACCCGTTCCCCTTCTGGCTCCAGGCTCGGAAGTGGGGGGCTACTGTTACAGGGGAACTCAGCCACCATGCCCCACGTGACCGGCACGCGCGCCCTAGAAGATTACGGCTGCCCCTTGATCCAGTAACCCGACCCCGAGTCGGATATCTTCGGCCTCGCAGCCCGACCCCGAGTCGGCTGCCCCTTGATCCAGTAACCCGACCCCGAGTCGGATATCTTCGGCCTCGCAGCCCGACCCCGAGTCGGCTGCCCCCTGGATCCAGCAATCCGACCCCGAATCGGCAATCTCTCGACAACGACAGGCTGTTCCCCTGAAGCACGCCGCGACCCTCTGCTCCACTACTCCCTACAACGGTCGTATCCGGCGCTGCTCCACGATCTCCTGTAACAGCCGTACAAAGCGGAGCTCCACTACGCCCTGTCATGGCCGTACCCAGCGCTACCCCACGACGCCCAGTAACGGCCATGTCAGTGGCAACTCCATCGTGCCACACGATGATCAACCCCCCAGAAGGATCCCCCAGCCTGGTATATATGCGGCTGGGGGGAGAAGGGGGGAGGTAAGCAAGAACTTCCAGTGCATTCTCCTACTACCTGCAATTATCTCTCCTTCTCCTCCAATCTCCTCTGACTTGATCGTCGGAGGGCCCCCACTACCCCAGTGGTGGTGCGAGGCTTGCTTGCAGGTTTTCTGGTGGAAAGTGGAGCGTAATCAACACCAACCAAGGCGACTCAGACGGAACCCCGTTCACACCGCTGTGCCAATCGTTCTCGGTTTGGACCACCAGCAACACTAATTATGGACAGCAATCACTGCTAATAATGTTTCCACTGTAACCATCTTTGCAACCAAAGAAAACGTCTCTTGGTAATCTAAGCTAGCTCGTTGAGTGTAGCCTTTAGCTACTAATCTTGCATTTTTTCTTTTCTCTGTGCCATCAGCTTTGAATTTTGTTTTATAGACCCATTTGCAGTCTACAGCTTCTGCACCCTTGGGCAAGGCAGTGACGATCCAAGTATTATTTTGGATAAGAGCATTCAACTCATCATCCATTGCAGCTCGCCATTCAGCAGACTTAGATGCTTGACCATAGGTTTTGGGGTCAACGTGTGATGAGATGGATAGCATATAAACACTATGGGAAGATAAGAGTTTGTCATAAGCCAAGAAATGAGAAATGTCATAGCGTTTACCTTGCTTTGTAGAGAACTCTGAATGCTGGTTGATCAATTGAGAGTGAGGGGAATTTGAAGCCATATTACAATGGTAATCTTGAAGATAAGAAGGGGAATGTCTAATTCTAAATAGCCTCCTAAATGGTTGATTTTGAATGCAGGGATTTACTTGAACTGCTGCAGGGGAAGAGGCTGAATGTAGTTCTACTGCAGGTTCAAGAGATGCCATGCTAGGATTCAGAATATTGGGAGAATTTGGTGAATGAACATATGTTTCAGAACTAGGATTGTTCAAATTTGTAGTATGAGAAGTGGTTTGAAGGAAACAAGAATCATCATGAATATTAGAAGATGTGGAAAAGATAGTATCATAATACGAAAGGGAGGAAGGAAGAGTAACATGATACAATATAAGAAGGCTACGTTTAAATGGAAATATGGACTCGTGAAACACAACATCTCTAGAAAAGAAAGTCCTTTTGGATTGAATATTATAAAGCTTATAAGCTTTCATTCCATGAGGATATCCAAGAAAAATGCATTGCCTAGTTCTAGGGTCAAACTTTAACCTATTTTGTGGATGCATAACACAAACAACCAAACACTTTCAAATGAGAAAAAGAAGGCTTTGAAGAAAATAAAATTTTATAAGGAGATTTATTGGAAAGTTTGAGAGTTGGAACTCTATTAATGAGATACACAGCAGTAAGGACACAATCTTCCCAGAAATTCAAAGGAACATTGGCTTGAAACATTAGCGCCCTAGCTACATTAAGGATGTGTTGATGTTTCCTTTCTACTACCCCATTTTGTTGAGGGATTTCAACACATGTGACTTGATGAATGATACCCTTTGACAAGTAGAAATCTATCATTTAAATTCTAGACCATTATCAGACCTAATTGCTTTAAATTTGACAAAAAATTGAGTTTCAATGAGGGAATAAAAGGATTGCATGATTGACTGAACTTGTGACTTTGAGTGCATCAGATGAACCCAAGTAGCTCTACTAAAATCATCCACTATAGCGAGAAAGTATTTGGAACCATCTAAGGAAGCTGTTGAAAAAGGCCTCCAAATATCACAATGAAGCAAATCAAAAGGAGACTGTGATACATGTTCAGATTGTGGAAACTTCAGTTTATGTTGCTTGGCAAGATGTACAAATGGCACAATGAAACCTTTGAGACATTGCTGATACCTCTCTTTGTCTTTCTTCTTGAAGGATCAAGGTGAACACCTTATTGATCAGTGGAATAGGATCCATGAGCAAGATTTGGCTTCGGATTGCTAGGTAGAACTCATCCAAACCCATAAGAAATTGCATTACTTGATCTTCAGACTCATAGGGACATTGATGATGAGGTTTGTAGTTTGATAACTCCTCCCAAAGACCCTTTAGTCGAGTAAAGTATGCAATAACAGATCCTTGATTCTGTGAAAGGGAGGAAATGGTTTTTTGCAGTTGAAAGATCCTTGGGCCATTGCTCTAGTTGAACCTTTCCTTCAGCTCGAGCCATATCTTTCTGGCTGAATCCATATAGATCACACTCAAACTTATCTCCTTTGGGATAGCGTTCAGAATCCATGAGGAGACCACCATATTGCATCGTCTCCATGCTATGTACTTTGGATCATTCGGTGGAGACTCAACAATACTCCCATCGACGAATCCTTCTTTGTTCTTGACACTTAACGCCATGATCATGGATCGGCTCCAGGTAGAGTAATTGTCTTCATTCAGTACTAGTGAAACCAACTATGTTATCACCATGATGGAGAAAGTAGGGGCTGGCTGGGTCTTCGACGAAGCTTTGCAATGGGGAAGAACACGACTCAAACATGATCGAAAGCATTTTTTGCTCTAATACCATGTCAAAATCTGCTGAGGTTTATAGAAAATAGCAGAAGATAAATAAGAATTGACAGCAGAAGATAGCAGTGAGAAACAAAGCTTGATCGAGAGATAAAAGGAAGTAGTAAACACAAGAAAGTTGGGACTGAAAAGATTGTTGTTCCTTTCTAAATACTAGAATACAAGAAGTTCACTTACCACACTGTTTTGTTTATATAGCCTTTATACTAACTAACTAACTGATGCAGCAACAGTATTAACTGACTAATTGATGCAGCAATAGTACTAACTAATTCTGGTGTAACTGAATAGCTGAAACCAACTAAGAGAACTAACTGTTTCAACTGAAACTAACTCTCCTTATCCAGAATAGAGGATTTGTATAAATAGAATTTCAACAAGAACCCTATTCAACAGCGATGAAACCTGGAAGTTCCCTTCCACATTCCACCACTTTCTCATCTCTCTTCAAACAAAATGTAAAGGGAATCCTTTGCCAAGAAACTTACCCGCCAGTGCTGCCTTCCACCGAGCACACGCCTTGTTGATGATCTCGTTGAAGAAGGCCACCATTTATGTAAAATTTTCTTCCAAGGACACCACCTCCTTAGTCGTGGCCTTAGAGGTTTTCCATCTGAAACGACAAACTCCTTAAACTACTCGAGACCATGATTTGGTGGTTTCAAGTGCCCTACCTCTGTTCCTCCTCAAAGCACTCTGTGGAGGCGAGCCGTTCGTCCCTTTTGGCTTCAGATCTAGGACCTTCAAGGTGCCCGGCGAGGAACCCTTACCAAATCAGGCCGATCAGCCTCCATCATGACCTCCTTTGCCTCTGTGGAGGGGCTAGTTGAAACCCTAGCCACTGACTTCCCTTCCTCAATCTTCACGAACTTTCTACAACAACCTTCCATTCCATCGTGTTTCTCCAGTTCTTTTCTTTGGTGTCGCATTACTTGCACAAAGTCGAAGAGCCTCTTAGGAGGCCCTATGTAAACAGCCCTTGCCCCTAGGAGCCGAATATTAAGCGACTAAACAATCTCTAGCGAGAAGCCTATTAGAAAGCTTTGGCAAGAGAACTAATGGCTCGTTTGGTTCGCGAGAAAAGAATGAGGGAATGTGTGGTCAACGAAAAAGTAATGAGATGCCTCTTATTTGGTTGGAGTTTTCAAAGAAGAGAGATGAAAAAGTTGTATTTCCATGGGAATATGATTTCCATATTTCATGGAAAAGTCTTTCCTATGAGAAACATGGAAAAGTTACTTTCCCATGAGATAGAAATCACTCCATTTTTATTTTTTCCTAAAAAGGCCCTTCAGCATTAAAGAAGCATTAAAGAGGCATTAAAGACCTAATTTTTATTAAGGGTATAATAGGAATTATATATAACTTTCCCAGGAAAGTGGATGGTCAACCAAACATAAGCACTTTAGAAATTTGTCACTTTTCCATGGTCAACCAAACATTCCAAACGTACTTTTCTAGGCATCCTCTTCCTAGGAATCTGCTTCCCAGAAATTATATTCCTAGGAGGAAAAATGCTTCCCGCGAACCAAACAAGCCCTAAAGGTTTGCTTGTCGAAAGGCAGCCACAAAAACAATTCTTTGTGGCTCCAAAGGATGTGGGGGTTTTGGAGGCACTGGAGATTTCAGCGAGAGCATAGAGATTCAAGTTTTCTTTCCCCTCCTTTCCCTTTCTTTTCTCTTTCTTAGTATTTTTTCATTAGTCTAATTTCTTTATTAGCTTGTAGCATAACATAATAGAGCATAGCTACCTAGCCTCTTGAGTCCCAGGGGTTCTAAGGGGGAGGAAAGGGGACATGCACTCTTCCCCACCACCCTTTTAGGTTAGTTTTAACGTAATTAGTCTCTTAGTTGTCCTTAATTTTGATTTAATACTATATGAAAATGTCTTTGCTAGCATAGAAAAGTGCCTCTGAATGTAAAAAAAAAAAAGAAGCCCACTACAAGAATTTATACGTTTAGCTACAAAACATGTTTATTGCTAAAAAATATTTTTTTGTCGCCAGGTTAGCCAACGCCCCATCACTAAATGTCATCTATAACAAAAATAATAATTAGTCACAAAATATTCAACATTTTATGATGAAATTAATATTATCATTAACATATATATAACTCATGACAAAATAATTCATCACTAAAAATGAATAAATGACGCTGCCTAAATATCTATTTTGTCACAAAAAGTCGGATCTAAGGATCATGTGCATTATTTTTTGCTACAAAAGTATTTTTTTCATGACAAAAGTATTTTCGTCATAAATATTTTGGTGATGAAATTTTCTTCATCAGAAAAAGATGACTATTAGTGATTATTTTGCCACTCAAAATCAAATATTAGTGATAAAAAAAATTGTATATTATCCAAAGTTGAAAATGATTGAAAAGTTTGGATATTCTAGTTAAAAAGTTGTATCTACCTTTTATGATCCAAATATATATTTTAAAAAAGATAGGTGAACTAATTGATCAAATCAAATACTTCCAAATCATAGGTTCTTCTCTATATATGGCAAAGAGATTAAGACCTGATATTGCTTATGTTGTAGGGAGACTAAGCAGAAATACCCAAAATACAAATCAATCTTATTGGTCAGCTATTGAAAGGCTATTTCGATATCTTAAGGGAACTTATAATCTATCTCTATTGTACACTGGATATCTTGAGGTGGTTGAGGGTTACAGTGATGCAAATTGGATTACTAATTTTCTTGATCTTAAATTATCCACTAGATATCTTTTACTCCTTGGTGGTGCTATCGTAGCTTGGGGATCTCCAGAAAAATCCTGATATTCATGGAGATCGAGTTGATGGCTCTAGATACCACCTGTACTAAGGTAGAACGGATTAAAAATTTTAGCTCAGAGCTACCTTTAATACCTTGCTAGTTCTGACCAAATCAATTCATTGTGACAATAAAGCTATGGTAGAACTGACTAATCAAAAGAGTACTAATAAAAAGTTGAATCGGTCTATCCGAATTTATCATAAATTTGTAAAACAACTCAAAAAGAATAATATTATTTTTTTAGAATTTGTAAGTTTGAGAAAAACTTGGTAGATTAATTAACTAAGGGAATGTGTAGGAGTAGAATCCAAGAATCATTAAGAAGAATGGGGCTTAAGCCCACAACTTGGTTACCAATAGTGGATACTCAACCTCTATGATTGAAAATTTCATGAAAAAATTAAATGTGATAGAAACAAAGCTGATTTAGTGATCGTATCAAAATACATTCTCGAAATGTAATGCCTCCCATTCCTATGATAAGTGTTCATATTAGTGACAAAGTAAATTTGAAAAGGTTGAGTTGTACTCTTAATAAGTTCAAGATAAGAAATTGCAAGGTATTGGTTACAAATATCCTTGGAGGGCTTACCTACATGAGAATTGTTGTATATGCAGTGACTAGAGGTTTGGGCTAATCCTAATAAATTCTCATTAAAAAATAAGGTACTAATTGCAGGATTTTTTAATGATGCTAATTACATAAAAATCTAGTTGATTCATACTGTGTGTGATGAGTAGAAGTTTGAGTTAAAGGATCTAGTTCAAGATTTAATCCACTATAATTTCTTTTTTCTATCATGGATGATTCATACAGTTCTAGTATGGATACATCCAATAAGGTTAGAAAACAACAAATTCTTGAGCGCTCTAGGCAGCTTCGCTTCTCCAACCTATAAGGTACCTCCGGAATGACTAACCACATATGACGCCAGCCAGTCCACAGCTCCATTCGTCTATCTAAAAATATGCTTAGCATGTAAGGCCATGCCACCACTCAACATAGCCCGTATGTCCCAAAGTAGGGGGTGGCCCCCTCTACCATCACTGGTGCCACCTTGAATCTATCCAATCACAAGGGCTGAGTCTCCCTCAAGTATGATGGAAGAAGCCTGAAACACTATAGCTCCTTCAAATGGATACAATCAATTCTAAGTGAGGTTCAAGTCCATAGGATACCTCATCCATTGCACATTATAAGCTACCGAGACATTCTTCTTTATGTTTTTCAAAATTTAAATCTTTTATTGGGGATTTTTGGAATTTTAATTTTTGAAAAGATTTAATTTTATTTGTTAGTTGTTTCGAAGGTTTTAAAGCTCTTTTCTCTTTTAGTACTACATCGGATATGTGAAAGTAAGTCTTCTTGCTTAAATGGAAATCCTTTCCCAGAAAGCCCTAATCAGGCTTTGAGGCAAGTGGGCAGATGACCACACACCCACACATGCGTGCTCGGCTCGGTGCGACTGGCTGGTCATGCCATGGACATGCGCATGGCATGGCGAGGCTAGGCAATGTGCTGACACATTGCATACATATACCTCTTTGCTAAGTGCCTCTCTTCGAAGTATTTGTGGAGTGATTGATTATACCCCTATTTGATTTTGATGAGCTCAAAGCATTTGAGTATATTTCATGTTGTACTAATGAATTCAATCTAGTGATTCAGGCGAATATATGTGAATTTATCTTTAAGAGCATCGAGCCTTGGTTCAAAGTAATTTGGCTTAGTGTTTAACTCAATTGAGCCAAAGTCTGAAGCTCAAGTCGACTCCGAAAGATTACGAGTTGACTCTAAATATTTCAGAGGGTTTGGCACAAGCTCAAGTTGACTCCGGTACACTACGAGTCGACTCCGACTGAGAACAGACAGAAGGACAGAAAGATGAATTTCAGACCCTGTTACCGAGTCGACTCCAGAAGGCTTCGAGTCGACTCCGATGCTTGACGAGTCGACTCTCTACAGATCCGAGTCGACTCCAAGGAGTAACAGACAGAAAGACAGAGAGGTATTTTCTAGACCCTGTTACCGAGTCAACTCCAGAAGGATGCGAGTCGACTCCAACGTTTGGCGAGTCGACTCCTAATCATGCCAGAGTCGACTCTCAGAGGAAAGCGGACTGAAAGGCAGAAAACCAAACTCAGTGACCCTGTGAATGAGTCGACTCCGAGAATTCGAGAGTCGACCCCAAGTCAACCGAGTCGACCCCAACAGAGTGCGAGTCGACTCCGAGGCAGCTCAGATCAACAGACAGAGGATCGGTTTTTTGTGCTCTGAGAGCCGAGTCGACTCCAAGAGGATCCGAGTCGACTCGAGAGAGAAATGCAGAAAAATAGATCTCTGAAATCCTGAGAACGAGCCGACTCCAAAATGCCAAGTCATCTCCAGATCTTGGCGAGTCGACTCCAGTGTTGGACGGAGTCGACTCCAGGTTGGGACGGCACTTTAATTCAAATTCTGAACAGTGGAGGAGTCATCTCCAGTAAAGCATGAGTCAACTCCAGCAACAGCCGAGTCGACTCCAGATCGAGCGAGTCGACTCCAATCCCAACGGATACATTATCAGGAGGTGCAGACTGTACAAAACGGCTACAAATCAGTGTCTAACGGCTATTTTTTAAAAAGAACTGTTTAAATAGCCAGAGTAAATAGTAGTAGACAACAAGAGAGTTACTCCATCTGTGCATTAAGTCGTTTCCAACTACCAAGAGTCCATTGAGAGAAAAGACAAGCAAAAGAAGGAAGAAATGCATTTAATTCATTCTTTGAAGTTTTCCTTCGCATTCAAGGCTCTTCTTCTGACATCAAATCTTCAGTGCATTCAAAGAGAAGACTCAGAGTTCGAGAAGCCCTTTCTTCCTCTTCCGAAATCTGTTTGAGGGCTTCTAACTTTACTCTCTTCATATTGATTCACATTTGCTTTTTAACAAGCTTTCCTTGTATCTTTCTCTAAACTGTTTTTCTTACTTGATTCAATCAGGGGATTGAATCAAGGGTTGTAAGGTTTGTTGGTGAGCCAAAGTTAAAACCAACGGTGTAAGGGTTTGATTGTGATCCTAGGAAAACAATCGGATAGCTCTAGTCGGTGAGCCTATGAAAACTGACCGAGTTCGTTGTGATCTCGCGAAAACAACAAGTTGGGTTGTGATCTTGTAAAACAACCGGCTGTAATCCAAGGAATTATAGTGAACTTCCAAGTGAAGCTTAGGGAGTGGACGTAGGAGCAAGGGTTGGCTCCGAACCACTATAAAATTTTCTTGTGTTTGCATTGGCTATTCGTCTCTTCCAATCTCCTCATCAAGTAGCTTAATTAACCTGCTTGCATTAGAATTAAATAATTACTCATCAAGTTTTAATTTGTCAATAATTAATCCAAACCCAATTCACCCCTCCTCTTGGGTTGTCTCCTTGGGCAATAAGTGGTATCAGAGTAGGTGCTCTCATATCGATTGGTGTTCCAATCCGTAAATAGCGTCAAAGATTAAGATGACAACCTCTTTTGGGTCTTCCTTTAGTGAAGGGCAATCCACCAATAGACCTCCATTGTTTAATGGGGCTAATTATACCTATTAGAATGCTAGAATAAAGATATTTATCCAAGCTCAAGATTATGATGTTTGGGACATCATAATTAATGGACCACATATCCCTTCTATCTATGTTGATAACATTGCTATACCCAAGCTTGAGAAAGATTGGGATGATAATGATAGAAGGAAGGCACAACTAAATGCTAAAGCAATGAATGTTCTTTATTGTGCCTCAAACCATAATGAATTCAATAGAATCTCTACTTGCAATTTTGCAAAAGAGATATGGGATAGACTTGAAGTGACCCACGAGGGCACAAATCAAGTTAAAGAAACTAAAATTAACATGCTAGTTCATAAATATGAACCATTTAAAATGGACTCTAGTGAAACCATCTCTTGCATGTTTACTCGATTTACTGATATTGTCAACGGCCTAAAAAGCCTTGGCAAAAGTTATATTAACAGTGATCTTGTCAGAAAAATTCTTCGCTCTTTACCAAGGTCATGGGAAGCCAAAGTCACAGCAATCCAAGAAGCAAGGGACTTGAACAAGCTGCCACTCGAGGAGCTTCTTGGATCCCTAATGACGCATGAGCTCACAATGAAACAACACAGCGAAGAAGAATCCTCCCATAAGAAAAAGGTAATTGCCCTCAAATCTACTTCTTCTAACAAGGATCTATCTTGCAGTAGCAGCAGTGAAGAAGAAGACAATGAGGGAGATGATGAAGAGGCTCTTCTCGTGCGAAAGTTCAGAAGATTCATTAACTGGAAGAAGTTCTTTCATCAGAAAAGAGGTTTCTCAAGTTCCTTCAACAAGGATAAAGGTAAGGAAAGAGAAAGTGAGAGAATTGGATGCTATGAATGCAAGAAGCCGGGATATTTTAGAGTCGACTGTCCCTTGCTGAAGAAGGGCAACAAATATAAGAAGAAGAAAGCTCTTGTCTCCACTTTGACAGACTCCGATCAATCATCATCATCGGATGAGGAACAAGAGAAAAAAGCAAATCTTTGATTTATGGCAAATGAAAATGAGGTAACATCTGAAACTCATTTAGATTTTACTTTTGAAGAATTGTATGATGCCTTTAATGAGCTAATGGATGAGTATAAATCAATAAATCTTAAAAACAAAGATTTGAGGCTAACTAATCAATCCTACAGTCATAAAAATGACAATCTGATTATGGAAAAGGGTTCCATTGTTAAGGAGAACTTAAAACTTAAAACAAGCAACCAATTACTAACTCTAAAGAACTATACTCTAATTAAAGACAAAGAAAGACTAACTAAAGAAATTTCAGAACTTAAAAATAATAATCAAACTCTAAAAGATAACCTTACAAAAGGCTTAAGCTTACTAAAAACCGAGAAACTGAACTTAACAAAAGAACTTGAAAAATATAAACCTATTATTGAGAAGTTTACCTATAGCTCTGAAA
The DNA here is from genome assembly GCF_051530095.1 of Phoenix dactylifera. Lineage (NCBI taxonomy): Eukaryota > Viridiplantae > Streptophyta > Magnoliopsida > Arecales > Arecaceae > Phoenix > Phoenix dactylifera. The sequence continues at coordinate 12,381,663 of NC_143196.1, read as the reverse complement.
AATTAGAAATGATTCTAACAATCAAAGAGTTGTGTTTAATAGAGCCGGTTTAGGGTATAAGCCAAAGAATAAGCAAAAATTTCTTAAATTTTTTTTTGTAAAAGTCGGAGAAAGTAAAACTAAAAATGTAACTTGTTTCTGTTGTGGAAAAGTAGGACATAAAGCTAATGTGTGTGACCATAGAAAAATAGAAGCTAAAAAAAAATTAAAAAGGTTTGGGTTCCAAAAGGAACCAACATAGCTAACCTTGAAGGACCCAAGAAAACTTGGGTACCTAAGATTATATGATTTCCTTGTGTAGGAGTGTCTTGCAGCCAAGCTCAATAAAAACTGTTGGTACTTGGATAGTAGCTGCTCAAGACACATGACGGATGACAAAGAGCAATTCTTCGCCCTAGAACCAAAGAAATGAGGTGTGGTGACTTTTGGAGATGATAACCAAGGTCACATCATGGGTATTGGTAAGATACAAATCACACCTTCAAACTTTATTGATAATGTTCGGTTTGTAGATGGTCTTAAGCACAATTTACTTAGCATTGGTCAATTATGTGATAAAGGTTTTGACGTATTGTTTAAGCCATCTATGTGCATCATAACCAACTCAACTAACAATAGTTTAGTTTTCAAAGGACTAAGACGTGGCAATGTTTATGTAGTAGATCTTGAAGATCTTGCTAGAAACAGCCATTGCTTAGTAGCTAATGATACTAAGCTTAAAGAGGCAAGTTGGTTATGGCATCGTAAATTTGGTCATGCAAACATGGATACATTATCTAAATTAGTTAAAAGAGATTCCGTGATTGGTTTGCCAAAGCTGAAATTTGAGAAAAACAAAATCTGTAAAGCATGTCAATTTGACAAACAATCTAGAAGTTCTTTTAAGTCCATAAATTGTGTCTCTACAACTAGACCCCTTGAGCTACTTCACATTGACCTTTTTGGACCAACTAGGACCACAAGTCTTGGTGGAAACAAGTATGGACTTGTTATAGTTGATAATTTTTCTAGATACACATGGGTCATGTTTTTAGCTCATAAGGATGAAGCATTTTCAGTTTTTATGAAATTCCACAAGGGGGTAACAAATACAAAAAATAGTTCAGTTATAGCAATTAGGAGTGATCATGGAACGGAATTTGAAAATCATCTATTTGATGAATTCTGTAGTAAAAAGGGAATAACTCATAATTTCTCTGCACCTAGGACACCACAACAAAATGGAGTTGTGAAAAGAAAGAATAGAATCCTATAGAAAATGGCTAGGACCATGTTGTGTGAAAGTGACCTCCCAAAGTATTTTTGGGGAGAAGCCATTAACACATCATGTCATATATTAAATAGAGTTCTATTAAGACCAATTATATAGAAAACACCTTGCAAACTTTGGAGAGATAGAAAGCCCAAAGTAAACTACTTTCATGTATTTGGATGTAGGTGTTTCATTCATAATAATGGCAAAGATAACTTAGGTAAATTTGATTCCAAATCTGATGAAGGTATCTTTTTGGAATATTCTACATCAAGTAAGGCTTATAGAGTCTTCAACAAAAAAACCCTTGTTATTGAAGAATCCATCCATATTGTTTTTGATGAATCTAATGATGCTTCCTCCAGCAAGAGAGTAGTGTTTGATGATGATGCAGGAATAATTGAAGAAAAGATGGATCACATGACTTTACAAGAGGATGAACCCAAGCAAGTTGAAGAAACTTCAACAAGCGAAGAGGTAATTACCGAACATGGGCTTACAAAGGCTCGGAGGTATGCTCACGGTCACCCTAAAGAATTAATCTTAGATGATCCATCTCAACCTATTAGAACTAGAGCCTCTCTTAGAAACTTAAATAATCATCTTGCATTTGTTTCACATTTAGAACCTAAAAACATTGAAGAAGCTGAGAGTGATGTAAATTGGATAAATGCTATGCAAGAGAAACTTAACCAATTTATAAGAAATAAAGTATGGAACTTAGTTGAAAGACCCACTGAATACTCAATAATAGGAACTAAATGGATATACAAAAATAAACTTGATGAAAATGGAGTTGTGGTTAGGAACAAGGCTAGACTAGTAGCAAAGAACTATAATCAAGAAGAAGGTATAGACTTTGATGAGACTTTTGCTCATGTAGCTAGACTTGAGGCAATTAGATTGTTACTAGCATTTGCATGTAATAAAAATTTTAAATTATTCCAAATGGATGTAAAAAGTGCCTTCTTGAATGGATATATTAATGAGGAGGTTTATGTAGAACAACCTCCTGGTTTTGAGAATCATCAATACTCCAATCATGTTTATAAACTAAATAAAGCACTTTATGGTCTAAAATAAGCCCCTAGAGCATGGTATGAAAGACTTAGCAAATTTCTATTAGACCATGAATTTTCTAGAGGAAATGTTGATACAACCCTCTTTTTGAAAAAGGAAAACAAAAATATGTTAGTAGTGCAGATTTATGAAGATGATATTATTTTCGGTGCTACTAACAATCGTCTTTGCGAAGAATTTGCTGAATTAATGCAAAGTGAATTTGAGATGAGCATGATGGAAGAATTGAATTACTTCCTCGGACTTCAAATCAAACAATCCAAGGAATGAATTTTCATCAATCAAGCTAAATACATCAAGAAAATGCTAAAGAAGTTTGATATGGATGGAAACAAGTCAATTGGCACTCCCATGAGCTCATCATGCAAACTAAACAAAGATGAATCAGGTAAATCAGTAGATCAAAAGCTGTATAGAGGTATGATAGGATCTTTACTATATCTTACAGCAAGTAGACCTGATATCATGTTTAGTGTATGCATGTGTGCTAGATATCAATCTAATCCTAAGGAATCACACCTAATTATAGTTAAGAGAATTTTTAAATATCTAATAGGAACAAAAAAATATAGGTCTATGGTACTCTAAAGATCAAGCATAAACTTAATAGGGTATACTGATTCAGACTTCGCTGGTTGTAAACTTGATAGAAAAAGCACCAGTGGATCATGTCAATTTTTAGAAGAGAACTTAATTTCATGATTTAGCAAGAAACAAAACTCGGTTGCACTATCTACGGCTGAAGCCAAATATGTTGCTGCCGGAAGTTGTTGTGCTCAAATTTTATGGATCAAGCAACAACTTGAAGATTATGGCATTAAACAAGATAAGATTTTTATAAATTGTGATAATACAAGTGTCATAAATCTAACTAAAAATCCAATCCAACACTCAAGAACTAAACATATTAAGATAAGACATCACTTCATAAGAGATCATGTGTTAAATGTGTCAGAAGTATATCCTAGAAGCCAATTTGGCAGACACATTATTATATTCTGGAACATAAATTTGTACTTGACCTAATTATGAATTTATTAAGTTGGGCATTCTTATCATTTATGTTCTTATGTGTCCATGAATCGTCCAAGGAATTAATAAGATGATGACCATATTCTCAAGAGTTGAGAATTTGAGACATGTGTCATTGGTGATTAATTTCTGAATTACTCCTGATCGATGGATCATCACGAGGACGGTAATCGATCCGCTGAGATTAGTGCACAGATTGCTTTCTTTGATGGACGAGTCTTGAGTCCACAATGTGGGGACACCGGAGCAATTGTGCAAGTGCTTGTTAGAGAACAAGGGTACTAAGCGTGACCAAAGCAAGTAGTCACTTGGATGTCTATCCACTCGTCAGTGACTTACTTAATGCTGCAGTTGTATGACTAGTCATTTGACCTACGATGCCTCAGCTATTCACGGTGAGGTTGCTGTAGTTTGACGAGCACATAAACAGGGACCCTAGCCATTTGGGTTCTTGTAGTGCAGATTGGCTGCAGTAGGTTCATTGTAGGAGTAGGGGTGCATCTAGATGGAATCTATCGACCTTGATAGATTAGGAGAGATTCTATGTGATTTATGAGACTGAGTTCGTAAATCCTCGGCCGGGGTAGCATGTACAGTGGAAAAGAAGTTTTCCACTCTCGAACTTAAGTCGAATAAATCTTGACATATGACAGACGATGGGGTTTGACGAGTTATCCATGACCTCCGTCCTGTAAGGATCCACGATAGAAGGACTATATCATACGATAACTGCACCTAGAGGTTTATCATTCCATTCTGCTGGGTTGCCACTACATGCTGCTAGGTGTCACTGGTGGATGGTGAGACTCACAGGGACTATCTTGATGATCGATGATCCCTGGCGAGTTGAGTTGGAATTGTTCCAACCCATTGAAAGGAGTTTTTGAAGCAACTGCTCTAAAGCCGGAAGGCAGGAAGCAGAGGTCTTTTATCCAAAAAAAACTAACTTATGATATTGTAATAGAGATTGCAGTATATCTTACTACCAGACAGAATAGAACCTATGGGGTCACACACATTAGAGGTATTGACCGATCCGATGGTTGAATTGTGATTAGGAATTACAAATAATCAATTTGATTGATAATTGGTTAACCCGCTAAGAGTTAGTGAGTTGAAGAAGAATAATTGCAATCGGATTGCAATTTAATTTAATTAATTAGATTTAATTAATTGGACTTGATCATGAGTCCTACTTGGAGTAGGATTCTTGGTGTCCTAATGGGATTAGGATTTCAAATTAAATTAGAGTCCTACTTGAAGTAGGATTTCTAAAGTCCTAATTGGATTAGGACTAAAATTGAATAAGTCCTAATTGGATTAGGAGTTCTTAAGTTCTAATTAATTTTAATCTAACAAATTAAGATGGCTCCTAATTGGATTAGGATTGAAGAGTTCAATTGAGTCATGGTTCAATTGAATCCTAATTAGATTAGGATTTGAACGAAAGAAGGAATTGGGTTCACCTAATCCTCCTTGGAAGAGGATTAGACTCCCATCTATGTGGCCACACACCCCCCACTTAATTTGATTAAGTGGGGTGTGAGATTAGAGGGTGAGGATGATAGTGTTATTTTGATGATTAACACAACCATTGAGGGTATACCTAATTAAATATTACAAGGTAATATGATACATCATTACTAAGTTCGTCACTCTCGGTACATTAGTAGAATGAGATCAAGATGTATTTTAATGTTTAAAAATGAGATAAAATTTGCGATAGAAAAGGGATAGTGAATTCAAAATTCCAATTCGACAAAGTTTCAAGTGAAATGTACTCTTAAGTGGACAATAGTAATTTTCATTGTTTAGAGTATGTAGCACCACCATGACATATATTCAAAATTGTTTGAAGTTCATTTCATTGATTATATGGATGAATCTAACCTTAAGTTGCAGCAAAGTGTGGATTGAGTCAACCCCAAGATTGGTGAAGTCGACCCCGGCACATCAAGAAACCATCTGGCACTCTTCTGCAAAAATGGCACGGATGAACAGTACTTGGGTCGACCCAAGTGAAAGTTGAGTCGACCCCATCTTCAAGCCTCAAGAAAACAAGTCTCTGGAATCCCTGAGAGGGTCGACCCAAATGGAACTTGAGTCGACCCAACCTTGAATCGACCCCAACTGAGCATGAGTCGACCCAAAGGCTATGTCATTCAAAAATCAGTTCTGTGGAATCTCTGAGAGGGTCGACCTAAGTGGAATTTGAGTCGACCCAATTAAATCTTGAGTCGACCCAAAAAGAGTTGAGTCGACCCAAGTGAAGAATGGTTGAAATATAAGGTTCTGTGTTTTCTGAGAGGGTCGACCCCAATGTAGCATGAGTCGACCCAAGTGAAAGTTGGGTCGACCCTAGTAAAAGTTGAGTCGACCCAAGCACGGGCAGAAGCATAACGGCTAGTTCTACAGAAGTACTTTTTGTCCTTCCAACAGCAAGCAACGGCTAGTTTTTGAATTCTGACGAATGGGGGTTGTCCAATAGATGAGGGAAACTATTTAAAGTGATACTATTCATCAGAGAAAGTATCCTTTTGCAAAATATCAAAGCTTACACAAGAAAGACAAGTGCCCTAATCTTCTTCATCCAAGTGCTTCATTCAAAGAGTCAAAAGGAAGTGGTTGAGCAGTTTTCAAAAGATATTAAGAGCTCCATCCACCTTTAAAGAGTAAAGCATTCTTGACAAAGAAGAGAGAAGTTTCATCAAGCGATAACTATATTCTAAACTCTTCTTTGTAGCTTATAATTATTATATTTGCTCATCTAGGAGCTTCAACTTTCTTCTTTCTTTTGTTAATCATCTTGTAAAGGTTTTGTTGACCCTCTAATGGATTTTGATGAATACAAAATACTAGAGCATAATTCCATTATATCTTAACCATTTAATTAAGGAATTCATGTGTTTTATCTAGAATATTGTTGAGAAATGTCTAGGCAAGTTCCCATAATTTTTATGAATTCATTGAAGAACATTTTGAGTTAATGAAAAAGTTCAGGGACAGCCGAGACGTCTCCTGATAGTTTCAGAGACGTCTCTGGCACAAACAGGAAGAATTGGCACACTTGGAGACGTCCCCGGCACCTGCCGAGTCGTCCCCGCGTTAGCGGAGTCGACTCTCACAGTAGCGGAGTCGACTCTCTCAGTGGCGGCAGAAAGGCAGTTTTCAAGAGATATGCGCGAGACGTCCCCACTGTACGCCGAGTCGTCCCCGCAGGTAAAAAGGAGAGTTCCCGAGTCGTCCCCAAGATAGCCGAGACGGCTCTCTCAGGGTTTTCCAGAGAATGGTTTTTTCGGTGATAAGGCAGCGGAGTCGACCCTGAGACAGCGGAGCCGTCCCCATGCATAAAGTGCAGACGAGCCGAGACGTCCCCTGAAAGAGCGGAGTCGACTCTCTCAGGGAATTCCAGAGGACATGTCTGTCGGAGACAAAGAAGCGGAGTCGTCCCCAAGGCAGCGGAGTCGTCCCCACTCAAAAAGTGCAGACAAGCCGAGACGTCCCCGTAAAGTGCCGAGTCGACCCCAGACAACATAAAAAGTAAAATCCTGTAGGCGAGACGTCCCTCGTTATAGCGGAGACGTCCCCGGAGCGCCTGGGACGCGACTGACAGCTTTTCAGGTTTGGTTTGAATTTCAAATCCTTCTCTTTTTGTTTCTAACGGCTATATTTGCTTTTTGGGCTGTAAAAAGGGACCTCTTAAGTGGTTCTCAACAACTCTTCACCAACCAAAAAGCTAGATCATTCAAGAGAGAAGTTAGAAAGAAAAGCTCAAGGGAGTGAGTGCATTCAAGGAAGAAAATCAAGTATTCTCAAGTCTCCCAAGCGATTTCAAGCTCAACCACTCTCGTGCACTCGGGATTCGAAGCTCACACTCAACCCTACGCGCTCCACCTCGGAAGAATCAACATCTCCCATGCTTCCAACGGCAAAAGGATTCTTCCGGGTTACATTATTCATAATTGTTATATTTGCTTCTTAGAGCTTTTATTTCCTTTTGTAAACTCTTTTATTGTGGTGCTTGTTCCAGTCAAGGGACTTGGAACAAGGGAAAGGCGTCCCAAGCCTAAGAGAAATTGGGGGTTTTAGGGTTTGTTGTGAGCCCGGTGTAAAACAACGAGTTGGGTAGTGAACTCGCAAAACTACCATACTGTAATCTTGGATTATAGTGGAAATTCCCAAAGGCGCTTTGGGGAGTGGATGTAGGAGCAGTGAAGGCTCCGAACCACTATAAAACCGTGTGTTTGTGGTTATCTCTTCTTATCTCTTTATCTTTATTTTAGTTCATATATTTGTGTGTTTTATTTTTAATTAGGCAAAAAGTTTTTAAAACACCCAATTCACCCCCCTCTTGGGTGACCATCTCTGGGCAACAAGTGGTATCAGAGCGGGTGCTCTATATATTTTTTGAAAGACCTAACCGTCTTAGCCAAAGATCTAGATGGCAACACCCTTTAACAATGTTCCTGCCGAGGGGCAAGCAACCAATAGACCTCCACTCTTCAATGGGACAAATTATACCTATTGGAAGACGAGAATGAGAATTTTCATTCAAGCACAAGACTATGCCTTGTGGAGGGTTATAGTCAAGGGACCACAAGAACCATCACACGTGGTGAATGGCATTCGAGTTCCCAAACCTGAGGAGGATTGGGATGAGAATGATGATAGGATGGCTCAACTCAATTCTAGAGCCATGAACTCATTATTTTGTTCTCTAGATGTAAATGAGTTCAATAGAGTCTCTACATGCAGTTCCGCTAAGGAAATATGGGATAGGCTTGAAGTTACCCACGAGGGTACAAATCAAGTCAAAGAGTCCAAAGTGAACATTCTAGTTCACAAGTATGAATTGTTTAAGATGGAACCTAATGAAACCATCACATGCATGTTTACACGTTTTACCGAAATTATTAATGGTCTAAAAAGCTTGGGCAAATCTTACACTAACCCCGAACTTGTGAGTAAAATTCTCAGGTCACTGCCAAAAGCATGGGAAGCAAAGGTCACGGCGATTGTAGAAGCCAAAGACCTCAACACCTTGGGGCTAGAACAACTCTTGGGCTCATTGATGACGCATGAGCTCACGATGAAGCAGCATGAAGAAGAGTTGCCAAAGAAAAAGACAATCGCACTCAAGGCTACCTCAAGTGTATGTGAAGAAGAGAGCAGTGAGAGTGAAGAAGAAAGTCAAGATGAGGACTTGGGTTTGATAGTAAGGAAATTTAAAAAGTTCATGAGAAGAAAGAAACCATTCCCAAGAAAGAAATTTGGAGGGAGAAATGATTGGAAAAAAGAAAAAGAAAAAGAAAGAGACCCAATCGTATGCTATGACTGCAAGAGACCGGGACATATTCGTTCCGAATGCCCACAACAAAAGAAGCATTTTGGAAAGAAGAAGAAAAAGGCATTGAAGGCAACATGGGATGACAGTGACACATCATCCTCCGAGGAAGAGAAGGAAGAGACCGCCAATCTATGCTTCATGGCGCTCGAAGATGACGAGGTATGTCAAAACCCAACTATAAATTTTACTTTAGAAGAATTATATGATGCTTTTCAAGAACTTATGGGTGATTGTAGTATGTTAGGAGCAAAGAATAAAGAATTAAAAGCCTCAAATCAAAAACTAAAGGAAAATATTGAAAACCTATTAATTGAAAAGGAGAGCGTTAAAAATATGAACACTACTAACCTAAAAATCGAAAATTCAAGACTTAGCACTGAAAATGAAAAGGCAAAAACACTAATCAAGGAATTAAATCTAAAAGTAAATTCCCTACTCAATAGTAATACCTCACTTGCGCAAACTGTTGAATCTCTTAAAAAGCATATGAAAGAACTAGTTAAAGAAAATTTGAATCTTAAGAATGAGGTACATAAGTACAAGCCAATTGTTGAAAAATTCACACAAAGCTCTGAAAAATTAAATCTTATTCTTTCAAATCAAAGAGCTGTTTTCAATAAAGCCGGATTAGGATATAAAACTAATAAGCAACAAAAGTATCTAAAGAATTTCTTTGTAAAAGCAAAAGACGTAAAAACTGAAAAACCAACATGCTTTCTTTGTGGAAAGAACGGACATAAAGCCTACTCTTGTATTCAAAGAAAAATCCAAACTAACAAGGGTACATTTGTAAAAGCTAAAAACATAACTAAAGTATGGGTGCCTAAGGGAGTCAACTACACTAACCACGAAGGACCCAAGAAAACTTGGGTACCTAAGAGCTTCACATGATCATTTTGCAGATATGCCTTGCAGCCGGAAATAAAAAGAGAATGTGGTATCTTGATTGTGGTTGCTCAAGGCATATGACCGGTGACAAGAGTCTCTTCGTCACCTTGGAATCAAAAGAAGGAGGAGTAGTCACATTTGGAGACAATGCTAAAGGTTGAATTATTGGTGTTGGTAAAATCTCCATATCACCCTCCTCATTTATAGATAATGTATTGTTAGTTAATGGACTAAAACATAATTTATTAAGTATAAGTCAATTTTGTGACAAGGGCTTTAAAGTGTCATTTGAATCATCACTATGCATAATTAATAGTCCAATTGATAATGAGATCATACTCACAGGACATAGGCATGGAAACGTTTACATGGTAGATCTTGATGATCTCACCATGAGGGATGGCCAATATCTTGTAGCCATGAATCCCAAAGTCAATGAGACTAGTTGGTTATGGCATCGTAGGTTAGGGCATGCTAGCATGGATTTAATCTCTAAATTGATCACAAAGGATCTAGTCAAAGGACTACCACAAATAGACTTTGAAAAGAATAAAATTTGTGCGGCATGTCAATTAGGGAAACAAACAAGAAGTTCTTTTAAGTCTAAGAACATAGTCTCAACATCAAAACCCTTAGAACTAATTCACATGGATTTGTTTGGACCCACTAGAACTGCTAGTCTAGGGGGTAAGAAATTTGGTCTTGTCATTGTTGATGATTTTTCACGTTTTACATGGGTTTCATTTCTTGCACACAAAGATGAGTCCTTTCTCGCTTTTGTCAAGTTTCATAATAAGGTTTCGAATGAACTCAATCTTAAACTAAAAGCAATTAGGAGTGATCATGGTACCGAGTTTGAAAATCAACACTTTGAAAAGTTTTGTGATGAAAATGGTATCAATCACAATTTCTCGGCACCTAGGACACCCCAACAAAATGGGGTGGTAGAAAGGAAGAATCGCACACTAGCAGATATGGCTCGTACCATGTTGTGCGAATCGGATCTACCAAAGTATTTCTGGGCTGAAGCAATAAATACCTCATGTTATATCTTAAATCGTGCTTTAGTTAGATCCATCTTAAAGAAAACACCGTATGAATTGATAAAAGGTAAGAAACCAAATATAAGTTATTTTCATGTTTTCGGTTGTCGATGCTTTATTTTGAATAATGGAAAGGACAATCTCAGTAAATTTAGTGCTAAATCAGATGAGGGGATCTTCTTAGGTTATTCCTCATCTAGTAGAGCATACAGGGTCTTCAACAAGAGAACTCTCGTTGTTGAAGAATCCATTCATGTTGTTTTTGATGAAACTAATGGAGATTCTTCTAGAAAAGAAGAAGATGGTGATGCAGGTATACTTGAAGACCGAATAAAGGAATTCTCCATACAAGACAAACAACATGAGGATGAGGTCAAGGAAGATACAAATCAGCAAGATGAAGAAGGTCAACCTCCATCAAAAATTCAAGATTTTCCTAAAGAATGGAGGTATGCACATGGTCATCCAAAGGATCTAATCCTTGGTGATCCTTCACAAGGTATAAGAACTAGATCCTCTTTAAGAAACACTAGTAATTACCTTGCTTTCGTATCACAAATAGAGCCTAAATCACTAGAAGAAGCTGAAAAAGATGATAATTGGATGAATGCTATGCAAGAGGAATTAAATCAATTCGAAAGAAATGAAGTTTGGACTCTAATGAAAAGACCCCCTAATGTTTCAATTATAGGTACCAAGTGGGTGTATAGAAATAAACTAGATGAAGATGGAATAGTAATAAGAAACAAAGCTAGGCTAGTGGCCAAAGGATATAATCAGGAGGAAGGAATAGATTTTGACGAAACTTTTGCTCCTGTTGCTAGATTAGAGGCTATTAGACTACTTTTAGCATATGCATGCTTCATGGATTTTAAACTTTATCAAATGGATGTAAAAAGTGCATTTTTAAATGGCTATATAATGGAGGAAGTTTATGTATGACAACCTCCAGATTTTGAAAATCACCTACATCCAGATTATGTTTATAAATTGCATAAAGCATTGTATGGACTTAAGCAAGCCCCTAGGGCATGGTATGAAAGGTTAAGTAATTTCCTAATTGAGAACAAATTCAAGAGAGGAAATGTAGACAAAACCCTCTTTATTAAAAGAAAAGGAAATGATTTATTACTTGTACAAATTTATGTGGATGATATAATTTTTGGTGCTACTAATGATAGTCTTTGTCAAGAGTTTGCCAAGCTTATGCAGGGAGAATTTGAAATGAGCATGATGGGTGAGCTCAACTTCTTCCTTGGGTTACAAATAAAACAATCAGAGGAAGGCATCTTCATCAGTCAGTCCAAATACATCAAGAAAATGCTAGAAAAATTTAAGATGAAGGATGCAAAGAAAATCAGCACACCCATGGGCTCAAGTTGCAAGCTAGACAAAGATGAAAAAGGTAAAAGTATAGACTGCAAATTATACAGAGGTATGATAGGCTCTCTACTTTATCTTACTGCTAGTAGACCAGATATATTATTCAGTGTTTGTATGTGTGCTAGATACCAAGCATGTCCTAAGGAATCACACTTGCAAGCTGTTAAGAGAATTTTTAGATATCTAGTAGGGACATCTAATGTAGGCTTATGGTATTCTAAACAATCTGACATAAACTTAATTGCTTATTCCGATGCTGATTTTGCCGGGTGCAAACTCGATAGAAAAAGCACAAGTGGCACATGTCAATTCTTGGGTGCCAATTTGGTTTCTTGGTTTAGCAAGAAACAAAATTCAGTTGCTTTGTCCACAGCTGAGGCTGAGTACATTGCAGCTGGAAGCTGTTGTGCCCAAGTTCTTTGGATTAAGCAACAACTTGAAGACTTCGGTATCAAAATGGATAATATACCAATTAAATGTGATAATACAAGTGCAATTAATTTAACAAAAAATCCTGTCCAACACTCTAAGTCAAAGCATATAGAGATTAGGCATCATTTTATTAGGGATCATGTGCTGAAAAATGATGTGATGATTGAATATGTATGTACAGAAAATCAATTAGCTGATATCTTTACAAAGCCCCTTTGTAAAGAAAGATTCAATTTCTTAAGGAATGCCTTGAGCTTGTATGATCCTAGCAAATGAGTTGAATTTGTATTGGATTACTTTGCTACTCAAACTAGTAATCAACCTCAAGGTAGACATAAGTGAAAACATGAATTCATCTAAGCTAAATGACGAACTGTTTGACTTTCTGGAGGATGGTTACCCTCCCTTGGACTCTTCATGGAGATATTTTCAGAACCTATTTCATAGGTATTCGAAATTTGGTCAAACATTCCTCATTTCAATATTAATAATTCAAAAAAATTATCAAATTATTATAGGTTGTATCATTAAGGGGGAGGATCACAAACAAATTCACTCTAAGTTTATCAAAAGAGATCATGTCAATTAGGGTAATTAAACAAAATTGGGAGAAGATGGAATACAGTCTGAAATTTTTCAGTGCCGGAGACGTCTCTGGCAAATCGCAGAGACGTCCCCCCAAGGGGAGATGTCTCGCCTTAGTCATGGAGACGTCTCGGGGACCGAATGAGGGCTTTTTAAATAGGTCGAAATCGCTCGAGCCAACTCGAGCTTTCTCCCTCATTCCCGACCAAAACGGAAAACCCTAGCCTCCATTTGCTCTCCACCTCAAATCCTAGCCTCCGTTTGCTCTAAATCACAAACCCTAGCATCCATGGCACCAAAGAAAGCTAGGACAACCCGTGGGAGGCGACCTAGAGTAGCGGCCGACGGTGAGGAACGGCGGGAAGAACCCTCCGCGCCTTCTCCTCCGGTTGCTCCGCCGACCACGATGATTTCCTGTGCAAATCGCACAGTCACGACTGGTAGGTACATCGATTTCTCCTTTTTAGATCATGAGGGGTTCTCTATTGGAGAGAGACTCCGAGCTCAAGGGTGGGAGCACCTTTGCACACTAAATACCTCGACCTATCCCGGCCTAGTTAGAGAGTTTTTTAGCAATATGGCATTAGGGGACCAAGGGTACACTAGATGTGTCCGGAGGACATTAGTGGAAGTAAATGAAGATGTCCTATCCACTGTCCTACAAATCCCTAAGGACGGTGAGGCTCCAACCTCACTTCCCCAAAGGGAATTAGCCCTAAATCTGCTGTTAGGACAAGAGGACTGCGGCCCTCTTGATGTTATCAACTCCCAAGACCTAAACGCCGAAATGAGATTACTTTTAAGTATTGTCAACCGGGTCTTGTTTCCCAAAACCGGTCGCTTCGATTTTGTTTCGGAGCGAGACTTAGCTATTATGCATCATATCCTACAAGGGATCCCTCTAAACCTTCCTAGACTCATGCTAAATTACATTGCCCTATGTCATAGGTATTCTAGGTTTAGTATACCCTATGGCATGATCTTTACCTTAATCTTTAAACACTTCAAGGTTCCCATTCCAACAAATGAACCTGCAAAGGCCTTGAGAAACACCGACTACTATAATGAGGGCACAATGAGAAGAATGGAGTTTCATAAGATAGATGGGTCGTGGGTCAAGGTTCCAAAAAGAAAAGCACAAACCATAGAGCCTGAAATCCCACATCATGAGTCTGACCATCACTCTCCTCCACCTAGCCACATGAACATCCCTGATATTCCCTCCAGCTCAGCTGGACCTTCCACGTCCATGCCACCACCTCCTCCAGTCAGTGTGCCCTCCTTCCTATCAGAGGATCAGATGCACACCTTAGCATCTGCCATTTGCCAGCAGATAAGGGAGGAGATGAGATCCATGATCTCCACAGAGTTGGCCCCCATCAGAGCTTCACATGAAGGGCTTCTACAAGAGATGAAGGATATTAGAAGTCAAATTGAAGCTACAACACAAGAAATAATTGGTATGGGTGCCACCCAAACCATCAGATCATTAGAGCTCAAGGACAGCTTGAAGAGCATTTCCAAGAGTCTTAAAGAGCTAACAAAGCCAGATGGCAATGTGAGCACCTTAGTTGCCCAACTCAGAGGAAGAATTGAAATGGCAACTATAGAGTTTGAGGCACTTGTGGCAGGTTTCCACAAGTCACAGGGAGATCAATTTAAGACCCTCATGGATTCTATCAATGCATTCATAGATGCAGCTTGTAAGGCTTATGCACAAAGTACAACTAGTAGGCCCCATGAGCAACGTCACCGATGATGGATATCTTGTAGGATCTTCTTTTTGTAAATCCTAGGCTATTTTGAAACACCTTTTGTATTAGAAATCAATACTTGTAATGATTTCTTCTTTTGACTATGTACTGACTTCAAAGGTTTATGATGACATATGAATGAATACAATCTCTTTTGAACACTTTGTGTACATTGCCAATTCTGCGTATGTGTTTCTGTGATTGTGTATGTGATTGTATGATATGCCATAAAAATCTTACCACATACCTTAAGTGTTCAAATTTAATACAAAGAAACAATGCACATAAAACAGGGGGAGCACATCTTGTGATAACTATGTTAAACTAAAAGATAAGTCTGAAATGAATTCCAAAACAAAGGGGGAGTGATATGAATACATTAATAGAAATGACTTGGACAGGGGGAGCACAACTTGAATATCCTTGAGTAAAATGAATGCTGAATTCCACTATAAATTGAGTCTTAAGCACCTAAGGATAATTTGTCCCCTTCATGTTGCTGACAAAAAGGGAGAGTAGATAGTATATGGAATGCAAAATTTATAATAGATATTGAATATGGAGATATTGAAAGGGGGAGTATGAAAGGGGGAGTAGACATGGATATTGAATATGGAATGCAAAATTTTTAATCTTACTCCAAAGTTGAATTAGGAAAGATAAAATTGAAGAATATTGATTTTAAGATAATTGCCCTTCTGGAAAAGAAAGGGGGAGTCAAAAAGAATCTAGCTTTCAATTATCTTCAGCATCAATATTTCATTTTAACTTGATTCAAACTCAGTTCATATGCCAAAATCATTTAAGAACTATAAAGATCAATCTTATGCACAAGGAAAGAACTGAATTGAGTGATGCACATTGTATCTAGGCCAAAATATTATACTTGTATATCCGATCAAATACTGTGTATATGTTTAAATTTCAAATTTTGCATATACTCAGTGTTTTGTCATCATCAAAAAGGGGGAGATTGTTGACCCCCTAATGGATTTTGATGAATACAAAACACTAGAGCATAATTCCATTATATCTTAACAATTTAATTAAGGAATTCATGTGTTTTATCTAGAATATTGTTGAGAAATGTCTAGGCAAGTTTCCATAATTTTTATGAATTCATTGAAGAACATTTTGAGTTAATGAAAAAGTTCAGGGACAGCCGAGACGTCTCCTGATAGTTTCAGAGACGTCTCTGGCACAAACAGGAAGAACTGGCACACTTGGAGACGTCCCCGGCACCTGCCGAGTCGTTCCCGCGTTAGCGGAGTCGACTCTCACAGTAGCGGAGTCGACTCTCTCAGTGGCGGCAGAAAGGCAGTTTTCAAGAGATATGCGCGAGACGTCCCCACTGTACGCCGAGTCGTCCCCGCAGGTAAAAAGGAGAGTTCCCGAGTCGTCCCCAAGATAGCCGAGACGGCTCTCTCAGGATTTTTCAGAGAATGGTTTTTTCGGTGATAAGGCAGCGGAGTCGACCCTGAGACAGCGGAGCCGTCCCCATGCATAAAGTGCAGACGAGCCGAGACGTCCCCTGAAAGAGCGGAGTCGACTCTCTCAGGGAATTCCAGAGGACATGTCTTTCGGAGACAAAGAAGCGGAGTCGTCCCCAAGGCAGCGGAGTCGTCCCCACTCAAAAAGTGCAGACAAGCCGAGACGTCCCCGTAAAGTGCCGAGTCGACCCCAGACAACATAAAAAGTAAAATCCTGTAGGCGAGACGTCCCTCGTTGTAGCGGAGACGTCCCCGGAGCGCCTGGGACGCGACTGACAGCTTTTCAGGTTTGGTTTGAATTTCAAATCCTTCTCTTTTTGTTTCTAACGGCTATATTTGCTTTTTGGGCTATAAAAAGGGACCTCTTAAGTGGTTCTCAACAACTCTTCACCAACCAAAAAGCTAGATCATTCAAGAGAGAAGTTAGAAAGAAAAGCTCAAGGGAGTGAGTGCATTCAAGGAAGGAAATCAAGTATTCTCAAGTCTCCCAAGCGATTTCAAGCTCAACCACTCTCGTGCGCTCGGGATTCGAAGCTCACACTCAACCCTACACGCTCCACCTCGGAAGAATCAACATCTCCCACGCTTCCAACGGCAAAAGGATTCTTCCGGGTTACATTATTCATAATTGTTATATTTGCTTCTTAGAGCTTTTATTTCCTTTTGTAAACTCTTTTATTGTGGTGCTTGTTCCAGTCAAGGGACTTGGAACAAGGGAAAGGCGTCCCAAGCCTAAGAAAAATTGGGGGTTTTAGGGTTTGTTGTGAGCCCGGTGTAAAACAACGAGTTGGGTAGTGAACTCGCAAAACTACCGTACTGTAATCTTGGATTATAGTGGAAATTCCCAAAGGCGCTTTGGGGAGTGGATGTAGGAGCGGTGAAGGCTCCGAACCACTATAAAACCGTGTGTTTGTGGTTGTCTCTTCTTATCTCTTTATCTTTATTTTAGTTCATATATTTGTGTGTTTTATTTTTAATTAGGCAAAAAGTTTTTAAAACACCCAATTCACCCCCCTCTTGGGTGACCATCTCTGGGCAACAGATTTGTTGGTGAGCCCGCAAAACCAACGGTGTAGGTTTATTGGTGAACCCGTAAAACCAATTATGAAGGTTCGTTGGTGAGCCCGTAAAACCAACATAGGTTCATGGTGATCCCGGAAAATCAAAGTGTAAAGGTTTTGGATTGTGAGCCCGAAAAACAATCCAACTGTAATCCATGGGATTATAGTGAATTCCCAAGGGGTCGTTTGGGGAATGGACGTAGGTGCTTAGGAGAGCACCGAACCACTATACTTCTTGTGTGTTTGTATTGTGTATTAGTTTAATTTCACTCACTCATCAATTGACTAAAGTAAGATAGCAAAAATTTAGAAAAACCAATTCCCCCCCCCCCTCTTGGCTTGTCACCTTGGGCAACAAGTGGTATCAGAGTGAGGTGCTCACATAGTATTTTGTTGATCTCACAATCAAAAGACAAAGATCATGACAACCCAAGTAGGATGTTCTATGAGTGAGGGTCAATCCACAAATAGACCTCCTCTATTTAATGGCACTTATTACACATACTGGAAAGCTAAGATGAGGATATTCATTCAAGCTCTAGACTATGAATTGTGGTATATTATAACTAAAGGACCTCACACACCCACAATTAGTATAGAGGGCACAATCATTCCCAAACCAGAAATAGATTGAAATGAGAGTGATAGAAGACTAGCACAACTAAATGCTAAAGCAATTAATATGCTTTACTGTTCACTAGATGTAAGTAAATTCAATAGAATATCTACATGCATCTCCGCGAAAGAAATTTGGGATAAACTGGAGGTCACACATGAAGGAACTAATCAAGTTAAGAAGTCAAAAATAAACATATTAGAACATAAGTATGAGTTGTTTAAAATGGAATCCACTGAGTCCATAACTGAAATATTTACTTGTTTCACGGAACTCATAAATGGGCTAAAGAGTTTAGGAAAGTCTTATACTAACCCTGAATTGGTGCGAAAAATTCTCAGATCTCTACCAAGAGTTTGGGAGGCCAAGGTAACAGCAATTCAGGAAGCAAATGACCTCAATACACTGCAATTGGAGGAACTTCTAGAATCACTCATGACCCATGAGTTGACCATGAGGCAAAATTCAGAAGATGAGGTCAAGAGAAGAAAGACCATTGCATTAAAGACTACCACTCCAAAACACGAAACTGAATCGGAAGAATCTGATGATGAGGAGGAATTTGATGAAGAAGGAATGGCTATGCTTGGAAGAAAATTCAAAAAATTTATGAGAGGAAAGAAGAAATTTCATAAAAAGAAGCCCTTCTTCAAAGGTAGCTCAAGCAAAGAAAAGGGTAAGAACAAAGAAAAGGAAAAGGAAACACCAATTTGTTATGAGTGTAACAAGTCCGGGCATTTCAAGATAGATTGTCCGGAATTGAAGTGGATGGCAAGAAAACTTAAGAAGAAGAACTTCATGGCTGAATGGAGTGAAAGTGAGGCGTCAAGTTTGGAAGAGGAAGATCAACAAGAGACGGCCCAAATCTGCCATATGGCTAATGACGATGAGGTAGATTCTGAACTTGAATGTGATTTTACTGTTGAAGAATTACATGATGCATTTTTAGAACTCATGGAAGAACACAAAAAACTAATCAATAAAAATAAAGTTCTAAAAGATGAAAATCAGTCTCTTATCAAAGATAAGCTGAAACTATCTAATAACTATGAAACATTAAGTAGGAGATTCACAAATGAAACCGAGAATCTAATTGCTGAAAATGTCAAGTTAAAAGAAGATACTGAAAAATATAAATCTTTAGTAGACAAGTTTACACTTAGCTCAACCAAATTAAATATGATTCTTGATAGTCAAAAAGCCGTATATGATAAAGCTGGATTAGGATATAAAACAAATAGGAAATAAAAATACTTAAAGAACATATTTGTGAAAGCCAAAAATGAAAATATAACTTGTCATTGCTGCAATAAATTAGGACATAAAGCATATGAATGTAACTATAGAAAGTCAAGCAACAACAAATTGAGTAATAATTATAAGCTTAAATTCAAGAAAGTTTGGGTTCCAAAAGAAACATCAAGTACTAACCCTAAAGGACCCAACATAGTTTGAATACCTAAAGCTTATACTTGATCTTGATTGCAGGGGTGTCTTGTAGCTAATAAGGTGGATAAACGATGGTATCTAGATAGCGGCTGTTCAAGACACATGACAGGTGACGTAGAACAATTCGTCACCTTGGAATCTAAGAAGGGTGGAGTAGTAACCTATGGAGATAATGGAAAAGGGTATATCATTGGAAAGGGTAAAATTTTTATTACTCCATCTACCTTTATAGAAAATGTCTTATTAGTTAATGGTTTGAAACATAACCTACTTAGCATAAAAATTTTAAAGAAAACTTGGATTAAAGTCATATTTGAAGCTTCAGTATGCATAATCATAAATCCTAAAGATAATAGCATTGTACTTATAGGACAAAGGCAAAGAAATATTTACATGGTAGATCTTCATGAATTAGGCAAGAAAAATGAATTATGTTTAATTACTAATGAAGAAAAGAAAAATGAAACAAGTTGGCTTTGGCATCGTAGACTAGGACATACGAGTATGGACTTAATATCAAAACTAGTCAAAAAGGAATTAATAAAAGATGTGCCAAAATTGACCTTTGAAAAGGACAAAATCTGTGGACCATTTTTATTAGGAAAGCAAACAAAATCATCCTTCAAATCAAAGAATATAGTATCGACCACTAGGCCCTTTGAACTCATACATATGGATCTATTTGGACCCACTAGAACCGCGAGTCTAGGAGGGAAGAAGTATGGACTAGCTATAGTCGATGATTTTTCAAGGTATACATGGGTTTCATTTCTTGCACATAAGAATGAAGCATTTTTAGCATTATTTAAATATTATAAAAATATCATAAATGAAAAGAAGCTCACCTTAATAGCAATTCAAAGTGATCATGGAACTGAATTTAAAAATCAATACTTTGAAAAATTTTGTAATGAAAATGGTATCTCACATCAATTTTCAGCACCTAGAACGCCTCAACAAAATGGGATTGTTAAAAGGAAAAATAGGACCTTGGCAGAAATGGCACGCACAATGTTGTGCGAGTCAAATCTTCCAAAGTACTTTTGGGCTGAAGCTAAAAGTACCGCTTGCCATATTCTAAATCGGGTTTTAATACGACCAATAACTAAGAAAACTCCTTATGAACTTTGGAAGAATAAGAAACCAACTGCTAAATATCTTAGAGTATTTGGATGTAGATGTTTTATTTTAAACAATGGCAATGAGGATCTAAGTAAATTTGATGCCAAGTCAGATGAAGGTATCTTCTTAGGATACTCTACATCTAGCAGGGCATACAGAGTGTTCAATAAAAGAACTCTTGTAGTTGAAGAGTCAGTTAATATCATTTTTGATGAGTCTGATAGTGATTCTCAGGAGAGAAAATATTCTTGATGATGATGCAGGAATTATTGACTTTGAAAAATTGAATCTTGATGACGTGCCAAATCAAGATAAAGAAAATGATTGCATGCCACCACAATCTCAAGACTTGCCAAAGGAATGGAGGTATGTACATGGACACCCCAAAGACTTAATTAATGGTGATCCATCTCAAGGGGTAAGAACTCGATCCTCTCTTAGAAATTTAAATGATTATCTTGCTTTTGTTTCACGATTAGAACCTAAGACTTATGAAGAAGCTGAAAAAGACACCAATTGGATAAATGCTATGTAAGAAGAATTAAATCAATTCAAAAGAAGTAATGTATGGACATTAACTGAGAGACCAAAGCATAACTCTGTAATTGGAACAAAATGTATCTTTAGAAATAAATTAGATGAAAATGGGATAGTTATAAGAAATAAAGCTAGACTTGTGGCTAAGGGATACAATCAAGAAGAAGGGATAGATTTTGAAGAAACATTTGCTCCCGTGGCCAGATTAGAAGCTATTAGATTACTTCTAGCTTTTGCATGTTTTATGGATTTCAAATTGTATCAAATGGATGTGAAAAGTGCCTTCTTAAACGGTTTTATAGAGGAAGAAGTATATGTAGAACAACCTCCTGGTTTTGAGAATCATGAATTGCCAAATCATGTGTTTAAATTACATAAGGCATTATATGGATTAAAACAAGCACCTAGGGCTTGGTATGATCGACTAAGCAAATTTCTACTGAATAATGATTTCAGTAGAGGAAATGTAGATAAAACACTTTTTCTTAAAAGGAAAGACAAAAATCTGCTAGTGGTACAAATATATGTAGATGACATAATCTTTGGTGCCACAAATGATAATCTTTGCAAAGAGTTTGCTAATTTAATGCAAGGAGAATTCGAGATGAGTATGATGGGAGAACTAAATTTCTTTCTTGGATTACAAATCAAGCAAACTAAAGAAGGTATCTTCATTCATCAAACTAAGTACACAAAGAAAATATTAAAGAAGTTTGGGAATGAAAATCACAAGGGAATAGGGATCCCAATGAATCCCACTAGTAAGCTAGACAAAGATGAAAAGGAAAAAGTATAGATATGAAGCTTTATAGAGGTTTAATTGGATCTTTGCTTTACCTTACTGCTAGTAGACCAGACATAGTGTTTAGTGTGGGAATATGTGCTAGATACCAATCAGATCCTAAGGAGTCACATCTAAGTACTGTTAAAAGAATCCTTAGATATTTGAGAGGAACTACAAACATAGGATTATGGTACTCGAGAGACTCCTGTCTAGATTTGCTTGCATACTCTGATGGAGATTTTGCTGGATGCAAATTAGATAAGAAGAGCACTAGTGGAACATGTCATTTTTTAGGAAACAACTTAGTATCATGGTTTAGCAAAAAGCAGAATTCAGTAGCATTGTCAACGGCTGAAGCCGAATATATAGCTGCCGGCAGTTGCTGTGCTCAAGTACTATGGCTTAAGCAACAACTAGAGGACTATGGAGTTAAATTGGATAATATTTCTATAAAGTGTGATAATACTAGTGCCATCAACCTTACTAAAAATCCAGTTCAGCACTCTAAGGCCAAACACATTGAAATAAGATATCATTTCATTAGAGATCATGTGCAAAATGGGAATATATGTATTGAGCATGTTGGTACTGAAAAATAATTAGCTGACATATTCACAAAACCTTTGAGTGAAGATAGATTCTGTATGCTTAGGAGGGAATTAGGCATATGTGATCCTTTTGATTAAGGAGATATAAAAAGGAGCAAGTTGTCTCATGATACTCTCCTTCCATTTCGAAAAAACCTATGAAACATTAGTCAAACTAGTCATCTATAGATTCCTTACTAATGTATCATTGTCCTAGTCAGAATTTGTAAGGTTTGGAGGAAAGGAAGAATTTTTAAAAAGGAAAAGGAAGAGAAAGAAAAATTTCTGAACTAAAGTGGACCCAAGCCAGAATGGGGTCGACCCAACGTTGAGTCGACCCAAGAAAAATTTGGGATCGACCCAACGATGGGACCCCACTTTTAAAAGGAGGACCCATGAGCATTCTAGGGCACTGTTTCATCTTGTCCTCTTCCAAAAATCCTATTTTCCACTCTCAAATCTCTTCCAATCATCTCCAAACAGTAGAAGGAAGCTTTCCCAAGCTGTTAGATCAAGATCTTGAAGGAATGGGACCCAAGCGAGCCGTGGCTAAGCGATCCGGGAGGGTTTCATGGACAACCCATGTTGATAGAAATGCTACAGAGTCTTCTACAGTGCCTCCACAAGGTGAGACACGTGTAGAGCCTCCTCCTCCTCCCTCCCCTTCAGTCCAACTTGCAAAATATGCGGGAAGACCGGTTACCACGGGAAGAAGGATCCACTCCGAGTTTTTGGATCAAGAAGGTTCCGGTTGGGTGATTGGATCCGAAGGCAAGGATGGGAGTATCTTTGCTTCCTAGATGTGGTGATCTACCCAGGGTTGGTTCGTGAGTTCTATGCCTTCCTGAAAGTTGGAATGGGAGGGCTTATATCTGAAGTCCGAGGAGTAAGGGTTAGGATTTCAGAAGAAAGTTTGAGTGAGTTGCTTCATCTCTCCTGCGAAGGTGCAACTCCAGAAAAGCCTGAAAACAAGTTGAGAGCTCTACAGTTGATTCTTGAGAATGATGATTTCGACTATTCCGAAAATGTAATAGCAAGCTCTCTTTCAGCTGAGATGAGGTTGTTGCACAACTTCATAGGTCGGATTTTGTTTTCGAAGAGCGGGAGATTTGATCTCATTTCTGAGCAAGACCTAGTCATCATAGAGTGATGAGAGCACAATAGTGCAATCATCGTACCATCTTAATTAGCATTCTGGCTAATCATTTATAATAAAATTAACTAATTAACGTTGTATTTGTGTTGGAGTACAAGTAATCCAAGAAGCCCAATAATATTGGGTTTGAGCCCAATGCACGGCAGCCCGAGCTCAAGTCAAGCCAGCATCTTCCAGGGCCTGCACATCCTGACTTCATCCCGCGATACATCACAACATCGCGAGCATCTCCGTGTCTGCATCCAATGATCAAGATCAGCTCTCCCCAGCTTCAGCCCCTCTTCCAAGCCTCCCAAATCAGCAAGCCATGTCAGCCTCCCACGTCCGCTCCTCCCAGCAGCGGTCCCACGGCGCCCTCTACGGATCCCGCACCGCGCCCCAAGCTCCTCCTCTTTCCCAGCAACCGAAGAAGGAAGCCCGCGTCCCCGCCTTCTGCATCAAGCCGGTCTGTGCGCCTCCGCGATTCCTCCCAGCTCCAGCCAGGATCCAAGCCGCAGATCCCTCCTTCCACTTCATCAACGCCTCCTCTCACCGTCCGCCCTCTCCCTCCTTCCGTTTCCAATCCACCACGCCCGATCCAGCCAACCATTGAGGTCCCAGATTCACGCCCGTGATCTGGCTCTTTCCATCCGACGCAGCATCCTCACCTCTTCCGGATTCCAGCCCGTCCGCATCTCAAGCCATTCCGGATTCCCAGCAAGCATCCCGTGTTCCACCCGATCCGCACCGGATCCCTTCCACGATCGGCTCCTCCCCATCGATCCCGCTTCCAATCCGGCACCCAAAGAAGGGAAGAGCAACGATCCCGCGTCCGTGAAGGAAACCCCAGCATACCGGATGACACGCAGCCCCTCCATTTCAACCCCAGCATCCGGACGATCCATTCATCCTCCGCATCACGCAATCCCAGCCTTCCGTGATCCAAGCATCGCGTCCGGCCGGCCGTGATTTTTCCGGAATCCCAGCGTCTCCAAGGGCTATAAGAAGAGGGGAAGGAGGAGGAGGCGGGGAGCTCTCGGCGAGTGGCTGGTGGGTCCAAGGCGGGTGGTCGGCGAGCCCAAAGAAAGGAGAAAGAAGAAACAAAGCATTGCTCTGTTTCTCTTGGGAAGAAGAAAGAAATAAACAAATTGTTATTTTATGTTGAGGGAGAAGCTTATTTGTTTTATATATTTTTTATGTTATTTGTAAAAGGGAAGAAACATTAGGTTTCTAATCTCCACTTTTATTTGTAATGAATTTTCTTTTTATCAAATCTACCATTTCTTTTTCATGCAATCCTTGTTCTAGGTTTAAGTTAATTTCTATTTTTTTAATGCAATCTTTTAATTCTTCTTTGATGCAATATGTTAAATTTTCTTTTATGCAATTTATGTTCTAGGGTTTTGATCTTCTTAGCACTTGCTTTCATCCATTTTAATTTATGCCAAAATTTTTCTTTGAATAGTTAAACATTTCATGAATTTATAAATGCTCTTTGATTTCTAAGTACGTGTCTTTTTATTATTTTTAAATAAAGAAAATTCTCTGGTAAATTAGAGAATCTATCATCATCCCCGACATCATGTTTTTCTTTTGTTATTCAAAAATCAATTTTGAATCCAAGTGAATGTTCTAATTTTTATGCAACTCCAATCCCTTCCTCTGGATCGACCTCTTACAACCACTATTCTTTGAGTAGGAAAGGTAAGAGTAAAATTAATTTAACTTTTGTTCGTCGGTTCTAACAACGATCTGTCTAGCATATTTTTAGGTAGACAGAAATCGGACGAACAGAATTTTGGCGCCGTTGCCGGAGAAGCAAATCGAGAAGCAAGAATGATCATGAAGATCAAATCGGATTTTGGATGCCCGGAGTGAACGCACTCCGGTAGTAAGTTTTTATTTTTATTATTTTCAGTTAATAATTTTGTAGTTATTAAATTCTAAAATTTGAAATTCGAAAAAAAATTAAAAAAAAAATTCAAAATTCAAAAATTTAAATTCAAAATTTGAATTCTGAAATTCGAAATTTGAAATTTAATTTAAAAAAATAAAATAAAAAAAATCAAAAAAAATTAAAAAAAAATCTATATTATTTTTGCTAGTAATTGATAAGGTGCAATCCCCCGAGGTTATCATACCTTTATTGGGGCTCCTCACGGAGTAATTTCCAGAGCTTATTCAACAGGCATTCGGAGATTAACTGACGCATAAGGATTGTGTTTAGTTTACATTCAAGTTATTGCTAAAAAAAAAATTTAAAAAATTTTTTAAAAAAAAGTAAAAGTAAAAAAAAAAATTGCTTGCTCATTTAATCAATACAACCTAATGACATTGCATAAACTTTAAAAAAATATTGATTATTTGCTGCATTTAGTATTAAGCATTTGCATAAAGTAATTAAGGGCAAAACTCATTAAAAAGATAAGGTCGGAAAGTCATTACCTGTCCTTAGCCCAAAAATCACCACCTTGCATACTTATCCTAAGCCAAATTAAATTAAAATCAAATTAGACGTTGGCCTTAGGGTTTTCGAGCTCAATTAGGCTCTTGGAAAGAAGCGGCTGAAAGCCACTCCAGTGAGGATTTAGTAACTGGTGATGTCTAGGAAAGTTTTACAACAGTGAGAACTGTTACGGCTATTGTGGTATCGGTGTATCCCTTCTGGCACCACCGCACACCCCGGGACTTTTCTGGTCACTAGTTACTAGATCACTTAACTGGTAAGCTCAAGCTTAATCTGAAAGGGAGATTAGGAGCTGTCTAATCTAGAGAGAATTTCATGAACTTTTTTAACCTGATAAGTCTCTGTACAACTAAATTTAAGAAGCTACTAAACCTCACTTAGCTCTAAGACTAATAGGGTCAAATTGTTGTGTGGTGTTGATTGTGGTCATCTTGGTCTAGCCCTTCTTCTTATCTTTTAGGATTTCGTTTAAAAAATTGAGTCTAATTAAGTTGTGGAAAATGTATGCATGGTAGAAGGTCATTAAGGGATAAGTTAACCCCATTTGATCTTGAGATTGACAGAACTTTTCATCACAACCTGCGAACTGTAAACCAACCGTCGATCTCTACAATGGGTGAACACATTAGAACTTTGAATGAGTTGTTCGCACCCGCATCGGCTAGTCCCCCTACTTGCATAGTATTACCAATCAATAATGCAGCCCAATTTGAGATTCGGGCTGCAACAATAAACATGTTACCCAAGTTTCATGGGTTCGAGAGTGAACAACCCTACATTCATCTAAACAAATTT
Organism: Phoenix dactylifera; assembly: GCF_051530095.1. Lineage (NCBI taxonomy): Eukaryota > Viridiplantae > Streptophyta > Magnoliopsida > Arecales > Arecaceae > Phoenix > Phoenix dactylifera. The sequence goes on along the minus strand of NC_143196.1, from coordinate 12,354,824 downwards.
TTGACAATCTGTCAAACGTTTAGAAATCAAAACTTAGATGAAGAGGGTATTAAATTAAGGTTGTTTCCCATGACTTTAGAGGATCATGCTGCTGCATGGCTTTATTCCCTTGCTTCAAATTCCATCACATCATGGGAACAACTATCTAGGAAGTTCAAGGCTAAGTTCTATCCCATGGTAAAAACTGAAAAAATTAAGGATGCCATCAGAACTTTTAGAGGAAAATTTGAGGAGGAATTTTTCCAACTTTGGGAAAGATTTCATGATCTTTTGGTCAAGTGCCCGCACCATGGGCTTGACAAGGCTGATCTAGTACATTTCTTTTATAAAGGACTACCTCCGGCACATAGAAACATGATCGAGTCCATGCACAAAGGTAGGTTCATGAACCAAACCCCGGATCAAGCCTATGAATTTCTTGTTGACTTAGCCGAGAACGCCCAAAATTGGAGTAGCTATGGTGAGGAAGTAAATAGAGATGAGTTCGGGTCTAGAAAACCAGGCAATTATGAAATGAAAGCAGACCCAGAACTAAAAAATGTCATGTCCAATGGTGACTGGAATGAACAACTTAAGCAAAAAGTTTGATGCTTTCACTGTTTCCACTAGCTCAAGTTCATATAAAGAGTTAAATTCCGTCATGAAAGTGGATCACGAGTTATAAAGTTTATGTATCTTATGTAACAGTTCTGAGCATCTAGTGGAGTGTTGTCCTAGTTTACCCAACATTAAGGCCGAGCAAGCAAATGCTCTAAATTCATATAGTGCCTCTAAGAAGCCCACTCCCAACTCGTTCAGCCCACATTCCACCACTTTCATGAAACCTGGAAGTTCCCTTCCACATTCCACCACTTTCTCATCTCTCTTCAAACAAAATGTAAAGGGAATCCTTTGCCAAGAAACTTACCCGCCAGTGCTGCCTTCCACCGAGCACACGCCTTGTTGATGATCTCGTCGAAGAAGGCCACCATTTATGTAAAATTTTCTTCCAAGGACACCACCTCCTTAGTCGTGGCCTTAGAGGTTTTCCATCTGAAACGACAAACTCCTTAAACTACTCGAGGCCATGATTTGGTGGTTTCAAGTGCCCTACCTCTGTTCCTCCTCAAAGCACTCTGCGGAGGCGAGCCGTTCGTCCCTTTTGGCTTCAGATCTAGGACCTTCAAGGTGCCCGGTGAGGAACCCTTACCAAATCAGGCCGATCAGCCTCCATCATGACCTCCTTCGCCTCTGTGGAGGGGCTAGTTGAAACCCTAGCCACTGACTTCCCTTCCTCAATCTTCACGAACTTTCTACAACAACCTTCCATTCCATCGTGTTTCTCCAGTTCTTTTCTTTAGTGTCGCATTACTTGCACAAAGTCGAAGAGCCTCTTAGGAGGCCCTATGTAAACAGCCCTTGCCCCTAGGAGCCGAATATTAAGCGACTAAACAATCTCTAGCGAGAAGCCTATTAGAAAGCTTTGGCAAGAGAACTAATGGTTCGTTTGGTTCGCGAGAAAAGAAGGAGGAAATGTGTGGTCAACGAAAAAGTAATGAGATGCCTCTTGTTTGGTTGGAGTTTTCAAAGAAGAGAGATGGAAAAGTTGTATTTCCATGGAAATATGATTTCCATATTTCATGGAAAAGTCTTTCCTATGAGAAACATGGAAAAGTTACTTTCCCATGAGATGGAAATCACTCCATTTTTATTTTTTCCTAAAAAGGCCCTTCAGCATTAAAGAAGCATTAAAGAGGCATTAAAGACCTAATTTTTATTAAGGGTATAATAGAAATTATACATAACTTTCTCAGGAAAGTGGATGGTCAACCAAACATAAGCACTTTAGAAATTTGTCACTTTTTCATGGTCAACCAAACATTCCAAACGTACTTTCCTAGGCATCCTCTTCCTAGAAATCTGCTTCCCAGAAATTATATTCCTAGGAGGAAAAATGCTTCCCGCGAACCAAACAAGCCCTAAAGGTTTGCTTGTCGAAAGGCAGCCACAAAAACAATTCTTTGTGGCTCCAAAGGATGTGGGGGTTTTGGAGGCACTCGAGATTTCAGCGAGAGCATAGAGATTCAAGTTTTCTTTCCCCTCCTTTCCCTTTCTTTTCTCTTTCTTAGTATTTTTTCATTAGTCTAATTTCTTTATTAGCTTGCATTATAACATAATAGAGCATAGCTACCTAGCCTCTTGAGTCCCAGGGGTTCTAAGGGGGAGGAAAGGGGACATGCACTCTTCCCCACCACCCTTTTAGGTTAGTTTTAACGTAATTAGTCTCTTAGTTGTCCTTAATTTTGATTTAATACTATATGAAAATGTCTTTGCTAGCATAGAAAAGTGCCTCTGAATGTAAAAAAAAAAAAAGAAGCCCACTACAAGAATTTATACGTTTAGCTACAAAACATGTTTATTGCTAAAAAATATTTTTTTGTCGCCAGGTTAGCCAACGCCCCATCACTAAATGTCATCTATAACAAAAATAATAATTAGTCACAAAATATTCAACATTTTATGATGAAATTAATATTATCATTAACATATATATAACTCATGACAAAATAATTCATCACTAAAAATGAATAAATGACACTGCCTAAATATCTATTTTGTCACAAAAAGTCGGATCTAAGGATCATGTGCATTATTTTTTGCTACAAAAGTATTTTTTTCATGACAAAAGTATTTTCGTCATAAATATTTTGGTGATGAAATTTTCTTCATCAAAAAAAGATGACTATTAGTGATTATTTTGCCACTCAAAATCAAATATTAGAGATAAAAAAAATTGTATATTATCCAAAGTTGAAAATGATTGAAAAGTTTGGATATTCTAGTTAAAAAGTTGTATCTACCTTTTATGATCCAAATATATATTTTAAAAAAGATAGGTGAACTAATTGATCAAATCAAATACTTCCAAATCATAGGTTCTTCTCTATATATGGCAAAGAGATTAAGACCTGATATTGCTTATGTTGTAGGGAGACTAAGCAGAAATACCCAAAATACAAATCAATCTTATTGGTCAGCTATTGAAAGGCTATTTCGATATCTTAAGGGAACTTATAATCTATCTCTATTGTACACTGGATATCCTGAGGTGGTTGAGGGTTACAGTGATGCAAATTGGATTACTAATTTTCTTGATCTTAAATTATCCACTAGATATCTTTTACTCCTTGGTGGTGCTATCGTAGCTTGGGGATCTCCAGAAAAATCCTGATATTCATGGAGATCGAGTTGATGGCTCTAGATACCACCTGTACTAAGGTAGAACGGATTAAAAATTTTAGCTCAGAGCTACCTTTAATACCTTGCTAGTTCTGACCAAATCAATTCATTGTGACAATAAAGCTATGGTAGAACTGACTAATTAAAAGAGTACTAATAAAAAGTTGAATTGGTCTATCCGAATTTATCATAAATTTGTAAAACAACTCAAAAAGAATAATATTATTTTTTTAGAATTTGTAAGTTTGAGAAAAACTTGGTAGATTAATTAACTAAGGGAATGTGTAGGAGTAGAATCCAAGAATCATTAAGAAGAATGGGGCTTAAGCCCACAACTTGGTTACCAATAGTGGATACTCAACCTCTATGATTGAAAATTTCATGAAAAAATTAAATGTGATAGAAACAAAGCTGATTTAGTGATCGTATCAAAATACATTCTCGAAATGTAATGCCTCCCATTCCTATGATAAGTGTTCATATTAGTGACAAAGTAAATTTGAAAAGGTTGAGTTGTACTCTTAATAAGTTCAAGATAAGAAATTGCAAGGTATTGGTTACAAATATCCTTGGAGGGCTTACCTACATGAGAATTGTTGTATATGCAGTGACTAGAGGTTTGGGCTAATCCTAATAAATTCTCATTAAAAAATAAGGTACTAATTGCAAGATTTTTTAATGATGCTAATTACATAAAAATCTAGTTGATTCATACTGTGTGTGATGAGTAGAAGTTTGAGTTAAAGGATCTAGTTCAAGATTTAATCCACTATAATTTCTTTTTTCTATCATGGATGATTCATACAGTTCTAGTATGGATACATCCAATAAGGTTAGAAAACAACAAATTCTTGAGCGCTCTAGGCAGCTTCGCTTCTCCAACCTATAAGGTACCTCCGGAATGACTAACCACATATGACGCCAGCCAGTCCACAGCTCCATTCGTCTATCTAAAAATATGCTTAGCATGTAAGGCCATGCCACCACTCAACATAGCCCGTATGTCCCAAAGTAGGGGGTGGCCCCCTCTACCATCACTGGTGCCACCTTGAATCTATCCAATCACAAGGGCTGAGTCTCCCTCAAGTATGATGGAAGAAGCCTGAAACACTATAGTTCCTTCAAATGGATACAATCAATTCTAAGTGAGGTTCAAGTCCATAGGATACCTCATCCATTGCACATTATAAGCTACCGAGACATTCTTCTTTATGTTTTTCAAAATTTAAATCTTTTATTGGGGATTTTTGGAATTTTAATTTTTGAAAAGATTTAATTTTATTTGTTAGTTGTTTCGAAGGTTTTAAAGCTCTTTTCTCTTTTAGTACTACATTGGATATGTGAAAGTAAGTCTTCTTGCTTAAATGGAAATCCTTTCCCAGAAAGCCCTAATCAGGCTTTGAGGCAAGTGGGCAGATGACCACACACCCACACATGCATGCTCGGCTCGGTGCGACTGGCTGGTCATGCCATGGACATGCGCATGGCATGGCGAGGCTAGGCAATGTGCTGACACATTGCATACATATACCTCTTTGCTAAGTGCCTCTCTTCGAAGTATTTGTGGAGTGATTGATTATACCCCTATTTGATTTTGATGAGCTCAAAGCATTTGAGTATATTTCATGTTGTACTAATGAATTCAATCTAGTGTTTCAGGCGAATATATGTGAATTTATCTTTAAGAGCATCAAACCTTGGTTCAAAGTAATTTGGCTTAGTGTTTAACTCAATTGAGCCAAAGTCTGAAGCTCAAGTCGACTCCGAAAGATTACGAGTCGACTCTAAATGTTTCAGAGGGTCTGGCACAAGCTCAAGTTGACTCCGGTACACTACGAGTCGACTCCGACTGAGAACAGACAGAAGGACAGAAAGATGAATTTCAGACCCTGTTACCGAGTCAACTCCAGAAGGCTTCGAGTCGACTCCGATGCTTGACGAGTCGACTCTCTACAGATCCGAGTCGACTCCAAGGAGTAACAGACAGAAAGACAGAGAGGTATTTTCTAGACCCTGTTACCGAGTCAACTCCAGAAGGATGCGAGTCGACTCCAATGTTTGGCGAGTCGACTCCTAATCATGCCAGAGTCGACTCTCAGAGGAAAGCGGACTGAAAGGCAGAAAACCAAACTCAGTGACCCTGTGAACGAGTCGACTCCGAGAATTCGAGAGTCGACCCCAAGTCAGCCGAGTCGACCCCAACAGAGTGCGAGTCGACTCCGAGGCAGCTCAGATCAACAGACAGAGGATCGATTTTTTGTGCTCTGAGAGCCGAGTCGACTCCAAGAGGATCCGAGTCGACTCGAGAGAGAAATGCAGAAAAATAGATCTCTGAAATCCTGAGAACGAGCCGACTCCAAAATGCCGAGTCATCTCCAGATCTTGGCGAGTCGACTCCAGTGTTGGACCGAGTCGACTCCAGGTTGGGACGGCACTTTAATTCAAATTCTGAACAGTGGAGGAGTCATCTCCAGTAAAGCATGAGTTAACTCCAGCAACAACCGAGTCGACTCCAGATCGAGCGAGTCGACTCCAATCCCAACGGATACATTATCAGGAGGTGCAGACTGTGCAGAACGGCTACAAATCAGTGTCTAACGGCTATTTTTTAAAAAGGACTGTTTAAATAGCCAGAGTAAATAGTAGTAGACAACAAGAGAGTTACTCCATCTGTGCATTAAGTCGTTTCCAACTACCAAGAGTCCATTGAGAGAAAAGACAAGTAAAAAAAGGAAGAAATGCATTTAATTCATTCCTTGAAGTTTTTCCTTCGCATTCAAGGCTCTTCTTCTGACATCAAATCTTCAGTGCACTCAAAGAGAAGACTCAGAGTTCGAGAAGCCCTTTCTTCCTCTTCCGAAATCTGTTTGAGGGCTTCTAACTTTACTCTCTTCATATTGATTCACATTTACTTTTTAACAAGCTTTCCTTGTATCTTTTCCTAAACTGTTTTTCTTACTTGATTCAATCAGGGGATTGAATCAAGGGTTGTAAGGTTTGTTGGTGAGCCAAAGTTAAAACCAACGGTGTAAGGGTTTGATTGTGATCCTAGGAAAACAATCGGATAGTTCTAGTCGGTGAGCCTGTGAAAACCGACCGAGTTCGTTGTGATCTCGCGAAAACAACAAGTTGGGTTGTGATCTTGTAAAACAACCGGCTGTAATCCAAGGGATTATAGTGAACTCCCAAGTGAAGCGTGGGAAGTGGACGTAGGAGCAAGGGTTGGCTCCGAACCACTATAAAATTTTCTTGTGTTTGCATTGGCTATTCGTCTCTTCCAATCTCCTCATCAAGTAGCTTAATTAACCTGCTTGCATTAGAATTAAATAATTACTCATCAAGTTTTAATTTGTCAATAATTAATCCAAACCCAATTCACCCCTCCTCTTGGGTTGTCTCCTTGGGCAATAAGTGGTATCAGAGTAGGTGCTCTCATATCGATTGGTGTTTCAATCCGTAAATAGCGTCAAAGATTAAGATGACAACCTCTTTTGGGTCTTCCTTTAGTGAAGGGCAATCCACCAATAGACCTCCATTGTTTAATGGAGCTAATTATACCTATTGGAATGCTAGAATAAAGATATTTATCCAAGCTCAAGATTATGATGTTTGGGACATCATAATTAATGGACCACATATCCCTTCTATCTATGTTGATAACATTGCTATACCCAAGCTTGAGAAAGATTGGGATGATAATGATAGAAGGAAGGCACAACTAAATGCTAAAGCAATGAATATTCTTTATTGTGCCTCAAACCATAATGAATTCAATAGAATCTCTACTTGCAATTTTGCAAAAGAGATATGGGATAGACTTGAAGTGACCCACGAGGGCACAAATCAAGTTAAAGAAACTAAAATTAACATGCTAGTTCATAAATATGAACCATTTAAAATGGACTCTAGTGAAACCATCTCTTGCATGTTTACTCGATTTACTGATATTGTCAATGGCCTAAAAAGCCTTGGCAAAAGTTATATTAACAGTGATCTTGTCAGAAAAAATCTTCGCTCCTTACCAAGGTCATGGGAAGCCAAAGTCACAGCAATCCAAGAAGCAAGGGACTTGAACAAGCTGCCACTCGAGGAGCTTCTTGGATCCCTAATGACGCATGAGCTCACAATGAAACAACACAGCGAAGAAGAATCCTCCCATAAGAAAAAGATAATTGCCCTCAAATCTACTTCTTCTAACAAGGATCTATCTTGCAGTAGCAGCAGTGAAGAAGAAGACAATGAGGGAGATGATGAAGAGGCTCTTCTCGTGCGAAAGTTCAGAAGATTCATTAACTGGAAGAAGTTCTTTCATCAGAAAAGAGGTTTCTCAAGTTCCTTCAATAAGGATAAAGGTAAGGAAAGGGAAAGTGAGGGAATCGGATGCCATGAATGCAAGAAGCCGGGATATTTCAGAGTCGACTGTCCCTTGCTGAAGAAGGGCAACAAATATAAGAAGAAGAAAGCTCTTGTCTCCACTTTGACAGACTCCGATCAATCATCATCATCGGATGAGGAACAAGAGAAAAAAGCAAATCTTTGATTTATGGCAAATGAAAATGAGGTAACATCTGAAACTCATTTAGATTTTACTTTTGAAGAATTGTATGATGCCTTTAATGAGCTAATGGATGAGTATAAATCAATAAATCTTAAAAACAAAGATTTGAGGCTAACTAATCAATCCTACAGTCATAAAAATGACAATCTGATTATGAAAAAGGGTTCCATTATTAAGGAGAACTTAAAACTTAAAACAAGCAACCAATTGCTAACTCTAAAGAACTATACTCTAATTAAAGACAAAGAAAGACTAACTAAAGAAATTTCAGAACTTAAAAATAATAATCAAACTCTAAAAGATAACCTTACAAAAGGCTTAAGCTTACTAAAAACCGAGAAACTGAACTTAACAAAAGAACTTGAAAAATATAAACCTATTATTGAGAAGTTTACCTATAGCTCTGAAAAATTAGAAATGATTCTAACAATCAAAGAGTTGTGTTTAATAGAGCCGGTTTAGGGTATAAGCCAAAGAATAAGCAAAAATTTCTTAAAAATTTTTTTGTAAAAGTCGGAGAAAGTAAAACTAAAAATGTAACTTGTTTCTGTTGTAAAAAAGTAGGACATAAAGCTAATGTGTGTGACCATAGAAAAATAGAAGCTAAAAGAAAAATTAAAAAGGTTTGGGTTCCAAAAGGAACTAACATAGCTAACCTTGAAGGACCCAAAAAAACTTGGGTACCTAAGATTATATGATTTTCTTGTGTAGGAGTGTCTTGCAGCCAAGCTCAATAAAAACTGTTGGTACTTGGATAGTAGCTGCTCAAGACACATGACGGATGACAAAGAGCAATTCTTCGCCCTAGAACCAAAGAAATAAGGTGTGGTGACTTTTGGAGATGATAACCAAGGTCACATCATGGGTATTGGTAAGATACAAATCACACCTTCAAACTTTATTGATAATGTTCGGTTTGTAGATGGTCTTAAACACAATTTACTTAGCATTAGTCAATTATGTGATAAAGGTTTTGACGTATTGTTTAAGCCATCTATGTGCATCATAACCAACTCAACTAACAATAGTTTAGTTTTCAAAGGACTAAGACGTGGCAATGTTTATGTAGTAGATCTTGAAGATCTTGCTAGAAACAGCCATTGCTTAGTAGCTAATGATACTAAGCTTAAAGAGGCAAGTTGGTTATGGCATCGTAAATTAGGTCATGCAAACATGGACACATTATCTAAATTAGTTAAAAGAGATTCCGTGATTGGTTTGCCAAAGCTGAAATTTGAGAAAAACAAAATCTGTAAAGCATGTCAATTTGACAAACAATCTAGAAGTTCTTTTAAGTCCATAAATTGTGTCTCTACAACTAGACCCCTTGAGCTACTTCACATTGACCTTTTTGGACCAACTAGGACCACAAGTCTTGGTGGAAACAAGTATGGACTTGTCATAGTTGATGATTTTTCTAGATACACATGGGTCATGTTTTTAGCTCATAAGGATGAAGCATTTTCAGTTTTTATGAAATTCCACAAGGAGGTAACAAATACAAAAAATAGTTCAGTTATAGCAATTAGGAGTGATCATGGAACGGAATTTGAAAATCATCTATTTGATGAATTCTGTAGTAAAAAGGGAATAACTCATAATTTCTCTGCACCTAGGACACCACAATAAAATGGAGTTGTGAAAAGAAAGAATAGAACCCTAGAGAAAATGGCTAGGACCATGTTGTGTGAAAGTGACCTCCCAAAGTATTTTTGGGGAGAAGCCATTAACACATCATGTCATATATTAAATAGAGTTCTATTAAGACCAATTATAAAGAAAACACCTTGCAAACCTTGGAGAGATAGAAAGCCCAAAGTAAACTACTCTCATGTATTTGGATGTAGGTGTTTCATTCATAATAATGGCAAAGATAACTTAGGTAAATTTGATTCCAAATCTGATGAAGGTATCTTTTTGGAATATTCTACATCAAGTAAGGCTTATAGAGTCTTCAACAAAAAAACCCATGTTATTGAAGAATCCATCCATATTGTTTTTGATGAATCTAATGATGCTTCCTCCAGCAAGAGAGTAGTGTTTGATGATGATGCAGGAATAATTGAAGAAAAGATGGATCACATGACTTTACAAGAGGATGAACCCAAGCAAGTTGAAGAAACTTCAACAAGCCAAGAGGTAATTACCGAACATGGGCTTACAAAGGCTCGGAGGTATGCTCACGGTCACCCTAAAGAATTAATCTTAGATGATCCATCTCAACCTATTAGAACTAGAGCCTCTCTTAGAAACTTAAATAATCATCTTGCATTTGTTTCACATTTAGAACCTAAAAACATTGAAGAAGCTGAGAATGATGTAAATTAGATAAATGCTATGCAAGAGAAACTTAACCAATTTATAAGAAATAAAGTATGGAACTTAGTTGAAAGACCCACTGAATACTCAATAATAGAAACTAAATGGATATACAAAAATAAACTTGATGAAAATGGAGTTGTGGTTAGGAACAAGGCTAGACTAGTAGCAAAGAACTATAATCAAGAAGAAGGTATAGACTTTGATGAGACTTTTGCTCATGTAGCTAGACTTGAGGCAATTAGATTGTTACTAGCATTTGCATGTAATAAAGATTTTAAATTATTCCAAATGGATGTAAAAAGTGCCTTCTTGAATGGATATATTAATGAGGAGGTTTATGTAGAACAACCTCCTGGTTTTGAGAATCATCAATACCCCAATCATGTTTATAAACTAAATAAAGCACTTTATGGTCTAAAATAAGCCCCTAGAGCATGGTATGAAAGACTTAGCAAATTTCTATTAGACCATGAATTTTCTAGAGAAAATGTTGATACAACCCTCTTTTTGAAAAAAGAAAACAAAAATATGTTAGTAGTGCAGATTTATGAAGATGATATTATTTTCGGTGCTACTAACAATCGTCTTTGCGAAGAATTTGCTGAATTAATGCAGAGTGAATTTGAGATGAGCATGATGGAAGAATTGAATTACTTCCTTGGACTTCAAATCAAACAATCCAAGGAATGAATTTTCATCAATCAAGCTAAATATATCAAGAAAATGCTAAAGAAGTTTGATATGGATGGAAACAAGTCAATTGGCACTCCCATGAGCTCATCATGCAAACTAAACAAAGATGAATCAGGTAAATCAGTAGATCAAAAGCTGTATAGAGGTATGATAGGATCTTTACTATATCTTACAGCAAGTAGACCTGATATCATGTTTAGTGTATGCATGTGTACTAGATATCAATCTAATCCTAAGGAATCACACCTAATTATAGTTAAGAGAATTTTTAAATATCTAATAGGAACAAAAAATATAGGTCTATGGTACTCTAAAGATCAAGCATAAACTTAATAGGGTATACTGATTCAGACTTCGCTGGTTGTAAACTTGATAGAAAAAGCACCAGTGGATCATGTCAATTTTTAGAAGAGAACTTAATTTCATGATTTAGCAAGAAACAAAACTCGGTTGCACTATCTATGGCTGAAGCCGAATATGTTGCTGCCAGAAGTTGTTGTGCTCAAATTTTATGGATCAAGCAACAACTTGAAGATTATGGCATTAAACAAGATAAGATTTTCATAAATTGTGATAATACAAGTGTCATAAATCTAACTAAAAATCCAATCCAACACTCAAGAACTAAACATATTAAGATAAGACATCACTTCATAAGAGATCATGTGTTAAATGTGTCAGAAGTATATCCTAGAAGCCAATTTGGCAGACACATTATTATATTCTAGGACATAAATTTGTACTTGACCTAATTATGAATTTATTAAGTTGGGCATTCTTATCATTTATGTTCTTATGTGTCCATGAATCGCCCAAGGAATTAATAAGATGATGACCATATTCTCAAGAGTTGAGAATTTGAGACATGTGTCATTGGTGATTAATTTCTGAATTACTCCTGATCGATGGATCATCACGAGGATGGTAATCGATCCGCTGAGATTAGTGCACAGATTGCTTTCTTTGATGGACGAGTCTTGAGTCCACAATGTGGGGACACCGGAGCAATTGTGCAAGTGCTTGTTAGAGAACAAGGGTACTAAGCGTGACCAAAGCAAGTAGTCACTTGGATGTCTATCTACTCGTCAGTGACTTACTTGATGCTGCAGTTGTATGACTAGTCATTTGACCTACGATGCCTCAGCTATTCACGGTGAGGTTGCTGTAGTTTGACGAGCACATAAACAGGGACCCTAGCCATTTGGGTTCTTGTAGTGCAGATTGGCTGCAGTAGGTTCATTGTAGGAGTAAGGGTGCATCTAGATGGAATCAATCAACCTTGATAGATTAGGAGAGATTCTATGTGATTTATGAGACTGAGTTCGTAAATCCTCGGCCGGGGTAGCATGTACAGTGGAAAAGAAGTTTTTCACTCTCGAACTTAAGTCGAATAAATCTTGACATATGACAGACGATGGGGTTTGACGAGTTATCCATGACCTCCGTCCTGTAAGGATCCACGATAGAAGGACTATATCATACGATAACTGCACCTAGAGGTTTATCATTCCATTCTGCTGGGTTGCCACTACATGCTGCTAGGTGTCACTGGTGGATGGTGAGACTCACAGGGACTATCTTGATGATCGATGATCCCTGGTGAGTTGAGTTGGAATTGTTCCAACCCATTGAAAGGAATTTTCAATGATATTGTAATAGAGATTGCAGTATATCTTACTACCAGACAGAATAGAACCTATGAGGTCACACACATTAGAGGTATTGACCGATCCGATGGTTGAATTGTGATTAGGAATTACAAATAATCAATTTGATTGATAATTGGTTAACCTGCTAAGAGTTAGTGAGTTGAAGAAGAATAATTGCAATCGGATTGCAATTTAATTTAATTAATTGGATTTAATTAATTGGACTTGATCATGAGTCCTACTTGGAGTAGGATTCTTGGTGTCCTAATGGGATTAGGATTTCAAATTAAATTAGAGTCCTACTTGAAGTAGGATTTCTAAAGTCCTAATTGGATTAGGACTAAAATTGAATAAGTCCTAATTGGATTAGGAGTTCTTAAGTTCTAATTAATTTTAATCTAACAAATTAAGATGGCTCCTAATTGGATTATGATTGAAGAGTTCAATTGAGTCATGGTTCAATTGAATCCTAATTAGATTAGGATTTGAACGAAAGAAGGAATTGGGTTCACCTAATCCTCCTTGGAAGAGGATTAGACTCCCATCTATGTGGCCACACACCCCCCACTTAATTTGATTAAGTGGGGTGTGAGATTAGAGGGTGAGGATGATAGTGTTATTTTGATGATTAACACAACCATTGAGGGTATACCTAATTAAATATTACAAGGTAATATGATACATCATTACTAAGTTCGTCACTCTCGGTACATTAGTAGAATGAGATCAAGATGTATTTTAATGTTTAAAAATGAGATAAAATTTGCGATAGAAAAGGGATAGTAAATTCAAAATTCTAATTCGACAAAGTTTCAAGTGAAACGTACTTTTAAGTGGACAATAGTAATTTTCATTGTTTAGAGTATGTAGCACCACCATGACGTATATTCAAAATTGTTTGAAGTTCATTTCATTGATTATATAGATGAATCTAACCTTAAGTTGCAGCAAAGTGTGGATTGAGTCGACCCCAAGATTGGTGAAGTCGACCCCGGCACATCAAGAAACCATCTGGCACTCTTCTGCAAAAATGGCACGGATGAACAGTACTTGGGTTGACCCAAGTGAAAGTTGAGTCGACCCCATCTTCAAGCCTCAAGAAAACAAGTCTCTGGAATCCCTGAGAGGGTCGACCCAAATGGAACTTGAGTCGACCCAACCTTGAATCGACCCCAACTGAGCATGAGTCGACCCAAAGGCTATGTCATTCAAAAATCAGTTCTGTGGAATCTTTGAGAGGGTCGACCCAAGTGGAATTTGAGTCGACCCAACTAAACCTTGAGTCGACCCAAAAAGAGTTGAGTCGACCCAAGTGAAGAATGGTTGAAATATAAGGTTCTGTGTTTTCTGAGAGAGTCGACCCCAATGTAGCATGAGTCGACCCAAGTGAAAGTTGGGTCGACCCTAGTAAAAGTTGAGTCGACCCAAGCACGGGCAGAAGCATAACGGCTAGTTCTACAGAAGTACTTTTTGTCCTTCCAACAGCAAGCAACGGCTAGTTTTTGAATTCTGACGAATGGGGGTTGTCCAATAGATGAGGGAAACTATTTAAAGTGATACTATTCATCAGAGAAAGTATCCTTTTGCAAAATATCAAAGCTTACACAAGAAAGACAAGTGCCCTAATCTTCTTCATCCAAGTGCTTCATTCAAAGAGTCAAAAGGAAGTGGTTGAGCAGTTTTCAAAAGATATTAAAAGCTCCATCCACCTTTGAAAAGTAAAGCATTCTTGACAAAGAAGAGAAAAGTTTCATCAAGCGATAACTATATTCTAAACTCTTCTTTGTAGCTTATAATTGTTATATTTGCTCATCTAGGAGCTTCAACTTTCTTCTTTCTTTTGTTAATCATCTTGTAAAGGTTTGTTGGTGAGCCCGCAAAACCAACGGTGTAGGTTTATTGGTGAACCCGTAAAACCAATTATGAAGGTTCGTTGGTGAGCCCGTAAAACCAACATAGGTTCATGGTGATCCCGGAAAACCAAAGTGTAAAGGTTTTGGATTGTGAGCCCGGAAAACAATCCAACTGTAATCCATGGGATTATAGTGAATTCCCAAGGGGTCGCTTGGGGAATGGACGTAGGTGCTTAGGAGAGCACCGAACTACTATACTTCTTGTGTGTTTGTATTGTGTATTAGTTTAATTTCACTCACTCATCAATTGACTAAAGTAAGATAGCAAAAATTTAGAAAAACCAATTCACCCCCCCCCCCCCTCTTGGCTTGTCACCTTGGGCAACAAGTGGTATCAGAGTGAGGTGCTCACATAGTATTTTGTTGATCTCACAATCAAAAGACAAAGATCATGACAACCCAAGTAGGATATTCTATGAGTGAGGGTCAATCCACAAATAGACCTCCTCTATTTAATGGCACTTATTACACATACTGAAAAGCTAAGATGAGGATATTCATTCAAGCTCTAGACTATGAATTATGGTATATTATAACTAAAGGACCTCACACACCCACAATTAGTATAGAGGGCACAATCATTCCCAAACCAGAAATGGATTGAAATGAGAGTGATAGAAGACTAGCACAACTAAATGCTAAAGCAATTAATATGCTTTACTGTTCACTAGATGTAAGTAAATTTAATAGAATATCTACATGCATCTCCGCGAAAGAAATTTGGGATAAACTGGAGGTCACACATGAAGGAACTAATTAAGTTAAGAAGTCAAAAATAAACATATTAGAACATAAGTATGAGTTGTTTAAAATGAAATCCACTGAGTCCATAACTGAAATATTTACTTGTTTCACGGAACTCATAAATGGGCTAAAGAGTTTAGGAAAGTCTTATACTAACCCTGAATTGGTGCGAAAAATTCTCAGATCTCTACCAAGAGTTTGGGAGGCCAAGGTAACAGCAATTCAGAAAGCAAATGACCTCAATACACTGTAATTGGAGGAACTTCTAGGATCACTCATGACCCATGAGTTGACCATGAGGCAAAATTCAGAAGATGAGGTCAAGAGAAGAAAGACCATTGCATTAAAGACTACCACTCCAAAACACGAAACTGAATCGGAAGAATCTGATGATGAGGAAGAATTTGATGAAGAAGGAATGGCTATGCTTGGAAGAAAATTCAGAAAATTTATGAGAGGAAAGAAGAAATTTCATAAAAATAAGCCCTTCTTCAAAGGTAGCTCAAGCAAAGAAAAGGGTAAGAACAAAG
Organism: Phoenix dactylifera; assembly: GCF_051530095.1. NCBI lineage: Eukaryota > Viridiplantae > Streptophyta > Magnoliopsida > Arecales > Arecaceae > Phoenix > Phoenix dactylifera. The sequence goes on along the minus strand of NC_143196.1, from coordinate 12,339,196 downwards.
AAAAGGAAAAGGAAACACCAATTTGTTATGAGTGTAACAAGTCCGGGCATTTCAAGATAGATTGTCCGGAATTGAAGTGGATGGCAAGAAAACTTAAGAAGAAGAACTTCATGGCTGAATGGAGTGAAAGTGAGGCGTCAAGTTCGGAAGAGGAAGATCAACAAGAGACGGCCCAAATCTGCCATATGGCTAATGACGATGAGGTAGATTCTGAACTTGAATGTGATTTTACTGTTGAAGAATTACATGATGCATTTTTAGAACTCATGGAAGAACACAAAAAACTAATCAATAAAAATAAAGTTCTAAAAGATGAAAATCAGTCTCTTATCAAAGATAAGCTGAAACTATCTAATAACTATGAAACATTAAGTAGGAGATTCACAAATGAAACCGAGAATCTAATTGCTGAAAATGTCAAGTTAAAAGAAGATACTGAAAAATATAAATCTTTAGTAGACAAGTTTACACTTAGCTCAACCAAATTAAATATGATTCTTGATAGTCAAAAAGCCGTATATGATAAAGCTGGATTAGGATATAAAACAAATAGGAAATAAAAATACTTAAAGAACATATTTGTGAAAGCCAAAAATGAAAATATAACTTGTCATTGCTGCAATAAATTAGGACATAAAGCATATGAATGTAACTATAGAAAGTCAAGCAACAACAAATTGAGTAATAATTATAAGCTTAAATTCAAGAAAGTTTGGGTTCCAAAAGAAACATCAAGTACTAACCCTAAAGGACCCAACATAGTTTGGATACCTAAAGCTTATACTTGATCTTGATTGCAGGGGTGTCTTGCAGCGAATAAGGTGGATAAACGATGGTATCTAGATAGCGGCTGTTCAAGACACATGACAAGTGACGTAGAACAATTCGTCACCTTGGAATCTAAGAAGGGTGGAGTAGTAACCTATGGAGACAATGGAAAAGGGTATATCATTGGGAAGGGTAAAATTTTTATTACTCCATCTACCTTTATAGAAAATGTCTTATTAGTTAATGGTTTGAAACATAACCTACTTAGCATAAGTCAATTTTGTGATAAAGATTTTAAAGTCATATTTGAAGCCTCAGTATGCATAATCACAAATCCTAAAGATAATAGCATTGTACTTATAGGACAAAGGCAAAAAAATATTTACATGGTAGATCTTCATGAATTAGGCAAGAAAAATGGATTATGTTTAATTACTAATGAAGAAAAGAAAAATGAAACAAGTTGGCTTTGGCATCGTAGACTAGGACATACGAGTATGGACTTAATATCAAAACTATTCAAAAAGGAATTAATAAAAGATGTGCCAAAATTGACCTTTGAAAAGGACAAAATCTGTGGACCATTTTTATTAGGAAAGCAAACAAAATCATCCTTCAAATCAAAGAATATAGTATCGACCACTAGGCCCTTTGAACTCATACATATGGATCTATTTGGACCCACTAGAACCGCGAGTCTAGGAGGGAAGAAGTATGGACTAGCTATAGTCGATGATTTTTCAAGGTATACATGGGTTTCATTTCTTGCACATAAGAATGAAGCATTTTTAGCATTCTTTAAATATTATAAAAATATCATAAATGAAAAGAAGCTCACCTTAATAGCAATTCGAAGTGATCATGGAACTGAATTTAAAAATCAACACTTTGAAAAATTTTGTAATGAAAATGGTATCTCACATCAATTTTCAGCACCTAGAACGCCTCAACAAAATGGAATTATTGAAAGGAAAAATAGGACCTTGGCAGAAATGGCACGCACAATGTTGTGCGAGTTAAATCTTTCAAAGTACTTTTGGGCTGAAGCTAAAAGTACCGCTTGCCATATTCTAAATCGGGTTTTAATACGACCAATAACTAAGAAAACTCCTTATAAACTTTGGAAGAATAAGAAACCAACTGCTAAATATCTTAGAGTATTTGGATGTAGATGTTTTATTTTAAACAATGGCAATAAGGATCTAAGTAAATTTGATGCCAAGTCAGATGAAGGTATCTTCTTAGGATACTCTACATCTAGCAGGGCATACAGAGTGTTCAATAAAAGAACTCTTGTAGTTGAAGAGTCAGTTAATATCATTTTTGATGAGTCTGATAGTGATTCTCCTAGGAGAGAAAATATTCTTGATGATGATGCAGGAATTATTGACTTTGAAAAATTGAATCTTGATGACGTGCCAAATCAAGATAAAGAAAATGATTGCATGCCACCACAATCTCAAGACTTGCCAAAGGAATGGAGGTATGCACATGGACACCCCAAAGACTTAATTATTGGTGATCCATCTTAAGGAGTAAGAACTCGATCCTCTCTTAGAAATTTAAATGATTATCTTGCTTTTGTTTCACGATTAGAACCTAAGACTTATGAAGAAGCTGAAAAAGACACCAATTGGATAAATGCTATGTAAGAAGAATTAAATCAATTCAAAAGAAGTAATGTATGGACATTAACTGAGAGACCAAAGCATAACTCTGTAATTGGAACAAAATGTATCTTTAGAAATAAATTAGATGAAAATGGGATAGTTATAAGAAATAAAGCTAGACTTGTGGCTAAGGGATACAATCAAGAAGAAGGGATAGATTTTGAAGAAACATTTGCTCCCATGGCCAGATTAGAAGCTATTAGATTACTTCTAGCTTTTGCATGTTTCATGGATTTCAAATTGTATCAAATGGATGTGAAAAGTGCCTTCTTAAACGGTTTTATAGAGGAAGAAGTATATGTAGAACAACCTCCTGGTTTTGAGAATCATGAATTGCCAAATCATGTGTTTAAATTACATAAGGCATTATATGGATTAAAACAAGCACCTAGGGCTTGGTATGATCGACTAAGCAAATTTCTACTGAATAATGATTTCAGTAGAGGAAATGTAGATAAAACACTTTTTCTCAAAAGGAAAGACAAAAATCTGCTAGTGGTACAAATATATGTAGATGACATAATCTTTGGTGCCACAAATGATAATCTTTGCAAAGAGTTTGCTAATTTAATGCAAGGAGAATTCGAGATGAGTATGATGGGAGAACTAAATTTCTTTCTCGGATTACAAATCAAGCAAACTAAAGAAGGTATCTTCATTCATCAAACTAAGTACACAAAGAAAATATTAAAGAAGTTTGGGAATGAAAATCACAAGGGAATAGGGATCCCAATGAATCCCACTAGTAAGCTAGACAAAGATGAAAAAGGAAAAAGTATAGATATGAAGCTTATAGAGGCTTAATTGGATCTTTGCATTACCTTACTGCTAGTAGACCAGACATAGTGTTTAGTGTGTGAATATGTGCTAGATACCAATCAGATCCTAAGGAGTCACATCTAAGTACTGTTAAAAGAATCCTTAGATATTTGAGAGGAACTACAAACATAGGATTATGGTACTCGAGAGACTCCTGTCTAAATTTGCTTGCATACTCTGATGCAGATTTTGCTGGATGCAAATTAGATAGGAAGAGCACTAGTGGAACATGTCATTTTTTAGGAAACAACTTAGTATCATGGTTTAGCAAAAAGCAGAATTCAGTAGCATTGTCAACGGCTGAAGCCGAATATATAGCTGCCGGCAGTTGCTGTGCTCAAGTACTATGGCTTAAGCAACAACTAGAGGACTATGGAGTTAAATTGGATAATATTTCTATAAAGTGTGATAATACTAATGCCATCAACCTTACTAAAAATTCAGTTCAGCACTCTAAGGCCAAACACATTGAAATAAGATATCATTTCATTAGAGATCATGTGCAAAATGGGAACATATGTATTGAGCATGTTGGTACTGAAAAATAATTAGCTGACATATTCACAAAACCTTTGAGTGAAGATAGATTCTGTATGCTTAGGAGGGAATTAGGCATATGTGATCCTTTTGATTAAGGAGATATAAAAAGGAGCAAGTTGTCTCATGATACTCTCCTTCCATTTCGAAAAAACCCATGAAACATTAGTCAAACTAGTCATCTATAGATTCCTTACTAACGTATCATTGTCCCAGTCAGAATTTGTAAGGTTTGGAGGAGAGGAAGAATTTTTAAAAAGAAAAAGGAAGAGAAAGAAAAATTTCTGAACTAGAGTCGACCCAAGCCAGAATGGGGTCGACCCAACGTTGAGTCGACCCAAGAAAAATCTGGGATCGACCCAACGACGGGACCCCACTTTTAAAAGGGGGACCCATGAGCAATCTAGGGCACTGTTTCATCTTGTCCTCTTCCAAAAATCCTATTTTCCACTCTCAAATCTCTTCCAATCATCTCCAAACAGTAGAAGGAAGCTTTCCCAAGCTGTTAGATCAAGATCTTGAAGGAATGGGACCCAAGCGAGCCGTGGCTAAGCGATCCGGGAGGGTTTCACGGACAACCCATGTTGATAGAAATGCTACAGAGTCTTCTACAGTGCCTCCACAAGGTGAGACACGTGTAGAGCCTCCTCCTCCTCCCTCCCCTTCAGTCCAACTTGCAAAATATGCGGAGAGACCGGTTACCACGGAAAGAAGGATCCACTCCGAGTTTTTGGATCAAGAAGGGTTCCGGTTGGGTGATTGGATCCGAAGGCAAGGATGGGAGTATCTTTGCTTCCTAGATGTGGTGATCTACCCAGGGTTGGTTCGTGAGTTCTATGCCTTCCTGAAAGTTGGAATGGGAGGGCTTATATCTGAAGTCCGAGGAGTAAGGGTTAGGATTTCAGAAGAAAGTTTGAGTGAGTTGCTTCATCTCTCCTGCGAAGGTGCAACTCCAGAAAAGCCTGAAAACAAGTTGAGAGCTCTACAGTTGATTCTTGAGAATGATGATTTCGACTATTCCGAAAATGTAATAGCAAGCTCTCTTTCAGCTGAGATGAGGTTGTTGCACAACTTCATAGGTCGGATTTTGTTTTCGAAGAGCGGGAGATTTGATCTCATTTCTGAGCAAGACCTAGTCATCATAGAGTGATGAGAACACAAAAGTGCAATCGTCGTACCATCTTAATTAGTATTCTGGCTAATCATTTATAATAAAATTAACTAATTAACGTTGTATTTGTGTTGGAGTACAAGTAATCCAAGAAACCCAATAATATTGGGTTTGAGCCCAATGCACGGCAGCCCGAGCTCAAGTCAAGCCAGCATCTTCCAGGGCCTGCACATCCTGACTTCATCCCGCGATACATCACAACATCGCGAGCATCTCCGTGTCCGCATCCAATGATCAAGATCAGCTCTCCCCAGCTTCAGCCCCTCTTCCAAGCCTCCCAAATCAGCAAGCCATGTCAGCCTCCCACGTCCGCTCCTCCCAGCAGCGGTCCCACGGCACCCTCTACGGATCCCGCACCGCGCCCCAAGCTCCTCCTCTTTCCCAGCAACCAAAGAAGGAAGCCCGCGTCCCCGCCTTCCGCATCAAGCCGGTCCGTGCGCCTCCGCGATTCCTCCCAGCTCCAGCCAGGATCCAAGCTGCAGATCCCTCCTTCCACTTCATCAACGCCTCCTCTCACCGTCCGCCCTCTCCCTCCTTCCGTTTCCAATCCACCACGCCCGATCCAGCCAACCATTGAGGTCCCAGATTCACGCCCGTGATCTGGCTCTTTCCATCCGACGCAGCATCCTCACCTCTTCCGGATTCCAGCCCGTCCGCATCTCAAGCCATTCCGGATTCCCAACAAGCATCCCGTGTTCCACCCGATCCGCACCGGATCTCTTCCACGATCGGCTCCTCCCCATCGATCCCGCTTCCAATCCGGCACCCAAAGAAGGGAAGAGCAACGATCCCGCGTCCGTGAAGGAAACCCCAGCATACCGGATGACACGCAGCCCCTCCATTTCAACCCCAGCATCGCGGACAATCCATTCATCCTCCGCATCACGCAATCCCAGCCTTCCGTGATCCAAGCATCGCGTCCGGCCGGCCGTGATTTTCCCGGAATCCCAGCGTCTCCAAGGGCTATAAGAAGAGGGGAAGGAGGAGGAGGCGGGGAGCTCTCGGCGAGTGGCTGGTGGGTCCAAGGCGGGTGGTCGGCGAGCCCAAAGAAAGGAGAAAGAAGAAATAAAGCATTGCTCTGTTTCTCTTGGGAAGAAGAAAGAAATAAACAAATTGTTATTTTATGTTGAGGGAGAAGCTTATTTGTTTTATATTTTTTTTATGTTATTTGTAAAAGGGAAGAAACATTAGGTTTCTAATCTCCACTTTTATTTGTAATGAATTTTCTTTTTATCAAATCTACCATTTCTTTTTCATGCAATCCTTGTTCTAGGTTTAAGTTAATTTCTATTTTTTTATGCAATCTTTTAATTCTTCTTTGATGCAATATATTAAATTTTCTTTTATGCAATTTATGTTCTAGGGTTTTGATCTTCTTAGCACTTGCTTTCATCCATTTTAATTTATGCCAAAATTTTTCTTTGAATAGTTAAACATTTCATGAATTTATAAATGCTCTTTGATTTCTAAGTACGTGTCTTTTTATTATTTTTAAATAAAGAAAATTCTCTGGTAAATTAGAGAATCTATCATCATCCCCGACATCATGTTTTTCTTTTGTTATTCAAAAATCAATTTTGAATCCAAGTGAATGTTCTAATTTTTATGCAACTCCAATCGCCTCCCTCTGGATCGACCTCTTACAACCACTATTCTTCGAGTAGGAAAGGTAAGAGTAAAATTAATTTAACTTTTGTTCGTCGGTTCTAACAACGATCTGTCTAGCATATTTTTAGGTAGACAGAAATCGGACGAACAGAATTTTGGCGCCGTTGCCGGGGAAGCAAATCGAGAAGCAAGAATGATCATGAAGATCAAATCAGATTTTGGATGCCCGGAGTGAACGCACTCCGGTAGTAAGTTTTTATTTTTATTATTTTCAGTTAATAATTTTGTAGTTATTAAATTCTAAAATTTGAAATTCGAAAAAAAATTGAAAAAAAAATTCAAAATTCAAAAATTCAAAAATTTAAATTCAAAATTTGAATTCTGAAATTCGAAATTTGAAATTTAATTTAAAAAAATAAAATCAAAAAAAAATCAAAAAAAAATTAAAAAAAATCTATATTATTTTTGCTAGTAATTGATAAGGTGCAATCCCCCGAGGTTATCATACCTTTATTGGGGCTCCTCACGAAGTAATCTCCAGAGCTTATTCAACGGGCATTCGGAGATTGACTGACGCATAAAGATTGTGTTTAGTTTACATTCAAGTTATTACTAAAAAAAAAATTTAAAAAAAATTTAAAAAAAAAAGTAAAAGTAAAAAAAAAATTGCTTGCTCGTTTAATCAATACAACCTAATGACATTGCATAAACTTTAAAAAAATATTGATTATTTGCTGCATTTAGTATTAAGCATTTGCATAAAGTAATTAAGGGCAAAACCCATTAAAAAGATAAGGTCGGGAAGTCATTACCTGTCCTTAGCCCAAAAATCACCACCTTGCATACTTATCCTAAGCCAAATTAAATTAAAATCAAATTAGACGTTGGCCTTAGGTTTTCGAGCTCAATTAGGCTCTTGGAAAGAAGCGGCTGAAAGCCACTCCAGTGAGAATTTAGTAATTGGTGATGTCTAGGAAAGTTTTACAACAGTGAGAACTGTTACGGATATTGTGGTATCGGTGTATCCCTTCTAGCACCACCGCACATCCCGGGACTTTCCTGGTCACTAGTTACTAGATCACTTAACTGGTAAGCTCAAGCTTAATCTGAAAGGGAGATTAGGAGCTGTCTAATCTAGAGAGAATTTCATGAACTTTTTTAACCTGATAAGTCTCTGTGCAACTAGATTTAAGAAGCTACTTGAGGGCTTAGACCACAGGAACTCATCTTTTTTTAGCTTAAAGATAGGCCTTCTCGCTCGAGCCTTTTTTGGTGCATCTAAGACTGATAATCAGAGTGATGGGAAAGAATGGCACAGTCATTCTGATTCTCGCTTTCTTTCCCACACGGGGATTCGTCCGATAGATCTGACCGCTAGCCTTCCTTTTTGATTCAGAGGAATTTCTCTCTTCGTCTAAACCTCACTTAGCTCTAAGACTAATAGGGTCAAATTGTTGTGTGGTGTTGATTGTGGTCATCTTGGTCTAGCCCTTCTTCTTATCTTTTAGGATTTCGTTTAAAAAATTGAGTCTAATTAAGTTGTGGAAAATGTATGCATGGTAGAAGGTCATTAAGGGATAAGTTAACCCCATTTGATCCTGAGATTGACAGAACTTTTCATCACAACCTGCGAACTGTAAACCAACCGTCGATCTCTACAATGGGTGAACACATTAGAACTTTGAATGAGTTGTTCGCACCCGCATCGGCTAGTCCCCCTACTTGCATAGTATTACCAATCAATAATGCAGCCCAATTTGAGATTCGGGCTGCAACAATAAACATGTTACCCAAGTTTCATGGGTTCGAGAGTGAACAACCCTACATTCATCTAAACAAATTTTTGACAATCTGTCAAACGTTTAGAAATCAAAACTTAGATGAAGAGGGTATTAAATTAAGGTTGTTTCCCATGACTTTAGAGGATCATGCTGCTGCATGGCTTTATTCCCTTGCTTCAAATTCCATCACATCATGGGAACAACTATCTAGGAAGTTCAAGGCTAAGTTCTATCCCATAGTAAAAACTGAAAAAATTAAGGATGCCATCAGAACTTTTAGAGAAAAATTTGAGGAGGAATTTTTCCAACTTTGGGAAAGATTCCATGATCTTTTGGTCAAGTGCCCGCACTATGGGCTTGACAAGGCTGATCTAGTACATTTCTTTTATAAAGGACTACCTCCGGCACATAGAAACATGATCGAGTCCATGCACAAAGGTAGGTTCATGAACCAAACCCCGGATCAAGCCTATGAATTTCTTGTTGACTTAGCCGAGAACGCCCAAAATTGGAGTAGCTATGGTGAGGAAGTAAATAGAGATGAGTTCGGATCTAGAAAATCAGGCAATTATGAAATGAAAGCAGACCCAGAACTAAAAAATGTCATGTCCAATCTGGTGACTGGAATGAACAACTTAAGCAAAAAGTTTGATGCTTTCACTGTTTCCACTAGCTCAAGTTCATATAAAGAGTTAAATCCCGTCATGAAAGTGGATCACGAGTTACAAAGTTTATGTATCTTGTGTAACAGTTCTGAGCATCTAGTGGAGTGTTGTCCTAGTTTACCCAACATTAAGGCCGAGCAAGCAAATGCTCTAAATTCATATAGTGCCTCTAAGAAGCCCACTCCCAACTCGTTCAGCCCAGTTTACCACCCTGATAATAGGTTCCACCCAAATTTCTCATACAAGCAAAATGAACCTATTCAGCATCAAGGTGGTCCACCAGGTTTTCAGAACAACTTTCTCAGGATAGGTCCACCACAATTGAACCAACCTTTGGTTCCATCTGTACCGCCTTATAATGCCCCTATCCCACAGCAACCTTCACAATTAGAAACCATGATGGCTAATATGATGAAACAACAACAAGATTTTATCAAGCAACAACAACAGACCAATACAGCCCAAGCCCAGACTAACCAATTCCATGCGCAAGCAATTGCAAAACTTGAGGTTAGTCTGAGCCAAATAGCTAACTCTCTAGGGGATAGGAAGAAAAGTGAACTACCTAGTCAACCAGTGCCTAACCCTAGTAGACAACAAAATCAAGGTCAGATAGGTCAGTATCAAATCAATTCTAATGGAAATCCGACCTATGAAGTCCAGGCAATTACCACTTTAAGGTCTGGCAAGCAAGTGGACAATAAAGTCCAACTTCCTGAACATGAAAAAGAAAATAAAACTGAATCCGATAAGAACCCTATTCAGAAGAGGGGTCAAGAACAGGACAAATCGGAAAAAAGGGAAGAATCCATAGAAACATACAAACCCAAGGTTCCCTTTTCCAGTAGACTTCAGGACTCCAAGAAACAATCTAACTTTGATGAAATCATGGAAGTCTTTAAAACTGTTCAAATAAATATACCTTTTCTCGATGCCATAAGACAAATTTCCTCCTATACAAAATTCTTGAAAGACCTCACCACGGTCAAAAGAAAAACTAGTATTCCTAGGCAAGCTGTTATGGCTGCACAAGCCTCATCTCTCATTCAACAACAGATTGCCCCAAAATTCAAAGACCCTGGTTGCCCCACCATTGAAATAAAAATAGGAGAGACGATCATCCAGAGAGCCCTATTAGATTTATGAGCCAGTGTGAACCTACTTCCCTACTATGTGTACCAAAAGTTAGGTTTGGGAGAATTAAAGCCTACAAATATTACCCTTTCCTTAGCAGATAGGACAGTGAAGTACCCCAAGGGGATTGTAGAGGATGTAATAGTGAAAGTAAATGAGTTTTACTATCCTGTGGACTTCATTATCCTTTAGACTGAACCTACAATACATCCAGACAGTCACACACCTATAATTTTAGGTAGACCTTTCTTAGCCACAGCAAATGCTGTGATCAACTGTCGAAATGGGATGCTGAAGTTATCTTTTGGCAACATGAAAGTCAAGCTTAATGTCTTCAACATAAGTAAACAACGACCAGACGACAAAGAAATCAATGAAGTTGACATGATTGAAAGTCTGGTTCAGAAGACTTTCTTACGAACTTATAATAAGGACCCTCTAGAAGCTTACCTTGCCCATTCCGAGGAAGGGGTCAAGCATGCGCCCCTTAGTTCTGTTCCCCTTATGAGCATAGATCGTCATCAGCCGACTGTTCTTCATCGGACTCTTCCAAAACCATTCTTAGATAATGGTTGAAAAAAAAGGAGGATTTACATTTTGTCCGGCTGAAGACATAAAACTTAGCGCTCTTGGAAGGCAACCCAACATGTAAATATTATAAAAAAAAATCAATAATAATAATAATAATAGTAATAAATAAATAAAATACTAATAATAATAATAATAATAATAATAAAATTTGCTAACATGCAGGTTTGGAGGTTTTTGGCCCCAATTGTCACTTTACCCATCCATATTAGGTAACTTCTCCTCTGTCCTATTACTGCCTTAAATTTTCTTTAACATTGAGGACAATGTTAGATTTAGGTATGGGGGTGAGAATATTTTTGATTTTTTATGCAAAAAAAAAGAAAAAAAAGAGGAGAGTTCAAATTTTTAACTCAAACTCTAATCTTTTTGGCTGTGCAAATTAGGAATTGCTTTGACAATAGCTTTGAGTTAAGAAATATGATAGCAGTTCTAGCTTGAGTTTTCATCCCACCTATCTTCTGCTAATATGATACAAGATGATTTAGCACCAACACGTAAGCACATGAATAGTGGGGTATGTATACTTGCAACTAATATGAATACTTTTAATCTTCGGGATAATTTAAAGTTATATGTGTGATGAACACCCTAATCAAAAAAAAAAGATAAAATAAAATAAAAATAATGAGTTTATTTTAAGTCTTCTCACTGAGTAATCGGGCCTCTTGCCTGACAAGCAGCGAGTGTTCGCGTAAAAAGGTGAGGATGATTGAGATTAAACTCTGAGTGACTAATTTGGCCTTGAAGCCTAGTTAACTTGAGTTATTAAGCCTGTTAGGGTGTTTCTACACCTAGTGCCCTGAGCCATCTGGATCGGGAGTCATTGGCCTAACACTCGCTACATGGATCAGCTAGAAAGCTTAATAAGGCTAGATATTACACAAGTCATTCTTCTTAGCATTCAAAAAGATAAAATAAAATAAATAAATAAATAAATAAATCTGGGGTGTTCATTACCATTTAACTCTAGAAAGTCTTGAAAATTGGAGTGATCATGTTGGAAGTAAGTGAAAGCCACTCATTTATATGATACTATCTTGCACCTCACTACATTCTTGACTTGTTAGCAGATAGATATGGAGTAATGAAACTTGAGTTAGAGTCTGCTTAAATATAATAGCAACGAGTCTCTATTATCCTTGAAATTCTAGTTTCATACAGTAATACCTGTTAAAATTTTGAGTTAAAAATTGAAAATTCCTGACTGATGAAGTTTGTGGGTAACTTCACTGCAAACCCTCACGAGACAACACTCGTCCACTAGGGTAACCTAGGAGTTTAACGGCTTGTTGCACGTGCTAAGTGCAATCGTAATGCTTTACGAAAGTGAGTATTTATCTTAGTATATTTATAATAAACAACACTTTTGTACTCTTATTTTATCATGTTCGCACTAAATTGCTAGAGACTAGCAATAAGCTGGTTGGGGGGTGTGATGAGAGCACAAAAGTGCAATCGTCGTACCATCTTAATTAGTATTCTGGCTAATCATTAATAATAAAATTAACTAATTAACGTTGTATTTGTATTGGAGTACAAGTAATCCAAGAAACCCAATAATATTGGGTTTGAGCCCAATGCCCGGCAGCCCGAGCTCAAGTCAAGCCAGCATCTTCCAGGGCCTGCACATCCTGACTTCATTCCGCGATATATCACAACATCGCGAGCATCTCCGTGTCCGCATCCAATGATCAAGATCAGCTCTCCCCAACTTCAGCCCCTCTTCCAAGCCTCCCAAATCAGCAAGCCACGTCAGCCTCCCACGTCCGCTCCTCCCAGCAGCGGTCCCACGGCGCCCTCTACGGATCCCGCACTGTGCCCCAAGCTCCTCCTCTTTCCCAGCAACCGAAGAAGGAAGCCCGCGTCCCCGCCTTCCGCATCAAGCCGGTCCGTGCGCCTCCGCGATTCCTCCCAGCTCCAGCCAGGATCCAAGCCGCAGATCCCTCCTTCCACTTCATCAATGCCTCCTCTCACCGTCCGCCCTCTCCCTCCTTCCGTTTCCAATCCACCACGCCCGATCCAGCCAACCATTGAGTTCCCAGATTCACGCCCGTGATCTGGCTCTTTCCATCCGACGCAGCATCCTCACCTCTTTCGGATTCCAGCCCGTCCGCATCTCAAGCCATTCTGGATTCCCAGCAAGCATCCCGTGTTCCACCCGATCCGCACCGGATCCCTTCCACGATCGGCTCCTCCCCATCGATCCCGCTTCCAATCCGGCACCCAAAGAAGGGAAGAGCAACGATCCCACGTCCGTGAAGGAAACCCCAGCATCCCGGATGACATGCAGCCCCTCCATTTCAACCCCAGCATCGCGGACGATCCATCCATCCTCCGCATCACGCAATCCCAGCCTTCCGTGATCCAAGCATCGCGTCCGGCCGGCCGTGATTTTTTCGGAATCCCAACGTCTCCAAGGGCTATAAGAAGAGGGGAAGAAGGAGGAGGCGGGGAGCTCTCGGCGAGTGGCCGGTGGGTCCAGGGCGGGTGGTCGGCGAGCCCAAAGAAAGGAGAAAGAAGAAACAGAGCATTGCTCTATTTCTCTTGGGAAGAAGAAAGAAATAAAAAAATTGTTTTTATGTTGAGGGAGAAGCTTATTTGTTTTATATTTTTTTTTATGTTATTTGTAAAAGGGAAGAAACATTAGGTTTCTAATCTCCACTTTTATTTGTAATGAATTTTTTTTTAATCAAATCTATCATTTCTTTTTCATGCAATCCTTGTTCTAGGTTTAAGTTAATTTCTGTTTTTTTATGCAATCTTTTAATTCTTCTTTGATGCAATATATTAAATTTTCTTTTATGCAATTTATGTTCTAGGGTTTTGATCTTCTTAGCACTTGCTTTCATCCATTTTAATTTATGCCAAAATTTTCCTTTGAATAGTTAAACATTTCATGAATTTATAAATGCTCTTTGATTTCTAAGTACGTGTCTTTTTATTATTTTTAAATAAAGAAAATTCTCTGGTAAATTAGAGAATCTATCATCATCCCCGACACCATGTTTTTCTTTTGTTATTCAAAAATCGATTTTGAATCCAAATGAATGTTTTAATTTTTATGCAACTCCAATCGCCTCCCTATGGATCGACCTCTTACAACCACTATTCTTCGAGTAGGAAAGGTAAGAGTAAAATTAATTTAACTTTTGTTCGTCGGTTCTAACAACGATCTGTCTAGCATATTTTTAGGTAGACAAGAATCGGACGAACATGGAGCACATTATTCAGGGCATTCCCCTGAACCTCCCAGCTATGATGCTTAGTGACGCGTTCGCAAAAATATTTTCGCGAAACTAATCTCTCAAGTATAGGAGAATCGTACAAGTAGTAAAATCTCGGAAGTCCGAGGTCGAATCCTCAGAGAACAAAATATATATTAGATTATTTAATATAATTTTAGATTAATTAATTCAATAAATTAGTGGATAAAGATGATGTTTTGCAAATAGAAAATAAATCAATAAACAGAGAATTGAAAGTTGGATAGATTAAGATGGTGTAGGGATCTGGAATCCCCTTCGATGATATTATTTTCAACAATTAAATTCTACGATTCTTGATTAAGGATCAATCAGATAGAATAGTTCTAATCATGGAGTATATAATTTGAAAACATGAATTCAAGATCTAAGTATTTATCGTGCCGATTACGTCTACAACAAATCAAACATCTCAATCCATGAATCAAAAAATATAAACCATAAAAGATCTATCTCATAAATAAGCATGCAAGAATCAAAAATATTTTAATCGATGTAAAGCAAAGAGATCAATGTTCAAAATTTACTTGAAAGAAACTAAGACATCAAAGGTTCCTCCATCACCCTTCACAAGATATTAGCCCTCCATTAAAATATAAGCCTTTCCCTCTCTCTTTCTTTTCTTTTCGGAAGAACAGGGCATCCCCTGTTCCTTCCTTCTTCTTCTTTTTTTCCTTTCCTTCAATAGCCGGCTGAGGCTCTGTTTTTCGAATGAGGGATAATCCTCTCTTCCCCAGCTTGCCCGGCCTCATATAGTTCATGCGAGCCCTCATGCTCGCAAGGGAATGGGCGCGGATGGCTGTGATGAGATCGCGAACTTGGGGCCTGCTGTGACGCTTGGATGCACCGTGAACGGATGGATGGACGGATGCAAGTGAGCTGAAGAGATTGCGACTCCGAAAGCTGCGGACGCGGGGACCTAGGATTCTGGAAGATCACGATCGCCTGGGAGATCTGATTGTGGATCCTGGGATGTGGATGATCCTTCACAGACGGCTGGGACTTTGCTGGGATGCGGGATCTTCGAACGCAGACGACAGGGCAGCGAGTTGCTCGCGGGATTTGGGATTCCCTACTGTTCCATCGTGGAAGGATTCGGAGATGCTGGGAAGCGCGGGTGGATCGTGATCACGGAGCTGGGATCTCGGGAGATCTGAAATCTGGGACTCCATCGCTTGAGATCCGGATCAGAGGATGCTTGAAGGAAGCTGGGACGCGGTGGAATCGTGCGAATGAAGCGGACGGCTGAACTGGGAGGTTGCACGGACACGGGAGATTTGCATGCGGAGAAGACGGATGCGGTGGAATCGCCACGGACGGTCGGATGTTGGGCTTGGGATGCTGAGATTCGTATGATACGCACGCGGAACGACCACAGGGCGTTGGACGCGGACCCTGCAGCAGAAGCAAACGTTGATCGCGTGGGAGCTGGGATGCAGATCTGGAAGACGCCCGGATGCTAACTGATCAAAGATGCGGAAATCGCAGGATGCTGGGGCTCGGGAGGTTCGCAAACGGATGCGGAATGGACTGGGAGAAGTTGGATCGCACGCGGACGGATCGCTGATGTTGGCTGCACACGGACGCTTGGAGAAGCTGGATGCGGGAGATTAGATCACGGATCCTTGCATGCGGTTGGGGTCTGAGAAGCTTCATGGGCAAATCACTGGGAAGAGGCGGACGGCTGAGGTTTGGATGCTGATGACCCAAAGATTGATTCATAGATTGATTTTGATGATCACAAAACCTTGAAGTATAGATACTAATGTTTATGTTGCAAGGAGAAAGATATTTATTTTTGCAAGGAACATAGCAAGTTGGGAGAACACAAGAAGGCCTCCAAAGCTCTCAAGTTGGAAGAAAGCTACAATTTATTGGCCCAAGCTTAAAGTTCAAAGGATTCAAATTGGAGGAGTAAAATCAAAGAAAAAAATTCAAAAGAATAGTCTTCGAGTCGACTCCTGAGGAATTCGAGTCGACTCCAATGTTTACCGAGTCGACTCCGGGGAAGTATGAGTCGACTCCTAGGAGTCACAGGAAGAAAAGTCAGAGAGCAGTTTTCGGGTCTGAGATTCGAGTCGACTCCAGTGGAACGCGAGTCGACTCCGATGGTTGGTAGGTCGACTCCAAAGAAAGCAAGAGTCGACTCTCAGCGGAATACAAGGAAAAAGTCAGAGAGCATTTTTGGGACTCTGAGATTCGAGTCGACTCCCGCATTGCACGAGTCGACTCCGAGACTCCGCGACCATCAACAGACAGAAAACCAAGTTACTGCCTCTGAGATTCGAGTCGACTCCCAGACAGCTCGAGTCGACTCCAAGGCAGCGCTACACCAAGATTGCAGAAGGCTGTGTTTCGCAAACTGAGAGCCGAGTCGACTCCAAGGAAGTTCGAGTCGACTCCAAGACTGGACGAGCCAAAAGACAGAGGATCGGGAGTTCGGGCTCTGAGATTCGAGTCGACTCCCAGGACAGTCGAGTCGACTCGAGAGGACAAAATTCAAAACTGGATCCACGGACTTCAGTGGATGAGCCGACTCCGAAATTCCCAGGTCAGCTCCAGAAGTTGGCGAGTCGACTCCAGGTTAAGCCGAGTCGACTCCCAGTCGAGGCAAGCACATTAATTCAAATTTGGAACAGTGGCCGAGTCGTCTCCGGTAAAACACGAGCTGACTCCTGCAACAGGCGAGCCGACTCCTGATCGCGCGAGTCGACTCCGATCCCAACGGTAACATTGTCAGGAAATGCAGACTGTGTCCAACGGCTCTTTTTCTTGTCTCTAACGGCTATATTCTTGTTTCCACGCCATCTAAAGCTATAAAAACAAGAAGAGAGCTAGGGGAGAACTCATGGAAGTGGGAGAGATCATCTAGGAAAGAGATCTCAAAGAGATTATAAAGAAAATCTCCCACAAGCACAAAAGGACCATCCAAAATGAAATAGAGAGAAGAAGAGCATCCAAGTGAATCCGAAAGCTTCCTCTCCATCCGTGTGCTGCCTCGGGGATCCTCTACTTCATGCCAAATCAGAGGAGGATCAAGTAAAGAAGAAGCCGAGCTCCTCCATCTTCAAAACTCGTTTGAGGGCTTCTCTTTACTCTATTTGTTTATATTGTCATATCTGCTTGTTTAAGAAGCTTTGATTTGTTTTTATTCTTTGTTTTAATATCTTGTAACTTGATTCAATCAAGGGATTGAATCAAGGGGTTAAAGGTTTGTTGGTGAGCCAAAGGGAAAACCAACGGTGTAAGGTTTGTTGGTGAGCCAAAGGAAAAACCAACGGGATTAAGGTTTGTTGGTGAGCCAAAGGAAAAACCAACGGGGTTTAGGTTTGTTGGTGAGCCGAGGGTAAAACCAACGTGTAAGGGTTTGATTGTGAGCCCGGGAAAACAATCGAGGTTGGTTCTAGTCGGTGAGCCTGGAAAAATCGACCGAGTTCGTTGTGCGCTCGTAAAACAACAAGTTGGGTTGTGAGCTTGTAAAACAACCGGCTGTAATCGGTAGGATTATAGTGAAATTCCCAAGAGGTCTTGAGGAGTGGATGTAGGTGCTGGGGTGCACCGAACCACTATATGTCCTTTGTGTTTGTAATGCCTCTAGTTATTGTCTAACTAACACACTTACTTACTTAGATAAATTGCTTGCTTAATTCTTATCCGCACATCCTTTAGTTGCAAGCATATTTAATCAAGTCGAAGTCTATACATCAAACCCTTGCTAAGTTTAACTTTCACTGTGCATCTATACAACTTAGCATAGTTAATCATAAAGTTTTAGAAATAGCACAAAAGTTTTAAAAGACCCAATTCACCCCCCCTCTTGGGTTGTATCTACTGGGCAACAAGTGGTATCAGAGCAGGTGCTCTAAGTTTAATTATTGATCTCACGATCAAGAGCCAAAGATCATGACAAGTCAAATAGATAGTTTTCTAGGAGAAGGACAATCAATTGATACACCTCCACTATTTAATGGCATAAACTATACACATTGGAAAATACGCATGCGCATTTTTATTCAATCACAAAACTATTATTTATGGAAAATCATAACAAATGACCTTCACACACTCTCACAAACTATTAATGAAAAGGACTTAGCACAATTAAACGCTAATGCTATGAACATGTTATATTGTGCTATTCAAGAAACGAAGTTTAATGAAATTTCTGCATGCTTATCTGCTAAGGAGATCTGGGATACTTTAGAAAATATTTATGATAAATCTCAGACTAGCTCACATGTGCTTCAAATATATACTAACAATGAGACTGCAGAAAAGGGTGCTGAATCTCCCTCAGTCGAGTCGACTCCAAGTATCTCAGAGTCGACTCTCAAGTTCACCGAGTCGACTCCAATAAGGTCCGAGTCGACTCCGAGGCAAATCAGCTTCCTAAAGACAAAGAAGAAAAGGAAGCAAGAAGAAAGGAAGAAAGAGATAAAAAGGAAGAAAGCCTTGACCAAGAAAGAGTCAAGCCAGAAAATAAAAGTTAGGAGCGACAATGATGATATTAGCTCCAAGAAACTACAAGAGGTAACTGACTTGTGCTTTATGGCGCAAGAAGACAAGGTAAAAACTGAATCTACTCTTACATCAAATAATTTTCAAGAAGAATTTTCTTATGATGAATTATTAAATGCTTTTCATGATTTGTATGGTGAATGTAGAAAACTAGCTGTAAAGAATAAAAATCTTAAGAAACTAAATCTGAAAATTTCAAAAGAAAGAAATTCTAATGATGAAATACAAGAGAAACTAAATTCTGAAAATGAATGCTTAAGGTCATTTTCAGAAGAATTGATTCAGAAAAATCATAGCTTAATTAAAAAAAAGCAAAACTTAAACAAAGAAATTAATCAATTAAAATCTTGCATTAACAAATTCACCGTAAGCTCAGAAAGATTAAAAATAATGTTTGAAAGCCAACATGCTGATTTTGATAAATCAAAATTTAGCTTGACTCCTTCACTTAGCCATAAATCTCTAGAGAAAAAGGTTATCAATTTACCAAGCAAACCATTAAATAAGATAACTTATTTCAAAAATGAAAAGGATGGGAATAACAACTTTACCTATCGTTCTAGTATAATTAAATCAAATGGTAAAGTTATTACTATTAAACAGATATGGGTTCCAAAAGGAACCATATGTCCTAACTCTCAAGGACTCAAGCAAGCTTGAGTACCCAAAATGAGAAAATGAGGATGTACACATAGGTGTACCAAGGTACCCATGGAACATAAAGAAGCTTAAAAAGTTATTAACAAAAAAAATAATAATGAAATCAGTAATTCTTGCATCTCATCATTATTTGTGCTTTAGTATTTGATATGATTTGCTAGTAGTGATCAATTTTGTGATATAGAAAATACTTTTGGAAATATAATCAAATCATTTCATTTTACTCACTAGTGGATAAGGTGCTAAATGATTAATCAACTTATTAAGAATAACTCTATGAATTCTCTATATGCTTGATTGAGAGTTTTTATCTATGGCATTATTGTTTATTGATCATAGATATGATAATGTGTACTTGGTATGCTTTTGAATATATGCACTATGAATACCAAGATTAAAGAAACCATATTTGGCATATGAAATCAGTTCATGCTAGTATGTACTTAATCTCAAAAGACCTTGCCATAGGCTTACTTAGATTATCCTCTTAAAGGTCAAAGTTTTACTATGCATGCTAACTAAGGAAACAAACAAAAATAATTTCTAAATCTAGAGTTGTTGTTTCCAACACTAATTTTCTCAAAAGCTTACATTAGCCTTGTTCTTGGCACTCAAATTAAAATATTTTCTGCATTGGCACAAACTCACAAGAAGCGATCAAATGATAAAGGTTTGCAAACTATGAAATCATGGCATAGTGATTGAGAACCAATTTTGTGTTAAGTTGTGCACAGAAAAATAATATTTTCAGCACCAAGGACACCTTAAGTAAAACAGGATTAATAGAATTCTTGAAGAAATGAAAAAGACAATTGTGTATGATAGTCATCTACTTAAATGATTTTTTTAAAAAAAAAGCTATCATCACTGCTTGTCATACATATGATTTCTATTAGATCTATTTTTGATGAAAACTCCTTTTGATCTTCTGAAAAATGGAAAAGGAACCATTGCATATCTTTCATATTTTTCAGTCGTACATGTTATGCTTGATATGTTCTTATGAAAAATAATGCCAAATCTGATAGAGATATGTCTATCCTTGGATATCATTCATCAAGCAATGCATATAGAATATTCAATGAAAAGATTTTAGTTGCAAAAATATCAAGTCGTCTTATTCTCTATGAGACTAATGATTTACTGTCAAGATACTAAGATCAAATTATATATGGTTAATCTTTTACATATAACAATCTGAAAACTTGTTAATAATTATAACAAAATTGAGTTTTTCAGAAATGCACTTAATGAAGAAAAATTGATAACTACTAAAGACTGAATCAAGAAAAGATGAAATAGATCTTGATTCTTGCATGATTAAAAGTAAAGATCACCACTATCATTTGCTTGACTCATGAGCTTTATATTCTGTCAAATGAATGTGTAGAATTCACTCCTATGTGGTTATTTCATTAAAAAGTAGATCTATGTTAAATAACCACCATATTTAAAAATTACACATTACATATATGATAAAGCAATATGTGATTTAAAACAAGCATCAAAAGCTTGATATATAAAAGCTTAGGTAACCTTGTTGATAGAAAGTAATAGTGATAAATCTATGCATCAAAAAGAAGAATCTATGATATCTTGCTTGCTCATAGCACACATTGATGGCATCATTTTTGTTCTACCAATGAAAATTTATATGAATAGTTATATTGCAAGGTGAGTTTGAAATATGATGAATGAATTAACATCTTCTCTCAAACTCCAAATTAAGACAAACAGGAAAGGGGATCTTCATTGACCAACGTTAGTCCACAAGAAAACTCTTATAGAAGATTGGCATGAAGAAGGTATATCTATGACCCCATCTTGTAGAATTCGAAAAAGATGAGAAAAGTAGATCTATTGTGTTAAAGCTGTATTGAAGCATGATAGAATAATTATTTTATCATACAGCTAGTAGACCAGATTGTACGCTCATTATGTGACCGTGTGCAAGACTTCAATCTAATTTTAATGAATCATATTTTATTAATAACCAATAAATCATAATCTGAATTTTGATAGAAACAAACGGTTAAGATAAATTGATTAAAACTTAGTTAACATATCTTACTGATAATTATCTTAAGCAAATAGAATCTAAACTAAATTGATTTGATCTTGATAAATCTATCTATTGCCTCACATGCTTGAACTATCTTTCTATCTCTTTAGTTCAAGTGATATGTGCTTGCTAATATTTAGGCAATCTCTTGAGTAAAGTGACTCAACATGCAACTATTGTCGTATCTTATATTGAGTCATCTAATTAAAAAATATATATATGTTGGATGAATGCTTTGTATCTTAAAGAAACTAATGACTTTTCTTCAAGAAAGAAAAATGAGAAATTTCAACTTGAAGGATATCTTCATGTAAGATACACTAAACATTCACATGCAAACAAGAGAGAGGATCTTCTTCAGCCAAAAGTTCACACATAAGAAATCTAGTTTGGCTTGAAGAACATATAATGAATAGGTAATTTTAGATACCTTTCTCACAAATTAATTGAGCAAAGTCAATAACTTAAATCCTATTATGGCATGATTAAATTCTTTAATTATTAATTTTTGATATCATGTCTATATGTGTATTGACTGACTTATACTTTTAGAAATTGTTTCATGGTTTGCTCAATCTAAAATATTTCTATGGCTGTATCATAACCATGAAATACACAAGTATATGATTAAAACTCTGATTTAGAATGACTTGTGAGAAGCTACGAATTCTTGGGCATAATGAAAATAGTGTTTGCATGATATACCTCTATACGATACATTTCATTATTTCTTTATTCTGCTCTTTCATGTAGATTACTTGAGAATAACAAAAAGAGAGAGAGATAAAGAAAAGAAAATGGACATTGTTCAAGAGATGAAAAATCTAAGCAAAGGCAAGTACTTCAATCTTAAGGAAAAGCAAAACAAGCATAATATATTCGGCACATTTGGAAGGGATAAAATCTATAATTAATTACACTCAAACAGGGAGAGTTTGAAGTAAACATTTTAACCTTTCTATATTGCTCATCATAGGGATGGTGCCAATGGAGAGGCTAGTGGTAGTACCCGGCACTATTTGACCCAACTATTCGGTGTAGGGCATATTAGGGACGGCACAAGAGGGAGGCTAGTGGTAGTACCTCGTGCCCCTTCCCAACTCCACCGGATAGGGAGCAAATAGAGTATAGAGCATAAGAAAGTAAAAATGAAAGACAAAGTAAATGAAAGTATATAAGAAGAATCAAGTTTTTTTTTTATCACTTGAAAACATAATTTAAGGATGAAATCAATGCAAGATAATATTTAAATAGGAGGAGTTTATTTGAAAAGAATTGATTTTGATCCTTGACATGCTTGTTCTTATTATTTTAATGTATGACTTAACACTTAATATAGTGTGCATATGGTATGATGTTTTGAATTATGGGTTCTCAATATTTTGTAATGCTCCATGCTTAGATAATTTAATTGAATGTTTGAAATACTGCATAAATTTTTGGGTATTATTGAAAAGAAATTTCAGATTTGTCGTTCACAATCATCTTTAAAATCTGAAAGTTAAATAAATTTGTAAAAAGGAGAAGAGAAAGATATCTCTATTTAGGCAGAATGAATTAATCTTGATCTATCTTTCTACTTGCCTAACTTTGATACATAATATCTTAATACTTGTTAAAATATCCTCCATTTTGTATCAAAACTCAAAATTAAATACAAAGATTCTGAAAGTGCTCTAATGTTATTGAAATATGCGTTTTCAATCTTAATGATTTAAGATGAGCTATAATGTGGAAGATACATATCTCAAATTATGATTTTGAAAGCCTCAATTGAAAATCCTATGTAATTCAGAATCTGATTTTGTATACAAGCTTAGACTCAATATGATTTTTAAATAAAATCTTAATGTAAGAAAAACAGAATTAATTCTGATGCCTTTGGTTGATTGCTCCGATACGCATCCGAAACATATCATTTCTTATCTTCAAAGTGTACTAATATTGGTCCAAATGATGTGTCTTTCGATGATCTTGTTTGCAAACAAAAATTTCTAAATATATGATCTTATTTTGATATTAAAAAAATTTATTGTGCTTCATGTATCCATTGCAGAAAAACTATAATTAAGAAATTGAGTTCTATAAATAGATATACTTCAATGATCATCTATATGTTTTTCTCTCCTACATTATTAAAGACTTCCATCAATAGAGTGAATGATCTTAAAACTAGAAATATTTCAGTTCACTCAAATGACTCTAAAAGAAAGAAAATGTAAATGCTTTTGAAAGAAATTGAGCTTCAAATGAATCATTTTCTGATTAATATTTCTATACATTTTCTCTAAGATTAAGAGAAAGCATAACTTGTTCGTAAAGGATTAGAAAGAGTAATTACTACAAATTTTGGAATAATACTAGATTACTCTACATTCTCGATATTACAGAATTTCAGTGTTATTCACGTTTATCACTAAAATCTGAAATTCAACAATTTAAAATGATTAAAGAAGAATGCATCTTTTGAGGGAGAGCTTTAGATATTCAGTATCCTATCCCAAAGACACTTTATTTTGATGCATACTTTGAATTTTATGGATTGATTTTGATGAACCTCCTTATATTGCAAGACATGCTTTAATTTCCTTGAGATGAGTTCTATAAAGGTTGTCTTATCTCAAACCTTGAGTCTTATGAAAATAAGCTGAAATATATTTTTGAGATTGACAATCTTATTGAACATTATCTTAGGATTCTAAACTCTTAAATGGAATGATCAATTGAGGGGGAGAAAGAAAATTTCAGAAGGAGAGGTCTTATGGAACTTAATCGCATAAATCTATAACTAAAGGAGAGAGAAAGAACACTAAATGAAAAGTGATTCTAATACTCTCCAATATGTATCATCTGAAATTTAAATCTGAAAATCTGTATGATACACCTTGAGGCGTGTTATTTGGTTAGTATATCTCATGCATCACTCTTGAACCACATTGCAAATCTTAAGAGCCTCTAATTTAATGAAAAAGGGGGAGAATAATGTATTAAATTTTCTTGAGTATCTCTTAGAAAATCTATTTTTGGAACTTCACTAATGAGCTCTAATTGGCTTGCTTTTTGGAACTTCAATTTTGTGCAAATTCATTATTTTATGTATCAAATTGTGCTTATTTTCTAAAGAAATAAAAGAAAGTCTTTAAAAGAGCTCTAAGATGTATCAAAAATTGCATGAATGTATATTTTGATATTTGTGCCCCAATGCTCCTATTATCATAAAAGAACTTTGAAGTCATTAAGAAAATTAATTAAATTGCTCTCATGGTTGATAAAATACTTAATAGATTGGGCAAAAGGTCTTAAATGAACAAGCTTTCATACTCAGTGAAGAGAGGTTAGATTTCCACTCATGTTTTTCCTTGAATATCATTTGTAGTACTTCTTGAATTAACCTAAGGAAGATTCCACCTACACTTGATTAGAAAACTATCTGTGGTATCAAATTAGAAAACCTCTTGAATTCACACTCGATGTGTTCTGCTCTGATCTTTGTGCTTAATGTTTCACTATCTTTTTGATGTTGTCAAAAAGGGGGAGAAATATCTAAGTATATGCTATATACCTCAGAATGCTTTATTGAATACAAATCAGCTTAAAATTTAAATATGTTGATTGTGTTAAGCTGATTAAATCTAAAAGCATTATCATGAAGTATGTTTTAAATATACATGTCTTCTACTTCATGCAACTTAGCTATGTATTACTTCTAGAAAACAATATCTTTTATATTGCATATACTCCAAGTTTTGTCATCATCAAAAAGGGGGAGATTGATGACCCAAAGATTGATTCATAGATTGATTTTGATGATCACAAAACCTTGAAGTATAGATACTAATGTTTATGTTGCAAGGAGAAAGATATTTATTTTTGCAAGGAACATAGCAAGTTGGGAGAACACAAGAAGGCCTCCAAAGCTCTCAAGTTGGAAGAAAGCTACAATTTATTGGCCCAAGCTTAAAGTTCAAAGGATTCAAATTGGAGGAGTAAAATCAAAGAAAAAAATTCAAAAGAATAGTCTTCGAGTCGACTCCTGAGGAATTCGAGTCGACTCCAATGTTTACCGAGTCGACTCCGGGGAAGTATGAGTCGACTCCTAGGAGTCACAGGCAGAAAAGTCAGAGAGCAGTTTTCGGGTCTGAGATTCGAGTCGACTCCAGTGGAACGCGAGTCGACTCCGATGGTTGGTAGGTCGACTCCAAAGAAAGCAAGAGTCGACTCTCAGCGGAACACAAGGAAAAAGTGAGAGAGCATTTTTGGGACTCTGAGATTCGAGTCGACTCCCGCATTGCACGAGTCGACTCCGAGACTCCGCGACCATCAACAGACAGAAAACCAAGTTACTACCTCTGAGATTCGAGTCGACTCCCAGACAGCTCGAGTCGACTCCAAGGCAGCGCTACACCAAGATGGCAGAAGGCTGTGTTTCGCAAACTGAGAGCCGAGTCGACTCCAAGGAAGTTCGAGTCGACTCCAAGACTGGACGAGCCAAAAGACAGAGGATCGGGAGTTCGGGCTCTGAGATTCGAGTCGACTCCCAGGACAGTCGAGTCGACTCGAGAGGACAAAATTCAAAACTGGATCCACGGACTTCAGTGGATGAGCCGACTCCGAAATTCCCAGGTCAGCTCCAGAAGTTGGCGAGTCGACTCCAGGTTAAGCCGAGTCGACTCTCAGTCGAGGCAAGCACATTAATTCAAATTTGGAACAGTGGCCGAGTCGTCTCCGGTAAAACACGAGCTGACTCCTGCAACAGGCGAGCCGACTCCTGATCGCGCGAGTCGACTCCGATCCCAACGGTAACATTGTCAGAAAATGCAGACTGTGTCCAACGGCTCTTTTTCTTGTCTCTAACGGCTATATTCTTGTTTCCACGCCATCTAAAGCTATAAAAACAAGAAGAGAGCTAGGGGAGAACTCATGGAAGTGGGAGAGATCATCTAGGAAAGAGATCTCAAAGAGATTACAAAGGAAATCTCCCACAAGCACAAAAGGACCATCCAAAATGAAATAGAGAGAAGAAGAGCATCCAAGTGAATCCGAAAGCTTCCTCTCCATCCGTGTGCTGCCTCGGGGATCCTCTACTTCATGCCAAATCAGAGGAGGATCAAGTAAAGAAGAAGCCGAGCTCCTCCATCTTCAAAACTCGTTTGAGGGCTTCTCTTTACTCTATTTGTTTATATTGTCATATCTGCTTGTTTAAGAAGCTTTGATTTGTTTTTATTCTTTGTTTTAATATCTTGTAACTTGATTCAATCAAGGGATTGAATCAAGGGGTTAAAGGTTTGTTGGTGAGCCAAAGGGAAAACCAACGGTGTAAGGTTTGTTGGTGAGCCAAAGGGAAAACCAACGGGATTAAGGTTTGTTGGTGAGCCAAAGGGAAAACCAACGGGGTTTAGGTTTGTTGGTGAGCCGAGGGTAAAACCAACGTGTAAGGGTTTGATTGTGAGCCCGAGAAAACAATCGGAGTTGGTTCTAGTCGGTGAGCCTGGGAAAACCGACCGAGTTCGTTGTGCGCTCGTAAAACAACAAGTTGGGTTGTGAGCTTGTAAAACAACCGGCTGTAATCGGTAGGATTATAGTGAAATTCCCAAGAGGTCTTGGGGAGTGGATGTAGGTGCTGGGGTGCACCGAACCACTATATGTCCTTTGTGTTTGTAATGCCTCTAGTTATTGTCTAACTAACACACTTACTTACTTAGATAAATTGCTTGCTTAATTCTTATCCGCACATCCTTTAGTTGCAAGCATATTTAATCAAGTCGAAGTCTATACATCAAATCCTTGCTAAGTTTAACTTTCACTGTGCATCTATACAACTTAGCATAGTTAATCATAAAGTTTTAGAAGTAGCACAAAAGTTTTAAAAGACCCAATTCACCCCCCCTCTTGGGTTGTATCTACTGGGCAACAGATGCGCTGGATACGGATGGTTGGGAGACGCGTGAGGCGGGCTGAAGAAGAGCTGGGCTCTGTTCTGCAGTTGGGAAGAGATAAATTTATATAAAATAATGATGAAAATTATAATAAGTGCTAAGGATAAAATATTTAATCATGCAAATGTTAACACCTATCATTTATCATTATTTTGCTAGCATTAGGCTAAGTTAATTTATACTTAGATCACACTTTTGTGCTCTCATCACACCCCCCAACTAGCTTATTGCTAGTCTCTAGTAATTACGAGCAAATAATAAAATGAGAGTGCAAAAGGTGTTGGTTGATCCTTTGATGTTTTATTAGAACTAATTGCATAAAATTAAGATAAGCACTCACTTTCGTAGGAATCACGATTGCACTTAGCACGTGCAACAAGCCGTTAAACTCCTAGGTTATCCTAGTGGACGAGTGTTGTCTCGTGAGGGTTTTCAAGGATGCTACCCACAAACATCATGAATGATATGACATGAGATTCTAATAGAAATATGAAATATATCTTAAGCTAATACACATGTAATTAATTGATATATATTTTCAAGCATGGCAACTGTCAAAGCAAGGAAATATAAAAGTGTAGTGTGCATCAAATCGCATGACTTTCTCAGAGTACTAATACCTCCACCACAACAGGGCACCGCCTGAGTTTTAGGGGCACTACTAAAGTTCAAAAGTGTTTTCTACAATTTGTTAGAAACTGATCCATCAAATTTTCAAAATATCACATGTTGTCTAAATTTGTCAAGAATGGTTCACATGTAAAGAAAGAGCTATCAATCCTAACTAAACAACCCAGGTACACGGAGGTCCAATACAATGGAGTCAAACCAGCCATTACCACATATCACTAGGTTCAGCCTAACCAACTCATTCATGCTTATTTTTATTTCTTTTTTTTTTTGTCAATACACATGACAACTATAGCTATCCAACCCCATTAGGCTCTAGTAAGGTCCATGTAGCGAGCTTTCAGTCAATGACCTCCGATCCAGTTGGCTCAAGACATTAGGTGAAACACCCCTCGAACTTAATTACTCGAACCAGAGTACGCCACGAGGCCAGACTTGTCATCATAAGTATTTTTTTTTTGAATAATAATTATGCAAGGAAAGAGATGGTAGACTGAACATATAAATATTTTTATTATATATGTGACTGCATCGTGACTATAGGTCAACCAAGGTCGGATCATAAGGCACCTAAGTAATCTAGTCGGGATATTCAACCTCTATCTTTATGTGAAAATCAAATCCTGAACCTTCTGGTACGAACAAGGATACTCATACTTCTTTTACGGAAGGCTAACAAAAATGTAGTTAACAAATATAAACTCCTGAGGCCTTCCTATTGTCATTAAGTACACGTGTGGAGATCTAATAATAGGTCTCTGATCAGTCATAGTATGCATGTGTTCCTTGCCTTAATAATTGCACAAACTCAATATGAAAATACGTGTGCATTTGCTCAGAAAAGAAAGTAATAGAATAAATCAAATGCAAAAACAAGTTTTTTTTTTTTTTTTTGCAAAATATTTTCCTCCCCCCAACTTAAACATTGCATTGTCCTCAATGTAAAAGATGCAAGAAAACTATATATGAGAGACAATAGGAAAAATAATATTGGAGAGAAAAAGAATACCTTGAGCTGTTGATTTCCAGAAAAGAAGACCTACAAAATAAGAAGAAAACTAGAAATAAAACAAAAAAAATAATTCTAACTAATATACACATACCTTGGCCGTCATGCTCAGTCATAAGAGGGCTCCCCCAACGAAAAGGAGTTCTCTTCATCTGCAAAATTCTCAAGAAAAGGTTTTAATCTTTGTCCATTTACCTTAAAAATTGTGCCATCCTGTGGATTCTCAATTTTAACTGCCCCGTGTGGAAAAACAGTTTTTACAATGAAAGGACCTGTCCATCTTGATCATAACTTTTCAGGAAACAGATGTAAGCGAGAGTCATAATAAAGAACTTTTTGTGCAGGTTCAAAAGATTTTCTTAGAATTGATTTATCGTGCCTAATTTTCATTCGTTCTTTACAGAGTCTAGCATTGTCATACGCATCCCGACGAATTTCATTCAACTCACTTAATTGTAATTTTCTAGCTAAACCAGCATCTTGCAATTCAAAGTTTAATTTTCTAATGGCCCAATACGATTTATGCTCTATTTCAACAGGTAGATGACATGCTTTTCCATAGACTAGCCGATACGGGAACATACCAAGAATAGTTTTATAAGCAGTACGGTAAGCCCACAATGCGTCAAAAAGTTTTAAAGACCAGTCTTTGCGTGATGGATTCACCGTTTTCTCTAAAATTCGTTTAATCTTCCGATTGGCTAACTCTACTTGGCCACTAGTCTGCGGGTGATAAGGAGTTGCAATTCTATGAGTGATACCGTACTTTCGTAATAGGATCTCAAAAGGCTTATTACAGAAATGTTTTCCCCCATCACTAATTATGATCTTGGGCATCCCAAACCTAGAAAATATATTTTCTTTAAAAAATTTTAAAACTAGTTTGTGGTCATTTGTTCGACAAGGCACAGCTTCTACCCATTTGGACACATACTCTACACCTACTAAAATGTACTCATATCCAAAAGATGGTGGAAACGGACCCATGAAATAAATGCCCCATATGTCAAGAATTTCAATAGCAGTAATGGGCTGAAGAGGCATCATTTGCCTACGAGTTAGACTCCCAACACGTTAACATGGATCACATGTCCGACAGAACTTGTGGGCATCTTTAAATAGTGTTGGCCAATAAAAACCACATTGTAACACCTTAGCTGCCGTTTTCTTAGATGCAAAGTGACCTCCGCAAGCACTGGCATGACAAAAAGAGAGTACACTTTGCATCTCATGATCCGGAATGCATCTTCTAAAGATTTGATCATTGCAATACTTGAACAAATAAGGGGCATCATAATAATAGCTCCTTACTTCACGCAAGAAATTATTCTTATCATTCGATCCCCATTGCTCCAGCATCTAGTTCGTGACAAGAAAGTTTACGATATCAGCATACCATGGCATAGTAGAAAGTGCAAAAAATTGCTCTTCAGGGAACGAGTCCTTGATGGGCAACTGTGGCACCAAATCATGAACAACTAGCCATGATAAATGGTCAGCAACCACATTCTCTACTTCCTTTTTATCTTTGATTGTGATGTCAAATTCTTGGAGTAGAAGTATCCATCGTATTAAGCGTGGTTTGGCCTCTTTCTTATCCAGCAAATATTTTAGCGCTGCATGATCTGTGAATATAACAATAGGAGCACCAAGGATATAAGAGCGAAATTTGTCTAATGCAAATACTACTGCAAGCAATTCCTTCTCGGTGGTGGTGTAATTCATTTGAGCATCGTTCAAGGTTTTGCTTGCATAGTAAATGACATATGGCTTATTATCCTTGCGTTGTCCTAGGACAGCTCCTATCGCATAGTCGCTAGCATCGCACATGATTTCAAAAGGTAATGACCAATCGAGTGGTCGCACGATGGGTGCAGTGCTAAGCATAGACTTCAACTTTTCGAATGCCTCTTGACAGTTTTCAGTCCAATTGAACGGTGTATCAAGGGATAGGAGGTTACATAATGGTCGAGCTATGACACTAAAGTCCTTGATGAACCTCCTATAAAATCCGGCGTGACCCAAAAATGATCTAACATCTCTAACCGTCTTGGGTGCAGGTAGCTTGGCGATTAGGTCAATTTTAGCTCTATCAACTTCCATGCCCTTCGATGAAACAATATGTCCTAGGACAATTCCCTTTGGCACCATGAAGTGGCATTTCTCCCAATCAGTATCAGATTCTTTTCCATGCATCGAGCTAAGACTGCTTGTAAATGTGACAGGCAATCATCAAATGAGTCGCCAAAAATAGAGAAATCATCCATAAACACTTCTAAAAATTTCTCGTTCATATCTTCAAAAATGCTAAGCATGCATCTTTGAAATATCGCAGGTGCATTACACAACCCGAATGGCATCCAACGGAAAGCAAATGTGCCAAAAGGACAAGTGAAAGTAGTCTTCTCTTGATCTTCTGGTGAAATCTCAATTTGCTAGTATCTAGAATAGCCATCGAGAAAACAATAGAAATTGTGTCCTGCAACTCTTTCCAAAACTTGGTCTAGGAAGGGTAGGGGAAAGTGATCTTTCCTGGTGACCAAATTTAATTTTCGGTAGTCAACACACATGCGCCAACTCGTCGGAACATGAGTTGGGACTAGTTCACCCTGCTCATTTTTGACTACTGTCAGACCCGCTTTCTTAGGAACGACTTGAGTAGGACTTACCCACTTGCTGTCGGAAATTGGGTAAATAATACCCACGTCAAGCAACTTGAGGACTTCTGCTTTAACCACATCTCTCATCGTAGGATTCAACCTGCGTTGCATTTGCCTTGTGGTTTTGGCATTGTCCTCCAAATATATCCGGTGCATGCAAATTAAAGGGCTAATCCCCTTCAAGTCGGCAATAGACCACCCTAAAGCTCCTTTATGATTCTTTAGAACACAAAGTAATTTTCTTTCTTGGGCATGATCAAGATCAGATGAGATGATTATAGGAAAAGTGTCCTCGAGTCCAAGAAAGGCATACTTGAGTTTCTTCGGTAAAGGTTTCAACTCGAGCTTA
This sequence comes from Phoenix dactylifera, assembly GCF_051530095.1. NCBI lineage: Eukaryota > Viridiplantae > Streptophyta > Magnoliopsida > Arecales > Arecaceae > Phoenix > Phoenix dactylifera. Next base: position 12,307,365 of record NC_143196.1, on the reverse strand, counting down.
GGTGCTTGTTCATGGAATGGTACTATCTTTGCTTCTCGAGGTGGCAACTGTTCAAATTCCTCTATTCTCGGTCTCCACCCATTAACCATCATGACATCCGAGTTATCTAAAACAGGTGGGACCTTATCATCAGCAGTACCTTCAGAACACCAATCTATCAAACCATTGTCGGCCGATTCAGTAAATGTTTCTTTTAACAGATATTCTTCCGCAACCCATTCAACTTTCTTACTTTCTTCATGATCACGGGGTTGTTTGCCTATACTAAAGACGTTCAGTTCCAAGGTCATATTGCCAAAAGAAAGCTTCATGACACCATTCCTACAATTGATCAATGCATTAGAAGTTGCAAGGAATGGACGTCCTAAGATGACCGAAATCTGAGATGGTGAATTGGAAGCAGGATGTGTGTCCAGTACGATAAAGTCAACAGGAAAATAGAACTTGTCTACTTGGACCAACACATCTTCAATAATCCCTCTAGGGACCTTCACTGACCTGTCAGCTAATTGTAAGGTCATAGTTGTTGGCTTCAACTCATCCAAACCGAGTTGCTCATATACCGTATATGGCAACAAGTTCACACTCGCTCCTAAATCTAGCAATGCTCGCTCAATCCTAAAATTGGCAATGATGCACGAGATAGTTGGGCAACCTGGATCCTTATATTTAGGAAGAATGTTATGCTGTAAAATTGCACTCACATTTTCAGCCAAAAATGCCTTCTTCTTGATATTTAATCGACGCTTGACAGTGCACAAATCCTTCAAAAATTTTGCATAGGAAGGCACTTGTTTGATTGCATCAAGAAGAGGTACATTGATTTTTACTTGCTTAAAAAGCTCAAAAATTTCAGAGTTTGGTTCAAGCTTTTGCAAGGGCTTTAATCTTTGTGGAAATGGTGCAGGAAAAGGACATTTAATTTTTTCAGTAGATGTTTGTGCTTCAGTTTCTTCATTATCCTTTTCTTTTGTCTTGGGAGGGTCAGAATCAGGTATGACTTGTGTTTGTTCTGGGACTGGTCGGTCAATAACCTTTCCACTTCGCAAAGTTATTATACTCTTCGCTTGTTCTTTATGCAAAGTTGAAGATGATGCATTGCTACCGCCGTAGACTTGAGGGTTAGGTTGTGGTTGAGCTGGTAGCTTACCCTTCTCTTGAGCACTTAAAGCAGTGGTCAGCGTTGTCAGTTGATTTCTTAATTCATCATTGATTTTAGCTTGACCTTGCATGAAAGATTGCAAAGTTTCTTCGAGACTGGGTTTTTGAGGGGGTGCGTGTGCATAATGAGGTTGCAGAGGTGGAGGAGTTGGGTTATATACTTGTTGAGGTTGGTCATTCCTCCACCTGAAATTTGGATGGTTCTTCCATCCAGGGTTGTAAGTACCCGAAAAAGGATTATTAAAAGATTTTTGATAGGAATTCATAACATTGGCCTGATCGTGCAAGACTTCCTTGAATGCGGGTATTGTGGGGCAATCAGTGGTGAGATGGCCAGGCATCTCGCAAATTCTACAACACTCGCTGTTATGTTCTACGGTCTTGACGGGTTCAATCCTTCTAAGTTCAATTTTCTCTACCTTCCTAGTAAGGGCTGCCATTTTAGCCTAAATATCATCCTGAGTACTAAGATTGTAAAGGCCCCCGTGTCCAATGCTAGTAGGCTTAGGCAAAGGTTTATTCACTCTATCCCCTGTATCCCATAATTGTGCAGTCTCTGCGAGAGAGTCTAAATAGTCCCATGCCTCATCGGGTTGCTTTTCCAAAAATAGACCATTGCACATAGTCTCTATAAATTGTTTTAACTGTGGAGACAACCCTTCGTAAAAGAAACTAATGGTTCTCCATGTTTCAAACCCGTGATGAGGACAAGAGAGAAGCAATTCTTTAAATCTCTCCCATCATTCATAAAATGTTTCATGGTCTTTTTGTTGGAAATTACTAATGTGCATTTTCAAAAAGTTAGTCCTTTGTGCGGGAAAGAATTTTTTCAAGAATTCTCTTTGCATATCATGCCATGTTCCTAGCGATCTAGGTCTCAAGGAGTTCAGCCATGTTTTGGCTTTATCCTTTAAGGAAAAAGGGAACAAGGTCAATTTAAGGACGTCTTCCGATACGTTTGGCACTCTAAATGTGATGCTAATTTTCTCAAAATCCTTAAGGTGAAGATAAGGGTTCTCGGATTCCATCCCATGATACTTGGGCAGCAATTGAATTACTCCTGGTTTGATTTCAAAGTGTCCTACGTTTTCAGGAATAATCATGCATGAAGGTTGACTAGTCCTAGTGGGGTGTAAGTATTGTCGAAGTGTCATAACTGGGGGTCTACTTTCATCACCATGGTGACTTCCTACATCATCATCAGCCATCTCACCAGATCTGAGATTTTGCGAAAGAGTTTTAATAATATGATCTAAGGAATTGTCAAAAGTTTTTCAATTCAAATGCCCAGTATTGTCCCTATTCCAACCTAGCATACAAAATTTAATTAAATTTTTTTTATATTTTTTTTAAAAAAATAAATATAAATATAAGTACCAACTAAAGATACCCTAAAACGACACCCTAAAACAAAAATCTATTCACAATCAAATATGCAACAAAACATTACAACTCAATTTCTAATATTTTTCTTAAATTTCTAGATAGCTCCTAACTGGTTTGAAGAGGGCACCTAAGCCTCCAATCCGGTCTAATGAATCGAGTTGACCAGGTAAGCTCCTAGGTAAGTGGAGGGGTCACGATGCGTTCGTAAAGGTCCCACTTAAAACCCACTTGCCTCGAACAGATGAACTGTCTCCCTTATAGGGACAAAGCTTGCCTAAACATCAACTAAGCCACAGAGCGAAATTGGTGCAACTTTCGGTGGTCTTCGTCCTATTGAGCTCGAATGTCCTTAGGGGCCAACGTCTAGTAGATTTTAGTTAAGCTTAGGATATTTATGCAATGGGGTGATTTTTGGGCCAAGGACGAGTGATGAAATCCCGACCTTATCTTTTTAAATGGGTTCAGCCCTTAGAATATTTTATGCTGATGCCTTATACTATATGCAACAATCAAGAGATTTTTTTTTTTAATGTTTTATGATATGACATTAAATTTCATTGAATAGGTGATCAAGCAAATTATTTATTTTTTAAAAAAATTTTATGAGTTGAAGTTTGAAATTTGAATTCTAAAATTTGAAATTTAAAATTTTAGGTTTTTCCTCTCTTTTTTTTGAATAATCACCCTTGATCTTTTATTAAAGTTTTTTTCTTAAATTTTAAATTAACAACAAGGGTTAATGAGATATGATAACAATAAAATTCTGATTCTAAAAAAATTAAATGCAGAAAATTAAAAACAGAAAGCAGCAAGGTTTCGTATTAATCTAATGGTCTTAAAAGTTTCAAAATGTCAATCAGACCGTCCAGATGAAAGAAACACAGGTCCTGCACCTGACGACCAAATTTAAGTTCAATCAGACTGTTAATTACTTTGATATCAGAGTTTGATGCAGACTATGCAGGGAATTAAAAAAATTAGTAGTAAAGAATTTTTTTTTGTTTTCGAAGGAAAAAGACTAACTACTAAAGTACTAATTAAATCTAAAATTATACTAATAAATCAGCCATTCTCCGGCAACGGCGCCAAAAACTTGACGCGTTCGCAAAAATATTTTCGCGAAACTAATCTCCCAAGTATAGGAGAATCGTACAAGTAGTAAAATCTCGGGAGTCCGAGGTCGAATTCTCAGGAAACGAAATATATATTAGATTATTTAATATAATTTTAGATTAATTAATTCAATAAATTAGTGGATAAAGATGATGTTTTGTAAATAGAAAATAAATCAGTAAACAGAGAATTGAAAGTTGGATAGATTAAGATGGTGTAGGGATCTGGAATCCCCTTCGATGAATTATTTTCAACAATTAAATTCTGCGATTCTTGATTAAGAATCAATCAGATAGAACAGTTTTAATCATGGAGTATATAATTTGAAAACATGAATTCAAGATCTAAGTATTTATCGTGCCGATTACGTCTACGACAAATCAAACATCGAAACAATCCATGAATCAAGAAATATAAACCATAAAAGATCTATCTCATAAATAAGCATGCAAGAATCAAAAATATTTTAATAGATGTAAAGCAAAGAGATCAATGTTCAGAATTTATTTGAAAGAAAATAAGACATCAAAGGTTCCTCCATCACCCTTCACAAGATATCAGCCCTCCATTAAAATATAAGCCTTTCCCTCTCTTTTTCTTTTCTTTTCGGAAGAACAGGGCATCCCCTGTTCCTTCCTTCTTCTTTTTTTTTTTCTTTCCTTCAATAGCCGGTTGAGGCTCTGTTTTTCGAATGAGGGATAATCCTCTCTTCCCCAGCTTGCCCGGCCTCATATAGTTCATGCGAGCCCTCATGCTCGCAAGGGAATGGGCGCGGATGGCTGTGATGAGATCGCGAACTTGGGGCCTGCTGTGATGCTTGGATGCACCGTGAACGGATGGATGGACGGATGCAAGTGAGCTGAAGAGATTGCGACTCCGAAAGCTGCGGACGCGGGGACCTGGGATTCTGGAAGATCACGATCGCCTGGGAGATCTGATTGTGGATCCTGGGATGTGGATGATCCTTCGCAGATGGCTGGGACTTTGCTGGGATGCGGGATCTTCGGACGCGGACGACTGGGCAACGAGTTGCTCGCGGGATTTGGGATTCCCTGCTGTTCCATCGTGGAAGGATTCGGAGATGCTGGGAAGCGCGGGTGGATCGTGATCATGGAGCTGGGATCTCAGGAGATCTGAAATCTGGGACTCCATCGCTTGAGATCTGGATGCAGAGGATGCTTGAAGGAAGCTGGGACGCGGTGGAATCGCGTGGATGAAGCGGACAGCTGAACTGGGAGGTTGCACGGACATGGGAGATTTGCATGAGGAGAAGACGGACGCGGTGGAATCGCCACGGACGGCCGGATGTTGGGCTCGGGATGCTGAGATTCGTATGATACGCACGCGGAACGACTACAGGGCGTTGGATGCGGACCCTGCGGCAGAAGCAGACGTTGATCGCGTGGGAGCTGGGATGCAGATTTGGAAGATGCCCGGATGCTAGCTGATCAAAGATGCGGAAATCGCGGGATGCTGGGGCTCGGGAGGTTCGCAAACAGATGCGGAATGGACTGGGAGAAGTTGGATCGCACGCGGACGGATCGCTGATGTTGGCTGCACGCGGACGCTTGGAAAAGCTAGATGCGGGAGATTAGATCACGGATCCTTGCATGTGGATGGGGTCTGAGAAGCTTCATGGGCAAATCACTGGAAAGAGGCGGACGGCTGAGGTTTGGATGCGCTGGATACGGACGGTTGGGAGACACGTGAGGCGTGCTGAAGAAGAGCTGGGCTCTGTACTGCAGTTGGGAAGAGATAAATTTATATAAAATAATGATGAAAATTATAATAAGTGCTAAGGATAAAATATTTAATCATGCAAATGTTAACACCTATCATTTATCATTATTTTGCTAGCATTAGGCTAAGTTAATTTCTACTTAGATCGTACTTTTGTGCTCTCATCACTTAGGCAGATGAGAAAGGTCATATGCAATTCGAGAGTCTCCCTGCCTTATGGTATGATACTCACCCTGGTCTTCCGACAGCATGACATATCAGTAGAGGGAGAGATCTCCAGGCACCTTCTATACACTGACACTTACACTGCACGATCCCTAATTCGCATGGGTTATGAGAAGGTGAACGGGCAGTGGGTGCGTACAGGAGCAGGAATACATGCACCGGAGGGTGATGCACCAGAGTTGGAGACCCCATCCCTGAGGCTGAGGTACTTGAGGAGCATCCTACGGCACCTTCAGAGACTGGCCTGTCATCATCTGTTCCCACGGGGTGCACAGATAAGTTTTGGAGTAGGTTGACTGAGCTTATGTCAGCTCAGGCAAGGACTATCACTTATGGATTGACGAGCAGGCTGGATATCATGACTGCTGAGATTAACGATCTCGGAGAGGAGGTCGGAGCATTACGGAGAGAGAGAGAGAGGCTCATGATCCATCTGTGCCCCGAGCAGCTAAGTCAGAGGTTTCGGCACAGAGTCATCCAGCTCAGCGAGGTCCACGCCAGACTCAGTCCCATTAGGCTCGACCTCCCCTTGCCACTTATGCTAGGAGGATGAGGACTAGATCACAGCCATTAGATCCCCCCTAGGCTGATGTTAGCACTTTTGGTATTAGTGCCTAGGATTTATCTAGTTCTCATATGTATTTTGTGTTGATCATGTACTTTGCATTTTGATTGAAGAACATTGTATTTTTGTGTTAATGTACTACAATGTTCCATGTTTGATCAGTAAAATCTGAATGTTTATTATTTACTGTGTCTACTTATCTATTGCCATTCACCTATTTGATGATAACAAAAAGGGGGAGAAGCAAGGAAAGAAAGAAAATTAAGTTGTAATAAGTTGACAAACAAGGACAATATACACTTAAGGGGGAGCGATATGTATTAAAGTCTAAACTTTTAATCAAATTTCAGAATTTGGCACATACCTCTCACACCTCGATACATAATCTGAAACTCTTGCTTTATCTCAAATTTTTGACGTTTCATCTTTAACCAAATATAAAAGAAAGGGGGAGTAAATCAAAAGTTCAAATTGGCAATATTTGGATGAAATAGGAGGAAACTTCACTCTCAAATTTGAAAAGCTGAAATTCAGCAACTTGAGCCCTTCTAAAACTAATTTTAAGATAAGAATCAATTTGTTCATACTCAATATTTTGTAATCATCAAAAAGAAGGAGATTGAGGATGATAGTGTTATTTTGATGATTAACACAACCATTGAGGGTATACCTAATTAAATATAACAAGGTAATATGATACATCATTACTAAGTTCGTCACTCTCGGTACATTAGTAGAATGAGATCAAGATGTATTTTAATGATTAAAAATGAGATAAAATTTGCAATAGAAAACGGATAGTGAATTCAAAATTCCAATTCGACAAAATTTCAAGTGAAACGTACTCTTAAGTGGACAATAGTAATTTTCATTGTTTAGAGTATGTAGCACCACCATGACATATATTCAAAATTGTTTGAAGTTCATTTCATTGATTATATGGATGAATCTAACCTTAAGTTGCAGCAAAGTGTGGATTGAGTCGACCCCAAGATTGGTGGAGTCGACCCCGGCACATCAAGGAACCATCTGGCACACTTCTGCAAAAATGGCACGGATGAACAGTACTTGGGTCGACCCAAGTGAAAGTTGAGTCGACCCCATCTTCAAGCCTCAAGAAAACAAGTCTCTGGAATCTCTGAGAGAGTCGACCCAAATGGAACTTGAGTCGACCCAACCGTGAGTCGACCCCAACTGAGCATGAGTCGATCCAATGGCTATGTCATTCAAAAATCAGTTCTCTGGAATCTTTGAGAGGGTCGACCCAAGTGGAATTTGAGTCGACCCAACTAAACCTTGAGTCGACCCAAAAAGAGTTGAGTCGACCCAAGTGAAGAACGGCTGAAATATAAGATTCTGTGTTTCCTAAGAGGGTCGACCCCAATGTAGCATGAGTCGACCCAAGTGAAAGTTGGGTCGACCCCAGTAAAAGTTGAGTCGACCCAAGCACGGGCAGAAGCATAACGGCTAGTTCTGCAGAAGTACTTTTTGTCCTTCCAACAGCAAGCAACGGCTAGTTTTTGAATTCTGACGAATGGGGGTTGTCCAATGGATGAGGGAAACTATTTAAAGTGACACTATTCATTAGAGAAAGTATCCTTTTGCAAAATATCAAAGCTTACACAAGAAAGACAAGTGCCCTAATCTTCTTCATCCAAGTACTTCATTCAAAGAATCAAAAGGAAGTAGTTGAGCAGATTCCAAGAGATATTAAGAGCTCCATCCACCTTTGAAGAGTAAGCATTCTTGACAAAGAAGAGAGAAGTTTCATCAAGCGATAACTATATTCTAAACTCTTCTTTGTAGCTTATAATTGTTATATTTGCTAATCTAGGAGCTTCAACTTTCTTCTTTCTTTTGTTAATCACCTTGTAAAGGTTTGTTGGTGAGCCCGCAAAACCAACGGTGTAGGTTTATTGGTGAACCCGTAAAACCAATTATGAAGGTTCGTTGGTGAGCCCGTAAAACCAACATAGGTTCTTGGTGATTCCGGAAAACCAAAGTGTAAAGGTTTTGGATTGTGAGCCCGAAAAACAATCCAACTGTAATCCGTGGGATTATAATGAATTTCTAAGGGGTCGCTTGGGGAGTGGACGTAGGTGCTTAGGAGAGCACCGAACCACTATACTTCTTATGTGTTTGTATTGTGTATTAGTTTAATTTGACTCACTCATTAATTGACTAAAGTAAGATAGCAAAAATTTAGAAAAACCAATTCACCCCCCCCCCCCCCCCCCCCCCCTCTTGGCTTGTCACCTTGGGCAACAGAGGGGATAAGAGGGAGGGGCGTACGCCCCTCTTTTGGTTTTACGTGAGCAAAGAAAGGAGGGGCTATGCCCCTCCTCTCTTAGAGATAAACTTGAGCTCCTAAATTTTTGGAGCTCAAGTCTAGGGATTAATTTAAAGGAGGGCTTGTGGCCCCCCTTTCATATGACTCCCAAGTGCATCACGGCAGCAACCACTCTCCCTTTCCTTGGGTTTCAACCGCCAACATAAAAAAGGGGAGATAAACATGAGCTCCTAAAAATTAGGAGCTCACGTTTAAGATGATTCAAAAGGAGGGTATGCGGGCCCCCTTGAATACCTCTCCTCGGAAATACGTGGGATTCTCTCCTCTCCCTTTGAGCCGTGAACAGCACCCTCCTTTGTTGGGGTTTCAGCCGCCAACAAAGGAAAAAAAAAAGGGAGATGGCGTTGGGCTTTCTTCTCCCTTCCTTCTTCCATAAAATTAAAAGGCTGCAAACAGTTGCTTCCTTTTAATATACTTTCTTCTCTTCCTCTTCCCTAAGAGAAAGCAATCAACGGTTGGTTGCTGCAAGGACAAAGAGATTCATTCATCAAAAGTATTCTCTGCAAGGGAGCTAGCACCCCGAGGAGATTCAAAGACTTAGATCGGTCCTCTGCCTCGTGTAGATACCCGTAGAGGCCGGACGCGTGTGCGACTTCAAGCGAACCTTCAACAAATCCACGATCATCATATTTGCGATGTTCATCTACCCGCACAAGGTGAAGATCTGATCTTCCTAATTTAATGAAAAATAAATTAATCCTAATCTATCTACAAACGTCGGTTTTGAAATACGTTCATGCGATGAACGGGATCTGTGCATGCCCCTTTCCGCTGCGTTCTAATCGTTCTAATTTTTCTGCGAAGTGCAAGGGATCCCAACAGTGGTATTAGAGCCAGGTTTCGGAAATCAAGATTAGGATTAAATGATTAAGGCATAATAGATCTGAAAATTTAAAGATTATGTTTGCTGAATTTTTTCTGCATGCAGAATTTTCAGCTTGCTGATTTTTCTGCATGTTGATTTTTATGTGATTAGATTAATGATTCTATTGCTTTGTTAATGTGATTACAAGTATTTAGAATCATATCTTACATGATCGGCAACTCATGAGATGACATAATCTGTTAAATATTCAGATCTGTAAATTATATTTAATGCATGAGATGCGTATGGTGATGATCATGGATGGACCCTTTACATGTGCTGAAATGTTCTGCGATATTCTGTGATGTTATGTGATGGCATGTAAGTCAGATTTTCAGATCCCTGCGTGCATCTTATATTGATGTATTAGAGACCTGTGTGTCTCATGAAAAAGGGTTGTAACTATTATTTAATTTTATTTATTTTAAAGTTATCTGGGATGTAATATGTGATGTGTTTGCACGTCAATGGTTGATCGGTGCATGCCTCTACAAGCACGATTTGCGCGGATCGAGATCAAGGGTTGATTAGAGATGGATCAAGGAGTTGATCGCAATTGGACCAAAGGTGCTCAAGATCGAGTCAAGAGTTGAAGACGATCTAACCAATTGACGTGCATATGTTTGTACTATGACCCCATCCTGAATCCATGGTCATCACCAGTTATTTTGTGATTATGCCTTATTGTTTATGTTTATGTTTATGCATAGCGGGTAGATAATTATTTGCATGAGATGTAGATAATTAAATGAAAGAGACCTAAATTAAATCTCCTCGAAAATATTAAGTCTAGCGGTCTTCCACCGTAGTAGAGCTGCTAAGGTCTTTCCGGTGTTGATTTGTCTCGGCTGGATACAGTGGGCAAGTTGCATCGGAGGACTGGACCTCTCTATTAGGCATGAGATGTTGTAGGGGTAAAGATGGGGTTGGGCCCAATAACTGTTAAGTGAGGGACTTAATGACGGCTTTACTTCTGCGGTTATACGGTGGGTCCGACTTAACTAAGGAATGGGGCCAATAACTGTTAGGTGAGGCTTTTATGACTTAGAGACCGGATAGCGCTGCAATTTGCTTGAGAAGCATTGTACAAGAGTTGTACACTCATCCTTTTATGTGTCGCCAATAACTGTTAGATGAGGTGGCATGTAAATTGGTGGGACCGTAGCACCCCACTTGAAACCTAGAGTTGCAAGGTTTCCGTTTCTCGACCAGAGGAGTGTGAGAGATTCGAGGAAATAGTGGGAGGTATATTTGTTTTAAAAGGCCCTAAAACAAATAGAGTTCAAGTACAAAATTCTTACTAGAATCTTTACGCTCTAAGGATTATAAATTCAGCTTCTAAACTCTTAACCCATGTCCTAGAGAACAACCATTTGACTGAACCCAATTATAAAGACTGGCTCTGCAATTTCAAAAAGAGTTTTGAATTGTGAGAAATTAGGGTATGTGCTAGACCATGAAGTTCCCATGTTACCAGTCCATCCGATAACTGATCAGCGTAAGACGCATGACAAATGGACGAACGATAACAATGAAGTTAGGTGCTACATATAAGCATCCGTGTCCAATGAACTATAATGCCAGCATGAGAACATGAAGACTGCCGGGACATATTGAATCATCTGCAAGAGTTGTATGGTGATCAGAGTCGCGCAGCATGGTTTGAAGTGTCCAAGAGGCTCTTCAAGGCCAAGATGCATGATGGACAGTCTGTCCATGATCATGGTTTGACCATGATAAAAGACTTAAAGGAGCTTGAGAAGCTCGGCATGACCATGCACAAGGAATTGCAAATGGATTTGATCCCGTAATCCCTTCCAGCTTCATATGAACAGTTTATAGTAAACTACCATATGAACAAGATTGTATGCACCAAAATAAAATTGTTAAATAAATTGGTAACTACCTTAGGGACCTTGAAGAGTTCAAGGGGCATCGTTCTCGCTGTCGAGTTGGTTTCTACTTCCAAGAGAGAGTCTACCTGGAAGAAGAAGAAGCCTGCGAAGAAGCAGAAGACCGAGAAAAGGCCAAGTAAGGAAGTTCCAAGAAAAAGGCCGATTGCAAGGGAAAGTGTTTCCATTCATCATAAGACGGCCATTGGAAGAGGAACTGTCCTACATACATGGAAAGCATAAAGAGTAAGAAGGGTGACAGACCTTCAGAAGGTATGTCAGATATGCTCATTATTAAAAGGATACTTAGGGACTGTTACCTGTTGCAAGCAGAAATTTGATTTCTGTATCTTGTTTAGCACAGAAAGATTTTTATAAGACTATTGTTCAATCTATTTGAGAAATAAATTGGATGCATATGGTTTTATGATTGACCGTCTCTATCACTTATATTTGGATGTACCTGTGAATGTATCTGAGCGAACAGTGAGTACCATAGGATCCAAAAGGATCTAGAGATGAGATAAATCTAAAGTATTTGTGGCACAGGCTTGGTCATATAGGAGAAGATAGAATAAACAAATTGAAGAAATATGGGCTTCTGAGCTCATTGACTTCCGAGTCATATCTGATTTGTGAATCCTGCCTTCAAGAAAAGATGACCAAATTACCCTTTTTAGGATATGGGAGAGGTCCACTATGATACTTACCCTAGTACACACTTATGTGTGTGGCCCATTCGATATGCAGGCTAGGGGTTGTAAGTTTTACTTCATTTACCGATGATTACTCATGGTATGGATATGTATATGAGATACAAATCTGAAACTTTTGAAAAGTTCAAAGAGTTCAGATATGAAGTAGAAAAACAAACAAAAAAACTCATTAAGGTTCTTCGATCGGATCGAGGAGGTGAACACCTTAATAGAGAGTTCCGTGATTATCTCAAGAAGAATGGTATAGTTTCACAATGGACCTCTTCTGGAATACCTCAGCTCAATGGGGTATCAGAGAGGAGGAATCGGACCCTATTGGATATGGTCAGGTCCACAATGAGCTTCAATGATTTACCTTTGTTTCTTTAGAGAGATGCCCTATTTTCAGTTATTTACTTATTGAATAGAGTTTCCTCTAAATCTGTTCCACCATACCGTATGAGATATGACATGGTAAGAAGCCGAGTCTTGGTTATCTCAAGATTTGGGGATGTCTGGCCCAAGACAAGCGACAACAGGCGGACTGTTAGATGTATGCCCTAGAAGCCAATTTGGCTGACACATTGTTGATTCTAGGGACATAATTTTGTACTTGACTATTTATTATTGAATAAATAAAAGGCATCCTTTCATTCATATTGTTTATGTGTCTATGAATCGTCCAAGAAATTAATAAGATGATGATACATATTCTCAAGAGTTGAGAATTTGAGCCATGTATCATTGGTGATTAATTTCTAAATGCTCCTGATCAATGGATCATCACGAGGACGGTGATCGATCCGATCAGTGCACAGATCACTCTCCTTCTGGATGGACGAGACTTGAGTCCACAGTGTAGGGACACTGAAGTGATAGTGCAGGTGCTTGTTAGAGAACAAGGGTACTGAGCGTGACCAAGACAAGAAGTCACTTGGATGTCTATCCACTCGTCAGTGACTTGCTTGATGTTGCAGTAGTGTGACTGGTCCTTTGACCTGCGGTGCTTCGGCTACTCACAGTGAGGTTATTGTAGTTTGACTGCACACATACATGGTCTCTAGCCATATGGGTCCATGCAGTGTAGATTGGCTGCAGTAAGTTCACTGTAGGAGTAGGGTATGCACCTATAAGGAATCTATCGACCTTGATAGAAGAGGAGTGATCCTATGTGATTTGTTAGACTGAGTTCTAAGACCTTGGCCAGGGCAGTAATATAAAGTGGAAAAAGAGTTTTCCATTAGCGAACTCAAGTCGAATAAATCTTGACATATGACAGACGATGGGGTTTGACGAGTTGTCCATGACCTCCGTCCTGTAGGGATCCACGATAGTAGGACTGTATCACACGTTAACTGCACCTAGAGGTTTATCTTTCTATTCTACTGGGTAGCCACTACATGCTGCTAGGTGTCACTGGTGGATGGTGGGACTCATAGGGATTATCTTGATGATCGATAAACCCTAATGAGTTGAGTTGGAATCGTTCCAACCCATTGAAAGGAGTTTTCAATGATATTGAGATAGAGATCACAATATATCTCACTACCAGTCAGAGTAGAACCTATGGGGTCACACACACTAGAAGTATTGACCGATCCGATGGTTGAAATCGTGATTAGGAATCACAAGTAATCAATTTGATTGATAAGAAGTTGAAGAAGGAAAGGGAATTAATTAATTGGACTTGAAACAAGAATCCTACTTTGGGTAGGATTCCTAGAGTCCTAATTGGATTAGGACTGGGAATCCTAGTTGGAGTAGGACTGGGATTCCTACTTGGAATAGGATTCCTACAATCCTAATGAGATTAGGAACTTTGAATTAAAATTGGATTCCTACTTGGAGTAGGATTCCTAGAAATCCTAATTGGATTAGGACTTCGAATTCAAATAAAGTCCTAATTGGATTAGGACCAAAATTAAACAAATCCTAATTGGATTAGGATTCCTTAAGTCTAAATTAATTATTAATCTAATGAATCAACATGACTCCTAATTGGATTAGGATTGAAGAGTTCAATTAAGTCATGATTCATTCAAGTCCTAATTGGATTAGGACTAGCGTAGATTGAACCCAAATTTGGCTAATCCTAATTAGATTAGGATTAAACCATGAGAGAGGCACCTAATCCTTTTTGGAAGAGGATTGGGTTAACCAAGTAAGAGGGGCATCAGCCCCTCTTCACTTAGTTGGTGCGACATGAAGAGAGAAAGGGGGCCGGCGCCCCCTCTTGGAAAGTAGTCAAGGGCTCCTAACTTGTAGGAGCCCTTCATCCTTATTAAAGGAGGACTAGGGCCGGCGCCCTAGATAGACCTTTCTCCTCTTCATCACGTGGCCACCCCCTCTCCATCTCTCCTTGGTTCAGCCGCCATCAGCAAAGGGAAAAGAAGAGGAGGCGTCTCCCTCCTGTTGGTCTTCTTCCTTGGCTCCAACGCATGGAAAAAGAAGAAGGCTGCAGGGGCTTTTGATCTTCTTCCCATCTTCATCCTTCTTCTTCCTCCTCTCAAGCACAATCAAGGGTTGATTGAAAGAGAGGAGATCAGCCATCAAAAGCTATCTCTGCAAGGGAGCTAGCACCCCGGTGAGATAGAGAGCTTGGATCGGATCCTGCTTCGTGTGGATACCCGTAGAGGCCGGACGTTTGAACGGCTTCAAGCGAACCCTCTTCCAAAACCACGAATTCAGATTTGCGGTGATCATCTACCCGCGCAAGGTGAAGATTTGATCTTCCTAATAGTTTTAAAAGTTTTAATTCTTACCTAATTACGAAAGGTCTAGAAACAACGTTCATGCGATGAACGTCGAACCCGTGCATGCCGATTCCGCTGCCATCTGATTTTTGTTTTGAAATATCAGCGGCATGGGCGGGTTCCCAACAGTGGTATCAGAGCCTAGGCTTCGTAGATTAAGGTAAGAATTAAATATCTAAAGGCATATTAGATCTGAAAATTGAATGATCATGCATGCTGAAAAATTCTGCATGCAGATTTTTCAGGGGTGCTGTTTTTTGCATGCTGATTTTTATGTGATAAAAAGATGATTCTAAATGCATTGTTAATGGGATTACAAAGTTTAGAATCATGATTAGCATGATCAGCGACCTATGTCATGATACAATCAGTTAGTTTTCAGATCTGAAAATTATAATTGTTGCATACGGTGATGATCATAGGATTCAACCCCTTTTGGTATCAAATGTAATGACCTGCGATGTGATCTGCGATGTCATGTAATTTTTCAGATGCTTGCATGCATCTTATTTGATGTTTTGAGAGGCCTGCGTGCCTCCTAAAAGGAGATGTAATTTATTTTTATTTTTATTTTACATCTGGTTGTATTTCTGTGATGTGATGTACATCAACGATCAAGTTGAAGCAAAGGCATGAGATGAAAGGTGATCTAAGCGGTTGATGGCGATGGGATCAAGAGTTGATCAAGGATCGAATCAAGGTGGCTTAGAACCAATTCAAGAGTTGAAGACCACTTGATCGATTGATGTGCATGTGCTTGTAATACGACCTAATTAGAATCCATGATCATCACCTATTTAAAGTTTAACTTTATTTGATGCTGCGATTATAACTGCCTGTGATGTACCGTTTGCATGAGATGTGAATGCGAGTCGGGTAGATAGGTTTACATGTGATGTAGCAAACCCAATTGAGACCTAAATCAAAACCTCCTCAATCAAGTCGAGAGTGAACCGACATGAGCAAGTCATATTAGATTAATTGATCTAATTGGTGTCTAGGAAAGCATGAAAGGTGGTTACTTAATTAGGACCTTACTCTCTGAGTAAGGGGAGCCTTCCACCTGCTTACCTGGCCAATTGTTCGATTACCTCTTATGAAGGGCTCAAGTTGCAAACACTAAGACCTGATTAACCAATATTAAGTCAATAGGTCTTCTACTGTAGTAGAGCTACTAAGGCCTTTCTGATGTTGATTTGTCTCGGCTAGACACAGTGGTCAAGTTGCATCGGGGGGCTGGACCTCTCTATAGACATGAGATGTTGTAGGATAAAGGTGGGGTTGGGCACCAATAACTGTTAGGTGAGGACCCAATGACGACTTTATTCCTACGGTTATACGGTGGGTCTGACTTAACTAAGAAATGGGACCAATAACTGTTAGGTGAGGTCTTCATGGCTTAGAGACCAAGTTACACTGCAACATGCTTGAGAAGCATTGTACAAGAGTTGTACACTCATCCATCTATGTGTCACCAATAACTGTTAGGTGAGGTGGCATGTAAATTGGTGGGACCGCAATACCCACTAGAAACCCTAGTCGTGTAGGATTTCCGTTTCCCTACCAGGGGAGTGTGAGGGATTCGAGAAAATAGTGGGAGTTACATTTGTTCTAAAAGACCTTAGAACAGATTAGGATCAAGTACAAAAGTCTAACTAGAATCTTTACTCTCTGCAGATACAATGTCGGCTTCAAACCCTCTGACCCGTATTCTTGAGACCAACCGACTGACCGAAACCAATTACAAAGACTGGCTTAGAAATCTCAAAATAGTTTTGGACTGTGAGAAGATAGGCTACATACTCGATTCAGATATCCCCACACTACTAGCACGTCCTACTGATGTTCAGCGTGAGTTGCATAAAAAGTGGTTGGATGATGACATTAGAGTAAAATGCTATATGATGGCATCCATGTCTAATGAACTCCAATGCCAGCATGAAAATATAAAGACTGCTAGGGACATACTGGCACACCTGCAAGAGTTGTATGGTGAGCAGAGTCGCACAGCTCGTTTTGAAGTGTCCAAGAGGCTTTTCAAAGCGAAGATGCGCGAAGGGCAGTCTGTCCATGATCACGGTCTGACCATGATCAAGGACCTAGAGGAGCTTGAGAAGCTCGGTATGGACATGCACAAGGAATTGCAAGTGGATTTGATCCTACAGTCACTTCCTGATTCATTTGGTCAGTTTATAGTAAACTACCACATGAATAAGATTGAATGCACTAAGACTGAACTAATCAACATGTTGGTAACTGCTGAGGGAGCCTTGAAAGGTTCAAGGGGCAATGTCCTTACTGCTGAGTTGACTTCTGGTTCCAAGAGAAAGTCTACTTGGAAGAAAAAGAAGCCTGCTAAGAAGCAGAAGAAAGACAAGAAGCAAAAGAAGGAAGTTCAAAAGAAAAAGGCTAACGACAAAGGAAAATGTTTCCACTGCAATGTCGAAGGCCACTGGAAGAGAAACTGTCCTTCATACCTCGAGAGCCTAAAGAACAAGAAAGGTGACATACCTTCAGAAGGTATAGACTTGCTCATGATTGAAACTAATCTAACGGTTTCTTCTACTTCTAGTTGGGTTATAGATTCTGGTTCTAGTGCTCATTTGTGCACTACCATGCAGGGTCTAAAGGAAAGTAGAAGGCTGGCGGAAAATGCGGTAACCCTTTGGGTTGGCAACGGGGCAAAAGTTGCTGCTGTGGCTGTGGGCATCTACCATCTGCGACTACCGTCTGGATTTAGTTTAATACTTAGAGACTGCTATTATGTACCTGTTGCTAGCAGAAATTTGATTTCTGTTTCATGTCTAGCACAGGAAGGTCATGTTTTTACATTTGACAAAGACTGCTGTTCTATTTATTTGAGAAATAAAATAGTCGCACGTGGTTTCATGATTGACAGTCTCTATCATTTACATATGGATGTATCTGTGAATGTTACCGAGCAAGATGTGAGTGCCAAAGGATCCAAAAGATCCAGAGATGAGATAAACCAAAGATATTTGTGGCACCTCAGGCTTGGCCATATTGGAGAGGACAGAATGAACAAAATGGATAAAGATGGGCTTTTAGGCTCATTGACTTCCGAGTCATATCCAGTTTGCGAGTCCTGTCTTCAAGGAAAAATGGCAAGACTGCCCTTTTGTAGGACATGGGGAGAGGACCACTGAATTACTTGCCCTAGTACATACAGATGTATGTGGCCCATTCGATGTGCTAGCCAGGGGACGTTATTCTTACTTCATTACCTTTACCGATGATTACTCACGGTATGGGTATGTGTATCTTATGAGACACAAGTCTGAGTCTTTTGAAAAGTTCAAAGAGTTCAAGAATGAAGTAGAAAAACAAACTGGAAAACCTCTTAAGGCTCTTCGATCAGATCGAGGAGGAGAATACCTTAGTAGGGAATTCCGGGACTATCTCAAAGAAAACGGCATAGTCTCACAATGGACACCTCCGGGTACACCTCAACTCAACGGGGTGTCAGAGAGGAGGAATCGGACCCTATTGGATATGGTCAGGTCCATGATGAGCTTCACTGATTTACCTATGTTCCTTTGGGGAGATGCCTTACTCACAGCGATTTATTTATTGAATAGAGTTCCCTCTAAATCCGTTCCTACCACACTGTATGAGATATGGCATGGTAAGAAACCAAGTCTGGGTCATCTCAAGATTTGGGGATGTCCGGCCCACGTCAAGAGACTACAGGCGAACAAGTTAGAGGCTAGGACCATAAGTGTTCGTTTTATAGGATATCCTAAAGAGTCATTAGGATACAATTTTTACGTCTCAGAGGATCACAATGTGTTTGTGAGCCGTCATGCCATCTTCTTGGAAAATCAGTTTATCCTTGATAGAGGCAGTGGGAGGAAAATTGAGCTTGAAGAGAAAGTCTCTGAAAAGCAACGAGTCATGGATCCTATTGAACCCATTCATACAGAGCCAGTACACAATGTCCCTCGACCACCTCGTAGATCTAGTAGGGTCTCCCATCCTCCCGATAGATACTTAGGTATACTAGAAGAGGATACCGAGGAAATGTTCCTAGTGGGAGATAGGGATCACATACAGGATCCCAAAACCTACAACGAGGCGATATCTGATATCGATTCCGAGAAATGGCTGGAAGCAATGAAGTCAGAGTTAGACTCCATGCGTTCCAACCAAGTCTGGACCTTAGTAGACCCACCAGAAGGTATTGTACCTATTGGATGCAAATGGATCTACAAAAGGAAGATAGGTTCGGATGGAGAGGTAGAGACCTATAAGGCAAGGCTTGTGGCGAAAGGGTATAGTCAGCGCGAAGGCATTGACTATCAGGAGACCTTTTCACCTGTAGCCATGCTAAAATCCATCCGAACATTGCTTGCCATTGCAGCATTTCATGATTATGAAATCTGGCAGATGGATGTGAAAACTGCTTTCCTGAATGGATATCTTGATGAAGATATCTATATGGAGCAGCCTTTGGGTTTCACTTCCAGTGATGGTGATCACAAGGTCTGCAAGCTGCAAAGGTCCATCTATGGACTAAAGCAAGCATCTCGGAGTTGGAACACTCGTTTCGATGACGCAATCAAAATGTTTGATTTCATCAAAAACGAAGAGGAACCATGTGTTTACAAAAAGGTTAGTGGGAGTGCTGTAGTTTTTCTCGTACTGTACGTAGATGACATTCTCCTGATTGGGAATGATATTCCCATGCTAACCTCGGTCAAGGTCTGGTTATCAAAAGAATTCTCCATGAAAGACCTTGGGGAAGCATCCTATATTTTGGGAATAAAGGTCTATAGAGATAGATCTAAAAGGATGCTTGGCCTTTCACAGAAGATGTACATAGAGGAGGTGCTGAAGAGGTTCAGCATGGAAAACTCCAAGAGGGGTCTCTTACCCCTAAGGCATGGAATTCATCTCTCCAAGAAGATGTGCCCCAACACATCTGAAGAGATTCAACGCATGAGCAAGATTCCTTATGCATCGGCAATAGGAAGCCTCATGTATGCCATGCTATGTACACGACCTGATATAGCTCTTGCTGTGAGTGTCACAAGCAGATATCAGTCGAATCCAGGTGAAGAACACTGGACAGCTGTGAAGAATATTCTTAAGTACTTGAGAAGAACTAAAGATTTATTCTTGGTTTTTGGAGGATCATCAGAGTTAAAGGTAGAAGGGTACACAGATTCAGACTTCATGACTGATGTCGATGACAGGAAGTCAACATCTGGATACGTGTTCTTGTGCAATGGTGGTGCGGTGAATTGGAAGAGTTCTAAACAACCGATCATTGCTGATTCTACTATGGAAGCTGAATACATCGCCGCCTCTGAAGCTGCTAAAGAAGGCTTCTGGTTCAAGAAATTCATTGCAGAGTTGGATGTGATGACATCAGATGCCATAACACTCTACTGCGATAATAATGGCGCCATAGCCCTTGCTAAGGAGCCAAGGTCTCATCAGAAGTCTAAGCATATAGAGCGGCGCTTTCACCTCATACGCGACTATGTGGAGAAGAAATATGTAGAGGTGCAGAGAGTAGACTCCGCGGATAACGTGGCAGACCCGTTCACTAAGCAGCTGAGTCAGCAAAAGACTGAAGCCCACCTTGAGAAGATGGGCCTAAGATATATGACCAATTGGCTTTAGTGCAAGTGGGAGATTGTTAGATGTATGCCCTAGAAGCCAATTTGGCTGACACATTGTTGATTCTAGGGACATAATTTTGTACTTGACTATTTATTATTGAATAAATAAAAGGCATCCTTTCATTCATATTGTTTATGTGTCTATGAATCGTCCAAGAAATTAATAAGATGATGATACATATTCTCAAGAGTTGAGAATTTGAGCCATGTATCATTGGTGATTAATTTCTAAATGCTCCTGATCAATGGATCATCATGAGGACGGTGATCGATCCGATCAGTGCACAGATCACTCTCCGTCTGGATGGACGAGACTTGAGTCCACAGTGTAGGGACACTGAAGTGATAGTGCAGGTGCTTGTTAGAGAACAAGGGTACTGAGCGTGACCAAGACAAGAAGTCACTTGGATGTCTATCCACTCGTCAGTGACTTGCTTGATGTTGCAGTAGTGTGACTGGTCCTTTGACCTGCGGTGCTTCGGCTACTCACAGTGAGGTTATTATAGTTTGACTGCACACATACATGGTCTCTAGCCATATGGGTCCATGCAGTGTAGATTGGCTGCACTAAGTTCACTGTAGGAGTAGGGTATGCACCTATAAGGAATCTATCGACCTTGATAGAAGAGGAGTGATCCTATGTGATTTGTTAGACTGAGTTCTAAGACCTTGGCCAGGGCAGTAATATAAAGTGGAAAAAGAGTTTTCCATTAGCGAACTCAAGTCGAATAAATCTTGACATATGACAGACGATGGGGTTTGACGAGTTGTCCATGACCTCCGTCCTGTAGGGATCCACGATAGTAGGACTGTATCACACGTTAACTACACCTAGAGGTTCATCTTTCTATTCTACTGGGTAGCCACTACATGCTGCTAGGTGTCACTGGTGGATGGTGGGACTCATAGGGATTATCTTGATGATCGATAAACCCTAATGAGTTGAGTTGGAATCGTTCCAACCCATTGAAAGGAGTTTTCAATAATATTGAGATAGAGATCACAATATATCTCACTACCAGTCAGAGTAGAACCTATGGGGTCACACACACTAGAAGTATTGACCGATCCGATGGTTGAAATCGTGATTAGGAATCACAAGTAATCAATTTGATTGATAAGAAGTTGAAGAAGGAAAGGGAATTAATTAATTGGACTTGAAACAAGAATCCTACTTTGGGTAGGATTCCTAGAGTCCTAATTGGATTAGGACTGGGAATCCTAGTTGGAGTAGGACTGGGATTCCTACTTGGAATAGGATTCCTACAATCCTAATGAGATTAGGAACTTTGAATTAAAATTGGATTCCTACTTGGAGTAGGATTCCTAGAAATCCTAATTGGATTAGGACTTCGAATTCAAATAAAGTCCTAATTGGATTAGGACCAAAATTAAACAAATCCTAATTGGATTAGGATTCCTTAAGTCTAAATTAATTATTAATCTAATGAATCAACATGACTCCTAATTGGATTAGGATTGAAGAGTTCAATTAAGTCATGATTCATTCAAGTCCTAATTGGATTAGGACTAGCGTAGATTGAACCCAAATTTGGCTAATCCTAATTAGATTAGGATTAAACCATGAGAGAGGCACCTAATCCTTTTTGGAAGAGGATTGGGTTAACCAAGTAAGAGGGGCATCAGCCCCTCTTCACTTAGTTGGTGCGACATGAAGAGAGAAAGGGGGCCGGCGCCCCCTCTTGGAAAGTAGTCAAGGGCTCCTAACTTGTAGGAGCCCTTCATCCTTATTAAAGGAGGACTAGGGCCGGCGCCCTAGATAGACCTTTCTCCTCTTCATCACGTGGCCACCCCCTCTCCATCTCTCCTTGGTTCAGCCGCCATCAGCAAAGGGAAAAGAAGAGGAGGCGTCTCCCTCCTGTTGGTCTTCTTCCTTGGCTCCAACGCATGGAAAAAGAAGAAGGCTGCAGGGGCTTTTGATCTTCTTCCCATCTTCATCCTTCTTCTTCCTCCTCTCAAGCACAATCAAGAGTTGATTGAAAGAGAGGAGATCAGCCATCAAAAGCTATCTCTGCAAGGGAGCTAGCACCCCGGTGAGATAGAGAGCTTGGATCGGATCCTGCTTCGTGTGGATACCCGTAGAGGCCGGACGTTTGAACGGCTTCAAGCGAACCCTCTTCCAAAACCACGAATTCAGATTTGCGGTGATCATCTACCCGCGCAAGGTGAAGATTTGATCTTCCTAATAGTTTTAAAAGTTTTAATTCTTACCTAATTACGAAAGGTCTAGAAACAACGTTCATGCGATGAACGTCGAACCCGTGCATGCCGATTCTGCTGCCATCTGATTTTTGTTTTGAAATATCAGCGGCATGGGCGGGTTCCCAACACGGACAAGTTAGAGGATAGGATAATTAATGCTCGTTTTATAGGATATCCTAAAGAGTCATTAGGATACGACTTTTCGTCTCAAAGGATCACAAAGTGTTTGTAAGCCTACATGCTATCTTCATGAAAAATAGTTTATCCTTGACAGAGGCAGTGGAAGAAAAATTGAACTCAAAGAGAAAGTCTCTAAAGAGCAACGAGTCGTTGTGCCTATAGAATCTATTGATATTAAGCCAGTACACGTAGTACCTCTTCCACCTCGTAAATCTAGTAGGATCTCCCATCCGTCTGAAAGGTACTTAGGTATGCTTACAGAGGATGTAGAGGAAGTGTTCCTCATGGGAGATAGGGATCAAGGTAAGGATCCCAATACCTACAACGAGGCGATGTTAGACATCGATTTCGAGAGATGGCTGGAAGCAATGAAGTCAGAGTTGGACTCCATGCATTCCAACCAAGTCTGAACCTTAGTAGATTCATCAGAAGGTATAGTACCTATTAGGTGTAAATGGATCTACAAGAGAAAATTAAGTTCGGATGGCTAGGTAGAGATATATAAGGCAAGGCTAATGGCGAAAGGTTATAGTCAGTGCAAAAGCACTGATTATAAGGATACTTTTTCACCTGTAGCCATGCTGAAGTCCATTCGAAAATTGCTTGCTATTGCAGCATAATATGATTATGAGATATTGTAATGGTGATCACAAGGTCTGCAAACTGCAAAGATCCATCTATGGACAAAAGCAAGTATCTCGGAGTTAGAACACTTGTTTCAACGATAAAATCAAATTGTTTGATTTCATCAAGAACGAAGAGGAACCATATGTTTATAAGAAAGTTAGTGGGAGGGCTATTGCATTCTTCGTATTATACGTGGATGATATCCTTCAAATTGGGAATAATATTCCCATACTAACTTAGGTCAAGGTTTGGTTTTGTAAGGAATTCTCCATGTTAGATCTTGGGAAAGCATTCTATATTTTGAATTAAGATCTATAGAGATAGATCTAAGAGGATGCTTGTCCTGTCATAGAATATGTACATAGAGAGAGTGCTGAAGAGATTCGGCATGGAAACCTCTAAAAGAGGATTATTACCCCTTAGGCATGGGATAAATCTCTCCAAGAAGATGTGCCCCAACACATCTGAAGAGATTCAGCGGATGAGCAAGATCCCTTATGCTTCGGCTATAGGAAGTCTCATGTATACCATGCTATGTACGTGACTTGATATAGTACATGCTGTGAGTGTCACGAGCATATATCAGTCAAATCCAGGCAAGAAGCGCTGGATAGCTGTGAAGAACAGTTTTAAGTACTTGAGAAGAATTAAGGACATGTTCTTGGTTTTTAGGAGAAGATCAGACATGAAGGTAGAAGGATGCACACATATTGATGATAGAAAGTCTACATTAGAATATGTGCAATAGTGGTTTAGTAAATTGGAAGAGTTCCAAACAACCGATCATTGTAGATTCTACCTTAGAAGCTGAATGTTAAGCCGTCTCTAAGGGTGCAGTGGAAACCTTCTGGTTCAAGATGTTTATTATAAGTTAGGTGTAATGTCATTAGATGCCATAACACTCTACTGTGATAACAATGGCACCATAGCACTAGCTAAGGAGCCAAGGTCTCACCAGAAGTCTAAGCACATAGAGCGACGGTTTAGCCTGTTATGCGACTACCTCGAAAAGAAATAAGTAGAGGTACAGAGAGTAAACTCCACAGGCAACGTGGTAGACCCATTCACTAAGTAGCAAAGTCAGTAGAAAACTGAAGCGCATCTTGAGAAGACGGAACTTAGGTTTATGGCTGATTGGCTTTAGTGCAAGTGGGAGATTGTTAGAAGTATGCCCTACAAGCCAATTTGGCAGACACATTATTATATTCTGGGACATAAATTTGTACTTGACCTAATTATGAATTTATTAAGTTGGGCATTCTTATCATTTATGTTCTTATGTGCCCATGAATCGTCCAAGGAATTATAAGATGATGACGCATATTCTCAAGAGTTGAGAATTTGAGACATGTGTCATTGGTGATTAATTCCTGAATTACTCCTGATCGATGGATCATCACGAGGACGGTGATCGATCCGCTGAGATTAGTGCACAGATTGCTTTCTTTGATAGACGAGTCTTGAGTCCACAGTGTGGGGATACTGGAGTAATTGTGCAAGTGCTTGTTAGAGAACAAGGGTACTAAGCGTGACCAAAGCAAGTAGTCACTTGGATGTCTATCCACTCGTCAGTGACTTACTTGATGCTGCAGTTGTATGACTAGTCATTTGACCTACGATGCCTCAGCTATTCACGGTGAGGTTGCTGCAGTTTGACGAGCACATAAACATGGACCCTACCCATTTGGGTTCTTGTAGTGCAGATTGGCTGCAGTAGGTTCATTGTAGGAGTAGGGGTGCATCTAGATGGAATCTATCGACCTTGATAGATTAGGAGAGATCCTATGTGATTTATGAGACTGAGTTCGTAAATCCTCGGCTGGGATAGCATGTACAGTGGAAAAGAAGTTTTCCACTCTCGAACTTAAGTCGAATAAATCTTGACATATGACAGACGATGGGATTTGACGAGTTATCCATGACCTCCGTCCTGTAGGGATCCACGATAGAAGGACTATATCATACGATAACTGCACTTAGAGATTTATCATTCCATTCTGCTGGGTTGCCACTACATGCTGCTAGGTGTCACTGGTGGATGGTGAGACTCACAGGGACTATCTTGATGATCGATGATCCCTGGTGAGTTGAGTTGGAATTGTTCCAACTAATTGAAAGAAGTTTTTAATGATATTGTAATAGAGATTGCAGTATATCTCACTACCAGACAGAATAGAACCCATGGGGTCATACACATTAGAGGTATTGACCGATCCGATGGTTGAATTATGATTAGGAATTACAAATAATCAATTTGATTGATAATTGGTTAACCCACTAAGAGTTAGTGAGTTGAAGAAGAATAATTGCAATCGGATTGCAAGTTAATTTAATTAATTGAATTTAATTAATTGGACTTGATCATGAGTCCTACTTAGAGTAGGATTCTTGGTGTCCTAATGGGATTAGGATTTCAAATTAAATTAGAGTCCTACTTGAAGTAGGATTTCTAAAGTCCTAATTGGATTAGGACTAAAATTAAATAAGTCCTAATTGGATTTGGAGTTCTTAAGTCCTAATTAATTTTAATCTAACAAATTAAGATGGCTCTTAATTGGATTAGGATTGAAGAGTTCAATTGAGTCATGGTTCAATTGAATCCTAATTAGATTAGGATTTGAATGAAAGAAGGAATTGAGTTCACCTAATCCTCCTTGGAAGAGGATTAGACTCCCATCTATGTGGCCACCCCCCCCCCCCCCCCCCCCCACACACACACACTTAATTTGATTAAGTGGGGTGTAAGATTAGAGGGGATAAGAGGGAGGGGCGTACGCCCCTCTCTTGGTTTTACGTGAGCAAAGAAAGGAGGGGCTACGCCCTCCTCTCTTAGAGATAAACTTGAGCTCCTAAATTTTAGGAGCTCAAGTCTAGGGATTAATTTAAAGGAGGGCTTGTGGCCCCCCTTTCATATGACTCCCAAGTGCATCACGGCAGCAACCACTCTCCCTTTCCTTGGGTTTCAGCCGCCAACATAAAAAAGGGGAGATAAACATGAGCTCCTAAAAATTAGGAGCTCACGTTTAAGATGATTCAAAAGGAGGGTATGCGGGCCCCCTTGAATACCTCTCCTCGAAAATACGTGGGATTCTCTCCTCTCCCTTTGAGCCGTGAACAGCACCCTCCTTTCTTGGGGTTTCAGCCGCCAACAAAGGAAAAAAAAAAGGGAGATGGCATTGGGCTTTCTTCTCCCTTCCTTCTTCCATAAAATTAAAAGGCTGCAAACAGTTGCTTCCTTTTAATATACTTTCTTCTCTTCCTCTTCCCTAAGAGAAAGCAATCAAAGGTTTGGTTGCTGCAAGGAGAAAGAGATTCATCCATCAAAAGTATTCTCTGCAAGGGAGCTAGCACCCCGGAGAGATTCAAAGACTTAGATCGGTCCTCTGCCTCGTGTGGATACCCGTAGAGGCCGGACGCGTGTGCAGCTTCAAGCGAACCTTCAACAAATCCACGATCATCAGATTTGCGGTGTTCATCTATCCGCATAAGGTGAAGATCTGATCTTCCTAATTTAATGAAAAATAAATTAATCCTAATCTATCTACAAACGTCGGTTTTGAAATACGTTCATGCAATGAACGGGATCCGTGCATGCCCCTTTCCGCTGCGCTCTAATCGTTCTAATTTTTCTGCAAAGTGCAAGGGATCCCAACAAAATGGTGATGTGATGCTTAAATTTGTTTGCACTGATGATCAACTTGCTGATATCCTCACAAAACCCTTGAGTGAAGATCGATTTTGTATCCTTAGAAGAGGGTTAGGAGTGATTGATCCATTTTTGTGATACTCTCCTATAATTCATTGATTTTGATGATTAGTTTAAGTTGGATATGGGATTTCTCGTCTATGGTCACTAAATCATTCCTTAAGTTCAAAAAATTTCCATATCTCTCTCCTCTGGCATGGAATTAACTGAGTTTTTGGTTATGTGCCAGAGTTCGAGTCGACTCGAATAGATTTTAGAGTCGGCTTGTGGGCGAGTCGACTCGCACATGTTTAGGAGTCGACTCTAGGTCGAGTCGACTCGCGCATGTTCAGGAGTCGACTCGAGGTCGGAAATCCGACTTTTAACCCTAAGTGAAATATCCTTTTCTCCACTTCTATTCTCGGCCGCCACTGTTCAAAAACCTAGAGTCATCTCCTACATCGTCCCCGACCCTTTTTCCCGTCATTTCTTCCTTGTTTTCTTCCGTCCTTCGAGTCCATCCTTCCGTATTAGGTCAAAAATGCCTAGAAAAGCAGTTGTCCCAAGCCGGAAGAGACTTGTCTCCGCGAGCGGCGCCGAGAGACGGTCCAAGGTGAGAAACGAACCTGTGAGGCCACCACCTCTGGTTCCTTCTCCGCCGAGGACTAGAGATGGGCACTGGGCCGGGCCGCCCACGGCCCGGCACGGCACGGCACGAAGCGGGCCGTGCCTGGCACGGCCCCTTTGATAGGGCCGTGCTGGGCTAGAGGTTCCTGGCCAGCGGGCCGTGCCAGGCACGGCCCGCTTCGGGCCTGGGCCGGCACGGCCCGGTCTAGGCCCGCGGGCCAAGCACAGCACGGCCCGCGGGCCAGCACGGCACGGCCCATAAGGGCCTGGGCCGGGCTGGCACGCGAGCCTGGCACGGTCCGGGCCTGGGCCTGGCTCGGCCCGATAAAATTTTTTTAATAAATTAATAAATATTGAACACTAAGAAATCTTGATTTATGAATATAAAGCCACCTTAATGGTGGGGGGTTTGGCATAGACCCCTACCAGTTTATTAATTTAAATCAAAATGGTACATGAAGGGAGGTTTGGACCTTGGTCTGACCTCTAGATTCTAGAATACAATAAGAAACTAAGAAAGGGCCGAGGTTTGGACCTTGGTCTGACCTCCAGAATACAATAAAAATGTACAATTATAAAAAATTAAGAAATCTTACTAATCATCAGTGATTCAGTGAATCAGTATTCACTCTTCAGTCTTCAGTCTTCAGTTTTCAGTCTTCAGTCTTCAGTCTTCAGTCTTCAGTCTTCAGTCTTCAGTAGTGTTTGTATCATCATCATCAGAGGATGTTGTATTATGTCCACCTTTATCTTGAAGTCTTGCCTCAGCATCCAGCCAATCCTTGAAGCAGAGAAGCATCTGTTGGAAATTATGTCCTAAATCCAATCAATTGTTGATTGTAAATGTATTTGAATCAATTATAAATAACATGGTATTTATTCATCACCAGAACATCTTCACAAACTCCGATGTGATGAAGTCCTTAGGACTGCTTTGTGTAATGAAATATGATTTTGTCACACAGGTCCTTAAATGTTCATGACCGTATGATATACTATTAATAGGACGATAGTATTATCGGGCGTAGGTCATTGTGTATCATATTTGTTGGTTGTCTTCCAAACCAAAGAGTATAGAGATACTAGTATGGTATACAGGTGAATGGTAGTGTACGTTCACTGAACGTGACCAATTGACGGACTCTCTCTTGTCAAGAGTTGTTCCGAGTGGATATGGGTATATGTATCCTTTAGACCTGAGATTGCAACCGGTGGCTTGCAAGCAACTCACTGTACTTTGGTGCCGGACTACCTGAATTTCTAATCCAGCGACGAAAGGTTTCTGGGTCCAGTCAAGTACTTGTGGTAGTCAGTTGCAGATCAAGATGGGATTGACCTCCCTTAGAAATAAGGGTGAATGCCTTGTGTTTTCAATTAAGTAGTACCCTGGCCAGGGAAAGTCAAATCACTATCACTTGACTTATTGAATTGAAACATATTTCCGGATGGATCGTTTCAGGGTAGACAGACTCTAAACCCATCCTGGGCATTTTCTGGTCAAGAGGATGAATTATGCAGTAACCATAGTCCATAGGTTCTAGAATGTTGCTTTGCATCTATTCGGCCTATCCGGTCGTCGGGTCCCATTGCTAGATGGTTACTTCGATTAGTGCAGGAAGTGTTCTTGTACTACCGGCTTAGGTTCGAACCTGTGAGGTCACACGCTTAGAAGTTTCTGGATTGATCAAATGGCTGATTGACGATTGAGAATCGTCTAGAGGTAAAATAGTCAATGTGATTGACTGATTGCCCTAAGCAATTGTTGCTTGGAGAAGTTAATTGGTGATTAGATCACTGATTAGACTCAATTTGATTGAGTAATAGAGATTGGGCTTGACCAAATTCAAATATGATTTGAAGTTGGTAAAACCGTAATTGACACCAAAATTGGTTTGGTGAAAATGTCTAATTTGCCCCAACCAAATCAGATTTGGCTTGAGTCAAATTGGATTAAAATCAATTATGATCCTAGTATGACTAGGACTTCCTTCCCTATGTGGGACCCACATACTGTATGTGGGACCCACGTCCTGCCTAGGTGGGACCCACATACTGTATGTGGGACCCATGTCCTGCTTAGGTGGGACCCACATACTGTATGTGGGACCCACATCCCGGCCACCTCACCCCTTTGCATGCGTGACACGTGGCGGAGCAGGACACCTCTTTTGCTTGCATGCGTGACACGTGGTGGAGCAGGACACCTCTTTTGCTTGCATGTGTGACATGTGGCGGGCCTGGACACCTCACACTCCTCCTGATGTCATCCATGACCTCATCTGCCTCATGAGGTCATCCATGACATCGCCCTCCAGGCCACCTCACCCCTTTGCATGCGTGACACGTGGCGGAGCAGGACATCTCTCTTCCTTGCATGTGTGACATGTGTCCTGGCAGGACACCTCACAGGACACCTCATAGGGACACCTCACCTTCTTCTTGGCCTATAAATAGGCCACCCCTCTTCCTTCTTCCCAACACATGGAGAGCACCAGAGAAAGAGAGTGAGAGGAGAGAGTAGTTCTGAAGGTGAAAGCCCAAGAAGGAGTTCTTGAGCTGTGAAGGTCCATCTTCTTCCTTCTCCCTTTCAGCCAACCTTCTGCCTCCCTGCGAGCTAGCACTCCCCGGGAAGCTGATCATTCCGGAGCTTCGCGTGGACGAGTCATCGAGGCCGGACGCTTGTGCGGCTGCGAAGCATCCTTGAAGGAACCCCCTTCTAAAGGTAAGAGATCTGATCTCTTTTATGGTTGAGATATGATCTCAATCTTCAAATCACAAGAAATTGTGATTTATGCATATTGATTTGAATTACACAATCCATGGGATCTGAGGGCTTTGTGATATATGGTGTCAAAGCAAAGGATTAGTGGAGACTATCCGATTCTCGGGAACTCTCACGCGTGATCGTGTGACGAAGCGTGGCTCTCCACCCGGGGGCTCATATGATGAGTGCTTTGATAGGCACGCGCGGGTGTCACCCTATGTATTGGGACTGAGCCTGCGCCACATGTGATGTGCAGTTGAAGACTGTCTTCGACTGGTACCAGAGTTAAAATATCTAAAATATCAAGCATGTTTTTGGTTAAAATGTTTAACCCGTTCTTTCCGCATAAAAATTTTCTGAAATTCATGCTTAGCCCTCTGCACGCACACCATCAGCATCTCCACCGTTTTGCCCGTCATCCTACTTCTCTTTTCGTCAAGAACACGCCGACCTGCACTAAAAGCGGATTCCGATGCTACCGTGGACATCGGCACAGCTAAAATATCGCGTGCAATTGCAGACGTAACAGGATATTGATTTCTAACACTCTTCCACCAAGATAATACATCTAGATTCTCTATTTGATTTTCATCATATGCAGACTGAAGATCATTTCGTAAATAAAATTCTAGTTCACTACTTAAAGATGAAGAAGATGAAGAGGAACTTGAAGCATGTGTGTGTCTTCTCTGTGCAATGAATGAAAAAATAGATGACGAACGAGAACTACTAGAAGGAGGAATAGAGGTTTGTATTTGTGTTCTAGATCCACGAATTTTTTCATCATATATAGCATAAATATCATAAAGAAGTTGTCTTACCTCATCTTTAGCAGATTCAGCATCTTGATTCATATTTTCAGCGTATGCATCAAGTAAAATTAGCATGCCATTTAATTTAACTCTAGGATCAAATACAGCAGCTAAGTTATGCATAGGACATATCCTGTCCCAATACTCATTCCATTTAGATTCCATTAGGTGAATAATAGGCATTAAAACATCATCATATCTATGTTCTGCAAATTTTTGACTAATTATATATGCTTGTTGTAAAAATGAACATGAAGTAGGGTAATAAATACCAGAAAGAACATTGGTAGCATTATAAAAACTAAGCAAAAAATCTTCCAAAATTTTTTCTTTATTCCAATCAGTTTCAGTCAATGTAAATCCTAATCCACGATCATTAATATATGCACTTAATAAATTTTTATATGGGTATGCATCATGTATCATGCTATATGTGGAGTTCCAACGAGTAATTACATCAAGTTTAAATTTTTTAAAACGTTTACCATGATTTATGCATAATTCCTTAAATTCTTGAAGTCTTGATCTAGAAGCATGAATAAAAGAAACTGCATTTCTAATTTTTGAAATCACATCTTGAATCATGCCCATGCCAGCTTGAACAGAAAGATTTAAGATATGACATGCACATCTAATATGCAGTAAATTTCCATCTAATATGGGATGCAATGAGTCTTTTAATAATACAACAGCAGAATTATTATTAGATGCATTATCAAAAGTAATAGACATAATTTTATCATTAATATTATATGAACATGCAGTTTGATAAATTATATTTGAAATTTGTTGCCCAGAATGTGGAAAATCAAAAGTACGAAAAGCAAGAATACATTTATTTAATTGCCAATCATTATCAATATAATGAGCAGTAATGGCAATAAAACAATTACTACCTACAGATGCTGACCAAATATCAGAAGTTAATGAAATTTTTACATTTAAAGTAGAAAGTGTTTCAATTAAATTTTGTTTCATTGCTAAAAAATTGGTCATAGCTACTCTTCTAAATGTACGCCTACTAGTTCTTTTGTAAGCATGTTGTAGGTTTAATTGAACATATTCTTCAAAATTAAAAGATTCACATAAACTAAA
The DNA here is from genome assembly GCF_051530095.1 of Phoenix dactylifera. Classification (NCBI taxonomy): domain Eukaryota; kingdom Viridiplantae; phylum Streptophyta; class Magnoliopsida; order Arecales; family Arecaceae; genus Phoenix; species Phoenix dactylifera. The sequence goes on along the minus strand of NC_143196.1, from coordinate 12,274,959 downwards.
AGGTAATTCATCCTTAACTATCCATTTTACAAGTGCTTTTCTTTGATTTTCATGATTATATGCAAAATTACCTACAAGTAATCCCCCTTGTATATTAAGACTACTTTGAGTTTGAGCATGAGAATCATGCATCCTATGACTCTCTTGATGTCTTTTTAAATGCCCTGTTCCCCCACTACTACTACAACTATAAAGTTTGGCACATTTTTTACATTTAGCTTTCCAGACTCCCTCAACCATAACTCTATCAAATTCATTCCATACAGTACTAGTCCTCTTACGAGAAGAGGTTTGACCTTCACTCGGTTCACCAGTTCTAGAGGAACTAGGAACAGGGGATTGGGGATTAGTTTCTTCTCCCTCAGAAACAGGAATGCCAAACTGACTTTCCTCAAAAGATGACATATCTATGATTAATTCAAAAAATAAAAACTAACCGCAAGGAGGAATTGAGTAGAGGGTCGGAGGGCAGAGGCAGAGCCGAGATTCCGAGCTTCCTCTTGTGCTCTCAACAGAAGCGACCTTCTCTTCTCAACAGGAACCTCCTCTTGTGTAGCACTTGAACAAACTAAAAATTAAATTGCTAGAAGAGCACTTTAGAGGAGAGAAATAATAGCAGTAGAGAAGGAGAGAATGAGAGGTTTGGTGTGGTGAGAATGAGGGAGGAATGGGCTATTTATAGAAGCCCAAAAATTTTTTTTCCCAAAATACCCCTCCATTCAGCCGTTATTGGACTGTTGGGAGGGGTAAAATCGACTTTTTCCCGAAAATAGCCGTTGGAAACGGCTATTTTCCCTACCCCTCTCCAGACGGGCCGTGCCAGGCACGGCCCGTCTGGAGCCGTTACGGGCCGTGCCAGGCACGGCCCGTCTGGAGACGTTGCGGGCCGTGCCTGGCACGGCCCGTTTGCGCCCGTTACGGGCCGTGCCTGGCACGGCCCGTTTGCGCCCGTTACGGGCCGTGCCTGGCACGGCCCGTTTGCGCCCGTGCCGTGCCGTGCCCGGCCCGGCCCACCAATAGAGGGGCCGGGGGCCGGGCCGGGCTGGCCTTCCGTGCCTCACGGGCCGTGCCAGGCACGGCCCGCTTAGAATTTGGGCCCGGGGGGCCTGGGCCGGGCCGGCCCGGCACGGCCCGTTGCCCAACTCTACCGAGGACGGTTCCCTCGCAACCGTGCGCCGGGAGGGTTGTCTCTACCGAGAGACGAGTCAACTTTGGCTTCCTCTCCCGGAAAGGGTTCTGAAAGTGAATCCTAGGTTCTTCGGTATTAAGCATGCTGAATTTTTTTTTAAAAAAAAAAACCATGGCTGAACCTGATCGGGTTGCCTACGTACCCCTTCACAAGGGGGATCAAGCCACACGTAGTTCTTTTTAAGTTTCAAAAATACAGCAGAAAAATGAATCAAACAATTTAATTCATGCATGCTTACAAGATCAAATCTAGAAATCAGCATATTAAGAACACATAGGATTATGCCGGAATTGTTTAAACAATTATGTTAAAACTTTATGCATGATTAACTATCAGATCTAAAAGGTAAATACTCTATTCTGATTAATCTCTGAATATCCATCGAATGGATTTTGGAGATAACTCCGTGAGGAGCCCCAAAGGAGGGTAAAACCTTAGGAAATCGGACCTAGACCCTGACTCCAAAATAAAAAGATTAATATAGAATTAATACCTTTTATGATGGAAGAAACTTATGGATCGATCCTTGAATTCGCAGCTACGCACATGAATGGCCTCTACGAGAAGTACACGCGAAGCTCTAGGTAGATCATCTTCCAGGTGATGTTTTGATAAAAAAGGTCACCCAAGGAAAAGAAAGAAAAGGACCCGTAAAGGATCTGTTAGAAACACAAGACACGGGAGTGCTAGCTCGTGCAGGAACGCAGCAATGGCTAAAGCTTTCTCCTTCTAAACACTCAACATTTGATTGTTCTTCAAGGAGATGGAGGATGAACGTGAGGAAGAAGGAGAAGAAGGGATGGAGGCCCTCAGAGAATTTTTTCAGAATTTTTTGAAACCTTTAAATATGGTATATCTTGAACCCAAGGCATGGGGGTCTTTTATAGCCAAAAGACCACCCCACGCCTCACACCTAATTTAGCCAACTAATTTGGTTGATAAAATTCCCAAAAATTTCTGGTGGTTTGGCAGCTAAGAGGAGATAAACATATCCAAATTTCGTACATTTTGGATCCCTAAAAGATAGGAATTCATGCATCCAAATTTCAGTTGCAGACCACCCTATTTCATGCACCATGCAATCCCTACAAATTAGGAAATTCATCTAAATCTTTCTAGAAAGATTTAAGGCTCCATTTTTATAGAAAATATAGCCCCACGCCTCCTCTCTTCTCACGCCAATTTTTGGCCAAAAATAAAGCGGATAGGTATAGAAAATATCGGGAATAAATTAAGGTGTCATTCTTCTCCAAGAAGATAAGGATGGGTTCCTAAAATTTAGGGATTCTTATCCTTATCCAATTCTGATTATTTGGACTCATAATCCTTATCAAATAAGATCTTCTAATTGATTTGGATCAAGCCTAATCCAATTGGGTCAAGTTCCATCAATTGGGTCAAGCTCAATCTACTTGGGTTGAACCCAATCCAATTATATCAAACCCTGATGCAGCCCAAATTGAATCCTATTCAATTTGGCTCAACCTAAGCCCAATTACTCAATCAAATTAAGTTCATTAGCAATCTAATTGCTAATTAATCCTCCAATAATTTAATAATTATTTTAATGCAACTTTTGCTTTGGATAATTTGTCAATCGAATTGACCAAATTATCCTTAAATGATTCTTAATCATCAATCAGCCATTTGATCAACCTAGAAACTTCTATGCGTGTGACCTCATAGGTTCGAACCTAAGCCGGTAGTATAGGAACGTCTTCCTATACTAATCGATGTGACCATCTAGCAATGGTACCCGACGTCCAGATAGGCCGAATATATACGAAGCAAATATTCTGGAACCCTAGACTATGGTTACTGTATAATTCAGTCCCTTTGACTCCTAATGCCAGGATGACTTAGAGCTCACTGTCAACCCTATAATTAGTACATCCATTATGTGATTAACTTTAGATATTCCGTGACTCCTCATTGGGATTACCCTGGCTAAGATTTTGCTAAATTAATCACAAGACATTATCTCCTGTTTTCAGGAGGGGTCAATTCCATCTCGACTCACAACTGACTACGCAAGTACTTGACTGCACCCAGTGACCTTCCGTCACTGAATTAGAAATTTAGGTAGTTCGGTACCAAAGTACAGTGAGTTGCTTGCTAGTCACAGGTTGCGATCTTAGGTCAGAGGGCCAAACTTATATCCATATCCACTCGGAACATCTCTTGACAGTAGAGCATTCCGGAGTTGGTCACGTTCGGTGAAATGTACTCCTACACTTCACCTGTGTGGCATACCAGTGTCTCCACACTCCTTGGTTAAGAGGACAACCAACGTATATGTCACACAACAACCTAATCTCGATAATGTTGTCGTCCTAGTAACAACATATCATTTGGTCGCGAACAAGTTTAAGGACTTAAAGATAAATCCTCCTTTATCATAAAATAAGTTCTAAGGACTTCATCATATAAGAGTTCATTTGAAGATGAAATGATGAATAATGCCAAATAATACTTTATTAATTTGTCAATTCATTTACAAAATTCAATCATCAATATGCTGACGATTGACATTTAGGATACAATTCCCAACAGGTTCAACCTAGGGCATCACCTTAGAGCCCAAAACTTAGAATATTTTTGTTCTCTTGACCTCCCTACCTACCCAGGGTTAGTTAGGAAATTTTATGGGACCATCACAAGGGATGGCGGTGGTGTCCAAGGGGTAGTAGCCAATGTCCCCATTCTCATTTTAGAAGATCTCATTGCTAGGGTCCTCCACTTGTCTCGCGATGGGATTGCTCCCACACATCCCAGAGACATGACAGAGGCCCTTACGGCCATTTTAGGGAGACCACCCCAATCCTCCATAGAGGAGGTGCCTGCAAATCAGCTTTCGGCTGAAATGCGACTCCTCCTAAGCATCATATCTAGGACCCTTTTTCCTAAGACTGGTCGGTTTGACTTTGTCTCAGAAAAGGACCTAGCATTGATGTTCTACATTCTACATGACATTCCCCTAAACTTTCCAAAGCTAATCTATAGGTATCTCTGTGAACCCTTAGATAAGCCTAGGCTAAGTCTTCCCTACGGTATGCTCTTTACACTTATCTTTAGGGAATTAGAGGTCCCTATCTTTGAGAGAGAACCCACATGCTCCCTCAGGTACACTGATCATATGGGTGAGGGACTCTTCACAGAATGGGCTTCCATAAAGTAGAGGGTGTCTGGGTTAGGAAAACATCTTCATCCACACCATCTAACCCTACTACTCACCATTCATCTAGCCCTGACCATGACCAGGACCACTACACAGCTCCTCCCACTTTTCCATCTACTTTTGGTCTCTCATTCCCAACTGAACCATCCACTTCAGCTGGACCATCTACAGCTCCACCACCTCAGCAGCCCCTAGAGGTCAGAATCAGCACTGAGCAGCTCCGGGAGCTGAGAGATGAGATAGTGAGGGAGCTGAGAGATGACATAGTGAGGGAGCTGAGAGGTTCACACAGTGCACCCTCCACTGACGTCATTCCCTCCACAACAGCGGTATCCATGATGATAGCAGACTTTAAGGAGGAAATGTCCAACATAAGGAGCCTAGTCCAGGATCAATACTGGAGCCTTAGCAACATAAAGGAAGACACGAGATAGATGCGAGACAGCATCAGAGAGGAGCCTGGAAGGCAAAGTTAAGGTGCGGAAAGGCTTGCAAATGCCTTAATCTTCAAGCTTGACACTATTCAGGAGAATGTGACCCAGCTAACTGAGATACAATCTAAGGCCACCTTGGAGATCATCACACAACTAGGGAATGTATCTGAGGGGATAAGCTTAGTCATGCAACATGCTAGACTGAGTAAGGGAGCCACATCCTCCATTACTAGACGACCCTAGTGTATTTTTGATTTTATGATGTACAGTCCCTTGAGAACTTTTCTGATATGTATTCACTTTTGTACTCAATCTTGACTTTAATACAATGAATAGAAATTTTCTTTTAAAAAAAACTGTGCAATTTGACTTGTTATCTCTTTCTGTGTTATGTGCCTTTTTGCTATGATGACAAAAAGGGGGAGAAAGTATGATGAATTGAAATGTAAAGGGAATCACTAAACAAAAGAAAATCCTTAAAGCAAAATGTAATTTGTTCTTAGTGGATTCGATACCTCGAGGCTCATTATCTCTCTGTTGGGGCTTCTCAAGGAGTAATCTTCAGAATCTATTCAAGGGATATTCGGAGATTAGTTGAATCATACTCAAGAACAAATTATCAGATTTTTCCTCTGAAAGTAAGAATTTAAGCTCAAAAGTTTCAAAACATTAAAAGAAAATTCAGAAAACTTAAACAAAATTGAATGCACATGTTGAGGGGGAGAATCTGAAATCTTAAGAAAGCAAATTCATTAAACACATATAAGCCAAACAATTGATTGCATGATTTGAAGGCTTATATAATTCCAAATGAAAGGGGAAGCTTTAATTTCAGGATTTACTGATTCATACCTTTCAATTTTGGATAAATTAAATGACTAGACATTTGAATTCATTTCAAAACTTTACAATAAATCACCTCTTGGTTGAGCTATTCACTTTACAAATACTCAATATTTTGTCATCAACAAAAAGGGGGAGATTGTGGAGTGATTGGTTATACCCCTATTTGATTTTGATGAGCTCAAAGCATTTGAGTATATTTCATGTTGTACTAATGAATTCAATCTAGTGTTTCAGGCGAATATATATGAATTTATCTTTAAGAGCATCGAGTCTTGGTTCAAAGTAATTTGGCTAAGTGTTGAACTCAATTGAGCCAAAGTCTGAAGCTCGAGTTGACTCCGGAAGATTGCGAGTCGACTCTAAGTGTTTCAGAGGGTCTGGCACAAGCTCGAGTCGACTCCGGTACACTACGAGTCGACTTCGATTGAGAATAGACAGAAGGACAGAAAGATGAATTTCAGACCCTGTTACCGAGTCGACTCCAGAAGGCTTCGAGTCGACTCCGATGCTTGACGAGTCGACCTCTACAGATCCGAGTCGACTCCAAGGAGTAACAGACAGAAAGACAGAGAGGTGTTTTTTAGATCCTGTTACCGAGTTGACTCCAGAAGGATGCGAGTCGACTCCAACGTTTGGCGAGTCGACTCCTAATCATGCCAGAGTCGACTCTCAGAGGAAAGCGGACTGAAAGGCAGAATACCAAACTTAGTGACCCTGTGAACAAGTCGACTCTGAGAATTCGAGAGTCGACCCCAAGTCAGCCGAGTCGACCCCAACAAAGTACGAGTCGACTCCGAGGCAGCTCAGATCAACAGACAGAGGATCAGTTTTTCGGGCTCTGAGAGCCGAGTCGACTCCAAGAGGATCCGAGTCGACTCGAGAGAGAAATGAAGAAAAATAGATCTCTGAAATCCTGAGAACAAGCCGTCTCCAAAATGCCGAGTTATCTCCAGATCTTGGCGAGTCGACTCCAGGTTGAGACGACACTTTAATTCAAATCCTGAATAGTGGGCAAGTCGTCTCCAGTAAAGCATGAGTTAACTCCAGCAACAACCGAGTCGACTCCAGATCGAGCGAGTCGACTCCAATCCCAACGGATACATTATCAGGAGGTGCAGACTGTGCAGAACGGCTACAAATCAGTGTCTAACGGCTATTTTTTAAAAAGGACTGTTTAAATAGCCAGAGTAAATAGTAGTAGACAACAAGAGAGTTACTCCATCTGTGCATTAAGTCGTTTCCAACTACCAAGAGTCCATTGAGAGAAAAGACAAGTAAAAAAAGGAAGAAATGCATTTAATTCATTCCTTGAAGTTTTTCCTTCGCATTCAAGGCTCTTCTTCTGACATCAAATCTTCAGTGCACTCAAAGAGGAGACTCAGAGTTCGAGAAGCCCTTTCTTCCTCTTTCGAAATCTGTTTGAGGGCTTCTAACTTTATTCATATTGATTCACATTTACTTTTTAGGAAGCTTTCCTTGTATCTTTTCCCAAACTGTTTTTCTTACTTGATTCAATCAGGGGATTGAATCAAGGGTTCTAAGGTTTGTTGGTGAGCCAAAGTTAAAACCAACGGTGTAAGGGTTTGATTGTGATCCCGAAAAAACAATCGGGTGGTTCTAGTCGGTGAGCCTGTGAAAACCGACCGAGTTCGTTGTGATCTCGCGAAAACAACAAGTTGGGTTGTGATCTTGTAAAACAACCGGTTGTAATCCAAGGGATTATAGTGAACTCCCAAGTGAAACTTGGAGAGTGGACGTAGGAGCAAGGGTTGGCTTCGAACCACTATAAAATTTTCTTGTGTTTGCATTGGCTATTCGTCTCTTCCAATCTCCTCATCAAGTAGCTTAATTAACCTACTTGCATTAGAATTAAATAATTACTCATCAAGTTTTAATTTGTCAATAATTAATTCACTCCCCCCCCCCTCTTGGGTTGTCTCCTTGGGCAACAGTATTGCTTTTTTGGAAGAGAATGTTGGTTTCTGAAGGGTTATGGTGTTTACAAAATATCATGTCACTTTGGAACTGGAGCATCTCCTTAGTCACCCAGATAGAGTCTATAAATAGGCTCTAAGTCCAGCACTATGGAATATTTGAACACAATCCGATCATCCACTGGTGCTTTGTCTCTAGAGAGACTCTTCTTCCCCTATGAGATAGAGACTCAATCACTCTCTTTTTTCACTTTCTGCTTTCCTGTTCACAATCTTGCTTTCTACGCATTTGAAGGGGACATTCGGATCCAGTCTTCCAACGATCGTGCTCGTTAAAGAAAGATCGGACCGAGTCGGATTGTTGTACTTTAAGGATGAGATCATCCAAATTCTCGTATAGAAGCGAATCACGTTCTTAGGTAGTATATATCAAATATCTTGATCCAAAAAAAGTTCTTTTCAATCTTGTATTTTTCCTTTAGTAGTTGCTTTTTCCTTTTATAACACTATTATGAGAATTACAAAAATAGCAGCATAGAAATTTCTCTGTCATTAGTCCAACAGTATCCAGGTAGGCTAGGGGAAGCAAATTATTGGGCGGCGATCATGAAGTTTCATTGGAGCAGTAGGTTTATGGTATAGAGCTTATCAAGTGCTACATCAGCAGCAGTCCTCCATCACTGACTACAAAGTAATGCAAGCCAATCAAACATCGGGTCAACCAGGCTTTGACAATGAATTGATGACAACCCTTGTGCCATCCAGACACTTCCAACGTCACAAAGGTCACTGTCAAGAGAAAGCCAACCCTCAAAACATCTGATAGTGAATAATGCCTTCTAGAAACCCAAAGCTGAATTCCACTCCAAGCCAAATATTGAGTCAACTGATGATGAACTAGTAATCATCTGATTTGTGCTGATGGTAGTTACCTACTGTCCAAAGATCAAGGGCCTTAATTGGGCTCAATTTGAAAGACTTAATGAACTGATGATGCCCTATGAACTGTCAATTCCCCTATTGTTCCAATCATATTAATTGCAGATGGTTCACCGTTGGTAAAAGTTCTCTTCTAGATACTCACCCATGGCAAGGAAACTTAATTTGATGGTCTTAGATTCAGTTTTCCTATGCTTTTCAAACTTTGAGGGTACTTGCTTGTCCCTGTTATTGTAAGCAATCTCAGAGCTACAACCCGTAGATTTGATTTTGATCATTGAAAATTGAATAAACTTCTTTCTTTTGATTGCACTATGGCGTTTTTTTCTCTGCATGGTATATTCTACATGATCATGGATTTCGCGGATAGTGTTATGGCCAGTTGATGGAGTTTTGCCAATAATAGATCACCCTTGGCAGCAAGGTAGCTACCAGTTTTCCCGTCCAGATTTCTTAGATCGATTTCTTGATTGCCCCACCTTTAGATTTCTTAAACTAATCCTAATGTAGTATTATAGACTGTATTGTTACTCTTGCTCCCATCAGGATAAATTTGACTATCATTTCAAAATTCTAGGATTAGTTTAATTTTATTGCATAGCCGGCTTTAGCCTTCTACTAAGTAGTTCTACAACTTAAGTAGGCTCCCGCCCGTGCCATCCTGTTTATTTCCACTAGCTGATCATCGACGGTACGGTTCTTAGGGAGAGGATCTAGGGAAGCAAGGGCAGAAAATGGTAACGAAGGGCTGAAAGCTAAGGACACAATGGCTAGAACAAAAGACGACATAAAAAGGTAGTGAATCTAGGGATATTTTGATTATAATATCCCCAAATTGCCTATGGTAATGTTTTTGACTTGGGCCTATTAAAGAAACTTTAGCCCAAGGTTTTAGTTGCATCATAAAAAAATTTTATCAAGCTTAATTTATAAATAGGGATAATGATCCAAAAGGATTACGAGACTCTATATGGATTACTTTGGTCATTATAAATAAAATTAGGCAGGGTCTATAAGTAAGATCCGCCACATTGGAAAGCCTAATCGCATGTTAAATTTCTGAAGGCCATAATCTAGTCGTATGATGCCTAAATCAAATAAATTTTTGAGCCCTACAATATGGCATCTCCCCATAAAGTATAGGGCACACCAAGCGATCAATCCAAATTTCATTGTTTGGGCTTTTGAACATGTTGGTCAAATTAAAAATTTTCTTTCCAAGAAAGAAGTTGATTGGATACATCTTTTAATCCGAGAAGAATTAGATGGAGCGATTGAAGAAAAGTTGAAGTAGAAATTAAGATCTACTTTTTTAGAATTTTAGCTTTTAATATTTATTTTCACTAGTCATCTCCATTTTGAAAAAGTTATTTTATTTGAACTAAAAAAAGAATCAGACCAAAATTACGCGGCATAAATAAAGATTATATATCTCAATTAATTATTTATCAACAAAAGAAATGGACCTAAATCTTTCTTTCACCGAATTTTCTATTTTTTTTAATTTTTTAAAGAGATTTAAGTTGAACAGAGTGAGCGAATTCTACCCTTTTTTTTTCAATCGGAACAAATAAGGAGAGGTTTTTTTACATAATTTGTCAAAATATTATGTATGATATGGTAATCTTGTAAACTTGTAGCTTGAGAATGGACATTTTTTTTTTGGATGGAACTAAAATTTTTGAATGGAAATTAACATTTATTTTAGTTTTATTTAAAAATTCTTTCTAATTTAGTATATATCTGAGCAAACGTGGTCTAAGGGATCTAAACATTGTAGGTAGGGTTTCAGTGATGCTTAACTGATGCGTCCATTACATCTAAAATTTTGCCTATAAATCTGGTGATCTCCGAATCCAAAATCAAAAATCTAAAACGGGTCGGTTGGGGTGATGGAAGTCGCTCAACGACCCGACCCATTTGCCCTCATGCATACAAAAATGATGATACATGACTTGGAAGAACCAAAAGGAGAACCCTAAAATTATACCAGATTCTTACACAAAAAAGTATTATAGCTGAGTTGTAACTGCCACTGGTGTAGCCGAATAACACAAAAGCGACATGTCAGCATGATTCCCATCTCCGTGAGTTCCTGCGTTACCAAATTATTTCCGGACAACGATCCGGAAGGAAAGGGCCAATCACCACCCTCTTGCCCTCTCTTTTAGGCGCCGTCTCCTAAAAGCCCCCACCCTCTCCTTCCCTCTCCGCTTCTGTCGTCTTTCTCGACGCCAGAGACCGAGAGCGAGAAAGAGAGAGAGGGAGGAAGAGAGAGCAAGCGAGATGGTGATGTGGGTATTCGGCTACGGCTCTCTCATATGGAAGACGGGCTTCCACTACGACGAGCGGGTCGTTGGCTTCATCCGAGGATACCGCAGAGTCTTCTACCAAGGCATTCGTTTCTTGTCTCGTTTCGTCATCTCTTTATTTGTTTCTGATGATCGAGTCCGGGATTTGATTTTGTGGGATGTGTGTGGGCAGGCAGCACCGATCACCGAGGGACCCCTGATTTTCCCGGGAGAACCGTCACGCTGCAGGCCTTCCCCGGAGAACTCTGCGTATGGTCCCTTTTGCCCTCACAAAAAATGCCTCATGTTTTGTATTAATGTTTTGGTTAAGAAAAGTGTTCCTGATCTTCTGTAGTAGAAAAATGATGATTTGGTTATTGATATTTGTTTTGAATGGACACCATAATCTTTTAAGACTTTGTTAGGGCTATTGCAGTGATTGTGTTTATTTATTTTCCATTTTGTTTTCATTATTATAAATATGATAACCGTGAGATTTTATTTGTTAAACTTTAAAGGGAAAAATGAAAAATAATGAGGTATGGTGCAGGCTCGTAGTCATCTGAAGAAGTTCTAGCCAGTTGAAAAATGAAAATATATATGTTATCAAATGGCTGACGTAAATTGCCTAATGTTTATATTGGACACCAGAAGGAAATTCAATGTCCAGATGACCAACGGAGGCCTAAGGAGTTGAGCAATGAGGAGGTACGGAAGTGGGAGGAGAGATTCTGAGGATCAAAGTTAGAGGCCATCAAGGGTTCCACCGAGGTGTTTCCTTGGAAGGAGAAAGCTATCTTCGGATGAGATTGGAAGGCAACCATAATGTTGCCAGTGATTGTCTTCTCCTCCAGATGGGAGGTTGTGGTTAGAAGGCCTATAGTGAGCAGAGGAGGCAATCAAGGAATCAAATTTTAACCATCAAGAATTTGAGGAAGTGAGGGTAGACTTTGTGTTTTGTGTTAATCTGCTCCGGAGACCATGCAACACCTATTCTTAAGGTATCACTTTGTCTGATCATTATTATGGATGCATCTGAAGCATAGGCTTAATATTAAAGGGTGGCCTGGTTCTGTGCAATCACTGTGGACAACATGGTGAGCGAAAAGAGTGCCATGCTAGACTCGGGAGATTTGGGATTTCACTGTTTGGCCTTGGTGTGGCTGTTTTGGCTTGAAAGTTGCTAGATGTTTCACTAAGAAAGAAAGGAATGCTCTGCAGGTTCCGCATTCCATGAATAACTTCATCGAAGCTTGGACAGGAAAACATTGGAGTGTGTGGAGGAGAGCAGAGAAAAGGAGGGAAAGAATTTCAAGGGTACAAGATCATGGACAGCAGGAGAATTGAGTCCTATTTTGGTGGTGTGTATCTCTGTGTTTGTGCTGCTGTCTGCACTTTTAAGAGGTCTCTGTTAGGGGAAAATTGATGTATCTTTATTATGTTTTGCTATGTGCGGGTACTTGGAATCTATCTGGGATTCGTAACTAGAAGCAAAGTTGGGGCTAGGGGTGGCCTTTTCTCTCCTCCCCTGTTCTTTGTTTCATTTCATATTAAATGAAAAGTGGGGTGGATTCATCCACGATTTTGCTCACAGAGTCCTAATTTGAACAAGATCCTCATTCGCATCATGCTGTTTGATAGAAGTGGTGGAAAAATAAATTGGGCTTAGGGCTTAGGCTTGAGCTGCTAAGGTACTCAATTCGGGGCCCAGTTCCGGGATTGGGTAGATGCTAATAAATGTTACCCTACTTTTTGTTTTGGTCAAGCTTGGGAAGTGTGCTTTGTACATGAACCTCTATTTTCAGACATCTAAACCTAATTCAAGCTCAGTCCTTGTGACTGTAGGACGTTCCATCTTTCTCTAACTTGTGAGTACTAGGCTCCTATAAACTTACCCAATATTGACTCTAAAGTAGCCTTAAAATGAATATCATTCTTATAGGAAATAAAAAAAGGCAGTCAAATCCCACAGGAACCATATTATGATAGATGCTTAAAAACAATCATCTTGTCTAGCTGCATTTTTTTTCCTTACCTTGTTCCGCTGATGTAACATTTGGCATCTTTGAATGAATTTTCTCAGAAATGCATTTCTTGCACAACTTATCATTATCATTAAGTAATGCATTGGGAAACAATTTATTTTGGCTATACCATAGAATGGGAATAAGAGGCTACATTGTAGAAAATTGGCGGGAAACCAGTAGAAAGATTGTTCAAGTTACTAAAAGATACAGCGATGCCACTCAAAAGACACTGCAGGCTAGTTTGTTTGGCAGTTACCAACTGTTCCTTGCTTCTTTAGTGCTTACAAATCTGTTTCCTTCTTCAGGCACTTTTACTAACCCTCATATCTTTTTGCTTAAACATTGTTTTCTGCATTTATTTCTTGTGGTAGTATTTATCTTCTATGATTTGGTCACCTACTGGTTGGGCTTGGGTCAAGGTGCACTCTTCTGGACTCGACTCACAAGCTTAAACCCACAAGCCCCTATTGTCATGTTCTTGTATGCTTTAATCAATGCCTTCGTTTAATAAATAATAATATGGGACCTCTTAGAATGTTTAGTATCTTGAGCAGTGATATTGCGTCTTTGCTATGCTGTATGTGTATGGTATGTGCGGTTAGCTGGCATGTGCAATCACTAGCAAGAAATGCTGAACCGGCCCGTATCGGTCTGTTTAGCCCGTATTGAATCGGTATGGTTCGGCATTAAAAAATGGTATCGGCCCGTACAGGTCCAAACTAGATCGTACTAGCCCGTACTGGTCTCCGTACCAGCCGGCACCAGCTAGGCCAATTTTTTTGGGCTTTTGGAAGCCGAACCAATTGTATCGGTTTGGTACCGGTTCGAACCGGTTTGAACCGGTACCGAACTGGTCCGGTGGCCGGCCGGTATGCCTACCGGACCGATTCGACGATCCTTGATCACTAGTACAATCATCAAACCTATTTATGTGTACAACTACAAAAACATTCATATGGATTTAATTCTCGGACATAAACTTGCTTCATATATTTATTTCAGTCTATTATATTAATTTTAGTTAATTGCTGCACAAAACTAACATGAAAATTTCCTTTTGTTTCCATGATTTTAGTGGGGGGTTGCATACAAAATATCTAGAGAGGAAGATCAGAAGAATGCATTAGAAGTAAGACCGTTTTCAATGTTTATCATCATTTTAATGAAACATTTGCTAGCGTAATATACTTTGAGGTGCTTTGTATCATATGCTCTTGCATCTTGTATCACTCATTTCATCAATTTGCGCATGAATCATCTGACACCAAATCAAATTCTTGACAAGGTGGATGTATCACCTTGTTGAGTTTTCTCTCATTTGCTGAATATGAATTGAAGTGATATTTTCTTTTTTATGTGAACCATGTTGTAATGAATTTAGTAGAGACAACACAACTTCATGCTACATCTTAATTGATGCATTTGCTGATCTTCTCCAAGATGCTTAATCCTAATTCTTGGTATAATGCAATCCATTTACACACATATTCTACTATGCTTTCTATGCTTTCTCTTCAATTCACCTGAATGAGTTGTATGGATCTGGTGGTGAGGTAATCAGGATGACCTTTGTAGGTGTTTGGACTACAACTTCAAAGCCTAGGTAATGTTATTTTTGAATGTTGGATTGTGGTCATTGCAATTAGATGAAGATTTTGAAAGATTTGGTTTCTTCTTTCAAATTGTAAATCTTGGATACATTTTCCTCTTTTAGGCATTTGGGTGTTTCTGTGCATCAGAAACTGTTGGATACTTTTTTTAGTTCTCTCTTCCTTTCATTATTTTTTTTCCCTTTGCTTCTTTATTATTTTAAAGGGATAGTTAGGGTTCAGCTAGACTTTGGAACAACAAAAGGATCTTTGTACACAGTCAAGAAGAAACTTGTCTAAGGTTGTTCAAAGAAATCTTGCTCTTGTTTATTGGTGTCATAAAGGTAGTGGACGATCTTTTGATATCGAAATATTTGGTCGTTAACTAGTATGGCAGCATTGTTTCATGTTATTTCTTCTAATCTCTAGAGGGTGCTGGACAAAAATTATCTTTTTGCCTTAGCCCAACAAATATAGATATAATAAGAGGATGTAGTTGCAATTCTGCTGTTGAAACATTAAAAAGAGGCTCCAAAAAATGTCATTCTATGGTGCCTTTACTAATAAAACTGGAATTAGAAGGAAAACTTTTGATGCTGGAGAGGTGTTGAACTTGTGCTGAAAATTCAAAGAAGAAATAGAAAACCAATGCAACCTGATACGCCTCGGAACCGGCCACAGCCAACATGGTGGACCGACCAATTAGATATCGCTATGAAGCCCCCAATCAACCAGTCAAAGCCTGCCAGGTGGCCAGCCTAGAGGCGTGCGAAGAGTCCTTCAAATTTCAAAATCTTTTTCCAGCTGGTGACACCTCGGCCACGATCGCAAGCGGTTTCTTTAACCGAAAGGGCGAGTTGCGCAGAACGTGATGCGTGAGCGAAACGC
Source organism: Phoenix dactylifera (assembly GCF_051530095.1). Classification (NCBI taxonomy): domain Eukaryota; kingdom Viridiplantae; phylum Streptophyta; class Magnoliopsida; order Arecales; family Arecaceae; genus Phoenix; species Phoenix dactylifera. The sequence goes on along the minus strand of NC_143196.1, from coordinate 12,259,644 downwards.
CCGCATGTGACCTTCGGGATGTCTGATAGGTTACCAAAGACGACTGATCCGCACGCCTGAACCCTTCGGTGACGGGCATCGACCCCTGCCTATAAAACTAATCTTGAAGGACCCTTTATGTAACTGCTCTCGAGCTGCCATATGCTTTTATGCTATCGCTCTACCACTTTCACAACATATCACTATTCTCTGAGAGTCTATTGATTTAGGCATCGGAGGGTCTCCCACTGGACACTCTCTAGTAAGAGAACTTTTTCTTCTTTGTTGCTTCAAGTCAAATCAGGCATCAGACTGAAAGTCCGAGAGCGGTCTCCTCTTCCTAGCACCATCTTGGGAAGGACATGTGTTGGAACTATTGCCATCTGAACGATTGCCATCTGGCAAGAATCATTGCATTGTAAGAAAATTGAAAACTAAAGCACTCAAATGCAAGAAGAGTAAAAAGGATATTTACTCTAGATGCAAATCCTCCATGATCAACCCATATTCAACTATACACTCCCAGTTTCTTTTCGTGAATGCTTTGTCAATCAAACAGCTATTATGAAAATCAGTAGTTACAAATTACCCAAAAAAAGCATTAGTTACACATCGACCCTCACCTCGCCACCTCAGAGGTTACAAATTACCCAAAAAAAACATTAGTTACACATCGACCCCTACCTCGCCACCTCAGAGGCACATTATGACCTTATACTGACCTCCACGGTCTGAACAGTCGATTGCCAAGCCCTCCAGCGACTCAGCCGCTCGGCGCCTCGGTCATATTGATTCCCAGCGGCAACACAACTAATTGTGGCAAGGTAGCAACCCCACTACGACATGTAGGACAAGAGGGGATGACGATAGTTGGAAAAGGAGCAAGGACAAATTACTCTTCCAAGGTCGTAAATACCATCTTGGCTAACCATTCTAAGGATACAACTCTCACACACTCAATTCGCAAACCTTTGGAAAGAGGGAATAGGGATAATGTAAGAACAATTCTGTAAGAGAATTTTCACCAATCAATAACTCAAGGATCTCAAATATCTCAAGTGTGGTTACAAGAGGAGCCTCATTGGGGTATTTATAAGTAGTACAAGGAGATTCTTTTCTTCAACTTTTTAATATATAATTCCAAGTCCTATTCTAACTCGAAGAACCCTAACTACTAACTTTCTTGCTGACATCAGAAGTTCTCCAAAAAAAGTTCACAAAAATCAAAACTTTCTATAATTAACTAAAATCAAACTTTCCTACTTAAGACAGGAAAATAGCTAATCATCAAAAACTAATCGTTTCTCGAGATCCATGTGCATGGGACCTGAAACCCGAACGATCAAGACCCATGACCCATGCAGCCAGGACTTGCAACTCGGGTGTTGTCATGTGTGTCGTACGCGCTTCTGCATCAACTTTACTGAATGCTAGGCCCTTTGCTGTTGAATTCGATATGATTGCAAGCATGATACAAACTTTCATGTGCACAAGTGGTTGGAATGTGAACTTGGCCATGTGGTTCTTCATCAACATAAGCATTTACTGCTTTTAGAAATTTGCATTGGAGAGCAATTGTAAAGTTAAGTATGTTCATATCTGATAGTGGTCAAAAGTATAAATCAAATATGTCAAAACATATTTTAAGCACACCAAGGCATTTGACAGCACTTTATAGTTGTTATCCATTGCAACAGAATGGGATCAGAAAATGAAATCACCAAACAATCTTCAATTTGACAAGACTTATGCTTTCAGATAAAGGACTTAGTGAAGGACTTACGAATATGTGACCGTAGGAGGCATGTAGTAGCAACAGGTTTAATATTGGCAATCCTGTCAATATTTGGATGAGGTTCATTGGCTTGAGTATCAAAGGCCAAATGAAACAAGTTAGATGATATTGGAGAAAAATGCATCTTTGCTGGATATAGTTAGAAGCCTATAGCTTAATGGTTATAGTTGTCTAATTAACAAAGTCGTGGCTACTAAATATGTTGTTGGGAGAAGAGATGGTATGCCCAGATACCACTCGTTCTAAGATGAACAAATCAAGGAGAGCCCGTAATCCCCAACAACTTCGACAACCTGTTGGGGAGGACAATCCTAACGCGGAACTGCAGGATCTTACACCTTGCACGAGACGAAAAACAATACGAAACAAATCGCTATGGAAGACAGTTAACACGACACACCAGAATTTATCGAGGTTCGGCAAGGCTTGCCTACTTCCTCAAGACCGCTCGATTCTATTGCAGTAGAACAATTACAACGGAGAACACAATCCCGAGTCAATTACAAACTGATTGCTCGAACAAAGGAGAAACAAACTTTTTCCTTGTACAAAAGAAAAAACTCTTTTCCTCAATCTCTCACGTTCTTAGGGCTTTCTCTCTATCTCGTTGTAACCCTAGCCGTCACAACCTTCTGTATTTCCTAGAGTCTTTGGCCACGAATTTTTATCCTTGAGATTTTCCAAAAATAGCGCTCTTTTCGTCCGTTTTGGTAAATTTTCATAAATTCCGTCCGAGCTGGAATCGACTCTTCGATATCGAGGCGACTCCATCACAACGCGACTCGACTCGCTCTTAGATGAAACAGAAACATCTGAAAAACTGGACAAAGCTCGAGTCGACTCCGGCAAAGCGCGAGTCGACTCCCGCACAGTGCGAGTCGACTCCAGATTGCGCAAGTCGACTCTCTCAGGCGAGACAAAAACATCCGAAATCTGGACAAAACGCGAGTCGACTCCGGAACGGTGCGAGTCGACTCCTGGACTGCTGGGGTCGACTCCATTGCTGCTGAAAAAACCTATAGAAGCTTTCTACATCCAAGATTTCGATCTGTAATATATCCATGTCCAATCTGAAACATCTTGGGTCTCCACACACTCCAACAATCTCCCACTTGGAGATCTTAGGTGTGCCTTCTCATAGACTCTGATTTCTTTGCTCCCACTTTAACTGAATCGGAACGGTACCTCCTCAATGTCTTCAAAAAAGACCAGCAGAAGCTGAATTCGCTTTTAGCTTCTCCACCGTGACAACCTCTGTCAACGTGTCCGCAGGATTCTTACTGGTGTGGATCTTCTCCAGCCTGACAAGCTTCTGTTCGAGCATCGACCTTACGAAGTGATACCATATATCAATATGCTTCGTCCTCGCGTGAAAGGTTGAATTCTTCGCTAGATGAATTGCGCTTTGACTATCGGAGTACAACCTGCAATCCTTCTGTTCCTTCCCAATTTCTTTTATTAAGTTCTGAAGCCATATCAATTCCTTGCACGCCTCTGTGGCTGCCATGTATTCAACTTCTGTCATCGATAGTGCAACAACCGGCTGTAACCTGGAGATCCAACTGACAGCCCCGCCGCCTAGGGTGAACAAATACCCTGTCGTGCATCTCCTGCTATCCAAGTCTCCTGCCATGTCTGAGTCTACAAATCCCTGTAGCTGAAACTCAGACCCTCCATAGCATAGTGCCATGCTTTCCGTGCCCTTCAGATACCTGAGTATCCACTTGACTGATCTCCAATGCTCCAAACCTGGGCAGCTCATGAAGCGACTCACTACTCCCACTGCTTGAGCAATGTCTGATCGTGTACACGCCATTACGTACATCAAGCTTCCTACCGCCAATGCATACGAGATTCTAGACATGTCCTCTGCTTCCTTCCGTGTCTTCGGACTTTTTTTCTTTGAAAGCTTAAAATGAGCACCTATCAGTGTGCTAACTGGTTTAGCACCCTCCATGCTGAACTTTCTGAGTATCGGCGAATGTACTCTGCCTGAGATAGTCTGAGGATGTGCTTGGACCTATCTCTGGTGATCCGCATGCCAAGGATCTGCTTTGCTGCTCCTAGATCCTTCATTACAAACTTTCTGGATAACTCCGTTTTCAATTTTGCAATCTCACGTATGCTAGAAACTGCAACTAGCATATCATCAACATATAACAGCAAGATAATATAAGATAACCCGAAGTTCTGGAAGTAGCAACAATGATCTTCACTGCATCTCTTGTAACCAATCTGAAGCATGAAGCTATCGAACTTGAGATACCACTGTCTGGGTGCTTGCTTCAATCCATACAAGCTCTTCTTGAGCTTACATACTAAGTCACCCTTAACGTATCCCTCAGGCTGCTACATGTAGATATCATCCTTGAGATCACCGTGAAGAAAGGTTGTCTTCACATCAAGCTGCTCCAAGTGTAGATCTTCTGCAGCTACCATGCTCAGCACTGTTCGAATAGTGCTCATCTTCACTACAGGAGAAAATATTTCTGTGAAGTCGACACCGGCTCTCTGCTGAAAACCTTTGACAACCAATCTGGCCTTGTATCTTTTCTTACCGTCATGCTCTTTCTTTAGCCTGCAAACCCACTAGTTTGATAGTGCTTTCTTACCTTTGGGTAGATCCACCAGATCCCATGTCTGATTCTGCTCCAATAACTTCATCTCGTCATCCATGGCAAACTCCCACTCCTTTTTGGCATCAACCTGCAATGCTTCCTGATAGCATTCAGGTTCACCACTATCTGTGGGCAGCAGATAGCTAAGAGTCTCGTCATATCGCTGAGAAGGCTTTTCGTGTGTGGTACGGATGGATCTTCTTAGCTGTGGAGGAGGTGCCATAACTGTAGTTTCCGTCTCTTGCCCGGACTGAATCTTCTGATCAAAATTTGTAGACTTCTCTTCAGGATCTATAAAATTTGGCTCCTTAGGTTTTTCTTCTAAAACTGGGTTCTTCTGCATCTCATTCTCGTTGAAGATCACATTTTTGCTTCTGATGATTTTTCTATTTTCTGGATCCCAAAATCTGTATCCAAACTGATGACCACCATATCCAACGAAGATGCATCTTTTTGATTTGGCGTCTAGTTTTCCTCTTTCGGTGGAATCCACATGGACGTATGCGGTACAGCCAAAAATCCGTAGGTGCGCCAAGTCAATCTTCTTCTCTGTCCATGCTTTTTCAGGAATCCCAAGTTGTAGCTTCTTAGATGGCCCTCTGTTGATCAAATAGGCAGCAGTACTAACTGTCTCTACCCAGAATTGTTGTGGCAATCCAGCATGCATCCTCATGCTCCTGGCACGCTCGTTGATTGTCCTGTTCATCCTTTCAGCAACTCCATTTTGCTGTGGTGTTCCTGGAATAGTTTTCTGCATAATTAATACAGCCTCTGCACAGTAATTTTCAAATTCTTTGCTGCAGTATTCACCACCATTGTCGGATCTTAGGCATTTCAACCTCTTCCCTGTCTCGAGTTCAACCGCTACTCGCCATCTCTTGAAGACACCAAACACCTCTGATTTGTGTCTCAAGAAGAATACCCATAACTTCCTGATAGCATCATCAATAAAGGTCAGAAAATACTAAGCTCCACCAATTGAAGATACCTGAGCGGGTCCCCACACGTCAGTGTGCACGAGATCAAGCTTTTCCAGCTTTCGAGGTTGACCATTTTTGCTGAAAGACACCTTTTTCTGCTTTCCAAGAACGCAGTCCTTGCAGAAATCTAACTCGACCGCCTTAAGACCTTACAGCTTGCCCATCTGATGTATAGCTATCATGCCTTGATAGCTCATGTGTCCAAGTCGGTGGTGCCACACCTTGGCATCCACAAGTGCAGTTGCAACAGCAATAGAGTTTTGAGTGTCGTTGGTGATATAGAGAGTCCCAGCCCTTTTGCCACTAGCCACCGTCAGCGAGCCTCTCGAGATCTTCCACTGGTCATCCGTGAAAGTTGTTCTGTACCAATCGCTCGCTAACTCTCCAACAGAAATCAGATTCCTTTGTAGCCGAGGTACGTGCCTCACGTCCTTCAGCTCTAGTACAGTACCACCATTGATCTTCACTTCCGCGCTTCCCTTTCCTTCGATATTGCAAGGCTCTCCATCCCCAGGTAGACTGTCCAAAGTCACCAATCTGATATCCTCTAAAAAATTTTCTTTGGGATGTAGCATGGAAAGACGTGCCTGAGTCTATTACCCAATACTCATCATCGGTAGACAAAGATAGGACTAGGGCATCAGAATCACTGCCTTCGGCGAGATTGGCCGAATCTCCGCTGATTTCTTCAATGTGTTCACCTTGCTTTCCTTTAGGAGCTTTGCAGTCCCTCATAAAGTGCCCTTTCTTCCTGCAGTTCCAGCATCCTGCCTCCCTGTTCTGAGGTGGTCTAGATCTGCTTTTTCTCGACTTCGAGCCGCTTCGATGTCGACCGTCCTTTTGCAATCTACCACGCTCATATGTGTTCAATGCACTCCATGAAGACTCTGCAGCACCTGTGGACTTTCTTCTGGCTTTTTCACTCAGAAGCACTCCGATTACGTCATCGAACTTCAGCTTACCCGTCGGCGACGAGTTGCTCACTGCCATCACCAGGCCTTTCCAGCTATCTGGTAATCCAGACAGAATCAGCAACATCCGAATCTCATCATCAAAATTGATTTCTACTGATTCCAACTGAGCCGTGAGTCCGTTGAAGTCGTTGAGAAACTCAGCCACGCTACCATCGTTCTTCATGCGCAGATTGAACAGCCTCTTCATGAGAAAGACTTTGTTTGATGTCGATGGTTTCTCGTACATCTTCGATAATGTTGCCATCAAATCCATCGTCGACTTTTCGTTCTTTATGTTGAACGCAACCTATGGAGAGAGAGTTAACCTGATTGTGCCAAGCGCCTTCCGATCGAGGACTTCCCAATCCGCATCGAACATCCTTTCTGGTTTCTGTGCCTTTCCTCCGAGAGGTGAATAGAGATCCTTCTGGTAAAGGTAATCCTCTATTTGCATATTCCAGAACCCGAAGTTCGCACCATTGAACTTCTCGATCTGCATCTTGCCTTCGCTCGCCATGTGTAACGAACCTTGCGCTCTGATACTAGTTGTTGGGAGAAGAGGTGGTATGCCCAGATACCACTCGTTCTAAGATGAACAAATCAAGGAGAGCCCGTAATCCCCAGCAACTTCGACAACCTGTTGGGGAGGACAATTCTAACGCAAAACTGCAGGATCTTATACCTTGCACGAGACGAAAAACAATACGAAACAAATCGCTATGGAAGACAGTTAACGTGACACACCAGAATTTACCGAGGTTCGGCAAAGCTTGCCTACTTCCTCAAGACCGCTCGATTCTATTGCAGTAGAACAATTACAACGGAGAACACAATTCCGAGTCAATCACAAACTAATTGCTCGAACAAAGGAGAAACAACCTTCTTCCTTTTACAAGAGAAAAAACTCTTTCCCTCAATCTCTCACGTTCTTAGGGCTTTCTCTCTATCTTGTTGTAACCCTAGCCGTCACAACCTTCTGTATTCCCCAGAGTCTTTGGCCACGAATTTATATCCTTGAGATTTTCCAAAAATAGCACTCTTTTCTCCTGTTTCGGTAAATTTCCGTAAATTCCGTCCGAGCTGGAGTCGACTCTCCGACATCGAGGCAACTTCATCACAACGCGAGTCGACTCGCTCTCAGACGAAACAGAACATCTGAAAAACTGGACAAAGCTCGAGTCGACTTCGGCAAAGCGCGAGTCGACTCCCGCACAGTGCGAGTCGACTCCAGATTGCGCGAGTCGATTCTCTCATGCGAGACAGAAACATCCGAAATCTGGATAAAACGCGAGTCGACTCCGGTACGGTGCGAGTCGACTCCGGGACTACTGGGGTCGACTCCACTGCTGCTGAAAAAATCTGTAGAAGCTTTCTACATCCAAGATTTTGATCCGGAATACATCCATGTGCAATCTGAAACATCTTGGGTCTCCACACACTCCAACAATCTCCCACTTGGAGATCTTAGGTGTGCCTTCTCATAGACTCTGATTTCTTTGCTCCCACTTTAACTGAATCGGAACGGTACCTCCTCAATGTCTTCAAAAAAGACCAGCAGAAGCTGAATTCGCTTTTAGCTTCTCCACCGTGACAACCTCTGTCAACGTGTCCGTAGGATTCTTACTGGTGTGGATCTTCTCCAGCCTGACAAGCTTCTGTTCGAGCATCGACCTCACGAAGTGATACCGTATATCAATATGCTTCGTCCTCGCGTGAAAGGTTGAATTCTTCGCTAGATGAATTGCGCTTTGACTATCGGAGTACAACCTGCAATCCTTCTGTTCCTTCCCAATTTCTTTTATTAAGTTCTGAAGCCATATCAATTCCTTGCACGCCTCTGTGGCTGTCATGTATTCAGCTTCTGTCGTCGATAGTGCAACAACCGGCTGTAACCTGGAGATCCAACTGACAGCCCCGCCGCCCAGGGTGAACAAGTACCCTGTCGTGCATATCCTGCTGTCCAAGTCTCCTGCCATGTCTGAGTCTACAAATCCCTGTAGCTGAAACTCAGACCCTCCATAGCATAGTGCCATGCTTTCCGTGCCCTTCAGATACCTGAGTATCCACTTGACTGATCTCCAATGCTCCAAACTTGGGCAGCTCATGAAGCGACTCACTACTCCCACTGCTTGAGCAATGTCTGATCGTGTACACGCCATTACGTACATCAAGCTTCCTACCGCCAATGCATACGGGATTCTAGACATGTCCTCTGCTTCCTTCCGTGTCTTCGGACTTTTTTCCTTTGAAAGCTTGAATTGAGCACCTTTTGGTGTGCTAACTGGTTTAGCACCCTCCATGCTGAACCTTCTAAGTACTCGACGAATGTACTCTGCCTGAGATAGTCTGAGGATGTGCTTGGACCTATCTCTGGTGATCCGCATGCCAAAGATCTGCTTTGCTGCTCCTAGATCCTTTATTGCAAACTTTCTGGATAGCTCCGTTTTCAATTTAGCTATCTCACGTATACTAGAACCTGCAACTAGCATATCATCAACATATAACAGCAAAATAATATAAGATGACCCGAAATTCTGGAAGTAGCAACAATGATCTTCATTGCATATCTTGTAACCAATCTGAAGCATGAAGCTATCGAACTTGAGATACCACTGTCTGGGTGCTTGCTTCAATCCATACAAGCCCTTCTTGAGCTTACATACTAAGTCACCCTTAACGTATCCCTCAGGCTGCTGCATGTAGATATCTTCCTCGAGATTACCGTGAAGAAAGGTTGTCTTCACATCAAGCTGCTCCAAGTGTAGATCTTCTGCAGCTACCATGCTCAGCACTGTTCGAATAGTGCTCATCTTCACTACAGGAGAAAATATTTCTGTGAGGTCGACACCGGCTCTCTGCTGAAAATCTTTGACAACCAATCTGGCCTTGTATCTTTTCTTACCAACATGCTCTTTCTTTAGCCTGTAAACCCACTTCTTTGATAGTGCTTTCTTACCTTTGGGTAGATCCACCAGATCCCATGTCTGATTCTGCTCCAATGACTTCATCTCGTCATCCATGGCAAACTCCCACTCCTTCTTGGCATTGGCATCAACCTGCAATGCTTCTTGATAGCATTCAGGTTCACCACTATCTGTGAGCAACAAATAGCTAAGAGTCCCGTCATATCGCTGAGGAGGCTTTCCGTGTGTGGTACGGATGGATCTTCTTAGCTGTGGAGGGGGTGCCATAACTGTAGTTTCCATCTTTTGCCTGGACTGAACTTTCTGATCAGAATTTGTAGACTCCTCTTCAGGATCTACAAAATTTGGCTCCTTAGGTTTTTCTTCTGAAACTGGGTTCTTCTGCATCTCTTTCTCGTTGAAGATCACATTTTTGCTTCTGATAATTTTTCTATTTTCTGGATCCCAAAGCCTGTATCCAAACTGATGACCACCATATCCAACGAAGATGCATCTTTTTGATTTGGTGTCTAGTTTACCTCTTTCGGTGGAATCCACATGGACGTATGCGGTACAGCCAAAAACCCGTAGGTGCGCCAAGTCAATCTTCTCCCTATTCATGCTTCTTCAGGAATTCCAAGTTGTAACTTCTTAGATGGCCCTCTGTTGATCAAATAGGCAGCAGTACTAGCCGTCTCTGCCTAGAATTGTTGTGGCAATCCAGCATGTATCCTTATGCTCCTGTAACGCTCGTTGATTGTCCTGTTCATCCTTTCAGCAACTCTATTTTGCTATGGTGTTCCTGGAATAGTTTTCTGCATAATTAGTCCAGCCTCTGCACAGTAATTTTCAAATTCTTTGCTGCAGTATTCACCATCATTGTCGGATCTTAGGCATTTCAATCTCTTCCATGTCTCGAGTTCAACCGCTACTCGCCATCTCTTGAAGACACCAAACACTTATGATTTGTGTCTCAAGAAGAATACCCATAACTTCCTGGTAGCATCATCAATAAAGGTCAGAAAATACTGAGCTCCACCAATTGAAGATACCTGAGCGGGTCCCCACATGTCAGTGTGCACGAGATCAAGTTTTTCCAGCTTTCAAGGTTGACCGTCTTTGCTGAAGGACACCTTTTTCTGCTTTCCAAGAACGCAGTCCTCGCAGAAATCTAACTCGACCGCCTTAAGACCTTGCAGCTTGCCCATCTGATGCATAACCATCATGCCTTGATGGCTCATGTGTCCAAGTCGGTGGTGCCACACCTTGGCATCCACAACTGCAGCTGCAACAGTAATGGAGTTTTGCGTGCCGTTGGTGATATAGAGAGTCCCAACTTTTTTGCCACTAGTCATCCGTGAAAGCTGTTCTGTACCCATCGCTTGCTAACTGTCCAACAGAAATCAGATTTCTTTGTAGCCGAGGTACGTGCCTCACGTCCTTCAGCTCTAGTGAAGTACCACCATTGATCTTCACTTTCGCGACTTCCTTTCCTTCGATATTGCAAGGCTCTCCATCCCCTAGGTAGACTGTGTGCCAAAGTCACCAATCTGATATCCTCTAAAAAATTTTCTTTGGGATGTAGCATGGAAAGACGCAACCCAAGACTCATCACCGGTAGACAAAGATAGGACTAGGGCATCAGAATCACTGCCTTCAGCAAGATTGGTCGAATCTCCGCTAATTCCTTCAGTGTGTTCGCCTTGCTTCCCTTTAGGAGCTTTGCAGTCCCTCCTAAAGTGCCCTTTCTTCCCGCATTTTCAGCATGCTGCCTCTTTCATGGTCTGCCGTACCGGTCGGTACGGGTTGGTACCGGCCGGTACATACTGGTACCGGACTCTACCGGTACGGTACAGCTACATATTTCGGTACCGAACCGTACCAACCGGTACCGATGCATACCGATCCGGTACCGGCTCCAAATTTTTTTTGGCTTTTAGCCCCATCGGTACAGTACCGGTTCGGTTCGGTTTGGTTTGGTACCGTACCGGTACCGATGCCCACCGGTACGTCGGTACAGTCGGTACCGCATACCTTGGCCTCCTTGTTCTGAGGTGGTCTAGATCTGCTTTTTCTCGATTTCGAGCCGCTTCGATGTCGACTGTCCTTTTGCGATCTACTGCGCTCATATGTGTTCAATGCACTTCCTGAAGACTCTACAGTACTTGTGGACTTTCTTCTTGCTTCTTCACTCAGAAGCACTCCGATTACGTCATCGAACTTCAGCTTACCCGTCGGCGACGAGTTGCTCACTGCCATCACCAGGCCTTCCCAGCTATCCAGTAATTCAAACAGAATCAGCAACGCCCCAATCTCATCATCAAAACTGATTTCTACTGATTCCAACTGAGCCGTGAGTTCGTTGAAGTCGTTGAGAAACTCAGCCATGCTATCACCGTTCTTCATGCGCAGATTGAACAGCCTCTTCATGAGAAAGACTTTGTTTGATGTCGATGGTTTCTCGTACATCTTCGACAATGTTGCCATCAAATCCATCATCGACTTTTCATTCTTTATGTTGAACGCAACCTGTGGAGAGAGAGTTAACCTGATTGTGCCAAGCGCCTTCCGATCATGGACTTCCCAATCGGCGTCGGACATCCTTTCTGGTTTTTGTGCTTTTCCTCCGAGAGGTAAATACAGATCCTTCTGGTAAAAGTAATCCTCTATTTGCATGTTCCAGAATCCGAAGTTCGCACCATTGAACTTCTCGATCTGCATCTTGCCTTCGCTCGCCATGTGTAACGAACCTTGCGCTATGATACCAGTTGTTGGGAGAAGAGGTGGTATGCCCAGATACCACTCGTTCTAAGATAAACAAATCAAGGAGAGCCCGTAATCCCCAGCAACTTCGACAACCTGTTGGGGAGGATAATCCTAACGCGGAACTGCAGGATCTTACACCTTGCACGAGACGAAAAACAATACGAAACAAATCGCTATGGAAAACAGTTAACACGACACACCAGAATTTACCGAGGTTCGGCAAAGCTTGCCTACTTCCTCAAGACCGCTCGATTCTATTGCAGTAGAACAATTACAATAGAGAACACAATCCGGAGTCAATCACAAACTGATTGCTCGAACAAAGGAGAAACAACCTTCTTCCTTTTACAAGAGAAAAAACTCTTTCCCTCAATCTCTCACGTTCTTAGGGCTTTCTCTCTATCTCGTTGTAACCCTAGCCGTCACAACCTTCTGTATTCCCCAGAGTCTTTGGCCACAAATTTATATCCTTGAGATTTCCCAAAAATAGCACTCTTTTCGCCCGTTTCAGTAAATTCCCGTAAATTCCGTCCGAGCTGGAGTCGACTCTCCGACATCGAGACGACTCCATCACAACACGAGTCGACTCGCTCTCAAACGAAATAGAAACATCTGAAAAACTGGACAAAGCTCGAGTCGACTCGAGCAAAGCGCGAGTCGACTCCCGCACAGCGCGAGTCGACTCCAGATTGCGCGAGTCGACTCTCTCAGGCGAGACGGAAACATCCGAAATCTGGACAAAACGCGAGTCGACTCCGGCACGGTGCGAGGCGACGCCTGGACTACTGGGATCGACTCCACTGCTGCTGAAAAAACCTGTAGAAGCTTTCTACATCCAAGATTTCGATCCGGAATACATCCATGTGCAATCTGAAACACCTTGGGTCTCCACACACTCCAACATATGTATCCTTAGTGAAGGTGAGGTGTGACAATTAATGATGGAGACATACAAAAGAAACACATTTGGATAGAAATACAAATAGCTGACAATTAGATGCTTAATCATGGCAATAAAATGTGCTAGCCTGTTAGACATGCACCATCATCTTCAATAGTTGACACTTTAACCATGAATAATAGGAAATCATCCACTTCCTCATCTACAACCTCTATTAAATTGAAGTCTTTATTGGAGATTTAAAAAAAACGGAGAAGTAAAGTTGGTCTCTTTTGACCATATGCTAACTGTGGACCTCTTATTGTTGAGAGGTAGTGAAACATGGCTGCTAGAAAATGGCTATAAAGGAGGATATTAAGGTAATTTAGAATAATATGACATACCAGTTAGACTGCTCCCACAAGATTAAAACCCACTGGTTTTAGTGAAGGTTTAAAGCTTCAGTGGAAACTGACTGGGAATACTAGGATTTTTCTTTTTGGGTCATCATTGATCAAATTTTTTAGTTTTGATCGATTTTCATATTTTGGACCAAAATTGACCAATATTGCCCTTTTTTACTTTGTTTTGTTTAAGAAGTTAATATGTTTCCTATTCTCTCTATTCTATGTTTATTTGATATATGGTATATCTTAGTGGTGAAAATTCAATAGGTTGCTATGAGTTTTTAGATGTTTTGTGGATGCAACTACATAAAATGATGAGTTGCTTCTATGTTTAACAAGTTGATGAACCAATCCATTCTTGAGGTTGAAATTAGGGTGTTTAGGTAATTTTAGTTTTCAGTCCTCTGACTCGTTTGATGTGTCTTCATGTATGGGTTGCATGTTGGCAAAGAGGTATCTATCAAGCATTAGTACTTTTTTACATATTGTATACATTGCAGTTTTGTTCAACTAATAGGATATGTCTTGAATATTTAGCAATTTTAAAGTAGCATCTAGTGTCATAAATTTACCAATTGAAGTGGACTTAAAATTCTGCTAAGAAACCAAGTCAATAATGGAACATTTATTGAACATATAGTAAAATACTATTGAGCACTGCAGAGTTGAACAGACCAAGGTTTTCAAACTCAGTTTCAGTCCCTAATGTAGAGTTTCAGTTGGTAATTTTCATGATTTTAGTAGCTTCATTCCAAGCTTTAGAGTTTTGGACAATTAAGTCAAAAATACAAAAAAGTAAAACAACTAAAAAATCAAGGAAAGTTATTTGACATTTCTTATTATATTTTGAGATATTTAGGATCATAACATCTTCGGTAAGGCTAATTTCAAGATGCAATTAAGCTGCAAGAAGCTTAATGCATTATGCTAAACTTCCAGTCACTATAAATGCCATCTTTTTCCTTGAACTTTTCCCTAACTGTTGTAATCTAGCTACAGTTTTCTGTTTTCGTACATTTCCCATATTTACCATTTTTTTGTATTAGACCAAATTTTTCTCAATATATATTTCATTCTATTTCATTTAAATTAGTCATCTATGTAAGGAAAAATGTATCTAAGCATATTTCATCCTATTCATTTTGATAGCTACTAAGCATATAATTAGCAAGGAGGAAACCCGTTGAAGCCTAATTCATTTTATTTCATTTGAATAACCCATCTAAGCAACAAAACACCCAACCAGCAATATTTCATTTTGTTCCATATTAACACTAAGCAGAAAGAAACAGAAATAAAACTATAAAAGGATGTCATTTTATTTTATTTGAGCAACCCATGTAAGCAAGAAAGAAAAATCCGCATAAATAAGAACCCATTTTATTTCACTATTTTAAAATGCAACTTATTCATCAAAGTAACAGAGCTCTCCTACAAAATTTTTGGAAAATCTTATTAACTTGTTAAACAAAATGAATAAGTAAACAAACAGTAGTTTTGGCAGCAAAGATTGAAATCATGGCGAGAGTGAATGAAACTAGTCAAACTAACTGAAATTTATTTAAACCAAAAAAGTCGGTCAGATCGGATTTTTGGTCTTGTCCAAAACAGCGTAGTTTCTTCTGAGAAATATAAACATCTTCATAAATCTGATATTGGTGCATCAAGGATGATCCTATATAACTCATAAGACATTAAGATGTTGTGAAAGAACTTGTCTTGATTTTCTTGCATTTTCTGATTTTCTATTTTGTTAGATATTTTTGGTGCTCTTGACCAAAACTCTAAAACTCAGAGAAAAATTGCCAAAACTGCTATAGCTGAAACTTTACTCCGGGGAAGTGGGGGGGGGGGGGGGGGTTGTTGTTGCAGCGGCCAAAATGGAAACCTAAATTGAGTTTTAAATACTTGGTTTGGTGTTGAAATTGTATGTCCTAAAACCTATAATTTAACATTGTGTTTTGTTGAAAAGTTTACATGTATATGTTTTTTATTTTACTTTCATAAGTATGTCTATGTGCAGCATGCATTTGGTATTAGAGCCAATCTAGAATTGCCCACAAGTAGCATGACAAAAATGAGCCTTGTGTCTATATATGCACCTTAGAAGTTGCTCATAGCCAAATGGTGAACTAGAGCTTCATACCATTTGGTGCCTACCATAATGAGATTTTCTACTAGAAATGTTTTGGGTGTGGTTATGCTATGCTAGACCAATTCCAATCCAAGTTATATTACTCATATTTCATGCCAGACCTAAGTCTGGTAATATTTTGGAGACTAGGCTGGTGACTGGCTAGAGCTGAATCTCAAACTAGCATAAGTGGAATTAGAAATTTATTTCTCGACTTAAACTATGTTCGAACCCTTGTTGATCCACTTGCAACTAAACTATAAGAGGAGACTAGGAAGCGTGTGGGCCATCCAAGATAGAAGACTCATGCTACTAAGGTGGATATTACTGAAGAACATATTCCCAGGACATAGGAATGAATTGTTTGATCTGATGTCCCAAGATCAAATATGCTTGGTCAGTAAATAGCCTTACGCACTCTATGCTATGTATTAAGAAAAATAATTGTGATGTGATTGTATGCCCTCAAATCCACAACTTGAGACATTTTGTTTTTATAGATATTTTTATGTGCATAAATTTTGTATTCTTTTCATGCATAAATATGGGTTTGTACATCACATGTGCTGAGGGTATGGTGCAAGGATTTAAATACCGATACTGATGGTGGTACTTGTTTTCCACTATACCAGTACAATTTTGGAATGTACTTTATTGACTCTCCGTACCATGCTACATCTCAGTAATGTATTGGGACCTTTCTCATGTTCTTTCATTTTGTTTATTTTTTTATTCTAAATGCATCTTAAATGAATTTTTTTTTGCTTTTTTCCATGTTTAAGTGCTTTGTGATATAATGATGCCCACCTCATAACATATTTGAATTTCATGCCACATTAAAAATGTTTGGATCTAATGCACTGGATGCCATCATGAAAAAGAAAAGAAATTGGCATGAGTTATATTTTTCTCTTTATAGCCAATTAGCAACTAGAAAAAGGGGGTTGAAAATTCATGGGAGTTTGGTAATATTTTTGCATTAAGGACAAAAATGTGGGTGGAATGGCTGGATGTAGTCTCGTTCCCTTCTCATATCCACTCTCTCTATTTCTCTCATTTTGCAATATTCTATTGTACGATTCACAATGTAAATTTGTCTATCAGTTTGCGGGTGGAAGGCAGTGCTTCTCTTCAGCTGAGTATCCATCATTCCCCATAAAGATCTCCCAAAATTACTCGGAAAACGGCTATCTCGATTTGAAATTATTGAAGAAGGCAATCCAAAATTCTTCCATACCTGCTGAAAGAATAAACGAGCGGCTTTTTCTCCAGTAACCGTTTTCTTGCATGGGTTCAGGCTACCATCTTGCTAAATCGATCAACTACGACAAACAAATAATCATGGCCACGTCTTGTCCTTGGTAACCCTCCTAGAAAATCCATCGAGATGCTCTCCCAAGGTCTACTAGGTACTGACAGCAGCATATAAAGTCCCAACTTTCTATTGGAGGGCTTTGATGTGCTGCATGGTACATAACCCTTGATGAATTGGGCCACATCTTACTGCATCTTTGGCCAATAGACGTACCTTTTAAAGTTCAACAGAGTCTTCTCCACTCCGAAGTGCCTTGTAACCTTTGAAGTGTGAGCCCACCTAGTGACTAGAAGTATATTATGAGTTATATAGGAGAAGGGAGAGTAAGCAGCCCACCTAGCCTCTTTATGAAAGCCCGGAAGTCCATATCTTACATCAAGTTCTTCATTTCTTTACTAAAATTTCTTTAATTAGCAAATTCACATAGGCTAAATCCAATTGATGATGGAAAAAATTTAATTAATACTCTTTCTTCTCTTTTCCCTTCAATGCATGATTACAAAGGTTGTGGGATCACTGGAATTATGTTACCATTCAAATTACATTTGGTTCAAAAAAAAAAAAGAAAAGAAAAGAGCTATATCCAGCCTTTTGAAAGCTGTGCTCTTTGGTTTGGTTAAATGAGATATAGCTTAACAAAAGCCTTCATGTTTTGAGTCCAACATGAGTTGGGACTCGAGGGGATCTAGGTCTATTTCCTAAGCTCGAAGGTTTTGAAACCTGAAGGAGTTGGATCTGAAAGACAATTATGCTTCTCAACGTGATTTTGGATGGTGGTACAAAAGGAAGAAGATAAAAGAATAAGATAAAAGAGGACTGATGAAGACAGCTGTACTTGTAGATGGTCTTTTTTTTAAGGTTTGCATTTGCTTAGAACTGGATTCTTATCCTGGGTGAAAGCAACTCCCACACTTTTTTATTTATGAGTGGCTGTCTAGGCATCTGTCATACAGTAGGAGATTTTGAGCCTGATTGTCTCCTCCTTTTTTCTTCTTTTTTTGGGTGAAAGAGCTCTTGGTTTAGATAGGTTTTCTTGAGGTTTCTCTCAGTGAAACGAGCCTTCAAGCCAATAGTGAATATTTTGGCCTTGAATCCTGGCCCAGTCTTTTTTGATGACTTGCTCAATTGAACCAGGCTTGACTTGGGCTGAGTCAACTATACTCAATCTAGATCTTGCAAAATCAAACACCTGGTTGAGCAAGACCAGTAGTGAATATTTTGGCCTTGAATCCTGGGCCAATCCTTTTTGATGACTTGCTCAATTGAACCAGGCTTGACTTTGGCTGAGTCAAACTATACTCAATCCAGATCTTGCAGAATCAATTCCCTGGTTGAGTGAGACCCAAACCACTCCTGAATTATCATTTGGGCGCTCAGGTTGAGCCCAGTTAAGATCCATAATAAAAGGCTTAATTATAATTTTAAGTAAAATTATCCAAGGAACTGACCATGACCTTATGGTTGGAAGCAAGGTCTATGCCATAGAATCATGCAGTTTGGGGTTTAACCTATGCAGTACAAAACTTAAAATACTTGATTTTGAAACAGTTAACCAAAAGTACCCCTATTTTCCTTTTTCTATTTACATGCAATTCTGCTCCAGTATGTTGGAAATTTCTTGCTATCATCATTTAGTTTTACAATATTATCAAAAAAAGGTGGGGGAGCATTCAAATCTTAAAGTTTGTATTGGGAATTGCTGAAAAATTGTCCTTGGTTTTTGGAGATGCTCCCAGAAATGATGTTGCACTTTGACATGTAATTGTAATTGAAGTATTTGTGGAATTACGTTCTACCATTATTTTGTCTTAAATAATTCTCATTTTCAAGATCAAGTGAGAACTGCACAGAAAATATTCCTAGGTTTTAGGAGAGAAAATTTTGAACTTCTATTGTTAATATATCAAAAACAGTTATGTTGCATGCAAAAATTTAACCATTTACACAATATGTTGATTTATTTTGCAGTACCTAGAAGTAAGGGAAAAGCAATACGACTCAAAGGTTTATCTTGATTTCTTTACTGTAAGTCCTTTACACTATCACAGCTTTCCTTGTTTCAAAGTTATCTTCTACAAGGTGGGGATGCAAAATGATTTCAGGACCCGGATTCTACGACTCCAACTATCAATGGTGTAATGGTGTAAGTGGCAAATTAATTTAAGTTATACTAATTAATTTTCTTTAGTGGTGAACACTACATAATGCTTGTGACCAACTAGATACATGGCTTCACCGGACACGAGGACCAATAAGAATTACTTAGGACCAGCACCACTAGAAGAAATGGCCAAGTACCAAATTTTCATCCTAAATTTGCGAGTTTGTACTTGCTTGACTTGTGATAGGAATTCATGTGAATATCTTTATTGTTATACAGACAAATCATCCATGCTGGAGGACCATCCGGACCCAACAGGGACTATGTTTTCCATCTTGAAGATGCATTAAACCAATTGGGTGAGTTCATTTCAGTCTGCTATGCTTGGTAGCATGTTGATGTTTATATTTTCATTTTATTTTTTGGTACAACTAAATTTTTCCTTGTCAATTTGTGTAGGATGTTTGGACTTGCATGTCAGAGATGTTGCTAATGCTGTCCGAAAATTTCTCTTAGAGATGAAGACTGGTTCATAAGTTCGATTCTTGGCATTATACCTCCAATATTGCTTGTGAATTTGAGCACAATAGAATGCTCATCACCCCATGTACTTGATTATTTATTTCTGTAACTTCAGCTTGGCTCAGTGTCATAGTTTACTGGACCAGATTTTGTGGTTGCAAATGCTGGTATTTTTAACCCTTTCTAAAGTTGTTAAATGCCATCAGCAATAGGAACATTAGATTGTTATACAGGTAAGGTGCTTTTCTGTGTATGTTAACCTTATTATTCACTTGATTCTTGTGATTTAAGAGCATTTCTAATTAATTGAGTAATTAAGTGGGTCTTTACCACAAGAAAGAGTAATTAAGTGGACTTTATGTTGAGTACCCTCAGCATAATCCTAGTCATTCTTTACCTGATTTCTTAAAAGCAGCTCAACTTTTCATTCTGCTCCCAAGTGGCACAGACTAGACTCGTAAATTCATATCTTTTAGCTTCCTTCTACTAATATGTAGTTTGAGATTAAAGTTTTTGATGGCACCAGCTGATTCTGTGATGGAACGTACTGAAAATAAAATGCAGGTGCTTTGAATCTATCTACTAAGGATTTATATTTTTCAACATCTCTCTTTAGTTCACTGTTTTTTTTAATTAACTTTTCAGTTTCATGAGTTAATTTCTTACTTAAAGTTTCATGATTATTAGATAGTTTTAATTTTTCTTCTATAAGGACTTGATTTTCATTCTTTAACATTTTGTTTTTATGGATTAGTTTTTTGTGTTCTTACATAAAATCTAGAAAAGCATCATGCAGTTCATCAACCGTAAAATCACAATCAAGTTCAGCGTTTACCTGATCTTCATTTGCCATGAAGTACATTTGAGCTGTATGTTGCTGATCTTCTTCTTCTGAGCTTGATTCTTTACTTTCACTCCATTCAGCCATGAGAGCTTTCTTCTTGAGTTTCTTTGTCATCCATTTTAATTGTGGACAATCTATTTTGAAGTGTCCGGGCTTATTGCATTCATAATAAATGGGCACTTTCCTTTTCTTTTCTTTATCCTTACTCTTTTCTTTGCTAGTGTTGCCTTTAGAGAAGGGCTTTAGAGAAGGGCTTTCTTTTGTGAAATCCTTTCTTATTTCCTCATGAATTTTTTGAATTTCTTGGCAAGCATTGCCATCTCTTCTTCATTGTATCCCTCTTCCTCATCTGAATCATTTGACTCACTATCTTCTTTAGGGATTGTAGACTTCAATGCTATGGTTTTCCTTTTCTT
This sequence comes from Phoenix dactylifera, assembly GCF_051530095.1. Classification (NCBI taxonomy): domain Eukaryota; kingdom Viridiplantae; phylum Streptophyta; class Magnoliopsida; order Arecales; family Arecaceae; genus Phoenix; species Phoenix dactylifera. The sequence goes on along the minus strand of NC_143196.1, from coordinate 12,239,031 downwards.
GACCTCTTCTTCAGAATTTGCCTTTAGGTCAACTCATGAGTCATGAGTGATCCTAGGAGCTCTTCTAGTTGAAATGTGTTGACGTTCTTAGCCTCTTGAATTGCGGTTACGTTGGCCTCCCACATATGCGGTAGAGATCTGAGAATTTTGCGCACCAATTCAGAGTTAGAATATGATTTGCCTAAGCTTTTGAGACCATTTATTATATCGGTGAATTTTGTAAACATTTCAGTTATATTTTTAGAAGGTTCCATTTTAAATAATTCATACTTGTGCACAAGCATATTTATCTTTAATTCTTTAACTTGATTTGTGCCTTCGTGTGTGACTTCTAATCTATCCCAAATCTCTTTAGCAGAATTACAAGTTGAAATCCTATTAAATTTATTTGCATCAAGAGAGCAATAGAGGACATTTATTGCTTTGGCATTAAGTTGAGCCATCCTCTTATCATTGTCATTCCAATCCTTTTGTGGCTTAGGGATGACCATGCCATCTATACTAGTGGTAGGTGTGTGTGGTCCTTTGACTATGATTTTCCATATATCAAAGTCTAGTGCTTGTATAAATATCCTCATTCTTACTTTCCAATAGGTGTAATTCGTGCCATTAAATAGGGGTGGTCTATTTGTTGATTGTCCCTCAGATAGAGAGCTACCAATTTGAGTTGTCATGATCTTTGACTCTTGATCATGAGATCAACAATTAATACTAGAGCATCTGCTCTCATACCACTTGTTGCCCAAGATAACAACCCAAGAGGGGGGGAGGGTGAATTGAATTTTCTAAATTTTTAGGATCTTAATTAAGTTGATAGATGAGTGAATTGTTTTGGCTTGTGTTAACGTATATGAGTGCAGTGGAAGCAAAATAAACACAATGCAAATACAAAAGAGCTATAGTGGTTCGGTGCACCTCAAGGCACCTACATCCACTCCCCAAGCGTTCCTTTGGAAATTTATTATAAACCTTCGGATTATGGTTGGATTGTTTTACTGGCCTCACAATCCAAAAATCCTACAATTGGTTTTACAGGATCACCAATTAAACCTAACCGTTGGTTTTACGAGCTCACCAACAACCTACACCATCGGTTTTACGGGATCACCAACAAACCTTACAAAGAGAAATAAAGAAGAAGTTTAAAGCTCCTAAATGAGCAAGTGGTACAATTATGCACACAAAGAAGAGGTAAGAGAATAGTTGTCGCTTTGTAGATTGCTCTTATCTTCTTTGCCAATGTTGCTTCACTCCTCAAGGGGTTGGTAGAGCACTTGAAGATACTTGAAGATTGCTCAACTACCTTCTTTCAGAATTTGAATGAAGCAAATAAATGAAGAACACTTGGATCTTTTTTTTTGAATGCACTCTTGATTTTTTCAAAAGATTTTTTTCTCTAATGAATAGTATCTCTTAAATAATTTTTCAACCTCAAATGATCACTCCCCAGCTGCTGGAATGGAGAAACTAGCTGTTTCTAGCCGTTGGAGCACCAAAAAGTACATCTGCGAAACTAGCCCTTATGTTGTAAGTCGTACTGGGGTCGACCTGAGCAAATCTGGGATCGGCTCAAGTTACTGTTCCATAGGCTGGGGTCGACTCATGTTTTTCTAGGGTCGACTCCACCTTGGCTGGGGTCGACCCTCTCAGGAAATCCAAAGAGTTGTTTTTCTGACATTTCCGGCTAGGGTCGACTGAACTTTTCTTGGGGTCGACTTGAGCTACAGTGGGGTTGACTCGAGTTTGGCTGGGGTCGGCCCTCTCAGAAAATCCAGAGACTTGTTTTTCTGATGTTTCAAGTTGGGGTCGACTCGAGCTTAACTGGGGTCAACTCGACCTTGAGTGGGGTCGACTACAACTATCTTGGGGTCGACGCTGACATTAAATCCAGAGAGTTGTTTTCTTGTGAAACTTGTTAGGGTCGACCGAGCTTCAATGCTGATTTTTGGGGTCGATCCGAACCTTATGCCAGGCGTGCCAAATGTGCCAGAAGTGCCAGGGTCAACTCCAATTCTTCTAGGGTCGACTCCAACTCTGTGCCAAGTGTTCGATAGTGTGCCATAGCGTGCCAAAACGTATCAATTATATCAGAGTCGAATCTAAACTTTCTGGGGTCGACTCTAACCCTAATTTTCTGCATCTTAAGGTTAGTTCAGCTCATTAAATCAATAAAAAGATATTTCAATGAACTTAGGATGAATGGCACATACAAGTTTCATCTCTTTGACTAGTAAAAAGATAGAATTGGCCCTTATCAAAAAAAACTTCACTCTTAATTTTGTCAAACTGAAAATTAGGTTTTTTCCAAGTTCTTCTAAAAGATTTATCCTAAGATGAGTTCTTGAGAGTCCTTTTTAAATGTGGTAGAAGAGTGTATCATGGATGTATCGAATATGTATCGCTTCTTTCTTCCTTGAGTGTTTATATACTTAATCACTTGAGTTAATAGTATTAGCACTTCTATATGGCCTTAATGGCTTTGTGAACATCAAAATAACATTAAGATTCTCAGACTAGTTTTGAAATTAAATCCCTACTTGTATGTTCTAGTCTTCGGTGCCATAACCAACTAGTTTCATTTACTCTATCCTCACTGGCAATTAGGCATTGTGCATTTTTCTTGGCTAGATCATCAAGGTCAACTATATAAATATTTCTGTTGAGTGATTGTTGTTCCCCTATTTGATTTTGATAAGCCCAAAATACTTGAGTATATTTCATATTATACTAATGAATTCAAATGAGTGTTTCAGTGAAATATTGTTGAATGTGCTAGAATGACTTAAAAATTGGTTCAAGATTTTTTAAACTCAACCTTTACTATGTTTGGAACCATTTCAATTTTCGCCCTGCACTCGAATCGACTCTGAAGATTCTCGAGTCGACTCTGGCACAAAGGCTGTTAAATGGCACACCCTTGGGCCGACTCCTAATTCGGATGAGTCGACTCCTGACGGATTGGCAGAAAGAAAGATTTCTATGTGCAAAGCGCGAGTCAACTCTGACTGAGATCGAGCCGACTCTAAGAGCAAAGACAAAAGTATTTTCTGATGTACAGTGTCCGAGTCGGCTCTAACTGTAGGCGAGTCGACTCCTACGAAAAAATAAAAGCCTCATTTTTAAGCCAACTGATATCGAGTCGACTCCAGCTATGGACGAATCGACTCCAACAAGTATGACAGAAGAATGTTTTCTGCGGTGCTGAGATCGAGTCGACTCCAGTGAAGGCCGAGTTGACTCCAAAGACCAGGTTAGATCGAGTCGACTCCAACTGAGAATGAGCCGACTCCAACAAGAAAGGTAGAAGATCGGTTTCTGATACACTGAGATCGAGTTGACTCCAATTGTGCTCGAGTCGACTCCAATAAGAAAAGACAGAAAATCAGTTTTTGGTATACTGAGACCGAGTCGACACTGAAGGTCGCAAGTCGTCTCTTGTTTGGCGAGTCGACTCCTAAATGTCGCGAGCCGTCTCCTGAAAGAAATGCCTGGACAGTACTATTAGAGAATACAATGAGCGAGTCGTCTCATGAAGAACACGAGTCGTCACCAGTTTCAGCCGAGCTATCTTCCAATTGCGCGAGTCGACTCCAATCTCAACGGTCATATTGTTAGGTTGCACAGTAATGTCAGAACGACTCTCTTACTCTCTCTAACGGCTATTTTTTAAAAAGAAGAGCCTTGAAAAGTGTTTAAAAGGAGATGGGAGACAAGAACAAAGCATTCATTGAAGAGCATTCAAGTTTACATCTTCTCAAAAGAAAGTTTAGAGCCTTTTTGAAAAGAGAAAGAGGAGTAACTACGCTTACATTAATTTCAGAAATACTTCCACATTCAAGGCTCGATTATCTGATCCTCAACCACCGGTGCATTCAAGAGATGATCCAGAAAAGAAGAAGCCACATCTTTCTTCAGCATAAAATCTATTTATGAGCTTCTACCTTTCTCATATTATTTATATTATGTTGTAACTTATATATTCTATTTTTTGTTTCCTGATTCGATCAGGGGATTGAATTAAGAGGATTAAGGGTTGTTGGTAAGCCTGTGTAAAATCAACATTGTATAGATTGTAGTTGGTAATCTAGAAAAACCAACTAGGTTGGATTGTGAGCCCGGAAAAATAATCGGGTTGGTTCTAGTCGGTGAGCCTGTGAAAACTGGTTGAATTTTGATGATTACAAAACACTTGAGTTAATAAAGTATACTGATGATGTTGGCTTAATTGTGAAGTTCTATAAGTCAAGAAAAATTAGAAAAAATGAAGCACTGCAAAATCCTTATCCTTAATTCTTCATAAACACTTTATTGGATATGTTCTAAAAGGAGAATGATCTTAATCCAATCCATGGAGATCAAAAATGATGTCTAAAGATTTTTGTTTGAGATACTTGAGTCGATCCCTAAGCAAAAAGGACAAGTTTGAGTTGACTCTGGCACATTTTCTTCAAGTGGCACAGTCAATGAGTCGACCCCTGCAAAACATGAGTCGACCCTTGTATAGTTCAAATTAAACAGAGAGGTTTTACCGCTTGAGATAAGATTTAAAGAGTCGACTCTTATTCCAAATGAGTCGACCCCCGACATTGAAGAGTCGACCCTTATGTTTAAAGAGTCGACCCTAGTTCAGTCTCAGTGTTGGCCAGAAAAATTATTGGATGAGTCAATCCGTGTGTTTAAAGAGGCGACTCCTGAAGAAGATGAGTCAACCCTTAAGGTTAAAGAGTCGACTCTTTGAAGTTACAACAGTAAGAGCCGTCTCAATATTTTGAAGTGCCGACCCAGGATAAACATGAGTCGACCCTTGAGTTACATGAGTCGACCCCTGTGCAGCTGGGACCACAACGAAAACCTTGTAGCAACTTTTGTCTTTTTTGTAACAGCAAAGATTTCCATCAGAACGGCAAGAAAGAAATTTGAATCCCTCTGAAGCACTTGTCTATAAATTCAAGGAAACCTTAGAAGGAAAACAACAAGGAAAAAAAAGAAATATTCTATCAAGAAAGAGAAGATTCCACAAAAAAAGAGAAGAAAAAAGCTAAAAAATTCATCATCCTCACCGGCATTCTTCTGAAACTTGCTCCTGTGAAGAAATCAGTCAAAGCTTCTCATCCATTGCAACAAGAAGAGTTGGTGCTCGGCTTTGAGATTCACATCATCAGCCAATCTTTTCATCGGTTTCAGCATTGCTTCTATTGATTTATTTTATATGTTGTGAAGCTTTAGTTTTCTGGTTGCAGCAATCATTTATTTGAATTATTTGTTGTTGTAACAGGTTCATCATCTGAAACTTGTAAAGGCACTTCCAAGCCTTGATTGAAAGTTGCTGAATCGGGAGTATTCAGCAAAGAGAAAGTTTCTGGTTGGTTTATCTGAAAACCAACTGGGTTGTTTGTGAGCCTGGAAAAACAAACAGTGTAAAGTTTTTGGTTCGTTTGTCTGAAAACCAACTGGGTTGTTTGTGAGCCTGGAAAAATAAATGGTAATAAGTTTTTGGTTGGTTGCCTGGAAAAATCGACTGGGTTGCTGATTGTGCGCTCGAAAAGCAATCAGGCTGTAATCTGCTGGGTTATAGTGAAATCTCAAGCTTGGCTTGGAGAGTGGATGTAGGTGCTGGGAGTGCACCAAACCACTATAAATTCTTGTGTTTGTGTGTGGCTTGTCTCTCTTCTTCCACTGCATGCTTCTAACTGTTTTCCTCACCTTATTTACTGCTTTATTTGTGCTACTTTAATTCCACTGCTAGATCTCCGAGTTATCAAAAGTTTTCAGTGATTCATTCACTTCACATTATTAATTTTTAAGAAACCCAATTCACCCCCCCCCTCTTGGGCTGCATCTTTGGGTAACAACTCGGTATCAAAAGCTTTGAAGACTTGATCTTTGACTTGGTCCTCGGAGTCGACTCGGCCTCAACAGGAGTTGACTCGATCTCAGTGCCGCAGAAAATATTCTTCTGTTATTCTTGTCGGAGTCGACTCGTCCACAGCTGGAGTCGACTCGGTATCAGTTGGCTTGAAAATGGATCTTCTGTCTTTTCGCATGAGTCGACTCGATATTAGTTAAAGACGACTCGATATCAGTTGGCTTGAAAGTAGGTCTTCTGTCTTTTCACAGGAGTCGACTCACCCATAGTTGAAGTCAACTCGGGCATTGTACCTTAGAAAATACTTCTCTGTCTTTACTCTAAGAGTCGGCTCGGTCTCAGTCGAAGTCGACTTGCGCTCTGCGCTCAGAAATTCTGCTCTCTGCTAATCTGTCAGCAGTCGACTCGCCCAAACTAGGAGTTGGCTCGAGGGCGTGCCAAATAACAGCCTTTATGCCAGAGTCGACTCGAGAATCTTCGGAGTCGACTCGAGTGCAGGGCGAAGATCAAAATGGTTCCAAACTTTGTAAAGACTGAGCTTAAAATTCTTGAACCATTTTCTAAGTCATTCTAGCATTTTTAACAATATATTCTCTGAAACACTCATTTGAATTCTTTTGTATAATATGAAATATACTCAAGTATTTTGGGTTCATCAAAATCAAATAGGAGAACAACAATCACTCAACATATCTGAATCCAAATCCAACAAAAACCATAACACTTATATTTGTCTCCAATATGTGGCAACATTGTAAGCATATATCTGAAGTTGTATCTGAATATGATCGTGTTCGAAGATTTCTATCTAAATCCAATCAAAACTAGATATGGAAATGGATTCAGTTTTTAACCCTAATTTGGAAAAAGAGAAATATTTCACAATACCTCTCCATTCCTTATTCCAATGTCGTATGGATTGGTGCATAAGGTTGGCATATCACCTAAGTGACTATGGCCCCATTTGGGGGAGCTGTTGGCAGTAGAGCTTTTGAAAATAGAGCTTTCTGAAGTTGAGCTTTTATAAAAAGTTGTTTGCTGTTTGGTAACTATATTTCTAAAGTGTTGTGCCACTTTAACATGTGTTTGGTAAACAAATAAAAAAAGTACTTTTGGTATGATAAAATGACCATTAAGAATATTGCATAGTATTATATAACAAATATAATAAAATATAATATTGTATACTATAATAATTTAATATAATATTAAATTATTAACATAACATATTAATATATTATGATATAATGTAATATAATATAATATTTATAGTATACTATAATAATAAAGATAAAAAATATTAAATTATTAGCGTAAATTAATTTTTCATAATATACAAATTTTCTAGATAGGTGATAAAATTGGTTAAACAATTATTAAAAGGATATTTTGTGTAATTGTTATATTTTATCACGGGTATTTTAGTAAAAAAATAGCTTTTCGACTGGGCTTTAAAGTGATTTTCCGAAAAGCTTTAAAATGGAGCTTTTCCCAAAAAGCTATTTTTAGCTTTCTGAGAAAGATAAAATAGTTTTCTAAAATTTTTACCAAACACCCCCTATTTCATCTAAAAGTATTTTTGGAAGGCCAGAAAGTATTTTTTAGCCCTCCGAAAGCTCCCCCAAATGGGGCCCATGTGTACTACACCAATCCTTATTTGCCATGATGATGCAGACGGGGATGGGTGGGAGGTGCAACTAGGGGATGATGGCGGCTGATTTTTCTTCTCTCTTTTTTTTTCTATTGCGGCTATGCTTTGCTAGGGTTTTTCTTGTCGATGGGAGGAAAGAGATGATGGGAAGATGGCAAATTGAGGTTCAATTGGATTCAATTGGGGTGTGGGATGGCTTGAAGGAATTCAAAATGAGATGGGATTGTGTTGGACCCAATTTAGGATTGGGTTGGGATGTGATGACTTGGGTGGAATTAGCTAGGTTGAATGAGGTTAAATTGGGCTTGATGTGGTGTGGTTAATTGAAGGTGGCATGGCTAGTAGCGAAGAGTCCTAATGAGACTCAATCTCTTTAATTTAGGACATGAGATATGGAATATGGCGTGAGGAATGGAAGAGTCCTTCTTTCGCTAGGACTCTTAAATAAGGACAGGCATGAGAATGAAAGGTTGGCGTGAGATTGAGAAAGGATATTGGCATGAGGATGAGAAGAGATTTGCTAGGATGGCGTGAGAAGGGTTGTCGCGTGATAAAAAAAGGATAACTAAGAGATTGTATGAAAGAGTCTCACTCACATACAAACTCTAAGGGTTGGCATAAAAAAGAGGGAGTCTCACCTTCACCGACTTCTACCAATGCTTGGTGTCGCACCAAGAGGAGAAGCGTCTCACCTCTCACTAGAAAAACTCTCAAGGGTTTTTAAAACTCATTCCAATTCTATTCTCTGAATTTTATTTTTCAATCTCTCCTTTATATAAAGTAAGAGGTTGGAAAAATTAGGACTTTTACAACCAAAAATTTGATGACTCCTTTTTTAACAAGGACTCCTACTTAACATAGGCTTTTTTAAATCAAATCAATCATTTGACTCAATCAACTAACAAATTACTTAAGACTCTCATGCGGCTTGGACTCTTTAATGACACATGGACTAAATAAATAAGACTCCAAAGAAATTAGGACTCCTTAGCTTGTGCACGCTCTATGAAGGAGTTCACGCACGTCTTGAATGAGCATTCACGCACGCCCTTATTTCCACCCCTAAATTCAGACTTTTGATCGAGTCAATCAAGCAAACAACTAATCAAAATCCAAGGACTGTTTCTAACTTTAGACTGAAAATTCTAGACTTAATATAATATTGGATACACCCAACGTTGGGGTAAACTCCTAACTTAAGACTCCTAATCAACTAGGACTTCTTCAACGTCACATGGACTTAATGTAATTGATGTTGGAACTCCTTGGACCTAAAGTATTTTGGCGTTGGAACCTTGGACCCAATGTAATTTGGTGCACACCCGAGAAGAGGACTCAATCTCCATGCACGCGCGATGCTTGGGCTCATGCTCCTGCATCATATGCCCTCCTAAATGTAAAAAATTGCATGAATACCCTCGTAGTTACTATTTGTATATATATTCATATAAATTTTTCGATTTGCATATCTACTTATTAAAGATATTTCAATCATTTTAAATTTAAGATGCTTACTCTTAGCAGTATTAAATGGGATGGATATATGCAAAAAGAAAAAAAAAATATACATATAAAAAAAGTATATTTATGAGGATATATATATATATATATATAAATTTTGAGAGAATATTTATAAAAAATTGAATGTTTAGTGAGTTATTCACACAAAAAATCTGAAAATAAATAGTATCAAGGGCTTGAGCGTGGATCCAACACACGTGACACCATAAAGCGATGCAGCCACTGATTACCATTATCATGACATGGAAGCGGGAGGAACTAGAGGTGCAAATGGGTCGGATCGGATCGGATCCTGAGTGACCCCGACTCGACCCGATTTCTTATTCGGGTCCTAATTTTGGACCCAAACCTGACCCAATAGAAAATCGGGTCGGGTCGGGTCTACGATAGATCCAATGGGTCATTCGGGTCTGATCGGGTTTGCGGCTATCATCAAAAATCTAACTAAGCAAAAGCGGGAGAGTTAGAAACAAGAAGAGAAGGGAGCAAAAAGAAGAAGAAGGATATTTCTAGTAGAAGAAGCAGCAGCTCACCAGATCAATGGCCTCGTTTTTGATCTCATCGAGATTGGTCGCCTTGTCCTCTCCCATCTCCAAAGAACCCAGTAGTCCCGAACTAAGCGACCGTTACCCTCCTTTCCTCCTCTCTTATGAAAGAAAGAAAGTAGCTTCAGCAAAAAAACAAAAAGAAAGAACCACTCATATCTCTGCCTATTGAACCACTCAGATGTCGGCAGCCACTCATATCTCTCATATCTCTGCCTGCAAACCACTCATAAGTCATATCTCTCATATCTCTGTGGCGTACAAGCCTGCAATGCGAGCACCTACCCATATTGAAGCAAATTTATTTATTATTTATAAAAATATTTTTATATTTTATATATGGGTCATTCGGGTCGAGTTTGAATTTAGTAAACTCAAATTCGATCTGAAAATAAAACAGGTTCAATTTTTGGATTCGATCTGACCCCGCGGGTCCTCCAATTTGGGTCCAGATTGAGTCTAACTGGGACGGATTGGGTCACAGGTCCATCTGATCTATTTGCAGTGAGAATCTGGCTGCAGGGCCTTAACCATCTGCATCTGTAGTTGTGAGGAACCATGCGGGCGTGTGTTTAGTCCCACATCAGTTATTCGCTGGATAGATTTTGGGTACTTATACAGAATATAGGAATCCAAATAATATCTTCCGGCTAGCCATTTTGAGCGAGGTCTTGGGTTGTTACAAATAGTATCAGAGCGGACCTGGCCCATAACTTATGTGGACTACGGGACACTGCAATATGGATTCATTGGGGCTGACCACGAGCCGATTATGGTATTTGCGATTAGATTTGAATGGATTTGAATTCTTAGTTTGACGAGGACATCAGGACTTGAACGGGAGAGCATGTGAGGATCTATGCAGGCGTGTGTTTAATCCTATATCGATTATTCGCTGGGTAGATCTTGGGTACTTATATAGAATCGAGGAACCCAAATAATACCTTTTGGTTAACCATTTTGGGGGAGATCCTAAGTTGTTACAAATGGTATCAGAGAGGATCCGACCCATAACCTATGTGGACTAAGGGATACTACAGCACGGATCGATAGGGGCTGACCATGAGCCAATTATGGTGTTTGTGATTAGATTTGAATAGATTTGAACCCTTAGTCTGATGAGGACGTCAGGACTTGAACGGAAAGAGTATGTGAGGAACCATGCGGGCATGTGTTTAGTCCTACATCGGTTATTTATTGGGTAGATTTTGGGTATTTATATAGAATTTAGGAATCTAAATAATACCATCCGGCTAGCCATTTTGGGTGAGATCTTGGGTTGTTATAGTAGTATTCTATAATCGGGCCAGATCGGCGTCAATTTGAGACAAAAAAAAAAAAAAAAAAAACCTTTTACCGTAACCCGGCCAGGCGCGCGTCCATCCGGTCTCCGATTATGTTCTGACTCCGATTTAACTACTAAGGACCCATCAATTCGACGGTGATCCGCAATTTCCACCCATCCCATTTCCCCGCCGTGACTCGCCCTTCCAATCCCAGCCGCACATCCCTCGAACCGGCGTTTGCGGTTCAAAACCTCATCTCCCCGCCGTCGTAAAAACGCGGAAGAGGACGACGACCTCATCACCCATGGCCACCGGTTCGCTCCTCGAAGCCACCGCTTTGCTCGGAGAACCGCCCAAATTCCGGCCTCGCCCTCTGAAATGGAACCCTTTCTTCCACAAATTCCAATCCCGATTGCCTCTTCCTCTTCCCACAATCGCTAAATCCATCAAAGTTTCTGTCCAATCCGTCCTGAATCCGGTGGCGGCGCTTCGGCCATCCGCTGCCGCTGCGCCCTCCTCCCCGGAGGAGAGGAACAAATTCGCGAGGGCGGTTCTTGAAACCCTAAGAAGGCTGAGGAAATCGGCGATCGCCGTCGTCTTTCTAGGGTTCCTCCTGACGGCCGATCCGCTGGCCGCCCTCGCGGCCTCCGGGGGAAGGATGGGAGGAAGTGCCTTCTCTTCTTCTTCTTCTCGGTCCCATTCTTCTTCTTCTTCTCGGTCCCATACTTCTTCTTCTGTGCATTCTTATTCGAGACCCTCAATCTCTAGCTTCTCATACTCTGTTCCGTACTACGCTCCCTCTCCGTTCGGAGCAGGAGGAGGTTTAGTTCGGGCCATCGGGGTGGGCTTCAACTCGGAGGGTGGATTTATCCTCCTTATGCTTGGTTTTGCGGCAGTTATTTTGCTCGCTGGAATTATTTCGGACCAGAGGGATGGTGGGAGCGTCCTCGCTGACACCCGCAAGACAAGTGTCCTCAAACTTCAGGTTTGAGGAATATCTAATTCTCCTATACTTCACTAATATTAGTAAATTTTTAGCTGAAGGTGTTTGATTCTCTATTTTCTTTTTGTCCTACTGGGTATGTTTTACTTTTTTTTTTTTCTGTGGTTGACTTCATTGCTTGATTAATTAAGCTGTTCTCTATGCCTGTCACAGTATTCAAGCTTCATGTTTAAGGCGTAGTCTCTATCTTATCTTTTTCTGCGTGAGAGTATCTGAAGAGTATTTAATCATTGAAAGATATTACAAAGTTGAGTATCTAAAGTATTAGACTTGATGGAACATTTTCTAAATTCTTATTAATTTATACAAAGTCATTCAGCATTCAAAAGTGGCTGGTCCTTGAACTCTTTGTTCACGGGCAGTATTAAAAATCTCAGCTATTCTCCTTTCCCATAACCCTGTTAATGTTTGCGAAATTAACTTAGTTTTATATACATAATATCATCTTGCACAAAAATTGATTTGTTCATTAGGAGTGGGTACTAAAGCCGCTTCTGGTTATTTTTGCTAATTGAAACTTTATGTGTAGTTGCATACTGAGGTTAAGTGAGTCTATCGTCCTCCTCCTCCTCATCATCATCATCTTCTTTTTCTTCTTTTTTATGTGTGTGAAGATCCTGAATATAATAGTAGTGTTATTCAACATATAGATTATAGGGAATTATTTCTTTTGTAATTATAGATGTAAGAAGTTATTTCTTTCAAGAACTTGGAGAACTTGTGAACACCTGCTATGTTGTACTGTAATTAGAGAGACATCATTATTTGAATCTAAATATTTATTCTGAATCTTGTTCTATTTCCCTTTTTCTGCCTCTGGGAGTTATTAGAATTTGGTGCTGGAATTAAACAATTTTGCATCTACTGCAAGATGAAGAAGTTGACCAAAGTGTTCACATACAGTACAAAAGAGGGTCTTCTAGATGATTTGAATTTTTCCCTTTTTGACCAGTCGGCATGCTCTTGTAGGTTGGCTTATTGGGCATGGCACGATCACTTCAGAAAGATCTTGATCGAATTGCTGAAACTGCAGACACATCTACTCCAGAGGGGTTGAGCTATGTGTTGACAGGTAAAGTAAAGCCAGATCTACAAGGTTTCTCATTTTATCAAATTATCACAATTCTATGATATTAAATAAGAACTTGTTACTTGTATATGCTTATCTCTTCAGTGCAAATATCTGTGTTTGAAACTTTTAACTAGCTTCACTCTATTTTTCATTTTATTGCTTTTTTTGGAGCTTCTTTTATATTTCATTTCCTAATTTAATTTCAGTAATGGGAATCAGTTTGAAATTGTTATAGATGGTAACTCATGTATGTCTCTCATGATGTGTCTTTTGATGTGTTTAACATGCTATCATTGGGCGCATTAACCATTTGGAATTAAGACATGTTGATCATGAAATTGCTTCTTGCTTATATTTTCATTTTTTGAATAATATGCTACTTTTGAGATGATCTTTTCTGTTCATAACATCATTTTATGTGGAAATGTCATGGCAAACTTGATAATCAATACCAGTGTTTTGAAGCATTTTTTACTCAAAGCAGTTAGTTTAGTTGATGCAATTTGCCATGTCTCTGTTGAGTCCACAATGTTCTATGTGACTGATATGGAAGGAAGAAAGATGACAAGCTGTTGCATCAACATAAATTAACAAATCTTTAAGTCTTACTGAGGAGATTTTGTAGCTTATGGTTATGAACATCAATTTTAAAGAAACCCTGAACCATATTCCTCATACAAAGAGAAGGCAACAAGACCACAAACACAAGAATGAATACAGATCCCACTGTCTAGATCATGTATGATCGTTAAAATTGAAAAATTCTCTTGAGAACACTACCACCTTTTTCATAAAATCATGCTAGAAATGTAAAGATCGAACCAACTCCCTTACATCCTGCATGAAGTGATGCAGGAGAACAACTCTAGAGTGACACTCTCCTAAATGATAAATGTATACAATTAATTAGCTTGATTAGTCTGAAGCTACCATATAGTGGTACAAAACCAATATGCTGTGAGGAAGACTGTAAACTAATGCAATAACAAATAGCTAAACTAAGATATAGGCTAATGAAATGGTATGATGCAAGTATCTGTTGGGCCTCGGTGATATTTTAGGATATCCAGAAGGTAAATCTAATATTATACCTACAGGATGGTGGTTGTTAGATCCTTGGAAGCCATTCCAGAAGGTGTATGAAGGATTCTATCATTCCGTTCTGTCACAACTGTACAAATCATCTACAAATGCAATTTGGGAGCATGCAAGATTGTGTCCATTGAAATATGGTGCCAAGCAAATCTCCATCTATAAGGAAATGGGATGAAAGGTGATAGACTGGGATGTTAATAAATTTGAAATTAAGGGATAATGATGGGTTTTGAAGTGGCGAAGGGAATTTTGGGGGAAAACATGATTACTGTTTTTAGAAAGATTGTAGGGCTGAGTTTGAATAGTATTGATGGCTAATTTTGTTAATTATTAGCTTAGGATTCTAAGGATTAACCAGAAGGATAAATGGTAATAGGAAGGAGGCACTGGGCTTGTTGTGCAGCTGTGAACATTAAAGGACTGGCTAAACAAAGCCCCTTGGGAAGCTCTTAGTAGTCAAGGGAAAAAGCTAGCCATATAGGCTTTACCAGCCCTTTTCATGGGTCTTAACTCTTATGTAGTCGAGCTCCTTTTATTTTTTTCTAATTTTTTATTTTGTGTGGACTTATGTCTGTAGGGGTTATTGTTTGCCAATATGAGCTTCGTTTGGGTGCCCATAGGATCATTCATTGCTTTTGCCTTGAAAGGTTCATAACTAAAGTTTACTTAGGAGATGAAAGCTGATTATTAAACCATTATAGGAGTCTTATAGGAGTGAATTTTTAAGATGATTGGTTAGTTTTGCTGCTATCTCTTTTTAATGGAGCCCTTATAGGAGTCATAACCACATTGTTGCTGGTGGTCCAAACCGAGAACGATTGGCACAGCGGTGTGAACGGGGTTCCCTTTGAGTTGCTTTGGTTGCGCTCCGCCTTCCGCCGTGAAACCTGCAAACAAGCCTCGCACCACCACCGGGGTAGTGGGGGCCCTCCGACGATCAAGTCAGAGGAGATCGTAGGAGAAGGAGAAGGAGAAGGTAGCAGGTGAGTTGATACTCTGGAAGATATCTCTTACCCTCCCCCTTCCCCCCCAGCCTCATATATATCAGGCTGGGGGGTTTTTCCGGGGATTCGTCATCGTGTGGCACGATGGGGCTGCCGCTGACATGGCCGTTACAGGGCGTCGTGGGGCAGCGCTGGGTACAGCCATGGCAGGGCATAGTGGAGCTCCGCTTTGTACGGCTGTTACAGGGGATCGTGGGGCAGCGCCGGATACGGCCGTTGCAGGGAGTAGTGGAGCAGGGGGGCCGCGGCGTGCCTCAGAGGAACAGTCTGTTGCTGTCGAGAGATTGTCGATTCGGGGTCGGATTGCTGGATCAAGGGGCAGCCGACTCGGGGTCGGGCTGCGGAGCCGAAGATATCCGACCCGAGGTCGGATTGCTGGATCAAGGGGCAGCCGACTCGGGGTCGGGCTGCGGAGCCGAAGATATCCGATCCGAGGTCGGATTGCTGGATCAAGGGGCAGCCGTAGTCTTCCTGGGCGCGCGTGCCGGTCACGTGGGGCATGGTGGCTAAGTTCCCCCGTAACAGTAGCCCCCCACTCCCGAGCCTGGAACCAGGAGGGGAACGGGTGAAGGGAGTGATGCTTCGAGATTGCCGCCATCCCTCGGAAGGGCGCGCGCGCTCCGAGCTTCCCGCATTCTTTATGGCGTATGGCAGTTGTCGCTGATCTGGCGGTCTGCGATTTCGGCGGACATCCTTCCTTAATGGCGTCGATTCGCCTTTGGGGCGCGAACAAACTTTCGGCAGCCAGGCGTCCTCTGGCGTCACCGAGGCGTCACCCGCCTTTCCGCCTATTTAACCGGGGGGCCCTCCCCCGTCCGCCTCTCTCTTCACAGGCATTTTCAAGTTTCTCCCTTGTGCCGCTGCCGTTGCCGCCGAACTGTTCGTTCGCTCCTCCTTTGACGCTCTCGGAGCCGTTCTTCCATCCTTTCCGGTGAGTTGCCCCACTCTTCAATTTAGGGTTCTCCGTACTTTCTCCTTTCGTGTTAGTGTACTCCAGTCGTTCCGGTGCCTTCCCCCCTCTTGACCCCGTCCTGACCGTAGGTTCACTGGCCATTAGGGATGGACGAAGTAAGGGCGGACCGCATTCAGTCGGAGCTGGTCCCTGAAGACCTAGATAGGTTCGTGGCCCGGTACCACCTTCCCGAAGCCTGCAACATTACGCTCCCGGGGCCTGAGGAGAGGATGTCCCATCCTCCTCCAGGGAAGGTCGCCATCAATGAGGACATCCTTCGGGCTGGGTTCCGCTTTCCCCCTTCGGACTTAGTCGTGCAGGTGCTTCGGGGTTTAAGAGTGGCGCCGACGCAACTGGTGCCGAACTCATGGCGTATCCTGACGGCCTTCCAGGTTCTCTGCCGCATGCATGAGGTTCCCGCCACCCTGAATGTCTTTTGGGAATGCTACGGCCTGAACGGCCACCCCCGGGACAGAGGGTGGTGGTGCTTCGGGGCGCGGCGAGGGTGCGGCCTCGTCAAGGATGCTCCTTCCTCCATTCACGGCTGGAAGGAGCGTTTCTTTTTCATTGACGTAGATCCCTCTTGGAGAATCGGGACAACCTGGGAGACGCCGATGAAGTCCCCGATCGGCTTATCGAGGTTGTCGAGGGAGGAGTCCGATGGCGTTGCCGTCTTGAGGGGGCTGGTTGCCGAGGGCCGGCTTCCCCCGGTGGCCCGCCTTATTTCCGAGGATGCCTTGGTGAACGTCGGTCTGAGCTCGGTCCCCGCCGACCGTGAGCCCGCCACCACTTCTTTTTTAGCTCTTTTCTCCTCTTTCGTTTCTTCTTTCCATCAGTTTCTCAGTCTCCAACCATCTCGTCCTTTTTGCAGAAATCGACGACGTCATGCGGTCGGACAAGGCGATGGCTGTCAGTAGGGCGTCCCTACTGGAAACGGTCCGGAGGAAGAAACGGACTCCTCCGAGCGGGGTCCCACCGGCGAAGAAGTCCCGCCAGCAGGCGACTCCGACGCCGACAGACGGGTCCGGACCCACCGATCAGGGGGGCGCCGCGGGCTCGGACCGACAGTTGACACCGTATCAGCCCTCCGGTGATGAGACTACCGCTTTTCCGGAGGCGTCACCCGGGCGCGCCCGAGACGGCCGGGTCGGACGCAATCGGTCCCCAGCCCGGCCTTCGACTCGGTCGGCTTCGGATGATACGAGAAGGAGCGTGCCGAGGCCCCGGCCGAGCGGGACCCTGTCGATTTCTGGAGCGGCCCCCGCCCCGAGCACGGTCAGCATGACTCTCCCCCAAGCAATGGGTAAGGGTAAGGCCGCAGAACCACCGTCCGGCTCCGGGGCGAAGTCGGGGTCAGCCTTCACTTTCGCCGGCGCCCGAAACCTCATCGAGACGGTGCTGCTGGAGAGTGACTGTAGGCGGGTCCGGCAGATGGGGATCCCTGACGTCGGAGCTGCCAGCTGCGTCTGTCTCATGTCGGTGAGTGTTCTTCTGGCCGCTTTCGTCATTTATAGGCTCTATTGATCCCCGCCTGACACCCTCATTTTTCCTATTTCTTAGCTCGCCCAGTACATGATCCGTCTGGAGGAAAGCCACGAGGAACAGGCGAGGCTTCTGGCGAGGGCCGAGAGCCGACTGAAAGCTGTAGAGGAGGGAGGCCAGGCTGCGGCAGGGAGGATGACCAGGGACCTCGAGACGAGGCTCCAGGTGGCCGAAGAGCGGGTACTCGGCTTCGCCGCCCTCGAGAGGCAACTGTTGGAGACTCAGGAGCAACTCAAGGTTGCCTCGGGTCTCGAAGGCGAGATCAGGAAGGCGGAGGAGCGGGCCGAAGAGCAGTCCCGGAAGGCTGTCGACTTCCGGGAGAGGTGGGAGAAGGCCCAGCAGTCAGCCGACAACGCCCGCAACCGAGCCCAATCTCTTGAAGCCAAGCTGGCCGAATTGGAATCGGCCTTGGAGGAGTCCCGCGCGAGCAACCAGGAGCTTCATTCGCGCCTGGAGGAGGCTGAGGCTGCTCGCGTTGCTGCCGAGGCGAAGCACATGGAGGCTCGGGCCGATCTGCTGAGGGTCTCCTCCGAGGCGGACGACCGGATTGTGGCGAAGGTCATGGAGCCGAAAGCTCAGATTACGGAGCGAGCGGAGGCGGCACTGGCCGAGAAGAGCGCGGAAATCGGGCGTCAGGCGGTACAGGCCTATCGTCAGTCCGCCGAGTTTATCCGTGACATGTCGGACGCGGGGTCCGACTCCTTTGTCTTAGGCTTCGATGAAGGCCTGGCGAGGGTGTCCGCTAGATACCCCGAAATTGACCTGAGTGGGGTCTCCCTCCTCGACTCCCCTTCGATGCCATAGCCTGCTGATTCTCCAACTGTCTCCCTACCCCTTGCGGGTGTGCTCGCCGTTCCCGACCCAAGGGTTCCTCCAAGCTGACCCTCTGTATTTTTCTTTGTTCTTTTCTTTGTATGTTGGCGTTTTGCCATGTTGTATGGGTCTCGGCCCTGGTGCAACGAAAGTTAATGCAAACAGAGTGTTTCCTCATTTCACTTTCATCCTTCCTCTTTTTAACTCTCGGTAGCGCCTCGCCGACTCCTGACTCTTGAAGTTCCTCCGGCGCTAGGCCAGGCATCCGAGGGTTAGGCCTCAGGAAATTCATCCGGCGCTAGGCCAGGCATCCGAGGGTTAGGCCTCAGGAAATTCATCCGGCGCTAGGCCAGGCATCCGAGGGTTAGGCCTCAGGAAATTCTTCCGGCGCTAGGCCAGGCATCCGAGGGTTAGGCCTCAGAAAATTCTTCCGGCGCTAGGCCAGGCATCCGAGGGTTAGGCCTCAGGAAATTCTTCCGGCGCTAGGCCAGGCATCCGAGGGTTAGGCCTCAGGAAATTCTTCCGGCGCTAGGCCAGGCATCCGAGGGTTAGGCCTCAGGAAATTCTTCCGGCGCTAGGCCAGGCATTCGAGGGTTAGGCCTCAGGAAATTTCTTCCGGCGCTAGGCCAGGCATCCGAGGGTTAGGCCTCAGGAAATCCTTCCGGCGCTAGGCCAGGCATCCGAGGGTTAGGCCTCAGGAAATTCTTCCGGCGCTAGGCCAGGCATCCGAGGACTGAGCCTTGGGGAATTCCGCTCGTTGGTTGGCCAAGGCTGGCGCAAGCCGAGGCGACCGGTCGGGGCTTCAGGCTAGTCTGCTCCCGGGATGATCATCGGGTTAGCCTGGCATCCGAGGGCCGAGCCTCGGAAAATTCCGCTCGTTGGTCGGCCAAGGCTGGCGCAAGCCGAGGCGACCGGTCGGGGCTTCAGGCTAGTCTGCTCCCGGGATGATCATCGGGTTAGCCTGGCATCCGAGGGCCGAGCCTCGGGAAATTCCGCTCGTTGGTCGGCCAAGGCTGGCGCAAGCCGAGGCGACCGGTCGGGGCTTCAGGCTAGTCTGCTCCCGGATGATCATCGGGTTAGCCTGGCATCCGAGGGCCGAGCCTCGGAAAATTCCGCTCGTTGGTCGGCCAAGGCTGGCGCAAGCCGAGGCGACCGGTCGGGGCTTCAGGCTAGTCTGCTCCCGGGATGATCATCGGGTTAGCCTGGCATCCGAGGGCCGAGCCTCGGAGAATTCCGCTCGTTGGTCGGCCAAGGCTGGCGCAAGCCGAGGCGACCGGTCGGGGCTTCAGGCTAGTCTGCTCCCGGGATGATCATCGGGTTAGCCTGGCATCCGAGGGCCGAGCCTCGGGGAATTCCGCTCGTTGATCGGCCAAGGCTGGCGCAAGCCGAGGCGACCGGTTGGGGCTTCAGGCTAGTCTGCTCCCGGGATGATCATCGGGTTAGCCTGGCATCCGAGGGCCGAGCCTCGGAAAATTCCGCTCGTTGGTCGACCAAGGCTGGCGCAAGCCGAGGCGACCGGTCGGGGCTTCAGGCTAGTCTGCTCCCGGGATGATCATCGGGTTAGCCTGGCATCCGAGGGCCGAGCCTCGGGAAATTCCGCTCGTTGGCCACGCGCCTGTCGCTTGCCGCTCGACGGGATTTCTCCGTGGCCAGCTACAATCGTGTTTCTCCTCTTCTCCAAGCGTCGCCTGGGGAACACCAGAAGGGTATTAAATGCTAATTGAGGCGTTACCTGGGAAATCGGATCGCCAGTTGCTGCTTGCAAGGAGTGTCAGTTAAGCGGCCGCGATACGCGCGTTCTTCGAGGCGGATGCGGCCTGGGCGCGAGCGGAGATACGTGGGCCGTGGGATACACACCGCCCGGAGTGTCCTGCATGAGGAATGCAATTAAGGAGAACGACGCTTAGGAGATCGTGGGAGGATACGCCTCGAGAGCTGGAACGGCTCCGGATTCGGTGCGCCCGCCTTTATTGGAGCCACCCGCATCGGAACGACCGGGGGGCCACAGTTTGGCTATAAATATAAGTGCAGGCGCGGTGGAGCCTGCCAAGTCGGAGCTATTCAGGTTGCCATGGATCGTGGACCTTCTCTCCGGCGTGTGGCTGGGAAACCCCCGCCGGAGGAACGGGAGGCGCGCCCCTCGCGACTTCCGCCAACTAGCCGTTTCATCTGGGATCAACAAGGAGGTTCTCCCCGGCGGAACTCCGCTCTAGGCGTTTCATCCGGGATCACATCCCCCCTCCTTTCAGCCCCGCCTCCCGATTGAGCTCTGCGCCAGACGCTTCATCCGGGATCGCGACTCCTCGCGCTCTTCTTCCTTGTATTCCTTCCCTCCCCTTCTCCTGGGGAGGACCGGAATATCCCTTGGAGGTGGCGTTCCTCTGGAGGTAGCGGGAACTCCCCCTTCGTCCACTTCTTCTTCGTCCGCGCCGGCTCTTTATCTTTTGCGTGAGGCGTTGATGGCGCCTCCGGGGAGAAGCACCCACGCCCGGTGGGATTGCAGCTGCTTCGGATGGAGGGTTCGGGATCCCAGATCTTCGGCTCCACGGAGTCTCCACCTCTTCCTTGTTTTCTTTATTCCCCAATTCTCCTCTGGGAATTCTTTGTGATCACACGAACACACCGTTGTAACCAGGAATTATTGAAATGAAAAGAATTGTACATTTTTCGAACTGTCTTCCTGGCTTTGTCGTTCTACTGGTGATACACCCGCAGGTTAGCGGAATTCCAGCTTCTCGGAATTTCTCGACCATCTAGGGCCTCCAACTGGTAGGAGCCAGGTCGGTTTACCCAGCGAACCCTATACGGGCCTTCCCAATTTGGCGCCAGCTTCCCACCTTCCGCGGGTTGAGATGCTTTGGCTCGCCTTAGCACCAGATCTCCGATTCTGAAAAGTTTTGGTCGGACCTTGGAGTTATAATATCGGGCCACCCTCCGCTGATACATCGCCATCCGAACCTGTGCCATTTCTCTTGCTTCTTCCAAGAGGTCCAGGTTCCCTCGGAGTTGCTCCGAATTGGCCTCGGGTCGGTGCGCGGCCACCCGGGGCGAGGGGAGTCCGAGCTCCACGGGAACAACCGCTTCCGTGCCATAGGTTAGGCTGAAAGGCGTCTCCCCGGTAGGGGTCCGATGCGTGGTCCGATACGCCCAAAGGACATTCTCGAGTTCTTCAACCCAAGCTTGCCCCGTCCGACCGATTCGCGCCTTAATTCCTTGGAGGATTGTCCGATTTGTGACCTCGGCCTCACCGTTGGTTTGGGGATGCGACACAGATGTGAACCGATGCTCGATACCGAACTCCTCGCAGAAGTCACGGAAATGCTTGTTGTCGAACTGTCGACCATTATCCGAGATGAGGACCCGAGGTACCCCAAATCGGACAATGATGTTTTTCTTCACGAACTTCCGGACTTGCGCCTCCGTGATAGTGGCCAGCGGCTCTGCTTCCACCCACTTGGTGAAGTAGTCGATTGCAACAATCAAAAATTTCCGCTGGGCTGAAGCGACGGGGAATGGTCCGAGGATATCCATTCCCCACTGTGCGAAGGGCCAGGGCGCGGTGATTGGTGCCAAGGGGACAGAAGGGACTCTCTGGACGTTGGCGTGGCGCTGGCAGGCGTCGCATTTCCGTACGTGATCCTTCGAGTCCTCCAACAAGGTAGGCCAATAATAGCCTTGCCTCATGATCTTGTGCGCTAAGGACCTAGCCCCCAAGTGCGATCCGCAGACGCCCTCATGGACTTCGCCGAGGACGTAGGCCGCCTCCGAGGGGCGGAGGCACCTTAAGAGGGGGGCGGTGAACGAGGTCCGATACAGCCTCCCTTCATAGAGTACGTAGTGGGCGGACTTCTTGACAAGTCGCCGAGCTTGATCTTCGTGTTCAGGGAGGATCCCTTCGGCGAGGTAGGCGACGAGCGGGTCCATCCAAGACGGCTCCGGATCAATCTTCATCACCGCTCCAGCCTCGCCGATGCTCGGGGCATCCAGGGTCTCCAGGTAGATTGCCCTTGACAAGTTGTGCGCCTCTGTGCCCACCAAGCGGGACAACCTGTCGGCCCTGGCATTTTCGCTTCTGGGGACCTGCTGGATGTCGACACTGCCGAGGTCGGGAATGAGTGCTTGCACCTTCCGGACGTAGTTCTGCATGGTCGGGCTCCGGGCCTCGAACTCCCCACGAACCTGCCCGACCACCAGCTGGGAGTCGGTGAAGACCTTCAAACGCCGAATGCCGAGCTCCCTGGTGAGTTTGAGTCCCGTGACTAGGGCCTCGTACTCCGCCTCGTTGTTGGTCACTGGAAATCCAAACCTCAAGGCATACTCGGCTATCACTCCATCAGGACTGGTAAGGACCAGCCCGGCCCCTCCACCCTCGGGGTTCGACGACCCATCGATGTGAAGCGTCCAGATCGGGAGGTCGAGGCTGGGCGTTTCCGGCGGTCTAGGTTCCGCCTCCTGCACCGTGCACTCAGCGAGGAAGTCCGCGAGCACCTGGGCCTTGATGGCGGGTCGAGGCTGGTAGCGGATGTCGAACTCACCGAGTTCTACTGCCCACTTCACCAGTCGTCCCGCATTCTCGGGGTTGCTGAGGATCTGCCGTAGTGGTTGATCGGTTAAGAGGGTGACCGAATGAGCCTGGAAATAGGGGCGAAGCCTCCTGGTCGCGGTCAGCAGCGCGAAGGCGATCTTTTCAGCCTTCGTGTACCGCGTCTCGGCATCCCGTAGGACCCGGCTGATGTAGTACACAGGCTTCTGGAGCTTTGCCTCTTCCCGAACCAGCACCGCACTGACCGCGGTTGGGAAGACCGCCAGATAGAGGTAGAGCATCTCCCCTTCTTGCGGCTTGGACAGTAGGGGAGGAGACGCCAGGTATTCCTTGAGCTGGTCGAATGCTGCTTGACATTCGGCCGTCCAGAGGAAGTCTTTCGGGCGTTTTAACACCTTGAAGAATGGTTGGCAGCGTTCGGCCGATTTTGCCATAAATCGTCCAAGCGCGGCGACCCTTCCAGCGAGCTCCTGAACCTCCTTTACTTTGGTCGGAGGGGACATACCTTGGATGGCCTTGATTTTGTCCGGGTTGGCTTCGATACCCCGCTGGTTGACAATGAAACCGAGGAACCTCCCGGCCGAAGCGCCGAAGGCGCACTTCGCTGGGTTCAGCTTCATGCGAAACTTCCGCAAGGTGGTGAAAGTCTCCTCCAAATCCGCGATGTGCTGGTCTGCATGGCGGCTCTTCACCAGCATATCGTCCACGTACAACTCCATGTTCCGGCCGATTTGCTCTTTGAAGATTTTGTTGACGAGGCGCTGGTAAGTGGCGCCAGCATTCTTCAGATCGAAGGGCATTACCTTGTAGCAGTACAGCCCCCGGTCTGTTATAAAGGCAGTTTTCTCCTCGTCCTGTGGGGCCATCATTATCTGGTTGTAACCGGAGAAGGCGTCCATGAAAGACAGCAGCTGATATCCGGAAGTCGCGTCGACCAGTTGGTCTATCCGCGGAAGCGGAAAGCTATCCTTAGGGCACGCCTTGTTCAGGTCGGTATAGTCGACGCACATCCTCCACTTCCCGCTCGCCTTCCGGACAAGTACAACATTTGCCAGCCACTCGGGGTAGCTTACCTCCCTTATGAATCCTGCCTCCAAGAGCTTGTCTACCTCCTGGTCGACCACCCGGATCCGATCCGGGGCACAGTGTCTCTTCTTCTGCTTTATTGGTCGGTGGGTCGGGTCGACGTTGAGGGCGTGAGAAATGACCTCCGGGTCGATCCCAGGTACATCGGCCGCTGACCAGGCAAATACGTCGGCATTGGCTCGGAGGAATTCCACCAACCGGGCCCGAGCTCCCGGGTCGAGATTGGTACCGACCCGGACCGCCCGGTCGGGGCGGCCTTCCTCAAGGGGGACTTCGACCACACCCTCGGCCGGCTCCCCCTGCCGCAAGGCCACCTCGTCTCTGGCATCAAGGGACTCGACGCTTAGGGCTTCCACGGGCTTCTTCCCTTTGAGGGTTGCTAGAAAACATTGCCGTGCGGTCGGTTGGTCACCTCGGACCTCTCCGATCCCGACCGCCGTGGGGAATCGCATGAGCAAGTGGTACGTGGAGACCACCGCGCGAAGGGCGTTCAGCCCGGGTCACCCGAGGATAGCGTTGTAGGCCGAGGGAACACGGACGACCAAGAACCCGAGTCGCACCATGGCTTCTGCGGGTGCGACGCCCGCAGTCACAGGCAGCTCAACGACACCTTCCGCCGGGACAGCGTCACCGGTGAATCCTACGAGGGGGGTGGACATTTTGTGCAACAACTGTCTGGACAAGCTCATCTTTTGGAAGGCCTCGTAAAACAAAATATCAGCTGAGCTTCCACTATCCACAAGAACACGCCTTACATCATAGTTTGCCATAGTGAGGGAGATCACCATGGCGTCATCGTGGGGAGTCTGAACCCCCTTTACATCCTCATCAGAAAAGGTGATTACATTGCCGACCTTCTGCCTCTTTACGACGGCCGTCCCTGACGCTTCCGTCGAGCCCCCTGCGTTCCTCACGGGCCGAGAGCAGCCCCCAGTGATAGTGTGGATCACGCCCGCAACGGGTCGATTCTGCTCCCGAGGCTCCGGAGGAGCCGGGTCGGCCGGACGCGGGTCTGCGGGGGGACGTCGGTCGCTCACATATCGACCGAGACGCCCCCGACGGATAAGAGCCTCGATCTCGTCCCGAAGCTGGAAGCAGTCCTCTGTGTCGTGACCGTGGTCTCGGTGGTACTCACAGTACGCCCGGGAGGGCCTCTTTCCAGGGATCCTTCGTATCTGTCTCGGGGCCGGGAGGTCCTCTCGCCCCTTGATCTCCATAAGGATCTGGGCTCGGGGAGTCAGGAGAGGGGTGTACCGGTTGAAACGTCGGGGCGGAGAACGAGGGCGTGGGGCGCCGTGGTTCTTCGCCGGCGTCGGGCTTCTGCGCCGACGCTGGGGCGTCGGGCTCCTCCTCTGGCGTGCCTCTTTCCGCCTTTTCTTCCCAAGCTTTTGTGGGATCTCGGCGGCCTCCTTGCTCCGGTGGGCGGCCGCCTCCTCGGCGTCCGCATACTGGTTCGCCCGGGACAACAGCTCTGGGAAGCTCCGCGGCAGGCGTTTGTACAGGGAGAAGGTGAGTCTACCCTTCCGGAAGCCACGCTTCAGGGCTGAAAGAGCTACCTCCTGACTCAGGTTCCGGACCTCCAGCGTAGCCTTGTTGAAGCGGGTAAGATAATCCCGCAGGCTTTCTCCCTCGTTTTGCCGGACATCAAAGAGGGAGTCGGAGACCAGTCGCCGCCGGCTACTGACGGCGAAATGAGTGATGAAGAGGCGAGTGAACTGGTCGAAGGACCGGATTGAGTCAGCCTCCAGCCCGGCGAACCATGCCCTCGCCGGGCCACGGAGGGTTGCCGGGAAAGCCTTGCAGAGAAGGGGATCTGATGCTCCGTGGAGGAGCATAAGGGTCCTGAAACTCTCGACGTGATCCCGCGGGTCCGCCGCCCCGTCATAGGGCTCGATCGCCGGCATTTTGAACCCCGGCGGATTCGGGGTCCGCAGGATCCTCGAGGCGAGCGCCGGCTGGGAGGAGATCTCTAAGTCGGCGAAGGGATCTTTGGAATGGCCCTTCAAGACCTGGAGTTGTCGGTGGAGATCGTCCACCCGCCGGTCCAGGGAACGCGACCGGCGGGTGGGAGACAAGGAGCGGCGAGAGGGGGACCGACTGGAGCGCGGGTTCCTCGAGGACTGGGGGGTCTGGGAACGCGCCCGGGCCCGCCTCTCGTACCCCGCGCAGCTCCGGTGGGAAGGTCCCGACAGAATGGAGCGTGCTCGAGAATCCTCCTCGCGCCGGCGCTCCTCCCCATGGGAGAGGAAGGAACGCGGGTTGAGGAGGACAGGCGAACGCTCAGGCAGCGGCGGCTCCTGAGCCTGCTGCGGCGCCCGGGACATCGCACCCTGCAGATTCTGCACCGCTTCCGCGAGGGTGCGAACCTGCTGGGTTAGCTGGTCGAACTGGGCGGCTTCGACCATCTGAATGGGCGGTGGGGCGGTGGAGTGTTGCTGAGAGCGTGTTGGGGATGCAGCGGCCTCCCGGCCAGTGGCGCGAGAGGCCCCGCGACCGGAAGCATTGGAAGCTCCACGACCACCTCGCCGTGCCATTACGATCGCTCTGTGATCCGGGCCCTTCCTTTAGCGCCAACTGTTGCTGGTGGTCCAAACCGAGAACGATTGGCACAGCGGTGTGAACGGGGTTCCCTTTGAGTTGCTTTGGTTGCGCTCCGCCTTCCGCCGTGAAACCTGCAAACAAGCCTCGCACCACCACCGGGGTAGTGGGGGCCCTCCGACGATCAAGTCAGAGGAGATCGAAGGAGAAGGAGAAGGAGAAGGTAGCAGGTGAGTTGATACTCTGGAAGATATCTCTTACCCTCCCCCTTCCCCCCCAGCCTCATATATATCAGGCTGGAGGGTTTTTCCGGGGATTCGTCATCGTGTGGCACGATGGGGCTGCCGCTGACATGGCCGTTACAGGGCGTCGTGGGGCAGCGCTGGGTACAGCCATGGCAGGGCATAGTGGAGCTCCGCTTTGTACGGCTGTTACAGGGGATCGTGGGGCAGCGCCGGATACGGCCGTTGCAGGGAGTAGTGGAGCAGGGGGGCCGCGGCGTGCCTCAGAGGAACAGTCTGTTGCTGTCGAGAGATTGTCGATTCGGGGTCGGATTGCTGGATCAAGGGGCAGCCGACTCGGGGTCGGGCTGCGGAGCCGAAGATATCCGACCCGAGGTCGGATTGCTGGATCAAGGGGCAGCCGACTCGGGGTCGGGCTGCGGAGCCGAAGATATCCGATCTGAGGTCGGATTGCTGGATCAAGGGGCAGCCGTAGTCTTCCTGGGCGCGCGTGCCGGTCACGTGGGGCATGGTGGCTAAGTTCCCCCGTAACACACATCAATGAAGGTTTTTGTCCACTGTCATGACTTATTTGATTTCCAATTGAAGAATCCTAGTTGTAGCAGGAAAGGCATGCAATTAAGTCTATCAAAAGATATGTAGCAACTGGCTATTTTTGTGTGGTGATTTATTTGTACTAGGCAGATTTTAAGTGAAAGATCATGCAAGGCTAATGGCATACTAGCATCTTTCCTCTCCTCTTCTTTTACATAGCATATTCTTATATGAGTTTGCTCATTTAGATCTAGAGTTGTTTAGATTTTTCTCAAAAAGAGATGAAAGCGGCATTATTATCTGATCAATTCATGTATGAACCAAATCAATTGTTTATCTTGTGCAGTCTCTAGACCAATCATCAAAATTAGATTTCTTTTTAGTTCATTGGGCCCATAGAGTTTTAGTTTTGAGAATGTTGAATTTTGGATGGTTTCGATGGTTTTGTTTTGGCTATGGAGTTTTAGCTAAGCATAATTAGGAAATATTATGAAAATGCTAGAAAAAATAATAAGAGAAAATAATGGAAACTAGGAAAAAGATCTCATATTGTAACATCAGGATCAATGTCCCCGAACTAGTATCAGTGTTGTATCTATCGGTGAACAGTATGGTACAATACCAGTTCGGTACTATACCGACACAATACGCAATGGTGTATTGGTTTTGTACTAATTTGTCATTTCTCTCTCTCTCTCTCTATATATATATATATTATTTTTTCAATTTTTTATTTTTCAATTTTACTATTTTTACTAATTATTTTAATGATTGTGGTTGTTTAATTTAGGATTTCAATGTTGTTTTGATATCTTTGATGCTAGATTAGTCTCGAGTCTTGACAAACATACTATAATCGATAAATTAATGTAATTGCAACATAATTGAATGTATGAGTACATATAATTGAATATACATATAATATATCAAATAGATTTGAAGTACAAAATACGTGCCAACATTTAAAATTTTGTAAAGTTTCTGTGTCCCTCATACATGTCGAATCCTAGTCAGAGTCTTAGACTGAGATACTACACCAACTTTCTAGATAATCTGTCATCTATCCTTGTGGTCTATAATCTCCACCTCCTGGATAGCCATCCTGATACCGATCTTCTGTCTGATGCTGGACTGGCCATCAAAAGATTGATGTAGTGAAATCTGACTTATAAGTTGCCTGAGAATGCCGAGGATGGTAGCCACTCGAATACAATGTCTTAGATGAAGAATATCCATGTAGGTCATAGCCTAACTGTGTGGAATAGAATTTGGTTTACAACTCAGATCCAGATATGTCCAGAAACTTTACCACACTTGTAAGGTCATCTACGGTAGCAACACCATATTTCAAACCATCTTGAGAGACTCATCTTTTCTATGTAATCGTATCCTCATGGGCTCTACTAGGTTGCAAACTATGGTTCCATCTTGTATGGCATGAATGAACTACTATGACTCATCGGTAAATCGATGACCGTGGGGCTCAGTCATATGCACTCGTGCCATATCATTGTCACCTTCATGGCCACCAGATGTATAATTGCTTATCATTATCACTGTTATCGTGAGATGATTTGGGCAACCGATCATCTGAGAGTTCATCAGTCTCGAAATTAGAGTAAACAAACTCCTCATCCACTCTCTATAGTGGAACTATCGTTCCCTCTCCCATCCTTGCTGATTTGAAGAATTGTTTTCTTTCTCTAGATGTCCCTATTAGCTTGGCTTTACTGGATGGGTTGATTGGGCCCACCACATAATTGTTATCACGTAATTGTCGTGTGATAACAAAATCGGCCTATAATTTCATAAATGCCCTTCCCACTTTCAATCTATCATGAAAGATTATTAAAAAAAATAGAAGAAAGACAAAAAAATTAAGGTAATCCATTGATCACCTATTAGTTACTTTGAGATCTATGCAAGCAAGTTAGATCACCCACTGATTGCTTTGAGTATGTAGCTGGTTGGACCACCCATTGTTTGCTTTGAGATCTGTGCAAGTGGATGAATCATGGAGGATGGAGCGCTTTGAGGAGGTGGGCTATTTGGTGGGCCCGGGTCGGCGATTTGGTGGGGATCGAAGGTGGGGGTGGGGAGGAGGGCTTGGGTGCAAGGAAGAAGGGGAAGTGGTTATGGGTGGCAGGGCAGAGGCTTCCTTTCTACCCCTCCGCCTCTGATGTCGATGGTTGGGATAATAAAGTGAAGGCCTTATAGTGTACATTGAATGCCTCCTTCGGGTGGTGGAGCTCGACCCTTCTTTGGGCAAAACCTGATCGTGGCCGTTAGACCCTATGCCTCCTCCACTAGCGAACGATGGCAAGATGTGCCATCAGTCTCTGTATTCATTGGAGCATCTTTGGTCGGGGCTTCTCGACCGGCCGTTGTCGCCGATGATGAGGACCCCTTTGGCAAGGATGCTCCTGGTAAAGAGAACTTTAAGTGCGGTCGGCTCCGGCAGTGCACCATCTTCAAGTGGACGAGTCTTGTTCTCATCCTCACCACTCTCGCTTACATCCTCTTCATTTTTGCCCTCCGGCAGAAGGCCTTCTGGGCATCTGCCACTAGAAGTGGGAGCTCCTCGTCCTCTTTCTCATCTCTGTCCTTCTTATCTCTGATTGGGCCATCCATGTCTATGATGTTCAGAAGGCTTTGAGATCTGATGGTCATGGGTGGAGAAATCTTCACCTTTTTCCTCTATCCAGCTTGCTTTGAGGTCCATGCCCATGGAACAATAATGGGGCGCTTTGAGATCTATATTGAAGGTGATCCAATGGTGGTTTCTCATGAAGGAAAGTAAATCCTTCTTTCCTTGAAGGATACAACCATGATCTAGCCCTAGATAGATTGTTGAGCCACATAATAAAAACTAAGTTTTGGTAGCTCATTGAAGCTTTTTAAAAATTTAGGGTCTAAGTGTTTCTAGCCCAAATGTTGCCCAAGATAACAACCCAAGAAGGGGGTTGAATTGGGTTTTCCAAATTTTTAGGACCTTAATTTAGATGATAGATGTATGAGTAGTTTAGCTTGTGTTAATTATATAGCTGCAGTGGAATCAAAAAGAACACAATGCAAACATACAAGAAGTGTAGTGGTTCGGTGCTCTCCAAAGCACCTACGTCTACTTCCCAAGCGTCCCCTTAGAAATTTATAGTTGGATTGTTTTATCGGGCTCACAATCCAAAAATCCTACAATTGGTTTTACGGGATCACCAATAATCTAACCGTTGATTTTACGAGCTCACCAACAACCTACACCGTTGGTTTTACGGGCTCACCAACAAACCTTACAAGAAATAAGTAGAGAAAAAGTTTAAAGCTCCTAAGTGAGCAAGTAATACAATAATGCACTTAAAGAAGAGGTAAGAAAATATATATTGCTTTGTAGATTGCTCCTCTTATTTGCCAATGTTGCTTCACTCCTCAAGGGGTTGGTAGAGTTCTTGAATGCACTTGAAGACTGCTTAACCTCCTTTCAGAATTTGAATGAAGCAAATTGATGAAGAACACTTGGACTTTCTTTTCTCTTGAATGCACTCTTGATTTTTGCAAAAGATCCTTTCCTCTGATGAATATTACCTCTTAAATACTTCTCCAACCTCAAATGGAGAAACTAGCCGTTGGAATGGAGAAACTAACCGTTTCTAGCCCTTGGAGACTCAAATTGTACTTCTGCAGAACTAGCCGTTATGCTGTCAGTCGTGCTTGGGTCGGTCCGAGCAAATCTGGGGTCGACCCAAGTTACTGTTCCACAGACTAGGGTCGACTCATGTTTATCTAGGGTCGGCTCCAGCTACAGTGGGGTCGACTCAAACCTGGTTGGGGTCAGCCCTCTCGGAAATTTCAGAAGCTTGTTTTTCTAGTCATTTTGGGCTGGGGTCGACTCAACTTTTCTTGGGATCGACTCGAGCTACAATGGGGTCGACTTAAGCTTATCTGGGGTCGACCCTCTCAGGGATTCCAGAGACTTGCTTTTTTGACTCTTTAGGCTGGGGTCGGCTCATGCTTTTCTGGGGTCGACTCAAGCTACAGTGGGGTCGACAACCCCATTTTGTTGAGGCGTTCTAGGAGCTGAAAATTGATGAGAAATTTTATTTTCATTACAAAATTCTTCAAAGTGTTGATTTTCAAATTCGGTTCCATGATCACTACGAATTGAGATTAAAGTGATGTTCTTTTCAGTTATAACATTTTTGTAATATTTCAAAAAGGCTGAAAATGCTTCATTTTTATGTGCAAGGAATGACACCCATGTATATCTTGAAAAATCATCTACAATTACTAGTCCATACTTTTTGCCTCTTAGACTTGCAGTTCTAATTGGTCCAAATAAATCCATATGGATGAGCTGTAATGGCCTAGTAGTTGAGACTATATTCTTAGATTTGAAAGATGACTTTGTTTGTTTACCCAATTGACATGCACCACAAATTTTATTCTTTTCATAAGTTAATTTTGGAAAACCTTTTACTAACTCCTTTTTAACTAATTTTGAAATTAATTTCATACTAGCATAACCTAGTCTTCGGTGCCATAGCCAACTAGTTTCACTTATCCTATCCTCATTGGCAATTAGGCATAATCCATTCTTCTTGGTTAGATCATCAAGGTCAACGATGTAAATGTTTCCATGCCTATGTCCTATGAGTACAATACTATTATCTTTGGGACTAGTGATTATACATGCTGAAGATTTGAAAGAAACTTCAAAATCTTTATCACAAAATTGACTTATGCTTAGCAAGTTATGTTTTAGACCATCAACCAACAAAACATTATCTATAAATGTAGATGGAGTGATATGGATTTTACCCTTTCCAATAATGTGACCTTTGCCGTTGTCACCAAAGGTTACCACTCCACCATCTTTAGATTCCACGGTGATAAATTGATCCTTATCACCTGTCATATGTCTTAAAACAACCACTATCTAGATACCATAGTCGATTCTTCTCATTGGTTGTAAGACATACCTGCAAGCAAAATCAAGGATCCATTTTAGGTACCCAAACTATGTTGGGTCCTTTAGGGTTAGTAGTTATGGTTCCTTTTGGAACCCAAATCTTCTTAAATCTTGGTTTACCTTTTTCATTTAATTTGTTGTTATAGTTAAGTTTTCTAAAATCACATTCATATGTTTTAAGTCCTACTTTGTTACAGCAATAACAAGTAGTATTTTCATTTTTGGATTTTACAAATATATTCTTCAAATACTTTTGCTTTTTGTTTGTTCTATACTCTAATCCTGCTTTATCATAAACAACTCGTTGACTATCAAGAATCATGTTTAATTTAGTTGAGCTGAGTGTAAATTTATCTACTAGGGATTTATATTTTTCTACATCTTCTTTTAGTTTAATGTTTTCATTAATTAGATTTTTAGTTTCATTAGTAAACTTCTTAATGTTTCATAACCATTAGATAGTTTTAGCTTATCTTGCATAAGTGTCTGATTTTTATTCTTTAAAGTTTTATTTTTATGAATAAATTTCTTGTGTTCTTCCATAAGATCTAGAAAAGCATCATGCAATTCATCTACAGTAAAGTCACAATCAAGTTCAGCATCTACTTGATCGTCGTTTGCCATGAAGCACATTTGAACTGTATGTGGCTGATCTTTCTCTTCTGAGCTTGATTTCTCACTCTCACTCCATTCAGCCATGAGAGCTTTCTTCTTAAGTTTCTTTGCCATCCATTTTAATTGTGGACAATCTATTTTGAAGTGCCCGGGCTTATTGCATTCATAACAGATTAGCACTTTTCTTTTCTTTGTCCTTACTCTTTTCTTTGCTAGTGCTGCTTTTGGAGAATGGCTTTCTCTTGTGAAGTTCTTTCTTATTTCTTATGAATTTTTTGAATTTCTTGGCAAGCATCGCTACTTCCTCTTCATCGTACCCCTCTTCATCATCAGACTCATCCGACTCACTGTTCTCTTTAGGGATAGTAAACTTCAAGGCAATTGTCTTCTTTTTCTTGACTTCTTCCGAGTTTTGCTTCATTGTCAGCTCATGGGTCATGAGGGACCTTAGGAGCTCTTCTAGCTGAAATGTATTGAGGTCCTTGGCCTCTTGAATTGCAGTCACCTTGGCCTCCCACATACGCGGTAGAGACTTGAAAATTTTGCGTACCAATTCAGAGTTAGAATAAGATTTGCCTAAGCTTTTGAGACCCTTGATTATGTCGGTGAATCTGGTAAACATTTTAGTTATACTTTCAGAGGGTTCCATTTTAAATAATTTGTATTTGTGTACTAGCATATTTATCTTGGATTCTTTAACTTGGCTTGTACCTTTATGTATAACCTCTAATCTATCCCAAATTTCTTTAGCTGAGTTATATGTTGATATTTTGTTAAACTCATTTGCATCTAGTGAGCAATAGAGGACATTCATGGCTTTGGCATTAAGTTGAGCCATCCTCTTATCATTATCATCCCATTCCTTTTGTGGCTTAAGGATGACCATGCCATCTAAGCTAATAGTGGGTGTGTGTGGTTCTTCGACTATGATTCTCCATATGTCATAGTCTAGTGCTTGTATAAATATTCTCATTCGTGCTTTCCAATACGTGTAATTAGTGTCATTAAATAGGGGTGGTCTATTTGTTGGTTGTCCCTCGGATAGAGAGCTACCTGTATGAGTTGTCATGATCTTTGGCTCTTTATTGTTAGATCAACAATTAATACAAGAGCACCTGCTCTGATACCACTTATTGCCTAAGATAACAACCCAAGAGGGGGGGTGAATTGGGTTTTCCAAATGTTTAGGACCTTAATTTAGATGATAGATGTATGAGTAGTTTAGCTTGTGTTATTTATATAGGTGCAGTGGAATCAAAAAGAACACAATGCAAACACACAAGAAGTATAATGGTTCGGTGCTCTCCAAAGCACCTACGTCCACTCCCCCAAATGTCCCCTTGGGAATTCACTATAATCCCGCGGAATACAGTTGGATTATTTTACCGGGCTCACAATCCAAAAATCCTACAATTGGTTTTACGGGATCACCAATAACCTAACCGTTGGTTTTACGGGCTCACCAACAACTAACACCGTTGGTTTTACGGGCTCACCAACAAACCTTACAAAAAATAAATAGAGAAGTTTAAAGCTCCTAAGTGAGCAAGTAATACAATAATGCACTTAAAGAAGAGGTAAGAAAATATTTATCGCTTTGTAGATTGCTCTTCTCTTCTTTGCCAATGTTGCTTCACTCCTCAAGGGGTTGGTAGAGCTCTTGAATGCACTTGAAGAATGCTCAACCACCTTTTTTTAGAATTTGAATGAAGCAAATTGATGAAGAACACTTAGACTTTCTTTTTTCTTGAATGCACTCTTGATTTTTGCAAAAGATCCTTTCCCCTGATGAATATTACCTCTTAAATACTTTTCCAACCTCAAATGGTCCCTCCTTAGCTGTTGGAATGGAGAAACTAGCCGTTTCTAGTCGTTGGAGACTCATTGTATTTCTGCAGAACTAGCTGTTATGCTGTCAGTCGTGCTGGGGTCGGCCCGAGCAAATCTGGGGTCGACCCAAGTTACTGTTCCACAGACTGGGGTCGGCTCATGTTTACCTGGGGTCAGCTTCAGCTACAGTGGGGTCGACTCAAGCTTGGCTGGGGTCGGCCCTCTCAAAAATTTCAGAAGCTTGTTTTTCTGTCATTTTGGTCTGGAGTCGACTCAACTTTTCTTGGGGTCGACTCGAGCTACAGTGGGGTCGACTCAAAGTTATTTGGGGTCGGCCCTGTCAGGGATTCTAGAGACTTGTTTTTCTGACTCTTTAGGCTGGGGTCGACTCATGTTTTCCTGGGGTCGACTCAAGTTACAGTGGGGTCGACTCAAGGTTATCTGGGGTCGGACCTCTCAGAAATTTCAGAGACTTGTTTTCTGACTTCTTTAGGCTGGGATCGACTCATGCTTTCCTGGGGTCGACTCAACCTGGGATCGACTCATGGTTTCTTGGGGTCGACCCAAGCTCTGTGCCATTTGTGCCAGAATGTGCCAAATTGTGCCATGGTCGACTCCATTTCTTCTGGGGTTGACTCCAACTCTATGCCAAGTGTTTCAAGGATGTGCCACATTGTGCCAAGTCGTGCCAAATGTATCAGGGTCGACTTCAAACTACTTGGGGTCAACTCTAACCCTATTTTTCTGCACTTGAAGGTTAGTTTATCATATTAAAGTAATAAAAAGATATTCCAATTAATTTAGGATGAATGGCACGTTCAAGTTTCATTTCTTTAACTAACAAAAATACGGAAATACCCCTTATCAAGAAAACTTCACTCTTAGTTTGGTCAAACTGAAAATTAGATTTTCTCTCAAGTTCTTTTAATAGAATTATCCTTGGAAGAATTCTTGAAGGTCATTTTAAACATGGTAGATGAGTGTATCATGAAGGTATCGAGATTGCAGGATGTATCGAAAATGTATTACTTCTCTCTTCCTCGAGTGTCTATTTACTTGATTAAGTTTGTTAATAGCATTGGTACTTCCATATGGCCTTCATGGTTTTGTAAACATCAAAATAACATTATGATTCTCACCAAAGTTGAAGGGGTGCTTCTATAATTTTCTTCTCTATAATTTTCCTTTTTTTTTCTTATGTTGGTTGAGGAGAGTGTGGAATCTTCACTTTTATTTTGCTTCTCCTATCTCATCCTTGCCCAAAGTAACAAAAGAAAGAAAATGTTGATGAAGATTATTAGCATTGATGGAAAAAGAATAAACAAATTTGATGGAAGCTATTTTTTTTAGTTTATATCATTTTATTTGGGTTTATTGCATAGAAAATATGAGTTAAACAATTTGTAGTGTGACCACCATTGGTAAGACCTGGTACAAATAATAGCTAAAATATATGTGCATATAAAATGATATAAGTAACAAAAAAAATAATGAACAAAATAAGTAACCTAATGGCATGGTAGTAGATCACCTTATACGGGTCTTTTTTGTGGGCGGTATTTGGAGTAGGTCTGCGAAGGTCATAGGTGATGATGTCGTGATAGTAGAACTGGACTAATGTAAATATTTATTATTATTCTTTTTCATGATAAATATGAATAAATGTTATAGTAAGAAAAGGCTAGTAATTAAAATAGATTACCTGTTTGGAGATTTCTTTATTGGAATTTCTTCCTAGCAGAGGTCGGACTGGGCATGCTTTTTGGGAGTTGGATAATAAAAAAATTCTTCCTAAATTAATCAATCAAGATACAAACCATAGCGATAATATTGTTGCAGTAAAATTTTTTAAATAAAGGACTAGGGAGACTTATATCTTCATTAACTTGTCATTGAATTGTCTAATCTCTACCTGTCTTAAACATGAGCTTGTTGATCATTGAATTGAGCTTGAGATGGGCTCAGCTTGCTCGAGCAAAGCTCATCACACCCTTCGTGTCAATTCATACCAAGCACTAATACGGCACATAACATCTAGTGCTAAAGTAGCTTGAAATCAGTTGAAGACACTTATAACCATTATCTAGTCATCAAAATATCCTTAAACTCTTCTCTTGTTAGGAATAGTGGTGGTGGTCACTATTTCAAAAAAAAAAAAAAGGGCCAGGCAGTTGCTTAGGTGCTCGCTTTGAGCAAGTTGGCCTCAGGCACCTTGCCTAGGCGTAGGCAACTCACAAGGTGGTTTGCCATGAGGCGAGTGTTTGGGCATGAGTCTTCACCTAAAGCACTCTCTAAATGGGTGCTTAAGCACTGTCTTGGAGAGTGGGTGGGTTTGGATAACCCCTTTAACCCAACTATCTGAGCCACACCTTTTATCCTTTTCACTTTACCTTTCCTTGCTTCTTGATTCACCACCTTTTCCCATCTAATCTCTAAACCCCAAGTGGCCACACAACCCAAACCCAGGTGGAGTGTGGCTGTGTGGGTTGTCAGTGAGTGGCGGATGCAGAACGCCATATGATGGCTGAAGGTGCTGATTCCACCTATGTTTTTTCTCATAATTCTTGTTCTCTTTAATCTCTCTTCTTTTTTGGATTGGGGCAGCAAGATGGTGGAGGTGGTTCTAAGTTGTTGCCAAAAACAGCTATTGATGGTGCCATGGGTACAAACAACTATCGCTTGTGTTGTCACCTCCACCAAGAGTTTTGCTTTCAGCAGCTGGTGTTGTTGTCTGTGATGCCTGCAGTGATGCCTATAGCAGCTGCCATTACCATTGACAATGCTAGTGGTGCCACCTGCAGTAGCCATGGGTGGTGCTACCTTTGCAGTTGCTTCTGCTGGTGGTGCTTCCTCCAGTAGCCGTTATTGCCCAAACATAGACAACCCACTCCTATTTTGCTGGTGGTGCTTCCTCCAGTTTGCCATGAGGCGAGTGTTTGGGCACGAAAGTCCTCCCTTTCTGGATTTTTTTTATCAGTTGAAAAAAATAGGAGAGGTGAGACAGAGAAGGCACGGGAGGTCTTCTCTACCACCCTCTCAATCATTTAAGGAGGAGAGAAGGGTGAACTGTCTTGAATCAAGTTTAACTAGGCTTTTCAGCTCAGTTCGGACCTGAACCGCTCAATTTAGGTTTAAAAGCAGTTTCGGCCCTAATTCAGGTCGCGAAATGAGCCAACCAGCTATATTTTCCTGGTTTGGGGGTACATGGTTTGGTACTCCCCAAATTGGATGGTTCGGTCTTCCATGATAAACCATTACACCTATATTGTCGCTTGCTTGATGACTTTAATCCTAATCATGTAATAGAATGCCCTTGTTAAAGCTTCCATGCCTTTACTACGTTTGCTATCAATGATGCTCTTTAGCAGGCTTCTTGTCAATAGTAACAAAAATATGTAACTAGAAAACCAGTAACTATGAAGTACCGATTGTGTAACTAACTCCTGTTATGTTATTCTTCCCTACAGTTAATTGTTGTTTAAATCAGTGCATTGAAGAGTTTTGGCTTGATTTCCTGTTTTCTATGACAATCATGAACACTAATGTTGCCCAAGATAACAACCCAAGAGGGGGGGTTAATTGGGTTTTCTAAATTTTTAGGACCTTACTTAAGATGATAGATATATGAATAATTTAGCTTATGCTAATTATATAGGTGCAGTGGAATCAAAAGGAACACAATGCAAACACACAAGAACTATAGTGGTTCGGTGCTCTCCTAAGCCTTTACGTCCACTCCCCAAGCATCCCCTTAGAAATTCACTATAATTCCGCGGATTACAGTTGGATTGTTTTACCGGGCTCACAATCTAAAAATCCTACAATTGGTTTTACGGGATCACTAATAACCTAACCGTTGGTTTATGGGCTCAACAACAACATACACCATTGGTTTTGCGGGCTCGCCAACAAATCTTACAAGAAATGAAAGAGAAAGGGTTTAAAGCTCCTAAATGAGCAAGTAATATAATAATGCACTTAAAGAAGAGTTAAGAAAGTATTTATCGCTTTGTAGATTGCTCTTCTCTTCTTTGCCAATGTTGCTTCACTCAAGGGGTTAGTAGAGCTCTTGAATCCACTTAAAGACTGCTCAACCTCCTTCGTTTAGAATTTGAATGAAGCACAATTGATGAAGACACGTGGACTTTCTTTTCTCTTGAATGCACTCTTGATTTTTGCACAAGATACTTTCCCCTGATGAATAGTTCCTCTTAAATACTTCTCCAACCTCTAATAGTCACTCCCTAGCTGTTGGAATGGAGAAACTAGTCGTTTCTAGCCGTTGGAGACTCAAATTGTACTTCTGCAGAACTAGTCGTTATGCTGTCAATTGTGCTGGGGTCGACCCAAGCAAATCTGGGGTCGACCTAAGTTACTGTTCCACAAACTGGGGTCGGCTCATGTTTTTCTAGGGTCGGCTCCAGCTACAGTGGGGTCGACTCAAGCTTGGCTGGGGTCGGCCCTCTCAGAATTTTCAGAGACTTGTCTTTCTGTCATTCTGGGCTGGGGTCGGCTCAACTTCTCTTGGGATCGACGCGAGCTACAGTGGAGTCGACTCAGGCTTTTCTGGGGTCGACCCTCTCAGGAATTTTAGAGCCTTGATTTTCTGACTCTTCAGGCTGGGGTCGACTAATGCTTTCCTGAGGTCGACCCAAGCTACAGCGGGGTCGACTCAAGGTTATCTGGGGTCGGCCCTCTCAAGAATTCTAAAGAGTTGTTTTTTAGGCTCTTTTGGCTGGGGTCGGCACATCTTCTCTTGGGGTCGACTCAACCTGGGGTCGACTCATGGTTTCTTGGGATCGACCCAAGTTCTATGCCATTTGTGCCATTTTGTGCCAGTATGTACCAAATCGTGCCGGGGTCGACTTCATTACTTTTGGGGTCGATTCCAACTCTGTGCCAAGTATTCCAAGGGTGTGCCACATCGTGCCAAGTCATGCCAAATGTATCAGGGTCGACTCCAAACTATTTGGGGTCGACTCTAACCCTGTTTTTCTGCACTTGAAGGTTACTTTAGCACATTGAAGTAATAAAAAGATATTCTAACTAAATTGATGAAGTATGGCACATTTAAGTTTCATTTCTTCAATTAGCAAAAATATGGAAATATCCCTTATCAAGAAAAACTTCACTCGTAGTTTGATCAAACTGAAAATTAGATTTTCTCTCAAGTTCTTCTAGTAGAATTATCCTTGGATGAGTTCTTGTAGGTTGTATTAAAACATTGTAGATGAGTGTATCATGAATGTATCAAGATTGTAGGATGTATCGAGAGTGTATCACTTCTCTCTTCCTTTAGTGCCTATTTACTTGATTAACTTTGTTAATTGCATTGGTACTTCCATATGGCCTTCATGGTTTTCTAAACATCAAAATAACATTATGATTCTCAATCTTCCCCATTTTGATGATTACAAAATATTACGTATTGTTGATTTGCCATTAATAAAAAAAGTTTAATTTAACATCATAAGATGTTTTTGGTTCAAGATTTTCAAAATAGTTATTTTTGAAGTATGTATCAAGTAACCAAGATCTCCCCTATCATAATCAAATTGATGCCAAATCTGTTTTATCTTTACTCCCCCTTTCTCTTATGTTTCATTGATTCAAAATTTTCAAGGATTTGTGCCAAATGAAGAGTTTCATATTATGTATCGAGGCATTGAAA
Source organism: Phoenix dactylifera (assembly GCF_051530095.1). NCBI lineage: Eukaryota > Viridiplantae > Streptophyta > Magnoliopsida > Arecales > Arecaceae > Phoenix > Phoenix dactylifera. The sequence goes on along the minus strand of NC_143196.1, from coordinate 12,198,659 downwards.
CTTTCTTTAGTTGTGTGCCAAAAGTTTATGTATCAAGCTATAAAAATTCAGATTTACATGTTTTCAATATTTTCCCCCTTAAATATTAATTTTTCTTCTTAAATTCTTTCTCCCTTTTCTTATTTCTTCTTATTTCTTTCTCCCCCTTTTTGTCATTATCAAAATGAGTATGTAATTCAAAGGTGAATAGCATGATAAAGACAATGATCATAAGCCAAAATAAGATATTGTATTTCATATAAGCCAAAATTACAATGTTCTAGTAATCCAAAATGCCATAAATGATAACAACGTTTACAATCAACAAAAGGCAAAATACATAGAGAACTAGAGTGACTCTAGGCACTAATCTAAATGAGCTCCAGTAGTGCTATTAGTAGGCCTAGAAGCATCTAATGGCTGTGATCTAGCTCTAGATCTCCTATGTAGGTGGCGAGAGGAGGTCTGGTCTGATCTGACTGGGATGGTCTGTGAGCCCTATGAACTGGCTGGCTCTGTGCCGAGACCTCTGACTCAGCTGCTCGAGCTGCAGGATGACCATGATACTCTCTCTCTAAGGTGGTCATCCGGTCCATGAGACTCGTCACCTGGGCAGATACTCCCCTAACCTCAGCTTTAAGGCTATCCAGCCGACTCATCATCCTATCAGAGAGACCCATCACCTGAGCTACTGCAACCTCAGTCATCCTACTCCAGTACTCCTCCGTGTATCCAGTAGGTGTAGAGGATGACGGTCCTGCCTCTGTATGTGATGAAGGATGATAAGCAGGCATCTCGGGCTCAGGAATAGAGTCTTTGGGCTCTGGTACATCAGGTTCTAGTGCCTGTGGCCCTGCACCTACGCGCATCCAGTGGCCATTCAGCTTGTCGTAGCCCATGCGAATAGGTGACCGTGCAGTATAGATGTCGGTATGCAGTAAGTCTTTGGAGATCTCACCAACTAAACATATCTCATACTGTCTAAAGATCAGTGTGAGTACCATACCATAGGGTAGAAAGACCCTCACCCTAGTCACGGTCTCACGCATCTGTCTGATCATCATAGCTGGGAGATTCAGGAGAATGCCCTGAATAACATGCTCCATAATAGCCAAATCTCTCTCGGATACATGGTCGAATCTCCCACTCTTCGGAAACAATATCCTCCCTATGAAGTTATGAAGCAATCTCATCTCAGCAGAGAAGGCACTGGCTACCAGATCATCAGAGTAGTCGATCTCATCTCTCTCCATGATCAATTGTAGAGCTTTGATCCTATCCTCTAGCCTATCTGGTATGGCATCCTCACAACGAAGATGGAGCAAATGTCCTAGACTGTCCTCAGTGACATGAATCTCAACTCCTCGGACCTCGGACACGAGCCCGCCCGCACCGATCCGTAGGGTTGCATAAAACTCACGGACTAAACCCGGGTAGGTCTGTAGATCTAGGGAGCAGAGGTACTCCTATCCTTGATGCTTGATCCAACCACTTAGTCTAAACCCTTCTTGATCCAAAACTTCGAAGTTTATGTGTCTACCTGTCGTAACCGGTCTTCCCGCGTATCTAGCAAGCAAAACTGAAGGAGAAGGCGGTTGGGGAGGCTCTACTCGTGGTTCAGCTCGTGGAGGAACTGTAGATGGCCCACTAGTTTGCTCTTCCACTGTAGATTGACATGTCACTCTGCTAGATCGCTTGGCCACGGCTTGTTTGGGTCTCATTTTGACCTAATCTTCCTTTTGATTCGATCTACCGGCTTGGGAGAGGGTGAAACTAGAGTTTACCGGCGATTGGAGGTGGATGAAGGAGAGGAAATAGTGTTTCTAGGAATTTAGCAACAATGGAATGCCCTAAAAAATGCTCTCGGCCGGCCCTAAAAAGTAAGGGTCCCGCCGTCGAGTCGACCCCAGCTTTTGCTTAGGTTGGCTTGCAGGGGATCGACCCTGCTTGGATCTCGGGTCGACCCGAGTTCGAATCCCCAAACAATTTTTTTTTTGATGTTTCAGTTTTCTGATCCTTACCAAATTTCTATGGGTCACTGATATACATGAGAGGAAGCTCTAAATCAATGATTTGATCAATGTTTCATAGGATTTAGGAAATGAGAGGAGCGTATCATGAAACATTTTTTCTTTTCTAAGCAAAGGGGTCACATACTCCTAATTCTCTTCTAAGCATACAAAATCTATCTTCACTAAGAGGCTTTGTAAATATATCAGCCAATTGATTTTCCGTGCACACATGTTCAATATTTATATTTCCATTTTGCACATGATCTCTTATGAAGTGATACCTTATTTCAATATGTTTTGCTTTATAGTGTTGTACAGGATTTTTGGTTAAATTGATTGCCTTGTGTTATCACATTTTATGGAAATGTTATCAAGCTTAATTCCATAATCCTCTAATTGTTGCTTAAGCCATAATACTTGAGCACAGCAACTTCTAGCTGCAATGTATTCGGCCTCAGCCGTTGATAGTGCAACTGAATTTTGCTTTTTGCTAAACCATAATACTAGATTTGCACCTAAGAATTGACATATCCCACTAGTGCTCTTTCTATCTAGTTTGCATCCAGCAAAATCAGCATCTGAGTATGCAATTAATTCAAAACATGAATCTCTAGAGTACCATAATCCTATGCTAGATGTATTTCTTAGATACCTAAGAATTTTTTTAATAGCAGATAAATGTGATTCTTTAGGATTAGACTGATATCTAGCACACATTCCAACACTAAACATAGTATCAGGCCTACTAGCAGTAAGGTAAAGTAAGGATCCAATCATACCTCTATAGAGTTTAGTGTCAATGCTCTTACCTTTTTCATCTTTATCCAACTTACTAGAAGAATTCATCGGAGTTCCCATTTTCTTGTAATCTTCTTTCCCAAACTTCTTGAGGATTTTCCTTGTATATTTGGTTTGGTGAATGAAGATTCCTTAGTTTGCTTGATCTGAAGTCCGAGGAAGAAATTGAGTTCTCCCATCATGCTCATCTCGAACTCACCCTGCATTAACTCAGCAAACTCTTTGCATAAGGAATTAGCAGTAGCACCAAATATTATATCATCTACATATATTTGCACTACAAGAAGATTTTGATCTTTTCTTTTAATGAATAGTGTTTTATCTACATTTACATTTTCTCTATTGAACTTATTATCTAGCAAGAATTTGCTTAGTCTATCATAACAAGCTCTAGGAGCTTGTTTCAAACTATATAGTGCCTTATGCAATTTAAATACATGTTCGGAAAATTCATGATCTTCAAAATCAGGAGGTTGTTCTACATATACTTCCTCTGTTATGTAACCATTTAGAAAAGCACTCTTTACATCCATTTGATATAATTTAAAATCTATATAGCAAGCAAATGCAAGTAGTAATCTAGTAGCTTTTAATCTAGCAACTGGGGCAAAGGTTTCCTCAAAGTCAATCCCTTCTTCCTGATTATAACCCTTCACTACTAGCCTAGCCTTGTTCCTAGTTACTATGCCATTTTTATCAAGTTTGTTTCTAAATACCCATTTGGTTCCAATAATAGTTTTGTTTTTAGGTCTTTCAATTAATGTCCATACATTATTTCTTTTAAATTGATTCAATTCTTCTTGCATGGCATTGATCCAATTTACATCATGTTCGGCTTCTTCATAAGTTTTAGGGCCTTTAGGCTCTATTTGAGATACAAAGGCAAGATAGTTATTAACATTTCTTAGATAGGATCGAGTTCTTATCCCTTGTGATGGATCACCTATTATTAAGTCTTTGGGGTGACCATGTGCATACCTCCATTCTTTAGGTAGATCCTGATGTTGTGGTAAACTATGATCATCTTTCTTTTCTTCCTCACCTTGCTTTGATGTATCCTCTTGCTCATGATTCGGTGTATCATGAATACTTAGCTTCTCAAGCTTGAACGTTCCTGTATCATCATCAAAAATATTTTCCTTCCTAGAGGACCACCGTTAGTTTCATCAAATATTACATTTATTGATTCTTCAACAACCATGGTGCTCTTGTTGAAGACTCTGTATGCCCTGCTAGATGTAGAGTATCCTAAGAAGATACCCTTATCTGACTTGGCATCAAATTTATTTAAATTCTCCTTGTCATTATTTAAAATATAACATCGACAACCAAAAACTCGAAAATATTTGACAATTGGTTTTTTATTCTTCCAAAGTTCATAAGGAGTTTTCTTTGTTATTGGACGAATTAAAACATGGTTTAAAATATAGCAGGAGGTGTTTATAGCTTCAACCCAAAAGTACTTTGGAAGATTTGACTCACATAGCATAGTGCGAGCCATTTCTACTAAGGTCCTATTTTTCTTTCAACAATTCCATTTTGTTGAGGCGTTCTAGATGCTGATAATTGATGAGATATTTCATTTTCATTACAAAATTCTTCAAAGTATTGATTTTCAAATTCGGTTCTATGATCACTACAAATTGAGATTAGAGTGGTGTTCTTTTCAGTTATAACATTTTTGTAGTATTTCAAAAAGGCTAAAAATGCTTCATTTTTATGTGCAAGAAATGACACCCATGTATATCTTGAAAAATCATCTATAATTACTAGTCCATATTTTTTGCCTCCTAGACTTGCAGTTCTAGTTGGTCCAAATAAATCCGTATGGATAAGCTGTAATGGCTTAGTAGTTGAGACTATATTCTTAGATTTGAAAGATGACCTTGTTTGTTTACCCAATTGACATGCACCATAAATTTTATCCTTTTCATAAGTTAATTTTGGTAAACATTTCACTAACTCCTTTTTAATTAACTTTGAAATTAATTCCATACTAGCATGACCAAGTCTTCGGTGCCATAGCCAACTAGTTTCATTTATCTTATTCTCATTGGCAATTAGGCATAATCCATTTTTCTTGGCTAGAACATCAAGGTTTATTATATAAATATTTCCATGCCTATGTTCTATGAGTACAATACTATTATCTTTATCACAAAATTGACTTATACTTAGCAAGTTATGTTTTAGACCATCAACTAACAAAACATTATCTATGAATGTAGATGAAGTGATATGAATTTTATCCTTTCCAATAATGTGACCTTTGGCATTGTCACCGAAGGTTATCACTCCACCATCTTTAGATTCCACGGTAATGAATTGATCCTTATCACCTGTCATATGTCTTGAACAACCACTATCTAGATACCATAGTCTATTCTTCTCATTGATTGTAAGACATACCTGCAAGTAAAATCAAGGATCCATTTTAGGTACCCAAATTATGTTGGGTTCTTTAGGGTTAGTAGTTATGGTTCCTTTTGGAATACAAATTTTTTTAAATCTTGGTTTGCCTTTTTCATTTAATTTTTGGTTATTGTTAGATTTTCTCAAATCACATTCATATGCTTTATGTCCTATTTTGTTACAGCAATAACAAGTAGTGTTTTCATTTTTGGATTTTACAAATACATTTCTCAAATATTTTTGCTTTTTGTTTGTTCTATATTCTAATCCTGCTTTATCATAAACAGCTCTTTGACTATCAAGAATTATATTTAATTTACTTAAGCTGAGTGTAAATTTATCTATTAGGGATTTATATTTTTCTACTTCTCCATTTAGTTTAATGTTTTCATTAATTAGATTTTTAGTTTCATTAGTAAACTTCTTTCGTAATGTTTCATAATCATAGATAGTTTTAACTTGTCTTGCATAAGTGTCTGATTTTTATTCTTTAAAGTTTTATTTTTATGAATAAGCTTCTTATGTTCTTTCATAAGATCTAGAAAAGCATCATGCAATTCATCTACAGTAAAATCACAATCAAGTTCAGCATCTACCTAATTGTCGTTTGCCATGAATCACATTTGAGCTGTATGTTGCTGATCTTCCTCTTCTGAGCTTGATTCGTCACTCTCACTCCATTCATCCATGAGAGCTTTCTTTTTGAGTTTCCTTGCCATCCATTTTAATTGTGGACAATCTATTTTGAAGTGCCTGGGCTTATTGCATTCATAACAGATTGGCACTTTACTTTCCTTTTCTTTGTCCTTACTCTTTTCTTTGCTTGTGCTGCCTTTGGAGAATGGCTTTCTTTTGTGAAGTCCTTTCTTATTTCTTATGAATTTTCTGAACTTCTTGGCAAGCATAGCTACTTCTTCCTCATCGTACCCCTCTTCATCATTGGACTCATCCGACTCGCTGTCCTCTTTAGGGATTGTGGACTTCAAGGCGATTGTCTTCTTTTTCTTGACTTCCTCCGACTTTTGCTTCATTGTTAGCTCATGGGTCATAAGGGACCTTAGAAGCTCTTCTAGCTGAAAAGTATTGAGGTCCTTGGCCTCTTGAATTGCAGTCACCTTGGCCTCCCACATACGCGATAGAGATCTGAGAATTTTGCGTACCAATTCAGAGTTAGAATAAGATTTGCCTAAGCTTTTGAGACCATTGATTATATCGGTGAATCTTGTAAACATTTCAGTTATACTTTCAGAGGATTTCATTTTAAACAATTCGTATTTGTGTACTAGCATATCTATCTTAGATTCCTTAATTTGGTTTGTCTCTTCATGTGTAACCTCTAATCTATCCCAAATTTTCTTAGCTGAATTACATGTTGATATTCTATTAAACTCATTAGCATCTAGTGAGCAATAGAGGACATTCATGGCTTTAGCATTAAGTTGAGCCATCCTCTTATCATTATCATCCCATTCCTTTTGTGGCTTAGGGATGACCGTGCCATCTAAGCTTATAGTGGGTGTGTGTGGTCCTTCAACTATGATTCCCCATATATCATAGTCTAGTATTTGTATAAATATTCTCATTCGTGCTTTCCAATACATGTAATTAGTGCCATTAAATAGGGGTGGTCTATTTGTTGATTGTCCCTCGGATAGAGAGCTACCTATATGAGTTGTCATGATCTTTAGCTCTTGATTGTTAGATTAACAATTAATACAAGAGCACCTGCTCTGATACCACTTGTTGCCCAAGATAACAACCCAATAAGGGGGTGAATTGAGTTTTCTAAATTTTTAGGACCTTACTTAAGACGATAGATGTATGAGTAATTTAGCTTATGCTAATTATATAGGTGCAGTGGAATCAAAAGGAACACAATGCAAACATACAAGTATAGTGGTTTGGTGCTCTCCTAAGCACCTACGTCCACTCCTCAAGCGTCTTCTTGGGAATTCACTATAATCCCGCGGATTACAGTTGGATTGTTTTACCGGGCTCATAATCCAAAAATCCTTCAATTCGTTTTACGGGATCACCAATAACCTAACCGTTGGTTTTACGGGCTCACCAACAACCTACACCGTTGGTTTTGCGGGCTCACCAACAAACCTTACAAGGAATGAAAGAGAAATGGTTTAAAGCTCCTAAATGAGCAAGTAATACAATAATGCACTTAAAGAAGAGTTAAGAAAGTATTTATCGCTTTGTAGATTGCTCTTCTCTTCTTTGCCAATGTTGCTTCACTCCTCAAGGGGTTGGTAGAGCTCTTGAATACACTTAAAGACTGCTCAACCACCTTCTTTTAGAATTTGAATGAAGCACAATTAATGAAGACACTTGGACTTTCTTTTCTCTTGAATGCACTCTTGATTTTTGCAAAAGATACTTTTTTCCTGATGAATGGTTCCTCTTAAATACTTTCCCAACTTCTAATAGTCACTCCCTAACTGTTGGAATAGAGAAACTAGCCATTTCTAGCTGTTGGAGACTTAAATTGTACTTCTGCAGAACTAGTCGTTATGCTGTCAGTCGTGCTGGGGTTGACCCAAGCAAATCTGGGGTTGACCCAAGTTATTGTTCCACAGACTGGGATCGGCTCCAGCTACAGTGGGGTCGACTCAAGCTTGGCTGGGGTTGGCCCTCTCAGGGTTTCCAGAGACTTGTCTTTCTGTCATTCTGGGCGGGGCCGACTCAACTTCTCTTGGGGTCGACTCGAGCTACAGTGGGGTCGACTCGAGCTTTTCTGGGGTCGACCCTCTCAGGGATTTCAGAGACTTGATTTTCTGACTCTTCAAACTGGGGTCGACCCAAGCTACAGTGGGGTCGACTCAAGGTTATCTGGGGTCGGCTCTCTCAAGAATTTTAGTGAGTTGTTTTTCAGGCTTTTTTGGCTGGGGTCGCCTCATCCTCTCTTGGGGTCGACTCAACCTGGGGTTGACTCATGGTTTCTTGGGGTCGACCCAAGTTCTATGCCATTTGTGCCATTTTGTGCCAGAATGTACCAAATCGTGCCAGGGTCGACTCCATTACTTCTGGGGTCGACTTCAACTCTGTGCGAAGTGTTACAAGGGTGTACCACATCGTACCAAGTCGTGTCAAATGTATCAGGGTCGACTCCAAACTACTCGGGGTCGACTCTAACTCTGTTTTTCTGCATTTGAAGGTTAGTTTAACACATTGAAGTAATAAAAAGATATTTCAACTAAATTGATGAAGTATGGCACATTCAAGTTCCATTTCTTCGATTAACAAAAATACGGAAATACCCCTTATCAAGAAAACTTCGCTCTTAGTTTGATCAAACTGAAAATTAGATTTTCTCTCAAGTTCTTCTAGTAGAATTATCTTTGGATGAGTTCTTGTAGGTCATATTAAAACATTGTAGATGAGTGTATCATGAATGTATCAAGATTGTAGGATGTATCGAGAGTGTATCACTTCTCTCTTCCTTGAGTGCTTATTTACTTGATTAACTTTGTTAATTGCATTGGTACTTCCATATGGCCTTCATGGTTTTGTAAACATCAAAATAACAATATGATTCTCAACTAAATTGGGATTTAATATCCCGAGTTAGAATGAAATTTGGTGAATCTCCAGATACGTTTTTACTTTCCAATATCAAGGCCTACAAATTACTTGCTTTGCCCCACCTCTTCTGTGTCTTTTTCCTCCATAAGTACAAGATGTAGAAATGCATAATACCTTCAATTATGGCCACCTAACCATGGGGCAGCACAAAGACTGATAGCTTAGGTAATGTTTTTGGCTGCTTGCATGGTTTAACCTGCCAACATGCAGCTCTTAACATGATATTGCCTTTTTTTTCTCCTTTTGCATCCATATTCTTTGAGGCTGGTTATTTTCTATTCTTTGTAACACTGAGTAAACTATTTACTATATTATGCAATTTCGTTGCCTGGGATCCTTGATCTGTCAATAGCAATTTAGATGACTTTTATGTTGTGATTTTTCTTTCAAAGTCCTTCCACCAGAAGTTTTAGCATTTTACATGATGCAATTGTTTGAAATCAAGGTTTGAAGTTTTGTCTGAAATCAACTTCTTTTGGTTGAGACTGAAATGAAATTGAGGTCCTCTTTTGGGGTAGTTAGGTTCAGCAATCTTGGTCCAGCTTGAATAGTTTCAGCTAGTTTCAGTTGCAAGTGGCCAAAATTAGTGGTAGATGCTTTTCAAGTTCCATTTTGCTGTTTATTTTCATTTTGGATTTTTCTGTTTACGTACATAGGCTATAATGTACGGTATCATTCTCAATAGTTTTTCTTTCTTTTCCTTAAGTTAAAGAGGGAATAGACGATAAACATATCTCTTGACGGGTCAAGGCCTTCAAAAAGATGCTTCTTCCGCAATCTATAAGGACTAATGTGAACAACCAAGTACAAGAACTTTAACATGAATGACAATACTTTGCAAAATAAAGTTTAATAGTAGCCACTTGACCCTTTAAATTTGAGAAAGAAATGTAAAACTCTAATATATCAGTGAGTTCTATTCAGAAATGAAAGAAAGATGTGCAATACTAGGCATTAAAAAGCTTCAAAATTGATAAATATTATGAATTTTCAAACAATTGATGTTTAATAAGTATATTACCAATATCTTAGTGAGTTTTACTTACGTCCAATGTTATCTTCAACTAAACTGGTCGAAAGTACATAGACAAAGAACCTTATATAATACAAAATTCTCTAAAATCTTTTATAACTGCCAAAACCAAAATTCCATGGACCTAACCAAAATTGGAATCCAGTTCTTAGACCTTGTTTGAAATTTGTTACTAATTACAATTTTTGCTTTCAATTGAGATAGTATTTATTCTATTAATGGGCTTTACATTGCCCTAACACTTTCTTATCTATTTTCAGAGACAACATTAGCTTTGCTTCGACATCCAGATTGTTGTATTTCTGCCTACTCATCTGTAAGCAATGGTTTTATCTTCTTGAATCATTTCTAGACATTTTTATCCCCGTTCATTGCATATTGCTATTAGTCTTTGGGCGTTGATCTATTAACATTAGTATGAATTTAGATGTCTACATCAAGGTTCGCCATCTCGGTACCGGACCCCGTACCGGTGCCACACTAGTACAATGTCGATATCGTACAAATTTTTTTGGGTGTACCGAGTGTTGGTACGTCACCCATACTAGGTGCCAGTACCGAATCGATATGGTACTGTATGCTCCGTATGGCCCGGTTCAGGCCGATACGGCGTACCTTGGTCTACGTACTACTAATGTACCTATTGATTACTACTTGTAGGAACTAACACTGATATATACTCACTGACCATACTCTAAAGATGATTGAAAATTTCTGGTAAAATTTGCCCTTGATTTACATGATATTAGAAGCTACTTCGTGATGAATTGAAATACTTTGACTTTTAATTTCAATTATTTTAAAATCATAAACTATGACATCTCACAAATCACGTCATTTGTTTTAATGAACATCACTGAGAATGCATATGAAACCATCAAATTGATGTTAAGACCACATCTAATGTCATATATTACTTTTTGATTTGTACATAACCTTAATTTTTATAGTTTAGCGATATTTTTCTTCTACCTAGTTCATTTGTTATCTTTTAGTTTCAACACCTTATCTATTAATCTAGTTACTAATGCTGCCCAGATTTTTGCGTACATGCCCATCCCTCTATTGATGTGCATATGCTTGTTTGATGCACATGCATATTTGTTAATTTGCACCATGCAAGATTAAGAGTGTGAATGCATTTTTTTTCCTATATTGGAGTTTGGCAAATTTGAATCTCATGTAGTGAAAATAGATGCTGGATTTAGAATACGAATACAAGGTAAGAATTAATTTCCTATAATGCTCCATATTAATTTAAAGGCCATTGAAACTTCCAATTGTAATTTCTATGACTCAAGAAAATGATATTCATTGTAAGTTGTAAAGTTTTTCATTGTGCACTTACGAATAAAGAGTCACCTCTGGGTAAGCATTTGGTTTTGATTATCTGCTGTTTTTTTTTTCATGCAGAAATAAAGTAAAGATATTCTTAACTGCACTGTTTAACTGTTGTTAAGCATCAGGATCATTCTTTTTCTCTCAATGATGCCAAATTTCTTGAACAATTCATCCCCTGGCAATGATGGTTTTATTGTGAAACTTTTTTCCGATGTTGCTGCTTAAAGCCATTGCGATAGCCTGAATATGACCCTATCTGATTGGAAATTTTGAAGGTGGATGTAAAACGGACTATAGAAGATGGGGAGAAACGTTTCAATAAACTTTCAATTGAGGAGAGAGGTAAATTTGATGAAGAGACACTTGTCAATGTAAACAACTTTAAGAGGCGAAAAACGACCAGCCAGAGATCAAAGGGTTTCAGCAATGAGTATATTGTGGTATGTATAGCTCCTTAAAAATTAGCTTTGCCTTGCCATGCTATTAAAATCTTTTCTTGCATAAGTCTGTGATCTTATGTTTGAGAAAGGGACGTTGTTCTCTATTATATATTTTCCTATAAAGTAACTAATTGTACATGAAAGGAGGATGTGTATTTGGACCAGATTTTGATAAATGTTATAGTCTGTCTCTACTTGCCAGTGTTCTGTTTTGTGATGATATATAGTGAACAAGGAGTATGTTGTAATTATAATTTATGCTTTGATTAATTAAAAATAACATAAATCTGGACCTAATTTAATTGAACAAAAGCAGGAACTACTCTTGAACTGTTGTGTGTCTATTAGTTTTTGAAGAATGTAAAGTTTCTATACAGATTTAACTAAATATCAAAAGTTGGTATCCATGGGAGCATTGGTGCTTATTACCCAGAAAATTATGATGAAAACAACTAGAGCACAAATAAAGGTAAAAGAAGAACAAAGTGACCAATCATGCAATCCTTAGGGATGTAAATGAGACTAGGTCGAGCAAGGTGGTATTAGTTCTGCTAGCGACATCCTTCAAGGTCATCTTTTTTTCCTTTGCTCTCTTGAACATATACATGCAGTCTAAATTGTCATTTGGAACATAACAAGCTATTTGGAAATGCTACTTTCTAAATCAATCAAGAGAAAGCATGGTCAATGAAATGGTGGAGCAGAATTTCTTGCCAACATACCCACATAAATTAAGAGGCAAGATTGTAGGTCCAACTCTTATTAATGATGACCAACTGTGACCAACTTCAGATTCGAGAGAACTCTAAAATCTATTGTTGTTACTATTATTGTCCATGCTTAGATTCGCATCACAAGCTTCTCTCATTTGGAGGCAAAAACTTGGTGTTTATCCATGCATGCTGATAGTTTCTTTGTATTTTCTATTTCTACAATTATGTCCAACTATATGTAGGATTTATTGAATAAAAATCAGAACTTGCACCAATTGGGAAGTAAGTCAATATAGTGAAGCTATGTTGTTGTTTTGGAGAGGTTAAAGAGCTTAAAAGAGGCCCTTTTGGACAATCTCCGTACTCCCATAATAAAAAATAAAAAATTGATACGGAGCTGTTTTCATAAATGATGATTGTCATGAGGCAGAGATGAATGAACTAAAGCATTCTTACCACAACTACTGTTTGAAGTAGGATTTTTCCGTTTCCTGGGATGCTACATTTTTAAAGAAACATTGATTAATTGAGATTTGTTCATCAACCTTCCCCTTAATCTACTTAAGAAGATTTCTGAAAAATAACCGTACGATAGTTAACAAGATGCATGTAATGCTTTTTGGTGGACTTCTCTTAGAAGGGTTCAAGCATCAAGAGATGAATGGATTTTTTTGCTTATGTTGAATGTGCTTATTGAGCATGGCATTCATTTATAGGAAGATAACTATGAAAATAAAAGTTGTTCCCAAGGAAGGCCAACTGACCCGAACGGGGTGGTTCGGGTTGTATCAAACTGAAATAGTCAATTGGAATGTTTTAGGTGGTCCGGTTTGTTCACCCCTTTAGAGCCTCCAAAGGCCCCCCACCCCCCACCCCCTGATGCCCTCTAAGTCTTCTCCCTCTCTCCCTTGCTCCCCTACCACCCCCATCCGCCATGCTCTCTGAGGTCCTCTCTGGCCGTTTCTTCCTCTCCATCTCTCTCTCTCTTCCAAATCCCTGCTTGAGCAGTCGCCATCAGCTTCCTCCACGACCCCTTTGTCTCCACCTACGTCACCATTGCTGCCGCCGTCGTTGCCTCTTCTCTAACATGCTCCATTGGCCTTTATTCGGATTGTTTCTCCTTCCCCTTCCTCCGCTCCACCAATGTCCATGCTAATCCCTCCCTCGCCCATGTGATCACCCTCCACCACAGCCTCTAACCCTACTCCCATGTCGCCACCTCCCTCCACTTCTACAGCACCCTCGGCCTCCTTGATGCCCGCTCGGAGCATGTTCGATGAAACACCTTAGAGGTGAGGAATTTCAAGGGTGCCTAGGTAAGCCCCTTCACCTTTCTCCCTCTCTCCCTCTCTCCTCCCTCCTCTCTCTCTCTTCCCCTCCGCTGTTTCTCTCTTGATCTGCTTCTCTCTTCCCTCCCTCTCCTTGTTTCGGTATGCCCTAGCATGGTATGGTGCGGACTCATCTCATACTATACTGAACCGATTGCCGGCTGGTCCAACCTCCGATAGTGGGTTGGTGAACCTTGGTTGCGACTGATATGAAGGCTTCAATATAAATCCTTACAATCCTTATGAATGGTTAGATGCATCTATGAAACAAGTTAAACTCCAACAAAGTAAAAGGAAAAAAGGTTTTGAGCTTCACATGAACTGCTAGATTTTAAAACTTTGATGAAGGATATTTTCATGAAAAATGATGTGGAAGTTTTGAAAGGTTAAGTTGTGTGGGCAAGTTGTCAAGAAAATTTTCTCCATCTCCTATTATTTTAGTCGTTTCAATATGGCCATGACTCAGCCACATGGACCAGCAATGTTATATAGAAGATGCATAATTTCTATTGTCTCCAATAGAGCAGAATTAACGGAAAAGTTCTCCATGTACAATAAATATTTGCAATCCAGCACTTTGTCCTTTCTCTATCTTCTAATGGTCTTTGGTCATATCTAATCATTGTTGAACCCTTAATTGTCACAAGTAATGGACATTACTAATCTGGATTTAGAAAACAAAATATTGCTCATAAAACTTTCAATCAACTTTTAAAATAACGTACTATAAATCCAAATCTAGGATTTGTTTGATCCTATGAAGCAAAATAGTGATCGCAAATACATAAGTAGTTGCTAATACTACTGTTGGAGTGAAAATAGAGTTTTGAGGGTGTCATAATGGTCTGTCTGGTCCGGGGGTATTTTTGTTCCCAATTTGATTCTCTATATTTCTCTCTGTGAGATTAATTGCTTGCTTCCATGAGCTTTCATTCTGCTTCTGAAGCTTCAACTGTTCTAACAACACCTCGCACATGGAGATGGCCACGTTCCACTCGAAAATATACTTTCACTATTGAGAGAATTGTGGTCGGTAAGAAGATTAGGATCTCGTGTTGTTATTTCAGTCAGGTTGAGCCGACTCACTTTTTGAAGAAAGAAAACTACCTATCATTCAGTTCCGCAGGAGCAGAAATTGTTTGGACATTGACTTGGTATTCCACTTCTGATCAGGTTGGGGCAGATTTTGGGTCATTTCGTCTCTTGGTCATATTTGTATTAGTAGTTATGCATAGGGAATTTTTGGAAAAGAGACATGAGGTTTCAGAGGTTTGACTTTTTGAGGCATGAAGCTTCTCAATGTGAACTCGAGAGGCATTGAAGGGGCTATTTTTTTCTGCTGTTTCTTTCTCTAGAGCTGCTGTTCTCTCAGTAAGGGTTTCAAGTTTTGGAAATGAGGGTTTTGTGGAGTTGACCTGCAGCACCTTAGGATCCCTTGTCGCTGCTCGCATGAGAGTTCTTCCATTCTGCCACTATTTCCTTTCTTTTTCTGAGATGTCAAGCTCCATATTTCAGGTGTTTTCTTATTTCCAAAGGAATACCTGATCTTTGTGCTCTAAAGTTGATATTGATTGCTATTACTAGTTGGAAAAGTTTTTTTCTTTGTTGTTTGGGATTAGTTCTGTGCCTATATTGAGATGTGATTTCATGAAGTAGCTCCTTGCTTATCTATTGTTTGGTGGATAATCTATATATTAGCAGTAGAATCAACTTATTTTATGCTAGCAGTTTACTTCACCATGATTCTGTCTAAATTGTATAAATAGGTTTGGTGGATTTATTGCTGGTCAGTCTAACTCGTGACTAGTCTTGACGGCCATGCTAGCTCCTCACAGATGGTCTATGTACACAAATTTGGCTGTGGAGTGGCAAAATGTAATGTGTCATCATGCTCTTAGTTCAGGGTTGCATGTCATATATCAGGAATCTTCATCTATTATTTTTGACACTTGTTTCTTGGAATGGATTCGTGACGTTGAGCTCCTCAATGAGAAGTACACTAAGCTTTTAAAGTCAGCACTTTGGTCGATGGAGGAAAAACTTTTCTTTAGACATTTGTCATTATGGAAGCGAAATGATTGATGCTTAATTTCATTAGTAACTCCGAACAACCATCAGGCATTTTAAATAGTTCGATCCTTTTATTGTAATGGCAACCAACCATGAGAAGACACTTCATGGATGCTTTTCAAATGTTGGTCATGTATGAGACATACTCCAACTTATGTGACTGAAACAAATGATATCCATAATTTTCATTTCAAAAAGTTTATTTTTATCTAATTTGCTTTTGGGGTTACGTTCATATTTGAGTTTTTAGTGTTTCATGCAATTCATTAGTAATGCATAATTACATATTGCATATGTGGCAATTAACTCGAATGAACAGAAATTTGATCTCACAAATAGGAATCTAGCTCATTTCACTAAATCTAGAGGTCTTGGTTTGGATTCAAAATATGATCATTTTCAAATAAATTCTAGCAAGGTTATTTGGTTATGAGGCACCATTTATAATGTTATAGTGAGTACCACCTCATCTTCTGCACTATATTGTGTACTAAATTACCTGCTTAATTTTGTTACTGTATTTTAAACACATCAAATTTTTTCCACAAAGTGTATATTATGCTATACTTATATCAATGTGTAAAATCTTCATGATCTCACAGAACCCGTCATTCTTATAGTACAACGTTTAGTAGCTTCATACCTAGATAATGACAATGTTTTCCTTGGTCACAATTTTGTATGTTTCTTTCTCTGATTCCTCACTCCATATTTAGATTACAATTCTGGTTGCTGCTGAGGGTGTATATAAGCTACCTGTTATTAATGGGAGTGCAGACTTGAAGGAGGCACTGCAAAAGCTGGCATCTATACCTTCCCGCCAAACTCTGGTATTACAAATATCTTATACATTGGAAATTGCTTTATAAGTGGTGAAGGAAACAGAATTTTGTTATCTTAATCCAGCGATTCAAATATAATATTTGTGAACCATTAAATGCAGGCTGTCGAGGTGCTGTGGACCCCTCAGAATGAAACTGACACACTTTCAGAGCGGGAGCTGCTTGAAGACTACCCCCTCTTGAGGCCGTTGTAAGGGGAATTATTTGTTCTGTCTGTAAGGTGCTCTGAGCTGCTCTTTATAGCCATGTGGTTCATGTAAACAAAAAATGTTAATAGATAAGCATGCCCAAATTCTAGGATATTCAGTCTCACAAAATGGAGGATTTTTCTAATAGAGGACCTGTAGAACTCTTGCGACAGTCATTTGTTACAATATGTTAGGTTTTGGAGCACTGCTAGCATACCAGTAATATGTGAGTGTAGTTATTCATTATTCTTGGCTTGGTTTTGTTGATTCTAATCTCAGCAGCAATGGCAAACACAGGGCAACCTGTGGATATAGTTTCTTTAGTCTGTTGGGTTAGAAAGATGTGCATGAAAAACTCTTGGTTGAGGATGATTTGTTTTTAGATGAAGGCTTGTGGGACAACTGGGGGCATGTCAACTTTTGTTTCTTGTTTTGGAACGATAGGCATGTGGCAATCTTCAAATTGGGTACACTCAGTGTTCCAGCAATTGGTCATATATTTGAGTTACAGCATAAAGCAGCAAATGTTGAATCAACGCTAGGATGGCAACCAGCTGGGTTTTGGGTGACGTGTTGTGAATGTTGGGCAGATAATGAGAGGCACCACCTTCACAGCGCCATATTTGTGATCCAGATCGTTTTTTTTTTTCTATTATTTTTGGTGTTTATGGACCCAGGAGCTTGCAAGGCCGCTCACCATACCCTTTCCATGAACCGGCAGTCTTGCAAAAAGCAGCAGACCTTTTCAGCCTCTTTAGTTTTGTTTTGTCAAATTTACACTTGTCTTCTACTGCAGCATGGCACGTGCATTGCATCTCTAGGGATACGAGTACATGCGAATTCAGTAAATGAGGCTTTTTAAAAAAAAAATTAAAATTTTTAATAAGTATAAAATATTTAAAAAAATGATATGAAAATAGATAGTTGTCAAGTACACTATTTCAACAATTATGTGTATGAATTTAACAATGATAGGCAAGAAGTCTCTTCAGTTTAAAATAATTGTTGAATGGAAGCGCGGAAAAATTAGCATTCTAAAAGAAGGGTGGGATAATGCTTGGCAATACTGTTTACCATGCCAAGCAAGAGCAGAATAGGAAAAGGTTATCCTATGGCACTTCATGGTCAAGGGAAAGAAACGAATTGGGCATTATGGGAATTTCACTCCATCTAATTAATAAAAGTCCCATCCCACCATTTCCCCTTCAAGTGAGTACCCAAGAAGCAACTACAACATTGCAGCACAGCAGCCATTCAACACCACCAAAAGTGTTTACCTAATGAGCTACAAAATATTTGAAAATGGTACTGATGATTGCGTATTCTTGGAGTTGTTTTATAAGGAAGCTTGAGGTATTTAAAAGGTAAGAAAGCTTGGAAGTGCATAAAAATATTTGAAAATTTTTAGGTGATTTTGCAGCAGAGAAGCCAACTCTAGAATGATATGAGAGTCGATCCCTAGATGCCACATACCCAAAACAAAAGACCATAATTTTTTAGGATATCAAGAGTCGACCCGAAGTGCAGAAAAGCCGATCTTGGCACATGGGAGTTGATTGGCACAAGTTTAAAAGCTGAATTTATTGAGTGAAGAGTAGATCCTAGAAAGCTATAGGGTGAAAATAGAAGGGGCTAAAATATTGGTATTTTAGGAGTGGATCTCTATAGGTCAGGAGTTAATCCTATAGGTCAAGAGTCGACCTCTGTAAGCTATGAGTCAACCCTAAGAAGCCAAGAGTTCAACCCTTGGATGGCCACAAGGTGAAGATAGAAGTCTATGATTTTTAGTTGTTTTAGGAGTTGATCCCAACTAAGCAAGAGTTGGCCCCAGCCTATCAGTGCTTGACCCAAGTGACTAGGAGTCAACACCCTTTGTGCATGACTGCTTCAATAGCTAGCTTTCCAGCGAGCATAGTTTACTTTTAATGGCTTAAAATGACTGGTTTTATCTCTCTAACGGCCAAAAGAGCTTCTCCAACCATTCTTGAAGATATAACCGCTTCCAAAAATCAAGAAAGAAAATAGAGAAAAGAGGAGAACAAGTCATTACATTAAAGAACATTTAATACAAGAGCAACCACCATTTCTAGAGCATAACTTGAGCATCGACCAAGAGAAGCGATAATTCAAGGCTTCCCTCGAATTCAAAGTGCATCAAAAGGGTTCGATTCAGCTCATTCAAGGAGCATCAAGTTTGTAAAAGTTTTCTTTTCAATCTTGTATTTGAGGTGTCAAGTTTCAAAGGGCATTGAAACTTGGAATAGATTGATCCATGCTTTGAAATGGGGTGTAAACTAGCTTGGGGATAAGTTAAGGGTGATTGGTGGGTGAGGAACCAACATTGGTGTATTAGTTGGATGAACGAATAGTGGATTGAATTTCCAAGAAGGGAGCCTTGGGGATAGGTTGTAGGAGTTGGGTTTGGTTCTAAACCTCCATAAAGATTATTGTGTTTGTTGTGCTTATGCATGCTTTAATTATTTGCATTCATGTATCCTTGCTTTAGCTATATATACTTATTCTCTCACCTCACAAATACTTGAAAAAGTTATTTTTCGCTACATATATCGAATAATTTTTAAAGAACTTAATTTACCCCCTCTTTTGGATTGCATATCTTGGCAATACGTGGTACCAGAACATTCATACTCTTGCCTCTTATAGACCTAACGGCCTATATAAAAGATCAATGGCGGCCCAAATTAGATTTTCTCTCACTCAGCGACAATCCAGAAACATATCTACTCTTTTCAATGGTATACATTATATGTATTAGAAAGCAAGCATGAAGATTTTCATTTAAATACTTGATTATGACACCAGATATCATAATCAACAGACTTTATACACTCACAAAGCTAATTCATGGTGTGATCTCTCCCAAACTAGAAAGCAAATTGAATGAACTTGATAAGAAAATAGCACAGCTTAATGCTAAAAAAATGAATGTCTTGTATTATTCTTTAGGGTTTGTTTTTGGTAGATAAAAGACTTACTCGGAAATTATAATTTTCTTGGTAAGTGTTTCTTAAGCAACTTTTAGAAATAAAAATAATTTATGTATATTTTTTATGTATTAAAAAGTGGCTTTAGAATCTGTTATCTATGTTCTTTTGTATTACTACTTTTTCGGATAAGTTGCTAAGATCTATCCATATTTGCCGTAACACCCTTTATTATACAAATATTATATAATAATTTAATTATATTAGATATCATATATAATATCATATAATATAATATACATTATTATTATATATTATATTAAATAATATATTATATTATAATATTTTATATGATAATAATAATAATATATTACACAATAATAATACCATATTATTATATTATAATATATAATTATATATGATAATATTATATTATACATATTAAAATGTTTTATACTATATAATGTAATATATATTATCATAATATTATACTATATTATATTATATCATAATATAACATATATTATATTATTATTATATTATTATAGGGTTAAGTGTATTATAAGAACAAAAAAAGATTTTTATTTAGGCTGATGAAAAAATGACTTACCCACCTCCTAAGTGGGTAATACTTTTCCTCCATTTTATGTGCAAATGCAACATATAGAATAATAACTTACTCATCTAGAAAAGTAAGTTGGTCAACGGAAAAGTTGACCAACTTTCTTATGATATTTATCCACCAAAGAACGAGCCTTTAGATGCAAATAAATTTAATTGTATTTCTACTTATATTTCTTCTAAAGAGATTTAGGATAGGCTAGAAGTAATACAAGAAGGTACTAACTAGGTTAAGAAATCTAAAATTAATATGCTTGTACATATATATAAATTATTTAAAATATAGTCAATGAGTCAACCCTCGCAAAACATGAGTCGACCCTTGTAGTTTAAAAGTAAACAGAAAGTTTTTACCGCCTGAGAGAAGCTTGAAGAGTCGACCCTTGTTCAAAATGAGTCAACCCCCGAAATTGAAGAGTTGACCCTTGCATTTGAAGAGTCGACCCCAGCTCAGTTTAAGCGACAGCCGAAAAATTATGGTATGAGACAACTCTTGCATTTAAAGAGGCGACTCCTGAAGACGATGAGTCGACCCTTGTGTTTAAAGAGGCGACTCCTGATAAAGATGAGCCGATCCTTAAGAATTAAGAGTCGACCCTTTGAAGATGACACAGCAAAAGCTTTCTCCACATTTTGAAGTGCCGATCCAGAATGAACATGAGTCGATCCTTGTACTGCTGGGACCACAACGGAAAGCTGTGAACGACTTTTGTCTTCTTCTGTAACAGAAAAAGATTCTCATCAGAACGGGAAGAAAGGAATTCAAATCTCGCCTAAGAATTTGTCTATAAATACGAGGGAACCTCAGAATGGAAACAACAAAGGGAAAGAAAAAAGATTCTTTTGAAAACAAAAGGTTTTCACTGAGAAAAAGAGAAGAAAAGCTTAACAGTTCATCATCCTCACCAACATTGTAATCTGAAACTTTTTCTTATGTGGAGATCAGTCGAAGTTTCTCACTGCATCGTGAAGAGCTGCTGTTCGGACATTGGAACATCCTTTCATAGCCAACTTCTTCATCGGCTTCAGCTTTTACTTTCATTGATTTATTCTTTATATGCTCTGAAGCTTTAAGTTTTTTAGTTACAACATTCTTTTAGTTGGATTAATTGCTGTTGTAACAGTTTTATTGATTTGAAACTTGTAAAGGCTCTTCAAAGTCTCGATTGGAAGTTGCTGAATCGGGAATATTCAGCAAGGGAAAAGTTTCTGGTTGGTTTATCTAAAAACCAACTGGGTTGTTTGTGAGCCCGAAAAAATAAACGGTGTAAAGTTTTTGGTTGGTTTATCTAAAAACCAACTGGGTTGTTTATGATCCCAAAAAATAAAAGATTTTCGGTTGGTTGCCTGGAAAAACCAATTGGATTTTGATTGTGAGCCCGAAAAACAATCAGGCTATAATCTGCTAGGTTATAGTGAAATCTCAAGCTAGGCTTGAGGAGTAGACGTAGGTGCTGGGAGTGCACCGAACCACTATAAACCTTAGTGTTTGTGATTGTGGTTCTTCTCGTCCTTTCCTCTGCATATTCCTAACTGCTTTCCTAACTTTATTCACTGTTGTACTTGTGCAATCTTATTTCCGCTGCTGAATCTATAAGATAACAGTAACTCATACTCTCCATACGTTTTAACTTTAATTATTTTTAAAGAGACCCAATTCACCCCCCCTCTTGGGCTGCACCTCTGGGCAACAGAGTCGACTCATTCTCAGTTAGAGGCAGCTCGTTTTCTGACTTGGTCCTCGGAGTCGACTCAAATATGTGTGGGGTCAACTCTAAGGCTTGGCTGTTTTCGGCTGCCTTTCTATCTTTTGTTTGAGACAGTTTCGGGGTCGACTCGCATCTGTATGGGGTCGACTCGTGATCTTCTCGGTCTTAGTTGGACAGAAACTATTCTTCTATCTTTCTTGTCGGAGTCGACTCGTCTATAACTGGAGTCGACTCGTCCATAGCTGAAGCCGATGCGATATTAGTTGGAGACGACTCGATGTCAGTTGGAGACGACTCCCTATCAGTTGGCTTAAAAACTGATCTTCTGTCTTTTCGCAGGAGTCGACTCGTCCACAGTTGGAGTTAACTCGGGCACTATACCTCAAAAAATACTTCTCTTTCTTTCTCTTAGAGTCGGCTCGATCTCAGTCGGAGTCGACTCACGCTCTGCACTTAGAGATCACGAGGCTAATGCATGGCAAGCTCTGGTCCACGGTTGAAGGGGGCGCCCACTGTGCTATTGGGGCGAGACAAATTGCATGCTCTGCTAAAATTTTAGAATCGGTCTTCTTGAGATCCAAAACGATCATGATCTCAGTTTTATGAAAAACCTCTATGCTCGCCTCTGTTTGTAATGGAAGCTCATCGCTGCTGCCTTCTGAACTTGCAGCAACCTCCGCATCAGCTTTTAAAATTTTAGAACCAACCGATGCGAACACGGTTGCTTCCTTTTCACTGGTTTGTTCCTCTTGGTGCCCAGTAATGATCAAATCACCCACTTCGAAATCAGATGATACTTCTTTTAAAATTTTAGAACCATCTTTCATAACAATCGATGCATGCGTGGTTCCGAATTCAAGGTTGATCTCTACTGAATCTTGTGAACTATCTTTCTCGGGCAATTCTTCTAAAGATATATTAAGAAATTCAATTAAAATATGTTCAGATTTAGATAGTATCACCTCTGAAATTTCTTCCTTCTCATTGTCTTCCTCCTTGTTGTCAACCTTAGCTCTAGGGAAAACTTCAAGGGATGGAGAAGGGATCTCAGCAGCAGGGACATCTTCAGACGTTGCTGTTGAATTCTCAGCATCAAGATCTTCTTCTTCGTAGGCTTCGGTTCCTTCGTTTACTCCACTTCTTTTGGCATCAGTGGACTGAGGAGGAACATCAAAAGGCTTTATGATCTCGTCGTCCTCATGTACCAATGCAAAATGTTGGTCTCTGGTGGGGCAAACGATGGCGGAATGACCTCGACCGCCGCACTTGTAGCAATCGGGTTTGCCTCTTCTTTGCAGCATGGATTGGGGCATAGGTACTTGGCCCCTTCTAATACCTCCATCCTGATATGTACTTCGATTAATAGAGGATTTAGATCTGAAAACAGAGGCGTTACCTCTAGGAAAAGAACTCCTCGGCTGCTGCGTTCTGGAGGCTGTCGCATAATCGGTGTTTGTGCAAGGCGCCGTTGTTGCTGCTGTGACTCCATGCGAAGCGGAAGTTGGTACGCTTCCTCCTTCTGCTGTATAAGATCCATTCGATGAAGGACTTCAGTCAACTTCTTATCTTGTTGGCGTCGAAATCATAGTCGTGCCTCCGTATGATCCATCTCTTCTACTTCCCATTGCAGATCATCATTATAAGGATGGCAACGATCATCCTAGTAGGAACGGCGTCGATCAACATTGTAGGGATAATGTCGATCTTCATAGTCGAGGGGAAGAAACTTCTCCTTCAGATGAAGTTAAATCTCTTCCCAATCATTGATAGGAGGCTGTCGGAGTCAATGAAGCTTCTCTTCAATGCTATACTACCACACGCGTGCTTGGCCCTTCAACTTCATCTTAACGAAACGGATCTTTGTTTCATTGGACATGGGGAACTACTCGAAGTAATCTTCAAGGGACATCAGCCAATCCTGAAAGTGGGTTGGGTCCATGCTTCTGCTGTAATTAGCAATCTCTATACGAACCTGCTTAGTTCGGTGACTATAGGGGTTTATGGTTTCAGCAAGTTCTCTCTCCCAATAGTAGGGGTGTCCGCTGCAAGTATTCATGGAGATCTTCGCTCTGGTTGGTGAAGGATCCTTTACTCTGATAGGTGAAGGATCCTTTGCTCCGATTGCTGTAATTTTTTTTTCTTGATGATAGGCAAGCGCTAAACTTCTCTTTGATGTCTTTTTCTTCCTCTTTTCTTTCCTCTGGAAATGGCAATAGATGCTAAGACTTCATGTGGATGGAAGAAAGGAAGATGAAACCTCGGAAAACACTTCTGCAAACTCGCTGTAGGCTATCAGCAGGCTTGGGGTCGACTCGTGCTAAGCTGGGGTCAACTTGAGACAGGCTGGGGTCGACTCGAGACAGGCTGGGGTCAACTCGAGACAGGCTGGGGTCGGCTCTCTCAGAGAATCCAGAGGACAAGTTTTCTGTGTTCCAGTTGGGGTCGACTCAAGGTTCCTTGGGGTCGACTCGAACAAGGTTGGGGTCGACTCGAGTCAGGCTGGGGTCGACTCGAGTAGAGAATCCAGAGAACGGGTACTTCTGTTTTCCAGCTAGGGTCGACTCGAGCAAGGTTGGAGTCGATTCGAGTTCTGAAGGGGTCGACTCGCTGGGCGTGTCAGGGAACGAGCTCTCTGTTGTACCAGACGGATCGACCTGAGAGGCTCTGGAGGTCGACTTGGGTCAACCTTGGAGTCGACTCGATGAAGTTGGAGTCGATTCAAGACGACGTGGAGTCGACTCGAGGTCGGAAGGAGCCGACTCTTTCAGAAGATCCTGAACTTCACGGACAGGCTGATCTCGTGGAACTTGATCCGGACGTGGATTTTCAATGAAAAGGGATGGGATTTGGATTGTGTGAGACGTGGGAGAAAGGCTAGATGATGATGGAATGATTCCAGAAGATTTAAACAAAGAAAACTTGATTCAAAGAGGGAATAAGGATGAGATGGTTGTATGGCTGAATTATTTGGATTTCGGGTAGAAACTAAAGTTTAACAAGTTGTAGATGGGATAAATGAATGGAATATAATTCGATGTTAAAGAAGACTAAGGAAATAAGAAATTAAAGTAGAAAATAAAAAGGATAACTATTGAATCAATGGAAGAGTCTCACCTCCAAAAGATCCAACCATTAGAGAGGAAGGAGTCTCACCTTCTTCTCCAATTTTACTTGGAATCTCACCAAGCATGTAGAGGAATCTCTCATCACGAAAGAACACTGGAATACCCAGAGATTTCTCACAAATTTCGTCCAAAACTTTTTTTCTCCCATTTTATTCTTCATACCTTCCTTTATATAGAAAAGAAGGTTGGAAAAGATAAGGACAACAACGAGACTTTACTTGGACTCAAAACCAAATAAGGATACTTTTTAAAATTCAAATCAAATGATAAACTTCCTAAACAACTTGTCAACTAAAGGTTGGACAAGTGTCACCCCTTGATTGTGTGTGGGTTGGAGTTTAAATGGATAATCTTCAACCGCATACAATTCTTACTTTGACTCAAACTCCTTCTCGAGTACCAGCATCAGCATAAAGTTCGGAAGACTCTTCAAAATTCATCCAATCTCCAAATTTTATGTTATTATAATCATTG
This sequence comes from Phoenix dactylifera, assembly GCF_051530095.1. NCBI lineage: Eukaryota > Viridiplantae > Streptophyta > Magnoliopsida > Arecales > Arecaceae > Phoenix > Phoenix dactylifera. The sequence continues at coordinate 12,173,038 of NC_143196.1, read as the reverse complement.
GAAATCTATGGATGTCTAATTTCCAACAAAATTTGAATCAACTTAATCGGACTTCTGTAGTTTCCGAAATTTATAAAATACTATATGGTGTTCAATCTATCACGAACTTCAACTGGATCTGAAATCTGAATTTCTTTCACATGTGAGAGATCTTCATGGTTGAACTTCTCCACGTAATGAGTGGTGATCTTCACGGCATTAGTAATCCTTCTTAATGGCACTCAATTATAAGGACTCAATCTTAAACACATGGACTCAATCTTCTCACATAAGGACTCAATTTCACTCACACGACTAAACTAAATTCTCCACACATGACCCAATATAACTTCACTCAATCCTTGCTGATATGATCCAGCTCAAGGGCTTTGACAAGGACAAAGAAGATGCTCAAGATGATGTGGAGATCCCAATTGGGCCAATCACAAGAGCTCGGGCCAAGAAACTTCAAGAAGCTATCCAAACTTTATTAACTCAAGACCAAGGAGAAGGTTCTAGCCCACAAGAAGATTTGGACTTGAAGATGGTTAATATGTGGCGAGTCCATTTTGACAATATCCAGCCCAATTAATTATTTAACATGGAAAAGAAGAGTCTAAACCTTTCAAATTTGGACTCCTCTTTATGGAGCGTTTATCATAGGCTTTTGGAAGGCTAAAGGACATTTTGAGGCTTGCAAATGAAGGATGAACCTAGTCAAAATAGTTGGGAGTATTGCTGCAACTTCCCAAGGTTAATTAATTGTTGCTAAGACTTTAAGTAGTATTAATTTCTTTCATCTTTACCAACTTTCATTTAATGTTTGTCTAGTGGTTTCAATGCACCCAAGGCTTGTTTTGTGTATAAATACATGGTGTTTTCACTTGTAATGAAGGAATTTCGAAATATAATCTTCTTGTGAGAATTTTCTCTTTATTGTTCTTGAGTAGAACCTACGGTAGTTTCAAGTACAACCACTTGAACCTCCAACCCTTGATAATATTGGTTTCTGACTCCCTATAGTCACGGGGTCAATATTCCTAATCCTTTGATAATATAGGTTTCTTGCTCTTTATAGCAACGGGGTCTATATTCCTTTCCTTTTAACCTTTTTTTGGACGATCTAGGAATTGATTTTCCAAACTATTGTTGTTGGGTCTTACGGCAGGTTCGTTGAGGTTTGCATCATTTGGTATCAGAGCCTAGGTTTCCAATCAGGTTAAAGGATCTTCATGGATCCTTTGCTCTGATAGGTGAAGGATCCTTTGCTCCAATTGTTGTAATTTTTTTTTTCTTGATGATGGGCAAGGGCTAAACTTCTCTTTGATGTCTTTTTCTTCCTCTTTTCTTTCCTCTGGTAATGGCAATAGATCCTAAGACTTCATGTGGATGGAAGAAAGGAGGATGAAACCTTGGAAAACACTTCTGGAAACTCGCTGTAGGCTATCAGCAGGCTTGGGGTCGACTCGTGCTAAGCTGGGGTCAACTCGAGACCGGCTGGGGTCGACTCGAGATAGGCTAGGCTCGGCTCTCTCAGAGAATCCAGAGGACAAGTTTTCTGTGTTCCAGTTGGGGTCGACTCAAGGTTCCTTGGGGTCGACTCGAACAAGGTTGGGGTCGTCTCGAGTCAGGCTGGGGTCGACTCTCTTAGAGAATCCAGAGAACGGGTACTTATGTTTTCCAGCTGGGGTCAACTCAAGGATCCTTGGGGTCGACTCGAGCAAGGTTGGAGTCGACTCGAGTTCCGAAGGGGTCGACTCCCTTGGCGTGTTGGGGAACGAGCTCTCTGTTGTACCAGACGGATCGACCTGAGAGGCTCTGGAGGTCGACTTGGGTCAACCTTGGAGTCGACTCGATGAAGTTGGAGTCGACTCGATGAAGTTGGAGTCAACTCGAGACGACGTGGAGTCGACCCGAGGTCGGGAGGAGTCGGCTCTTTCAGAAGATCCTGAACTTCACGGACGGGCTGATCTCGTGGAACTTGATCCGGATGTGGATTTTCAATGAAAAGTGATGGGATTTGGATTGTGTGAGATGTGGGAGAAAGGCTAGATGATGATGGAATGATTCCAGAAGATCTAAACAAAGAAAACTTGATTCAAAGAGGGAATAAGGATGAGATGGTTGTATGGCTGAATTATTTGGATTTCGGGTGGAAACTAAAGTTTAACAAGTCGTAGATGGGATAAATGAATGGAATATAATCCGATGTTAAAGAAGACTAAGGAAATAAGAAATTAAAGTAGAAAATAAAAAGGATAACTATTGAATCAATGGAAGTGTCTCACCTCCAAAAGATCCAACCATTAGGGAGGAAGGAGTCTCACCTTCTTCTCCAATTTTACTTGGAATCTCACCAAGCATGTAGAGGAATCTCTCATCACGAAAGAACACTGGAATACCCAGAGATTTCTCACAAATTTCGTCCAAAACTTTTTTTCTCCCATTTTATTCTTCATACCTTCCTTTATATAGAAAAAAAGGTTGGAAAAGATAAGGACTACAACGAGACTTTACTTGGACTCAAAACCAAATAAGGATACTTTTTAAAATTCAAATCAAATGATAAACTTCCTAAACAACTTGTCAACTAAAGGTTGGACAAGTGTCACCCCTTGATTGTGTGTGGGTTGGAGTTTAAATGGATAATCTTCAACTGCATACAATTCTTACTTTGACTCAAACTCCTTCTCGAGTACCAGCATCAGCATAAAGTTCGGAAGACTCTTCAAAATTCATCCAATCTCCAAATTTTATGTTATTATAATCATTGTAAATCTATGGATGCCTAATTTCCAACAAAATTTGAATCAACTTAATCGGACTTCTGTAATTTCCGAAATCTATAAAATACTATACGGTGTTCAATCTGTCACGAACTTCAATTGGATCTGAAATCTGAATTTCTTCCACATGTGAGAGATCTTCATGGTTGAACTTCTCTACATAATGAGTGGTGATCTCCACGGCATTAGTAATCCTTCTTAATGGCACTCAATTATAAGGGCTCAATCTTAAACACATGGACTCAATCTTCTCACATAAGGACTCAATTTCACTCACACGACTAAACTAAATTCTCCACACATGACCCAATATAACTTCACACAATCCTTGCTGATATGATCCAGCTCAAGGGCTTTGACAAGGACAAAGAAGATGCTCAAGATGATGTGGAGATTCCAATTGGGCCAATCACAAGAGCTCGGGCCAAGAAACTTCAAGAAGCTATCCAAACTTTATTAACTCAAGCCCAAGGAGAAGGTTCTAGCCCACATGAAGATTTGGACTTGAAGATGGTTAATATGTGGTGAGTCCATTTCGACAATATCCAGCCCAATTAATTATTTAACATGGAAAAGAAGAGTCTGAACCTTTCAAATTTGGACTCCTCTTTATGGTGCGTTTATCATAGGCTTTTGGAAGGCTAAAGGACATTTGAGGCTTGCAAATGAAGGATGAACCTAGTCAAAATAGTTGGGAGTATTGCTGCAACTTCCCAAGGTTAATTAATTGTTGCTAAGACTTTAAGTAGTATTAATTTCTTTCATCTTTACCAACTTTCATTTAATGTTTCTCTAGTGGTTTCAATGCACCCAAGGCTTGTTTTGTGTATAAATACTTGGTGTTTTCACTTGTAATGAAGGAATTTCGAAATATAATCTTCTTGTGAGAATTTTCTCTTTATTGTTCTTGAGTAGAACTTACGGTAGTTTCAAGTACAACCACTTGAACCTCCAACCCTTGATAATATTGGTTTCTGACTCCCTATAGTCACGGGGTCAATATTCCTAATCCTTTGATAATATAGGTTTCTTGCTCTTTATAGCAACGGGGTCTATATTCCTTTCCTTTTAACCTTTTTTTGGACGATCTAGGAATTGATTTTCCAAACTATTGTTGTTGGGTCTTACGGCAGGTTCGTTGAGGTTTGCATCATTTGGTATCAGAGCCTAGGTTTCCAATCAGGTTAAAGGATCTTCATGGATCCTTTGCTCTGATAGGTGAAGGATCCTTTGCTCCAATTGTTGTAATTTTTTTTTTCTTGATGATGGGCAAGGGCTAAACTTCTCTTTGATGTCTTTTTCTTCCTCTTTTCTTTCCTCTGGTAATGGCAATAGATCCTAAGACTTCATGTGGATGGAAGAAAGGAGGATGAAACCTTGGAAAACACTTCTGGAAACTCGCTGTAGGCTATCAGCAGGCTTGGGGTCGACTCGTGCTAAGCTGGGGTCAACTCGAGACCGGCTGGGGTCGACTCGAGATAGGCTAGGCTCGGCTCTCTCAGAGAATTCAGAGGACAAGTTTTCTGTGTTCCAGTTGGGGTCGACTCGAACAAGGTTGGGGTCGTCTCGAGTCAGGCTGGGGTCGACTCTCTTAGAGAATCCAGAGAATGGGTACTTATGTTTTCCAACTGGGGTCAACTCAAGGATTCTTGGGGTCGACTCGAGCAAGGTTGGAGTCGACTCGAGTTCTGAAGGGGTCGACTCGCTGGGCGTGTCAGGGAACGAGCTCTCTGTTGTACCAGACGGATCGACCTGAGAGGCTCTGGAGGTCGACTTGGGTCAACCTTGGAGTCGACTCGATGAAGTTGGAGTCGACTCGAGACGACGTGGAGTCGACCCGAGGTCGGGAGGAGTCGACACTTTCAGAAGATCCTGAACTTCACGGACGGGCTGATCTCGTGGAACTTGATTCGGACGTGGATTTTCAATGAAAAGTGATGAGATTTGGATTGTGTGGGACGTGGAAGAAAGGCTAGGTGATGATGGAATGATTCCAGAAGATCTAAACAAAGAAAACTTGATTCAAAGAGGGAATAAGGATGAGATGGTTGTATGGCTGAATTATTTGGATTTCGGGTGGAAACTAAAGTTTAACAAGTCGTAGATGGGATAAATGAATGGAATATAATCCGATGTTAAAGAAGACTAAGGAAATAAGAAATTAAAGTAGAAAATAAAAAGGATAACTATTGAATCAATGGAAGTGTCTCACCTCCAAAAGATCCAACCATTAGGGAGGAAGGAGTCTCACCTTCTTCTCCAATTTTACTTGGAATCTCACCAAGCATGTAGAAGAATCTCTCATCACGAAAGAACACTGGAATACCCAGAGATTTCTCACAAATTTCGTCCAAAACTTTTTTTCTCCCATTTTATTCTTCATACCTTCCTTTATATAGAAAAGAAGGTTGGAAAAGATAAGGACTACAACGAGACTTACTTGGACTCAAAACCAAATAAGGATACTTTTTAAAATTCAAATCAAATGATAAACTTCCTAAACAACTTGTCAACTAAAGGTTGGACAAGTGTCACCCCTTGATTGTTTGTGGGTTGGAGTTTAAATGGATAATATTCAACTGCATACAATTCTTACTTTGACTCAAACTGCTTCTCGAGTACCAGCATCAGCATAAAGTTCGGAAGACTCTTCAAAATTCATCCAATCTCCAAATTTTATGTTATTATAATCATTGCAAATCTATGGATGTCTAATATCCAACAAAATTTGATTCAACTTAATCGAACTTCTGTAGTTACCGAAATCTATAAAATACTATACGGTGTTCAATCTGTCACGAACTTCAACTGGATCTGAAATCTGAATTTCTTCCATATGTGAGAGATCTTCATGGTTGAACTTCTCCACGTAATGAGTGGTGATCTTCACGGCATTAGTAATCCTTCTTAATGGCACTCAATTATAAGGACTCAATCTTAAACACATGGACTCAATCTTCTCACATAAGGACTCAATTTCACTCACACGACTAAACTAAATTCTCCACACATGACCCAATATAACTTCACTAAATCCTTGCTGATATGATCCAGCTCAAGGGCTTTGACAAGGACAAAGAAGATGCTCAAGATGATGTGGAGATTCCAATTGGGCCAATCACAAGAGCTCGGGCCAAGAAACTTCAAGAAGCTATCCAAACTTTATTAACTCAAGCCCACGGAGAAGGTTCTAGCCCACATGAAGATTTGGACTTGAAGATGGTTAATATGTGTCAAGTCCATTTCGACAATGTCCAGCCCAATTAATTATTTAACATGGAAAAGAAGAGTCTAAACCTTTCAAATTTGGACTCCTATTTATGGTGCGTTTATCATAGGCTTTTGGAAGGCTAAAGGACATTTGAGGCTTACAAATGAAGGATGAACCTAGTCAAAATAGTTGAGAGTATTGCTGCAACTTCCCAAGGTTAATTAATTGTTGCTAAGACTTTAAGTAGTATTAATTTCTTTCATCTTTACCAACTTTCATTTAATATTTGTCTAGTGGTTTCAATGCACCCAAGGCATGTTTTGTGTATAAATAATACTTGGTGTTTTCACTTGTAATGAAGGAATTTCGAAATATAATCTTCTTGTGAGAATTTTCTCTTTATTGTTCTTGAGTAGAACTTACGGTAGTTTCAAGTACAACCATTTGAACCTCCAATCCTTGATAATATTGGTTTCTGACTCCCTATAGTCACGGGGTCAATATTCCTAATCCTTTGATAATATAGGTTTCTTGCTCTTCATAGCAACGGGGTCTATATTCCTTTCCTTTTAACCTTTTTTTGGACGATCTAGGAATTGATTTTCCAAACTATTGTTGTTGGGTCTCACGGCAGGTTCGTTGAGGTTTGCATCATTTGGTATCAGAGCCTAGGTTTCCAATCAGGTTAAAGGATCTTTGGATCCTTTGCTCTGATAGGTGAAGGATCCTTTGCTCCGATTGTTGTAATTTTTTTTTTTTTGATGATGGGCAAGGGCTAAACTTCTCTTTGATGCCTTCTTCTTCCTCTTTTCTTTCCTCTGGTAATGGCAATAGATCCTAAGACTTCATGTGGATGGAAGAAAGGAGGATGAAACCTTGGAAAACACTTCTGCAAACTCGCTGTAGGCTATCAGCAGGCTTGGGGTCGACTCGTGCTAAGCTGGGGTCAACGCGAGACCGGTTGGGGTCGACTCGAGATAGGCTAGGCTTGGCTCTCTCAGAGAATCCAGAGGACAAGTTTTCTGTGTTCCAGTTGGCGTCGACTCAAGGTTCGTTGGGGTCGACTCGAACAAGGTTGGGGTCGTCTCGAGTCAGGCTGGGGTCGACTCTCTTAGAGAATCCAGAGAATGGGTACTTATGTTTTCTAGCTGGGGTCAACTCAAGGATCCTTGGGGTCGACTCGAGCAAGGTTGGAGTCGAGTCGATTTCCGAAGGGGTCGACTCGCTGGGCGTGTCAGGGATGGAGCTCTCTGTTGTACCAGACAGATCGACCTGAGAGGCTCTGGAGGTCGACTTGGGTCAACCTTGGAGTCGACTCGATGAAGTTGGAGTCGACTCGAGACGACGTGGAGTCGACCCGAGGTCGGAAGGAGTCGACTCTTTCAGAAGATCCTGAACTTCGCGGACGGGCTGATCTCGTGGAACTTGATCCGGATGTGGATTTTCAATGAAAAGTGATGGGATTTGGATTGTGTGAGTTGTGGGAGAAAGGCTAGATGATGATGGAATGATTCCAGAAGATCTAGACAAAGAAAACTTGATTCAAAGAGGGAATAAGGATGAGATGGTTGTATGGCTGAATTATTTGGATTTCGGGTGGAAACTAAAGTTTAACAAGTCGTAGATAGGATAAATGAATGGAATATAATCCGATGTTAAAGAAGACTAAGGAAATAAGAAATTAAAGTAGAAAATAAAAAGGATAACTATTGAATCAATGGAAGTGTCTCACCTCCAAAAGATCCAACCATTAGAGAGGAAGGAGTCTCACCTTCTTCTCCAATTTTACTTGGAATCTCACCAAGCATGTAGAGGAATCTCTCATCACGAAAGAACACTAGAATACCCAGAGATTTCTCACAAATTTCGTCCAAAACTTTTTTTCTCCCATTTTATTCTTCATACCTTCCTTTATATAGAAAAGAAGGTTGGAAAAGATAAGGACTACAACGAGACTTTACTTGGACTCAAAACCAAATAAGGATACTTTTTAAAATTCAAATCAAATGATAAACTTCCTAAACAACTTGTCAACTAAAGGTTGGACAAGTGTCACCCCTTGATTGTGTGTGGGTTGGAGTTTAAATGGATAATCTTCAACCGCATACAATTCTTACTTTGACTCAAACTCCTTCTCGAGTACCAGCATTAGCATAAAGTTTGGAAGACTCTTCAAAATTCATCCAATCTCCAAATTTTATGTTATTATAATCATTGTAAATCTATGGATGTCTAATTTCCAACAAAATTTGAATCAACTTAATCGGACTTCTGTAGTTTCCGAAATCTATAAAATACTATACGGTGTTCAATCTGTCACGAACTTCAACTGGATCTGAAATCTGAATTTCTTCCACATGTGAGAGATCTTCATGGTTGAACGTCTCCACGTAATGAGTGGTGATCTTCAAGGCATTAGTAATCCTTCTTAATGGCACTCAATTATAAGGACTCAATCTTAAACACATGGACTCAATCTTCTCACATAAGGACTCAATTTCACTCACACGACTAAACTAAATTCTCCACACATGACCCAATATAACTTCACTCAATCCTTGCTGATATGATCCAGCCCAAGGGCTTTGACAAGGACAAAGAAGATGCTCAAGATGATGTGGAGATTCCAATTGGGCCAATCACAAGAGCTCGGGCCAAGAAACTTCAAGAAGCTATCCAAACTTTATTAACTCAAGCCCAAGGAGAAGGTTCTAGCCCACATGAAGATTTGGACTTGAAGATGGTTAATATGTGGCAAGTCCATTTCGACAATATCCAGCCCAATTAATTATTTAACATGGAAAAGAAGAGTCTAAACCTTTCAAATTTGGACTCCTCTTTATGGTGCGTTTATCATAGGCTTTTGGAAGGCTAAAGGACATTTTGAGGCTTGCAAATGAAGGATGAACCTAGTCAAAATAGTTGGGAGTATTGCTGCAACTACCCAAGGTTAATTAATTGTTGCTAAGACTTTAAGTTGTATTAATTTTTTTCATCTTTACCAACTTTCATTTAATGTTTGTCTAGTGGTTTCAATGCACCCAAGGCTTGTTTTGTGTATAAATACTTGGTGTTTTCACTTGTAATGAAGGAATTTCGAAATATAATCTTCTTGTGAGAATTTTCTCTTTATTGTTCTTGAGTAGAACTTACGGTAGTTTCAAGTACAACCACTTGAACCTCCAACCCTTGATAATATTGGTTTCTGACTCCCTATAGTCACGGGGTCAATATTCCTAATCCTTTGATAATATAGGTTTCTTGCGCTTTATAGCAACGGGGTCTATATTCCTTTCCTTTTAACCTTTTTTTGGACGATCTAGGAATTGATTTTCCAAACTATTGTTGTTGGGTCTCACGGCAGGTTCGTTGAGGTTTGCATCATTTGGTATCAGAGCCTAGGTTTCCAATCAGGTTAAAGGATCTTCATGGATCCTTTGCTCTGATAGGTGAAGGATCCTTTACTCCGATTGTTGTAATTTTTTTTTTCTTGATGATGGGCAAGGGCTAAACTTCTCTTTGATGTCTTTTTCTTCCTCTTTTCTTTCCTCTGGTAATGGCAATAGATCCTAAGACTTCATGTGGATGGAAGAAAGGAGGATGAAACCTTGGAAAACACTTCTGCAAACTCGCTGTAGGCTATTAGCAGGCTTGGGGTCGACTCGTGCTAAGCTGGGGTCAACTCTAGACCGGCTGGGGTCGACTCGAGATAGGCTAGGCTCGGCTCTCTTAGAGAATCCAGAGGACAAGTTTTCTGTGTTCCAGTTGGGGTCGACTCGAACAAGGTTGGGGTCGTCTCGAGTCAGGCTGGGGTCGACTCTCTTAGAGAATCCAGAGAATGGGTACTTATGTTTTCCAACTGGGGTCAACTCAAGGATTCTTGGGGTCGACTCGAGCAAGGTTGGAGTCGACTCGAGTTCTGAAGGGGTCGACTCGCTGGGCGTGTCAGGGAACGAGCTCTCTGTTGTACCAGACGGATCGACCTGAGAGGCTCTGGAGGTCAACTTGGGTCAACCTTGGAGTCGACTCGATGAAGTTGGAGTCGACTCGAGACGACGTGGAGTCGACCCGAGGTCGGGAGGAGTCGACACTTTCAGAAGATCCTGAACTTTACGGACGGGCTGATCTCGTGGAACTTGATTCGGACGTGGATTTTCAATGAAAAGTGATGAGATTTGGATTGTGTGGGATGTGGAAGAAAGGCTAGGTGATGATGGAATGATTCCATAAGATCTAAACAAAGAAAACTTGATTCAAAGAGGGAATAAGGATGAGATGGTTGTATGGCTGAATTATTTGGATTTCGGGTGGAAACTAAAGTTTAACAAGTTGTAGATGGGATAAATGATTGGAATATAATCCGATGTTAAAGAAGACTAAGGAAATAAGAAATTAAAGTAGAAAATAAAAAGGATAACTATTGAATCAATGGAAGTGTCTCACCTCCAAAAGATCCAACCATTAGAGAGGAAGGAGTCTCACCTTCTTCTCCAATTTTATTTGGAATCTCACCAAGCATGTAGAGGAATCTCTCATCACGAAAGAACACTGGAATACCCAGAGATTTTTCACAAATTTTGTCCAAAACTTTTTTTCTCCCATTTTATTCTTCATACCTTCCTTTATATAGAAAAGAAGGTTGGAAAAGATAAGGACTACAACGAGACTTTACTTGGACTCAAAACCAAATAAGGATACTTTTTAAAATTCAAATCAAATGATAAACTTCCTAAACAACTTGTCAACTAAAGGTTGGACAAGTGTCACCCCTTGATTGTGTGTGGGTTGGAGTTTAAATGGATAATCTTCAACCGCATACAATTCTTACTTTGACTCAAACTCCTTCTCGAGTACCAGCATCAGCATAAAGTTTGGAAGACTCTTCAAAATTCATCCAATCTCCAAATTTTATGTTATTACAATCATTGTAAATCTATGGATGTCTAATTTCCAACAAAATTTGAATCAACTTAATTGGACTTCTATAGTTTCCGAAATCTATAAAATACTATACGATGTTCAATCTGTCACGAACTTCAACTGGATCTGAAATCTGAATTTCTTCCACATGTGAGAGATCTTCATGGTTGAACTTCTCCACGTAATGAGTGGTGATCTTCACGGCATTAGTAATCCTTCTTAATGGCACTCAATTATAAGGACTCAATCTTAAACACATGGACTCAATCTTCTCACATAAGGACTCAATTTCACTCACACGACTAAACTAAATTCTCCACACATGACCCAATATAACTTCACTCAATCCTTGCTGATATGATCCAGCTCAAGGGCTTTGACAAGGACAAAGAAGATGCTCAAGATGATGTGGAGATTCCAATTGGGCCAACCACAAGAGCTCGGGCCAAGAAACTTCAAGAAGCTATCCAAACTTTATTAACTCAAGCCCAAGGAGAAGGTTCTAGCCCACATGAAGATTTGGACTTGAAGATGGTTAATATGTGGCAAGTCCATTTCGACAATATCTAGCCCAATTAATTATTTAACATGGAAAAGAAGAGTCTAAACCTTTCAAATTTGGACTCCTCTTTATGGTGCGTTTATCATAGGCTTTTGGAAGGCTAAAGGACATTTTGAGGTTTGCAAATGAAAGGATGAACCTAGTCAAAATAGTTGGGAGTATTGCTGCAACTTCCCAAGGTTAATTAATTGTTGCTAAGACTTTAAGTAGTATTAATTTCTTTCATCTTTACCAACTTTCATTTAATGTTTGTCTAGTGGTTTCAATGCACCCAAGGCTTGTTTTGTGTATAAATACTTGGTGTTTTCACTTGTAATGAAGGAATTTCGAAATATAATCTTCTTGCGAGAATTTTCTGTTTATTGTACTTGAGTAGAACTTACGGTAGTTTCAAGTACAACCACTTGAACCTCCAACCCTTGATAATATTGGTTTCTGACTCCCTATAGTCACGGGGTCAATATTCCTAATCCTTTGATAATATAGGTTTCTTGTTCTTTATAGCAACGGGGTCTATATTCCTTTCCTTTTAACCTTTTTTTGGACGATCTAGGAATTGATTTTCCAAACTATTGTTGTTGGGTCTCACGGCAGGTTCGTTGAGGTTTGCATCATTTGGTATCAGAGCCTAGGTTTCCAATCAGGTTAAAGGATCTTCATGGATCCTTTGCTCTGATAGGTGAAGCATCCTTTGCTCCGATTGTTGTAATTTTTTTTTTCTTGATGATGGGCAAGGGCTAAACTTCTCTTTGATGTCTTTTTCTTCCTCTTTTCTTTCCTCTGGTAATGGCAATAGATCCTAAGACTTCATGTGGATGGAAGAAAGGAGGATGAAACCTTGGAAAACACTTCTGCAAACTCGCTGTAGGCTATCAGCAGGCTTGGGGTCGACTCGTGCTAAGCTGGGGTCGACTCGAGACCGGCTGGGGTCGACTCGAGATAGGCTAGGCTCGGCTCTCTCAGAGAATCCTGAGGACAAGTTTTCTGTATTCCAGTTGGGGTCGACTCAAGGTTCCTTGGGGTCGACTCGAACAAGGTTGGGGTCGTCTCGAGTCAGGCTGGGGTCGACTCTCTTAGAGAATCCAGAGAACGTGTACTTATGTTTTCCAGCTGGGGTCAACTCAAGGATCCTTGGGGTCGACTCGAGCAAGGTTGGAGTCGACTCGAGTTCTGAAGGGGTCAACTCGCAGGGCGTGTCAGGGAATGAGCTCTCTGTTGTACCAAACGGATCGACCTGAGAGGCTCTGGAGGTCCACTTGGGTCAACCTTGGAGTCGACTCGATGAAGTTGGAGTCGACTCGAGACGACGTGGAGTCGACCCGAGGTCGGGAGGAGTCAACTCTTTCAGAAGATCCTGAACTTCACGGACGGGCTGATCTCGTGGAACTTGATCCGGACGTGGATTTTCAATGAAAAGTGATGGGATTTGGATTGTGTGAGACGTGGGAGAAAGGCTAGATGATGATGGAATGATTCCAGAAGATCTAAACAAAGAAAACTTGATTCAAAGAGGGAATAAAGATGAGATGGTTGTATGGCTGAATTATTTGGATTTCAGGTGGAAACTAAAGTTTAACAAGTTGTAGATGGGATAAATGAATGGAATATAATCCGATGTTAAAGAAGACTAAGGAAATAAGAAATTAAAGTAGAAAATAAAAAGGATAACTATTGAATCAATGGAAGTGTCTCACCTCCAAAAGATCCAACCATTAGAGAGGAAGGAGTCTCACCTTCTTCTCCAATTTTACTTGGAATCTCACCAGGCATGTAGAGGAATCTCTCATCACGAAAGAACACTGGAATACCCAGAGATTTCTCACAAATTTCGTCCAAACTTTTTTTCTCCCATTTTATTCTTCATACCTTCCTTTATATAGAAAAGAAGGTTGGAAAAGATAAGGACTACAACGAGGCTTTACTTGGACTCAAAACCAAATAAGGATACTTTTTAAAATTCAAATCAAATGATAAACTTCTTAAACAACTTGTCAACTAAAGGTTGGACAAGTGTCACCTGATGTGAACCCCGTAAGATAGATTCTTAGAAACCCACGAACAAGTTGATGAATAACCCAAGAAAGTCTGAAAATCAGTTTGGAAGAGATGGAACCTTGACCCGATGTTTAGCAAAACATGAACCAAAGGTATAGAAGGTTGTTGACGCCACATCCTAATAGAATCAGGATGATAAGTCACTTGAACGCCACAAGGGTTGCCTTGATAAGTTCTAAGTTCAATGAAGAACCAGAGAAGTGAATAACCTCACCATTTTCATTCCAATTCAGATCTGCCTGTTTACATAAGGAACACCCTTTTTATAGCCCAAAGGGAAACCTACCAGCCTTTAATTAAAGTCTAATCCCTAGAACAATAATAACTCCACTAGTCATAGTTCAGTCTCCTAGAAAATTAATGAAGACAGTTTTCTAGAACATTAGTGAAACTCCACTAGTCAAAGTTCAATCTCCTAGGAAATTAATGAAGACAGTTTTCTAGAACATTAATGAAACTCCACTAGTCAAAGTTCAATCTCCTAGAAAATTAATGAAGACAATTTCCTAGAACATTAATGAAGCTCCACTAGCCTTTAGACATTCAGCAACATAAAACTAAATCTGAAAACTCCAGCAATATTTCCACCAAGTAAGCATCTAATTTGGCCTAATAATTGCATGGATCATGTTGACTAGTCCACAAGCTATCTTCACGTCCAAATCCACTCCAATAGCCTCTTGCTGGTTCCAAGCTTCCTCAATCAGCCCATTAAGTGCTTCCTTCATTCTTTTAGCTTTGGACTGAGTGATTGGTCCTCCACCAGTTTGTAATGGATCATCAAGATGTATCGGACCAGAATGCTCCATACATTGCTCCTTGCTTCCCACGGCCTTGGATAGTCCCTCCTTAGGTTGCTTGGTGGCTGCATCCTGGTTTCCATCATTCCCCCTCTACTGAAAAGGATTCGTCCTCAAATCTTCATCACCTGCATCAAAAAGGGAAAGATCAGAAACATTAAATGTAGTACTAACATTATACTCACCTGGTAAGTCAAGCTTATATGCATTATCCTTAATGCGAGCAATGACTTGAAATGGCCCATCTCCTCTAGGGTGCAACTTAGAACGCCGTTTTGCTGGAAATCTTTCCTTTCTCATATGCACCCAAACCCAATCTCCTGATTCAAAGATCACTTTCTTCCGCCCTTTGTTGGCTTGAGTAGCATATTGTTCAGTTCTTTTCTCAATGTTTTGCCTAACTTTCTCATGCAATTGCTTCATCGTTTCAGCTTTCCTTTTGCCATCTAAACTAGCACGCTCGTCAATAGGTAAAGGTGACAAATCCATTGGAGTTAAAGGATTAAATCCATACACTATTTCAAAAGGAGAAAAGTTAGTAGCAGAATGCACGGATCTATTATAAGCAAATTCAACATGTGGCAAACACTCTTCCCAATTCTTCAAATTCTTCTGAATGATGGCACACAATAAAGTAGATAAAGTTCTATTAACTACCTCGGTTTGCCCATCAGTTTGTGGGTGGCAAGTTGTAGAAAACATGAGCTTAGTACCTAACTTACCCCACAAAGTCTTCCAGAAGTAGCTCAAGAACTTAGCATCTCTATCTGAAACAATGCTCCTTGGCACGCCATGTAGTCGCACTATCTCTTTAAAGAACAAATCTGCAATATGGTTAGCATCATCAGTTTTATGACATGGAATGAAATGTGCCATTTTAGAAAACCTGTCTACAACCACAAAAACAGAATCCATACCCCTTTTTGACCTCGGTAAACCCAACACAAAGTCCATGGAAATATCTACCCAAGGTTCACTAGGTATTGGCAATGGCTTATACAATCCATGAGGTAAAGATCTAGATTTAGCTTGCTTACAAGTGATGCACTTCGCACAAACCCTCTCTACATCTCGTTTCATGTGTGGCCAAAAGAAATGTTCAGCCAAGACATCTAAGGTTTTCCTCATACCAAAGTGTCCCATTAGTCCCCCACCATGAGCCTCTCGAACAAATAACTCTCTCAAAGAACAATTAGGCACACATAATCTATTTTCTCTAAATAGAAATCCCTCATGCCTATAAAATTTTCCAAATGCCGCATGTTCGCAAGCTTCAAACACATTACCAAAGTCAGAATCATTAGAATACAAATCTTTAATGTACTCAAATCCTAACAATTTAGTATTCAAAGTAGAGATCAAAGTGTACCTTCGAGACAAAGCATCCGCAACCACGTTTTCCTTACCTTGTTTGTACTTGATCACATTAGGAAATGACTCGATCAACTCCACCCATTTAGCATGGCGTCGGTTCAGCTTACCTTGGCCCTTCAAATGCTTTAAGCATTCATGATCTGTATGAATGACAAACTCCTTGGGCCACAAATAATGCTGCCAAGTCTCCAAGGCTCTTACCAAAGCATACATCTCTTTGTCGTAAGTTGGATAGTTCAAAGCTGCCCCATTGAGTTTCTCACTAAAATAGACGAGGGGTCGGCCTTCTTGCAGCAAGACAGCTCCAATACCTATACCTGAAGCATGACACTCAACTTCGAAAGTTTTAGCAAAATTAGGTAAAGCAAGTAATGGTGCTGAACTTAGTTTTTCTTTGATCAAATTGGAAGCCGATTCTTGTTCACTTCCCCATTTAAATCCAACACTTTTTTTCACAATTTCAGTTAAAGGTGCAGCTAGGGTGCTAAAATCCTTAACGAACCTTCTATAAAAACTAGCCAACCCATGAAAGCTACGTACGTCAGTTATGGTTTTAGGTGTAGGCCACTCACGGATTGCCTTAACCTTCTCTTCATCAACCTCAATTCCCTTAGTACTAACAACATAACCAAGAAATACAATTTGACTAGTACAAAAAGAACATTTTTTGAGGTTAGCATACAACTTCTCATCTCGCAAAATACTTAAAACCTTATGCAAATGATCAAGATGCTCATTTAAGCTTTTGCTATAAATCAGAATGTCATCAAAGTATACAACAACAAACTTACCAATAAAAGCACGCAAGATATGGTTCATTAATCTCATGAAAGTACTAGGGGCATTAGTTAACCCAAAAGGCATAACTAACCACTCATATAAACCATATTTAGTTTTAAAAGCAGTTTTCCATTCATCACCCTCATGCAAGCGAATTTGATGATAACCGGATTTTAAATCAATCTTAGAAAAGATGCAAGAACCATGCAATTCATCAAGCATATCATCTAACCTAGGAATGGGGTGGCGATACTTTACCGTAATCTTGTTGATAGCCCTACAATCAACGCACATTCGCCAAGTTCCATCCTTCTTAGGCACAAGCAAAACAGGAACAGCACACGAACTCAAGCTTTCTCTAACATGCCCTTTTGCTATCAACTCCTCAACTTGTCTTTGGAGTTCCTTCATCTCCTCGGGGTTACTCCTATAGGCTGGCCTATTGGGAATTGATGCACCAGGGATGAAATCAATCTGATGCTCTATTCCCCTAAGTGGTGGCAATCCATAGGGAACCTCATTGGGAAAAACATTAGCAAATTCCTGCAAAAGAGATATAGCAACACTAGGCAAAGAAGGGTTAAGGTCGTTAGTATAAGCCTCCTTGTACAGAAGTACAATCATTGGTGTTGGAAACCCGCCCATGCCGCTGATATTTCAAAACAAAAATCAGATGGCAGCGGAAAGGGGCATGTGCGGGATCGACGTTCATCGCATGAACGTTGTTTCAAGACCTTTCGTAGTTAGGTAAGAATTAAAACTTTTAAAACTATTAGGAAGATCAGATCTTCACCTTGCGCGGGTAGATGATCACCGCAAATCTGAATTCGTGGTTTTGGAAGAGGGTTCGCTTGAAGCCGTTCAAGTGCCCGGCCTCTACGGGTATCCACACGAAGCAGGATCCGATCCAAGCTTTCTATCTCACCGGGGTGCTAGCTCCCTTGCAGAGATAACTTTTGATGGCTGATCTCCTCTCTTTCTTTCAACTCATGAATGTACTTGAGAGGAGGAAGAAGAAGGAAGAAGAAGAGGAAGAAGCAAGGCCCCTGCAGCCTACTTTCTTTTCCCTGCGTTGGAAGGAGGAAAGGAGGGAGAGGAGGGCGCCATGGCTTCTTTTTCCCTTCTTCTTGCAGGCGGCTGAACCAAGGGAGGGAGAGGGTGGCCACGTGATGGAGAGGAGGGGGATTCCTATATCCATTAGGTAAGCCCCCAAGAGTCCTCCTTTTATAACATCTAGGGCTCCTACAAGTTAGGAGCCCTTGATGTATTACCAAGAGGGGCGCCGGCCCCTCTTGTTGCCGCACCAAGAGATCCAAGGAGGAGGGGCGTGAGCCCCTCCCTCTCATGTTGCCCTAATCCTCATCTAATGAGGATTGGGAGGCCCTAATGTGGTTTAGCCTTAATCCAATTAGGCTTAGCCCAAGGGTGAACCAATTTGGATCCAAACTAGGCTAGTCCTAATCCAATTAGGACTTGAATGAACCATGACTCAATTGAACTCTTCAATCCTAATCCAATTAGGAGTCATATTGATTCATTAGATTAATAATTAATTTAGACTTAAGGAATCCTAATCCAATTAGGATGTATTTAATTTTAGTCCAAATCCAATTAGGACTCTATTTGAATCCGAAGTCCTAATCCAATTAGGATTTCTAGGAATCCTACTCCAAGTAGGAATCCAATTTTAATTCAAAATTCCTAATCTCATTAGGATTGTAGGAATCCTATTCCAAGTAGGAATCCCAGTCCTACTCCAACTAGGATTCTCAGTCCTAATCCAATTAGGACTCTAGGTATCCTACTCGAAGTAGGACTCTTGTTTCAAGTCCAATTAATTAATTCCCTTTGTTCCTTCTTCAACTTCTTATCAATCAAATTGATTACTTGTGATTCCTAATCACGATTTCAACCATCGGATCGGTCAATACTTCTAGTGTGTGTGACCCCATAGGTTCTATTCTGACTGGTAGTGAGATATATTGTGATCTCTATCACTATATCATTGAAAACTCCTTTCAATAGGTTGGAACGATTCCAACTCAACTCGTTAGGGTTTATCGATCATCAAAATAATCCCTATGAGTCCCACCATCCACCAGTGACACCTAGCAGCATGTAGTGGCTACCCAGCAGAATGGAATGATGAACCTCTAGGTGCAGTTAACGTGTGATACAGTCCTACTATCGTGGATCCCTACAGGACGGAGGTCATGGACAACTCGTCAAACCCCATCGTCTGTCATATGTCAAGATTTATTCGACTTGAGTTCGATAGTGGAAAACTCTTTTTCCACTTTATATTACTGTCCTGGCCAAGGTCTTAGAACTCAGTCTAACAAATCACATAGGATCACTCCTCTTCTATCAAGGTCGATAGATTCCTTATAGGTGCATACCCTACTCCTACAGGGAACTTACTGCAGCCAATCTACACTGCATGGACCCATATGGCTAGAGACCATGTATGTGTGCAGTCAAACTACAATAACCTCACTGTGAGTAGCCGAAGCACCGCAGGTCAAAGGACCAGTCACACTACTGCAACATCAAGCAAGTCACTGACGAGTGGATAGACATCCAAGTGACTTCTTGTCTTGGTCACGCTCAGTACCCTTGTTCTCTAACAAGCACCTGCACTATCACTTCAGTGTCCCTACACTGTGGACTTAAGTCTCGTCCATCCAGAAGGAAAGTGATCTGTGCACTGATCGGATCGATCACCGTCCTCGTGATGATCCATTGATCAGGAGCATTTAGAAATTAATCACCAATGATACATGGCTTAAATTCTCAACTCTTGAGAATATGTATCATCATCTTATTAATTTCTTGGACGATTCATAGACACATAAATAATATGAATGAAAAGATGCCTTTTATTTATTCAATAATAAATAGTCAAGTACAAAATTATGTCCCTAGAATTAACAATGCGTCAGCCAGATTGGCTTCTAGGGCATACATCTAACAATCTCCCACTTGCACTAAAGCCAATCAGTCATATATCTAAGCCCCATCTTCTCAAGGTGGGCTTCAATCTTTTGCTGACTTAGCTGCTTAGTGAACGGGTCTGCCACGTTATCCGCGGAGTCTACTCTCTGCACCTCTACATCATAGTCGCGTATGAAATGGAAGCGCCGCTCTATGTGCTTGGACTTCTGATGAGACCATGGCTCCATAGCTAGTGCTATGGTGCCAATGTTATCGCAGTTAAGTGTTATGGCATCTAATGACATTACACCTAACTCTGCAATCAACTTTTAATCAGAAGGTTTCCACTGCACCCTTAGATACGGCTTAACATTCAGCTTCTAAGGTAGAATCTATAATGATCGGTTGTTTGGAACTCTTCCAATTTACTGAACCACAATTGCACATATTCTGATGTAGACTTTCTATCATCAATATGTGTGCATCCTTCTACCTTCAACTCTGATCTTCTCCCAAAGACCAAGAACATGTCCTTAGTTCTTCTCAAGTACTTAAGACTGTTCTTTCACAGCTGTCCAGTGCTTCTTGCCTGGATCCGACTGATATCTGCTTGTGACACTCACAGCAAGAGCTATATCAGGTTGTGTACACAGCATGGCATACATGAGGCTTCCTATTGCCGATGCATAGGGAATCTTGCTCATATGTTGAATCTCTTCAGATGTGTTGGGGCACATCTTCTTGGAGAGATGAATTCCATGTCTTAGGGGTAAGAGACCCCTCTTGGAGTTTTCCATGCTGAATCTCTTCAGCACCTCCTCTATGTACATCTTCTGTGAAAGGCCAAGCATCCTTTTAGATCTATCTCTATAGACCTTTATTCCCAAAATATAGGATGCTTCCCCAAGGTCTTTCATGGAGAATTCTTTTGACAACCAGACCTTGACCGAGGTTAGCATGGGAATACCATTCCCAATCAGGAGAATGTCATCTACGTACAGTACGAGAAAAACGACAGCACTCCCACTAACCTTTTTGTAAACACACGGTTCCTCTTCGTTTTTGATGAAATCAAACGTTTTGATTGCGTCATCGAAACGAGTGTTCCAACTCCGAGATGCTTGCTTTAGTCCATAGATGGACCTTTGCAGCTTGCAGACCTTGTGATCTCCATCACTGGAAGTGAAACCCAAAGGCTGTTCCATATAGATATCTTCATTAAGATATCCATTCAGGAAAGCAGTTTTCACATCCATCTGCCAGATTTCATAATCATGAAATGCTGCAATGGCAAGCAATGTTCGGATGGATTTTAGCATGGCTACAGGTGAAAAGGTCTCCTGATAGTCAATGCCCTCGCGCTGACTATACCCTTTTGCCACAAGCCTTGCCTTATAGGTCTCTACCTCTCCATCCGAACCTATCTTCCTCTTGTAGATCCATTTGCATCCAATAGGTACAATACCTTCTGGTGGGTCTACTAAAGTTCAGACTTGGTTGGAATGCATGGAGTCTAACTCTGACTTCATAGCTTCCAGCCATTTCTCGGAATCGATATTAGATATCGCCTCGTTGTAGGTTTTGGGATCCTGTATGTGATCCCTATCTCCCACTAGGAACATTTCCTCGGTATCCTCTTCTAGTATACCTAAGTATCTATCAGGAGGATGGGAGACCCTACTAGATCTACGAGGTGGTTGAGGGACATCGTGTACTAGCTCTGTATGAATGGGTTCAATAGGATCCATGACTCGTTGCTTTTCAGAGACTTTCTCTTCAAGCTCAATTTTCCTCCCACTGCCTCTATCAAGGATAAACTGATTTTCCAAGAAGATGGCGTGATGGCTCACAAACACATTGTGATCCTCTGAGACGGAAAAATTGTATCCTAATGACTCTTTAGGATATCCTATAAAACGAGCACTTATGGTCCTAGCCTCTAACTTGTCTACCTGTAGTCTTTTGACGTGGGCCGGACATCCCCAAATCTTGAGATGACCCAGACTTGGTTTCTTACCATGCCATATCTCATACGGTGTGGTAGGAACGGATTTAGAGGGAACTCTATTCAATAAATAAATCGCTGTGAGTAAGGCATCTCCCCAAAGGAACATAGGTAAATCAGTGAAGCTCATCATGGACCTGACCATGTCCAACAGGGTCCGATTCCTCCTCTCTGACACCCCGTTGAGTTGAGGTGTACCCGGAGGTGTCCATTGTGAGACTATGCCGTTTTCTTTGAGATAGTCCCGGAATTCCCCACTAAGGTATTCTCCTCCTCGATCTGATCGAAGAGCCTTAAGAGGTTTTTCAGTTTGTTTTTCTACTTCATTCTTGAACTCTTTGAACTTTTCAAAAGATTCAGACTTGTGTCTCATAAGATACACATACCCATACCGTGAATAATCATCGGTAAAGGTAATGAAGTAAGAATAACGTCCCCTGGCTAGCACATCGAATGGGCCACATACATCTGTATGTACTAGGGTAAGTATTTCAGTGGTCCTCTCCCCATGTCCTACAAAGGGCAGTCTAGCCATTTTTTCTTGAAGACAGGACTCGCAAACTGGATATGACTCGGAAGTCAATGAGCCGAGAAGCCCATCTTTATCCATTTTGTTCATCCTATCTTCTCCAATATGGCCAAGCCTGAGGTGCCACAAATATCTTTGGTTTATCTCATCTCTGGATCTTTTGGATCCTTTGGCACTCACTTCTTGCTCGGTAACATTCACAGATACATCCATATGTAAATGATAGAGACTGTCAATCATAAAACCACGTGCCACTATTTTATTTCTTAAATAAATAGAACAGCAGTCTTTGTCAAATGTAAAAACATGACCTTCCTGTGCTAGACATGAAACAGAAATCAAATTTCTGCTAGCAGCAGGTACTTAATAGCAGTCTCTAAGTAATAACTAAATCCAGACGGTAGTCGCAGATGGTAGGTGCCCACAGCCACAGCAGCAACTTTTGCCCCGTTGCCAACCCGAAGGGTTACCGCACCTTTCGCCAGCCTTCTACTTTCCTTTAGACCCTGCATGGTAGTGCACAAATGAGCACTAGAACCAGAATCTATAACCCAACTAGAAGTAGAAGAAACCGTTAGATTAGTTTCAATTATGAGCAAGTCTATACCTTCTGAAGGTGTGTCACCTTTCTTGTTCTTCAGGCTCTCGAGGTATGAAGGACAGTTTCTCTTCCAGTGGCCTTCGACATTGCAGTGGAAACATTTTCCTTTGTCGTTAGCCTTTTTCTTTTGAACTTCCTTCTTTGGCTTCTTGTCTTTCTTCTGCTTCTTAGCAGGCTTCTTTTTCTTCCAAGTAGACTTTCTCTTGGAACCAGAAGTCAACTCAGCAGCAAGGACATTGCCCCTTGAACCTTTCAAGGCTCCCTCAGCAGTTACCAACATATTGATTAGTTCAGTCTTAGTGCATTCAATTTTATTCATGTGGTAGTTTACTATAAACTGACCTAATGAATTAGGAAGTGACTGTAGGATCAAATCCACTTGTAATTTCTTGTGCATGTCCATACCAAGCTTCTCAAGCTCCTCTAGGTCCTTGATCATGGTCAGACCGTGATCATGGACAGACTGCCCCTCGCGCATCTTCGCTTTGAAAAGCCTCTTGGACACTTCAAAACGAGCTGTGCGACTCTGCTCACCATACAACTCTTGCAGGTGTGCCAGTATGTCCCTAGCAGTCTTCATATTTTCATGCTGGCATTGGAGTTCATTAGACATGGATGCCATCATATAGCATTTTACTCTAATGTCATCATCCAACCACTTTTTATGCATCTCACGCTGAACGTCAGTAGGACGTGCTGGTAGTGTGGGGATATCTGAATCGAGTATGTAGCCTATTTTCTCACAGTCCAAAACAATTTTGAGATTTCTAAGCCAGTCTTTGTAATTGGTTCCGGTTAGTCGGTTGGTCTCAAGAATACGGGTCAAAGGGTTTGAAGCTGACATTGTATCTGCAGAGAGTAAAGATTCTAGTTAGACTTTTGTACTTGATCCTAATCTATTCTAAGGTCTTTTAGAACAAATGTAACTCCCACTATTTTCTCGAATCCCTCACACTCCCCTGGTAGGGAAACAGAAATCCCACACGACTAGGGTTTCTAGTGGGTACTGCAGTCCCACCGATTTACATGTCACCTCACCTAACAGTTATTGGTGACACATAGATGGATGAGTGTACAACTCTTGTACAATGCTTCTCAAGCATGTTGCAGTGTAACTTGGTCTCTAAGCCATGAAGACCTCACCTAACAGTTATTGGTCCCATTTCTTAGTTAAGTCAGACCCACCGTATAACCGTAGGAATAAAGTCGTCATTGGGTCCTCACCTAACAGTTATTGGTGCCCAACCCCACCTTTACCCTACAACATCTCATGTCTATAGAGAGGTCCAGCCCCCCGATGCAACTTGACCACTGTGTCCAGCCGAGACAAATCAACATCAGAAAGGCCTTAGCAGCTCTACTACAGTGGAAGACCTATTGACTTAATATTGGTTAATCAGGTCTTAGTGTTTGCAACTTGAGCCCTTCATAAGAGGTAATCGAACAATTGGCCAGGTAAGCAGGTGGGAGGCTCCCCTTACTCAGAGAGTAAGGTCCTAATTAAGTAACCACCTTTCATGTTTTCCTAGACACCAATTAGATCAATTAATCTAATATGACTTGCTCCTGTCGGTTCACTCTCGACTTGATTGAGGAGGTTTTGATTTAGGTCTGAATTGGGTTTGCTACATCATATGTAAACCTATCTACCCGACTCGCATTCACATCACATGTAAACGGCACATCACAGGCAGTTATAATCGCAGCATCTAATAAAGCTAAACTTTAACTAGGTGATGATAATGGATTCTAATTAGGTCATATTACAAGCACATGCACATCAATCGATCAAGTGGTCTTCAACTCCTGAATTGGTTCCAAGCCTCCTTGATTCGATCCTTGATCAACTCTTGATCCCATTGCCATCAACCGCTTAGATCACCTTTCATCTCATGCCTTTGCTTCAACTTGATCGTTGATGTACATCACATCACAGAAATACAACCAGATGTAAAATAAAAATAAAAATAATTTACATCTCCTTTTAGGAGGCACGCAGGCCTCTCAAAACATCAAATAAGATGCATGCAAGCATCTGAAAAATTACATGACATCGCAGATCACATCGCAGGTCATTACATTTGATACCAAAAGGGTTTGAATCCTATGATCATCACCGTATGCAACAATTATAATTTTCAGATCTGAAAACTAACTGATTATATCATCACATAGGTCGCTGATCATGCTAATTATGATTCTAAACTTTGTAATCCCATTAACAATGCAATTAGAATCATCTTTTTATCACATAAAAATCAGCATGCAAAAAATCAGCACCCCTGAAAAATCTGCATGCAGAATTTTTCAGCATGCATGATCATTCAATTTTCAGATCTAATAAGCCTTTAGATATTTAATTCCTACCTTAATCTACGAACCTTAGGCTCTGATACCACTGTTGGGGACCCGCCCATGCCGCTGATATTTCAAAACAAAAATCAGATGGCAGCGGAAAGGGGCATGTGCGGGATCGACGTTCATCGCATGAACGTTGTTTCAAGACCTTTCGTAGTTAGGTAAGAATTAAAACTTTTAAAACTATTAGGAAGATCAGATCTTCACCTTGCGCGGGTAGATGATCACCGCAAATCTGAATTCGTGGTTTTGGAAGAGGGTTCGCTTGAAGCCGTTCAAGTGCCCGGCCTCTACGGGTATCCACACGAAGCAGGATCCGATCCAAGCTTTCTATCTCACCGGGGTGCTAGCTCCCTTGCAGAGATAACTTTTGATGGCTGATCTCCTCTCTTTCTTTCAACTCATGAATGTACTTGAGAGGAGAAAGAAGAAGGAAGAAGAAGAGGAAGAAGCAAGGCCCCTGCAGCCTACTTTCTTTTCCCTGCGTTGGAAGGAGAAAAGGAGGGAGAGGAGGGCGCCATGGCTTCTTTTTCCCTTCTTCTTGCTGGCGGCTGAACCAAGGGAGGGAGAGGGTGGCCACGTGATGGAGAGGAGGGGGATTCCTATATCCATTAGGTCAGCCCCCAAGAGTCCTCCTTTTATAACATCTAGGGCTCCTACAAGTTAGGAGCCCTTGATGTATTACCAAGAGGGGCGCCGGCCCTTCTTGTTGCCGCACCAAGAGATCCAAGGAGGAGGGGCGTGAGCCCCTCCCTCTCATGTTGCCCTAATCCTCATCTAATGAGGATTGGGAGGCCCTAATGTGGTTTAGCCTTAATCCAATTAGGCTTAGCCCAAGGGTGAACCAATTTGGATCCAAACTAGGCTAGTCCTAATCCAATTAGGACTTGAATGAACCATGACTCAATTGAACTCTTCAATCCTAATCCAATTAGGAGTCATATTGATTCATTAGATTAATAATTAATTTAGACTTAAGGAATCCTAATCCAATTAGGATGTATTTAATTTTAGTCCAAATCCAATTAGGACTCTATTTGAATCCGAAGTCCTAATCCAATTAGGATTTCTAGGAATCCTACTCCAAGTAGGAATCCAATTTTAATTCAAAATTCCTAATCTCATTAGGATTGTAGGAATCCTATTCCAAGTAGGAATCCCAGTCCTACTCCAACTAGGATTCCCAGTCCTAATCCAATTAGGACTCTAGGTATCCTACTCGAAGCAGGACTCTTGTTTCAAGTCCAATTAATTAATTCCCTTTGTTCCTTCTTCAACTTCTTATCAATCAAATTGATTACTTGTGATTCCTAATCACGATTTCAACCATCGGATCGGTCAATACTTCTAGTGTGTGTGACCCCATAGGTTCTATTCTGACTGGTAGTGAGATATATTGTGATCTCTATCACTATATCATTGAAAACTCCTTTCAATAGGTTGGAACGATTCCAACTCAACTCGTTAGGGTTTATCGATCATCAAGATAATCCCTATGAGTCCCACCATCCACCAGTGACACCTAGCAGCATGTAGTGGCTACCCAGCAGAATGGAATGATGAACCTCTAGGTGCAGTTAACGTGTGATACAGTCCTACTATCGTGGATCCCTACAGGACGGAGGTCATGGACAACTCGTCAAACCCCATCGTCTGTCATATGTCAAGATTTATTCGACTTGAGTTCGATAGTGGAAAACTCTTTTTCCACTTTATATTACTGCCCTGGCCAAGGTCTTAGAACTCAGTCTAACAAATCACATAGGATCACTCCTCTTCTATCAAGGTCGATAGATTCCTTATAGGTGCATACCCTACTCCTACAGTGAACTTACTGCAGCCAATCTACACTGCATGGACCCATATGGCTAGAGACCATGTATGTGTGCAGTCAAACTACAATAACCTCACTGTGAGTAGCCGAAGCACCGCAGGTCAAAGGACCAGTCACACTACTGCAACATCAAGCAAGTCACTGACGAGTGGATAGACATCCAAGTGACTTCTTGTCTTGGTCACGCTCAGTACCCTTGTTCTCTAACAAGCACCTGCACTATCACTTCAGTGTCCCTACACTGTGGACTTAAGTCTCGTCCATCCAGAAGGAAAGTGATCTGTGCACTGATCGGATCGATCACCGTCCTCGTGATGATCCATTGATCAGGAGCATTTAGAAATTAATCACCAATGATACATGGCTTAAATTCTCAACTCTTGAGAATATGTATCATCATCTTATTAATTTCTTGGACGATTCATAGACACATAAATAATATGAATGAAAAGATGCCTTTTATTTATTCAATAATAAATAGTCAAGTACAAAATTATGTCCCTAGAATTAACAATGCGTCAGCCAGATTGGCTTCTAGGGCATACATCTAACAATTGGTTGTTTTAAAAAGAAAGCTCTCTTAACTTCACTTTCTTTTGCATAAAAAGCTCCCTTTTTTTTTCTTGCTCTTGAGGCTTTTCTTTTTTTATCTTTCTTTTTGTTTTTAGCCTCTTTTTCATTTTCATTCTCATTCTTTTTACCACTCCTCTCGGCCTCACTTCTTTTCTCACAATCACTTTTGATTTTCTTTTGATCCTCATACACTTGCCGAGGTGTTAATGGTACCATTACATCTAAACCGACTGGTGTTAGTGAAGGTGCAACTCTATTTCCTTAAACCCTACCAAAGGCAGCGCCACGAGTCGACTCTGACCAGGCCTCGCCCACCCCGGACTCCGACCTGGCCTCGCCATGGGTTCAGGGACCCTCGGGTATAACCCACCTACTAACCAAGCCATCGCCTGGCAGGCGGCAGGACATGCTGACAGTGACCCTCCCTGTGCTGCTCAGGGACCCCGCAAGGTATGGCCCGCACAGCGGCAGAATATGTCTAACATTCCCCCCCCCCAACGCGATGCCTGAGTTTCGAACTCGAGACCTCTGGCTCTGATACCAACAGATGTGAACCCCGTAAGATAGATTCTTAGAAACCCACGAACAAGTTGATGAATAACCCAAGAAAGTCTGAAAATCAGTTTGGAAGAGATAGAACCTTGACCCGATGCTTAGCAAAACATGAACCAAAGGTATAGAAGGTTGTTGACGCCACATCCTAATAGAATCAGGATGATAAGTCACTTGAACGCCACAAGGGTTGCCTTGATAAGTACTAAGTTCAATGAAGAACCAGAGAAGTGAATAACCTCACAATTTTCATTCCAATTCAGATCTGCTTGTTTACATAAGGAACACCCTTTTTATAGCCCAAAGGGAAACCTACCAGCCTTTAATTAAAGTCTAATCCCTAGAACAATAATAACTCCACTAGTCATAGTTCAGTCTTCTAGGAAATTAATGAAGACAGTTTCCTAGAACATTAATGAAACTCCACTAGTCAAAGTTCAATCTCCTAGAAAATTAATGAAGACAGTTTCCTAGAACATTAATGAAACTCCACTAGTCAAAGTTCAATCTCCTAGGAATTTAATGAAGACAATTTCCTAGAACATTAATGAAGCTCCACTAGCCTTTAGACATTCAGCAACATAAAACTAAATCTGAAAACTCCAGCAATATTTCCACCAAGTAAGCATCTAATTTGGCCTAATAATTGCATGGATCATGTTGACTAGTCCACAAGCTATCTTCACGTCCAAATCCACTCCAATAGCCTCTTGCTGGTTCCAAGCTTCCTCAATCAGCCCATTAAGTGCTTCCTTCATTCTTTTAGCTTTGGACCGAGTGATTGGTCCTCCACCAGTTTGTAATGGATCATCAAGATGTATCGGACCAGAATGCTCCATACATTGCTCCTTGCTTCCCACGGCCTTGGATAGTCCCTCCTTAGGTTGCTTTGTAGGGCGGTTCGCTTGAGTTGCTCAACCGCCCCTTTGCCCGGTGCTCATGACGCGCTACGGAACCTCCACCGTGCCGGGGGACCGAGCAGGGTGGCTGCATCCTGGTTTCCATCATCACCCCTTGATTGTGTGTGGGTTGGAGTTTAAATGGATAATCTTCAACCGCATACAATTCTTACTTTGACTCAAACTCCTTCTCGAGTACCAGCATCAACATAAAGTTCGGAAGACTCTTCAAAATTCATCCAATCTCCAAATTTTATGTTATTATAATCATTGGAAATCTATGGATGTCTAATTTCCAACAAAATTTGAATCAACTTAATCGGACTTCTGTAGTTTCCGAAATCTATAAAATACTATACAGTGTTCAATCTGTCACAAACTTCAACTGGATCTAAAATCTGAATTTCTTCCACATGTGAGAGATCTTCATGGTTGAACTTCTCCACGTAATGAGTGGTGATCTTCACGGCATTAGTAATCCTTCTTGATGGCACTCAATTATAAGGACTCAATCTTAAACACATGGACTCAATCTTCTCACATAAGGACTCAATTTCACTCACACGACTAAACTAAATTCTCCACACATGACCCAATATAACTTCACTCAATCCTTGCTGATATGATCTAGCTCAAGGGCTTTGACAAGGACAAAGAAGATGCTCAAGATGATGTGGAGATTCTAATTGGGCCAATCACAAGAGCTCGGGCCAAGAAACTTCAAGAAGCTATCCAAACTTTATTAACTCAAGCCCAAGGAGAAGGTTCTAGCCCACATGAAGATTTGGACTTGAAGATGGTTAATATGTGGCAAGTCCATTTCGACAATATCCAGCCCAATTAATTATTTAACATGGAAAAGAAGAGTCTAAACCTTTCAAATTTGGACTCCTCTTTATGGTGCGTTTATCATAGGCTTTTGGAAGGCTAAAGGACATTTTGAGGCTTGCAAATGAAGGATGAACCTAGTCAAAATAGTTGGGAGTATTGCTGCAACTTCCCAAGGCTAATTAATTGTTGCTAAGACTTTAAGTAGTATTAATTTCTTTCATCTTTACCAACTTTCATTTAATGTTTGTCTGGTGGTTTCAATGCACCCAAGGCTTGTTTTGCCTATAAATACTTGGTGTTTTCACTTGTAATGAAGGAATTTCGAAATATAATCTTCTTGTG
The DNA here is from genome assembly GCF_051530095.1 of Phoenix dactylifera. Lineage (NCBI taxonomy): Eukaryota > Viridiplantae > Streptophyta > Magnoliopsida > Arecales > Arecaceae > Phoenix > Phoenix dactylifera. Next base: position 12,143,113 of record NC_143196.1, on the reverse strand, counting down.
AGAATTTTCTCTTTATTGTTCTTGAGTAGAACTTACGGTAGTTTCAAGTACAACCACTTGAACCTCCAACCCTTGATAATATTGGTTTCTGACTCTCTATAGTCGCGGGGTCAATATTCCTAATCCTTTGATAATATAGGTTCTTGCTCTTTATAGCAACGGGGTCTATATTCCTTTCCTTTTAACCTTTTTTTAGACGATCTAGGAATTGATTTTCCAAACTATTGTTGTTGGGTCTCACGGCAGGTTCGTTGAGGTTTGCATCATTTGGTATCAGAGCCTAGGTTTCCAATCTGGTTACCTATCCTTTATTTGCTTTTATATTCTATCATTTATATTTTTCCATCATTTTGCATCGTTTGATATCTTTTCATCCATAACCATTTCATTTCTATTCTCTACCATTTCTTTTTGTGCTTCATCTTTGTTGATATTGCTATTGGTTCTATTATCGAAAAGAAAACTCAAAAAGAGGAGACTGGAGTTGTAAAAAAAAAAAAGAAAAAAAAGAGAAAAAAAAAGAAAAAAAAAGAGATCAAAAGGAGTTAGAAGGTCAAATGTTTTGAAAGAAAAGAAGTCGGTGAAGTTTGTGTTTTATTATCATCTATTTCTCATATTTCATCTCTATATATCCATCATTCAACTTTTCATATCCATTTGCTTTCTTTCCATATTCTTTGCTTTTCTTTTCATATCCGTTTCTTCTCATCATTTATGCTCCTAAACTCTTCACACTTGTTGCTTCCATATTGACTCCACTCAAAAATCTGTATTTTTAAGTGTGTTGGTTTTTCATTGCTTTGCTTTGAAATTTACCTTAGTTTTCTCAAGAACTTTTAAGAGAAAATCGAGTGCTAAAAGGCAAGAGTGTGTGAGATCATCAGAGGAAAAAAGCCAAATCATTGTGTGCAAACACGAGTGATTGAGTGAAATATACTTGAGTGAAACACGTGAGGGAGTGGTGAGGTTCTTTTCATTTTTTTACAACATGTCTCAAGGCGGAAGTGAGAAAGCACCAATAGACACCAAACTGTTCATTCAAGCTATGCAACAACAATTCCAGCGGATGAATGCCCAACTTGAAGAAATCCGAGAACGTTTAGATCATAATGACCAACGAGTGAATCAAATACAGCAAGGCACTATGCCACGAGGGAGCAGGCAAAACAGACATTCCTCCATTCCTCCAGCTGATCATGATGATACTTATAAAAGTGAAAATGAAGAATTTGATGATGAAGCCTCCATAGCTTCCATACGAAGACAAAGAGATCATAGACCAAGACGACATCGCCAGCACATGCATCAAAATAGAGATGTTGTCGATCGCAACACCGGTTTGATTAAACTTTCTCTCCCACCTTTTCAAGGTAAAAATGATCCTGATGCTTACATTGAATGGGAAAGAGAAGTGGAACTTGTTTTCGATTGTCATAACTATTCGGAGGAAAAGAAAGTTAAGCTTGCAGCTATTTCTTTTACTGACTATGCAATTGTTTGGTGGGACCAATTGGTTCTAAGTCGAAAAAAAAACCGAGAGATTCCAATTGACAATTGGGATGATAAGAAAGCTGCCATGAGGAGAAGGTTTGTTCCTTCACACTATTATAGAGACTTACATTTGAAGTTGCAAAGTCTTAAACAGGAAACAAAATCTATTGAAGTGTCACGTACGAAGGGATCGTAGCAGATCCCAACAACGTGTGGCTCGGTCTACCAAAGATAACCGATTAGCCTTCCTGGCGTGGGAACCTAGTCTCTATGACTTAGGTCACGCCTAACAATAATAATGCAGCGAAGCACAACACCAGAAAATACCACGAAGCAGAAAGAGAAATACAGGGGAAGAGAACTTTATTGAGTAACCACTCAATTGATTACAATAAGCTCTCCTGGTCTCTCTGGTCTCTCGAGCTCTACCCGATACCAATCCCTCCCCTTTGAGGGTCCTCTTATAGAGGAGCACCCTCTAATTACAAGTCCCTCACGAACTCAACTTCTCACGTACAAGATAACGATGACATCTAGATAAGATAGGAAAACCCCGATTCCCGCAGGATTCTGCGCAATCAGCTGAAACGGCCAAGTTTATGCCCCAACCGAACTCGGATTACAATGAAACTGGATTCGTTGGATTCAGAACGAAAAATTCTTCTAGAAGGCACCTTTCCCACTTTGAACGGACTTCTGTAAAATTTCTGAAATGCCCCTCAACGTGAGAATGTGGAAACAGCGTTACGGCCACGTTTTCTAACCATCTATCTTTCAGTTAGAAAACATGTTAAACACGTGTCCCTTGCCTTATGGAGACTTATGCCACATACCTCCATCAGTGGCACATATTTCTATGCATCCCAATTTTCCGGATTCAGCCTATGCTTCGAGATAAGCCCTCAAAACTGAATCAGACTCGTTGCAGCAGCTTTCCTCCTAATGATGAACTGGCATGTATTCTTGCCAATACATGCCTTGGAGCACGTGCCCCGGCCCCATGCTCTTGGGTATTCCTCCTAGATCTTGCAGACATTTTCCTAGGTGATCCTAGGGCTCAGATTTGTTCTCCAAGTTGCCCAAGTCTCTAAAAAGCACTGTCAGACCTTGAACCCGTCCAGCGACCCGATCTGGTTTATACCTTGATCCGCATCTGGTCTAGCCCTGATTTGAGGTGCCATGACACCCTCCCCACCTAAGCCGAAGTCGCTCCTGACGAGGCTAGGTGGTACTCATTGATGATGTCCTCGAACTGCCATAGTTCGTCGCCATACTCCCAGCTTGCTTCTGAATCTGATAGTCCTTTCCATCGAACTAAGTATTGCACACGGTTACCCTTTTTCCTATCCGCCTTGATTTCAGAAACCTTATTGGTGTAATGAACTCGTATGGCTACTAGAGCTCGCCCGCTTTGAGCCCGAGAAGGGTCAGTTGTGTCCTCTTTGAACGGTTTCAACAGGGACACGTGGAACACCGGATGTACTTTCAGCTTGGAAGGCAGCGACAATTGGTACGCTGTCTCTCCAATTCGATGTGTGATGATGAAGTGACCTTCATACCTCCTCACGAGTGCCCGACTTCAATTTCATGTGATGGTAAAGCTTCATCAATACTCGATCACCAACCTGAAATTCAGCTGCCCGCCGCTTTATGTCAGCCCACTTCTTCAACAAGGAGACCTGAACCAAATCTGTTTCCCCCTTCAGATCCCTCATGAACCTGTAGGCAGTCGGACTACGTCCCATCTAGTTCGCTGCGATACTTCCTGGAGTGTCTGGTTGCAGCCCTGTAATCACCTCAAACGGTGATTTACCCATCAACTCCGATCGCTGTAAGTTGTAGCTGAATTGGGCTTGGTCTAAGAGTCGCACCCAATCCCGCTGGTTGGCACTCACATAGTGCCTCAAATACATCTCCAATAATGCATTGGTTCACTCTGTTTGGCCATCAGTCTGAGGGTGGAAGGCCGTGGACATCTTTAGCCCCATTCCGAGTATCCGAAATAACTCCATCCAGAACCTCCCCGTGAAGCGAGCATCATGATTAGAAACGATGCTCCACGGTATCCCCCAATATTTCACCACATATGTGAAGAACAACCGCGCCACGTCCTCCGCATGGCATGTAGTAGGTGCTGGAATGAAGACTCCATACTTCGAGAGCGATCCACCACGACCATGATAGAGCTGTTCCCATCTATCGGAGGTAGTCCGATGATGAAGTCCATGGAGACACTCTCCCACAGGTGCTCTGGTATAGGTAATGCTTCCAAAAACCCCGCAGGCCGTCGATGTTCAACCTTGTCTTATGCCTTCCTACTCAAGGCATCAGGGACTGAATTAGTTCGGCCCGTTTTGTACTCGATGTCAAAATCGAATTCAGCAAGAAATTGCTGCCATCTCGCCTGCTTGGGGGTGAGCTTTAGCTGGGTCTGAAAGTAGCTTGTGGCCACGTTATCCGTGCGCATCACAAACTTAGATCCGAGGAGGTAATGATGCCAGGTTCGAAGACAGTGCACAATCGCTGTCATCTCCTTTTCATGAACCGTATACCTGTGCTCGGTGTCGTTCAACTTCCGACTCTCGTAGGCCACTAGGTGCCCTTCCTGCATGAGCAACCCTCCAATGGCAAAATTCGATGCGTCGATGTGGACTTCAAAAGAAATGGAAAAGTCCGGTTGGACGAGGACCGGTTCCACTGTGACCGCCTGCTTGAGACGATCAAATACCTCCTGATATTGGTTTGACCGCCGCCAAGGTCGATCCTTCTTTAACAAATTCGCAAGTGGGGCGCATAACTTCGAATATCCGGTGATGAACCTCTTATAGTAATTTGCCAAGCCAAGAAAAGAGCGTAAATGTGTAACACGTGTAGGTACCTCCCACTCGGCTATGGCTAAAATTTTCAAGGGATCCATCATGAGCCTTCCTTCCCCGATGATGTGCCCGAGAAACGGCACTCTCCGCTGCGCAAACACACACTTCTCCCTCTTCACAAAGAGCTGGTGCTACCGTAAGGTGGAGAAGACTTGCCTCAGGTGCGCCACATGCTCATCCAACATCCGGCTATACACAACAATGTCATCCAAGTATACTACTATGAATTTATCGATGAACTCGTGGAGTACACGCTGCATCAAAGCACAGAAAGTTGCTGGCGCGTTGGTGAGGCCAAAAGGCATGACAAGGTACTCGGAGCTCCCATACCTTGTCACACATGCAGTCTTCTCAATATCCTCCTCCGCCACGCGAACCTGATAGTACCTGCTGCGAAGATCCAACTTGGAAATCCATCGTGCCTTGCCAAGTTGATCGAACAAATCATCAATCCGTGGAATGGGGTACTTGTTCTTCACCGTGAGCTTGTTGAGGGCCCTGTAGTCGATGCAGAGTCTCAACGAACCATCGTGCTTCTTCTGAAAAAGTACCGGTGCTCCATATGGACTTTTCAAAGGTCGAATGAACCTGCTGTCCACCAACTCTATTAGCTGCCTCCTCAGCTCCTGGAGTTCAGGTGGGGCCATCCTATATGGTGCTTGAGCTGGTGGACGTGCTCCAGGCACCAAATCAATCTGATGATGGATTTTTCTTTTTGGCGGCAATTGCTTGGGTAACTCGGGGGGCATCACATCCCCGAATTCAGTGAGAACACCCTCGATGGGCGCTGGAATCTCCTCTCCTTCCAGTAGTTCTTCCTCCTGAAGGGACGCAATATATGTTGGAAGTCCCCTGCTCAGCCCCTTAGCAAGTTGCATCGTTGATAGGACTCGCTGCAAATTCCCTTTAACTTGCTTCCCTAGAACTAAGCAAGCTCTACTCGGATTCAGGACCACCACCACATCTGGATCCGGCTTTACCATGGCTTGCAGCTGGGTAAGCAAAGACATGCCGATGAGCACCTCATAGTTGTTAATCGGCGCGACCACCGCTGTCACCCGTCCGGTCCATGCGCCGAATTGGATCTCAACATCCTTCGATGTTCTGCTGGTAGCCACTTCTGCGGAGTTGACCGCCTTGAACGTGTGTTCATCATGTTCAATCTTCATATTTAACCTCTTTGCCATAGCTAGGTCCACGAAGAAGTCAGTGGCACCCGTATCAATGAGTGCCTGGAAGGTGTGACCACCAATGCAGATAGGTGCATAGAGCAGACCTCGTGGCCCCTTGGCCTTCAGGGCGTTGAGACTGAGTGAGCCCATCCTTTGGTCGGTCTCTTGCTTCTCCTCCACCGCCATAGATGCTATCTTGCCCTTCAATGGACAGTCCTTCACCTTGTGTGGTCCATTGCAAATATAGCAAGAGATGGTGCTCGTACCTTGCGCCACCCCTTTGCCCCTCGCTTGGGAAGCCCCTCCACTCGAGGAGCCCGGATTCGAGACTATTGTACCTCCCTTGTGACTTGATTTCGCTCCCCCACCTTTGCCCTGTTTCGATGCTTGGGCTTTGGGAGCTGTAGGTTGAGTCTTGAACTCGATGAGAGCCTTCGCTTGAGCTATCGCCTCGTTCAAACTCTGGACTCCTCTTCGCTGCAGTTCCATCTTGGCCCACGGTTTGATCGATTTCTCTTTTTGGCGGCAATCGCTTGGGTGAATCGAGGGGCATCACATCCTCGAATTCAGTGAGACTACTACCCTTGATGGTGCTGGAATCTCCTCTCCTTCCGGTAGGTCTTCCTTCTGAAGGGACGCAATATATGTTGGAAGTCCCCTTCTCGGCCCCTTAGCAAGTTGCATCGTCGATAGGACTCGCTGCGGAGTCCCTTTAATTCGCTTCCTTGAAACTATGCAAGCTCCACTCGAATTCAAGACCACCACCATATCTGAATCCGGCTTTACCAAGGCTTGTAGCAGGGTAAGCAAAGACATACCGATGACCACCTTGTAGTCGTCGATCGGGGCAACCACCGCCCTCACCCGTTCGATCCATGCGCCGAATTGGATCTCAACATCCTTCGACGTTCCGCTTGTAGCTACCTTTGCGGAGTTGACCGCCTTGAATGTGTGTTCATCAGGTTCAATCTTCAGATTGAGCCTCTTCACTGTAGCTAAGCTCACGAAGAAGTCAGTGGCACCCATATCAATGAGTGCCTGGAAGATGTGACCACCAATGCTGATAGGTGCATGAAGCAGGCCTTGCGACCCCTTGGCCTTCAGGACGTTGAGACTGAGTGAGCCCATCCTTTGGTCGGTCTCTTGCTTCTCCTCCACCGTCATAGATGCTATCTTGCCCCTCAATGGACAGTCCTTCACCTTGTGCGGTCCATTGCAAATATAGCATGAGATAGCGCTGGTACCTTGCGCCACCCCTTTGCCCCTCGCTTAGGAAGCCCCTCCACTCAAGGAGCCCGGATTCGAGACTATTGTACCTCCCTTGTGACTTGATTTCGCTCCCCCACCTTTGCCCTGTTTCGATGCTTGGGCTTTGGGAGCTGTAGGTTGAGTCTTGAACTCGATGAGAGCCTTCGCTTGAGCTATCGCCTTGTTCAAACTCTGGACTCCTCTTCGCTGCAGTTCCATCTTGGCCCACGGTTTGATCGATTTCTCTTTTTGGCGGCAATCGCTTGGGTGAATCGAGGGGCATCACATCCTCGAATTCAGTGAGACTACTACCCTTGATGGTGCTGGAATCTCCTCTCCTTCCGGTAGGTCTTCCTCCTGAAGGGACGCAATATATGTTGGAAGTCCCCTTCTCGGCCCCTTAGCAAGTTGCATCGTCGATAGGACTCGCTGCGGAGTCCCTTTAATTCGCTTCCCTGGAACTATGCAAGCTCCACTCGAATTCAAGACCACCACCATATCTAAATCCGGCTTTACCAAGGCTTGTAGCAGGGTAAGCAAAGATATACCGATGACCACCTCGTAGTCGTCGATCGGGGCAACCACCGCCCTCACCCGTCCGATCCATACGCCGAATTGGATCTCAACATCCTTCGACGTTCCGCTTGTAGCTACCTTTGCGGAGTTGACCGCCTTGAATGTGTGTTCATCAGGTTCAATCTTCAGATTGAGCCTCTTCGCTGTAGCTGAGCTCACGAAGAAGTCAGTGGCACCCATATCAATGAGTGCCTGGAAGATGTGACCACCAATGCTGATAGGTGCATGAAGCAGGCCTTGCGGCCCCTTGGCCTTCAGGGCGTTGAGACTGAGTAAGCCCATCCTTTGGTCGGTCTCTTGCTTCTCCTCCACCGTCATAGATGCTATCTTGCCCCTCAATGGACAGTCCTTCACCTTATGCGGTCCATTGCAAATATAGCATGAGATAGCGCTGGTACCTTGCGCCACCTCTTTGGCCTTTGCTTGGGAAGCCCCTCCACTCAAGGAGCCCGGATTCGTGCCTTTTGCACCTCCCTTGTGACCTAATTTCACTACCCCACCTTTGCCCTGTTTCGATTCTTGGGCTTTGGGAGCTGTAGGTTGAGTCTTGAACTCGATGCGAGCCTCCGCTTGAGCTATCGCCTCGTTCAAACTCTGGACTCCTCTTCGCTGCAATTCCATCTTTGCCCATGGTTTGAGACCATCAAGGAAAGTGAAGAGAGAGTCCTCGTTGCTGAGGTCTGGTACCTCCAACAACAATTCGCTGAACTCTCGCACATACTCACGCACATCACCGTTTTGCGTGAGTCGCCGTAGTTGTGCTCGAGCATCATCCTTAGCGAACGCGGGGAAGAATTGCTTTCGAAGTTCAGTTTGGAACTGTACCCAAGTGGTGATTGGAACAGCCCCTCGCTTCACATCGTCGGCCCGACGTCGCCACCAAAGCATCGCCATGTCCCTCAAGAACATGGCCGCCGTGCTCACCTTCATGGCTTCCTCCCTCACGCCGGTAACCTGCAAGTATTGCTCCACGGCGAAAAGAAAGTTATCCACCTCCTTCGCGGACCGTCGTCTGCAAAACTCTTGTGGCTTCGGAACATCAAGCTTGTGCAGGGGGAGCGTAGCCTCTCTTGCGACCTCCATTGTCAATGGAGAAGAGGATACGCCTGTGGTGGTACTCTCCTTTAAAAGGTCAACCACCTGATTTTGGAGAGCCTTCACCATGATCTCCAACTCCTCGTTACGTCGCAGCACTTCCTTATAGCGCCGCTCCATATCGAAGGAAATCTGGTTCAGCTGAGTGGCGATCTCACCTCGGAGGGTTGCGTCCCTACCCTCACAGTCCTCCATCCGCCCTTCAACCTCAGCTATTTGGGCCTCGCACCTCCGTAATCGATTGTCGGCGGAGATAACCGGAGATGCAATGCGTAACCCATGTAGGGAATCATCAACTGGATGTGCTCCACCCACTGCCGTACCTCCTCCTGAGGCTGGATTGGGATCCACGATCGAGGATGATGCATCTGCCATTCCCACCATGGAAGTTACTGTAGAGGTCGTCTCCTTCGCTTCTGGTATGGCTCTGATACCAAGTGTCACGTACGAAGGGATCTCAGAGCGGATCCCAACAACGTGCGGCTCGGTCTACTGAAGATAACCGATCAACCTTCCTGGCGTGGGAACCTAGTCTCTATGACTTAGGTGCCTAATAACAATAATGCAGCGAAGCACAACACCAAAAAATACCACAAAGGAGAAAGAGAAATACGGGGGAAGAGAACTTTATTGAATAACTACTCAACTGATTACAATAAGCTCTTCTGGTCTCTCGAGCTAACAACCCGATACCAATCCCTCCACTTTGAGGGTCCTCTTATAGAGGAGCAACCTCCAATTACAAGTCCCTCACGAACTCAACTTTCCATGTACAAGATAAGGATGAATTCTAGATAAGATAGGAAAACCCCGATTCCCGTAGAATTCTGCGCAATCAGCTGAAACGGCCAAGTTCGCGCCCCAACCGAACTCGGATTACAACGAAATTAGATTTGTTGGATTCAGAGTGAAAAATCTTTTCAGAAGACATTTTTTCCACTTTGAACAAACTTCTGTAAAGTTCCCGAAATGCCCCTCAATGTGAGAATGTGTGGAAACAACGTTACAGCCACGTTTTCTAACCATCTATCTTTTCATTAGAAAACGTGTTAAAAACGTGTCCCTTGCCTTCTGGAGACTTATGCCACGTACCTCCATCAATGGCACACATTTCTATGCATCCCAATTTTTCGGATTCAGCCCATGCTTCGAGATAAGCCCTCAACACTGAATCAGACTCGTTGCAGCAGCTTTCCTCCTAATGATGAACTAGCATGTATTCTTGCCAATACACACCTTCGAGCACGTGCCCCCGGCCCCATGCTCTTGGGTATTCCTCCTAGATCTTGCACACGTTTCCCTAGGTGATCCTAGGGCCTAGATTTGATCTCCAAGTTGCCCAAATCTCTAGAAAGCACGGTCAGACCTCGAACCCGTCTAGCGACCCGATCTGGTTTATACCTTGATCCGCATCCGGTCCAGCCCTGATTCGAGGTGCCGTGACATCGTCTTCCTCATGTACCAATGCAAAATGTTGGTCTCTGGTGGGGCAAACAATGGCGAAATGACCTCGACCACCGCACTTGTAGCAATCGGGTTTGCCTCTTCTTTGCCGCATGGATTGGAGCATAGTTACTTGGCCCCTTCCAATACCTCTATCCTGATATGTACTTCGATTGACAGAGGATTTAGATCTAAAAACAGAGGCGTTACCTCTAGGAAAAGGAACTCCTCGGTTGCTGCGTTCTGGAGGCTGTCACACAATCAGTGTTTGTGCAGGGGGCCGTTGTCGCTGCTGTGACTCCATGCGAAGCGGGAGTTGGTATGCTTCCTCCTTCTACCGTATAAGATCCATTCGATGAACGACTTCACCCGGCTTCCTATCTCGTTGGCGTTGAAATCGTAGTCGTGCCTCCTTACGATCCATCTCTTCTACTTCCCATTGTAGATCATCATTATAAGGATGGCAACGATCATCGTAGTAGGAACGGCGTCGATCAACATTTTAGGGATAACGTCGATCTTCACAGTCGAGGGGAAGAAACTTCTTCAGATGAAGATTCATCTCTTCCCAATCATTGATAGGAGGCTGTCGGAGTCGATAAGCTTCTCTTCAATGCTATACCACCACACGCGTGCTTGGCCCTTCAACTTCATCTTAACGAATCGGATCCTTGTTTCATTGGACATGGGGAACCACTCGAAGTAATCTTCAACGGACATCAGCCAATCCTGAAAGTGGGTTGGGTCCATGCTTCCGCTGTAATCAGCAATCTGTATGCAAACCCACTTAGTTTGGTGACCACAGAGGTTCATGGTTTCAGCAAGTTGTCTCTCCCAATAGTAGGGGCGTCCGCTGCGAGTATTCGTGAAAATCTTCGCTCTGGTTGGTGAAGGATCCTTTGCTCTGATAGGTGAAGGATGCTTTGCTCTGATTGCTGTAATTTTTTTTTCTTGATGATGGGCGAGGGCTAAACTTCTCTTTGATGTCTTTTTCTTCCTCTTTTCTTTCCTTTGGTAATGGCAATGGATGCTAAGACTTCATGCGGATGGAAGGAAGGAAGATGAAACCTCGGAAAATACTTATGCGAACTCGCTGTAGGCTATCAGCAGGCTTGGGGTCGACTTGTGCTAAGCTGTTGTCGACTCGAGACAGGCTGGGATCGACTCGAGATAGGTTGGGGTTGGCTCTCTCAAAGAATCCAGAGGACAAGTTTTCTGTGTTCCAGTTGGGGTCGACTCAAGGTTCCTTGGGGTCGACTCGAACAAGGTTAGGGTCGACTTGAGTCAGGCTGGGGTCGACACTCTTAGAGAATCCAGAGAACGGATTCTTCTGTTTTCCAGCTAGGGTCGACTCAAGGATCGTTGGGGTCGACTCGAGCAAGGTTGGAGTCGACTCGAGTTCTGAAGGGGTCGACTCGCTGGGCGTATCAAGGAACGAGCTCTCTATTGTACCAGACAGGTCGACCTGAAAGGCTCTGGAGGTCGACTTGGGTCGACTTTGGAGTCGACTCGATGAAGTTGGAGTCGACTCGAGACGATGTGGAGTCGACTCGAGGTCGGAAGGAGTCGACTCTTTCAGAAGATCCTGAACTTCACGGATGGGCTGATCTCGTGGAACTTGATCCGAACGTGGATTTTCAATGAAAAGTGATGGGATTTGGATTGTGTGAGACGTGGAAGAAAGGTTAGATGATGATGGAATGATTCCAGAAGATCTAAACAAAGAAAACTTGGTTCAAAGAGGGAATAAGGATGAGATGGTAGTATGACTGAATTATTTGGATTGCGGGTGGAAACTACAGTTTAACAAGTTGTAGATGGGATAAATGAATGGAATATAATCCGATGTTAAAGAAGACTAAGGAAATAAGAAATTAAAGTAGAAAATAAAAAGGATAACTATTGAACCAATGGAAGAGTCTCACCTCCAAAAGATCCAACCATTAGGGAGGGAGGAGTCTCACCTGCTTCTCCAATTTAACTTGGAATCTCACCAAGCATGTAGAGGAATCTCTCCTCATGAAAGAACACTAGAATACCCAGAAATTTCTCACAAATTTCATCCAAAACATTTTTTCTCCCATTTTATTCTTCATACCTTCCTTTATGTAGAAAAGAAGGTTGGAAAAGATAAGGACTACAACCAGACTTTACTTGGACTCAAAACCAAATAAGGACACTTTTTAAAATTCAAATCAAATGATAAACTTCCTAAACAAATTGTCAACTAAAGGTTGGACAAGTGTCACCCCTTGATTGTGTGTGGGTTGGAGTTTAAATGGATAATCTTCAACCGCATACAATGCCTACTTTGACTCAAACTCCTCGAGTACCAGCATCAGCATGAAGTTCGGGAGACTCCTCAAAATTCATCCAATCCTCCAAATTTCATGTTCTTATAGTCCTTTGCTCTGAAAATAAAAATACCATGTTGAGCTCGAATTAATGAAGTCCAAGTTCAAATGAATCTGCCCATGTATGAAATTCAGCAAGACTTCTTCATTTATGGTAGATTTGGCCCAAGTGTCATCAACAGCTCCCCATCTTCTACTTGAATGACATTGATGACTTCTTGTGAATTGTTCAAGCCCAGCTTTATATCTGTAGTTCCACTCGAAGCTTGCCTAGCCCATATGTTTAGGACAAGCCCAATCAGAGCTTCTCTAAGTCTTTTAGCCTGGATCACTTGATATTCTTGACTCAGCTTGTTCCTCTTGATGAGTCGCATCATTCCCCTTTTCCTCAAAAGGATTCATCCTCGAATCATCACCTACATCAAAGGGAGAAAGATTAGCAACATTGAATGTAGTACTAATGTTATACTTACCTGGAAGATCTATCTTGTAAGCATTGTCATTGATCTTCTCAAGAACTTGAAATGGACCATCCCCTCTAGGATTCAGTTTGCATTTCCTTTGTGCTGGAAACCTCTCCTTTCTCATATGCACCCATACCCAATCACCTGGCTCGAAAACAACCTGCTTTCGTCCTTTGTTAGCCTTAGATGCATATTGCTCATTTTTCTTTTCAATGTGCTGCTTAACACGTTCATGAAGTTGCTTCACCATTTCAGCTTTCTTCTTCCCATCAAGGCTAATTCTTACATCAATAGGCAAAGGTAGCAAGTCCAAAGGAGTTAGTGGATTAAAACCATAAACTATCTCAAAAGGTGAATATGCAGTAGATGAATGCATAGTTCTATTATATGCAAACTCAATGAAAGGCAAGCAATCTTCCCAACTTTTCAAATTCTTTTGAATAACAATCCGAAGCAATTGAGTTAAAGTTCGATTAACGACCTCAGTTTGTCCATCAGTCTGTGGATGATAAGCTGTAGAAAATAACAACTTAGTACCAAGCTTTCCCCACAAGACCTTCCAAAAGTAACCAAGAAACTTTACATCCCTATCAGAAACAATACTTTTAGGAACACCATGAAGTCTTACAATTCTCTTGAAGAACAAATCAGCAATATGAGTGGCATCATCAGTTTTATGGCAAGGAATAAAATGAGCCATTTTAGAAAACCTATCAACTACCACAAATATTGAATCCTTACCTTTCTTTGATCTAGGCAGCCCCAGAATGAAGTCCATTGAGATGTCTACCCATGGTTCACTAGGTACAGGCAAAGGCGTATAAAGCCCATGTGGTAAGACCCTGGATTTAGCCTTCTTACAAGTGATAAATCTATCACAGATTCGTTCTACATCACGTCGCATCCTAGGCCAAAAGAAATGTTCAAGCAAGACTGCTAAGGTCTTTTTGACACCAAAGTGCCCCATTAACCCTCCCCCCATGTGATTCTTTGACAAGCAATTCACGCATAGAGCATTGAGGCAAACACAATTTATTGTCCTTGAACAAAATACCCATCAACTCTATAAAATTTACCAATTGCTCCCTTTTCACAAGCAACAAACACATCAGCAAAGTCATGACCATTGGCATACAATTCCTTGACATACTCAAAATCAAGCAACCTTGCATTTAGAGAAGTAAGAAGAACATACCTTCGGGATAAGGCGTCTGCAACTATATTCTCCTTACCTTGCTTGTATTTGATGACATACGGAAAGGTTTCAATAAATTCCAGCCATCGAGCATGCTTTTTGTTCAACTTTCCTTGACCCTTAAGATGCTTCAAAGTGACACGAACGAAGGGATTACAAAGCGAATCCCAACAACGTGCGGCTCGGTCTATCGAAGATAACCGATCAGCCTTCCTGGCGTGGGTACCTAGTCTCTATGACTTAGGTCACGCCTAACAACAATAATGCAGCGAAACACAACACCAGAAAATACCACGAAGGAGAAGAAGAAATGTAGGGGAAGAGAACTTTATTGAATAACCACTCAACTGATTACAATAAGCTCTCTTGGCCTCTCCAGCTCTACCAGATACCAATCCCTCCCCTTTGAGGGTCCTCTTATAGAGGAACAACCTCCAGCTACAAGTCCCTCACGAACTCCACTTTCCATGCACAAGATAAGGATGAATTCTAGATAAGATAGGAAAACCCCGATTCCCGCAGGATTCTGCGCAATCAGATAAAACAGCCAAGTTCGTGCCTCAAACGAACTCCGATTACCATGAAACTAGATTCGTTGGATTCAGGACGAAGAATCCTTCTAGATGGCACCTTTTCCACTTTGAACGGACTTCTGTTTCCCAAAATGCCCCTCAAAGTGAAAGCGCGTGGAAACAGCGTTTCAGCCACGTCTTCTAACCATACACGTTTTCAGTTATAAAAACGTGTTAAAACGTGTCCCTTGCCTTCTGGAGACTTATGCCACGTTCCTCCATCAGTGGCACACATTTCCATGCATCCCAATTTCCCGGATTCAGTCCATGCTTCGAGATAAGCCCACAACGCTGAATCAGTCTCGTTGCAGCAGCTTTCCTCCTAATGATGAACCAGCATGTATTCTCAATAATACATGCCTTGGAGCACGTGCCCACGGCCCCATGCTCTTGGGTATTCCACCTACATCTTGCACACGTTTCCCTAGGTGATCCTAGGGTCCAGATTTGGTCTCCAAGTTGCCCAAATCTCTAGAGAGCACCGTCAGACCTCGAACCCGTCCAGCGACCTGATCTGGTTTATACCTTGATCCGCGTCCGGTCCAGCCCCGATTCGAGGAGCCGTGACAAAAGATTGATGATCCGTGTGAGTGACAAATTCTTTGGGCCAAAGGTAGTGTTGCCAAGTCTCTAACGCCCTCACAAGTGCATAAAGCTCCTTGTCGTATGTTGGATAGTTCAAGGCTGCCCCGTTTAGCTTTTCACTGAAATAAGCAATAGGCCGCATCTCCTGCTTCAAAACAGCTCCTATACCAACTCCCGAGGCATCACACTCAATTTCAAAAATTTTATCAAAGGTAGGTAACGCTAATACAGATGCAGAACATAACCTATCTTTAATAACATTAAATGCATGCTCCTGTTCATTGCCCCATTTAAAACGAACAGATGTTTTAATGACTTCGGTGAGAGGTGCAGCAAGTGTGCTAAAATTCTTGACAAAATGCCTATAAAAACAAGCTAAACCATGAAAACTTCTTACCTCGCTTATGCTCTTAGGTGTTGGCCACTCTTTAATCGCCCTTACCTTCCTGTCATCGACCTTTATTCCTTGAGCACTTACAACAAAACCAAAAAAAATAACCTTGTCCATGCAAAAACTACACTTTTTATGGTTAGCATATAGTCTTTCTTTCCTTAGCACATCAAGTACACATCGTAAATGACGCATACGTTCATCAAAATCTCTATTGTATACTAAAATGTCATCAAAGTATACCACAACAAACTTCCCAATGAATGCATGCAAAACATGATTCATTAACCTCATAAAAGTGCTCGGTGCATTAGTGAGTCCAAATAGCATTAATAACCATTCATAAATTCCATGCTTAGTTTTGAATGCAGTTTTCCACTCATCTCCCTCCCTCATCCTAATTTGATGATATCCTAGTTTTGTATGGCCGAATTATTTGGATTTCGGATGGAAACTAAAGTTTAACAAGTTGTAGATGGGATAAATGAATGGAATATAATCTGATGTTAAAGAAGACTAGGGAAATAATAAATTAAAGTAGAAAATAAAAAGGATAACTATTGAACCAATGGAAGAGTCTTACCTACAAAAGATCCAACCATTAGAGAGGAAGGAGTCTCACCTTCTTCTTCAATTTTACTTGGAATCTCACCAAGCATGTAGAGGAATCTCTCCTCACGAAAGAACACTGGAATACCCAGAGATTTCTCACAAATTTCGTCCAAAACTTTTTTCTCCTATTTTATTCTTCATAACTTCCTTTATATAGAAAAGAAGTGGTGCAAACCTCAACGATCCTGCCGTGAGACCCAACAACAATAGTTTGGAAAATCAATTCTCAGATCGTCCAAAAAGATTAAAAGGAAAGGAATATAGACCACGTTGCTATAAAGAGCAAGAAACCTATATTATCAACAGATTAGGAATATTGACCCTGCGACTATAGAGAGTCAGAAACCAATATTATCAAGGATGGGAGGTTCAAGTGGTTGTACTTGAAAACTACCGTAAGTTCTACACAAGAATAATAGAGAGAAAATTCTCACAAAAAAATTATATTTCGGAAATTGCTTGATTACAAGTGAAAACACCAAGTATTTATAGGCAAAACAAGCCTTGGGTGCATTGAACCAACTACAAAAACATTAAATGAAAGTTGGTGAAGATGAAAGGATGCTA
Source organism: Phoenix dactylifera (assembly GCF_051530095.1). NCBI lineage: Eukaryota > Viridiplantae > Streptophyta > Magnoliopsida > Arecales > Arecaceae > Phoenix > Phoenix dactylifera. The sequence continues at coordinate 12,126,472 of NC_143196.1, read as the reverse complement.
CTTAAAGTCTTGGCAGCAATTAATTAACCTGGGGAAGTTGCAGCAAAACTCCTAACCATTTTGACTAGGTTCATCCTTCATTTGCAAGCCTCAAAAATGTCCTTCAGCCTTCCAAAGGCCTATGATAAATGCACCAAAAAGAGAAGTCCGAATTTGAAAGGATTAGACTATTCTTTTCCATGTTTAAACAATTAATTGGGCTGGATATTATCGAAATGGACTTGCCACATATTAACCATCTTCAAGTCCAAATCTTCATGTGGACTAGAACCTTCTCCTTGGGCTTGAGTTAATAAAGTTTGGACAGCTTCTCGGAGTTTCTTGGCCCGAGCTCTTGTGATTGGCCCAATTGGAATCTCCACATGATCTTGAGCATCTTCTTTGTCCTTGTCAAAATCCTTGAGCTGGATCATATCACCATAGGGGTTCACGGTTTCGGCAAGTTGTCTCTCCCAATTGTAGGGGAGTCCGCTGCGAGTATTCATGGAGATCTTCGCTCTGGTTGGTGAAAGATCCTTTGCTCTGACAGGTGAAGGATCCTTTGGTCTGATTGCTGTAAATTTTTTTTCTTGATGACGGGCGAGGGCTAAGCTTCTCTTTGATGTCTTTTTCTTCCTCTTTTCCTTCTTCTGGTAATGGCAATGGACGCTAAGACTTCATGTGGATGGAAGGAAGGAAGATGAAACCTCGGAAAACACTTCTGCGAACTCGCTGTAGGCATCAGCGGGCTTGGGGTCGACTCGTGCTAAGCTGTTATCGACTCGAGACAGGCTGGGGTTGACTCGAGATAGGCTGGGGTCGGCTCTCTTAGAGAATCTAGGGGATAAATTTTCTGTGTTCCAGTTGGGGTCGACTCAAGGTTCCTTAGGGTCGACTCGAACAAGGTCAGGGTCGACTTGAGTCAGGCTGGGGTCGACTCTCTTAGAGAATCCAGAGAATGGATTCTTCTGTTTTCCAGTTGGGGTCGACTCAAGGATCTTTGGGGTCGACTCGCGCAAGGTTGGAGTCGACTCGATGAAGTTGGAGTTGACCTGAGAGGCTCTGGATGTCGACTCGAGATGATGTGGAGTCGACTCGAGGTCGGAAGGAGTCGACTCTTTCAGAAGATCCTGAACTTCACGGATGGGCTGATCTCGTGGAACTTGATCCGGACGTGGATTTTCAATGAAAAGCGATGGGATTTGGATTGTGTGAGACGTTGAAGAAAGGCTAGATGATGATGGAATGATTAGGAAAGATCTAAACAAAGAAAACTTGATTCAAAGAGGGAATAAGGATGAGATGGTTGTATGGCTGAATTATTTGGATTTCGGGTGGAAAATAAAGTTTAACAAGTTGTAGATGGGATAAATGAATGGAATATAATCTGATGTTAAAGAAGACTAGGGAAATAATAAATTAAAGTAGAAAATAAAAAGGATAACTATTGAACAAATGGAAGAGTCTTACCTACAAAAGATCCAACCATTAGAGAGGAAGGAGTCTCACCTTCTTTTCCAATTTTTCTTGGAATCTCACCAAGCATGTAGAGGAATCTCTCCTCACGAAAGAACACTGGAATACACAGAGATTTCTCACAAATTTCATCCAAAACTTTTTTCTCCCATTTTATTCTTCATAACTTCCTTTATATAGAAAAGAAATTGTGCAAACCTCAACGAACCTGCCGTGAGACCCCACAACAATAGTTTGGAAACTCAATTCCCAGATCGTCCAAAATGATTAAAAGGAAAGGAATATAGACCACGTTGCTATAAAGAGCAAGAAAACCTATATTACCAAAGGATTAGGAATATTGACCCCGTGACTATAGAGAGTCAGAAACCAATATTATCAAGGGTTGGAGGTTCAAGCGGTTGTACTTGAAACTACCATAACTTCTACACTAGAACAATAGAGAGAAAATTCTCACAAAAAGATTATATTTCGGAAATTGCTTGATTACAAGTGAAAACACCAAGTATTAATAGGCAAAACAAGCCTTAGGTGCATTGAACCAACTAGAAAAACATTAAATGAAAGTTGGTGAAGATGAAAGGAATAAAACTTAAAGTCATGGCAGCAATTAATTAACCTTGGGAAGTTGCAGTAAAACTCCCAACCATTTTGACTAGGTTCATCCTTCATTTGCAAGCCTCAAAAATGTCCTTCAGCCTTCCAAAAGCCTATGATAAATGCACCATAAAGAGGAGTCCGAATTTGAAAGGATTAGACTATTCTTTTCCATGTTTAAACAATTAATTGGGCTGGATATTATCGAAATGGACTTGCCACATAATAACCATCTTCAACTCCAAATCTTCATGTGGACTAGAACCTTCTCCTTGGGCTTGAGTTAATAAAGTTTGGACAGCTTCTTGGAGTTTCTTGGCCCGAGATCTTGTGATTGGCCCAATTGAAATCTCCGCATCATCTTGAGCATCTTCTTTGTCCTTGTCAAAGTCCTTGAGCTGGATCATATCACCATAGGGGTTCATGGTTTCGACAAGTTGTCTCTCCCAATAGTAGGGGAGTCCACTGCGAGTATTCATGGAGAACTTCGCTCTGGTTGGTGAAGGATCCTTCGCTCTGATAGGTGAAGGATCCTTTGCTCTGATTGCTGAATTTTTTTTTCTTGATGATGGGCGAGGGCTAAACTTCTCTTTGATGTCTTTTCTTCCTCTTTCCATTCCTCTGGTAATGGCAATGGACGCTAAAACTTCATGTGGATGGAAGGAAGGAAGATGAAACCTCGGAAAACACTTCTGCGAACTCGCTATAGGCTATCAGTAGGCTTGGGGTCGACTCATGCTAAGCTGTTGTCGACTCGAGACAGGCTGGGGTCGACTCGAGATAGGCTGGGGTCGGCTCTCTTAGAGAATCCAGGGGACAAGTTTTCTGTGTTTCAGTTGGGGTCGACTCAAGGTTTCTTAGGGTCGACTCGAACAAGGTTGGGGTCGACTCGAGTCAGGATGGGGTCGACTCTCTTAGGGAATCCCGAGAAAGGGTTCTTCTATTTTCCAGCTGGGGTCGACTCAAGGATCTTTGGGGTTGACTCGAGCAAGGTTGGAGTCAACTCGATGAAGTTGGAGTCGACCTGAGAGGCTCTGGATGTCGACTTGGGTCGACTTTGGAGTCGACTCGAGACGATGTGGAGCCGACCCAAGGTCGGAACGAGTCGACTCTTTCAGAAGATCCTGAACTTCACGGACGGGCTGATCTCGTGGAACTTGATCCGGACGTGGATTTTTAATGAAAAGTGATGGGATTTGGATTGTGTGTGACGTGGAAGAAAGGCTAGATGATGATGGAATGATTCTGGAAGATCTAAACAAAGAAAACTTGATTCAAAGAGGGAATAAGGACGAGATGGTTGTATGGCTGAATTATTTGGATTTCGGGTGGAAACTAAAGTTTAACAAGTTGTAGATGGGATAAATGAATGGAATATAATATGATGTTAAAGAAGACTAGGGAAATAATAAATTAAAGTAGAAAATAAAAAGGATAACTATTGAACCAATGGAAGAGTCTTACCTCCAAAAGATCCAACCACTAGAGACGAAGGAGTCTCACCTTCTTCTCCAATTTTGTTTGGAATCTCACCAAGCATGTAGAGGAATCTCTCCTCATGAAAGAACACTGGAATACCCAGAGATTTCTCACAAATTTCGTCCAAAACTTTTTTCTCCCATTTTATTCTTCATAACTTCCTTTATATATAAAAGAAGTGGTGCAAACCTCAACAAACCAGCCGTGAGACCCAACAACAATAGTTTGGAAAATCAAATTCCAGATCGTCCAAAAAGGTTAAAAGCAAAGGAATATAGACCACGTTGCTATAAAGAGCAAGAAACCAATATTATCAAGGGTTGGAGGTTCAAGTGGTTGTACTTGAAACTACCGTAAGTTCTACACAAGGACAATAGAGAGAAAATTCTCACAAAATGATTATATTTCGGAAATTGCTTGATTACAAGTGAAAACACCAAGTATTTATAGGCAAAACAAGCCTTGGGTGCATTGAACCAACTAGAAAAACATTAAATGAAAGTTGGTGAAGATGAAAGGAATACTACTTAAAGTCTTGGCAGCAATTAATTAACCTTGGGAAGTTGCAGCAAAACTCCCAACCATTTTGACTAGGTTCATCCTTCATTTGCAAGCCTCAAAAATGTCCTTCAGCCATCCAAAAGCCAATGATAAATGCACCATAAAGAGGAGTCCGAATTTGAAAGGATTAAACTATTCTTTTCCATGTTTAAACAATTAATTGGGCTGGATATTGTCGAAATGGACTTGCCACATGTTAACCATCTTCAAGTCCAAATCTTCATGTGGACTAGAACCCTCTCCTTGGGCTTGAGTTAATAAAGTTTGGATAGCTTCTTGAAGTTTCTTGGCCTGAGCTCTTGTGATTGGCCCAATTGGAATCTCCACATCATCTTGAGCATCGTCTTTGTCCTTGTCAAAGTTCTTGAGCTGGATCATATCACCATAGGGGTTCACGGTTTCGGCAAGTTGTCTCTCCCAATAGTAGGGGAGTCCGCTGCGAGTAATCATGGAGATCTTCGCTCAGGCTGGTGAAGGATCCTTCGCTCTGATAGGTGAAGGATCCTTTGCTCTGATTGCTGAAATTTTTTTTTCTTGATGATGGGCGAGGGCTAAACTTCTCTTTGTTGTCTTTTTCTCCTGTTTTCTTTCCACTAGTAATGGCAATGGACACTAAGACTTCATGTGGATGGAAGGAAGGAAGATGAAACCTCGAAAAACACTTCTGCGAACTCGCTGTAGGCTATCAGCAGGCTTGGGGTCGACTCGTGCTAAGCTGTTGTCGACTCGAGACAGGCTGGGGTCGACTCGAGATAGGCTGGGGTCGGCTCTCTTAGAGAAACCAGGCGACAAGTTTTCTGTGTTCCAGTTGGGGTCGACTCAAGGTTCCTTAGGGTCGACTCGAACAAGGTTGGGGTCGACTCAAGTCAGGCTGGGGTCGACACTCTTAGAGAATCCAGAGAATGGGTTGTTCTATTTTCCAGCCGGGGTCGACTCAAGGATCTTTGGGGTCGACTCGAGCAAGGTTGGAGTCGACTCGATGAAGTTGGAGTCGACTTGAGAGGCTCTAGATGTTGACTTGGGTCGACTCTAGACGATGTGGAGTCGACTCGAGGCCAGAAGGAGTCGACTCTTTCAGAAGATCCTGAGCTTCACGGACGGGCTGATCTCACGGAACTTGATCTGGACATGGATTTTCAATGAAAAGTGATGGGATTTGGATTGTGTGAGACGTGGAAGAAAGGCTAGATGATGATGGAATGATTCCGGAAGATCTAAACAAAGAAAACTTGATTCAAAGAGGGAATAAGGATGAGATGGTTGTATGGCTGAATTATTTGGATTTCGGGTGGAAACTAAAGTTTAACAAGTTGTAGATGGGATAAATGAATGGAATATAATCTGATGTTAAAGAAGACTTGGGAAATAATAAATTAAAGTAGAAAATAAAAATGATTACTATTGAACCAATGGAAGAGTCTTACCTCCAAAAGATCCAACCACTAGAGAAGAAGGAGTCTCACCTTCTTCTCCAATTTTATTTGGAATCTCACCAAGCATGTAGAGGAATCTCTCCTCACGAAAGAACACTGGAATACCCTGAGATTTCTCACAAATTTCGTCCAAAACTTTTTTCTCCTATTTTATTCTTCATAACTTCCTTTATATATAAAAGAAGTGGTGCAAACCTCAACGAACCAGCCGTGAGACCCAACAACAATAGTTTGGAAAATAAATTTCCAGATCGTCCAAAAAGGTTAAAAGCAAAGGAATATAGACCACGTTGCTAAAAAGAGCAAGAAACCTATATTATCAAAGGATTAGGAATATTGATCCCGTGACTATAGAGAGTCAGAAACCAATATTATCAAGGGTTGGAGGTTCAAGTGGTTGTACTTGAAACTACCGCAACTTCTACACAAGAACAATAGAGAGAAAATTCTCACAAAAAGATTATATTTCGGAAATTGCTTGATTACAAGTGAAAACACCAAGTATTTATAGGCAAACCAAGCCTTGGGTGCATTGAACCAACTAGAAAAACATTAAATGAAAGTTGGTGAAGATGAAAGGAATACTACTTACAGTCTTGGCAGCAATTAATTAACCTTGGAAAGTTGCCGCAAAACTCCCAACCATTTTGACTTGGTTCATCCTTCATTTGCAAGCCTCAAAAATGTCCTTCAGCCCCCCAAAAGCCAATGATAAATGCACCATAAAGAGGAGTCCGAATTTGAAAGGATTAAACTATTCTTTTCCATGTTTAAACAATTAATTGGGCTGGATATTGTCGAAATGGACTTGCCACATGTTAACCATCTTCAAATCCAAATCTTCATGTGGACTAGAACCCTCTCCTTGGGCTTGAGTTAATAAAGTTTGGACAGCTTCTTGAAGTTTCTTGGCCTGAGCTCTTGTGATTGGCCCAATTGGAATCTCCACATCATCTTGAGCATCGTCTTTGTCCTTGTCAAAGTTCTTGAGCTGGATCATATCACCATAGGGGTTCACGGTTTCGGCAAGTTGTCTCTCCCAATAGTAGGGGAGTCCGCTGCGAGTATTCATGGAGATCTTCGCTCAGATTGGTGAAGGATCCTTTGCTCTGATAGGTGAAGGATCCTTTGCTCTGATTGCTGAATTTTTTTTTTCTTGATGATGGGCGAGGGCTAAACTTCTCTTTGATGTCTTTTTCTTCCTATTTTCTTTCCTCTGGTAATGGCAATGGACACTAAGACTTCATGTGGATGGAAGGAAGGAAGATGAAACCTCGGAAAACACTTCTGCGAACTCGCTATAGGCTATCAGCAGGCTTGGGGTCGACTCGTGCTAAGCTGTTGTCGACTCGAGACAGGCTGGGGTCGACTCGAGATAGGCTGGGGTCGGCTCTCTCAGAAAATCCTGGCGACAAGTTTTCTGTGTTCCAGTTGGGGTCGACTCAAGGTTCCTTAGGGTCGACTCGAACAAGGTTGGTGTCGACTTGAGCCAGGCTGGGGTCGACACTTTTAGAGAATCCAGAGAATGGGTTGTTCTATTTTCCAGCTGGGGTCGACTCAAGGATCTTTGGGGTCGACTCGAGCAAGGTTGGAGTCGACTCGATGAAGTTGGAGTCGACCCGAGAGGCTCTGGATGTCGACTTGGATCGACTTTGGAGTCGACTCGAGACGATGTGGAGTCGACTCGAGGCCGGAAGGAGTCGACTCTTTCAGAAGATCCTGAGCTTCACGGACGGGCTGATCTCGTGGAACTTGACCTGGACATGGATTTTCAATGAAAAGTGATGGGATTTGGATTGTGTGAGGCGTGGAAGAAAGGCTAGATGATGATGGAATGATTCCGGAAGATCTAAACAAGGAAAACTTGATTCAAAGAGGGAATAAGGATGAGATGGTTGTATGGCTGAATTATTTGGATTTCGGGTGGAAACTAAAGTTTAACAAGTGGTAGATGGGATAAATGAATGGAATATAATCTGATGTTAAAGAAGACTTGGGAAATAATAAATTAAAGTAGAAAATAAAAATGATTACTATCGAACCAATGGAAGAGTCTTACCTCCAAAAGATCCAACCACTAGAGAGGAAGGAGTCTCACCTTCTTCTCCAATTTTATTTGGAATCTCACCAAGCATGTAGAGGAATCTCTCCTCACGAAAGAACGCTGGAATACCCAGAGATTTCTCACAAATTTCGTCCAAAACTTTTTTCTCCTATTTTATTCTTCATAACTTCCTTTATATATAAAAGAAGTGGTGCAAACCTCAACGAACCAGCCGTGACACCCAACAACAATAGTTTGGAAAATAAATTTCCAGATCGTCCAAAAAGGATAAAAGCAAAGGAATATAGACCACGTTGCTGTAAAGAGCAAGAAACCTATATTATCAAAGGATTAGGAATATTGACCCCGTGACTATAGAGTCAGAAACCAATATTATCAAGGGTTGGAGGTTCAAGTGGTTGTACTTGTAACTACCGTAAGTTCTACACAAGAACAATAGAGAGAAAATTCTCACAAAATGATTATATTACGGAAATTGCTTGATTACAAGTGAAAACACCAAGTATTTATAGGCAAACCAAGCCTTGGGTGCATTGAACCAACTAGAAAAACATTAAATGAAAGTTGGTGAAGATGAAAGGAATACTACTTAAAGTCTTGGCAGCAATTAATTTACCTTGGGAAGTTGCAGCAAAACTCCCAACCACTTTGACTAGGTTCATCCATCATTTGCAAGCCTCAGAAATGTCCTTCAGCCCTCCAAAAGCCCATGATAAATGCACCATAAAGAGGAGACCGAATTTGAAAGGATTAGACTATTCATTTAAACAATTAATTGGGCTGGATATTGTTGAAATGGACTTGCCACATATTAACCATCTTTAAGTCCAAATCTTCATGTGGAATAGAACCTTCTCCTTGGGCTTGAGTTAATAAAGTTTGGACAGCTTCTTGAAGTTTCTTGGCCCGAGCTCTTGTGATTGGCCCAATTGGAATCTCCACATCATCTTGAGCATCCTTGTCAAAATCCTTGAGCTGGATCATATCACCATAGAGGTTCACGGTTTCGGCAAGTTGTCACTCCCAATAGTAGGGGAGTCCGCTGCGAGTATTCATGGAGATCTTCGCTCTGGTTGGTGAAGGATCCTTTGCTCTGTTAGGTGATCGATCCTTTGCTCTGATTGCTGTAATTTTTTCTTCCTAATGATGGGCGAGGGCTAAACTTCTCTTTGATGTCTTTTTCTTCCTCTTTTCTTTCCTCTGGTAATGGCAATGGACGCTAAGACTTCATGTGGATGGAAGGAAGGAAGATGAAACCTCGAAAAACACTTCTGCGAACCTGCTGTAGGCTATCAGCAGGCTTGGGGTCGACTCATGCTAAGCTGTTGCCGACTCGAGACAGGCTGGGGTCGACTCGAGATAGGCTGGGGTCGGCTCTCTTAGAGAATCCAGGGGATAAGTTTTCTGTGTTCCAGTTGGGGTCGCCTCAAGGTTCCTTAGGGTCGACTCGAACAAGGTCGGGGTCGACTTGAGTCAGGCTGGGGTCGACTCTCTTAGAGAATCCAGAGAATGGGTTCTTCTGTTTTCCAGCTGGGGTCGACTCAAGGATCTTTGGGGTCGACTCGCGCAAGGTTGGAGTCGACTTGATGAAGTTGGAGTCAACCTGAGAGGCTCTGGATGTCGACTTGGGTCGACTTTGGAGTCAACTCGAGACAATGTGGAGCCGACTCGAGGTCGGAAGGAGTCAACTCTTTCAGAAGATCCTGAACTTTGCGGACGGGCTGATCTCGTGGAGCTTGATCCGGATGTGGATTTTCAATGAAAAGTGATGGGATTTGGATTGTGTGAGACGTGGAAGAAAGGCTAGATGATGGTGGAATGATTCCGAAAGATCTAAACAAAGAAAACTTGATTCAAGGAGGGAATAAGGATGAGATGGTTGTATGGCTGAATTATTTGGATTTCGGGTGGAAACTAAAGTCTAACAAGTTGTAGATAGGATAAATGAATGGAATATAATCTGATGTTAAAGAAGACTAGGGAAATAATAAATTAAAGTAGAAAATAAAAAGGATAACTATTGAACCAATGGAAGAGTCTTACCTACAAAAGATCCAACCATTAGAGAGGAAGGAGTCTCACCTTCTTCTCCAATTTTACTTGGAATCTCACCAAGCATGTAGAATAATCTCTCCTCACGAAAGAACATTGGAATACCTAGAGATTTCTCACAAATTTCCTCCAAAACTTTTTTCTCCCATTTCATTCTTCATAACTTCCTTTCTATAGAAAAGAAGTGGTGCAAACCTCAACGAACCTGCCGTGAGACCCAACAACAATAGTTTGGAAAATCAATTCCCAAATCGTCCAAAAAGATTAAAAGTAAATGAATATTGACCACGTTGCTATAAAGAGCAAGAAACCTATATTATCAAAAGATTAGGAATATTGACCCCGTGACTATAGAGAGTCAGAAACCAATATTATCAAGGATTGGATGTTCAAGTGGTTGTACTTGAAACTACCGTAAGTTCTACACAAAAACAATAGAGAGAAAATTCTCACAAAAAGATTATATTTCGGAAATTGCTTGATTACAAGTGAAAACACCAAGTATTTATAAGCAAAACAAGCCTTGGGTGCATTGAACCAACTAGAAAAACATTAAATGAAAGTTGGCGAAGATGAAAGGAATACTACTTAAAGTCATGGTAGCAATTAATTAACCTTGGAAAGTTGCAGCAAAACTCCCAACCATTTTGACTAGGTTCATCCTTCATTTGCAAGCCTCAAAAATGTCCTTCAGCCTTCCAAAAGCCTATGATAAATGCACCATAAAGAGAAGTCCGAATTTGAAAGGATTAGGCTATTCTTTTCCATGTTTAAACAATTAATTGGGCTGGATATTATCGAAATGGACTTGCCACATAATAACCATCTTGAAGTCCAAATCTTCATGTGGACTAGAACCTTCTCCTTGAGCTTGAGTTAATAAAGTTTGGACAGCTTCTTGGAGTTTCTTGGCCCGAGATCTTGTGATTGGCCCAATTGAAATCTCCACATCATCTTGAGCATCTTCTTTGTCCTTGTCAAAGTCCTTGAGCTGGATCATATCACCATAGGGGTTCATGGTTTCGGCAAGTTGTCTCTCCCAATAGTAGGGGAGTCCGCTTCGAGTATTCATGGAGAACTTCACTCTGGTTGGTGAAGGATCCTTTGCTCTAATAGGTGAAGGATCCTTTGCTCTGATTGCTGAATTTTTTTTTCTTGATGATGGGCGAGGGCTAAACTTCTCTTTGATGTCTTTTTCTTCCTCTTTTCTTTCCTCTGGTAATGGCAATGGACGCTAAGACTTCATGTGGATGGAAAGAAGGAAGATGAAACCTCGGAAAACAGTTCTGCGAACTCGCTGTAGGCTATGAGCAGGCTTGGGGTCGATTCGTGCTAAGCGGTTGTCGACTCGAGACAAGCTGGGGTCGACTCGAGATAGGCTGGGGTCGGCTCTCTTAGAGAATCCAGGGGATAAGTTTTCTGTGTTCCAGTTGGGGTCGACTCAAGGTTCTTTAGGGTCGACTCGAACAAGGTCGGGGTCGACTTGAGTCAGGCTGGGGTCGACTCTCTTAGAGAATCCAGAGAATGGGTTCTTCTGTTTTCCAGCTGGGGTCGACTCAAGGATCTTTGGGGTCGACTCGCGCAAGGTTGACCTGAGAGGCTCTGGATGTCGACTTGGGTCGACTTTGGAGTCAACTCGAGACAATGTGGAGCCGACTCGAGGTCGGAAGGAGTCAACTCTTTCAGAAGATCCTGAACTTCGCGGACGGGCTGATCTCGTGGAACTTGATTCGGACGTGGATTTTCAATGAAAAGTGATGGGATTTGGATTGTGTGAGACGTGGAAGAAAGGCTAGATGATGATGGAATGATTCCGGAAGATCTAAACAAAGAAAACTTGATTCAAAGAGGGAATAAGGATGAGATGGTTGTATGGCTGAATTATTTGGATTTTGGGTGGAAAGTAAAGTTTAACAAGTTGTGGATGGGATAAATGAATGGAATATAATCTGATGTTAAAGAAGATTTGGGAAATAATAAATTAAAGTAGAAAATAAAAATGATAACTATTGAACCAATGGAAGAGTCTTACCTCCAAAAGATCCAACCACTAGAGAGGAAGGAGTCTCACCTTCTTCTCCAATTTTATTTGGAATCTCACCAAGCATGTAGAGGAATCTCTCCTCACGAAAGAACACTGGAATACCCTGAGATTTCTCACAAATTTCGTCCAAAACTTTTTTCTCCCATTTTATTCTTCATAACTTCCTTTATATATAAAAGAAGTGGTGCAAACCTCAACGAACCAGCCGTGAGACCCAACAACAATAGTTTGGAAAATCAAATTCCAGATCGTCCAAAAAGGTTAAAAGCAAAGGAATATAGACCACGTTGCTATAAAGAGCAAGAAACCTATATTATCAAAGGATTAGGAATATTGACCCCGTGACTATAGAGAGTCAGAAACCAATATTATCAAGGATTCGATGTTCAGGTGGTTGTACTTGAAACTACCGTAAGTTCTACACAAAAATAATAGAGAGAAAATTCTTACAAAAAGATTATATTTCGGAAATTGCTTGATTACAAGCGAAAACACCAAGTATTTATAGGCAAAACCAGCCTTGGGTGCATTGAACCAACAAGAAAAACATTAAATGAAAGTTGGCGAAGATGAAAGGAATACTACTTAAAGTCTTGGCAGCAATTAATTAAACTTAGGAAGTTGCAGCAAAACTCCCAACCATTTTGACTAGTTTCATCCTTCATTTGCAAGGCTCAAAAACGTCCTTCAGCCCTCCAAAAGCCTATGATAAATGCACCATAAAGAGGAGTCCGAATTTGAAAGGATTAGACTATTCTTTTCCATGTTTAAACAATTAATTGGGCTGGATATTGTCGGAATGGACTTGCCATATATTAACCATCTTCAAGTCAAAATCTTTATGTGGACTAGAACCTTCTCCTTGGGCTTGAGTTAATAAAGTTTGGACAGCTTCTTGAAGTTTCTTGGCCCGGGCTCTTGTAATTGGCCCAATTGGAATCTCCACATCATCTTGAGCATCTTCTATGTCCTTGTCAAAGTCCTTGAGCTGGATCATATCACCATAGGGGTTCACGGTTTCGGCAAGTTGTCTCTCCCAATAGTAGGGGAGTCCGCTGCGAGTATTCATGGAGATCTTCGCTCTGGTTGGTGAAGGATCCCTTGCTCTGATAGGTGAAGGATCCTTTGCTCTGATTGCTGTAATTTTTTCTTCCTGATGATGGGCGCGGGCTAAACTTCTCTTTGATGTCTTTTTCTTCCTCTTTTCTTTCCTCTGGTAATGGCAATGGACGCTAAGACTTCATGTGGATGGAAAGAAGGAAGATGAAACCTCGGAAAACAGTTCTGCGAACTCGCTGTTGGCTATGAGCAGGCTTGGGGTCGATTCGTGCTAAGCGGTTGTCGACTCGAGACAGGCTGGGGTCGACTCGAGATAGGCTGGGGTCGGCTCTCTTAGAGAATCCAGGGGATAAGTTTTCTGTGTTCCAGTTGGGGTCGACTCAAGGTTCCTTAGGGTCGACTCGAACAAGGTCGGGGTCGACTCGAGTCAGGCTGGGGTCGACTCTCTTAGAGAATCCAGAGAATGGGTTCTTCTGTTTTCCAGCTGGGGTCGACTCAAGTATCTTTGGGGTCGACTCGCGCAAGGTTGGAGTCGACTTGATGAAGTTGGAGTCGACCTGAGAGGCTCTGGACGTCGACTTGGGGCGACTTTGGAGTCAACTCGAGACAATGTGGAGCCGACTCGAGGTCGGAAGGAGTCAACTCTTTCAGAAGATCCTGAACTTCGCGGACGGGCTGATCTCGTGGAACTTGATCCGGACGTGGATTTTCAATGAAAATTGATGGGATTTGGATTGTGTGAGACGTGGAAGAAAGGCTAGATGATGATGGAATGATTCCGGAAGATCTAAACAAAGAAAACTTGATTCAAAGAGGGAATAAGGATGAGATGGTTGTATGGCTGAATTATTTGGATTTTGGGTGGAAAGTAAAGTTTAACAAGTTGTAGATGGGATAAATGAATGGAATATAATCTGATGTTAAAGAAGATTTGGGAAATAATAAATTAAAGGAGAAAATAAAAATGATAACTATTGAACCAATGGAAGAGTCTTACCTCCAAATGATCCAACCACTAGAGAGGAAGGAGTCTCACCTTCTTCTCCAATTTTATTTGGAATCTCACCAAGCATGTAGAGGAATCTCTCCTCACGAAAGAACACTGGAATACCCTGAGATTTCTCACAAATTTCGTCCAAAACTTTTTTCTCCCATTTTATTCTTCATAACTTCCTTTATATATAAAAGAAGTGGTGCAAACCTCAACGAACCAGCCGTGAGACCCAACAACAATAGTTTGGAAAATCAAATTCTAGATCGTCCAAAAAGCTTAAAAGCAAAGGAATATAGACCACGTTGCTATAAAGAGCAAGAAATCTATATTATCAAAGGATTAGGAATATTGACCCCATGACTATAGAGAGTCAGAACCCAATATTATCAAGGCTTGGAGGTTCAAGTGGTTGTACTTGAAACTACCGTAAGTTCTACAAGGACAATAGAGAGAAAATTCTCACAAAATGATTATATCTCGGAAATTGCTTGATTACAAGTGAAAACACCAAGTATTTATAGGCAAAACAAGCCTTGGGTGCATTGAACCAACTAGAAAAACATTAAATGAAAGTTGGTGAAGATGAAAGGAATACTACTTAAAGTCTTGGCAGCAATTAATTTACCTTGGAAAGTTGCTGCAAAACTCCCAACCACTTTGACTAGGTTCATCCTTCATTTGCAAGCCTCAAAAACGTCCTTCAGCCTTCCAAAAGCCTATGATAAATGCACCATAAAGAGGAGACCGAATTTGAAAGGATTAGACTATTCTTTTCCATGTTTAAACAATTAATTGGGCTGGATATTGTTGAAATGGACTTGCCACATATTAACCATCTTCAAGTCCAAATCTTCATGTGGAATAGAACCTTCTTCTTGGGCTTGAGTTAATAAAGTTTGGACAGCTTCTTGAAGTTTCTTGGCCCGAGCTCTTGTGATTGGCCCAATTGGAATCTCCACATCATCTTGAGCATCTTCTTTGTCCTTGTCAAAGTCCTTGAGCTGGATCATATCACCATAGGGGTTCACGGTTTCGGCAAGTTGTCTCTCCCAATAGTAGGAGAGTCCGCTGCGAGTATTCATGGCGATCTTTGCTCTGGTTGGTGAAGGATCCTTTGCCCTGTTAGGTGATGGATCCTTTGCTCTGATTGCTGTAAATTTTTTTTTCTTGATGATGGGCGAGGGCTAAACTTCTCTTTGATGTCTTTTTCTTCCTCTTTTCTTTCCTCTGGTAATGGCAATGGACGCTAAGACTTCATGTGGATGGAAGGAAGGAAGATGAAACCTCGGAGAACACTTCTGCGAACTCGCTGTAGGCTATCAGCAGGCTTGGGGTCGACTCATGCTAAGCTGTTGTCGACTCGAGACAGGCTGGG
Source organism: Phoenix dactylifera (assembly GCF_051530095.1). Classification (NCBI taxonomy): domain Eukaryota; kingdom Viridiplantae; phylum Streptophyta; class Magnoliopsida; order Arecales; family Arecaceae; genus Phoenix; species Phoenix dactylifera. The sequence continues at coordinate 12,111,358 of NC_143196.1, read as the reverse complement.
GTCGACTCGAGATAGGCTGGGGTCGGTTCTCTCAGAGAATCCAGGGGACAAGTTTTCTGTGTTCCAGTTGGGGTCGACTCAAGGTTCGTTAGGGTCGACTCGAACAAGGTTGGGGTCGACTCAAGTCAGGCTGGGGTCGACTCTCTTAGAGAATCCAGAGAATGGGTTCTTCTGTTTTCCAGCTGGGGTCGACTCAAGGATCTTTAGGGTCGACCCGAGCAAGGTTGGAGTCGACTCGATGAAGTTGGAGTCGACCTGAGAGGCTCTGGATGTCGACTTGGGTCGACTTTGGAGTCGACTCGAGACAATGTGGAGCCGACTCGAGGTCGGAAGGAGTCGACTCTTTCAGAAGATCCTGAACTTCGCGGACGGGCTGATCTCGTGAAACTTGATCCGGACGTGGATTTTCAATGAAAAGTGATGGGGTTTGGATTGTGTGAGATGTGGAAGAAAGGCTAGATGATGATGGAATGATTCCGGAAGATGTAAACAAAGAAAACTTGATTCAAAGAGGGAATAAGGATGAGATGGTTGTATGACTGAATTATTTGGATTTCGGGTGGAAACTAAAGTTTAACAAGTTGTAGATGGGATAAATGAATGGAATATAATCTGATGTTAAAGAAGACTTGGGAAATAATAAATTAAAGTAGAAAATAAAAATGATAACTATTGAACCAATGGAAGAGTCTTACCTCCAAAAGATCCAACCACTAGAGAGGAAGGAGTCTCACCTTCTTCTCCAATTTTGTTTGGAATCTCACCAAGCATGTAGAGGAATCTCTCCTCACGAAAGAACACTGGAATACCCAGAGATTTCTCACAAATTTCGTCCAAAACTTTTTTCTCCCATTTTATTCTTCATAACTTCCTTTATATATAAAAGAAGTGGTGCAAACCTCAACGAACCAGCCGTGAGACCCAACAACAATAGTTTGGAAAATCAAATTCCAGATCGTCCAAAAAGGTTAAAAGCAAAGGAATATAGACCACGTTGCTATAAAGAGCAAGAAACCTATATTATCAAAGGATTAAGAATATTGACCCCGTGACTATAGAGAGTCAGAAACCAATATTATCAAGGGTTGGAGGTTCAAGTGGTTGTACTTGAAACTACCGTAAGTTCTACACAAGGACAATAGAGAGAAAATTCTCACAAAATGATTATATTTCGGAAATTGCTTGATTACAAGTGAAAACACCAAGTATTTATAGGCAAAACAAGCCTTGGGTGCATTGAACCAACTAGAAAAACATTAAATGAAAGTTGGTGAAGATGAAAGGAATACTACTTAAAGTCTTGGCAGCAATTAATTTACTTTGGGAAGTTGCTGCAAAACTCCCAACCACTTTGACTAGGTTCATCCTTCATTTGCAAGCCTCAAAAACGTCCTTCAGCCCTCCAAAAGCCTATGATAAATGCACCATAAAGAGGAGACCGAATTTGAAAGGATTAGACTATTCTTTTCCATGTTTAAACAATTAATTGTTAGAATACCCGCCCATGCCGCAGAAAAATTTCAAAAATTTTAGATGCAGCGGAAGAGGCATGCGCGGGATCAACCGTTCATCGCATGAACGTTGTTTAAAACCGTTCGTAGATAGATAAGGATTAAAAATATTTTAAAAATATTAGAAGATCAGATCTTTACCTTGTGCGGGTAGATGATCACCGCAAACTGATGATCGTGGTTTTTGAATGAAGGTTCGCTTGAAGCCGTTCAAGTGCCCGGCCTCTACGGGTATCCACACGAAGCAAGAACCGATCCAAGCTTTCTATCTCCCCGGGGTGCTAGCTCCGTTGCAGAGATAACTTTGATGGCTGATGTCCTCCCTTCTAATCAACCCTTGATTGTGCTTGGGAGGAGGAAGAAGAAGGATGAAGAGAGGAATAAGATCAAAGCCCCTGCAACCTTCTTTCTTTTTCCTGCGTTGGAAAGAAGAAGGGAGGATGAAGAGGCCACCTTTCTTTTTCTTCCTTTGCTTGCGACTGAACCAAGGAAAGGGGAGGAGAGGAGGCCACGAATTGGAGAGGGAGAGGGCTTCAATGAATGCCCTAGGTCAGCCCCACGCCTCCTCTTAAATAGCATGTGGAGCTCCTACTTTGTCGGAGCTCCTTGATTAAACTCCAAGAGGGGCGTCGGCCCCTCTTCTTTGCCGCACCAAGCAAGGAAAAGGAGGAGGGGCGTGTGCCCCTCCTTCATGGTTAACCTGATCCTCCTCTAAGGAGGATTAGGAAGGTCACTCTTGGTTAGGTCCTAATCTAATTAGGTTTGGACCAAGGGTGAACCAATTTGGGTTTTAATCTAGGTAAGTCCTAATCCAATTAGAACTTGATGAGCCATGACTCAATTGAACCCTTCAATCCTAATATAATTAGGAGTCATCTTGATTCATTAGATTAATAATTAATTGGGACTTAAGAAGTCCTAATCCCATTAGGATTTATTTAATTCTAGTCCTAATCCAATTAGGACTCTAATTTGAATTCGAAGTCCTAATCCGATTAGGACTCTAGAAATCCTACTCCAAGTAGGAATCCAAATTTAATTCAAAACTCCTAATCTCATTAGGATTATAGGAATCCTACTCCATGTAGGAATCCTAGTCCTACTCCAAATAGGATTCCCAGTCCAAGTAGAAATCCCAGTCCAAGTAGGAATTCTAGTCCTAATCCAATTAGGACTCCAAGAATCCAACTCCAAGTAGGACTCTTGTTTCAAGTCCAATTAATTAATTCTCTTTGTTCCTTCTTCAACTTATTATCAATCGAATTGATTACTTATGATTCCTAATCACGATTCAACCATCGGATCGGTCAATGCCTCTAGTGTGTATGACCCCATAAGTTCTACTCTGACTGGTAGTGAGATATATTGTAATCTCTATCACAATATCATTGAAAACTCCTTTCAATGGGTCGGAATGATTCCAACTCTACTCATTAAGGTTTATCGATCATCAAGATAATCCCTATGAGTCCCACCATCCACCAGTGACACCTAGCAGCATTTAGTGGCTACCCAGCAGAATAGAATGATGAACCTCTAGGTGCAGTTATCATGTGATACAGTCCTTCTATCGTGGATCCCTACAAGACGGAGGTCATGGATAACTCGTCAAACCCCTTCGTCTGTCATATGTCAAGATTTATTCGACTTAAGTTCGAGGGCGGAGAACTCTTTCTCCACTGTGCAATCTGCTCCGGCCGAGGTCTTACGAACTTAGTCTTATAAATTACATAGGATCTCTCCTTATCTATCAAGGTCGATAGATTCCTTGTAGATGCATACCTTACTCCTACAGTGAACCTACTGCAGCCAATCTACACTGCATGGACCCATATGGCTAGAGACCATGTATTTGTGCAGTCAAACTACAATAACCTCACTGTGAGTAGCCGAAGCATCGCAGGTCAAAGGACCAGTCATACTACTGCAACATCAAGCAAGTCACTGACAAGTGGATAGACATCCAAGTGACTTCTTGTCTTGGTCACGCTCAGTACCCTTATTCTCTAACAAGCACCTGCACTATCACTTCAGTGTCCCTACACTGTGGACTCAAGTCTCGTCCATCCAGAAGGAAAGTGATCTGTGCACTAATCGGATCTGTGCCCATCGAGAGTGTTCTCACTGAATTCGGGGATGTGATGCCCCGCAAGTCACCCAAGCAATTGCCGCCAAAAAGAGAAATCGATCATCGGATTGATTTTGTGCATGGAGCATGTCCACCAGCTCAAGCACCATATAGGATGGCCCCACCTGAACTCCAGGAGCTGAGGAGGTAGCTAACGGAGTTGGTGGACAGCGGGTTCATTCGACCTTCGAAGAGTCCGTATGGAGCACCGGTACTTTTTCAGAAGAAGCACGATGGTTCGTTGAGACTCTACATTGACTACAGGGCCCTCAACAAGCTCACGGTGAAGAACAAGTACCCCATTCCTCGGATTGATGATTTGTTCGATCAACTTGGGAAGGCACGATGGATTTCCAAGTTGGATCTTCGCAGCAGGTACTATCAGGTTCGCGTGGCGGAGGAGGACATTGAGAAGACTGCATGTGTGATAAGGTATGGGTGCTTCGAGTACCTTGTCATGCCTTTCGGCCTCACCAACGCACCCGCAACTTTTTGTGCTTTAATGCAGCGTGTACTCCACGACTTCATCGATAAATTCGTGGTAGTATACTTGGATGACATTGTTGTATACAGCCGGACATTGGATGAGCATGTGGCACATCTGAGGCAAGTCTTCTCTACCCTACGGCAGCACCAACTCTTTGTGAAGAGGGAGAAGTGTGTGTTTGCGCAGCAGAGGTTGCCGTTCCTTGAGCACATCATTGGGGATGGAAGGCTCATGATGGATCCCTCAAAAATTTCAGCCATAGCCAAGTGGGAGGTACCTACGCGTATTACACACTTACGCTCTTTTCTTGGCTTGGCAAATTACTATAGGAGGTTCATCACCGGATATTCGAAGTTATGCGCCCCACTGATGGATTTGTTAAAGAAGGATCGACCATGGCGGTGGTCAAACCAATGTCAGGAGGCATTTCATCGTCTCAAGCAGGCGGTCACGGCGGAGCCAGTCCTCGTGCTACCGGACTTCTCTATTTCTTTTGAAGTCCACACCGACGCATCAGATTTTGCCATTGGAGGGGTGCTCATGCAGGAAGGGCACCCAGTGGCCTACAAGAGTCGGAAGTTGAACGACACCGAGCGCAGGTATACGGTTCATAAAAAGGAGATGACTGCAATTGTGCACTGTCTTCGAACCTGGCGTCATTACCTCCTCGGATCTAAGTTTGTGGTGCGCACGGATAATGTGGCCACAAGCTACTTTCGGACCCAACCAAAACTCAACCCCAAGCAGGCGAGATGGCAGCAGTTTCTGGCTGAATTCGATTTCGATATCAAGTACAAGCCGGGTCGAACTAATTCAGTCCTTGATGCTTTGAGTAGAAAGGCACAGCTGGCTGCAGTCTCTTCCTTTTCCGGACCAGCAAGTAACCTAATGGAGAGGGTCAAGACCGAGATGGAGAAGGATCAATGGGCCACTTCCATGGGTGAACTCATCAAAGACGGCAAGGCGCGCCGTTTCTGGACCCAAGGAGGGCTGATTTTGACACGAGGGCGACATGTCTATGTTCCTTCAGGTGGAGGGCTGAGGTGCGAGGTGTTGCGAGAACACCATGATTCTATGTGGACGGGACACCAGGGGGTGCATCGGACCCAAGCTCTCATAGAACATAACTACTAATGGCCGAAGATGCGGGATGACATCGAGGAGTATGTTCGCACTTGTCTACTATGCCAACAAGACAAGATTGAACATCGACGGCCTGCGGGGTTGTTGGAGCCATTACCTATACCAGAGCGTCCGTGGGAGAGTGTCTCCATGGACTTCATCATCGGGCTACCTCTGGTGGATGGGAACAGCTCTATCATGGTAGTGGTGGATCGCTTCTCGAAGTACGGAGTCTTCATTGCAGCACCTACTACTTGCCATGCGGGGGACGTGGCGCGGTTGTTCTTTACATATGTGGTGAAATATTGGGGGATACCGCGGAGTATCGTTTCTGATCGCGATGCTCGCTTCACGGGGAGGTTCTGGATGGAGTTATTTCGGATACTCGGAACGGAGCTGAAGATGTCCATGGCCTTCCACCCTCAGACCGATGGCCAAACAGAGCGAAGCAATGCATTATTGGAGATGTATTTGAGGCACTTTGTGAGTGCCAACCAGCGGGATTGGGTGCGACTCTTGAACCAAGCCCAATTCAGCTACAACTTACAACGATCGGAGTCGACAGGTAAATCACCATTCGAGGTGATTATAGAGCTGCAACCAGACACTCCGGGAAGTATCGCAGCGGACTACATGGGACGTAGTCCGACCGCCTACAGGTTCGTGAGGGATCTGAAGGAGGATACAGATTTGGTTCAGGTCTCCTTGTGGAAGGCAACCAAACAGATGAAGAAGTGGGCTGACATAAAGCGGCGGGCAGCTGAATTTCAGGTTGGTGATCGGGTATTGGTGAAGCTTTAACCATCACATGAAATTGAAGTCGGGCTACCACAAAGCACTTGTGAGGAGGTATGAAGGTTCCTTCATCATCACACATCGAATTGGAGAGACTGATTCAGCATTGTGGGCCGTGGGCACGTGCTCCAAGGCGTGTATTGTTGAGAATACATGTTGGTTCATCATTAGGAGGAAAGCTGCTGCAACGAGACTGATTCAGCGTTGTGGGCTTATCTCGAAGCATGGACTGAATCCAAGAAATTGGGATGCATGAAATGTGTGCCACTGATGGAGGAACGTGGCATAAGTCTCCAGAAGGCAAGGGACACATTTTAACACGTTTTTATAACTGAAAACATGTATGGTTAGAAGACGTGGCTGTAACGCTGTTTCCACGCGCTTTCACTTTGAGGGGCATTTTGGAAACTCTACAGAAGTCCGTTTAAAGTGGAAAAGGTGCCATCTGGAAGGGTTTTTCGTTCCGAATCCAACGAATCTAGTTTCATGGTAATCCGAGTTTGTTTGAGGCATGAACTTGGCTGTTTTATCTGATTGTGCAGAATCCTGTGGGAATCGGGGTTTTCCTATCTTATCTAGAATTCATCCTTATCTTGTGCATGAGAAGTTGAGTTCGTGAGGGACTTGTAACTGGAGGTTGCTCCCCTATAAGAGGACCCTCAAAGGGGAGGGATTGGTATCCGGTAGAGTTGGAGAGGCCAAGAGAGCTTATTGTAATCAGTTGAGTGGTTATTCAATAAAGTTCTCTTCCCCTACATTTCTTCTTCTCCTTCATGGCATTTTTTGGTGTTGTGTTTCGCGGCATTATTGTTGTTAGGCATGACCCAAGTCATAGAGACTAGGTACCCACGCTAGGAAGGCTGATCGGTTATCTTCGATAGACCAAGCCGCACGTTGTTGGGATTCGCTTTGTAATCCCTTCGTACATGTCATAAGGATGAGATGGTTGTATGGCTGAATTATTTGGATTTCGGGTGGAAACTAAAGTTTAACAAGTTGTAGATGGGATAAATGAATGGAATATAATCTGATGTTAAAGAAGACTAGGGAAATAATAAATTAAAGTAGAAAATAAAAAGGAAAACTATGGAACCAATGGAAGAGTCTTACCCACAAAAGATTCAACCATTAGAGAGGAAGGAGTCTCACCTTCTCCAATTTTACTTGGAATCTCACCAAGCATGTAGAGGAATCTCTCCTCACGAAAGAACACTGGAATACCCAGATATTTCTCACAAATTTCGTCCAAAACTTTTTTCTCCCATTTTATTCTTCATAACTTCTTTTATATAGAAAAGAAGTGGTGCAAACCTCAACGAACCTGCCGTGAGACCCAACAACAATAGTTTGGAAAATCAATTCCCAGATCGTTCAAAAATATTAAAAGGAAAGGAATATGGACCACGTTGCTATAAAGAGCAAGAAACCTACATTATCAAAGGATTAGGAATATCGACCCCGTGACTATAGAGAGTCAGAAACCAATATTATCAAGGGTTGGAGGTTCTCACAAGAACAATGGCGAGAAAATTCTCACAAAAAGATTATATTTCGGAAATTGCTTGATTACAAGTGAAAACACCAAGTATTTATAGGCAAAACAAGCCTTGGGTGCATTGAACCAACTAGAAAAACATTAAATGAAAGTTGTTGAAGATGAAAGGAATACTACTTAAAGTCTTGGCAGTCCACCGTACTGGGTCCGGTAGGCGTACCGGTTGCCTACCGGACTGGTACGGGCCGGTTCGTACCGTGCTCCGGGCGGTACGAACCGGGAAGCTCTTCCCCGCCAGAACCGGGGAAGAAGAAGAGAACCAGAGAGAGCGCGGGGAAGAGAGGGAGAGAGCCCACCTTCGGCCGCCATCGGAGAGCCGCGGAGGGGCGTCGGAGGCCGGTGGGGGGCGGCGGAGCCCGCGGGGGCGCTGCGGAGGCCGCGGCCACGGCCGCATCCACAGTTTCGGAAGAAACAGGGGACGCGGCCGCGGCCGCGGCCTCCGCAGCGCCCCCGCGGGCTCCCCCGTCCCCCGCCCGGCTCTGCCGCCCCCACCGGCCTCCGACGCCCCTCCGCGGCTCTCCGATGGCGGCGGAAGGTGGGCTCCCTCCCTCTCTTCCCCGTGCTCCCTCTTTTTCTCCTCGCCTTCTTCGTCTCCGGCAAGGAACCGGCCTGTACTGGTTTCCACGGCTCCGCCGTACCGGTAGCTGGCCGGACCGGTTTGTACCGGTCCGTACCGGCCGGTACGGGCCGGTTCGGCATACGCTGCTTGGCAGCAATTAATTAACCTTGGGAAGTTGCAGCAAAACTTCCAACCATTTTGACTAGGTTCATCCTTCATTTGCATGACACAAAAATGTCCTTCAGACTTCCAAAAGCCTATGATAAATGCACCATAAAGAGGAGTCCGAATTTGAAAGGATTAGACTCTTCTTTTCCATGTTTAAATAATTAATTGGGCTGGATATTGTCGAAACGGACTTGCCACATATTAACCATCTTCAAGTCCAAATCTTCATGTGGACTAGAACCTTCTCTTTGGGCTTGAGTTAATAAAGTTTGGACAGCTTCTTGAAGTTTCTTGGCCCGAGCTCTTGTGATTGGCCCAATTGGAATCTCCACATCATCTTGAGTATCTTCTTTGTCCTGGTCAAACTCCTTGAGCTGGATCATATCACCATAGGGGTTCACGGTTTCGGCAAGTTGTCTCTCCCAATAGTAGGGGAGTCCGCTGCGAGTATTCATGGAGATCTTCGCTCTGGTTGGTGAAGGATCCTTTGCTTTGATTGCTGTAATTTTTTTTTCTTGATGATGGGCGAGGGCTAAACTTCTCTTTGATGTCTTTTTCTTCCTCTTTTCTTTCCTCTAGTAATGGCAATGGACGCTAAGACTTCATGTGGATGGAAGGAAGGAAGATGAAACCTCGAAAAACACTTCTGCAAACTCGCTGTAGGCTATCAGCAGGCTTGGGGTCGACTCGTGCGAAGCTGTTGTCGACTCGAGACAGGCTGGGGTCGACTCGAGATAGGCTAGGGTCGGCTCTCTCAGAGAATCCAGGGGACAAGTTTTCTGTGTTCCAGTTGGGGTCGACTCAAGGTTCCTTAGGGTCGACTCGAACAAGGTTGGGGTCGACTCGAGTCAGGCTGGGGTCGACTCTCTTAGAGAATCCAGAGAATGGGTTCTTCTGTTTTCTAGCTGGGGTCGACTCAAGAATCTTTGGGGTCGACTCGAGCAAGGTTGGAGCCGACCTGAGAGGCTCTGGATGTCGACTTGGGTCGACTTTGGAGTCGACTCGAGACGATGTGGAGTCGACTTGCGGTCGGAAGGAGTCGACTCTTTCAGAAGATCCTGAACTTCACGGATGGGCTTATCTCGTGGAACTTGATCCGGACGTGGATTTTCAATGAAAAATGATGGGATTTGGATTGTGTGAGACGTGGAAGAAAGGCTAGATGATGATGGAATGATTCTGGAAGATCTAAACAAAGAAAACTTGATTCAAAGAGGGAATAAGGATGAGATGGTTGTATGGCTGAATTATTTGGATTTCGGGTGGAAACTAAAGTTTAACAAGTTGTAGATGGGATAAATGAATGGAATATAATCTGATGTTAAAGAAGACTAGGGAAATAATAAATTAAAGTAGAAAATAAAAAGAAAAACTATTGAACCAATGGAAGAGTCTTACCCACAAAAGATCCAACCATTAGAGAGGAAGGAGTCTCACCTTCTTTTGCAATTTTACTTGGAATCTCACCAAGCATGTAGAGGAATCTCTCCTCACGAAAGAACACTGGAATACCCAGAGATTTCTCCCAAATTTCGTCCAAAACTTTTTTCTCCGATTTTATTCTTCATAACTTCCTTTATATAGAAAAGAAGTGGTGCAAACCTCAACGAACCTGCCGTGAGATCCAACAACAATAGTTTGAAAAATCAATTCTCAGATCATCCAAAAAGATTAAAAGGAAAGGAATATAGACCACGTTGCTATAAAGAGCAAGAAACCTATATTATCAAAGGATTAGGAATATTGACCCCATGACTATAGAGAGTCAAAAACCAATATTATCAAGGGTTGGAGGTTCAAGTGGTTGTACTTGAAACTACCATAAGTTCTACACAAAAACAATAGCGAGAAAATTCTCACAAAAAGATTATATTTCGAAAGTTGCTTGATTACAAGTGAAAACACCAAGTATTTATAGGCAAAACAAGCCTTGGGTGCATTGAAGCAACTAGAAAAACATTAAATGAAAGTTGGTGAAGATGAAAGGAATACCACTTAAAGTCTTGGCAGCAATTAATTAACCTTAGGAAGTTGCAGCAAAACTCCCAACCATTTTGACTAGGTTCATCCTTCATTTGCAAGCCTCAAAAATGTCCTTCAGCCTTCCAAAAGCCTACGATAAATGCACCATAAAGAGGAGTCCGAATTTGAAAGGATTAGACTCTTCTTTTCGATATTCAAATAATTAATTGGGCTGGATATTGTCGAAATGGACTTGCCACATATTAACCATCTTCAAGTCCAAATCTTCATGTGGACTAGAACCTTCTCCTTGGGCTTGAGTTAATAAAGTTTGGACAGCTTCTTGAAGTTTCTTGGCCCGAGCTCTTGTAATTGGCCCAATTGGAATCTCCACATCATCTCGAGCATCTTCTTTGTCCTTGTCAAATTTCTTGAGCTAGATCATATCACCATAGGGGTTCACGGTTTCAGCAAGTTGCCTCTCCCAATAGTAGGGGAGTCCGCTGCGAGTATTCATGGAGATCTTCGCTCTGGTTGGTGAAGGATCCTTTGCTCTGATTGCTGTAATTTTTTTTTCTCTTGATGATGGGCAAGGGCTAAACTTCTCTTTGATGTCTTTTTATTCCTCTTTTCTTTCCTCTGGTAATGGCAATGGACGCTAAGACTTCATTTGAATGGAAGAAAGGAAGATGAATCATCGGAAAACACTTCCGCGAACTCGCTGTAGGCTATCAGCAGGCTTGGGGTCGACTCATGCTAAGCTGTTGTCGACTCGAGACAGGCTGGGGTCCACTCGAGATAGGCTGGGGTCGGCTCTATCAGAGAATCCAGGGGACAAGTTTTCTTTGTTCCAGTTGGGGTCGACTCAAGGTTCCTTAGGGTCGACTCGAACAAGGTTGGGGTCTACTCGAGTCAGGCTGGGGTCGACTCTCTTAGAGAATCCAGAGAATGGGTTCTTCTGTTTTCTAGCTGGGGTCGACTCAAGGATCTTTGGGGTCGACTCGAGCAAGGTTGGAGTCGACCTGAGAGGCTCTGGATGTCGACTTGGGTCGACTTTGGTGTCGACTCGAGACGATGTGGAGTCGACTCGAGGTCGGAAGGAGTCGACTCTTTCAGAAGATTCTGAACTTCACGGACGGGCTTATCTCGTGGAACTTGATCCGGACGTGGATTTTCAATGAAAAGTGATGGGATTTGGATTGTGTGAGACGTGGAAGAAAGGCTAGATGATGATGGAATGATTCTGGAAGATCTAAACAAAGAAAACTTGATTCAAAGAGGGAATAAGGATGAGATGGTTGTATGGCTGAATTATTTGGATTTCGGATGGAAACTAAAGTTTAACAAGTTGTAGATGGGATAAATGAATGGAATATAATCTGATGTTAAAGAAGACTAGGAAAATAATGAATTAAAGTAGAAAATAAAAAGGAAAACTATTGAACCAATGGAAGAGTCTTACCCACAAAAGATCCAACCATTAGAGAGGAAGGAGTCTCACCTTCTTCTCCAATTTTACTTGGAATCTCACCAAGCATGTAGAGGAATCTCTCCTCATGAAAGAACACTAGAATACCCAGAGATTTCTCACAAATTTCGTCCAAAACTTTTTTCTCCCATTTTATTCTTCATAACTTCCTTTATATAGAAAAGAAGTGGTGCAAACCTCAACGAACCTGCCGTGAGATCCAACAACAATAGTTTGGAAAATCAATTCCCAGATCGTCCAAAAAGATTAAAAGGAAAGGAATATAGACCACGTTGCTATAAAGGGCAAGAAACCTATATTATCAAAGAATTAGGAATATTGACCCCGTGACTTTAGAGAGTCAGAAACCAATATTATCAAGGGTTGGAGGTTCAAGTGGTTGTACTTGAAACTACCGTAAGTTCTACACATGAACAATAGAGAGAAAATTCTCACAAAAAGATTATATTTCGGAAGTTGCTTGATTACAAGTGAAAACACCAAGTATTTATAGGCAAAACAAGCCTTGGGTGCATTGAACCAACTAGAAAAACATTAAATGAAAGTTGGTGAAGATGAAAGGAATACCACTTAAAGTCTTGGCAGCAATTAATTAACCTTAGGAAGTTGCAGCGAAACTCCCAACCATTTTGACTAGGTTCATCCTTCATTTGCAAGCCTCAAAAATGTCCTTCAGCCTTCCAAAAGCCTACGATAAATGCACCATAAAGAGGAGTTCGAATTTGAAAGGATTAGACTCTTCTTTTCGATATTCAAATAATTAATTGGGCTGGATATTGTCGAAATGGACTTGCCACATATTAACCATCTTCAAGTCCAAATCTTCATGTGGACTAGAACCTTCTCCTTGGGCTTGAGTTAATAAAGTTTGGACAGCTTCTTGAAGTTTCTTGGCCCGAGCTCTTGTAATTGGCCCAATTGGAATCTCCACATCATCTCGAGCATCTTCTTTGTCCTTGTCAAATTTCTTGAGCTGGATCATATCATTCCCCCCTTCTTGAAAAGGATTCGTCCTCGAATCAAGATTTGTATAAAAGGGAGAAAGATCAGAAACATTAAAGGTAGAACTAATATCAAACTCACCTTTAAGATCAATCTTGTAAGCATTGTCATTGGTCTTTTCCAGTACTTCATAAGGACCATTCCCACGTGGATTGAGCTTTGATTTCGTTAGCTAGGGAATCTCTCTTTGCGAAAATGTACCCAAACCAAGTCTCCTTGTTGAAAAATGACTTCCTTTCTTCCTTTATTGGCATGGGCAGCAGCTTGCTCATTTCATTTAAGGATATGTTGGCGTGCTTCTTTATGGATTTTCTTCACCTTTTCAGCTTTCTTCTTCCCATCTAAACTGGTAATCTTGTTAACAGGTAAAGGAAGTAAATCCAATGGAGTTAATGGGTTAAAACCATAAACAACTTCAAATGGTGAATAAGAAGTAGAAGAATGCACAGTTCTATTATAAGCAAATTGAATAAAAGGAATGCAATCTTCCCAAGTCTTCAAATTCTTTTTAATTATAGCACGCAACAAAGTACCTAAAGTCCGATTCACAACCTCTGTTTGACCATCTGTTTGAGGGTGACAAGTAGTAGAAAATAACAAAGTTGTTCCCAACCTACCCCACAAAACTCGCCAGAAATGACTAAGGAACTTAACATCCCTATCACTAATAATTGTCTTAGGAAGACCATGAAGACGAACAACTTCCCTAAAAAATAATTCAGTAATATGAACGGCATCATCAGTTTTATGACAAGGGATAAAATGTGCCATTTTAGATAATCGGTCTACAACAACAAAAATTGAATCTTCTCACCTTCTAGTTCTAGGTAAACCTAAAACAAAATCCATAGAAACATCAGTCCAAGGATGACTAGGAATAGGTAAAGCTTTATATAATCCATGAGGTTTCACTCTTGATTTGGCCTTTTTGCAAGTGACACATCTATTGCAAATTCTGTCACCATCTCTTTTCATGTGAGGCCAAAAGAAATATTCTTTCAAAATTTTCAGAGTTTTAAAAATACCAAAATATCCCATTAATCCTCTCTCATGAGACTCCCTGACAAGAAGCTCACGTAAAGAACACTTCAGAACGCAAAGCTTATTTTCCCGAAATAAGTACCCATCTTGCTTGTAATATTTTTCAAAAGGTTTTGTTTCACAAGCTTCAAAAATTGTTGAAAACTTAGAATCTTGTGGGTACAACTCCTTGATATGTTCAAACCCCAAAAACTTTGCTGAAAGAGTAGATAGAATATACCTTCTTGATAAAGCATCAGCAACAATATTATTTTTACCTTGCTTGTATTGGACAACATATGGGAACATCTCAATAAACTCAACCCAACGAGCATGCCTTCGATTAAGCTTATCTTGGCTCTTCAAATGCTTCAAAGATTCATGATCGGTGTGAATAACAAACTCCTTTGACCATAGGTAGTGTTGCCACGTCTCTAATGCTCTCACCAATGCATAGAGTTCTTTGTCATAGGTGAAGTAGTTCAAGGCAGCTCCGCTCAACTTCTCACTAAAGTAAGCCAAGGGTCTCTTGTCTTGTGTTAGGACAGTACCTATACCAATACCAGAAGCATCACATTCGATTTCAAAAGTTTTAGAGAAATTTGGTAAAAGTAATAAAGGGGCAGAACTTAGCTTTTCTTTCAAGGTGTTGAATGCTTTCTCTTGTGCTTCACCCCATTTGAATTCAACACTTTTCTTGATGATTTCTGTCAATGGAGCAGCTATAGTGCTAAAGTTTGGAACAAACCTTCGGTAGAATCTCGCCAAGCCATGGAAGCTCCTAACTTCGGTGATGGTAGTTGGTGTAGGCCAGTCTTTGATCGCCTTTACCTTCTCTTCATCAACTTCTACACCTCTAGTACTTACAACAAAGCCAAGAAATACAACTTTGTCCAAACAAAATGTACACTTCTTAAGGTTAGCATACAATTGCTCTTTTCTTAGCTCAAGTAAAACATTCTTTAAATGCCCTAAGTGTTCATGCAAGTTCTTGCTGTGAATCAATATGTCATCAAAGTAGACAACCACAAATTTTCTAATAAACTTACGCAAGACATGATTCATTAAGCGCATAAAAGTGCTGGGTGCATTAGTTAATCCAAAGGGCATAACTAACCACTCATAAAGTCCATGTTTTGTTTTAAAAGCAGTTTTCCACTCATCTCCCTCTTTCATTTGAATTTGATGATATCCAGATTTCAAATCAATTTTAGAAAAGATAGTGGAACCATGGAGTTCATCAAGCATGTCATCAAGACGGGGAATAGGATAACGATACTTTGCTGTTATTTTATTGATAGTACGGCAGTCAATGCACATCCTCCAAGTTCCATCCTTCTTGGGAACTAGCAAAACTGGAACAGCACATGGGCTCATGCTCTCTCTAACATGACCTTTGTTCATCAACTCTTCAACTTGTCTTTGCAATTCTTTTGCTTCTTCGGGGCTGCATCTATAAGCTGGTCTATTTGGAATTTGGGCACCCGGAACTAGGTCAATTTGATGTTCAATGCCTCTAATTGGTGGCAATCCTGGTGGCATCTCTTCTGGAAAAACATCTTGAAATTTCTGTAAAAGAGATATGGCAATACTAGGCAAAGAATCATCAAGGTTAGTTGTTGAGAGGTAAGCTTCCTTATACAAGATCAACATCATTGGCTTCTGTGAAACCATAGCTCTCTTAATCTCTCTTTCTTTTGTATAGAAATTCACTTTTTTTCCTCTTTCTTTTTCTCACTTTTCTTATCAGATTCTTTACTCACAATTTCTTTTGAACTCTCAGTTTCATCCTTACTTTATTTAGCACTGGTTGCTACAGATTTCTTGATTTGATTTTGCTCTTCAAGAACTTGATAAGGGGGTAAAGGAGCCAAAGTAATGTTTCTGCCATTCTTGGTAAAGCTGTACTTATTTTTGTAACCATCATGGAGGGTATGCCTATCAAATTGCCAAGGTCTTCCAAGCAATATGTGACTTGCTTGCATTGGAACCACATCACAAAGGACTTCATCAGAATATCTTTCAATGGAAAAAGATAGAAGTACCTGTTTTGTGACTTTTAATTCTCCACTATCATTAAGCCATTGAAGTCAATATGGATGAGGGTGCTTTTGAGTCTTCAACCCTAGCTTGTCCACCATCAGCTTGCTTACCACATTCACACAACTTCCACCATCAATTATCAAACCACAAACTCTTTTTTTGACATAGCAGCGAGTGTAAAAGATATTCTCACGTTGTTGTTCATCATTGTCTGTTTGAGCTTGAACATGGATGGCTCTAAGAACAACTAAGGCTTGACCAACAACAGCCTGCTCTATATCACTAGCATCTTCAAGTTGTGGCATAGACTCTTTATCATTTTCTTCTTCAGAAACAATATCCCCATTATCTAGCAAGATCATGGTTCTCTTGTTTGGGCATTGAGAAGAAATATGACCAAAGCCTTGACATCGGAACCATTTAATATCACGATTTTTTTGAGTTTGGTTGGAAGAAGTACCTTTTTCAGATTGTTTGGTCATGGTTTTCTCTTCTTTAGGCCTAGAAGTAGGCTTTTCTTCTTGTTTTGGAGTAGGACTCCATTTGGACTTCTAATTAGATGAACCAGCAGCTTCATGCTTGGATGATGATCTTCCTCCTCTTTTAAGTTGCCTCTCAACTTTCATAGCCATGTGGACCACATCTTCAATTTCCACATAATGTTGTAGTTCCACAACATTCGCAATCTCACGGTTAAGACCACAAATGAATCTAGCCATTGTTGCCTCTCTATCTTCTTCAACATTGGCATGAATCATGGTTATTTCCATCTTCTTATGGTATTCTTCAATAGATTTTGATCCCTATTTAAGACTTTGCAACTTCAAATGTAAGTCTCTATAATAGTGTGAAGGAACAAACCTTCTCCTCATGGCAGCTTTCATGTCATCCCAATTGTCAATTGGAATCTCTCGGTTTCTTTTTCGACTTAGAACCAATTGGTCCCACCAATCAATTGCATAGTCAGTAAAAGAAACAGCTGCAAGCTTAACTTTCTTTTCCTCCGAATAGTTATGACAATCGAAAACAAGTTCTACTTTTCTTTCCCATTCAATGTAAGCATCAGGATCATTTTTACCTTGAAAAGGTGGGAGAGAAAGTTTAATCGAACCTGTGCTGCGATTGACAACATCTCTATTTTGATGCATGTGCTGGCGATGTCGTCTTGGTCTATGACCTCTTTGTCTTCGTATGGAAGCTAGGGAGGTTTCGTCATTAAATTCTTCATTTTCACCTTCATAAGTATCAACATGATCAGCTGGAGGAATGGAGGGACGTCTGTTTTGCCTTCTCCCTCGTGGCATAGTGCCTTGCTGTATTTGATTCACTTGTTGATCATTATGATCTAATCGTTCTCGGATTTCTTCAAGTTGGGCATTCATCCACTGGAATTGTTGTTGCAGAGCTTGAATGTTCAATTTGGTGTCTATTGGTGCTTCCTCACTTCCACCTTGAGACATGTTGTAAAAATGAAAAGAACCTCACCACTCCCTCACATGTTTCACTCAAATATATTTCACTCAATCACTCATATTTGCACACTCTTGCCTTTTTCCCTCTGATGATCTCACACACTCTTGCCTTTTATCACTCAATTTTCTCTTAAAAGTTCTTGAGAAAACTAAGGTAAATTTCAAAGCAAAGCAAATGAAAAACTAACACACTTAAAAATATAGATTTTTGAGTGGAGTCAATATGGAAGCAACAAGTGTGAAGAGTTTAGGAACAAAAATGATGAGAAGAAATGGATATGAAAAGAAAAGCAAAGAATATGAAAAGAAAGCAAATGGATATGAAAAGTTGAATGATGGATATATAGAGATGAAATATGAGAAATAGATGATAATAAAAGGCAAACTTCTCCTTCTTCTTTTCTTTCAAAACATTTAACCTCCTAACTCCTTTTGATCTCCTTTTTTTCTGTCTTTTTTTTTTATACAACTTCAGTCTCCTCTTTTTATGTTTTCCTTTCAATAATAGAACCAACAGCAATATCAACAAAGATGAAGCATGAAAATAAATGGTAGAGAATAGAAATGAAATGGTTATGGATGAAATGATATCAAATGATGCAAAAGGATGAAAAAAATATAAATGATAGAATATAAAAGCAAATAAGGGATAGGTAACCTGATTGGAAACCTTGGCTCTGATACCAAATGGTGCAAACCTCAACGAACCTGCCGTGAGACCCAACAACAATAGTTTGGAAAATCAATTCCTAGATCGTCCAAAAAGATAAAAAGGAAATGAATATAGACCGCTTTGCTATAAAGAGCAAGAAACCTAAATCAAAGGATTATGAATATTGACCCCGTGACTATAGAGAGTCAGAAACCAATATTATCAAGGGTTGGAGGTTCAAGTGGTTGCACTTGAAACTACCATAAATTCTACACAAGAACAATAGAGAGAAAATTCTCACAAAAAGATTATATTTCGGAAATTGCTTGATTACAATTGAAAACACCAAGTATTTATAGGCAAAACAAGCCTTGGGTGCATTGAACCAACTAGAAAAACATTAAATGAAAGTTGGTGAAGATGAAAGGAATACTACTTAAAGTCTTGGCAGCAATTAATTAACCTTGGGAAGTTGCAGCAAAACTCCCAACTATTTTGACTAGGTTCATCCTTCATTTGCAAGCCTCAAAAATGTCCTTCAGCCTTCCAAAAGCCTATGATAAATGCACCATAAAGACGAGTCCAAATTTGAAAGGATTAGACTCTTCTTTTCCATGTTTAAATAATTAATTGGGCTGGATATTGTCGAAATGGACTTGCCACATATTAACCATCTTCAAGTCCAAATCTTGATGTAGACTAGAACCTTCTCCTTGGGCTTGAGTTAATAAAGTTTGGACAGCTTCTTGAAGTTTCTTGGCCCGAGCTCTTGTGATTGGCCCAATTGGATCTCCACATCATCTTAAGCATCTTCTTTGTCCTTGTCAAAGTCATTGAGCTGGATCATATCACCATAGGGGTTCACGGTTTCGGCAAGTTGTCTCTCCCAATAGTAGGGGAGTCCGCTGCGAGTATTCATGGAGATCTTCGCTCTGGTTGGTGAAGGATCCTTTGCTCTGATTGCAGTAAATTTTTTTTCTTGATGATGGGTGAGGGCTAAACTTCTCTTTGATGTCTTTTTCTTCCTCTTTTCTTTCCTCTGGTAATGGCAATGGATGCTAAGACTTCATGTGGATGGAAGGAAGGAAGTTGAAACCTCAGAAAATATTTCTGCGAACTCGCTATAGGCTATCAGCAGGCTTGTGTCGACTCGTGCTAAGCTGTTGTCGACTTGAGACAGGCTGAGGTCGACTCGAGATAGGCTAGGGTCGGCTCTCTCAGAAAATCCAGGGGATAAGTTTTCTGTGTTCCAGTTGGGGTCGACTCAAGGTTCCTGAGGGTTGACTCGAACAAGGTTGGGGTCGACACGAGTCAGGCTGGGGTCGACTCTCTTAGAGAATCCAGAGAATGGGTTCTTCTATTTTCCAGCTGGGGTCGACTCAAGGATCCTTGGGGTCGACTCGAACAAGGTTGGAGTCGACTCGATGAAGTTGGAGTCGACCTGAGAGGCTCTGGATGTCGACTTTGGAGTCGACTCGAGACGATGTGGAGTCGACTCGAGGTCGGAAGGAGTCGAATCTTTCAGAAGATCCTGAACTTCACGGACGGGCTGATCTCGTGGAACTTGATCCGGACGTGGATTTTCAATGAAAAGTGATGGGATTTAGATTGTGTGAGACGTGGAAGAAAGGCTAGATGATGATGGAATGATTCCGGAGGATCTAAACAAAGAAAACTTAATTCAAAGAGGGAATAAGGATGAGATGGTTGTATGGCTGAATTATTAGGATTTCGGGTGGAACTAAAGTTTAACAAGTTGTAGATGGGATAAATGAATGGAATATAATCTGATGTTAAAGAAGACTTGGGAAATAAGAAATTAAAGTAGAAAATAAAAATGATAACTATTGAACCAATGGAAGAGTCTTACCTCCAAAAGATCCAACCATTAGAGAGGAAGGAGTCTCACCTTCTTCTCCAATTTTACTTGGAATCTCACCAAGCATGTAGAGGAATCTCTCCTCACGAAAGAACACTGGAATACCCAGAGATTTCTCACAAAGTTCATCCAAAACTTTTTTCTCCCATTTTATTCTTCATAACTTCCTTTATATAGAAAAGAAGGTTGGAAAAGATAAGGACTACAACTAGACTTTACTTGGACTCAAAACCAAATAAGGACACTTTTTAAAATTCAAATCAAATGATAAACTTCCTAAACAACTTGTCAACTAAAGGTTGGACAAGTGTCACCGCTTGATTGTATGTGGGTTGGAGTTTCAATGGATAATCTTCAACCGCATACAATTCCTACTTTGACTCAAACTCCTTCTCGAGTACCAGCATCAGCACGAAGTTCGGGAGACTCCTCAAATTTCATCCGATCTCCAAATTTCATGTTCTTATAGCCATTGGAAATCTATGGAGGCAATTTCCAACAAAATTCGAATCAACTTAATTGGACTTCTGTAGTTTCCGAAATCTATAAAATACTATATGGTGTTCAATCTATCACAAACTTCAACTGGATCTGAAATCTGAATTCCTTCCACATGTGAGAGATCTTCATGGTTGAACTTCTCCACGTAATGAGTGGTGATCTTTACGGCATTAGTAATCCTTCTTTATGGCACTCAATTACAAGGACTCAATCTTAAACACATGGACTTAGTCTTCTCACATAAGGACTCAATTTCACTCACACGACTAAACTAAATTCTCCACACATGACCCAACATGACTTGACTCAATCCTTGCATAACATGGACTCTTTTGATGCCACTTGGCATTCAATTACAACATAAATCAGCAAATTGCAAACCCAAAATAAGAACACAAATAAACCCAAAATAGAACCGGTCTTCTTGAGATCCAATGCGAGCATGATCTCAGTTTTATGGAAAACCTCTATGCTCGCCTCTGTTTGGAATGGAAGCTCGTCGCTGCAGCCTTCTGAACTTGCAGCACCCTCCGCATCAGCTTCTAAAACTTTAGAACCAACCGATGCGAACATGGTTGCTTCCTTTTCACTGGTTCGTTCATCTTGGTGCCCAGTATTGATCAAATCACCCACTTCGAAATCAGATGATACTTCTTTTAAAATTTCAGAACCATCTTTCATAACAATCGATGCATGCGTGGTTCCGAATTCAAGGTTGTTCTCTGCTGAATCTTGTGAACTATCTTTCTCGGGCAATTCTTCTAAAGATATATCAAGAAATTCAATTAAAATAGGTTCAGATTTAGATATTATCACCTCTTAAATTTCTTCCTTCTCGTTGTCTTCCTCCTTGTCGTCAACCTCAGCGGGTCTAGGGAAAACTTCAAGGGATGGCGAAGGGACTCAGCAGTAGGGACATCTTCAGACGGTGCTGCTAAATTCTCAGCATCAAGATCATCTTCTTCGTAGGCTTCGGTTCCTTTGTTTACTCCACTTCTTTTGGCATCAGTGGGCTAAGGAGGAACATCAAAAGGCTTTATGATCTCGTCGTCCTCATGTACCAATGCAAAATGTTGGTCTCTAGTGGGGCAAACGATGGCGGAATGACCTCGACCGCCGCACTTGTAGCAATCGGGTTTACCTCTTCTTTCCAGCATGGATTGGGGCATAGGTACTTGGCCCCTTCCAATACCTCTATCCTGATATGTACTTCGATTGACAGAGGATAGATCTGATAACAGTGGCGTTACCTCTAGGAAAAGAAACTCCTCGGCTGCTGCGTTTTGGAGGCTGTCGCACAATCGGTGTTTGTGCAGGACGCCGTTCTCGCTGCTGCTATCACTCCATGAAGGACTTCAGCCGGCTTCTTATCTCGTTGGCATCGAAATCGTAGTCGTGCCTCCGTACGATCCATCTCTTCTACTTCCCATTGTAGATCATCATTATAAGGATGGCAACGATCATCGTAGTAGGAACCGCGTCGATCAACATTGTAGGGATAACGTCGATCGTCATAGTCGAGGGGAAGAAACTTCTCCTTCAGATGAATTTTCATCTCTTCCCAATCATTGATAGGAGGCTATCGGAGTCGATGAAGCTTCTCTTCAACGCTCTACCACCACACGCATGCTTGGCCCTTTAACTTCATCTTAACGAATCAGATCTTTGTTTCATTGGACATGGGGAACCACTCGAAGTAATCTTCAAGGGACATAAGCCAATCCAGAAAGTGGGTTGGGTCCATGCTTTCGCTGTAATCAGCAATCTCTATGCAAACCCGCTTAGTTTGGTGACCATAGGGGGTTCACAGTTTCGGCAAGTTGTCTCTCCCAATAGTAGGGGAGTCCGCTGCGAGTATTCATGGAGATCTTCGCTTTGGTTGGTGAATGATCCTTTGCACTGATAGGTGAAGGATCCTTTGCTCTGATTGCTGTAATTTTTTTTTCTTGATGATGGGCGAGGGCTAAACTTCTCTTTGATGTCTTTTTCTTCCTGTTTTCTTTCCTCTGGTAATGGCAATGGACACTAAGACTTCATGTGGATGGAAGGAAGGAAGATGAAACCTCGGAAAACACTTCTGCGAACTCGCTATAGGCTATCAGCAGGCTTGGGGTCGACTCGTGCTAAGCTGTTGTCGACTCGAGACAGGCTGGGGTCGACTCGAGATAGGCTGGGGTCGGCTCTCTCAGAGAATCCTGGCGACAAGTTTTCTGTGTTCCAGTTGGGGTCGACTCAAGGTTCCTTAGGGTCGACTCGAACAAGGTTGGTGTCGACTTGAGCCAGGCTGGGGTCGACACTTTTAGAGAATCCAGAGAATGGGTTGTTCTATTTTCCAGCTGGGGTCGACTCAAGGATCTTTGGGGTCGACTCGAGCAAGGTTGGAGTCGACTCGATGAAGTTGGAGTCGACCCGAGAGGCTCTGGATGTCGACTTGGATCGACTTTGGAGTCGACTCGAGACGATGTGGAGTCGACTCGAGGCCGGAAGGAGTCGACTCTTTCAGAAGATCCTGAACTTCACGGACGGGCTGATCTCGTGGAACTTGATCCGGACATGGATTTTCAATGAAAAGTGATGGGATTTGGATTGTGTGAGACGTGGAAGAAAGGCTAGATGATGATGGAATGATTCGGGAAGATCTAAACAAAGAAAACTTGATTCAAAGAGGGAATAAGGATGAGATGGTTGTATGGCAGAATTATTTGAATTTCGGGTGGAAACTAAAGTTTAACAAGTTGTAGATGGGATAAATGAATGGAATATAATCTGATGTTAAAGAAGACTTGGGAAATAAGAAATTAAAGTAGAAAATAAAAAGGATAACTATTGAACCAATGGAAGAGTCTTACCTCCAAAAGATCCAACCATTAGAGAGGAAGGAGTCTCACCTTCTTCTCCAATTTTACTTGGAATCTCACCAAGCATGTAGAGGAATCTCTCCTCATGAAAGAACACTGGAATACCCAGAGATTTCTCCCAAATTTCATCCAAAACTTTTTTCTCCCATTTTATTCTTCATAACTTCCTTTATATAGAAAAGAAGGTTGGAAAAGATAAGGACTACAACTAGACTTTACTTGGACTCAAAACCAAATAAGGACACTTTTTAAAATTCAAATCAAATGATAAACTTCCTAAACAACTTGTCAACTAAAGGTTGGACAAGTGTCACCGCTTGATTGTATGTGGGTTGGAGTTTCAATGGATAATCTTCAACCGCATACAATTCCTACTTTGACTCAAACTCCTTCTCGAGTACCAGCATCAGCAAGAAGTTCGGGAGACTCCTCAAATTTCATCCAATCTCCAAATTTCATGTTCTTATAGCCATTGGAAATCAATGGAGGCAATTTCCAACAAAATTCGAATCAACTTAATTGGACTTCTGTAGTTTCCGAAATCTATAAAATACTATATGGTGTTCAATCTACAAACTTCAACTGGATCTGAAATCTGAATTCCTTCCACATGCGAGAGATTCATGGTTGAACTTCTCCACGTAATGAGTGGTGATCTTTACGGCATTAGTAATCCTTCTTTATGGCACTCAATTACAAGGACTCAATCTTAAACACATGGACTTAGTCTTCTCACATAAGGACTCAATTTCACTCACACGACTAAACTAAATTCTCCACACATGACCCAATATGACTTGACTCAATCCTTGCATAACATGGACTCTTTTGATGCCACTTGGCATTCAATTACAAACATAAATTTCCAAATTGCAAACCCAAAATAAGAACACAAATAAACCCAAAATAGAACCGGTCTTCTTGAGATCCAATGCGAGCATGATCTCAGTTTTATGGAAAACCTCTATGCTCGCCACTGTTTGGAATGGAAGCTCGTCGCTGCTGCCTTCTGAACTTGCAGCACCCTCCGCATCAGCTTCTAAAACTTTAGAACCAACCGATGCGAACATGGTTGCTTCCTTTTCACTGGTTCGTTCATCTTGGTGCCCAGTATTGATCAAATCACCCACTTCGAAATCAGATGATGATACTTCTTTTAAAATTTCAGAACCATCTTTCATAACAATCGATGCATGCGTGGTTCCGAATTCAAGGTTGTTCTCTGCTGAATCTTGTGAACTATCTTTCTCGGGCAATTCTTCTAAAGATATATCAAGAAATTCAATTAAAATAGGTTCAGATTTAGATATTATCACCTCTTAAATTTCTTCCTTCTCGTTGTCTTCCTCCTTGTCGTCAACCTCAGTGGGTCTAGGGAAAACTTCAAGGGATGGCGAAGGGACTCAGCAGTAGGGACATCTTCAGACGGTGCTGCTAAATTCTCAGCATCAAGATCTTCTTCTTCGTAGGCTTCGGTTCCTTTGTTTACCCCGCTTCTTTTGGCATCAGTGGGCTAAGGAGGAACATCAAAAGGCTTTATGATCTCGTCGTCCTCATGTACCAATGCAAAATGTTGGTCTCTGGTGGGGCAAACGATGGCAGAATGACCTCGACCGCCGCACTTGTAGCAATCGGGTTTACCTCTTCTTTGCAGCATGGATTGGGGCATAGGTACTTGGCCCCTTCCAATACCTCTATCCTGATATGTACTTTGATTGACAGAGGATAGATCTGAAAACAGTGGCGTTACCTCTAGGAAAAGAAACTCCTCGGCTGCTGCATTTTGGAGGCTGTCGCACAATCGGTGTTTGTGCAGGACGCCGTTCTCGCTGCTGCTATCACTCCATGAAGGACTTCAGCCGGCTTCTTATCTCGTTGGCATCGAAATCGTAGTCGTGCCTCCGTACGATCCATCTCTTCTACTTCCCATTGTAGATCATCATTATAAGGATGGCAACGATCATCGTAGTAGGAACGGCGTCGATCAACATTGTAGGGATAACATCGATCTTCATAGTCGAGGGGAAGAAACTTCTCCTTCAGATGAATTTTCATCTCTTCCCAATCATTGATAGGAGGCTATCGGATTCGATGAAGCTTCTCTTCAACGCTCTACCACCACACGCATGCTTGGCCCTTTAACTTCATCTTAACGAATCAGATCTTTGTTTCATTGGACATGGGGAACCACTCGAAGTAATCTTCAAGGGACATAAGCCAATCCAGAAAGTGGGTTGGGTCCATGCTTTCGCTGTAATCAGCAATCTCTATGCAAACCCGCTTAGTTTGGTGACCATAGGGGGTTCACAGTTTCGGCAAGTTGTCTCTCCCAATAGTAGGGGAGTCCGCTGCGAGTATTCATGGAGATCTTCGCTCTGGTTAGTGAATGATCCTTTGCACTGATAGGTGAAGGATCCTTTGCTCTGATTGCTGTAATT
Organism: Phoenix dactylifera; assembly: GCF_051530095.1. NCBI lineage: Eukaryota > Viridiplantae > Streptophyta > Magnoliopsida > Arecales > Arecaceae > Phoenix > Phoenix dactylifera. Next base: position 12,085,717 of record NC_143196.1, on the reverse strand, counting down.
TTTTTTTCTTGATGATGGGCGAGGGCTAAACTTCTCTTTGATGTCTTTTTCTTCCTCTTTTCTTTCCTCTGGTAATGGCAATGGACGCTAAGACTTCATGTGGATGGAAGAAAGGAAGATGAAACCTCGGAAAACACTTCTGTGAACTCGCTGTAGGCTATCAGCAGGCTTGGGGTCGACTCATGCTAAGCTATTGTCGACTCGAGATAGGCTGGGGTCGACTCGAGATAGGCTGGGGTCGGCTCTCTCAGAGAATCTAGGGGACAAGTTTTCTGTGTTCTAGTTGGGGTCGACTCAAGGTTCCTTAGGGTCGACTCGAGTCAGGCCGGGGTCGACTCTCTTAGAGAATCCAGAGAATGGATTCTTCTATTTTCCAGCTGGGGTCGACTCAAGGATCCTTGGGGTCGACTCAAGCAAGGTTGGAATCGACTCGATGAAGTTGAAGTCGACCTGAGAGGCTCTGGATGTCGACTTGGGTCGACTTTGGAGTCGACTCGAGACGATGTGGAGTCGACTCGAGGTCGCAAGGAGTCGACTCTTTCAGAATATCCTGAACTTCACGGACGGGCTGATCTCGTGGAACTTGATCCGGACATGGATTTTCAATGAAAAGTGATGGGATTTGGATTGTGCGAGACGTGGAAGAAAGGCTAGATGATGATGGAATGATTCTGGAAGATCTAAACAAGGAAAACTTGATTCAAAGAGGGAATAAGGATGAGATGGTTGTATGGCTGAATTATTTGAATTTCGGGTGGAAACTAAAGTTTAACAAGTTGTAGATGGGATAAATGAATGGAATATAATCTGATGTTAAAGAAGACTAGGGAAATAAGAAATTAAAGTAGAAAATAAAAAGGATAACTATTGAACCAATGGAAGAGTCTTACCTACAAAAGATCCAACCATTAGAGAGGAAGGAGTCTCACCTTCTTCTCCAATTTTACTTGGAATCTCACCAAGCATGTTGAGGAATCTCTCCTCACGAAAGAACACTGGAATACCCAGAGATTTCCCACAAATTTCATCCAAAACTTTTTTTCTCCCATTTTATTCTTCACAACTAGACTTTACTTGGACTCAAAACCAAATAAGGACACTTTTTAAAATTCAAATCAAATGATAAACTTCCTAAACAACTTGTCAACTAAAGGTTGGACAAGTGTCACCCCTTGATTGTGTGTGGGTTGGAGTTTAAATGGATAATCTTCAACCGCATACAATTCCTACTTTGACTCAAACTCCTTCTCGAGTACTAGCATCAGCATGAAGTTCGGGAGACTCCTCAAAATTCATCCAATCTCCAAATTTCATGTTCTTATAGTCATTGGAAAGCTATGGAGATAATTTCCAACGAAATTCGAATCAACTTAATTGGACTTCTGTAGTTTCCGAAATCTATAAAATACTATATGGTGTTCAATCTCTCACGAACTTCAACTGGATCTGAAATCTGAATTCCTTCCACATGTGAGAGATCTTCATGGTTGAACTTCTCCACGTAATGAGTGGTGATCTTCACGGCATTAGTAATCCTTCTTAATGGCACTCAATTACAAGGTCTCAATCTTAAACACATAGACTCAATCTTCTCACATAAGGACTCAATTTCACTCACACGACTAAACTAAATTCTCCACACATGACCCAATATGACTTGACTCAATCCTTGCATAACATGGACTCTTTTGATGCCACTTGGCATTCAATTACAAACATAAATCAGCAAATTGCAAATCCAAAATAAGAACTCAAATAAACCCAAAATAGAACCGGTCTTCTTGAGATCCAATGCGAGCATGATCTCAGTTTTATGGAAAACCTCTATGCTCGCCTCTGTTTGGAATGGAAGCTCATCGTTGCTGCCTTCTGAGCTTGCAGCACCCTCCGCATCAGCTTCTAAAACTTAAGAACCAACCGATGCGAATATGGTTGCTTCCTTTTCACTGGTTTGTTCCTCTTGGTGCCCAGTATTGATCAAAACACCCACTTCAAAATTAGATGATACTTCTTTTAAAATTTTAGAACCATCTTTCATAACAATCGATGCATGCGTGGTTCCGAATTCAAGGTTGTTCTCTGCTGAATCTTGTGAACTATCTTTCTCGGGCAATTCTTCTAAAGATATATCAAGAAATTCAATTAAAATAGGTTCAGATTTAGATATTATCACCTCTTAAATTTCTTCCTTCTCGTTGTCTTCCTCCTTGTCATCAAACTCAGCGGGTCTAGGGAAAACTTCAAGGGATGGAGATGGGACTCAGCAGCAGGACATCTTCAGACAGTGCTGCTAAATTCTTAGCATCAAGATCTTCTTCTTCGTAGGCTTCGGTTCCTTCGTTTACTCCGCTTCTTTTGGCATCAGTGGGCTATGGAGGAACATCAAAAGGCTTTATGATCTCGTCGTCCTCATGTACCAATGCAAAATGTTGGTCTCTGGTGGGGCAAATGATGGCGGAATGACCTCGACCGCCGCACTTGTAGCAATCGGGTTTGCCTCTTCTTTGCAGCATGGATTGGGGCATAGGTACTTGGCCCCTTCCAATACCTCTATCGTGATGTACTTCGATTGACAGAGGATTTAGATCTGAAAACAGTGGCATTACCTCTAGGAAAAGAAACTCCTCGGCTGCTGCGTTCTGGAGGCTGTCGCACAATCGGTGTTTCTACAGGGCGCCGTTGTCGCTGCTGCTGTGACTCCATGCAAAGCGGGAGTCGGTACGCTTCCTCCTTACGCCGTATAAGACCCATTCGATGAAGGACTTCAGCCGGCTTCTTATCTCGTTGGCGTCGAAATCATAGTCGTGCCTCCGTACGATCCATCTCTTCTACTTCCCATTGTAGATCATCATTATAAGGATGGCAACGATCATCCTAGTAGGAACAGCGTCGATCAACATTGTGGGGATAACATCGATCTTCATAGTCGAGGGGAAGAAACTTCTCCTTTAGATGAATTTTCATCTCTTCCCAATCATTGATAGGAGGCTATCGGAGTCGATGAAGCTTCTCTTCAATGTTATACCACCACACGCATGCTTGGCCCTTTAACTTCATCTTAACGAATCGGATCTTTGTTTCATTGGACATGGGGAACCACTCGAAGTAATCTTCAAGGGACATAAGCCAATCCAAAAAGTGGGTTGGGTCCATGCTTCCGCTGTAATCAGCAATCTCTATGCGAACCCACTTAGTTTGGTGACCATAGGGGTTCACGGTTTCGGTAAGTTGTCTCTCCCAATAGTAGGGGAGTCCGCTGCGAGTATTCATGGAGATCTTCGCTCTGGTTGGTGAAGGATCCTTTGCTATGATAGGTGAAGGATCCTTTGCTCTGATTGCTGTAATTTTTTTTTCTTGATGATGGGCGAGGGCTAAACTTCTCTTTGATATCTTTTTCTTCCTCTTTTCTTTCCTCTGGTAATGACAATGGACGCTAAGACTTCATGTGGATGGAAGGAAGGAAGATGAAACCTCGGAAAACACTTTTGCGAACTCGCTGTAGGCTATCAGTAGGCTTGGGGTCGACTCATGCTAAGCTGTTGTCGACTCGAGATAGGCTGGGGTCGACTCGAGATAGGCTGGGGTCGGCTCTCTCAGAGAATCCAGGGGACAAGTTTTCTGTGTTCCAGTTGGGGTCGAATCAAGGCTCCTTAGGGTCGACTCGAATAAGGTTGGGGTCGACTCGAGTCAGACTGCGGTCGACTCTCTTAGGGAATCAAGAGAATGGATTCTTCTGTTTTCCAGCTGGGGTCGACTCAAGGATCCTTGGGGTCGACTCGAGCAAGGTTGGAGTCGACTCAAGTTTTGAAGGGGTCGACTCGTTAGGCATATCAGGGAACGAGCTCTCTGTTGTACCAGACGGGTTGAACTGAGAGGTTGGGGAGGTCGACTTGGGTCAACTTTGGAGTCGACTCGATGAAGTTGGAGTCGACTCGAGACGATGTGGAGTCGACTCGAGGTCGGGAGGAGTCGACTCTTTCAGAAGATCCTGAACTTCATGGATGGGCGGATCTCGTGGAACTTGATCCGGACGTAGATTTTCAATGAAAAGTGATGGGATTTGGATTGTGTGAGACGTGGGAGAAAGGCTAGCTGATGATGGAATGATTCTGGAAGATCTAAACAAAGAAAACTTGATTCAAATAGGGAATAAGGATGAGATGGTTGCATGGCTGAATTATTTGGATTTCGGGTGGAAACTAAAGTTTAACAAGTTGATGCGAACCCACAAGGATTAGATCTTTAGAACCCATGAACAAGATGGTATTTTAACCCCAAGGAAGCTAAAACCAGATTTTTGGATGATCCACTAGAACCCTTGAATATGATGAAACAAGGACCCAAACTGCTGAAACGCCACAAGGTGGATCAATCTTTGATAAGTTTAGGCAGTTCAATGAAGAACATAAAAAAAAACTTCTCTCAAGTTGATGCGAACCCACAAGGATTAGATCTTTAGAACCCATGAACAAGATGGTATTTTAACCCCAAGGAAGCTAAAACCAGATTTTTGGATGATCCACTAGAACCCTTGAATATGATGAAACAAGGACCCAAACTGCTGAAACGCCACAAGGTGGATCAATCTTTGATAAGTTTAGGCAGTTCAATGAAGAACATAAAAAAAAACTTCTCTCAAATCTATAATTCAGAACAAACTCATTGTTTTTTTTCTCTACATGACCTCAAATATAAATACCAGCCTTGGAACAACCCTCCAAGCATGGGAAACGCAAAGCATTAATTAACTACCTTGGAACACCCCCTCCAAGCATGGGAAACACAAAGTAGTAATTAACTATCTTGGAACACCCCTCCAAGTATGGGAAACACAAAGCAACTAATTAACTATCTTGGAACACCCCTCCAAATATGGGAAACACAAAGCATTAATTAATTACCTTGGAACATCCCTCCAAGCATGGGAAAGACAAAGCAATTAATGAAAAGTTTTAAATGATGAAAAGTCATCATAAATTCGTGCATCCCATTAAATGAAGATAAAAACACCATGTTGAGCTCGAATTAATGAAGTTCAGGTTCAAATGAATTTGCCCGTGTATGAAATTCAGCAAGACTTCTTCATTTATGGTAGATTTGGCCCAAGTGTCATCAACAGCTCCCCATCTTCTACTTGAATGACATTGATGACTTCTTGTGAATTGCTCAAGCCCAGCTTTATATCTGTAGATCCACTCGAAGCTTGCCTAGCCCATATATTTAGAACAAGCCCAATCAGAGCTTCTCTAAGTCTTTTAGCCTGGGACCTTCTAATAGGTCCACTTGGAATGTGCAAAGGATCACTTGATATACTTGACTCAACTTGTTCCTCATGATGAGTCGCATCATTCCCCCTTTCCTCAAAAGGATTCGTCCTCGAATCATCACCTACATCAAAGGGAGAAAGATCAGCAACATTGAATGTAGTACTAATATTATAAGTTACCTGGAAGATCTATCTTGTAAGCATTGTCATTGATCTTCTGAAGAACTTGAAATGGACCATCCCCTCTAGGATTCAATTTGCATTTCCTTTGTGCTGGAAACCTCTCCTTTCTCATATGCACCCACACCCAATCACCTGGCTCGAAAACAACCTGCTTTCGTCCTTACCTTAAATGCATATTGCTCATTTTTCTTTTCAATGTGCTGCTTAACACGTTCATGAAGTTGCTTCACCATTTCAGCTTTCTTCTTCCCATCAAGGCTGACTCTTGCATCAATAGGCAAAGGTAGTAAGTCCAAAGGAGTTAGTAGATTAAAACCATAAACTATCTCAAAAGGTGAATATGCAGTAGATGAATACATAGTTCTATTATATGCAAACTCAATGAAAGGCAAACAATCTTCCCAATTTTTCAAAGCAATCTTTTGAATAACAAACCGAAGCAATTGAGTTAAAGTTCGATTAACGACCTCAGTTTGACCATCAGTCTGTGGATGATAAGCTGTAGAAAATAACAACTTAGTACCAAGCTTTTCCCACAAGACCTTCCAAAAGTAACTAAGAAACTTTACATCCCTATCAAAAACAATACTTTTAGGGACACCATGAAGTCTCACAATTTCCTTGAAGAATAAATCAGCAATATGAGTGGCATCATCAGTTTTATGGCAAGAAATAAAATGAACCATTTTAGAAAACCTATCAACTACCACAAATATTGAATCCTTACCTTTCTTTGATCTAGGCAGCCCCAAAATGAAGTCCATTGAGATGTCTACCCATGGTTCACTAGGTACAGGCAAAGGCGTATAAAGCCCATGTGGTAAGACCCTGGATTTAGCCTTCTTACAAGTGATAAATCTATCACATATTCGTTCTACATCACGTCACATCCTAGGCCAAAAGAAATGTTCAAGCAAGACTGCTAAGGTCTTTTTGACACCAAAGTGCTCCATTAACCCTCCCCCCATGTGATTCTTTGACAAGCAATTCACGCATAGAGCATTGAGGCAAACACAATTTATTTTTCTTGAACAAATACCCATCAACTCTATAAAATTTACCAATTGCTCCCTTTTCACAAGCAACAAACACATCAGCAAAGTCATGATCATTGGCATACAATTCCTTGACATACTCAAAACCAAGCAAGTGAGATGTCTACCCAGCCATCGAGCGTGCCTTTTGTTCAACATACCTTCGGGATAAGGCGTCTGCAACTATATTCTCCTTACCTTGCTTGTATTTGATGACATACGGAAAGGTTTCAATAAATTCCAACCATCGAGCATGCCTTTTGTTCAACTTTTCTTGACCCTTAAGATGCTTCAAAGATTGACGATCTGTGTGAATGACAAATTCTTTGGGCCAAGGGTAGTGTTGCCAAGTCTCTAACGCCCTCACAAGTGCATAAAGCTCCTTGTCATATGTTGGATAGTTCAAGGCTGCCCCGTTTAGCTTTTCACTGAAATAAGCAATAGGCCGCATCTCCTGCATCAAAACAGCTCCTATACCAACTCCCGAGGCATCACACTCAATTTCAAAAATTTTATCAAAATTAGGTAACGCTAATACAGATGCAGAACATAACCTATCTTGAATAACATTAAATGCATACTCCTGTTCATTGCCCCATTTAAAACGAACAGATTTTTAATGACTTCAGTGAGAGGTGCAGCAAGTGTGCTAAAATCCTTAACAAAATGCCTATAAAAACTAGCTAAACCATGAAAACTTCTAACCTGGATTATGCTCTTAGGTGTTGGCCACTCTTTAATCGCCCTTACCTTCTCATCATCAACCTCTATTCCTTGAGCACTTACAACAAAATCAAGAAAAATAACCTTGTCCATGCAAAAACTACACTTTTTATGGTTCGCATACAGTTTTTCTTTCCTTAGCACATCAAGTACACATCGTAAATGACACATATGTTCATCAAAATCTCTACTGTATACTAAAATGTCATCAAAGTATACCATAACAAACTTTCAATGAATGCACGCAAAACATGATTCATTAACCTCATAAAAGTGCTCGGTGCATTAGTGGGTCCAAATGGCATTACTAACCATTCATAAAGTCATGCTTAGTTTTGAATGCAGTTTTCCACTCATCTCCTTTCGTCATCCTAATTTGATGATATCCAGACTTCAAATCGATTTTAGTGAACATACTAGATCCATGCAACTCATCTAACATATCATCTAACCTAGGAATAGGATGGCGATACTTTACCGTTATATTGTTCACAGCTCTGCAATCAATGCACATCCTCCATGAACCATCTTTTTTTGGAACAAGAAGAACAGGAACTGCGCAAGGACTCAAACTCTCTCTAACATATTCCTTTGCCATGAGCTCTTCCACTTGCCTCTGAAGTTCCTTTGTCTCCTTCGGATTACTTCTATAGGCTGGACGGTTCGGAATGGCAGCTCCAGGAATGAGATCAATCTGATGTTCTATGCCTGTAATGGGAGGTAACCCACTAGGAACATCCTCAGGAAACACATCCTCAAATTCCTGCAACAAAGAAACAGCAACACTAGGAAGAGAAGGGTTAAGGTCATTAGCAACAAAATAAGCCTCTTTGTACACAAGTACAAACAAAGGCTGTTTAGCAAGATAAGCAACTTTCACATCACTCTCTTTTGCATAAAAACTCACCTTTTCCTTTTCTTTTCTCTCCTCTCTTTCCCTTTTCTTTTCTTTCCTCTCTTTCTTTTTCTTTTCTCTCTTGTGGCCTTTCTTTTTTTTGCGCCACTTCGTTCTTTTCTTTTTGAATTTATTTTTTTGAATTCTCAATCTTACTAGCATTTTCACTCTCTTTTCTTTTTGAACTCTCTACCTCACTTTCTCTCTTCAACTTCAATTGGTCTTCATAGACCTGTTTTGGAGTTAATGGTGCAAGAGTAACCTTTTGGTTATCTTTTACAAATGAGTACCTATTCTTAAACCCATCATGTATCACCTTTCTATCAAAATGCCAAGGTCTCCCCAAAAGTATATGACCAGCATGCATAGGGACTACATCACATTGCACTTCATCACTATATCTACCAATGGAAAAAGAAATCAAAACTTGCTTATTAACCTTCACTTCCCCACATTCATTCAACCACTGCAACTTATAAGGTCTAGGGTGTTTAATGGTAGACAAGTGTAATTTCTCAACTAATGTAATGCTTGCAACATTTGTGCAACTTCCCCCATCTATAATCATACTGCATACCTTATTGTTTATATGATAATGAGTATGGAAGATGTTCTTCCTTTACTGCTCCATGTCATCTCCTTTAACTTTGAAATTCAAGGCACGTCTGGCCACAAGTGACTCTCCCTCCACTGGATATTCAACCCTATCATCACTAGCATCCTCAAGTGAAGGCATTAATTCATCACTCTCACTGCTGATCAGCACGTCCCCATTGTCATACATGTGCATGGTCCTTTTGTTTGGACATTGTGAAGCAATATGTCCTGTTTGCAAGCACTTGAAACATTTTATATCTCTATTTCTAGAGGGTTGGGAATCAGATTTACCTTTGTTTTTGGTGAAAGCATCATTTGTACCCTTGAGTGTTTCCGTAGGAATAACTTTGTTATCCTTCTTCCAATTCGACTTCCAAGATGAACTAGAACCCGAAGTATACTTTGCTGCCCCCTTGCGTTTTAACTACCTTTCCACCTTCATTGCTATATGCACCATATCTTCTAACTCCACATAGTGCTGAAGCTCCACTACATTGGCTATAGCTCTATTTAACCCGGCCAAAAACCGAGCCATTGTAGCTTCTCTATCTTCTTCGACATTAGCCCTTATCATAGCAACCTCCATTTCTTTATGATAATCCTCCACACTTTTTGAATCTTGTGTAAAGCTCTGTAATTTTTGATAAAGGTCCCTATAATAATGACTAGGTATAAACCTTTTCCTCATTAGGGCCTTCATTTCCCTCCAAGTTGTTATAGGTCTCTCATGATTTCTCCTCCGATTTGACACCAATTGATCCCACCATATGATTGCATAATTAGTAAACTCAATTGTTGCCAATTTCACCTTCTTTTCTTCTGAGTAGTAATGACAATCAAAAATCAATTCCACCTTTTTCTCCCACTCCAAATAAGCTTCAGGGTCATTTCTACCCTGGATAGAAGGTATCTTCATTTTGATGCTCCCAAGGTTCCTGTCTACCTCATCTCTGCCCTTAGGGCCATTTCTTCTATAACCCCTCCCATGCCTAGCTCCTCTAGGTCAATTTCTACCCATTTCACAATCAGACTCATAATCCTCCTCATTCCCACTTCCTGCTTCATATTCATCATCAAATTCATCCACAGGTATAGGTTCTCGCCTTGCAGGTCTTCAAGGATTAGGATTTCATTAGGCTGCCCTCCTTGTAAATTTGCAATCGCCATGTCTTGCCTATCCATCCTGTCCCTGAATTCACCGAAAACCACATGTAAAAGTTCAAACTATTGTTGCATGGCATTTATCATCAATGCCATATTTTGTGTATCTCCCTGGTTAGATGTAGCTTCATCTCCATGAGACATTATTAGAGCTGCAAGAAAATGTTAGAGAAAATAAACCTTACTCTCTCACGTAGTTACCCTCAAAAGATATCTCTCCACTCTTAGCTTTCTCTTGTAGCTCTTTAAGGAACTGATCAAATCAAACAAAGATTTACTCAACTTTGCAAAATTCAATTCAACACTTAACTTTAAGGGACAAAAATCAAGAACTTTAATCAGGAAGCAATCGATCCCCAAAGGAACAATAAAATTCAATATCACTTGTGTCTGCAATTACAATGGCAAATTCCTTTCTCTTTTTTTTTTTTGAATCTGGATATATATACCTTTTTTTTGAATCTGGATATATGTACTTCTTTTTTTTTTTTTTTGCCAGATGCTCAGGAATTCAAATGAGACAACAGAAATTGGAGCTGATGGATAAAGATAGAAACAAGATGAATTAACTCACCTGATGTTTAAGAAGAAAATAGACGAAAGAGTATGATGAACAGATGAAAATAAAGGATAGTAACCTAATTTTAGGGCCGAAGCTCTGATACCAAATGATGCGAACCTACAAGGATTAGATCCTTAGAACCCACGAACAAGATGGTATTTTAACCCCAAGAAAGCTAAAACCAGATTTTTGGATGATCCGCTAGAACCCTTGAATATGATGAGACAAGGATCCAAACGGCTGAAACGCCACAAGGTTGATCAATCCTTGATAAGTTTAGGCAATTCAATGAAGAACATAAGAGAAAGCTTCTCTCAAATCTATAATTCAGAACAAACTCATTATTTTTTTCTCTTCATGACCTCAAATATAAATACCAGTCTTGGAACAACCCTCCAAGCATGAAAAACACAAAGCATTAGTTAACTACCTTGGAACACCCCTCCAAGCATGGAAAACACAAAGTAGTAATTAATTATCTTAGAACACCCCTCTAAGCATGGGAAATACAAAGCAACTAATTAACTATCTTGGAACACCCCTCCAAGCATGGGAAACACAAAGCATTAATTAATTACCTTGGAACATCCCTCCAAGCATGGGAAAGACAAAGCAATTAATGAAAAGTTTTAAATGATGAAAAGTCATCATAAATTCGTGCATCCCATTAAATGAAGATAAAAACACCATGTTGAGCTCGAATTACTGAAGTCCAGGTTCAAATGAATCTGCCCGTGTATGAAATTCAGCAAGACTTCTTCATTTATGGTAGATTTGGCCCAAGTGTCATCAACAGCTCCCCAACTTCTACTTGAATGACATTGATGACTTCTTGTGAATTGCTTAAGCCCAGCTTTATATCTATAGATCCACTCGAAGCTTGCCAAGCCCATATGTTTAGAACAAGCCCAATCAGAGCTTCTCTAAGTCTTTTAGCTTAGGACCTTGTAATAGGTCCACTTGAAATGTGCAAAGGATCACTTGATATACTTGACTTAGCTTGTTCCTCTTGATGAGTCGCATCACAAGTTGCAGATGGGATAAATGAATGGAATATAATCTGATGTTAAAGAAGACTAGGGAAATAAGAAATTAAAGTAGAAAATAAAACGGATAACTATTGAACCAATGGAAGGAGTCTCACCTTCTTCTCTAATTTTACTTGGAATCTCACCGAGCATGTAGAGGAATCTCTCCTCACGCGGGCCATACCATCGAAGAGTGTCATACTTTGCGAAAGAACACTGGAATACCCAGAGATTTCTCACAAATTTCGTCCAAAACTTTTTTCTCCCATTTTATTCTTCATACCTTCCTTTATATGGAAAAGAAGGTTGGAAAAGATAAGGACTACAACTAGACTTTACTTGGACTAAAAACCAAATAAGGACACTTTTTAAAATTCAAATCAAATGATAAAATTCCTAAACAACTTGTCAACTAAAGGTTGGACAAGTGTCACCCCTTGATTGTGTGTGGGTTGGAGTTTAAATGGATAATCTTCAACCGCATACAATTCCTACTTTGACTCGAACTCCTTCTCGAGTACCAGCATCAGCATGAAGTTCGGAAGACTCCTCAAAATTCATCCAATCTCCAAATTTCATGTTCTTATGGACATTGGAAATCTATGGATGTCTAATTTCCAACGAAATTCGAATCAACTTAATCGGACTTCTATAGTTTCCGAAATCTATAAAATACTATATGGTGTTCAATCTGTTACGAACTTCAACTGGATCTGAAATCTGAATTCCTTCCACATGTGAGAGATCTTCATGGTTGAACTTCTCCACGTAATGAGTGATGATCTTCACGATATTAGGAATCCTTCTTAATGGCACTCAATTACAAGGACTCAATCTTCTCACATAAGGACTCAATTTCACTCACACGACTAAACTAAATTCTCCACACATGACCCAATATGACTTGACTCAATCCTTGCATAACATGGACTCTTTTGATGCCACTTGGCATTCAATTACAAACATAAATCAACAAATTGCAAACCCAAAATAAGAACTCAAATAAAGCCAAAACAAAAGGACTCAATGTGACCAAAATAAAATAGACTCAATCCAATTAAATGCTAGAAATTACGAACCCAATGTGTTTCCGGGCACTCCCAAGCAAGAATCCAAACTCGATGTACATCCGTTATGATTTTGACTCGCGCTCCTGCATCAATTTCCCCTGCTGAGAAAAAACTCGACTCCATCGAGTTGGAGCTAAGTTGAAAATTTCTACCCCAAGTGAAATTGGTCTACTGCATGGGCACTGGTTGCTTGGATGCATGACTCGGCTAACCGCTGCGCACTCTGATGTGGGTGCATACGCTTGACTGGTGCGTGCGAGGCTGATGCATGGCAAGATTTGGTACACGGTTGAAGGGGGCGCCCACTGTGCTGTTGGGGCGAGACAAATTGCATGCTCTGTTGGGGCGCCCACTATGCTGTTGGGGCAAGATCACAGTTTTATGGAAAACCTCTATGCTCGCCTCTGTTTGGAATGGAAGCTCATCGCTGCTACCTTCTGAACTTGCAGCACCCTCCGCATCAGCTTCTAAAATTTTAGAACCAACCGATGCGAATATGGTTGCTTCCTTTTCACTGGTTTGTTCCTCTTGGTGCCCAGTAATGATCAAATCACCCACTTCGAAATCAGATGATACTTCTTTTAAAATTTCAGAACCATCTTTCATAACAATTGATGCATGCGTGGTTCCAAATTCAAGGTTGTTCTCTGCTGAATCTTGTGAACTATCTTTTTCGGGCAATTTTTCTAAAGATATATCAAGAAATTCAATTAAAATAGGTTCAGATTTAGATAGTATCACCTCTTAAATTTCTTCCTTCTCGTTGTCTTCCTCCTTGTCGTCAACCTCAGCGGGTCTAGGGAAAACTTGGAGGGATGGAAAAGGGACTCAGCAGCAGGGACATCTTCAGACGGTGCTGCTAAATTCTCAGCATCAAGATCTTCTTCTTCGTAGACTTCAGTTCCTTCGTTTACTCCGCTTCTTTTGGCATCAGTGGGCTGAGGAGGAACATCAAAAGGCTTTATGATCTCGTCGTCCTCATGTACCAATGCAAAATGTTGGTCTCTGGTGGGGCAAACGATGGCGGAATGACCTCGACCGTCGCACTTGTAGCAATCGGGTTTGCCTCTTCTTTGCAGCATGGATTGGGGCATAGGTACTTGGCCCCTTCCAATACCTCTATCCTAATATGTACTTCGATTGACAGAGGATTTAGATCGGAAAACAGTGGCGTTACCTCTAGAAAAAGAAACTCCTCGGCCGCTACGTTCTGCAGGCTGTCGCACAATCGGTGTTTGTGCAGGGCGCCGTTGTCGCTGCTGCTGTGACTCCATGCAAAGCGGGAGTTGGTACTCTTCCTCCTTCTGTCGTATAAGATCCATTCGATGAAGGACTTCATCCGGCTTCTTATCTCGTTGGCGTCGAAATCATAGTCATGCCTCCGTACGATCCATCTCTTCTACTTCCCATTGTAGATCATCATTATAAGGATGGCAACGATCATCGTAGTAGGAACGGCGTCGAACAACATTGTAGGGATAACGTCGATCTTCATAGTCGAGGGGAAGAAACATCTCCTTCAGATGAATTTTCAACTCTTCCCAATCATTGATAGGAGGCTGTCGGAGTCGATGAAGCTTCTCTTTAACACTATACCACCACACGCGTGCTTGGCCCTTTAACTTCATCTTAACGAATCGGATCTTTGTTTCATTGGACATGGGGAACCACTCGAAGTAATCTTCAAGGGACATCAGCCAATCCTGAAAGTGGGTTGGGTCCATGCTTCCGCTGTAATCAGCAATCTCTACGTGAACCTGCTTAGTTTGGTGACCATAGGGGTTCACAGTTTCGGCAAGTTGTCTCTCCCAATAGTAGGGGCGTCCGCTGCGAGTATTCATGGAGATCTTCGCTTTGGTTGATGAAGGATCCTTTGCTCTGATAGGTGAAGTATCCTTTGCTCTGATTGCTGTAATTTTTTTTTCTTGATGATGGGCGAGGGCTAAACTTCTCTTTGATGTCTTTTTCTTCCTCTTTTCTTTCCTCTAGTAATGGCAATGGATGCTAAGACTTCATGTGGATGGAAGGAAGGAAGATGAAACCTCGAAAAACACTTCTACAAATCGCTGTAGACTATCAGCAGGCTTGGGGTCGACTCGTGCTAAGCTGGGGTCGACTCGAGATAGGCTGGGGTCGGCTCTCTCAGGAGAATCCAGAGGACAAGTTTTCTGTGTTCCATTTGGGGTCGACTTAAGGTTCCTTGGGGTCGACTCGAACAAGGTTGGAGTCGACTCGAGTCAGGCTGGGGTCGACTCTCTTAGAGAATCCAGAGAACGGGTTCTTCTGTTTTTCAGGTAGGTGGGATAACTCGTAGGAATATAATGCCCCTCAACCCAATTTTAATTATCGAAATATTTGATTGTTGGGGAATAGATTTTATGGGTCCATTTCTTTCTTCATTCGGAAATTTGTACATCTTAGTTGCTGTAGATTATGTCTCCAAATGGATAGAGGCAATTCCTTGCAAGAATAATGACCATAAAACTATTTTAAAATTTTTAAAAGAAAACATTCTTTCCAGATTTGGAACGCCTCAAGCCATTATCAGTGATGGGGGTTCACACTTCTGTAATAAGCCTTTTGAGGCTTTAATGCGAAAATATGGGATCACCCATAAAGTCGCCACCCCTTATCATCCACAAACAAGTGGACAAGTTGAAGTATCCAATCGATCAATTAAGAATATTCTGGAAAAAACGGTTAACCCAAATTGCAAAGACTGGTCTTTGCATTTAACTGATGCACTTTGGGCTTATCGTACTGCTTTTAAAAGCTCGATTGGTATGTCTCGGTACCGTCTTATTTTTGGCAAACCGTGTCACTTGCCTATGGAATTGGAGCATAGGGCCTACTGGGCTATTACGAGATTTAATTTTGATATGGATAAGGCTAGTTCACTATGCAAACTTCAACTTAATGAACTAGAGGAAATCAGGAATGAAGCATATGAGAATGCTCGAATTTATAAGAACAAAATGAAAGTCTTTCATGATAGAAATATTATAAGAAAAATATTTGAGCCTTCCCAGAAAGTTCTATTGTATAATTCAAGACTTCATTTATTTTCAGAAAAATTGAGATCTAGGTGGACCGGCCCGTTTATAGTTAAAACTATTTATCCGTATGAAACCGTTGAGATAGAGAATCCAAACACCGGTAATATTTTTAAAGTAAATGGCCAACGTTTGAAGTTATTCTTGGACAACTTTACCTCAGAGGTTGAATCGACTAATCTGGGAGATCCTGTTTATCAGGATTGATCTCTATATCTGCTAGAGATCCTCTGTTTGTATCATAATTTGTCTCTCTTTCATTTTTTGTTGATATGGCAATTGGTGAGCAACAACAGTGTGCAGCCATTCTATCAGGTAAATTCTAACCTTCAGCCGTATTATCCTTCATACAATCATTAATGCCATATTTCATGCATTCATGTTGCAACATTGGGGACAATGTTGAATTTAAGTTGGGGGGAGAGATTACTGTATTTTTTCTATATATCATACCAATTGTCATATCTTTCAAAAAAAAATAAAAAATAAATAAAATAATAATAATAATAATAATAGTAATAATAATAATAACAAACATATATTTTGTTGCATTTAATTACCACTTTAATTTTTCTAAGCAAATAAACATGTGCGGCTATTAAGGCAAGGAGCACATTATGACTTATTAGAGACCTATTATTAGATCCCCACATAAGTATTCAATGATAATAGGAAAGCCTGAGGAGTGCACTTGTGTTACCTATATGTTTGTGGACCTTATTCGCAAGAGAAGTACGAGTGTCCTTGTCCTAAAATTCATGATTTGGTTTTCAAATAAAGATAGAGTTTGAAATTTCCAGCTAGATCACCTGGGTGCTTTATGTTCTGATCTTGGTTGACCTATAGTCACAATATTGTCAAGTTATTAAGAAAAAAAAGAGAAAAAAAAAGAGAAAAAAAAAAGAGAGAGAGAAATAATACAGTTTGTCTTTACTGAGTAACCGAGCCTCTTGCCTACAAAGCAGCGAGTGTTCGCATAAAAAGGTGAAAATGACTGAAATAAGTGATTAGTCTGGCCTCGTGGCGTAGTCTGGTTCGAGTAATTAAGTCCGAGGGGTGTTTCACCTAATGCCTTGAGCCAACTGGATCAAGAGTCATTGACCCAAAGCTCGTTACATGGACCTTACTACAGCCTAATGGAGTTGAACTGTTGTAGTCACTGTGAAAAAAAATATAATAATAATAATAATAAAATTAAACATGAGTGGGTTAGTTAAACTAAAACCAAGTGACATGTGAATGACTGGTTTGACTCCTTTATTTTAGAACTCTGTGTACCTGGGATGTCTAGTTGGGATTGATTGCTTCATTTTTATGTGCGAACCATTCTGGACAAATAACATGTGATATTCGGAAAATTTAGTGGGTCGGAAGCTAACAAATGGTAGTTAACACTTGTGAATTTGAGTAGTGCACCTAGAACTCAAGCAGTAACCAATTGTGGTGGAGGTATAGGTATTCTGAGACGTCATATTTACATTTGCCTTAAGGGTTGCTATGTTTTAGAGTATCTTTTAAAAATGATGTTTGTGGGTAACATCACTGCAAACCCTCACGGGACAACACTCGTCCACTAGGGTAACCTAGGGTTTGAACGGCTTGTTGCACGTGCTAAGTGCAATCGTAATGCTCTACGAAAGTGAGTATTTATTTTAATTCATGCATATTGATATATATTAATAAACAATACTTTTGCACCCTCATTTTATCATTTTCATACTAAATTGCTAGAGACTAGCAATAAGCTAGTTGGGGAGTGTGATGAGAGCACAAAAGTACAATCTTCATACCATCTTAATTAGTATTATAGCTAATCATTATTGATAAAATTGATTATAATTAATGTTTTATCTATGTTTGAGTGCAAGTAATCCAAGAGACCCAATAACATTGGGTTTGAGCCCAATGACCGGTAGCCTAAGCTCAACAAATTCCCCAACGTCCGCAGCGTGGGGGCTTCGAAGCTTCCCAACTTCTCAACCCAAGTATGCGCTTCCCAGCCGAGCAGGCATCTCAACTCCCCAAGCTCTTTTGACACAAAGCAAAACTTCCCAAAAGCCAAGAATTCCCAGCGTCCGTCCGTGGCATCTCAAGCGTTGTGGCATCTGAGCGTTTCATCCAGCCACTCCCTTCCCAGCAAACAAATTCCATCCATCTGAGGAGTCTTCTCAACACCCCAATGGCTAGCCACGATTC
Organism: Phoenix dactylifera; assembly: GCF_051530095.1. Classification (NCBI taxonomy): domain Eukaryota; kingdom Viridiplantae; phylum Streptophyta; class Magnoliopsida; order Arecales; family Arecaceae; genus Phoenix; species Phoenix dactylifera. The sequence goes on along the minus strand of NC_143196.1, from coordinate 12,067,949 downwards.
ATCCCATCCAACCGTGGCTTCCAACAAACTGAGAATGCATCCGTGAGGAGCTTCCCAGCATTTGTGGTGACGTGCGCTTGGGACGTTCGTGTCTTCGAGCGTTTCTTCCGCGGGGTTTTATTCTCAACGTCTGCAGCTTCCCAAACTTCTGCAACGTCCCCAGCATTCATCTCCGTCCGAGTCAATCCAAATCTTCTTTAAATTCAATTCCAGCCGTTACTAGTAGGACACATCCGTGAGGAGTCTTCCCGTATTCGCAACTCCCTCCACCCCGCGTCTCAGCCATGTCTCATCAGCGTTCAAAACCATCTCAAGCTACCGCAGCATTTATAATTCGGAGCATTTGTGGCGTCCGCAATTCCCTCTAATCCCTGCATTCAGTAACAGCAAAGAGGATCATCCTTATCTTTGTTTTGAAATAGGGGAGGAGAGAGAAGAAGGGGCAGCTTATAAAAGGGCCCAGGCGAGAGGAGGAGGGGGGACGGAACAAGGGGGAGAGGCGACGAAGGAAGGAGCCACAATTCATCATCCATTCGGTAGAGGATTTCCATTCAAAACCATTCGGGAAGAGAGAGGAAGCCAGGGAACCATCGGAAGAAAAAAAAAAAACAGACCACTCTATTTTCTGAATAGAAGAAAGAAAAAAAAAGGATTTATGCTTTATTTTGGTTATTCTTTGCTAATCCTTTTTATAAAAATGCTTCCATCTCATATGAGTAGCTAAACTTTTTTTAGCTAAGGCTAGGGAAAAGCCTAGCATCTTCTTTATGGATTTTCTTTAATCATCAATGGAATTTCAATGTTTGTGATTTGATTTATGGTGCAGTAGTTTTATAGAAATTATTTCAAACTTATATATTTTTCTGATTTGTTATTTCCCCCGGGTATAACAGATACTTAGAAATTCCTGTAGTTTAAAATAGAATTACTGCAGTGCTGCCCATAAAACTAAATCTATTTTATTATGATTAATTGGTATTTTCACCGCTCCACTTTCTGGTTAGGACTTCACTCAGATCTAACTGAGATAATAGATGATTTTAAGAAAAGCATGATGAAGTGCTAGGCTGAATCCTAATGCCTTAGTTATATTTTTGTCAATCCAAATATTATTTAGCCTTTAGTTTTTGTTCACTGTCAAATTCCTGTGGATTTGACCTCGGACTCACCGAGAATATTACTTTGCTACACCCTATACTTGGGGTCTTCTACATTTAATTTCCCTTTTAAAAAGAGCAAGATCAAAAAAGTAGCAAGATGGCATGCTTTCATGGGTAGAACATTGCACCATACTTCATCTCGGAAGTCCTTACCAAGTGAAAAACTGATCAAGCATCTTTGTTTAACAAGGATGGAGGAGTCTTCGATCCAACTTACCCGATATGGCTTTGGATGTGGTACCGGTTTTAGATTTAACTTCTTCAGTACTCCTTCAGATACGATATTCATGCAGCTTCCATTGTCGATAATGAGATTTAGAGACTTGTTGGAATGCTCGACGCGAGTGTGGAAGATATTGGTGTGTTTCCAATCTTCCTCCACGTTCTCCTCCTACTTGCAACCCGTAAGAACGCACCGCACGACACACACAGGTAGATCTGAAGCTTCTAGTTCCACTGCAGGAGCTTCTGCATCAGGTTCTTTGTTCCCTTCATTTTCCTCTTCATCAGCAGGCTGAGAGGGAGGAATAACTTTAGAGGGTCCTATGATCTCATCCTCTTCACATACCAATGCAAAACGCTGGTCTCGGGTAGGACAAACAACAGCGAAGTGACCTCGCCCGCCGCACTTATAGCATCCAACAGGATTCTTTCCTTGCGGCATAGGACCTTTACCCTTTTCATTAGTGTTGGCCCATGTATGGCAGCCCAAGAGGGGGGTGAATTGGGCTTTAAAAAACTTTTCGAGTAAATACAGCGGAATAAAAGCTTTCTAAGATAATTAGCACAAATAGAGATGCTGAAAGCAGGGTAATGAAAGCAGTAAATAGAAAGCAGCAAGTAAAGAGACAATCCACACACAAATACAAATATTTTAAAGTGGTTCGGTGCACACCAAGCACCTACATCCACTCCCCAAGATCTCTTGGGAATTCCACTATAATCCTCCCTGATTACAGTGAGGTTGTTTTACAAGTTCACAACCAAACTTGTTATTTTTCCGGAATTACAACGAACCCAGTCGGTTTTCCAAGGATCACCAACCACAACCTTTACAATCTGGTTGTTTTACGAGTTCACAACCCAACTCGTTGTTTTCCGGGATCACAACGAACCCTGTCGGTTTTTCAAGGATCACCAACCACAACCTTTACAATCTGGTTGTTTTACGAGTTCATAACCCAACTCGTTGTTTTTCGGGATCACAACGAACCCAGTCGGTTTTCCAAGGATCACCAACCACAACCTTTACAATCTGGTTGTTTTACGAGTTCACAACCCAACTCGTTGTTTTCCGGGATCACAACGAACCCAGTCGATTTTCAGATGAATCAATCGAAACTTTAACCCTTGCTGGATTAAACCCAATCCAGCAACTTCCAATCAAGGCTTGGAAGTGCCTTTGCAAGATATAACAATAAGAATGATCACAGCAGCAAGGAATCCAACCAAACGATGTGCTGTGACAAAAATACAGCCTCAAAAATAAAAAGATAAAACTCTAATGAACAAGGCTGAAGTTGATGAAGATGAAGGTTGCTGATGAAGATGATGAAGCCTTAATGCAGAGCAGCAACTCCTCTTGATGTAGTTGATGAGAGATGACTGATTTCCTCACAAGGAAGAAGAACTTGAAGATTCAAAGTGAGGATGATTGCTGTGTATTCTTCTCTATTGTAAAAATGTTATTCTTCTTGTATTCTTGTATTCTTGTATTCTTCCCTTCTTTTCTTGATTTCTGAGGTTCCCTCCAATATATATCCCAGCTCAAAAAGAAAATTTGAAATCAAATTCTAGCTGTTCTGACAGATTTCTTTCTGTTAGAGGTAAAAGACAAAATCTGTTGCAGGAAAAAACTAGCCGTTTTAGAGCTGCCAGCGAAGCAGGGGTCGACTCACGTGATGCAAGAGTCAACTTATGACAAATAGGGGTCGACTTATGAGTGTGTCTGAGGCGGCAAAATTCAAGACAAAACAATTCAAGATTTCTGCTTCATAAGGGTCGGCTCATATCTTCAGGGGGCCGACTCATGTAGCTCAAGAGTCGACTCTTCATGAACAAGAGTCGACTCATGAAGATGTCTCAGGCTTGTTTTCCGGCGGCAGAAAGGATTCAAAATTTCAGCACTGTTCATAAGTTAAAACTTTCCCTCACTGTAGCAAACTAGCCGTTAGCCTTTTGAATTGAATTACTGTAGCAACTCGGAATTACTGTAGCAACTCGGTAGGTACAGTAGCCAAACTTCAACTTGGTTCAAAAGGGATTCATGAGGGGATGATGATAATACACTATTCAAGGGTTGACTCATGGAAATGAAGGGTCGACCCATTTTATTGTAGCAATTGGGTAGCGAGTTTAGGTAGGCTTGAATCTGAGCTTGGTTCAAAGGGGATTCATGAGGGGACTCATTTACAAGGGTTGACTCATGGAAAACGAGGGTTGACCCATTTACTATTCATTCTGGGAAACGACTCTAAACGATCAAAATTTCAGCTCATTAACTCAAGGGTTGGCTCATGCACTTAAGAATTATTCTTCTAAGCTTCTCCATGCATCCAAACACAGTGAGCTCCCTACAAAAACAACTTTTTCTTGCAGTACAAATATTAGTAATTATGCTACAAAGTTTTGTGATTATCAAAATCAATTCTAGGGTCAACAATCTCTCCCTTTTTGATGATGACAAAACTTTGAGTATATGCTTAACATAACAAATTGTGTTTCTTGCATAATTGCATAATTAGTTCATGAAGTATAAAGATATATCAATTTAGCACATGCATATACTCAATCTATTCTCTTCCCCTTTTTGACAACATCAAAAAGACTAAAAGATTTAATAGGAATAGAGAGAATTACAGCAACAAGAATTTTGTTCCAATTAATACTTTCAAGATGCAAGCATAAAAGATTAGCATATTGACAATTGATGTATGATATAATTTAGGGGTCAAGATATTTAAGCATAGCAAATGTTAGCTTTTTTCTCTCCCCCTTTTTCATTAAATTCAAGCAATCAACTTTAGTTGAGCTAAACACATCAAATATTAGAGTTCATAATTGAAGCACAAAAAGTATCAATAAGTAGCATGCTTCAAGGAGTATCACAAGAATTTTCAGATTTCATATTCAAATGATACTTATTGGAGATCATTTGAATCATTTTTCAATTTCTTATGAGATCTCTCCCCCTTTCAATTTCTTTCTCCCCCTCAATTGTTCATTCCATTTTAGAATTTGAGGATACTTTTCAATGAAACTTTCAGATTAATAATTTGAGAAAAGTATTTTCAATGAAGTATTCAAATTATCAATTGAGAACATATAAAGCTTTATCTAATTAAACTCAAAATATAAACCTATTATGTAACTAAGGCAAGTAAGGCAATACAAAGAGGTTCATCAAAATCAATCCGTAAAACAATCAAAGTATTTAATACCAAAATATAACTAGTCAAGCGTATGCACCCACATCAGAGTGCGCAGCAGTTAGTCGAGTCATGCATCCAAGCAACCAATGCCCATGCAGTAGACCAATTTTACTTAGGCTAGAAATTTTCAACTTAGCTCCAACCCGACGGAGTTGAGTTTTTTCTCAGCAGGGAGGAATTGATGCAGGAGCGCGAGCCCAAATTATAACGGATGTACATCGAGTTTGGATTCTTGCTTGGGAGTGCCCGGAAACACATTGGGTTCGTAATTTCTAGCATTTAATTAGATTGAGTCAATTTTATTTTGGTCATATTGAGTCCTTTTGTTTTGGGTTTATTTGAGTTCTTATTTTGGGTTTGCAATTTGCTGATTTATGTTTGTAATTGAATGCCAAGTGGCATCAAAAGAGTCCATGTTATGCAAGGATTGAGTCAAGTCATATTGGGTCATGTGTGGAGAATTTAGTTTAGTCGTGTGAGTGAAATTGAGTCCTTATGTGAGAAAATTGAGTCCATGTGTTTAAGATTGAGTCCTTGTAATTGAGTGCCATTAAGAAGGATTCCTAATGCTGTGAAGATCATCACTCATTACGTGGAGAAGTTCAACCATGAAGATCTCTCACATGTGGAAGGAATTCAGATTTTAGATCCAGTTGAAGTTCGTGATAGATTGAACACCATATAGTATTTTGTAGATTTTGGAAACTACAGAAGTCTGATTAAGTTGATTCAAATTTAGTAGGAAATTAGACATCCATAGTTTTCCAATGACTATAAGAACATGAAATTTGGAGATTGGATGAATTTTGAGGAGTCTCCCAAACTTCATGCTGATGCTGGTACTCGAGAAGGAGTTTGAGTTAAAGTAGGAATTGTATGCGGTTGAAGATTATCCATTTAAACTCCAACCCACACGCAATCAAGGGGTGACACTTGTCCAACCTTTAGTTGACAAGTTGTTTAGGAATTTTATCATTTGATTTGAATTTTAAAAAGTGTCCTTATTTGGTTTTTAGTCCGAGTAAAGTCTAGTTGTAGTCCTTATCTTTTCCAACCTTCTTTTCTATATAAAGGATGGTATGAAGAATACAATGGGAGAAAAAAGTTTTGGACGAAATTTGTGAGAAATCTCTAGGTATTCCAATGTTCTTTCGTGAGGAGAGATTCCTCTACATGCTTGGTGAGATTCCAAGTAAAATTGGAGAAGCAGGTGAGACTCCTTCCTCTCTAATGGTTGGATCTTTTGGAGGTAAGACTCTTCCATTGGTTCAATAGTTATCCTTTTTATTTTCTACTTTAATTTCTTATTTTCCTAGTCTTCTTTAACATCAAATTATATTCCATTCATTTATCCCATCTACAACTTGTTAAACTTTAGTTTCCACCCGAAATCCAAATAATTCAGCATACAACCATCTCATCCTTATTCCCTCTTTGAATCAAGTTTTCTTTGTTTAGATCTTCCGGAATCTTTCCATCATCACTAGCCTTTCTCCCACGTCTCACACAATCCAAATCCCATCACTTTTCATTGAAATCCATGTCTAAATCAAGTTCCACGAGATCAGCCCGTCCGTGAAGTTCAGGATCTTTTGAAAGAGTCGACTCCTCCTGACCTCGAGTCGACTCCAAAGTCGATCCAAGTCGACCTCCAGAGCCTCTCAGGTCGACCCGTCCGGTACAATAGAGAGCTCGTTCCCTGATATGCCCAGCCAGTTGATCCCTTCAGAACTCGAGTCGACTCCAACCTTGCTCGACTCGACCCCAAAGATCCTTGATTCAACCCCACTTTTGACAACGCTCGCAAGCTTTGCAAAAGTTATGGAAATCTTTGAACAAGATGGGCCAATAGAGACCGCACTGTAAAATTTTTGCAGCTGTTTTCTTAGTAGAGAAATGACCACCACAAGCTTCAGAATGACAAAAGGAAATGACACTAATAAATTCGTCATTAGGTACACATCTCCTAATAATTTGGTCTGGGCAGTATTTGAAAAGATAAGGATCATCCCAAAAAAAAAAAATTTATTTCGGTCAGAAATTTTCTTTTGTCCTGTTTATTCCAATGAATCGGAAGTTCACCCATGACAAGAAAATTTGCAATATCTGCAAACCAGGGTGACGACGTGATCTCAAAGAGTTGCTCATCAGGGAAAGTGTCTCTTATGGGTGAATTGTCTATGGAATCTGAAAGAGTGATATGGGACAAGTGATCAGCTACTATGTTCTCTACCCCCTTTTTATCTCCTATTTCTAGAAAAAATTCCTGGAGTAAAAGGATCCACCTAAGCAACCGCGCCTTAGCATCCTTTTTTGAAAGAAGGTACTTAAGGGCAGCGTGGTCAGTGTAGATAATGATTTTGGATCCAATCAAGTAAGACCTAAATTTATCTAGTGCAAATACTACGGCAAGTAGTTCCTTTTCCGTAGTGGTGTAATTCATTTGTGCACTATTTAAAGTCTTACTTGCATAATAGATAACATAAGGCTTCCTTTCCTTTCTTTGCCCTAAAACTACCCCAACTGCATATTCACTAGCATCACACATAATTTCAAAAGGAAGTGACCAGTCGGGTGGTTGCATGATGGAGCAGAGGTCAGCAAGCTTTTAAGTTTATCAAAAGTTTTTTGACATTCTTCAGACCACGCAAATTGGATTTCCTTTTGAAGGAGATTACATAAGGGTTTAGATATTGAGCTAAAATCTTTAATGAATCTCCTATAAAATCCTGCATGACCCAAAAATGAGCGTATATCTTTGATAGTTTTTGGGTTGGATAAGTTAGAAATTAAGTCAATTTTAGCCTTGTCTACTTCAATCCCTTCAGATGAAATGACATGCCCGAGAACAATTCCCCTAGTTACCATGAAATGGCACATTTCCCAGTTTAAGATTAGATTCTTCTCCTCACACCGAATTAAGACTAGCCTTAAATGGTCCACACAGTTTTCAAAAGAGGAGCCGAAAACTGAAAAATCATCCATAAAGACTTCCAAAAAGCGCTCAACCATGTCAGAGAAATACTGAGCATGCATCTTTGGAAGGTTGCAGAAGCATTACATAATCCAAATGGCATTCTCTTGTAAGCAAATATGCCAAAAGGATATGTAAAAGTGGTCTTTTCCTGATCTTCAAGATCAATTGTAATTTGGTTGTAACTGGAATAGCCATCTAGGAAGCAATAAAATTTATGGCCTGCCAACCTTTCTAAGATTTGATCAATAAAAGGTAGAGAAAAATGATCCTTTCTAGTGACAGAATTAAGTTTTCTATAGTCAATGCATACACGCCAATTAGTGGGGACCCTAGTTGGAACTAATTCATTATTGGCATTTTTGACTACAGTAACGCCAGATTTTTTCGGGACCACTTAGGTTGGACTTACCCATTTACTATCTGAAATTGGGTAGATCATACCCGCATCCAGAAGTTTCAAAACCTCTGCCCTAACCACATCCTTCATGTTTGGGTTCAATCGACGTTGAGGTTGACAAGAAGGTTTGGCATCAGCTTCTAGGTGGATTCTATAAGTGCAAATTGAGGGACTAATTCCCTTGATATCAGCAATTGTCCACCCTATTGCTTCCTTATGTTCCTTGAGAATTTCGAACAATTTTAATTCTTGACTTTATTCGAGTTGGGATGATATGATCACAGGAAAAGTCTCTTCTTGACCAAGGTATGCGTACTTGAGCTCAGATGGCCAAGGTTTTAGCTCAAGTTTAGGTGCTTGAACACTAGATAGTAGAGGACTATTGTTGCGTGGGGGCAATTCTTCAAAATGAGATTTCCACCTATCCGTATCCAACAAAAGAGCTGAATCTAATATAGCACTGATTTCTCTAAAGTTTTGGTTTATCTCTGTATTTCCAAAATGAGTTAGGCATATTTCTAAAGGATCAGAAGAAAGAGATGGGACAAGAGCATCTTCTACAATGGAGTTGATCAGATTAACTCCATGAATTTCATCATTTTCATCGTCATTATCGGGTTGTTTGCAAATGTTAAATATATTAAAATCTATAGTCATATTCCCGAATGACATTTTCATTATTCCATTTCAATAGTTGATCAAAGCATTGGAAGTAGCTAGAAATGGGCGGCCTAAGATGACAGGTATTGGAGTGGTACAATTCATGATAGGCTGGGTATCTAATACTATGAAGTCAACTGGAAAATAGAATTTATCAATTTGGACAAGTACATCCTCGACTACTCCTCTTGGTATCTTTATAGATCGATCCGTAAGTTAGAGAGTAACCTTGGTGGGTTTTAGTTCACCAAGTCCTAACTGTTCATAAACTGAATAGGGCAGTAAGTTAACACTTGCACCTAAATCAAGAAGGACTCCTTGTATCCTGAAGTTTCCTATGATACAAGATATGGTAGGACAACCAGGATCTTTATACTTAGGTGGGGTGCTGTGTTTGAGAAAAGCACTCACCTGTTCAGTTAGAAAAGCTTTCTTTTGTACGTAAAGCTTTCGTTTTATGGTACAAAGATCTTTTAAAAATTTGGCATAAGATGGGATCTGCTTAATGGCATCTAATAAAGGAATGTTAATCTTTACTTGTTTAAAGATATCCAGAATTTCTTGGTCAGGTATTCCCTTTTTAGCTGCAAGCAAGCGCTGAGGGAATGGAGCAACTATCTTGTGATGGGGTATTGGATCATCTTGTTCATTATCATTTTCATCCTTTTTTTCAATAGATTTTTTAGGTTTGTCATCTTTTGTCGGAATTTCTTTGTCAATGGAGCAACATTTAATTTCTCTCTTAAGCTTAACTACCTCTTCAGTGACATCATTGAAATGAAGTGTTGAACACACTTCATCAAATTCTTTCAGGTGCAAATAAAGACTTTCAGAGTCAAGTCCGTGAAACTTTGGGAGTAATTGGATTATTCCTGATTTCATGTCAAAAGCTCCCGCAGCAGTAGGAATAACCATACAGGATGGGATACTGGTCCTAGTGGGTTGTAGATAATCACGAAGCATTCAAATAGGTAAGTCATTTTGAAATTCATTATCTTCCTGATTACTATTATTATCTTTAATTTGATTATTTAAATTTTGAACAATTAAATTTTTATCTTTTGATTCAACTCGAAATAATCTATTCGTTTTATCTCTCTCCCACAACAGCATAAACTGAATTTTTTTTTAAACAAACACCCTAATACAGTAAAACAAAAATTTAATTAAAATTAAACATGCATTAAAACAGACAATTTCTAATGTTTTTCTAAAAATTCTAGACAGCTTCTAACTAATTTGAAGAGGACACCTAGGCCTCCAATCCGGTCTAGTAACCTTAGTCGACCAGGTAAGCTCTCAGATAAGTGGAGGGGTCACGATGCGTGTAGCAAATGTCCCACTTAAAATCTACTTTCCTCGAACAGAAACTGTCTCCCTTCAATCACTTAGAGGGATAAAGCTTGCCTAGACATCGACTGGGCCACAGAGCGAAATTGGTGCAATTTTCGGTAGTCTTCGTTCTATTGAGCTCGAATATCCTTAGGGGCCAACGTCTAGTTAATTTTAATTAAGCTTAGGATATTTATGCACTGGGATGATTTTTTGAGCTAAGGATGAGTGATGAAATTCCGATCTAATCTTTTTAATGGGTTCAGCCCTTAGATTATTTTATGCAAATGCTTTATACTATATGCAATAATCAAGAAAATTTTTAACATTTTATGTTATGACATTAAATTGCATTTGAATAGTTGATCAAGCAAACTAGCTAATTATTTTTATTTTTTATTTATTTTATTATTATTTTAATTAATAAATTTTTTTTTAGCAAGAGTAAAATTCTAATCTAGGAATTATTAAAATAGGACTAGTATGAACAAAACAGAAAAAATAATTTAAATACTCACGGTCGGAGTTTGTTCACTCCGAAAATCCAAAAATTTGATCTTGATCTTCATTGTTACTAGTCCTGCTTTGTGTCGTCCTTGAATCTAAAAAGATTTGAAATTTCAGCCATGTTAAAAATAAAGAAAGATTGAAGAACCAAAAATTAAAAATTGAGATTTGCAGCCTTGTTCTCATCCGCACGTTGTAAATCCCTGGCAACGGCGCCAAAAACTTGCTACTTTTTTGATCTTGCCCTTTTGAAAAGAGAAATTAAATGTAGAATATCCCAAGTATAGGGTGTAGCAAAGTAATATTCTTGGTGAGTCCGAGGTCGAATCCATAGGGATTTGACAGTGAACAAAAACTAAAGGCTAAATAATATTTGGATTGACAAAAATATAACTAAGGCATCAGGATTCAGCCTAGCACTTCATCATGCTTTTCTTAAAATCATCTATTATCTCAGTTAGATCTGAGTGAAGTCCTAACCAGAAAGTGGAGCGGTGAAAATACCAATTAATCATAATAAAATAGATTTAGTTTTATGGGCAGCAATGCAGTAATTCTATTTTAAACTATAGGGATTTCTAAGTATCTGTTATACCCGGAAAAAATAACAAATCAGAAAAATATATAAGTTTGAAATAATTTCTATAAATCTACTGCACCATAAATCAAATCACTAACATTGAAATCCCATTGATGATTAAAGAAAATACATAAAGAAGATGCTAGGCTTTTTCCTAGCCTTAGCTAAAAAAAGTTTAGCTACTCATATGAGATGGAAGCATTTTTATAAAAAGAATTAGCAAAGAATAATTAAAATAAAGCATAAATCCTTTTTTTTCTTTCTTCTATTCGGAAAACAGAGTGCTCTGTTTTCTTTTTTTTTTCTTTCGATGGTTTCGTGGCTTCCTCTCTCTTCCCGAATGGTTTTGAATGGAAATCCTCTACCGAATGGATGATGAATCATGGCTCCTTCCTTCGTCGCCTCTCCCCCTTGTTTCGTCCCCCCTCCTCCTCTCGCTTGGGCCCTTTTATAGGCTGCCCCTTCTTCTCTCTCCTCCCCTATTTCAAAACAAAGATAAGGATGATCCTCTTTGCTGTTACTAAATGCAAGGATTAGAGGGAATTGCGGACGCCACGAATGCTCCGAATTATAAATGCTGCGGTAGCTTGAGATGGTTTTGAACGCTGATGAGACACGGCTGAGACGCGGGGTGGAGGGAGTTGCGAATACGGGAAGACTCCTCATAGATGCGTCCTGCTGGTAATGGCTAGAATTGGATTTAAAGAAGATTTGGATTAACTCGGACGGAGATGAATGCTGGGGACATTGCAGAAGTTTGGGAAGCTGCAGACGTTGAGAATAAAACCACGCGGAAGAAATGCTTGGAGATCACGAACGTCCCAAGCGCACATCGCCACAAATGCTGGGAAGCTCCTCACGGACGCATTCTCAGTTTGTTGGAAGCCACAGTTGGATGGGATGAATCGTGGCTGGCCATTGGGGTGTTTAGAAGACTCCTCAGATGGATGGAATTTGTTTGCTGGGAAGGGAGTGGCTGGATGAAACGCTCAGATGCCACAACGCTTGAGATGCCACGGACGGACGCTGGGAATTCTTGACTTTTAGGAAGTTTTGCTTTGTGTCAAAAGAGCTTGGGGAGTTGAGATGCCTGCTCGGCTAGGAAGCAAATACTTGGGTTGAGAAGTTGGGAAGCTTCAAAGCCCCCATGCTGCGGACATTGGGGAATTTGTTGAGCTTGGGTTGCCGGTCATTGGGCTCAAACCCAATGTTATTTGGTCTCTTGGATTACTTGCACTCAAACACAAATAAAACATTAATTAATCAATTTTATCAATAATGATTAGCTATAATACTAATTAAGATGGTATGAAGATTGTACTTTTGTGCTCTCATCCCATCTTCTTCTAGGAAGACCATGGTTGTATGATCGTAGTGTCGAGTATGACGGTCGATCCAATTGTTATTCTTTATATTGTGCCAACTAAAGAGTTATGTTAAAACCTCTTCAAATCACTAATTTTACCTCTGAAAATCTGATAATCCAACGGGTTTTAACCATGAGAAAGTTTGAAACTTGTAGCCGAGAGATTGGAGTCATGTATGCACTAGTGTCTAGGAAAGTCAGGACTGAAATTTCAGAAGCTGTTCCTTCTGATTTTAAGTCTATCTTAGACGATTTTTCTGATGTAACCCCTGAGGATCTTCCCAAGGAGCTTCCACCAATGAGGGACATCCAACATGCCATAGATTTGGTGCCTGGTTCAAGCTTACCGAATCTTCCTACATACTGGCTGAATCCAAGAGAACATGAGGAGCTTCAACGCCAAGTCCAAGAACTTTTGGACAAAGGATTCATCCGAGAGAGCCTCAGCCCATGTGCAGTTCCAGCTCTAAGAAGGATGGTTCATGGAGAATGTGCGTGGATAGCAGAGCAATCAACAAAATCACTGTGAAGTACCGTTTTCCGATCCCGCGGCTCGACGGCATGCTGAATTTGTTGCATGGAGCCACCATCTTCTCCAAATTGGATCTTCGAAGTGGCTACCACCAAATCAGAATCAGACTTGGAGATGAGTGGAAAACGGCATTCAAGACCAAAGATGGGCTTTTTGAATGGATGGTTATGCCCTTTGGTCTCTCCAATGCGCCAAGTACTTTCATGCGAGTTATGAATCAAGTGCTGAAACCGTACATTGGACGCTTTGTGGTTGTTTACTTTGATGATATTTTAATCTTCAGTCATAGCCGTGAGGAGTATCAGCAGCATCTTCGCCAAGTACTTCGCACTCTCAGATCAGAAAAACTATACATCAACTTGAAGAAGTGCTTCTTTGCCGAGCCACAAGTTCCTTTCCTTGGGTTTATAGTTTCAGCCAATGGAGTCTCTGCCTATCCAGAAAAGGTGAAAGCCATTCAAGAATGGTCTATACCCTGCAACATTCATGAAGTAAGGAGCTTCCACGGTCTAGCATCCTTCTACCGAAGGTTCATAAAGAATTTCAGCAGTATAATGGCCCCAATCACAAACTGCATGCGAGCTGAATTCTTTCATTGGAGTCCGACAGCCACCAAAGCCTTTGAAGAAATCAAGGTACTGCTAGCTCAAGCTCCAATTCTTCGACTTCCAAACTTTGAGCAGGTATTTGAGGTTGCTTGTGATGTATCCTACAATAGAATTGGTGGAGTTCTAAGTCAAGAAGGTCATCCCATCGCCTTCTACAGCGAGAAGCTCAATGATGCAAAGCGCTGATACTCCACGTATGACGTTGAGTTCTACGCTGTGGTTCAAACTCTTAAGCATTGGAGGCACTATCTCCTACACCGAGAGTTCGTCATGTACACCGACCATGACTCACTGAAGTACATCAACTCCCAAAAGAAGTTAAGTGCACGGCATGCACGATGGGTTGAGGTGCTGCAGCAGTTTACGTTCATGCTGAAACATAGACCGGGTGCAGAAAACCGTGTCGCTGATGCTCTCAGTCGGAAGTCACATATCCTAACTCTATTGGGAGCTGAAGTAATAGGGTTTGAAGATCAGAAAATCATATATTCTACAGATACACAATTTCAGTCTATTTTTGCAGAAATCTCAGCAGGAGACAGACGGCAGTACCCAGAATTTTCTATGCACGATGGTTTCCTCTTTCGGGGCACTCGCCTGCATGTCCCAGAGTCATCACTTCGAGATCACATCATTAGAGAGGTTCACGATGGAGGTCTTGCAGGATATTTTGGCCGTGATAAGACTATCAGCATGGTGGAGGACCGATTTTATTGGCCAACATTACGGAGGAACGTTAGTCGAGTCATCAAGCAGTGTCGCACTTGTCAGCTTGCCAAGGGATCTAAGACTAACACCGACCTCTATTCTCCACTTCCACTGCCGAGATCACCATGGGAGGACCTTAGCATAGACTTTGTGCTTGGGTTGCCCAAGACGGTACGAGGACATGATTCTATTTTTATCATTGTTGACAGGTTTTCAAAGATGTCGCACTTTGTGCCCTGTGCAAAGACTTATGATGCATCTCGAGTTGCTGATTTGTTCTTAAAAGAAGTGGTTCGTCTACATGAACTCCGAAGATTATTGTATCTGATCATGATATCAAGTTCGTTAACTATTTTTGGAAGACACTTTGGGCGAAGCTTGGCACCCGTCTTTCCTTCTTCAGCGCCTATCATCCCCAAACCGATGGGCAGACCGAGGTGGTCAACCGCAGTCTTGGGAACCTTCTTCGATGCTTGGTCTGAAATCATGTGAAGTCATGGGATCTGATTTTACCCCATGTCGAGTTTGCTTATAACAGCAGTATCAATCGGACCATAGGATTGTCACCTTTCGAGATTGTTCTCGGGATGAAGCCGCGGTAGCCTATTGATCTTGTACCACTCCCCATCAACACAAGGATCAGTGACGGTGGTGAAGACTTCACCAAGCACATACAAGACATCCATGCAGAAGTTCGACGTCGTTAGGTCACCAACACCGAGATTTACAAGCAACAAGCAGACTTGAAGCGACGTCCCCTGGAATTCAAAGAAGAAGACCTTGTGATGATATGATTGAGTGCTGAACGCTTCCCTCGCAGAAATTTTCAGAAGCTTCATCCTCGTCGCGCCGGTCCCTTCAACGTACTGAAACGAATGGGACCTAACGCATATGTGCTTGATTTGCCTGAAGACTTGCAGGTTAGCCAAAGTTTCAATGTTGAAGACCTGCAGCTTTACGAAGGATACTATGCTGAAGATGAAGATCCTCCAGCTGTACCACAATCACAACCATGTCGATCAATCCCTAAAGCTTATGGTGGCAGCTGCGGTCTTTTACATTTGGAGGGAACATTGACACGTACGAAGGGATTACAAAGCGAATCCCAACAACGTGCGGCTCGGTCTATCGAAGATAACCGATCAGCCTTCCTGACGTGGGTACCTAGTCTCTATGACTTAGGTCACGCCTAACAACAATAATGCAGCGAAACACAACACCAGAAAATACCACGAAGGAGAAGAAGAAATGTAGGGAAAGAGAACTTTATTGAATAACCACTCAGCTGATTACAATAAGCTCTCTTGGCCTCTCCAGCTCTACCAGATACCAATCCCTCCCCTTTGAGGGTCCTCTTATAGAGGAGCAACCTCCAGTTACAAGTCCCTCACGAACTCAACTTCCCATGCACAAGATAAGGATGAATTCTAGATAAGATAGGAAAATCCCGATTCCCACAGGATTCTGCACAATCAGATAAAACAGCCAAGTTCATGCCTCAAACAAACTCGGATTACCATGAAACTAGATTTGTTGGATTCGGAACGAAAAACCCTTCCAGATGGCACCTTTTCTACTTTGAACGGACTTCTGTAGAGTTCCCAAAATGCCCCTCAAAGTGAAAGCACGTGGAAACAGCGTTACAGCCACGTCTTCTAACCATACACGTTTTCAGTTATAAAAACGTGTTAAAATATGTCCCTTGCCTTCTGGAGACTTATGCCACGTTCCTCCATCAGTGGCACACATTTCATGCATCCCAATTTCCTGGATTCAGTCCATGCTTCGAGATAAGCCCACAATGCTGAATCAGTCTCGTTGCAGCAGCTTTCCTCCTAATGATGAACCAACATGTATTCTCAACAATACACGCCTTGGAGCACGTGCCCACGGCCCCATGCTCTTGGGTATTCCACCTACATCTTGCACACGTTTTCCTAGGTGATCCTAGGGCCCAGATTTGGTCTCCAAGTTGCCCAAATCTCTAGAGAGCACCGTCAGACCTCGAACCCGTCCAGCGACCTGATCTAGTTTATACCTTGATCCGCGTCCGGTCCAGCCCCGATTCGAGGAGCCGTGACACCCTCCCCCACCTAAGCCGAAGTCGCCCCTGACGAGGCTAGGCAGTACTCGTTGATGATGTCCTCGAACTGCCATAGTTCGTCACCATATTCCCAGCTTGCTTCTGAATCTGATAGTCCTTTCCATCGGACTAAGTATTGCACACGGTTACCCTTTTTCCTGTCCGCCTTGATTTCAAAAACCTTCTTGGTGTAATAAACTCGTACGGCCACTGGAGCTCGCCCGCTTCGAGCCCGAGAAGGGTTAGTTGTGTCCTCTTTGAACGGTTTCAATACGGACACGTGGAACACCGGGTGCACTTTCAGCTTGGAAGGCAGCGACAATCGGTATGCTGTCTCTCCAATTCGATGTGTGACGATGAAGGGACCTTCATACCTCCTCACAAGTGCTTTGTGGTAGCCCGACTTCAATTTCATATGATGGTAAAGCTTCACCAATACCCGATCACCAACCTGAAATTCAACTGCCCGCCGCTTTATGTCAGCCCACTTCTTCATCCGTTTGGTCGCCTTCCACAAGGAGACCTGAACCAAATCTGTATCCTCCTTCAGATCCCTCACGAACCTGTAGGCGGTCGGACTACGTCCCATGTAGTCCGCTGCGATACTTCCCGGAGTGTCTGGTTGCAGCCCTGTAATCACCTCGAATGGTGATTTACCTGTTGACTCCGATCGCTGTAAGTTGTAGCTGAATTGGGCTTGGTCCAAGAGTCGCACCCAATCCCGCTGGTTGGCACTCACATAGTGCCTCAAATACATCTCCAATAATGCATTGGTTCGCTCTGTTTGGCCATCGGTCTGAGGGTGGAAGGCCGTGGACATCTTCAGCTCTGTTCCGAGTATCCGAAATAACTCTGTCCAGAACCTCCCCGTGAAGCGAGCATCGCGATCAGAAACGATACTCCGCGGTATCCCCCAATATTTCACCACATATGTAAAGAACAACCGCGCCACGTCCTCCGCATGGCAAGTAGTAGGTGCTGCAATGAAGACTCCGTACTTCGAGAAGCGATCCACCACTACCATGATAGAGCTGTTCCCATCCGCCAGAGGTAGCCCGATGATGAAGTCCATGGAGACACTCTCCCACGGACGCTCTGGTATAGGTAATGGCTCCAACAACCCTGCAGGCCGTCGATGTTCAATCTTGTCTTGTTGGCATAGTAGACAAGTGCGCACATACTCCTCGATGTCATCCCGCATCTTCGGCCAATAGTAGTTATGTTCTATGAGAGCTTGGGTCCGATGCACCCCCTGGTGTCCCGCCCCCATAGATCATGGTGTTCTCGCAACACCTCGCGCCTCAGCCCTCCACCTGAAGGCACATAGACACGTCGCCCTCGTGTCAAAATCAGCCCTCCTTCGGTCCAGAAACGGCGCGCCTTGCCGTCTTTGATGAGTTCACCCCTGGAAGTGGCCCATTGATCCTTCTCCATCTCGGTCTTGACCCTCTCCATTAGGTTACTTGCTGGTCCGGAAAAGGAAGAGACTGCAGCCAGCTGTGCCTTTCTACTCAAAGCATCAGGGACTGAATTAGTTCGGCCCGGCTTGTACTCGATGTCGAAATCGAATTCAGCTAGAAACAGCTGCCATCTCGCCTGCTTGGGGGTGAGTTTTGGTTGGGTCTGAAAGTAGCTTGTGGCCACGTTATCCGTGCGCACCACAAACTTAGATCCGAGTAGGTAATGACGCCAGGTTCGAAGATAGTGCACAATTGCAGTCATCTCCTTTTCATGAACCGTATACCTGCGCTCGGTGCCGTTCAACTTCCAACTCTCGTAGGCCACTGGGTGCCCTTCCTGCATGAGCACCCCTCCAATGGCAAAATCTGATGCGCCGGTGTGGACTTCAAAAGAAATAGAAAAGTTCGGTAGCACGAGGACCGGCTCCGCCGTGACCGCCTGCTTGAGACGATCAAATGCCTCCTAACATTGGTTTGACCACCGCCATGGTCGATCCTTCTTTAACAAATCCGTCAGTGGGGCGCATAACTTCGAATATCCGATGATGAACCTCCTATAGTAATTTGCCAAGCCAAGAAAAGAGCGTGTGTAACACGCGTAGGTACCTCCCACTCGGCTATGGCTGAAATTTTTGAGGGATCCATCATGAGCCTTCCATCCCCAATGATGTGCCCGAGGAATGGCACCCTCTGCTGCGCAAACACACACTTCTCCCTCTTCACAAAGAGTTGGTGTTGCCGTAGGGTAGAGAAGACTTGCCTCAGGTGTGCCACATGCTCATCCAATGTCCGGCTATATACAACAATGTCATCCAAGTATACTACCACGAATTTATCGATGAAGTCATGGAGTACACGCTGCATCAAAGCACAGAAAGTTGCTGGTGCGTTGGTGAGGCCGAAAGGCATGACAAGGTACTTGAAGCTCCCGTACCTTGTCACACATGCAGTCTTCTCAATGTCCTCCTCCGCCACGCGAACCTGATAGTACCCGCTGCAATGATTCAACTTGGAAATCCATCGTGCCTTGCCAAGTTGATCGAACAAATCATCAATCTGAGGAATGGGGTGCTTGTTCTTCACAGTGAGCTTGTTGAGGGCCCTGTAGTCGATGTAGAGTCTCAACGAACCATCGTGCTTCTTCTGAAAAAGTACCGGTGCTCCATACGGACTCTTCGAAGGTCGAATGAACCCGCTGTCCACCAACTCCATTAGCTGCCTCCTCAGCTCCTGGAGTTCAGGTGGGGCCATCCTATATGGTGCTTGAGCTGGTGGACGTGCTCCATGCACAAAATCAATCCGATGATTGATTTCTCTTTTTGGCGGCAATTGCTTGGGTAACTCGGAGGGCATCACATCCCCGAATTCATTGAGAACACCCTCGATGGGCACTGGAATCTCCTCTCCTTCCAGTAGTTCTTCCTCCTGAAGGGATGCAATATATGTTGGAAGTCCCCTTCTCAGCCCCTTAGCAAGTTGCATCACCGATAGGACTCGCTGCAGAGTCCCTTTAACTCGCTTTTCTGGAACTACGCAAGCTCCACTCGGATTCAGGACCACCACCACATCTGAATTCGGCTTTATCATGGCTTGTAGCTGGGTAAGCAAAGACATGCCGATGACCACCTCGTAGTCGTTGATCGGGGCGACCACCGCTATTACCCGTCCGGTCCATGCGCCGAATTGGATCTCAACATCCTTCGATGTTCCGCTGGTAGCCACTTCTGCAGAGTTGACCGCCTTGAACGTGTGTTCATCATGTTCAATCTTCAGATTTAACCTCTTTGCCGTAGCTAGGTCCACGAAGAAGTCAGTGGCACCTGTATCAATGAGTGCCTGGAAGATGTGACCACCAATGCAGATAGGTGTATAGAGCAGACCTCATGGCCCCTTGGCCTTCAGGGCATTGAGACTGAGTGAGCCCATCCTTTGGTCGGTCTCTTCCTTCTCCTCCACCGCCATAGATG
The DNA here is from genome assembly GCF_051530095.1 of Phoenix dactylifera. NCBI lineage: Eukaryota > Viridiplantae > Streptophyta > Magnoliopsida > Arecales > Arecaceae > Phoenix > Phoenix dactylifera. The sequence continues at coordinate 12,048,181 of NC_143196.1, read as the reverse complement.
CTATCTTGCCCCTCAATGGACAGTCCTTCATCTTGTGCGGTCCATTGCAAATATAGCATGAGATAGTGCTGGTACCTTGCGCCACCCCTTTGCCCTTCACTTGGGAAGCCCCTCCACTCGAGGAGCTCGGATTCGAGCCTTTTGTACCTCCTTTGTGACCTGATTTCGCTCCCCCACCTTTGCCCTGTTTCGATGCTTGGGCTTTGGGAGCTGTGGGTTGAGTCTTGAACTCGATGAGAGCCTCCGCTTGAGCTATCGCCTCGTTCAAACTCTAGACTCCTCTTCGCTGCAATTCCATCTTTGCCCACGGTTTGAGACCATCAAAGAAAGTGAAGAGAGAGTCCTCGTTGCTGAGGTCTGGTACCTCCAACAACAATTCGCTGAACTCTCGCACATACTCACACACATCACCCTTTTGCGTGAGTCGCCGTAGTCATGCTCGAGCATCATCCTTAGCGAACGCGGGGAAGAATTGCTTTCGAAGTTCAGTTTGGAACTGTACCCAAGTGGTGATTGGAACAGCCCCTCGCTTCACATCGTCGGCCCGACGTCGCCACCAAAGCATCGCCACGTCCCTCAAGAACATGGCCGCCGTGCTCACCTTCATGGCTTCCTCCCTCACGCCGGTAACCTGCAAGTATTGCTCCACGGCAAAAAGAAAGTTATCCACCTCCTTCGCGGACCGTCGTCCGCAGAACTCTTGTGGCTTCGGAACATCAAGCTTGTGTAGGGGGCGCGTAGCCTCTCTTGCGACCTCCATTGTCAATGGAGAAGAGGATACGCCTGTGGTGGTCCTCTCCTTTAAAAGGTCAACCACCTGATTTTGGAGAGCCCTCTCCATGATCTCCAACTCCTCGTTACGCCGCAGCACTTTCTTACAGCGCCGCTCCATATCGAAGGAAATCTGGTTCAGCTGAGCGGCGATTTCACCTCGGAGGGTTGCGTCCCTACCCTCAAGGTCCTCCATCCGTCCTTCAACCTCAGCTATTTGGGCCTCGCACCTCCGTAATCGATTGTCGGCAGAGATAACCGGAGATGCAATACGTAACCCATACAGAGAATCATCAACTGGATGCGCTCCACCCATCGCCGTGCCTCCTCCTGAGGCTGGATTGGGATCCATGGTCAAGGATGATGCGTCCGTCATTCCCACCATGGAAGTTATCGTAGAGGTCGTCTCCTTCATTTCTGGTATGGCTCTGATACCAAGTGACACGAACGAAGAGATTACAAAGCGAATCCCAACAACGTGCGGCTCGATCTATCGAAGATAACCGATCAGCCTTCCTAGCGTGGGTACCTAGTCTCTATGACTTAGGTCACGCCTAACAACAATAATGCAGCGAAACACAACACCAGAAAATACCACGAAGGAGAAGAAGAAACGTAGGGGAAGAGAACTTTATTGAATAACCACTCAACTGATTACAATAAGCTCTCTTGGCCTCTCCAGCTCTACCGGATATCCATCCCTCCCCTTTGAGGGTCCTCTTATAGAGGAGCAACCTCCAGTTACAAGTCCCTCACGAACTCAACTTCCCATGCACAAGATAAGGATGAATTCTAGATAAGATAGAAAAACCCCGATTCCCGCAGGATTCTGCGCAATCAGATAAAACAGCCAAGTTCATGCTCAAACAAACTCGGATTACCATGAAACTAGATTCGTTGGATTCGAAATGAAAAACCCTTCTAGATGGCACCTTTTCTACTTTGAACGGACTTCTGTAGAGTTCCCTAAATGCCCCTCAAAGTGAAAGCGCGTGGAAACAGCGTTACAGCCACGTCTTCTAACCATACACGTTTTCAGTTATAAAAACGTGTTAAAACGTGTCCCTTGCCTTCTGGAGACTTATGCCACGTTCCTCCATCAATGGCACACATTTCCATGCATCCCACTTTCCCGAATTCAGTCCATGCTTTGAGATAAGCCCACAACGTTGAAACAGTCTCGTTGCAGCAGCTTTCCTCCTAATGATGAACCAACATGTATTCTCAACAATATATGCCTTGGAGCACGTGCCCACGGCCCCATGCTCTTGGTATTCCACCTACATCTTGCACACGTTTCCCTAGGTGATCCTAGGGCCCAGATTTGGTCTCCCAGTTGCCCAAATCTCTAGAGAGCACCGTCAGACCTCGAACCCATCCAGCGACCTGATCTGGTTTATACCTTGATCCACGTCCGATCCAACCCCGATTCGAGGAGCCGTGACACCTGCACCTCGACATATTTTTTCTCGACATAGTCACGTATGAGGTGAAAGCGCCGCTCTATGTGCTTGGACTTCTGATGAGACCTTGGCTCCTTAGCAAGAGCTATGGCGCCATTATTATCGCAGTGGAGTATTATGGCATCTGATGACATTACATCCAACTCTGCAATGAATTTCTTATACCAGAAGGCTTCCTTTGCAACTTCTGAGGCGGCGATATATTTAGCTTCCATAGTAGAATCAGCAATGATCGGTTGTTTGGAACTCTTCTAATTTACTGTACCACCATTGCACAAAAATACATATCCAGATGTAGACTTTCTATCATCAATATCAGTCATGAAATCTGAATCTGTGTATCCTTCTACCTTAAACTCTGATGCTCCTCTAAACACCAAGAACAAATCTTTAGTTCTTCTCAAGTGCTTAAGAATGTTCTTCACAGCTATCCAGTGCTCTTCGTTTGGATTCGACTGATACCTGCTAGTGACACTCACAGCAAGGGCTATATCAGGTTGTGTATACAGCATGGCATACATGAGGCTCCCTATTGCTGAAGCATAAGGGATCTTGCTCATGCGTTGAATCTCTTCAGATGTGTTGGGGCACATCTTCTTGGAGAAATGAATCTCATGCCTAAGGGGTAATAAACCCCTTTTGGAGTTTTCCATGCTGAAACTTTTCAGCACCTCCTCTATATACAACTTCTGTGATAGGCCAAGCATCATCTTAGATCTATCTCTATAGACCTTAATTCTCAAAATATAGGATGCTTCCCCAAGGTCTTTCATGGAGAACTCTTTTGACAACCAGACCTTGACCGAGGTTAGCATGGGAATTTCATTCCCTATTAAGAGTATGCCGTCCACGTACAATACGAGAAACACGACAGCACTCCCACTAACCTTCTTGTAAACACATGGTTCCTCTTCATTTTTGATGAAATCAAACATTTTGATCGCATTATTGAAACGAGTGTTCCAACTCCGAGATGCTTATTTTAGTCCATAAATAGACCTTTGCAGCTTGCAGACTTTGTGATCTCCATCACTGGAAGTGAAACCCAAAGGTTGCTCCATATAGATATCTTCATCAAGATATCCATTCAGAAAAGCAGTTTTCACATCCATCTGCCAAATTTCATAATCATGAAATACCACAATGGTAAGCAATGTTCGAATGGATTTCAGCATGGCTACAGATGAAAAAGTCTCCTGATAGTCAATGCATTCGCGCTGACTATACCCTTTCATCACTAGCCTTGCCTTATAGGTCTCTACCTTTCCATCCGAACCTATCTTCCTTTTCTAGATCCATTTACATCCAATAGGTACAATACCTTCTGGTGGATCTACTAAGGTCCAGACTTGGTTGGAATGCATGGAGTCTAACTCTGACTTCATAGCTTCCAGCTATTTCTTGGAATCGATATCTGATATCGCCTCGTTGTAGGTATTGAGATCCTGTATATGTTTCCTATCTCCCATGAGGAACATTTCCTTCGTATCCTCTATAAGCATACCTAAGTATCTATAGGAGGATGGGAGACCCTACAATATCAAGGTTAGCATGGGAATATCATTCCCTATTAAGAGGATGTCGTCCACGTACAATACGAGAAACATGACAGCACTCCCACTAATCTTTTTGTAAACACAAGGTTCCTCTTCGTTTTTGATGAAATCAAATATTTTGATTGCATTATTGAAACGAATGTTCCAACTCCGAGATGCTTGCTTTAGTCCATAAATGGACCTTTGCAGCTTGCAGACCTTGTGATCTCCATCACTGAAAGTGAAACCCAAAGGTTGCTTCATATAGATATCTTCATCAAGATATCCATTTAGAAAAACAGTTTTTACATCCATCTGCCAAATTTCATGATCATGAAATACTGCAATGGCAAGCAATATTCGAATGGATTTCAGCATTGCTACAGGCGAAAAGATCTCCTGATAGTCAATGCCTTCGCGCTGACTATACCCTTTCACCACTAGCCTTGCCTTATAAATCTCTACCTTTCCATCCGAACATATCTTCTTTTTGTAGATCCATTTACATTCAATAGGTACAATACCTTTTGGTGGATCTACTAAGGTCTAGACTTGGTTGGAATGCATGGAGTCTAACTCTGACTTCATAGCTTCCAGCCATTTCTTGCAATCGATATCTGATATCGCCTCGTTGTAGGTATTGGGATCCTGTATATGTTTTCTATCTTCCATTAGGAACATTTCCTTCGTATCCTCTATAAGCATACCTAAGTATCTATCAGGAGGATGGGAGACCCTACAATACCGAGGTTAGCATAGAAATATCATTTTCTATTAAGAGGATGTCGTCCACGTACAATATGAGAAACACGACAGCACTCCCACTAATCTTTTTGTAAACACATGGTTCCTCTTCGTTTTTGATGAAATCAAATGTTTTGATTGCATTATTGAAACGAGTGTTCCAACTCCGAGATGCTTGCTTTAGTCCATAAATGGACCTTTGCAGCTTGCAGACCTTGTGATTTCCATCACTGGAAGTGAAATCCAAAGGTTGCTCTATATAGATATCTTCATCAAGATATCCATTCAGAAAAGCAGTTTTCACATCCATCTGCCAAATTTCATAATCATGAAATGCTGCAATGGCAAGCAATGATCGAATGGATTTCAGCATGGCTACAGGTGAAAAGGTTTCCTAATAGTCAATGCCTTCGCGCTGACTATACCCTTTCGCCACTAGCCTTGCCTTATAGGTCTCTACCTTTCCATCCAAACCTATCTTCCTTTTGTAGATCCATTTATATCCAATAGGTACAATACCTTTTGGTGGATCTACTAAAGTCCAGACTTGGTTGGAATGCATGGAGTCTAACTCTGACTTCATAGCTTCCAGCCATTTCTCGGAATCGATATATGATATCGCCTCGTTGTAGGTATTGGGATCCTGTATATGTTCTCTATCTCCCATGAGGAACATTTTCTTGGTATCCTCTATAAGCATACCTAAGTATCTATCAGGAGGATGGGAGACCCTACTAGATCTACGAGGTGGAGGAGGTACAATGGTACTGGCTCTTTATAAATAGGTTCTACAAGATCCATAACTCGTTGCTTTTTAGAGACTTTTTCTTCAAGCTCAATTTTTCTCCCACTGCCTCTAGCAAGGATAAACTGTTTTTCAAGAAAATAGCATGTCGGCTCACAAACACATTGTGATCCTCTAAAACGAAAAAATTATATCCTAATGACTCTTTAGGATATCCCATAAAACGAGCACTTATGGTCCTAGCCTCTAACTTGTCCGCCTGCAGTCGCTTGACGTAGGCCGGACATCTCCAAATCTTGAGATGACCAAGACTCGGCTTCTTACCATACCATATCTCATACGGTGTGGTAGAAACAGATTTAGAGGAAACTCTATTTAATAAATAAATCGCAGAAAGTTAGGCATCTTCCCAAAGAAATATAGGTAGATCAGTGGAGCTCATAATGGACCGAACTATATCCAATAGAGTCCAATTCCTCCTCTCTGACATCCCGTTGAGTTGAGGTGTATCCGAAGGAGTCCATTGTGAGACTATGCCATTCTCCTTAAGATAGTCCTGGAATTTTCTACTAAGGTATTCAGACAATCACACACTTATAATTTTAGGTAGACCCTTCTTAGCCGCAGCAAATGTTGTGAACAATTGTCGAAATGGGATGTTGAAGTTATCTTTTGGCAACATGAAAGTCGAGCTTAATGTCTTCAACATAAGTAAACAACCACCAGACGACAAAGAAATCAATGAAGTTGACATGATTGAAAGTTTGGTTCAGGAGACGTTCTTACAAACTTATAATAAGGACTCTTTAGAAGCTTACCTTTCCTATTCCCTCCTCGATCTGATCGAAGAGCTTCAAGAGGTTTTCTAGTTTGTTTTTCTACTTCATTTCTGAACTCTTTGAACTTTTCAAAAGATTCAGATTTGTGTCTCATAAGATACACATACCCATATTGTGAATAATCATCGGTAAAGGTTATGAAGTACGAATAACGACCCATGGCTAGCACATCAAATGGGCCACACACATCTGTGTGTACCAAGGTAAGTATTTCAGTGGTCCTCTCCCCATGTCCTACAAAAGGTAATCTAGCCTTTTTTTTTGAAGACAGGATTCGCAAACTGGATATGACTCAGTAGTCAATGAGCCAAGAAGCCCATCTTTCTCCATTTTGTTCATTCTGTCTTCTCCAATATGGCCTAGTCTGAGGTGCCACAAATACTTCTGGTTTATCTGATCTCTGGATCTTTTGGCTCCTTTGGCACTCACTTCTTGCTCAGATACATTCACAGATATATCCATATGCAAATGATAGAGACTGTCAATCATAAAACCACGTGCAACTAATTTATTTTTGAAATAAATTAAACAGCAGTCTTTGTCAAATGTAAAAACATGACCATCCTGTGCTAGACACAAAACAGAAATCAAATTTCTGCTAGCAACAGGTACATAATAACAGTCTCTAAGCAATAAACTAAAACCAGACGGTAGTCGCAAAAAATAAGTGCCCACAGCCACAGCAGCAACTCTTGTCCTGTTGCTAACCCGAATGGTTACTGTACCTTCCACTAGCCTTCTACTTCCTTTGACTAATCCCATTTAAATGGTTACGGCTGACTTGTTTTTAAACTCCCATGGACCCGTGGACCACTTCCCCTCATGGACCCTTAAGGATTTTTTTGTGAACCGCGATGGAGAAAAGCCTTGTGGAGTGATTGATTAAAACCCCATTTGATTTTGATGAGCTCAAAGCATTTGAGTATATCTTGTGATTACTAATGAATTCAATTGAGTGTTTCAGTGAAAATCCTGTCCAAGTGTTTCTAGACTTGGTTCATAGTATTTTGGATAAGTTAAGAAGTCTGCATGAACCAATGTCTGAGACTCGAGTCGACTCCCGAGTATCACGAGTCGACTCCAAGCGTATCAAGTTCACTGGCACGAGCTCGAGTCGACTCCAGATCAGTACGAGTCGACTCCGACTGAGAACAGACAGAAGGACAGAAAGCTTCAACTCAGAAACTGTCAACGAGTCGACTCCCGAAGTGCGCGAGTCGACTCCAATGTTCAACGAGTCGACTCCAGGGTAGTAAGAGTCGACTCCAAGAGAAACACAAAGAAAAAGTCAGAGAACGATCTTCGGACTCTGAGATTCGAGTCGACTCCTGCAGTACGCGAGTCGACTCCGAGACTGAGCGACCATCAACAGACAGAAGACCATGTTACTGCCTCTGAGATTCGAGTCGACTCACAGACAGCTCGAGTCGACTCCGAGACAAGCTTCACGTCAAAAGGCAGAAGACCAACTTTCGGAAACTGAGAGCCGAGTCGACTCCAAGGAAGTTCGAGTCGACTCCAAGACTGGATGAGCCAAAAGACAGAGAATCGGGAGTTCGGGCTCTGAGATTCGAGTCGACTCCCAGGACAGTCGAGTCGACTCGAGTGGACAAAATTCAAATTTGGATCCACGGACTTCAGTGGATGAGCCGACTCCAAAATTGCCACGTCAGCTCAAGAAGTTGGCGAGTCGACTCCAGGTCAAGACGAGTCGACCCCCAGTCAAGACTGCAACTTTAATTCAAATTTGGAACAGTTGCCGAGTCGACTCCGGAAAAGCGTGAGTCGACCCTGCTACAGCCGAGTCGACTCCTGATCGCGCGAGTCGACTCCAACCCACCAACGGTCATATTGTCAGGCTGCGCAGAGTGTGCAGAACAGCCAGAAAAAGCAGAGTAACGGCTAGTTTCCGTGGGGGTTGGCTTAAATAGCCACAGAGGACTGTAGCAAGGTAGAGAACAGATATTCCACTCCAAGCATTCAAGTTTTCAAGCTCTCCAAGTGCTCTTAAACGAAAAAGGGAAGATCTGCATTTACTGCTCCAACAACTTCTTCCCAACAATCAAAGCTTCCTCCTCCTGCATTCAAGTCGACCACTCTTTCAAGAGGAGACCGGAGTTCCAGAAGCCATACCTCTTCACCAGCTTAAAAGCGTTTGAGGGCTTCTAACTCCTTTACGATTATATTGTTTTAAATCTGCTTTTTGAGAAGCTATTTTCTGTTTTCTTCTATCTCTTGTATTTACTTGATTCAATCGGGGGATTGAATCAAGGGGTTTAAGGTTGGTTGGTGAGCCAAGTTAAAAACCAACGTGTGTAAGGGTTTGATTGTGAGCCCGGGAAAACAATCGGGGTTGGTTCTAGTCGGTGAGCCTGAAAAAACCGACCGAGTTCGTTGTGAGCTCGTAAAACAACAAGTTTGGTTGTGAGCTTGCAAAACAACCGGCTGTAATCCAAGGGGGTTATAGTGAATTCCCAAGAGAGACTTGGGGAGTGGACGTAGGAGCAAGGGGTAGCTCCGAACCACTATAAAACTCTGTGTTTGCATTGGATTGTCTCTTCTCTTCTTCCTCTCACATCACTCACAGCACTTAGCATTAATTAAATAACTTGCAATAGTTTTTAATTAATCATCCATAACGTTTTAATTATCCAAATTAATTTAAAACCTAATTCACCCCCCCCCTCTTGGGTTGTCTATCTGGGCAACAAGTGGTATCAGAGCAGGAAACTCTTCCACTCAAGAGTTAAAAGATCAAAATGACAACCCCATTTGGATCTTCTCACATTGAGGGTCAGTCCACCCAAAGACCTCCTTTCTTCAATGGATCCGACTACTCATACTGGAAGGCTAGGATGAGAATATTCATCCAAGCCCAAGATATGAGATGTGGACCATTGTAGTGAATGGTCCATACATCCCATCCATATATGTAGATGGTGTCAAGGTACCCAAACTAGAAACGGATTGGGATGAACATGACATGAGGAAGGCACAATTAAACTCTAAAGCTATGAATGTGTTTTATTGTGCCTTAGACCGTAATGAATTCAATAGGATTTCAACTTGTAATTCTGCAAAAGAAATTTGGGACAGACTTGAAGTGACCCATGAGGGAACGAATCAAGTCAAGAAATCCAAAATAAACATCTTGGTTCATAAATATGAACTATTTAAAATGGATTCAAATGAAACAATCACATGCATGTTCACTAGGTTTACTGATATTGTCAATGCCCTAAAAAGCCTTGGCAAGAACTATACTAACAGTGAGCTTGTCAAGAAAATCCTTCGGTGTCTACCAAGGTCATGGGAAGCTAAAGTGACGGCAATCCAAGAAGCCAAGGACTTGAACAAGCTACCACTTGAGGAGCTTCTTGGATCCCTTATGACGCACGAGCTCACCATGAAACAACACAACGAGGAAGAGTCCTCCCATAAGAAAAAGGTAATAGCTTTAAAGTCTACTTCATCTAACAAAGATTTATCTTGCAGTAGCAGTAGTGAAGAAGAAGAAGATGAGGAAGATGGTGGTGAGGCACTTCTTGTGCGCAAGTTCAAGAAATTTATCAACCACAAGAAGTCCTATCATCAAAGGAGAGGCCCCTCAAATTCCTACCGCAAGGACAAAGGTAAGGAAAGAGAAAATGAGGGAATTTGGTGCTATGAGTGCAAAAAGCCGGGACACATCAGAGCTGAGTGTCCCTTACTAAAGAAGGGCAGCAAGTACAAGAAGAAGAAGAAAGCCCTTGTCACCACCCTATCGGACTCCGACGCATCATCTTCATCATCGGATGAAGAACAAGAAGAGAAGGCCAATTTCTGCTTCATGGCCAACGAAAACGAGGTAACTTCCGATACACATTTTGATTTTACATTTGATGAACTTTATGATGCGTTTAATGAATTAATGATTGAATATAAGAATATAAATGTTAAAAACAGAGAACTAAAAGTAACTAACCAAACTTACATTCATAAACATGATTCATTAATTAAGGATAAAGATAATCTTACCAAAGAAAATCTAGAACTTAAGACAAGCAATCAACTCTTAATTAAGAAGACTAACAACTTAACAAAAGATAATGAAAAACTAACTAAGGAACTTTCAGAACTTAAAAACCATAAACAAATCTTAAACAAGGATCTCACAAAAGAACTAAATGATTTAAAAGCAGAAAATCAAACATTAACTAAAGAACTTGGAAAATACAAACCTTTAGTTGAAAAGTTTACGTATAGTTCTGAAAAGTTAAATATGATACTAAATAGTCAACGAGCAGTATTTAATAAAGCGGGTTTAGGGTATAAACCAAGAAATAAACAAAAACTTCTTAGTAACTTCTTTGTTAAAGCTGGAGAAACTAAAACTAAGAAAATAACCTGCTTTTGTTGTGGAACTATAGGACATAAGGCAAATGCATGTGACTATAGGAAAAGTAAAATAAAAAGAAAAATTAAAAGGGTATGGGTTCCAAAAGGAACCAACTTGACTAACCATGAAGGACCCAAGAAAACTTGGGTACCTAAGATGACATGATTTGCTTGTGTAGGAGTGTCTTGCAGCCAAGGTCAACAAAAACCGCTGGTATTTGGATAGTGGCTGCTCAAGGCACATGACGGGTGATAAAGATCAATTTTTCACCCTTGAAGCTAAGAAGGGAGGTGTTGTGACTTTTGGAGACAACAACCAAGGTCATATCATTGGTATTGGTAAAGTTCAAATCACCCCTTCTACTTTTATAGATAATGTTAGATATGTTGATGGTCTTAAGCATAACTTGTTAAGTATTAGTCAATTATGTGATATAGGATATGATGTTATGTTTAAACCATCACTATGCATTATAACAAATCCTAATGATAATAGTTTAGTTTTTAAAGGAATTAGACGTGGAAATGTATATGTTGTAGACCTAGAAGATCTTGCAAAACATAACCAATGTCTAGTTGTAAATGAAACTAGAGATAATGATGCTAGTTGGTTATGGCACCGTAAGTTAGGTCATGCAAGCATGGACACAATAACTAAACTAGTTAAAAGAGACTCCGTGATAGGTTTGCCAAAATTAAAATTTGAAAAGAACAAAATATGTGAAGCATGTCAATTTGGCAAACAATCTAGGAACTCATTTAAATCCATAAAATGTGTCTCTACTTCTAGACCTCTAGAATTATTACACATGGATCTATTCGGTCCAACTAGAACAACAAGCCTAGGTGGAAATAAATATGGTCTAGTCATTGTAGATGATTATTCTAGGTACACATGGGTCATGTTCCTAGCACATAAGGATCAAGCATTTTCTGTCTTTAAGAAATTCCATAAAGAAGTAACCAATGCTAGAGATAACTCAGTAATAGCTATTAGAAGTGATCATGGTACCGAATTCGAAAATCAGTCATTTGAGGAGTTTTGTAGTAAAAAGGGGATAACCCATTATTTTTCAGCACCTAGGACACCACAACAAAATGGAGTTGTGGAAAGGAAAAATAGAACACTAGAAGAAATGGCTAGAACTATGTTATGTGAAAGTAACCTCCCTAAGTACTTTTGGGGAGAAGCCATTAATACTTCTTGCCATATATTAAATACAGTTTTGTTAAGACCCATTATAAAGAAAACACCTTATGAACTTTGGAAAAACAGAAAACCAAAAGTTAATTACTTTCATGTTTTTGGATGTAGGTGTTTTGTTCATAATAATGGGAAAGATAATCTAGGTAAATTTGACTCTAAATCGGATGAAGGAATATTCTTAGGTTATTCTACAACTAGTAAAGCCTATAGAGTATTTAATAAAAGAACCTTAGTCATAGAAGAATCTATACATGTAGTATTTGATGACTCTAGTGACATCTCCTCTAGTAAGAAAGTTAATTTTGATGATGATGTTGAAATACTTGAGGAAAAGATAGATGAGATGGGATTACAAGATGATAATCAAAAGTTGATTGAAGGAGAATCATCAAGCCAAGAGGCTATTGTGGATCATGGGCTAACAAAAGCTTGGAGGTATGCTCACGGGCATCCTAAGGAACTCATTCTAGATGATCCATCTCAACCGGTTAGGACTAGAGCTTCACTTAGAAATCTAAATAACCATCTAGCTTTTGTTTCACACTTTGAGCCCAAACATATAGAAGAAGCCGAAAATGATGTAAATTGGATAAATGCAATGCAAGAAGAACTAAACCAATTTACTAGAAACAAAGTGTGGGATCTAGTAGAGAGACCTTCTAAATATCCAATTATAGGTACAAAATGGATATATAAAAATAAGCTAGATGAAAATGGAATTGTTATAAGGAATAAGGCTAGACTAGTGGCAAAGGGTTATAATCAAGAAGAAGGCACAGATTTTGATGAAACCTTTGCTCCCGTAGCTAGACTTGAGGCTATTAGACTATTATTAGCATATGCATGCTCTAAGGATTTCAAACTATTTTAAATGGATGTAAAAAGTGCATTTTTAAATGGGTATATTAATGAGGAAGTGTATGTAGAACAACCTCCTGGTTTTGAAAATCATCAATACCCTAATCATGTGTATAAACTGAACAAAGCACTTTATGGATTAAAACAAGCACCTAGAGCATGGTATGAGAGACTTAGTAAATTCCTATTAGAACATGAATTCTCTAGGGGAAATGTAGACACAACATTATTTCTGAAAAGGCAAAATAAGGAGATGCTATTAGTACAGATTTATGTTGATGATATCATTTTCGGTGCTACTAACAATCGCCTCTGCGAAGAGTTTGCTGATTTGATGCAGAGTGAGTTTGAGATGAGCATGATGGGAGAGCTGAACTACTTCCTCGGGCTTCAAATCAAACAATCTGAAGGAGGCATCTTTATCAATCAAGCAAAATATGTCAAGGAGATGCTCAAGAAGTTTGATATGGAAGGAAACAAATCAATCAGCACCCCCATGAGCTCATCATGCAAATTAGATCAAGATGAATCAGGTAAATCTGTAGATCAAAAACTTTATAGAGGTATGATAGGATCTTTACTATATCTTACTGCAAGTAGACCTGATATTATGTTTAGTGTTTGCATGTGTGCTAGATATCAGGCTAATCCTAAAGAATCACACCTAGCTGCAGTTAAGAGAATTTTTAAATACTTAATAGGAACTAAGAACATAGGGCTATGGTACTCTAAAGAATCTAGCCTAAACTTAATAGGGTACACAGATTCAGACTTCGCTGGATGTAAGCTTGATAGAAAAAGTACCAGCGGGTCGTGTCAGTTTCTAGGAGAAAACCTAATCTCATGGTTTAGCAAGAAACAAAACTCGGTTGCATTATCCACTACAGAAGCTGAATATGTGGCAGCCGGGAGTTGTTGTGCTCAAATCTTGTGGATTAAACAACAATTAGAAGATTATGGCATTAAACAAGATAAAATTTCCATTAATTGTGATAATACAAGTGCCATAAATCTAACTAAAAATCCAATTCAACATTCAAGAACTAAACACATTGAGATAAGACATCACTTCATAAGAGATCATGTATTGAATGGTGATGTGTCACTCCAATTTGTTTGCACTGATAATCAATTAGCAGATATTTTTACAAAACCCCTAAGTGAAGAGAGGTTTAGCGTGCTTAGGAGGGGATTAGGAGTGATTGATCCATCCTAGTGGGAGTTTCCACTAGATTAATTGATTTTGATGATTAGAATACGGTTAAAATAGAGTTTACATTCAATGATCATCAAATCAGATCCCAATTAGGTGATTTTCCCTCATTTGGCACGGTTATAGCATGACTTTTAGGTGCGTGCCAAGGTTAGAGACGACTCGAGTAAGTTTCAGAGCCGGCTCCTAAGGGGGAGTCGACTCGCGCATTTGCAGGAGTCGACTCGCAAAGATGGCAGCTGAGGGGGAGTCGACTCGCACATTGTCGGGAGTCGACTCGAAGTCTACAGGCGCATAAGGAGAGTCGACTCGCGCATATTCTGGAGTCGACTCGAGGTCGAGTCGACTCGCGACTCAGGGGAGTCGACTCGCAGTCGGGATCCGACTTTTTAACCCTAGATTTGTCGTTTCGAAAACACTTTTCTCTCAAGCCGCCACTGTTCAAAAAGCCCTAGAGCCGACTCCTAGGTCGTCCCCGATCGTCTCCAACCCTTTTTCCGTCGATTTTTCACCGGTTCTTAGGGTTTTCGTCCGTTCCTAGGTCGTCTCCGGTCCGTCCCAAGCTTCCTCCGTCGACCCTTCACCGTCCTCTAGGTATTTTTCTTCCCGTTTAGGTCAAGATGCTTCGTAAGACCGTCGTTAGGAAGAGGTCCCGTCCCGAGGCCGGTCCCGAGCGGCGCTCCAAGGCGCGGCACGATCCCGCGAGGCAACCACCTCCGGATCGTTCCCCGCCTAGGGTGGTTCTCGTTAGGCCGTTGGCCGGGAAGGCCGTCACCTCCGGGAGGTTTGTCGATTTCGACTATCTCTCCCGGGAGGGGTTCACCATAGGCGATAGGCTTAGAGCCCAGGGCCTAGAGTACTTCCTCACCTTGGACCTTCCCACCTATCCTGGCCTAGTTCAAGAGTTTTACAGTACCGTCCATCGGGGAGATGGAGGTATCGAGGGCACGGTAGTAGGTGTCCCGTTGCGTGTCACAGAGGACCTCATTGCCCATATCCTTCACCTTCCATTAGTAGGGGTGGCTTCCGCACACCCTGAGGATAGAGTTGCGGCCCTTACGGTCGTCTTAGGGCATCCACCTCAGTCCCCCCTAGATGAGGTATCTGCTAGCTCACTTCCTATTGAAGTGAGAATCCTTTTGAGCATTCTGTCCAGGTCCATCTTCCCTAAGACAGGGAGATTTGATTTTGTGAATGAGAGGGACTTAGCTATTATGTCTTATATCCTTCAGGACACCCCGATCAACTTCCCAAAGCTCATTTATAGGTATATGTGTGAGCCCCTAGATAGACCTAGGCTCTCACTCCCATACGGAATGTTATTCACTCTTCTTTTTAGGCAGTACGAGATTCCCATTCCTGAGAGGGAACCCTCTCGTGTCTTGCGATGGACTGATCGCTTATGTACGGAGACTATGCACAGGATGGGGTTTCGGAAGAGAGAAGGGATCTGGGTTAGGAAGTCCACTCTCACTGCTCAGACCACCAGACCATCACCCAGTCCTGAGCCAGATTAAGACTACCCAGACCTTCCAGACCATCCAGACCTCCCATCCACTCCTCCTGCTCCTACCACCTCTGCCGGACCTTCCTCCTCAGTTCCACCATCTATGGAGGTCCGTATTGATACAGAGCAGCTCCGGGAGCTGCGGCAGGAGATCGTCCGAGATCTGAAGGACGAGCTGCTTCGGGAGATCCGCGGCTCGGTGCCTGCTCCCTCTTCTGCGCCCACTTCCTCTGCCCTGGTCCCTTCCTTGACAGCCGTGACTGACATGACGGCTCATGTACGGGAAGAGATCTACAATATCCGGAGTTTGGTCCAGGCCCAGTTCCATAGCATGAGTGAGGTCACGAGCTCCACTCGACAGATGCGAGAGGAGATAGGTCGTGACATGCACACCACCACCGAGGGGGCCGAGCGCTTGTCGAATGTACTCATCGACAAGCTGGACGCACTACAGACATCGGTGACTGGACTTCAGGCGTCGGTGATAGAGCTCTCCACTACACATAGCAGAGCCACCACGTCTATTATCACGCAGCTCGGACATGTGACAGATGCAGTCACCCTCCTCATGGAGCAGAGCCGATTGAGAGGAGGAGCACCATCCTCCAGAGGAGGTGCCACATCCTCGAGAGGAGGAGCCACACCCTCCAGAGGAGGAGATGCATCCTCGAGAGGGGGAGCTTCATCCTCGAGGAGGACATAGATGTGTTTGAGTTGTGTTTTGTCTTGCTTTGCTTTACTTATTGTATTCTCACATGTATTCACATTCATATCAATACAATGAGTAGACATTTTATCTTCAATTATGTGCCATTTGATGATTGGTTGTGCCATTGATTGTGTGTGATTACCTCCTTTTTGGTATGATGACAAAAAGGGGGAGAAATATGTATAAAATATGTAAAAAGGGGAGAAATATGAAAAAATATGTAAAAGAAATCAATGAAAATAAATAAATAGATAAACTCTTAATAACACACACAAATTTGTTCTAAGTGGATTCGGTACCTCGAGGCTCATTATCTCTCTTTTGGGGCTCCTAATGGAGTAATCTCCAGAATCTATTCAAGGGATATTCGGAGATTAGCTGAATCCTACTCAAGAACAAATTGACAGATTTTCCCTCTAAAAAGATAAAATTCAGTTCAAAAACTTCAAAGCATTAAAAGAAAATTCAGAGAATCAAAACATAGTTGAATGCATATGTTGAGGGGGAGAATCTGAATTTTAATCAAGCTAAATCATTAATGACATATAAGCCGAACAATTGATTGCATAATATGAAGGCTTATATAATTCCAAATGAAAGGGGGAGCTTTAACTCCGAAATTTAATGTTTCACTCCTTTCAAACTTGGATAAATTAAATTATCAGACATTTGAATTCATTTATGGATTTTACTTCATTGTTTTATGAGCAATTCACTTTACATATACTCAAAGTTTTGTCATCATCAAAAAGGGGGAGATTGTGGAGTGATTGATTAAAACCCCATTTGATTTTGATGAGCTCAAAGCATTTAAGTATATCTTGTGATTACTAATGAATTCAATTGAGTGTTTCAGTGAAAATCCTGTCCAAGTGTTTCTAGACTTGGTTCATAGTATTTTGGATAAGTTAAGAAGTCTGCATGAACCAATGTCTGAGACTCGAGTCGACTTCCGAGTATCACGAGTCGACTCCAAGCGTATCAAGTTCACTGGCACGAGCTCGAGTCGACTCCAGATCAGTACGAGTCGACTCCGACTGAGAACAGACAGAAGGATAGAAAGCTTCAACTCAGAAACTGTCAACGAGTCGACTCCCGAAGTGCGCGAGTCGACTCCAATGTTCAACGAGTCGACTCCAGGGTAGTAAGAGTCGACTCCAAGAGAAACACAAAGAAAAAGTCAGAGAACGATCTTCGGACTCTGAGATTCGAGTCGACTCCCGCAGTACGCGAGTCGACTCCGAGACTGAGCGACCATCAACAGACAGAAGACCATGTTACTGCCTCTGAGATTCGAGTCGACTCACAGACAGCTCGAGTCGACTCCGAGACAAGCTTCACGTCAAAAGGCAGAAGACCAACTTTCGGAAACTGAGAGCCGAGTCGACTCCAAGGAAGTTCGAGTCGACTCCAAGACTGGATGAGCCAAAAGACAGAGAATCGGGAGTTCGGGCTCTGAGATTCGAGTCGACTCCCAGGACAGTCGAGTCGACTCGAGTGGACAAAATTCAAATTTGGATCCACGGACTTCAGTGGATGAGCCGACTCCAAAATTGCCACGTCAGCTCCAGAAGTTGGCGAGTCGACTCCAGGTCAAGACGAGTCGACCCCCAGTCAAGACTGCAACTTTAATTCAAATTTGGAACAGTTGCCGAGTCGACTCCGGAAAAGCGTGAGTCGACTCCTGCTACAGCCGAGTCGACTCCTGATCGCGCGAGTCGACTCCAACCCACCAACGGTCATATTGTCAGGCTGCGCAGAGTGTGCAGAACGGCCAGAAAAAGCAGAGTAACGGCTAGTTTCCGTGGGGGTTGGCTTAAATAGCCACAGAGGACTGTAGCAAGGTAGAGAACAGATATTCCACTCCAAGCATTCAAGTTTTCAAGCTCTCCAAGTGCTCTTAAACGAAAAAGGGAAGATCTGCATTTACTGCTCCAACAACTTCTTCCCAACAATCAAAGCTTCCTCCTCCTGCATTCAAGTCGACCACTCTTTCAAGAGGAGACCGGAGTTCCAGAAGCCATACCTCTTCACCAGCTTAAAAGCGTTTGAGGGCTTCTAACTCCTTTACGATTATATTGTTTTAAATCTGCTTTTTGAGAAGCTATTTTCTATTTTCTTCTATCTCTTGTATTTACTTGATTCAATCGGGGGATTGAATCAAGGGGTTTAAGGTTGGTTGGTGAGCCAAGTTAAAAACCAACGTGTGTAAGGGTTTGATTGTGAGCCCGGGAAAACAATCGGGGTTGGTTCTAGTCGGTGAGCCTGGGAAAACCGACCGAGTTCGTTGTGAGCTCGTAAAACAACAAGTTTGGTTGTGAGCTTGCAAAACAACCGGCTGTAATCCAAGGGGGTTATAGTGAATTCCCAAGAGAGACTTGGGGAGTGGACGTAGGAGCAAGGGGTAGCTCCAAACCACTATAAAACTCTGTGTTTGCATTGGATTGTCTCTTCTCTTCTTCCTCTCACATCACTCACAGCACTTAGCATTAATTAAATAACTTGCAATAGTTTTTAATTAATCATCCATAACGTTTTAATTATCCAAATTAATTTAAAACCCAATTCACCCCCCCTCTTGGGTTGTCTATCTGGGCAACAAGCCTGGGAGGAGAAAACAGAGCTTTCTTACTCCCGGCTTCGTCTCCACATCGTGCCACCGTCTGGCCTCCGGCCGCTCTGCCGTCTGGACCGGAATGTCTGGTTTTGAACCAGCTACATTCCGGTTAAATTTGATTTTTGAAATCCGGCTGTTATCGGATGGATTTACTATTTTTTCCCCACGTTTGTTTCTGAAACGAATGTTATGAATTCATAACGTATGGATTCGTAAAGACAGTCATTACTCCTCTTAAATCCTCTCTGCGTTGGCCTACAGATAGACCAACGTTTTCCTCTTGAATACAGAACGAATCAGAGAAAAAAAGAAGTGAATCTGTCTGTGAAATTTTGGAAGAAACTTCACAGACAGAGGTAGCTTCAGTGGGATTTTTTCTAAAGGAGAAGAGGAAGAGAGAAGAAGTGGTCCTTCTCTCTCAATCTTCTCCCAGTGGCAAGCATTCAAATCCGGCTTTCTAGTCTCCTCTCTTCTTCTCTGCGATCAGTCCAAAATTGAAGCTCTCGGGTTGGAAACGGGAGAGAAGGAAGAAGAAAAAGGAGAAGAAAAGAAAAGTATTTCTTCTAGGGTCCTTTTTGCAAAAAGTGGTTTTGCAAAATACAGATATCGTCCAACCTTCCTACGAAGCTCGACGTGCGTGCGAAGTAGAGGGCTTGCAGATCCAGGCCTCGCAGAGCTACCTTCAGGGATCCAGATCCAGATCCAGATCCAGATTACCTCGACCAACTTCCGCTGCGGGCTTGAGGTAATTTTACATAAAAGTTAAATTAAATATTTATAATTGTTATTGTGGAGTGATTGATCATAACCCTATTTGATTTTGATGAGCTCAAAGCATCTGAGTATATCTCTTGTTTACTAATGAATTCAATTGAGTGTTTCAGTGAAAATCTTGTCTAAAGTGTTTCTAGACTTGGTTCATAATATTTTGGATAAGTTAAGAAGTCAGTTTGAACCAAAGTCTGAGACTCGAGTCGACTCCAGAGTATTACGAGTCGACTCCAAGCGTATCAGAATCACTGGCACGGGCTCGAGTCGACTCCGGATCATTACGAGTCGACTCCAACTGAGAACAGACAGACGAGCAGAAAGCATCAACTCAAAACCTGTCAGCGAGTCGACTCCTGATGTGCGCGAGTCGACTCCGATGTTTACCGAGTCGACTCCGGAGTAGTATGAGTCGACTCCAAGGAGTTACAGACAGAAAAGTCAGAGAGCAAATTTCGACCCTGAGATTCGAGTCGACTCCTGTGGAACGCGAGTCGACTCCGATGGTTGGCAGGTCGACTCCAAAGAAAGCGAGAGTCGACTCTCAGTGGTACACAAGGCAAAAAGTCAGAGAGGAGTTTTCGGACTCTGAGATTCGAGTCGACTCCCGCAATACGCGAGTCGACTCCGAGACAGCGCGACCCCAAAAAGACAGAAGACCGATTTACTGTCTCTGAGAGCCGAGTCGACTCCCAGACAGCTCGAGTCGACTCCAAGGCAGCGCTACACCAAAAAGGCAGAAGCCTATGTTTCGGAAACTGAGAGCCGAGTCGACTCCGGGGAAGTTCGAGTCGACTCCAAGACTGGACGAGCCAAAAGACAGAAGATCGGGAGTTCGGGCTCTGAGCGCCGAGTCGACTCGAGTGGGCCAAGTTGAAAATTAGCTCCATGGATTTCATGAGATGAGCCGACTCCGAAAATGCCAAGTCAGCTCCAGAAGTTGGCGAGTCGACTCCGGATCAAGACGAGTCGACTCCCAGTCGAAGAGGCCATTTTAATTCAAATCCGGAACAGTTGCCGAGTCGACTCCAGAAAAGCATGAGTCGACTCCCGCTACAGCCGAGTCGACTCCTGATCGCGCGAGTCGACTCCGACCCCCAACGGACATATTGTCAGGTTGTGCAGAGTGTGCAGAACGGGCAGAAAAAGGTGTCTAACGGCTAGTTTCCGTGGGGGATGGCTTAAATAGCCACAGAGGACTGTAGCAAGGAAGAGAAGCACCATTCCATTCAAAGTAATCAAGCATTCATTCTCTGCAAGTGGTTTTTCAATGAAAAGAGGGAAGAGCGCCATAACTCCATCCAACTACCTCTTCCCAAACATTGAAAAAGATCTCCTCCTGCATTCAAGTCGACCAGACATTCAAGAGGAGACCCGAAGTTCAAGAAGCCCTACTCTACTCCAACTCAAACGTGTTTGAGGGCTCTTGACTTCTCTCTAGTTTATATTGTTATTTATCTGCTTTTGAGAAGCTCTGTTTTTCTGTTTGTTGTCATTATTTCCATCTTGTCTTTGCTTGGTTCAATCGGGAGATTGAATCAAGGGTGTAGAGGTTGGTTGGTGAGCCGAGTGTAAAACCAACGTGTAAGGGTTCGATTGTGATCCCGTAAAAACAATCGGGGTGGTTCTAGTCGGTGAGCCAGGAAAAACCGACCGAGTTCGTTGTGAGCTCGTAAAACAACAAGTTTGGTTGTGAGCTTGTAAAACAACCGGCTGTAATCCAAGGGGTTATAGTGAATTCCCAAGTGAGACTTGGGAAGTGGACGTAGGAGCAAGGGTTAGCTCCTAACCACTATAAAAGCCTTGTGTTTGTGATTGTTTGTCTCTTTCTTTTACTCTCATTTCATTCACAGCACATAGCAATTAATTAATCATCTTGGTAAAGCATTAATTAGTCATCCACAACGTTTTAATTGCAAAATTATTTTAAAACCCAATTCACCCCCCTCTTGGGTTGTCTATCTGGGCAACAAGTGGTATCAGAGCCTAAACTCTTCTATCCTAAGAGTAAAAGATCAAAATGACAACCCCATTTGGATCTTCCCACATTGAGGGTCAGTCCACCCAAAGACCCCCATTCTTTAATGGATCCGACTACTCATATTGGAAGGCTAGGATGAGAATATTCATCCAAGCCCAAGACTATGAGATGTGGACCATTGTAGTAAATGGACCATACATCCCATCCATCTATGTAGAGGGTGTCACTGTACCTAAACTAGAAAAGGATTGGGATGAACATGAGATGAGAAAGGCACAACTCAATTCTAAAGCAATGAATGTGCTTTACTGTGCATTAGATAGGAATGAACTCAATAGAGTCTTTACTTGCAATTCTGCAAAAGAGATTTAGGACAGACTTGAAGTGACCCATGAGGGCACGAATCAAGTCAAAGAATCCAAAATAAATATATTAGTTCATAAGTATGAACTATTTAAGATGGATTCTAATGAGACAATCACTAGCATGTTCACTAGGTTTACTGACATTGTCAATGGCCTAAAAAGCCTTGGCAAAAACTATACTAACAGTGATCTTGTCAGAAAAATTCTTCGCTGTCTACCAAGGTCATGGGAAGCCAAGGTGACGGCAATCCAAGAAGCTAAGGACTTGAACAAGCTTCCACTTGAAGAGCTCCTTGGATCCCTAATGACTCACGAGCTAACAATGAAGCAGCACAGCGAAGAAGAGTCCTCCCATAAGAAAAAGGTAATAGCTCTCAAATCTACATCATCTAACAAAGATTTGTCTTGCAGTAGCAGCAGTGAAGAAGAAGATCATGAGGGAGATGATGATGAGGTTCTTCTTGTGCGCAAGTTCAGAAAATTCATCAACCACAAGAAGTCCTATCATCAAAGGAGAGGCCCCTCAAATTCCTATCGCAAGGATAAAGGTAAGGAAAGGAAAAATGAGGGGATTGGGTGTTATGAGTGCAAGAAGCCGGGGCACATCAGAGCTGAGTGTCCCTTACTAAAGAAGGGCAGCAAGTACAAGAAGAAGAAAGCCCTTGTCACCACCTTATCGGACTCCGACGCATCATCTTCATCATCGGATGAGGAACAAGAAGAAAAGGCCAATTTCTGTTTCATGGCCAATGAAAATGAGGTAACATCCAACACGCATCTCGATTTTACCTTTGATGAATTGTATGATGCATTTAATGAATTAATGATTGAATATAAGGCCATAAATCTTAAGAATAAAGAACTAAAAATAGCTAATCAATCTTACCTACATAAATACGATAAGTTAGTTAAGGATAAGGATTGTATCACCAAAGAAAATGCAGAACTTAAAACAAGCAACCAAATCTTGATACAAAAGAATAATACCTTAACTAAAGAAAATGAAAGGCTGAACAAAGAAACATTAGAACCCAAAAACTATAAACATATAAATGAGAGTATCACAAAAGAACTAAATGATCTAAAAGCAGAAAAACAGACACTAACTAAAGAACTTGAGAAATATAAACCCTTGGTTGAAAAATTTACATATAGTTCTGAAAAATTAAATATGATACTTAATAGTCAACGAGCTGTATTCAATAGAGCAGGTCTAGGATACAAACCTAAAAACAAGCAAAAACTTCTTAGTAACTTCTTTGTTAAAGCAGGAGAAAGTAAAATTAAGAAAATAACCTGTTTTTGTTGTGGAACTGTAGGACATAAAGCAAATGTATGTGACTATAGGAAAGAAAAAACTAAAAGAAAAATCAAAAGGGTATGGGTTCCAAAAGGAACCAACATGACTAACCATGAAGGACCCAAGAAAACTTGGGTACCTAAAATTATATGATCTGCTTGTGTAGGAGTGTCTTGCAGCCGAGGTCAACAAAAATTGCTGGTACTTGGATAGTGGCTGTTCAAGACACATGACGGGTGACAAGGATTAATTCTTCACCCTTGAAGCTAAGAAGGGAGGTGCTGTGACTTTTGGAGACAACAACCAAGGTCACATCATTGGTATAGGTAAAGTACAAATTATCCCTTCTACTTTTATTGATAATGTTAGATATGTTGACGGTCTTAAGCATAATTTATTAAGCATTAGTCAATTATGTGATAAAGGTTATGATGTTATGTTTAAACCATCACTATGCATCGTAACAAACCCAAATGACAATAGTTTAGTTTTTAAAGGAATAAGACGTGGAAATGTGTATGTTGTAGACCTTGAGGATCTTGCCAAACACAACCCATGCTTAGTTGTTAATGAAACTAAGGACAATGATGCTAGTTGGTTATGGCACCGTAAGTTAGGTCATGCAAGCATGGACACAATATCTAAACTAGTTAAAAGAGACTCGGTGATAGGTTTGCCAAAATTAAAGTTTGAAAAGAATAAAATATGTGAAGCATGTCAATTTGGCAAACAATCAAAGAACTCCTTTAAATCTATAAATTGTGTCTCAACCTCTAGACCTCTAGAACTACTACACATGGACCTATTCGGACCAACTAGAACCACAAGCCTAGGTGGAAATAAATATGGTCTAGTTATTGTAGATGATTATTCTAGATACACTTGGGTCATGTTCTTAGCTCATAAGGATCAAGCTTTTTCAGTTTTCAAGAAATTTCATAAAGAAGTAACCAATGCTAGAGATACTTCAGTCATAGCTATTAGAAGTGACCATGGTACCGAATTCGAAAATCATTTATTTGATGAGTTTTGTAGTAAAAAGGGGATAACACATAATTTTTCTGCACCGAGGACACCACGACAAAATGGAGTTGTGGAGAGGAAAAACAGAACTCTAGAGGAAATGGCTAGAACTATGTTATGTGAAAGTAACCTCCCTAAGTACTTTTGGGGAGAAGCCATTAATACTTCTTGTCATATATTAAATAGAGTTTTATTAAGACCTATTATAAAGAAAACACCTTATGAACTTTGGAAAAACAGAAAACCAAAGGTAAACTATTTTCATATCTTTGGATGTAGGTGTTTTGTTCATAATAATGGGAAAGATAATCTAGGAAAATTTGATTCTAAATCTGATGAGGGCATATTCTTAGGGTACTCTACAACTAGTAAAGCATATAGAGTCTTTAATAAAAGAACCCTAGTTATAGAAGAATCCATACATGTTGTCTTCGATGATTCTAGCGATATCTCTTCTAGTAAGAGAGTTAATTTTGATGATGATACGGAAATTCTTGAAGAAAAGATTGACGAGATGACATTACAAGATAACAGTCAAAAATTAATTGAAGATGCATCATCAAGCCAAGAGACTATAGTAGATCATGGGCTAACTAAAGCTTGGAGGTATGCTCACGGGCATCCTAAGGAATTAATTCTAGATGATCCGTCTCAACCTATTAGGACTAGAGCATCCCTTAGGAACTTAAACAATCATCTAGCTTTCGTTTCACATTTTGAGCCTAAACGCATAGAAGAAGCTGAAAAAGATGTAAATTGGATAAATGCAATGCAAGAAGAATTAAACCAATTTACTAGAAACAAAGTATGGAATCTAGTTGAAAGACCTTCTGAATATCCAATTATAGGTACCAAATGGATTTATAAAAATAAACTTGATGAAAATGGAATTGTCATAAGGAATAAGGCTAGACTAGTAGCAAAGGGCTATAATCAAGAAGAAGGTATAGATTTTGATGAAACCTTTGCTCCTGTAGCTAGACTTGAGGCTATTAGATTATTATTAGCATATGCATGCTCTAAGGACTTCAAACTATTTCAAATGGATGTAAAAAGTGCATTTTTAAATGGGTATATTAATGAGGACGTATATGTAGAACAACCCCCTGGTTTTGAAAATCATCAATACCCTAATCATGTTTATAAATTGAACAAAGCACTTTATGGTTTGAAACAAGCACCTAGAGCATGGTATGAAAGACTTAGCAAATTCCTATTAGAACATGAGTTCTCTAGGGGTAATGTAGATACAACACTATTTCTGAAAAAGCAAAACAAAGATATGTTATTAGTGCAGATTTACGTTGATGATATTATTTTCGGTGCTACTAACAATCGCCTCTGCGAAGAATTTGTTGATTTGATGCAGAGTGAATTTGAGATGAGCATGATGGGAGAGCTGAACTACTTCCTCGGGCTTCAAATCAAACAGTCTGAAGGAGGCATCTTCATCAATCAAGCCAAATATATCAAGGAGATGCTTAAAAAGTTTGATATGGAGGGGAACAAGTCAATCAGCACCCCCATGAGCTCATCATGCAAATTAGACCAAGATGAATCAGGTAAATCTGTAGATCAGAAACTATATAGAGGTATGATAGGATCTTTATTGTATCTTACTGTAAGTAGACCTGATATCATGTTTAGTGTTTGCATGTGTGGTAGATATCAGTCTAATCCTAAGGAATCACATCTAATTGCAGTTAAGAGAATCTTTAAATACCTAATAGGAACTAAGAATATAGGTTTATGGTATTCTAAAGAATCTAGCCTAAAATTAATAGGATACACAGATTCAGACTTTGCTGGATGTAAACCTGATAGAAAAAGTACCAGCGGGTCTTGTCAATTTCTAGGAGAAAACTTAATCTCATGGTTTAGCAAGAAACAAAACTCGGTTGCATTATCTACTGCTGAAGCTGAATATGTTGCAGCCGGGAGTTGTTGTGCTCAAATCTTATGGATCAAACAACAATTAGAAGATTATGGCATTAAACAAGATAAAATACCCATTAATTGTGATAATACAAGTACCATTAATCTAACTAAGAATCCAATTCAGCATTCAAGAACTAAACATATTGAGATAAGACATCACTTCATAAGAGATCATGTACTGAATGGTGATGTGACACTACAATTTGTTTGTACTGATGATCAATTAGCTGACATTTTTACAAAACCCCTAAGTGAAGAGAGATTTAGTGTGCTTAGGAGGGGATTAGGAGTGATTGATCCATCCTAGTGGTATTTTCCACTAGATTCATTTGATTTTGATGATTAGATTGTGATTAATATAGAGTTTCGTTTCAATGATCATCAAATCAGATCATAATTTAGTGATTTTCCCTCATTCGGCACGAACATAGCATGATTTTTAGGTGCGTGCCAGAGTTCGAGACGACTCGAGCAAGTTTCAGAGTCGGCTCGTAAGGGGGAGTCGACTCGCGCATCTGCGGGAGTCGACTCGAGATCGATGGCAGCAGAGGGGGAGTCGACTCGCATACAGACGGGAGTCGACTCGAGGTTAACAGGCACATAAGGAGAGTCGACTCGCGCCTATTTTGGAGTCGACTCGAGGTCGAGTCGACTCGCGACTCAGAGGAGTCGACTCGCAGTCGGGATCCGACTTTTTAACCCTAACTCCATCGTTTAGAAAACACTTATTTTCACCGCCGCCACTGTTCAAAACCCTAGAGCCGACTCCTAGATCGTCTCCGGCCGTCCCTAAGCTTTTTCCCGTCGACCTTTCACCATCCATTAGCGCTTTACTCCATTCTAGGTCGACCATGCCTCGTAAAACCGTTGTCCCAAGCCGAAAGAGGCCCCAATCCGCAACCGGCACCGAGCGACGTTCCAAGGCTCAGAACGATCCCACGAGGCCACAACCTCCGGCTCGTTCCCCGCCGAGGGCGGTTCCCTCGAGGCCGTGCGCCGGGAAGGCGGTCTCCACCGGGAGATACGTCGATTTCGACTATCTCTTCCGGAAGGGCTTTACGATAGGAGAGAGACTTAGGGCCCAAGGCTTAGAGTATTTCCTCACCTTAGATCTCCCCACATACCCTGGACTAGTTAGGGAGTTCTACGGTACCGTCCACAGGGGCGATGGGGGTATAGAGGGCACGGTAGCCGGTGTCCCATTATTCATTTCGGAGGATATCATTGCTCAGGTCCTCCATCTTCCCCAAGTTGGGGTGGCACCCGCACACCCTGAGGATAGGACTGAGGCCCTTACGGCCATTCTAGGGCATCCACCCCAGTCCCCCTTGGATGAGGTATCCGCTAGCTCACTTCCAGTTGAGGTGCGGATCCTCCTGAGCATCCTGTCTAGGTCCCTCTTCCCGAAGACTGGGCGCTTCGACTTTGTTTCTGAGAGGGACCTCGCCCTTATGTTCTATATTCTCCAGGACACCCCAGTCAACTTCCCAAAACTTATTTATAGATATCTATGTGAGCCACTAGATAGACCTAGGCTCACCCT
Organism: Phoenix dactylifera; assembly: GCF_051530095.1. Lineage (NCBI taxonomy): Eukaryota > Viridiplantae > Streptophyta > Magnoliopsida > Arecales > Arecaceae > Phoenix > Phoenix dactylifera. The sequence continues at coordinate 12,020,678 of NC_143196.1, read as the reverse complement.
CCCCTACGGCATGATGTTCACCCTTTTGTTTAGGGAGGCCGAGATTCCCATTCCTGAGGGGGAACCCTCTCGCGCATTGCGATGGACAGATCGCATGCGTCCGGGGACCCTACACAGGATGGGGTTTCGGAAGGTAGAGGGGACCTGGGTTAGGAAGTCTTCCACCTCCACACATACCACCAGACATTCTCCTAGTCCTAAGCCAGACTCAGATTATCCTGACTTTCCCTCCACTTCTGCTCCTACCACCTCAGCCGGACCCTCCTCCTCAGCTCCTCAGGTCATGGAGGTCCGGATCGCTCCTGAGCAGCTCCGGGAGTTGCTGCAGGAGATTGTCCGAGATCTGCAAGATGATCTACTTCGGGAGCTCCGGGGTTCAGTGCCTGCTCCCACTCCTGCACCTTCGTCAGCGTTGGTCCCTTCCTTGACAGCTGTGACTGAGATGACGGCCCATGTGCGGGAAGAGATTTACAACGTCCGGAGCCTGATCCAGGCTCAATTCTCCAGTATGAGTGAGGTCACGGGCATCACTCGGAAGATGCGCGATGACATCCGGAAGGACATGAGCACCACTACTCAGGGGACCGAGCGCTTGTCGAACGTGCTCATCGACAAGCTGGACGCACTTCAGAAGTCGGTGACCGAGCTCTCCACTACACATAGCAGGGCCACTTCGTCCATTATCTCTCAGCTCGGGCATGTTACAGATGCGGTCACCCTCCTCATGGAGCAGAACAGATTGAGAGGAGGAGCCACATCCTCGAGAGGAGGAGCCGCATCCTCCTCGAGGAAGCCTTAGATCATTTTGTGTTATTTTGACATGTACTTTTTTGCTTTACTTATTGTATTCTAAAATGTATTTACATACACATCAATACAATGAGTAGACATATTCTCTTCAATTATGTGCAATTTGATCTCTAAGTGATTGTTTGTTCTGCTTACCTCCTTTTTGATATGATGACAAAAAGGGGGAGAAATACTTAATAGATATGTAAATGGAATCAACATAAAAGGAATAATGAGAATTCAAACATAATTTGTTCTTAGTGGATTTGGTACCTCGAGGCTCATTATCTCTCTGTTGGGGCTCCTAATGGAGTAATCTCCAGAATCTATTCAAGGGATATTCGGAGATTAGTTGAATCCAACTCAAGAACAAATTGTCAGATTTTTCCTCTAAAAACCAAAAAATTTCAGTTCAAAAACTTCAATGCATTAAAAGGAAATTCAGAGAATCAAAACAAAGTTGAATGCATATGTTGAGGGGGAGAATCTGAATTTTTAAGAAAGCTAAATCATTAAATATATATAAGCCAAACAATTGATTGCATGATATGAAGGCTTATATAATTCCAAATGAAAGGGGGAGCTTTAATTCCAAAATTTATTGTTTCACACCTTTCAAGATTGGATAAATCAAATAACCAGACACTTGAATTCATTTATGGATTTTATTTCCTTGTTTATTGAGCAATTCACTTTACATATACTCAATGTTTTGTCATCATCAAAAAGGGGGAGATTGTGGAGTGATTGATCATAACCCTATTTGATTTTGATGAGCTCAAAGCATCTGAGTATATCTCTTGTTTACTAATGAATTCAATTGAGTGTTTCAGTGAAAATCTTGTCTAAAGTGTTTCTAGACTTGGTTCATAATATTTTGGATAAGTTAAGAAGTCAGTTTGAACCAAAGTCTGAGACTCGAGTCGACTCCAGAGTATTACGAGTCGACTCCAAGCGTATCAGAATCACTGGCACGGGCTCGAGTCGACTCCGGATCATTACGAGTCGACTTCGACTGAGAACAGACAGACGAGCAGAAAGCATCAACTCAAAACCTGTCAGCGAGTCGACTCCTGAAGTGCGCGAGTCGACTCCGATGTTTACCGAGTCGACTCCGGAGTAGTATGAGTCGACTCCAAGGAGTTACAGACAGAAAAGTCAGAGAGCGAATTTCGACCCTGAGATTCGAGTCGACTCCTGTGGAACGCGAGTCGACTCCGATGGTTGGCAGGTCGACTCCAAAGAAAGCGAGAGTGGACTCTCAGTGGTACACAAGGCAAAAAGTCAGAGAGGAGTTTTCGGACTCTGAGATTCGAATCGACTCCCGCAATACGCAAGTCGACTCCGAGACAGCGCGACCCCAAAAAGACAGAAGACCGATTTACTGTCTCTGAGAGCCGAGTCGACTCCCAGACAGCTCGAGTCGACTCCAAGGCAGCGCTACACCAAAAAGGCAGAAGCCTATGTTTCAGAAACTGAGAGCCGAGTCGACTCCGGGGAAGTTCGAGTCGACTCCAAGACTGGACGAGCCAAAAGACAGAAGATCGGGAGTTCGGGCTCTGAGCGCCGAGTCAACTCCCAGGATTGTTGAGTCGACTCGAGTGGGCCAAGTTGAAAATTAGCTCCATGGATTTCATGAGATGAGCCGACTCCGAAAATGCCAAGTCAGCTCCAGAAGTTGGCGAGTCGACTTCGGGTCAAGACGAGTCGACTTCGGGTCAAGAGGCCATTTTAATTCAAATCCGGAACAGTTGCCGAGTCGACTCCAGAAAAGCATGAGTCGACTCCCGCTACAGCCGAGTCGACTCCTGATCGCGCGAGTCGACTCCGACCCCCAACGGACATATTGTCAGGTTGTGCAGAGTGTGCAGAACGGGCAGAAAAAGGTGTCTAACGGCTAGTTTCCGTGGGGGATGGCTTAAATAGCCACAGAGGACTGTAGCAAGGAAGAGAAGCACCATTCCATTCAAAGTAATCAAGCATTCATTCTCTGCAAGTGGTTTTTCAACGAAAAGAGGGAAGAGCGCCATAACTCCATCCAACTACCTCTTCCCAAACATTGAAAGAGATTTCCTCCTGCATTCAAGTCGACCAGACATTCAAGAGGAGACCTGAAGTTCAAGAAGCCCTACTCTACTCCAACTCAAACATGTTTGAGGGCTCTTGACTTCTCTCTAGTTTATATTGTTATTTATCTGCTTTTGAGAAGCTCTGTTTTTCTGTTTGTTGTCATTATTTCCATCTTGTCTTTGCTTGGTTCAATCGGGGGATTGAATCAAGGGTGTAGAGGTTGGTTGGTGAGCCGAGTGTAAAACCAACGTGTAAGGGTTCGATTGTGATCCCGGGAAAACAATCGGGGTGGTTCTAGTCGGTGAGCCAGGAAAAACCGACCGAGTTCGTTGTGAGCTCGTAAAACAATAAGTTTGGTTGTGAGCTTGTAAAACAACCGGCTGTAATCCAAGGGGTTATAGTGAATTCCCAAGTGAGACTTGGGGAGTGGACGTAGGAGCAAGGGTTAGCTCCGAACCACTATAAAAGCCTTATGTTTGTGATTGTTTGTCTTTTTCTTTTACTCTCATTTCATTCACAGCACATAGCAATTAATTAATCATCTTGGTAAAGCATTAATTAGTCATCCACAACGTTTTAATTGCAAAATTATTTTAAAACCCAATTCATCCCTCCCTCTTGGGTTGTCTATCTGGGCAACAGTTATAAATAAAAAAAAAATTAAAACTGATTTTTATGCCTGGCATTCGATTTTATCGGACAACTCGGGAGATATTCCCTTCACTAGCAGCATGTAGTGGCTACCCAGCAGAATGGAATGATGAACCTCTAGGTGTAGTTATCGTATGATACAGTCTTTCTACCGTGGATCTCTACAGGACGGAGGTCATGGATAACTCGTCAAACCCCATCGTCTGTCATATATCAAGATTTATTCGACTTAAGTTCAAGAATGGAAAACTCTTTCTCCACAGTACATACTACCCCGGCCGAGGTCTTACGAACTCAGTCTTATAAATCATATAGGATCTCTCCTTATTTACCAAGGTCGATAAATTTCTTGTAAGTGCATACCCTACTCCTCCAGTGAACCTACTGCAGCCAATCTACACTACAAGGACCCATATGACTAAAGACCATGTATACGTGCAATCAAACTACAGTAACCTCACTGTGAGCAGCCGAAGTACCGTAGATCAAAGGACTAGTCACACTACTGCAACATCAAGCAAGTCACTGACGAGTGGATAGACATCAAATGATTTCTTATCTTGATCACGCTCAGTACCATTGTTCTCTAACAAGCACTTGCACTATCACTTCAGTGTCGCCACACCATGGACTCAAGACTCGTCCATCCATGAGGAAAGCAATCTGCGCACTGATCTCATCGGATCGATCACCGTCCTCGTGATGATCCATGAATAAGGAGCATTTAAGAATTAATCACCAATGACACATAGCTCAAAATCTCAATACTTGAAAATATGCATCATCATCTTTTTAATTCCTTGGACGATTCATAGACACATACATAATATGAATGAAAAAGACGCCCATCTTTATTTAATAATAATAAAGTCAAGTACAAAATTATGTCCCAGAATTAATAATGTGTCAACTAGATTGGCTTCTAGGGCATACATCTAACATATCCTGGGTCGACACTTCAAGATATTGAGACGGCTCTTGCTGTGATAACTTCAAAGGGTCGACTCATCTTCTTCAGGAGTCGCCCCTTTAAACACAAGGGTCAACTCATGCACTAATTTTTCTGGCTGACGTTGAGACTGAACTGGGGTCGACTCTTCAATTTCGGGGGTCGACTCATTTGGAATAAGGGTTGACTCTTCAAACTTTGTCTTAGGCGGTAAAGGCTTTCTGTTAAGTTTTAACTACACAAGGGTCGATTCATATAATGCGAGGGTCGACTCGTTGACTGTGCCACTCGAAGAAAACATGTCAGAGTCAACTCAAACTTGTCCTTTTTGCTTAGGGGTTGACTCAAGTTTTTCAAACAGAAAACTTTAGACTTCATCTTTGATCTCCATGGATTGGATTAAGATCATTTTCCTTTAAGAACACATCAAATGAATTATTTGCGAAGAACTTATAATTTTGCAGTGCTTCATTTTTTCTAATTTTTCTTGACTTAGAAAACTTCACAATTAAGCCAACATCGTTAGTACACAACATCATCTCAAGTATTTTGTAATCATCAAAATTCATCCTTTAGGGTTAGCATCATTTAATTGAGTTACAATTCTAGATCTAGGTTTTCATATCACTTAATTCTTAATTAAGTGTAAGCTTATGAAAGTTTAGATCTTTGTATAATCCTTTTAATTACACCTTAATTATAAACTTTCAGTTCTTAAAACTTTTTTCAGATCTGAGTTTGATAATTAATCATGTGTAATTCACCTTTTAATTCATGTTTAAATCATTATGATTTATGTTCACACATCATATACATAAACTATCATGAATTAATTGAAACATCAAACAACTTTTGCATTTATTTTCAGATATGATAATTCTTTTAAAATCAGTGATTAAATGAATCATATATTTTATTTAAATCTAATCTAAACAATTTTATAATTTCAAATTTATTCATGTTACATATATTAACATAAACATTGTATCACATGCATTCAAATTTCAGATCTAGTTAATCATGCATCATCAGCAATTAAATTAATTATAAAAATACTTTGGATCTAATCTAAACATATTAATGATTCCAGATTTAATTGCAATAATTAAAACATAAAAGATTAAACAAAGAACCTGGCTCTGATACCACTGAAAGCAATCCTATGATGCTAGTAGTGATAGCATGCTGAAATTAAAACTTTTTCAAAATCAATGGCTGTACCTGTTCGGGTTGCCTACATACCCCTTCACAAGGGGGATCAAGCCATACGTAGTTCTTTTAATTTTAAAATTCACAGCGAAAAAATCGAATTAAACATTTTAATTCTAACATGCATAAGAAATCAAATTTCAATATGATCAATATGCCGGAATCGTTTAAACGATTATGCTAAAATCATTGCACGATTAATTTCAGATCTAAAATGAGATTATTAATTAAGTTCTAAACTCAATTAATTTAACACCCAACTAATCTTCGAATGCCCATCGAATAGGCTATGAAGATTACTCTGTGAAGAGCCCCAAAAGAGGTTTAACCCTTGGAGATTGGAACCTATAAGAAATATCTTTTGATCTAGATTCATACCTTTATAAAATCTGAAAGTAATGGATCTGATGCTCGAGCTTCGTAGCCACACACTCATTTGGCCTCTACGAGTAATCCACGCGAAGCTCTTGGAGTAATCCAATCCCGTGGAAGTGCTAGCTTGCGCGGGATCTTCTTTTGCTGAATTTTGATCTTTCCGACGCTATCAACTTTTGATTCGCCTTCTTGGAAGAACTTGGAGGAATGGTTTGTAGGGATTAAAGAGGACTTAGATCTGTTCTAAAGGCTCTTATTAGGGATCCCTATCAGCTATGGTGAGATGGACTTAGAGGAGAATGAAGTCGGCTAGATGGAAGGCTGATTTTCATTTTTTGCAACACAAGGAATTAATCCCTTTTTAAAGCACGCCATCTGATCATTTGAATTCGAAATTCAAATGGAAATCTGGTATCTTGTTGGCGCATGAAGGGGATGGTTGTAACAAGATAGATCCTATCTTGTTTGAATTAAAAATTCAAACAATAGATAGTTCATGCGGGTGAGATCATTTGAAATGGATGGTGTTGATTTGATTTCATTCAAATTTAATTCGAAATTCCATTGATAATCATCTAGCCAATCTTCCACATCTCCCACGATCTAAATCTCATCACTTTTCATTGAAAAACCACATCCGGATCGAATCCCTCAAGTTCAGCCCGTCTGTGAGTTCCAGAATTTTCAGAAGGAGTCGACCTTTCCGATCTCGAGTCGACTCCAAGTCGCCTCGAGTCAACTCCAAAGTCGACCCGAGTCGACCCTAGAGCTTCGCAGGTCGACCGTAGCTGAGACAACAGAGAGCTTCTTCCCCTGATACACCCAGCTAGTCGACCCCTTCAGAGCTTGAGTCGACCCCAACTTGCTCGAGTCGACCCCAAAAAAACTCGAGTCGACCCCACCTAGGAAAACAGAAGAGGTCATCCTCTAGGTTCTCTGAGAGAGTCGACCCCAGCCAAGCTTGAGTCGATCCCATCTTGAGTCGACCCCTCTTTACTTTGAGTCGACCCGAATCAGGTCAAAACCCTGATTGAACCCAAAATTGAATCCAATTCAATTTGGCTCATCCTTAGTCCATTTACTCAATCAAATTGAGTTTATTAGTAATCTAATTACTAATTAATCCTCCAATAATTATTTTAATTATTTTATAGGATAATTTGCCAATCGAATTGATCAAATTATCCCTGAATGATTCTCAATCATCCATCAGCCATCTTGATCAATCAGGAAACTTCTATGTGTGTGACCTCATAGGTTCGAACTTAAGTCGGTAGTACAGAAATGACTTTCTGCACTAATCGATGTGACCATCTAGCAATGGTACCCGACGTCCGAATATGCCGAATATATGCGAAGCAAATATTCTAAAATCCTGGACTATGGTTACTATATAATTCATCTCTTTGACTCCTAATGTTAGGATGACTTCAGAGTTCTGTTAACTCTCTAATCAGTACATTCACTATGTGATCAATTTTAGATATTCTGTAACTCATCACAACGATTACCCTGGCCAAGGTTTTGCTAAATTGAACATAAAGCATTATCTCCTATTTCTAGGAGGGGTCAATTCCATCTTGACTCACACACCGATTTTGCAAGTACTTGACTACACCCAGTAACCTTCCATTCCAGAATTAGAAATTCTGCTAGTTCGGTACCAAATACAGTGAGTTGCTTGCTAATCATTGTAGTGATCTCAGGTCTGAGGGATACTTATATCCATATCCACTCGGAACATCTCTTGACAGTATAGCGTTCCGAAATTAGTCACGTTTAGTGAAATATACTTCTACACTTCACCTGTGTGACATATCAGTGTCTCAACACTCCTTGGTTATGTAATGTCCGGGCCCACAACCTACTAGGCCCAATAAGGAATAGGCCCAGTTAAGGTTTGGGCCCAAATTTTACTGTGGCAGTATAATTATATGATTAGGAAAAAAAAAAAAAAAAACGAGGGGATAAGACCGACAGGGAAGGGTGACCCGCACCCCCTGCTGGCAGCCGATGCCGGCGCGCCGGAGACAAGGGGGGGCGGCGGCCAGTCCCGAGGTATGGAGGAAAGGAGAGGATGGGACCTCTCAGAGGGGGGTTTCATCCTCTAAATAATCATTTAAGCCTCTGCCGGCAACCCCAAGTGAGAGACCCCCTAGAGCACTGAACGAGAGAGAGAGGGTTTGCCAAACCTACTTCCGTCGCCGGAGAAGATGCTCGTGGCTTCTTCCAAAAGCTAGGTAAGCCCTCTACCTTCTCTCCTCCTGATTTATTTAGGATAACAAAGAAAGAATGAAAGCAAAGAAGATGAAGGGGGAGGGGGTTACCGTGCGCGGCCAGGGACGTCGCCAACAGCGTGAACGCTGCCGGCCTCGGCTCGGCCGCAGGTACAGGCCGCGGACCGGCTGCGAGCACGGACGAGCCCATTGGCCGCTGGAATCAGCCGCGGGCGCCGCCGGCCGTGGCGTGACCCCAAGCTCGGCCTCTCCCGAGCCCCCTCATCTTCTTCCTTGTGATGGGAAGGGGAGGAGATTAGAGTAGAAAAAGGGTTCGGGAGAGCCTTCGGGAGAGAGAAGAAAGGGAGGAGAAGAGAGAAGAAGAAAGAATGAGAGGGTTGAGAAGGAAGGTTGAAGAAGAAAAAAAAAAAGAAGAGAGGAAGAGGGGACTCATCCTCGTCGTCGTGTGCGGCGGCCGCTGGCTTCGGCCGCGAGCACCGTCGCCGCAGGCGCGCGATGCAGGCTCGGCCGGGGACGCCGCCGGTCGTGGCCCGGCCCCCTTCCGCTCGCCGCCCCCCTTCCACTCGACGTCCTCCCTTCGTCGGAGAAGAGAAGAGGAGACCGTCGCCCTCTCTTCGCCGGAGAGTAGAGGAGAAGAGGAAGGGGAGATCGGGATGAAAGAAGAAGGGAGGAGAGGAAGCTTCGGGAAGGAGAAGAAAAGAAAAAGGAGAAGAGAAGAAAAGGAAAGAAAAAGGAAAAGAAAAAGAAAAAGAAAAAGAAAGAAAAAGAGAAACAAAAAAAAAAGAAAAGAAAAAGAAAAGAAAAGAAAGAAAATGAGAAGAGAAAAGAAAAGAGTGGGTTAACGGGCCGGAATCGGGTTCGGATCCGAAACACGGTAAGCCCAATAATAAGAAATTGGTTTAGCCAATTGAACCTGAACCCGAGCCCAATAAGATTGGGCTAAGTCTGGACGAGCCCAAACTGCAAATTGGGTCCGAATCCAATTAAGCTGAGTTGGTCTCAGCATACCTAATTGATTGTAAATCAGGCCCAATTCAAGCCCAATTTAACTGACAGAAGGTCGAATTGACCTTGGGCTAATCCTGACTCAGACCCAAATGAGCCACGTTGACCAAATCAGAGGACCCAATTGGCTAGAAAAGGTTGGACCCAATCTGGTTTTAAATCGAACCCCAAAGGCTTCAAATTGGACTTGGGCTAAATCCTTGGATAGGATCCAAGCAAGTAAGTTCATAGTATGATGAACTAAGAAATTTTATAATAAATGAATGGGGAATAATGTAATCCCTATGATGTTGTTTTAGGTGATTGAGGATTAGTCACCTGGACTTGAGCAATTTGGAAAGCGAATTGAAGTAAGTAATCTATCTTAATCTTATCGTAGATCCTGTATTATGTTTTATAAGATGAACCAGTGCTTTTCATACAACTTAAATTGTATACATGATTGGTGAGAAAAGTAAGTAATCTGCCTTAATCTTTATGGATCATACATGAAATTTAACATGTTATGCATGTACTGTAGGCTAAGAACGATATGTGTATCTGACATGCTCTAGTTACACAAGATATGATGATATATGCTTTATATTCCGTTATGCCTACAAAATACTGGGATTACGTTACATGCTAAGATATGAGTTATGAAATATGAACATGAGTGGTACATGTCAGTCACATAATTCATAGTTGTGCACATATTATGTTTTCATAGCTCTTGTGATACATGCAAAATGAATGGAGTTCCATGTTATGATTTTTCTTAGCATGAGTGTAAAGAATGATAATGATTTGCCCTAGCTGCATATTGCTTGTAAGGGGGTACCTAAGAACTACTAATGCTACGGGCCGAATGCAACTGAGCCGGCCTTGCCAGTGGCCGATAATGACTGAGCCAGCCCTGCCAGTGGCCGACTAATAACTGAGCAGGCCCCGCCAGTGACCATTAATGAATTCGCCGTAGCATCTATGAGGTACTACCTATACTGAGCATTATTTATGAACTCTTAAGAGCTACTGACCCAATGTAACTGAGCCGGCCTTGCCAGTGGCCGAGAATGACTGAGCCAGCCCCGCCAGTGGCCGCCTAATAACTGAGCCGGTCCCGCCAGTGGCCAAGAATGACTTCGCAGTAGCATTTAAGAGCATGACCACGGTATGCCGGGGGCACGGTTTCATATGCATATTTATGAAAATGATATTTGAAGCATGGTCATGAGGCTCGTTTCAGAGATTGGGTATATGAGGCGGGTGCTTCCAAATCCTGCAGATGTGTTTTTGGGGAGAAGCAAAATCGGTGAGGGGTGAAGGACGCTTGCGTGAAGCCCCGGAACCGGCCAACATCTGGCAGGGGAGCCCCGTGTTTCCTCCTCATGTGGGCCCGATAGTCACGTGCCCTGCGCAGGCGGGCCGTGACATTTATGAACGTGCCTGACCAAAGCATACATTGTTTTACAACGGGTTTTGAATATATCGTTATGAAATGTTGTATTTTGCTATAACCGATATCTCCTTTAAATTGCATACATATTATGCCGTGAAGATGATTAGATAAATATGCATGTCAGCTTCTCAAACCCTGCATAAACATGGTTACCGTTATGTTCGATCCGGTAAGATTATGTATGATTACTTACTGAGCCGTGTAGCTCATATCCGTTCATTTACTTTTTCTTTCAGATCCTCACCACTGATAGCTGCCAGAGACACGTTAATTTGGTATCAGGGCTTCTGGGTAAATCAAGTATACTTTTGTGTACATAAACTATGTAGAAGCTCTGTATTTGGGTACTGACCAGCATGTTGTACTAAGAATGCTTTCATATGAAAAGATTCGGTTGGTTTGACTACCCTATTACCCAGGTATGAGGCTGCGTGCTATTGCGGGTAGTAGTCGGCAATAGCACGGCCGTGTCACGGATCCGGATCCGGGGCGTGACATTCTAGTGGTATCAGAGCAATAGGTTAATCATGAGTAAAAAAAAATTCCAAATTTTAATAAGGGCAGGGGTAGTTAAATCTCATTTAGTGAAATTCCGTATAATTGGAAAGAAAGAAAAGATTTTATTGGTTGCATCATCGGTCAGTCACGAAAATTGCTTGACACAAATATTTTGATAGGTGATAATGAGCAACAAAAAGAAAGAAGCTAGGGCTAATACAAAGCCATTCTAGGGGCATGATTGTGACAGGTATGGTATTAGAGCTTAAGATTTAAGACTACTAAGGATTTTGGTGTTTTGAATCAGAATGCTAACGAGCCATGCCAAAATAAGAAAAAGCTATTTTGGAGATTTCTCGACGGAGTAAATTGTATTTTGGATTATGATTAAATTAGATTTTGACTGATGTTAAGTGGAATACTAGCCATGGAATATTAAAGTACATTGTGATTATTTATGTATCAGTATATAGGTGATATTGGAAGTTTAACTTGGTACTGGGTACTGTGGATGATACTTCTAGTTTGAAGTTAATTATTTTGATGGCAGGATAGGGTTTATTCATAAGTTGTTTCAGGCTTGGACAAGGAAAGATATTTTTAATATTCTTCGAGGATAAAATCTGTATGACAAATTATGCAGGCAACTATTATATAGAAAGAAAGTATATTTGAGAAATGAGATCTAAGAGTTTCCCCTTTGTTTACTTGGAATGTGAAATATTAGATCTTTGCAAATTATAATGCAAGATTAATATTTCGATTGGAAGTCATTTAGTAAATTCTGAGAATAATTTTTAATGTTGAAGAATATTTTAGGCTCAAATGTTCTACATTGGATAAAGTGCAGTAGTTTGTGATCCTGTGATAAATCAATTAAACAAATATTAGTTGATGTTTTGATAAAAAAAAAAGAGAGAGAATGATGATGACATGGGGTCATTAGGAAATGCGAGTGGAATCAGCAATAGAATTGATACGGGAACATGCCCAATAGCACATGATGTTGCAGGAGTTTGTATTAGTGATCATGCTTGTAAGATTTGAAATAAATTATTTTATCTCTAATAGAGGGGCAATTATTAAATGCTTTCATTTATCACTAAGAAGCAAGTCTAAATTATTTTATGAGGAAGGTGAAAAAAAAAAAAAAATTATGAATGATAATTCCACATATCATCGTCTAGTGGAAAGAGTACAATAGAAGAAGATTTTTAAATAGAGATCTTACAACAAAAGTATACATCCTTTTCTTTTAACGGGGATGTGAGATCCAGAACCACCTTCTAGCAATGCTAAAGTAGGGCAGATTATTGTTCATGCAATTTAAAGATACCTAATATAAGATTGGGATATTGAGAAATAATTTTCAGAAGTTTACACAATTTCGAGCTTAAAATGTCCTAAGATGACTTGAGAGCTTATCTCGTATTAGGAAAGAAGGCTTATTTTCAATGAATGAAGTTGTTGAAAATGTAAAATTCTTTTTAAAGCGTTGTCGCTTATTTAAGAGGATCTTATGTTGGGATACCCTTTCTTTGCTCGCTCATGGAAAAGTAAAAAAGAAGTTTTGGCTAAGTAACATACGATCTAGATGGAGGAAAGATTTGAAGTGCAAATACAGATGAGGAATTAAATAGTTCTGTTTGTAGGCAAATAGTATGTTGATCAAAAGTTATTTGTGAATTCAAAGGAATTTGATCAGAATGCGCAGCGAAAACATAGTGATTGGAATTATTTATCTAAGTTGGCCAGAAGTATTATTCTTTTGATTCGGAAAGTTTTGATCTATTTTCTTGTATAGTAAGATTTTTTTTTTTGGATAAATAAAAGGAGAATGTTCTGATTTCTGGATAGCACTGTGCTATCCTAGATTCTCCAGTTTTATGTCATGCTAAGAAACTTCTTAGCATCTTTTGACATGAATTAATAGATCATCGATTTTGATCTTGGATCTAGAATATGTTGGTATGAACCTTCTCCCTCCTAAATTTGAAGCTTGAATTTTTTTAATTAATATCCATCCTTTATTCGATTGAAAGAAATTAAGGTTGTCAATTGACTTTGATGAATAACTATCAAGGGTGGATTGAAGTTGTTTATGATCTAATCTTGTGATAGATCGGGTAATCGAGAGCAGTTGATACTTTGACAAAGAAACTTGATCTTCTTATTCAGAATTAAGATGTTGATTTTATGAATAATCTGGAGAGAGAGCTGTATAATCTTCACCCGTGAGTTTTTCTATTATTGGTAACTCCCGGGAGAATCTTGGCATCTTAAATTTAGTATTAACGGATTGATGGTGCCTTGGTTGGGCTTAGACCTGAAATGTTCCCTACTCCTAGCTATGACATCTTCGATCTACCTATCTAAAAGGGGTTTGAAGTTTTGCTAGGATAAAAGTTGATCATAAAATTGTAGGCAAGGTTAAGAGAAGAAAGAAGATTATAGATTATGAAAAGTATTTGATGCTAATGCTCTCACCTATTTTTGTTAAGCCGATTACGATCTTTGTGTGGACTTAATCAAAAGCAATTAATTTCTCGGGCCAAGGATTATAGCATCTAAGGTGGGAAGATTAGTCTTCTTTTGGAAGAGATCAAAAGAACTCCTATATCATAAATAGAAGGGATCAAGTTTTGAGGTGCCATGATTTTGCCAAAATCTTATCAGCAAGCATTTTAAGAGGGAGACTAACCGAGAACTAGAGGGTGACTCGATGGTTGAATACTTTTAAAGCCTGAACCTTAAGGTATGACTAATTTCGAGGACGAAATTATTTTAAGGGGGGTAGGATGTAATGTCCGGGCCCACAACCTACTAGGCCCAATAAGGAATAGGCCCAGTTAAGGTTTGGGCCCAAATTTTACTGTGGCAGTATAATTACGTGATTAGGAAAAAAAAAAAAAAAACGAGGGGATAAGACCGACAGGGAAGGGTGACCCGCACCCCCTGCTGGCAGCCGATGCCGGCGCGCCGGAGACAAGGGGGGGCGGCGGCCAGTCCCGAGGTATGGAGGAAAGGAGAGGATGGGACCTCTCAGAGGGGGGTTTCATCCTCTAAATAATCATTTAAGCCTCTGCCGGCAACCCCAAGTGAGAGACCCCCTAGAGCACTGAACGAGAGAGAGAGGGTTTGCCAAACCTACTTCCGTCGCCGGAGAAGATGCTCGTGGCTTCTTCCAAAAGCTAGGTAAGCCCTCTACCTTCTCTCCTCCTGATTTATTTAGGATAACAAAGAAAGAATGAAAGCAAAGAAGATGAAGGGGGAGGGGGTTACCGTGCGCGGCCAGGGACATCGCCAACAGCGTGAACGCTGCCGGCCTCGGCTCGGCCGCAGGTACAGGCCGCGGACCGGCTGCGAGCACGGACGAGCCCATTGGCCGCTGGAATCAGCCGCGGGCGCCGCCGGCCGTGGCGTGACCCCAAGCTCGGCCTCTCCCGAGCCTCCTCATCTTCTTCCTTGTGATGGGAAGGGGAGGAGATTAGAGTAGAAAAAGGGTTCGGGAGAGCCTTCGGGAGAGAGAAGAAAGGGAGGAGAAGAGAGAAGAAGAAAGAATGAGAGGGTTGAGAAGGAAGGTTGAAGAAGAAAAAAAAAAAAAAAAAGAAAGAAGAGAGGAAGAGGGGACTCATCCTCGTCGTCGTGTGCGGCGGCCGCTGGCTTCGGCCGCGAGCACCGTCGCCGGCGCGCGATGCAGGCTCGGCCGGGGACGCCGCCGGTCATGGCCCGGCCCCTTTCCGCTCGCCGCCCCCCTTCCACTCGACGTCCTCCCTTCGTCGGAGAAGAGAAGAGGAGACCGTCGCCCTCTCTTCGCCGGAGAGTAGAGGAGAAGAGGAAGGGGAGATCGGGATGAAAGAAGAAGGGAGGAGAGGAAGCTTCGGGAAGGAGAAGAAAAGAAAAAGGAGAAGAGAAGAAAAGGAAAGAAAAAGGAAAAGAAAAAGAAAAAGAAAAAGAAAGAAAAAGAGAAACAAAAAAAAAAAAGAAAAGAAAAGAAAAAGAAAAGAAAAGAAAGAAAATGAGAAGAGAAAAGAAAAGAGTGGGTTAACGGGTCGGAATCGGGTTCGGATCCGAAACACGGTAAGCCCAATAATAAGAAATTGGTTTAGCCAATTGAACCTGAACCCGAGCCCAATAAGATTGGGCTAAGTCTGGACGAGCCCAAACTGCAAATTGGGTCCGAATCCAATTAAGCTGAGTTGGTCTCAGCATACCTAATTGATTGTAAATCAGGCCCAATTCAAGCCCAATTTAACTGACAGAAGGTCGAATTGACCTTGGGCTAATCCTGACTCAGACCCAAATGAGCCACATTGACCAAATCAGAGGACCCAATTGGCTAGAAAAGGTTGGACCCAATCTGGTTTTAAATCGAACCCCAAAGGCTTCAAATTGGACTTGGGCTAAATCCTTGGATAGGATCCAAGCAAGTAAGTTCATAGTATGATGAACTAAGAAATTTTATAATAAATGAATGGGGAATAATGTAATCCCTATGATGTTGTTTTAGGTGATTGAGGATTAGTCACCTGGACTTGAGCAATTTGGAAAGCGAATTGAAGTAAGTAATCTATCTTAATCTTATCGTAGATCCTGTATTATGTTTTATAAGATGAACCAGTGCTTTTCATACAACTTGAATTGTATACATGATTGGTGAGAAAAGTAAGTAATCTGCCCTAATCTTTATGGATCATACATGAAATTTAACATGTTATGCATGTACTGTAGGCTAAGAACGATATGTGTATCTGACATGCTCTAGTTACACAAGATATGATGATATATGCTTTATATTCCGTTATGCCTACAAAATACTGGGATTACGTTACATGCTAAGATATGAGTTATGAAATATGAACATGAGTGGTACATGTCAGTCACATAATTCATAGTTGTGCACATATTATGTTTTCATAGCTCTTGTGATACATGCAAAATGAATGGAGTTCCATGTTATGATTTTTCTTAGCATGAGTGTAAAGAATGATAATGATTTGCCCTAGCTGCATATTGCTTGTAAGGGGGTACCTAAGAACTACTAATGCTACGGGCCGAATGCAACTGAGCCGGCCTTGCCAGTGGCCGATAATGACTGAGCCAGCCCCGCCAGTGGCCGACTAATAACTGAGCAGGCCCCGCCAGTGACCATTAATGAATTCGCCGTAGCATCTATGAGGTACTACCTATACTGAGCATTATTTATGAACTCTTAAGAGCTACTGACCCAATGTAACTGAGCCGGCCTTGCCAGTGGCCGAGAATGACTGAGCCAGCCCCGCCAGTGGCCGCCTAATAACTGAGCCGATCCCGCCAGTGGCCAAGAATGACTTCGCAGTAGCATTTAAGAGCATGACCACGGTATGCCGGGGCACGGTTTCATATGCATATTTATGAAAATGATATTTGAAGCATGGTCATGAGGCTCGTTTCAGAGATTGGGTATATGAGGCGGGTGCTTCCAAATCCTGCATATGTGTTTTTGGGGAGAAGCAAAATCGGTGAGGGGTGAAGGACGCTTGCGTGAAGCCCCGGAACCGGCCAACATCTGGCAGGGGAGCCCCGTGTTTCCTCCTCATGTGGGCCCGATAGTCACGTGCCCTGCGCAGGCGGGCCGTGACATTTATGAACGTGCCTGACCAAAGCATACATTGTTTTACAACGGGTTTTGAATATATCGTTATGAAATGTTGTATTTTGCTATAACCGATATCTCCTTTAAATTGCATACATATTATGCCATGAAGATGATTAGATAAATATGCATGTCAGCTTCTCAAACCCTGCATAAACATGGTTACCGTTATGTTCGATCCGGTAAGATTATGTATGATTACTTACTGAGCCGTGTAGCTCATATCCGTTCATTTACTTTTTCTTTCAGATCCTCACCACTGATAGCTGCCAGAGACACGTTAATTTGGTATCAGGGCTTCTGGGGTAAAGCAAGTATACTTTTGTGTACATAAACTATGTAGAAGCTCTGTATTTGGGTACTGACCAGCATGTTGTACTAAGAATGCTTTCATATGAAAAGATTCGGTTGGTTTGACTACCCTATTACCCAGGTATGAGGCTGCGTGCTATTGCGGGTAGTAGTCGGCAATAGCACGGCCGTGTCACGGATCCGGATCCGGGGCGTGACAGGTTAAGAGGACAACCAACGTATATGTCACACAACGACCTAATCTCGATAATGCTGTCGTTCTAGTAACAGCATATCATTTGATCGCGAATAGATTTAAGGACTTAAAGATAAATCCTCCTTTATCATAAAATAAGTCCTAAGAACTTCATCATATAAGAGTTCATTTGAAGATGTACAATGAAATGATGAATAATGCCAAATAATACTTTATTAATTTGTCAATTTATTTACAAAATTTAATCATCAACATACTGACGATTGAAACTTAGGATACAATTTCCAACACTCGCATCTGTATGGGGTCGACTCGTGATCTTCTCGAGTCGGCTCGGTCTCAGTCGGACAAATACCATTCTTCTGTCTTTTTTGTCGGAATCGACTTGTTCATAGCTGGAGTCGATTCGATATCAGTTAGCTTAAAAATGAGGCTTCTGTCTTTTTGCAGGAGTCGACTCGTCCACAGTTGGAGTCAACTCGATATTAGTTGGAGACGACTCAATATCAGTTGGAGACGTCTCGTATCAGTTGGCTTGAAAACTGGTCTTTCGTCTTTTCACAAGAGTCGACTCATCCACAGTTGAAGTCGACTCGATATTAGTTGGAGATGACTCGATATCAGTTGGAGACGACTCGATATCAGTTGACTTAAAAACTGATCTTCTATCTTTTCTCAGGAGTCGACTCGCCTACAGTTGGAGTCGACTCAGGCACTGTACCTTAAAAAATACTTCTCTGTCTTTGCTCTTAGAGTCGGCTCGGTCTAAGTCGGAGTCGACTCGCGCTCTACACTTAGAAATCATGCTTTCTGTCAAACCATCATGAGTCGACTTGCCCGAACTGGGAGTCGGCTCGAGTGTGTGTCATTTAACAGCCTTTGTGCCAGAGTCGATTCGAGAATCTTCGGAATCGGCTCGAGTGCAGGGTGAAAATTGAGATTGGTTCCAAACATAGTAAAGGTGGAATTTAAAAAGTCCTTGAACCAATTTTTAAGTCATTTTAGCACATTCAACAATATTTCCCTGAAACACTCATTTGAATTCATTAGTATAATATGAAATATACTCAAGTATTTTAGGCTCATCAAAATCAAATAGGAGAACAACAATCACTCAATAGTTGAATTTGGTTCGCTGGAAGTCGCACAAGTGTCAGGCCTCTACAGGTATCTACACGAGGTAGATCGTTCCACGCTCCTTGATCTCATTGGGGTGCTAGCTCCCTTGCAGAGATCGCTTTGATGGCTGATTTTCTCTCCCTTTAATCAACTCCTTGATTACTTTGAGAGGAAGAAGAAGGAGGACGAAGAAGGACAAGGAGGAGGAAGAAGAAGAACTTTTTCTTTTGCTCACGCCAAGGAGGAAGAAGGAGGAAGGGTGGGCCGGCTGCAAGAGGACTTTTTTTTTATGCTCTATGCCCCACGCCTGGTCCCATTTTATAGGCATCTCATGCCCCATACAAATCAGGAATAATCTCAATGATGAATCACTTCTTGATTCATCCCTCCAAATTCTACCACATCCCTTACTTAATTTTATCAGACCCCTTACTTAAAAGAGATTGGAGAGAATCCAAGGGACAAGCTTGCACCATGTGGCAATCCCCGTGAACGAGGAGGAGGAGGAGGGGCATCCACCCCTCCTCTTGGCGTGTGGAGCAAAAAGGAAAGGAGGGGCGGACGCCCCTCCTTCCTTTAGGAGTGTGAGAAGGAGGAGGGGCATCACAAGCTTGCACCGTGTGGCAATCACCGTGAACGATGAGGAGGAGGAGGGGCATCTACCCCTCCTCTTGGCGTGTGGACCAAAAAGGAAAGGAGGGGCGGATGCCCCTCCTTCCTTTAGGCATGTGAGAAGGAGGAGGGGCGGACACCCCTCCCTCTTTCTTTCTTTGCCTCACACGCATGAAGAAAGGGATCTTTTCCTTCCTTTCATGCATGGGTCTCCTAATCCAATTAGAAATTACATGGTCCCACTCAATCAATTGAATTCTAATCCAATTAGAACCCAATGTATCCTCCAAATTGATTTATGTAAATCCTAATCCAATTAGGATTCAAATTGGATAACCCACTAAGAGTTAGTGAGTTAAAGAAGAAGAATTTGCAATTGGATTGCAATTTAATTGATTCAATTGGATCTAATTAAATTAGACTTAATCTTATTGGATAAGGATGGGAATGTCTAATTAATTAGAACTGCTTATTAGATAAGAAACTTAATTATCAATCAAGATTAATTACGATTCTAAATCGCAATCCAACCATTGGAACGATCAAAACATCTAATGTGTGTAACCCTGTAAGTTTTATTCTATCTAGTAGTAAGATATATTATGATCTCTATCATAATATTGTTAAAACTCCTTTCAATGGGTTGAAATAATTTTAACTCTTCTCTTAGGGTTCACTGATCATCAAGTGAATGCTTTCGAGTCTCACAATCCACTAGTGATACCTAGCAGCATATAGTGGCAACCCAGCAGAACGGAATATCTGAATCTCTAGGTGCAGTTAACGTATGATACAGTACTTCTATCGTGGATCCCGACAAGACGGAGGTTATGGATAACTCGTCAAATCTCATCGTCTGTTTTATATCAAATTTATTTGACTCAAGTTCGAGATTGGAAATTTTTTTTTCATAACTGCCCTGGTCAAGGTTTTTCGAACTTAGTCTCATAAATTATGTAGAATCACTCCTAATCTATCAAGATCGATAGATTCCATCTAGATGCAATCCTAATCCGATAATAAACTTACTGCAGCCAATCTGCACCACAAGGACCCTTAGGGCCCATGTTTATGTGTCGTCAAACTACAGCAACCTCACCATGATTAGCTGAGGCATCGCAGATCTAAGTACTAGTCATACAACTACAGCATCAAGTAAGTCACTGACAAGTGGATAGACATCCAAGTGATTTCTTGCTTTGGTCACGCTCAGTACTCTTGTTCTCTAACAAGCACTTACACAATCACTCCAGTGTCCCCACACTGTAGACTTAAGACTCGTCCATCAAGAAAAGTGATCTGTGCACTAATCTCGTCGGATCGATCACCGTCCTTCGTGATGATCCATCGATTAGGAGCAATTCAGAAATTAACTATCTAATGACACATGTCTTAAATTCTCAACTCTTGAGAATATGTGTTATTATCTTATTAATTCTTAGGATGATTTATGGACACATAATAACATGAATGAACAAAATGCCTACTTTTATTAATTATTAAAAATGTCAAGTACAAATTTCATGTCCCAGAACAATTACAATGCGTTTGCCAAATTGGCTTATAGGGCATACTTCTAACATGTTATTGGGGCTGATGGTATACATGTGGATGAAGAAAAGGTGAGAGCAATACGGGAGTGGCCAACTCCCACAAATGTCAGTCAAGTCCGCAGCTTTCATGGGTTAGCAACATTTTATTGGCGCTTCATTCGAAATTTCGGCACCATTGTGTCTCCTATCACTGAGTGTATGAAGAAAGGTTAGTATCAGTGGGGAGAGCAGCAACAAGCAAGCTTTAAATTGACAAAAGAAAAGTTGTCTTCGACCCCAGTACTAGCCTTACCAAGCTTTGAGAAGCTATTTGAGGTAGAGTGTGATGCTTCAAAGGTTGGCATAGGGGCTGTTCTGACTCAAGAGGGGTAGCCCGTGGAGTACTACAGTGAGAAGCTCAGTGAAGCACGGCAGAAGTAGACCACATATGAACTTGAGTTTTATGCCATCATCCAGGCATTGAAGCATTGGGAGCACTATTTGGTTCAGAGAGAGTTTGTTCTATACAGTGATCACCAGGCCTTGAAGTATATCAATAGCCAGAGTCACCTAAACCGCATGCATATCAGATGGGGGAGCTATTTGCAAAAAAAAAATTTTGTGTTGAAACACCGATCTGGGCAGTAGAACCAGGTGGCGGATGCACTGAGTCAATGCAGCACCTTGTTAGTAACCTTGCACATGGAGGTTGTAGGATTTGAATGCATGAAGGAGTTGTATGCTGAAGATGATGACTTCAAGGATGTGTGGGCAAAGTGTTCCAGCAATCATGCAATAGAAGATTTTCATATCCTGGAAGGTTATTTGTTCCGAGGTAATTCATTGTGCATTCCCAGGTTGTCGCTGCGTGAGAAGCTAATTAGAGACCTTCATAGTGGTAGTCTTAGTGGGCATCCAGGCCGGGATAAAACTATTGCTAGTTTGATGGAGAGGTATTATTGGCCACAGTTGTAAAGAGATATTGGGAAGTTCATCCGGAGGTGTTATACTTGCCAAACAGCGAAGGGACAGCCTCAACATACCGGTCTTTACATGCCTCTATCTGTGCCAAATGATATTTGGGAGGATTTGTCGATAGACTTTGTGTTGGGTCTTCCCCGAACGTAGCAAGGTGTGTATTTAGTTTTTATGGTGGTAGATAGATTTTTCAAGATGGCACATTTCATCCCGTGCAGAAAGACATCAAATGTATCTTATATTGCAAGATTGTTCTTCAGGGAGATTATTCATTTGCATGGAGTCCTGCAATCCATCACATCTGATCGGGATTCCAAATTTTTGAGTTACTTCTAACTTACTCTATAAAGGATGTTTGACACTTCATTAAAATTCAGCAGCACTGCGCATCCCCAGATGATGGACAGACTAAAGTGATGATGATTCGTTGTATTTGTGGTAGCAGCCCAAAACATTGGGATCATGCATTGCCCCAAGCCGAATTTGCTTATAATAGTGCAGTTTATAGGAGCACCAGAAGATCACCCTTTTCCATCATTTATTCAAAGGCTCCAAAGCAAGTTGTGGATTTAGCTCGCCTACCAAAGTTTCTTGGAAAAAGTGTGACAACAGAAAATTTAGCAGAGGAGGTTAAAACTACTTAGTTGGATGTGAAGAAGCGCCTCGAGGATATGAATGCTCGGTACAAGGCCAAAGCGGATGAACATAGGAGACATAAGGAGTTCAGAGAAGGAATTGTGGTAATGGTTTACTTGCGGAAGGAGAGATTTCCAGTGGAAACATACGATAAGTGGAAGCCATGGAAGTATGGGCTATTCAAGGTCTTAAGGAAGATAAATAGTAATGCATATGTGATTGATCTGCTGGAAGACATGGGGATCTCAAAAACTTTCAATGTTGTTGATCTTTATGAGTACCATAATCCAGGAGAGAAGTTGTATCCAGAGAGGAACTCAAGGTCGAGCTCTTTTCAAGTAGAGGGGACTGATGTAGGACATGCTGCTGAACCTGTTGCTGTTCACGAAATTGCTGATGTGTCTGTTGAACCAAAGAAACCAGCTGTTGAAATTCTACTGGTGCGGGAGTGAAACAACCTGGATGCGGCGAGCCAAAGCAAAGGGGATGCAGCTATGGGGAACATAGGATTGATCTCATGTTGCTAGAGATAAATTCCACGATTTACAAGTTTCTGAATGTTGGTTTAATCGAGTCCCAGTCTGTTTATAATTTATGAATTGAGTCTGTTTGGGAGTCTAAACTTGTTCTGAAATTCAGGTCTGAGTTAAGTCAGATTAGGGGTCCATTTTGATTGGAGTTTAGTTGATTATTGAGTCCTTTTGTTAGGGATTTAGAGTGAGTTTGTGGCTCTATAAAAGGTGGGATGTACAGGGCCGCCGTCTTCTTTCTTTTGGCTTGGTTTTACCGTGATTGAAAAATCTGATGAAGCTCTGTTTTTTGGAGCCCAAAATTCCCTTGTTTTCCTCTGTTGTGTGCTTCTGATTTTTGCAGCGGAACAATAGGAGAAACTTTCCTACGTCTCCCTCATCAATAAATGAAGTAAAAAAAATCTTATTTGCATCCATAACCAAGCGATGATGCTTTGTACTTTTTAATAAGTTAAAAAGAACAAAATCAATATTCACCATAGTTGTCCAATGGACAACGAAATTGATCGGTCCAATACATAAATAGAAAGCTTTAGATTATTTATTGTATAATTTATTTATTTTTTTTATATCTAGAGGTATCTTGAAAGCCGGTGATAAGTAGTAAATAATTTGCTGGACCACTCAAGATGAAAGCTTTTATTCCATCCTTATGGTTTATTATAAAGTGATGGCTAAGGTCATTGCAAAAGTATAATACAAATAGGTGGCAGTTGGTATAAGTAAAAAAAAATAAAATCTTTTGCATATAAGGATTTTGCACATGAAAGTGTTTATAATGGATTTTTGTTGAACTGAATGCAATTTAAGAGTGAACTTAGTAAGCTAATTCAAATATAATATTCAAAAAGAGTAATGGGCAACTACACATTTTGAACGATAATAAATTTTATAAGCACTCGCAGCGGAGAAAACTCCCTTGGCAAAGTAGGCCGCCACAGTCCTGCCCTCGACTAGGAACATGGCACGCCCGAGGTGATCCCGTCTTCTCTTGGTCCCTCTCTTCCCGCGCGCCACGTTATCTTGCCTCGATCAGGATGCCCACATCAACAATTACACGATATCTCGCCACAACACCCCGCTCTCCTTATTTTATCTTACCAAATAAATAGCAATAATAAAAGTAATGTAATATAAAGAAACGAAAGTACTTCGGAGCCCAACAATGTGACCAAAAGCATTTATTACCACCTTGCTTATGAAGATTGGCGCTAGAAATGCGTGAACCAATCATATCGTGCCAGCATGAGCTGGAATGAGCTGTGAGCTTGCTTGCATAGCTTGTTACCATAGTTGGGTCGACGAAAATTGCTCGTGACATCTCTTTTTCCGCCTTGCCTACTAATTAATAATGCGAGCACGAACCCCGATTGAACTCTCGTACGAAACCAACACAAGTCGATAGAGTGAGAGAGGAAAAAAAGAAAAACGAAAAAAAGGAACCCGATCGCTGCTCTCTTCTCTTTGGATCCGAAACGGAAGCGAGAAAATAGAAAGAAAAATCAAAAAAAAGGAAAGAAAGAAAGGGGCGACCGAAACCCTAACCCTACCGTCCCCACCGCCGTCGTCGCACGCGAAGGAATCCTCCGCCCAGGGGGCTAGGGTTAGGGTTACCGCTAGGGCTAGGGTATCTGCGGTGGTAATGGGCTGCTGTCGCGGGTCGCGTCCATGAGCGGCGGCCGATGCCAGGGGCGGAAGATGACGGGCAGGGGCGCCGCTGGGGTTTGCCGCCCCGAGGAGAAGCCCTGCCCGGTCTCCCGGCCGTCGCCGTCGGGGGAGGCGGCGGCCGGGATGGATCTTTTTGCCCAGGCCCGTAAGGCCCTCTCCGACCGCTCCCCGTTCGACACCGAGGAGGCTGGCCCTAGGGTTCCGATGCTTCCCTCCGGGTTAGCCGCCTTTCTCTCGAAGCCGACGGACGGCCGCTGGAAGCACAAGAAGTCTCATGGGGAGTCCGGGGACAAGCCCTCAGGGCACGGGCAACCTCCTGCGGCCGCCGACGTGTGGGACCAGACTGAGGAGTACTTCCGGCCGGTCACTCTGGCGGACATCGACGCGTTGGTTCCTAAGCTCTCGTTTGGCTCTGTTACACTTGATTCTTGCCTCACCATTCCCGTCTCTGGAAATGTCGCCGAAGCAGTGAAGAAAGATGATGTCTTGGACGCAGCCACGGTTGAAGCGAGTCCGAGCTTCCGGATTGAGAAGAAAGAGGTAGTGGTGGAGAAACAGATGGCCGAGCAGGTGGCAGAGGAGCAAGCATTGGAAGTTGACGAAGTTGGAGCAGGCGGTGATCCATCTCTGGAGAAAGAAGAAGATGACCGTGCATCTTTGAATTGGCTTTTGAGTTCAAAGGAGAGGTTTGTTCTCACATCTGAGCGGCCTAACAAGAAACGAAAGCTCTTGGGTGGAGATGCTGGCTTGGAACGACTGTTGATACTTCCTCATTCGCAGGCAGAAGGTGCTTCTGTCTGTGATTTCTGCTGTTCAGTAGACAGTAGCGTGAAGTCAAATAAGCTGCTTTGTTGTGATTCTTGCAAGGTTTCGGTGCACCCGAAATGTTATGGTGTGCATAAGGTTCCGGAGGGAGTGTGGTTGTGCTCTTGGTGTAAGCATTTGGAGGCAGTGGAAAAGGTATCGAAGAAAGATGGTGACACCCCCTGTTCGAGGCCTTGTTTGCTTTGCCCAAAAGAAGGTGGAGCTCTGAAACCTGAAGGAAGGGATTCTAGTAGGAGCGCAAGCGGCAGTGGGTTGAAGTTTGCACATTTGTTTTGCAGTCTATGGATACCTGAGGTGTATGTGGAGGACATTGGGGCAATGGAACCGGTTATGAATATTGAAGGAATACAAGAGACACGGAAGAAGTTGGTCTGTAACGTGTGTAAGGTCAAGCATGGGGCATGCATCCGATGTAGCCATGGTATGCTTCCTACCTTGCAGTTTATATGTTTGTATGCCATTTGAAGATATCTGATTTTGTTTTAGCATTTTTAGTGTCTTTATTTGTACTATTTATATTATTCATGGCATGAATCAAATAGAATCTAAGTTAAACACTATTACCATGGCGCTTACTTTATCTCAAGTTTATGTAAAAAACTAGCCTCACCCTGCATGAGTCCTTGAATATTGTTTACTCTATATTCAGTTTCTAATGTCTATTCCAGAGGCCATTGATTCCTTTTTCTTCTTTCATTTTCTCTTACATGAAGCCTGTAAGCGTACATTCTCTTTGAGCAGCGCTATCTGTTATTGACAATGAAAATACAACTAACGACTGAACAGTTGAGGTGGTAGCTTTACATATGACTACTAGAGATTCAAGACAGAGGTGTGGTAGTTTTTAACTCATAGTTGTGAAACACCTTAGGCAACTCCAAGCAATGAACCCAGCCTATTGCCCAAGAGATTAGCTACTCACTTTTAGCGATTTCTTATGTTGCTGACTTAATTCAAAATCAATCACTTTCTATGGAGCTTCTTAATTTATAATACTGTTTTGATACTTTAGTACTTCCTCTCCCTTGCTGTTGACGACTTAATTTCTTAAAATGCCTTGAAGCCTTAAAATTATGTGCCGAATGTAAGCAACTAGGAACACTTTCAAGAAAGATATATATATATATATATATATATATATATATATATTTAATTCTAAAGTTTATACTAAATTCATAACTTAAAATAGTATTAGAAATGGTTAGGTAAACCTTGTTTCCTTAGCTTTGGTCATAGCAATTTGCCAAGTTTTCTGAATTGTTCATATTGCTGGAGGTTGGAGCGTTGTTCTAGGATTATGAATTTGAGCCTTTTTGTGGGTACTTGTCTAGCCCTTAACCTATTCCCTTTATGACAGTTCTTTGGATCCAATTTGATGTATTTTGTGTTTTGTTTAAGCATCCAAATGTCATTTGCAGAAGGAAATTGCAAAAGAATTATTTAAGTACAAATAACAAAATTATATCTACATATGCATACACACATATGTGTATGCATTCGTCCATAAATACCTATATTTGTTTATGTCTATAGGTGATGGTCCATGTGAGGATCACCTAGATATCTCAAGGCATGCCAAATGCTCAGAAGATTGCCTAGGCCACTAGGCGACCACCTGTAACAACAATGGCTTAACTGTAATGGTAGTATCTTGCTTCTTAATTGTCAAAATAACCCGTGAAAAGAGGAAGTACCTTGTTTTTGTTGTGGAAAAAGCTTCTGATAAATAATATGGATGTGACCCTTGGATGGCTTGATGCTGGGTTTGACAGTTAATTGGAAAAACTTTGCTCCATTCTTTTGTGGATATTTCTTGTGTTGAATGCTTCTCTCTATAGTCAAGTTCTACTTGATAGTACATGGTTTGGAGAAAGCTTATGGTAGAATAATGATGGACCTCATTTTGACAGGCAAGGAGGAGGAAGGTTATTGAACTTGTGTACTAAGGCAATATATTGATGCAATTACATTCATGCATTAAGCTTGTGGATAGATTAGGAAGTTCATCTTCAGAAGGTTTTCACTAGCAACCAACTTGAGGCCCCATCCACTTTACATTCTTTAAAGATGCATTAGTTGCTTATCCCCAAAAAGAGGCATTGTGGTGGCTGCTACTGACATGTGAAATAGTTTTAGTTGTTGAAAGGCAGTAGAAGTTGAGCAGTCAGAAGTACAAAGGTTTACAAATTACTTGGACAAAATTGAGTGCCGGCTTTGAAATCTTCATGGCATTTTGTAGAAGATTGAGGTATTAGTGAGACAGAAGATTTCCAAATAAGTCACTTTTGCTAACTTCGCTTTGCAGTTCTATACTATGAAAAAATTGAAAGATGAAAGGATGATGCTTATAAGAGTATTTTGATTATTTTTAAAGTAGTATGTTTGTGCTTTAAGAATTAACTATTCGACTCTGTAGGTGAGTTATGTTCTTTGTTGTTCTTGTGGTGCTGAAAACCATCAGCATGCCAATGGATTTATTTCTTTTCTCCATGCCTAAGCTGAAGTTGTTAATGAAAAGTACACACAGCATAAAATGAGATTACCAGCATTGTAGTAAGCAACATCTGCATTCTCAAAGTTCTTAAAATTATACATTCAGATAGAATTACTAACAGTAAAGCGGATTAAATGAAACTGATATGTTCCTTTGGTGGTTGAGACACGACAGGAACTGAAAAAGTTCAGCTTCTTTTTCATGCATATATTAGTGAAGAAAGTTCTGGAGAAGGAAGAAAGTTGGATAAAGTTGAAAGAGCCCTTGTCATATTATGTAGTGCTATCACAATTTCACTGACTAATGACTAACTTTACTGAATTAGAATGTTAGTCAAGAAGGCTCATTGGCATAATATTGCTATTGCAAAGTTAATGATGCCCAGGTGTTTAGTGAAAATAGGGCAAGTATGCACATGGTTGTCACGACACTTACAAAATTGAGATGAAGGGATTATTGATTGAGTCATCGTGCGTATGTGTATTCTAACCTAGACATTAATTGATGAGGGTGTCTTGCATACATGCTAAAAGGCTAGAAAGAGGAGATAGAGACCAAATAAGTTGAGAATTATAGTGAATCCGCATGAGGAAGTCTTATAGAAGGACTTGACAGTAATCCATCGTGAGGTATGTAAACTTCAAATTGATTGGATAACTGTTTATGTTTCTATAATCTCAGAGCTGTTGGCAGCCTTCTTCGCTGTTTTCGAAAAGTGTCCATGCTACCTTCAGTCACCAATAGGGAAAGTTTGTCAAACGGTTTTATCTCAATATGAACTTGTCACAATATTTAATTCAAGTACAAACAATTTCAACTTCGAGGTTTGGTATATTTCTATCTTAAATAGCTCTTTGACGAAGAATTCTATGCTGAAGAACCGTTGTACATGGAATCATTTATTTATGCACTGTGCTGAACAATCCTCCTTTTTCATCGTATTATGTCTGTGGTGTTATGTCGGATGTTTATGTGCATTATCCTCTTTAGAGTTTCATTTTGAGATCATACTTTGTTTGGAAGTCATGTCGGATGCCTGTTCTATCTTGTTATACCTTTATTTTCCATCGTTAGAATTTCAGGAGGTCTAGTTTCACCTGTTTGCATAATGTAATTTCCATAACCACTTTCTATCTTGTTGAGTATCGTCCAATAGTTTAGGATGATGCTAGGTAAAAAACACTGATCTTTATGGCTTCCATCTTCTGTGCTTGGGAGCTTTGCGATAACTCTGTTAAAATGGCTCTGTGCATTAGAGGTTAAAGGTGCTCAATGCATTAAGGCTTTATACGAAATTATCTCTGATGAGCTTCCATCTTTTATTTCTTAATTTGTGGAAGAACTGACTGCTTTCCTTTATAAAAATGTGTCTTGATTTCAAGAATTAAGTAGTGCAGACAGCTAATTATGGGCTACTTAATCCATCTGATTACAGCAATGAATTGTCTCTGGATTTGAAACATTTATTGGGCAGCATTACTTGTCATTTTAGAGGTCTCATGATGCTTCAAATATTATTATATAGCTGCGGCCTCCATATTTTTTTCATTAACCTATGAGACAGAGGAGCTTGAGTGACAAGCCACCTCTGAATTGAATTCGATAAAATACATTATCTCATATTACAAAGTAATTATCTTAAAGGAACTTCATTGTGGTTTATATTGATTAATTTTAAACCTTTATTGATTATAGGCTGATTATCATGTGATTTTTATCTGTCAGTTGCCTCATATCAGATACATAATGCCACCTTTAGCTGACTATTTTTATTCTGCTTTTAAACTAGTATCATGCTATTGCTGCTGCTATTGTGAAAGCTACTTGGTCTTGGCAAAGCCTTAGCTGGTTGAGTGATAAGGGCCTTATTTCCTAAAGAGGGGACTCAGTCTATTTTTTTTTCCTGGCTCGGCTGATGTTTAATCTGGTTGTTATGATGTTTCAGGAACATGCAGAACATCTTTTCATCCTCGATGTGCAAGGGACTCCAAGCATCAAATGGAGATCTGGGGAAAGTTTGGATGTGATAATGTGATGCTTTTTATTTTTCCATCCGTCATCTTAAATCTGTTATTTTTTATCTTATTCTGTGGTAAGACAAGCTGATGTTGTTGCCTTCAATACATACGTAGGTCGAGTTGCGAGCTTTTTGCTCAAAGCACACCACTTCTCAAGGTATGAGCAGTGCCCAACATGCAAAAAACCTTGCAGTGCTCGTCAATGATGACTCTTCATTAACCAAGGCTCCGCCTGCAATCCCACCCGCAAAATGGATACCAAAGTTAAGACTTACTCGCAAGAATAGAGCTAAAAGCTTGATGCAAGATGAAATAAAAAACTCTACTTCTAATCAAATGGTTAAAATGGAACCTAGCATGGAGCTAGATGCCTTGACTGGTAGATTAAAATATGAAGATGATCAGTCAGAGCCAGATAATGACATGGATACTGATGGAATTATTGAGAGTGGAAACATCACTAGAAATTCCCCTAATATTGCTGTAATTCTTAAGAAGGTACTACCTGTGGAACTTATCTTTTAACTCGGAAGTTTTTATTTTGAATGCACTTGTTTCACATCAATATGACCATGGCTCCAGATCTAAGCTTTTCTTTGTAATCTTGTTACAGTTAATTGATCGAGGGAAAATTAATATCGGTGATCTTGCATCGGAGATGGGCATTTCAATAAATTCCTTACAAGCAGCTCTTGTGGTACAAATTGGAAGTATTTTGTTTCTTCATATTTGGAAGTTTATGAATTTTGACAATCTAGTTTTCTTGGCAGGGTGAGACCACATCCTTCTCCCCTGGATTGAGGTTGAAAATAATCAAATGGCTTCAAACTTCTGTACATATGCCTGCTGTGCAACCATTGAAAGCTAAAAGTGGCTCTGCGATACTATCAGATAATAAACTTGCAAGGAACAATGATCCAAATGCTGCTAAACCAGCAGGTTCTTATGTTCAAGGTGAGCACAAAGTTGCTAGCCTTGAATTGCCAGATGCTGCTTTTGTTAAATCCTTACCACCACGGAGAAGAATGAAAAGCAACATCAGAATCTTGAAAGATAACAAAATGTTATACTCATCTGGGGAGTTACCTTTTATGCCACAAAATGTTAATGCAAAAACAGTTGATATGATGGGTGAAATTCTGGTTGCTCTCGCTGAAGATATGAAAGGAGATATTAATGGCAAGAATTCTTCTATTCTTGATCAGAATTGCTGCTTGAAGGAGCAAGAGATTTCAGACATGGTAATAACATTACCTTATATGGTCTTAACTTTTTTTCTTAATGGATTGATTTGTCATTGATTGGTGAATGTTGTCTACTATCATGTCAAATGTTCCGATCTTCCTCCATGCATAAGGTATTTGAATCCGCTCATGGTCCCACATATACACCGTTCTGTTTTTTTCGATTAGCATTTGTGAAATTTAGATCTGGTGCTAGCTGTATTGCTGCAACTTTTGTCATCGAGGGTTTCAACCAACCTGATAAGTGAGCATCCTTTGAATGATTTTAGTGCTTGAAGGAAATAGCGATGGATAATTATGCATATGCTTATAGTATTAATGTACCATGCCACATCCTTTGGAACTTAATACATCCATCCTTTGCATTTTTAAAATCCATTTTATTTTTGAAATGAGGATATTTTTTCCAAGCTATAATCCGAAACTTTGTCGCTAAATATGATTAAAAGAAAAGGCATTTTCCCTGTTCATGGACCATGTCATATGATTTTGTTCCACCAATGGAGCCATCATTTCTTTCCTCCCTTTCATCATTTGGGTTCTAAAATTATCTTCTTCCTGCAATGGCAATAGATTGATGTGCATTGAATCTCTTGCATCCTACAAGGATCCAAATTAGAGTCAAATAGGCACTTGAATTGTTTGATTTTGGATATTAACCTGACAAGAACATTTTGATTCAGATCGTTATTTGAAAGTAATGATTTGATAATTTAAACCAGCTTGTGCTCTATTATTCTAGTATGAAATGAATGTGCTTCTTTTTCTATGTTAATCCTACAGACTTAAAAGCATGATACACCGTATCGGCCCGAATAGAGCGGTAGGGGGCATACCGTACCATAACAGTTCGGTATATCCCGACACTCGGTACGCCAAAAAATTTTCATACTATACCAACACTAT
Organism: Phoenix dactylifera; assembly: GCF_051530095.1. NCBI lineage: Eukaryota > Viridiplantae > Streptophyta > Magnoliopsida > Arecales > Arecaceae > Phoenix > Phoenix dactylifera. Next base: position 11,988,752 of record NC_143196.1, on the reverse strand, counting down.
GCTAGTGTGGCACCGAGATGGTGAATCTTGTTTAAAAATGTTCCTTTTTGTAGTATATTATGTAGACTGCATCATGCATGGGTTAACCAGCTTCAGAGCCAAAAAGATTTAAAAAATTATTTGACAAGAATTATTGGCTATGTATTTTCTGGTTTTGAAATTAAAAAGTTACTCAATTTTAATATTTAAAGGAGTTTAAAGTGAAGATAAATTATTGGCCTTCTAAGGCTTTTTGACAAGGTTTCAATTACCAGTGGGACATCCCTCGGGATGCTTGGATGAGGTATCATCCGAAGACCATCCTGCCATCATCCTAGCATCCTGATTGACTAGTCATGGGGCATCCCCCATCCCAAGTGTTGGGACGGGGAGGGACAGCGGCATTTCCTATTTCACAGAAAAATCGGGATGGTCCCATTCTATGGGATTTAAAATCTTGCTTTTTGAAATATGAAATTGCATGGTATTGGTGGTGCTTAATTGAAAGGTTATTTCAGGTTCAAATTCTGGTAGGCATAATCATCAAAAACCAGTACTTTGCTATCTCATTAAGAAATTAGGCCTTTTAAGAGGTGAACTTAAAAAATTGTTTTTATAAGAGATGACATTGCAATGGTATGTTATTGGCTCTTCATGAGAAGCTCTAAGTGTAATTTACTTAATTTTTGGAAGTTAGTCATTAGCCAAACAAATCACTGTTGTTTGAAAGAGTGGTTCACTTAGGTTCTTGGTTTTATTGAGTTGTGGATTGCTAATACAAGTTTAAGTCATTTCTACTATTATATAGTTCAGCGCTTTTACATATGCGTGTAAAATTTTGTAAAGAGAAAATTGCGAGATATAGCATGCTTCTTGGAGAAGTTTTGCATGGTTGAAGTCTGATATACGATGATCAAATATTCTTCTCTTCATTTTGAAGAAAGTGTTGGTGAGAAGTCTTCAGCCCATGGTGCACTATGTGCATGCTTTTGACTTGAAATCATGGAATGCAGAACTGTCCCGAATCGGATGGTTCCGCTTGTTTCGAGCCATACCGATGGCTCACCGATACGGTTTCGGCTTTAAAAACGGTTTATTGCCGGAGTCGGAGAAGAAGAAGAGCGAGAAAGAGCGAGCGGGGGAGGGAGGGAGAAGGAGCGGCGACGGATGCTTGCAGAGGGCCGCGGGGGGCCGACAGTGGTCGGGGAGGGAGGGGCGGTGGAGGCCGAGGTTGCGGCCGCATCTCTTGTTTCTTTTTTTCGAAACAGAAGAACGGGCTGTAGCTAAAAAAATTGAAAATTTTTAAGTAAAGTTGGTAAATCGATTATGGACTTCAATTAAAAATTTTGAAATTTTTAAGTGAAGTTGGCAAGCAGTTTGCCGATTTTACCTAAAAATTTTCAAATTTTTTAGCTGCGGCCTCGGCCTCGACCTTCGCTGGCCCTCAACCAGCGTCTGTCACCGCTTCCCTCCCTCCCTCCCTCCCTCCCTTGCTCTCTTCTCCTTTTCCGGCTCCGGCATGTTTCCTCTCTCGGTACGGGCTCGGCACGGTCCGTACCGACTTGTTCCGCCGGAAAATCGGTACGGTGTCTGGTACCGGTTCCTCCGACCCTGCTTGAAACTAAATGAGACTAGTTTAGCTTAATCAAGGAGTTTAGGGTTAAATTGGGATAAGGCCCCCTTACTCCACCTAGTCAACTTAAACCCTCCAAATGCTCGATGAGTAGGTTATTTTTTCTAAAAGCAGAGCAGGTATTCTTGAAAGTATGTTGAGTGACTTTTTCCACTTTAACCGAGAATAATAGGCACCATGTAGGGTGGAATATTTTATTTTGGAGTCAAATGGGTTAGGAGTAAGTTAACAGATTTGTTTGCATAGTTTCTTTTGCAGTCAAATGGGCTAGGAGCAAGTTAACCCATTCGCTTCAGGGGAACATGTTCCACAACCAAATGCACCCTAAAGGGTTAAAAAGTAATGAGTAGCGAATGGGGCAAAGGATTTGAACCATTGTCGGCAGAGCCCTCCCGAACCGTCCGGTGTGGGTCGAAGCGAGCCATACTGACGGCAAACCAGGACGGTTCTGGCTTTCAAATCAAGAAATTGGCAAAGGAGGGGGACAAAGAGAAGGAAAGAGAGGAAAGAGAGAGAGAGAGAGAGGGGGAGAGAGGGAGGGAGAGGGAGAGTGGATGGTTGATAGAGGGCCGAGGAGGGATGCGGAGGGGCGGAGGAGAGGCTCCCCCATCCTCTTCTCCTCTCTCCCATTCTCCCTCTGCCCCACCCTCTCGTTGTGTCGGGTAGCGCTCCGCCGGCCTTCTCCCTCTCTCTCCCTCCCTTCCTCCGTCTCCATCCTCCTCCCTTCCCCCCTCTCTGTTTTCCTCTCTCCCATTTTCCCTCTCTCCTGCCCTCTCTGCTGTATTGGTACAAGCTCGGCATGGAATGACACGAGGGCGTATCGAACAATGCTGTCGGGCAACCGGTATGGACCTCGGTACCAGCATAGCAATCCTTGATTTGAACAACTGTGCAAGCATCATTTGTGCATGCATATTGCTCCAGTCTTCTTGTCTATCGAAGAAGATGAATCCAATCGATCACTGATGTTCTACTTATCATGTTTCCTTTTGCAGGAGTAAAAAAGGAAAAAAATTCTATAATGTTTCTATTGCTTATTTTTATATTTATTATCTGCAATTTAGCAATGCCAAAGTTTTTGATATGATCAAGATAAAAAAAATATATATTTTAAATTTTATTTGAGTCTCATACCATTCCTTTTATAAGAGGGTGGGCCTTGGTACAAAGGTATTGTAGCTCCATTGTGATTTAGGTGTCACAGGTTGGATGGACGGAAACAGCCTATCCGCATGTGAGTGTAAGGATGCATACATCTAACTTCCTTGGTCTTTGTAGTGGCGGGAGCCTCTTGCATTGGGGCGCTTTTTTTTTCTAGTTTCTTTCATAGCATTGACATCAGATACTTTTAGTGTGAAGAATAATGGTTTCTGATGCTGAAATTTGCCCAAAGTCCCAAATGGAGATCAAATTGGAAATGACCTTTGCCTATACTACTATCTCAGTAAATACAATTCTTATGAAAAAGCAGCAACAGTTTGCTCATGTGGAGCTAGAAATGCCATGCTATTGTTACTTAATGGTTAATATCCTATTCAATATGGCAAAGGCACAATATATTTGTCAAATTTAACTCCTCATTGGCTCAAGAAAACCCTGCATCATTGGCACAAGAAAACCCTGTCAGAATTAACACGTCGAATATGCTTATTCTGTTCATCTTGTATGCTCATTGAGTGTCTAAAATTGCATTGATATAAGATGGATTTAGAGCGTGCTTCTGTAATCCTATCTTCTTCGCATTTTGTTGATTTTCTTGTGGTCAATTTTTTTGGTCTGAGACCCAAAGTAAGCAAGGAAATTTACTGCAGAACAGCAAAGGTATTTCCTTTTTCATAAATTCATCATCCTATCTTAGTTCCTTCTCAGGTTTATATCTTTTTTTTTTTTTTACAAGAACATCCACAGAGTCTATGATTTTTTTGACTAGTGCCTGCTCTGATTTGTTGGAAATGCTCATAGTGTTGGTTTATCCTTTTTGTGGTGCAACTCCAAAGCTTTTCTTCTCTATCTATTTTTAAAATTTTCTTTTCTAGTTATGGTGTCACTTCATCTTTACCATGCCTTAATGCAGTTAAGTTCAGACTTTGTAACAATTTGTGTCAATTGACATTTTGACAAATAAGATGCTTATTATGATTATGAACCTGTCTGCTGAATGGAGAGTATAGAATGCCTACAGATATCATGCTAGTGCAATCTTATTTTGTCAAAGCATTTTTGGGTGCTGGAAATGTGAATGAGTAAAAGTAGCTGCTGACTATAGCACAGGAACTTCAGCGAGGTAAGAATGGTGGCAAATGATTGGAAAATGGTGTACCGTCTCCTTTGGTTTATTGCTTTGGTGTTAGAAATTATATCCCCAACTTCATGATTATCTTATTGGTGTATTTGGACAGCGATCTGATAAGTTTTGCTATAACCTAGTAATTCGGCATTATCGAACTTGATGTTATTCAGCATTAACAAAACAGTCATTTATAAGATGACTTCTTCTGACAGATGGTTGAAGATACTCTTAAGCCTGCAGATTCTTGCCCTCCCTTGGACCTACTTCGTGGACATGAAGGTAAGCTCTACTAACACAGGATTGGTGCTAAAATTTATGAGTAATGCTATGAGGCTCCTGTTATGTGCACACAAACAATCCACTTGCCATGTGCAATTCATGATGATAGTTTCTAAACAAGGGCGGTTGATTAGTTATAGAGTTGCCAAATCAGCAGTGATGGCTCGATGAACATTTCTTGTGCCCATAACAGATACCTTGAAGGATTTTCCAATATTTATTTCTTTTAAGAATTTCAGTATGTCTTACATCAGATTTGTTACTTATTTGAATCATTAGTGGAATGACATGATGCTTTATGTATGTTATGTATAGTCTGGTTTTAGAAATTGTAGTCATGGGGTTGTTGAAACTGCATGACTTTGTTAAAGGAATAGAAGGGTATGGAAGAAATTAAATTATGTATTTTCCAAGTCTCTTTAGTTATGATTGGATGCAGAAGAGGATACGGGTGGAGGAGCAAGAAAGTAATTTCTTTAAAAAATGATTATTTGGTAAGTTAGTTCACTAAATTATTAACGAATTTTACTCATGTGTACGGTGAAAAATGTAATGAATGGAACTAAGCTTAATCTCGGAATTTACTAATTGCAATATTAGGTTTTTGATTAAGATTGTTTTGGAGTATTTTGATGTGAGAATGTGATGCAGTCTGGGTAGGGGACTGAGCTTGTAGAATTAAAAGGGATGTTTTGTGGGTCGCGTAGGTCTTAATTTTAGACCACATTTGATGTTTTTTGAGTTACGTGAGTAGCTGATGTTACTTTCTACCAAGGTCTGCTGAACCTGCCCATACCAGCCGGTTCAGTCCGTGTTGTACCAGTACCGCCCGTGACCGATATGGTACAGCCTTTGAAGATGGTTCGCACCGGTAGGAAAGAAGAAGAGGAAGAGGAAAGAAGAGGAATAAAGAGGAAGAAAGAAGAGGAAGAAGAAGAGGAAGAAGAGAAATAGGAGAAGAAGAAGAGAAGAGTACCAGTTCACAGTTCGCACCTAGCCTCGGGCCGACCACCTCCCGAGCACCCCGAAGACGGCGACGGGGATCACTCCCCTCCTGGTCAGTTCCTTCCTTCCTTGTTCACGGGAGAAGGGGGAAAAGAGAGGATAAGAGAGGAGAGCGGAGAAGAAAGGCGAGAAGGAGAGAAGGTTCGGGAAGGAGGAAGGAAAGGAAGAGAAAAAGAGAAAAAGAAAAGAAAAAAAAGTCCGCGCGCAGTACCCCGCGCTCGCCCGCGGTTCCCTGTGCTGGGAATTGCGTTCGCGCGAGGCAGCGCACACGGTTGCCTGCGCGGTTCCCCGCGCGGGGCAGCATGCCCACGCGGGGGGCATTAAATGCTACAGAGTGGCATTTAACGCGGACCTCCGCGCGTGCGTCTGCGCGTTGGTTTTTTTTCCCTCGGCTGCACGTTCGCTTCATGGAGTTTTCTTGGCCGGTTCGGCACCGGTACCGAATCGGTACCGAGCTGGTATCGGTGCCCACCGATATGTGGGTAAGGTCGATATGACAGACCTTGCTTTCTACTATTCTCAATGTCGGCGGAACCGGTATCGGGCACCGTATCGGTTTTTCGGTAGGACGAGTCGGTACGGGCCCGCGTCGTGCCGTGTCAGGCCCATACTGACGTAGTAGAAGAGACGGAAGAGGAAGAATGAGAGAGAAAAAGAGAGCAGGGGAGGGAGGGAGAGGAAGAGGAAGGAAGAGAGGCCGGCCGAGGAGTCTATGTGCAAAGGATGCGGAGGCCGGGGAGACGTAGAGGTAGGGCTCCGCCTTCAGTCCCTTGTTTTGTGCGAAAAAGGGGCCCGAAGGGGGCTCTTTTATTTTTGCATTTTTTAAGTTGAAGTCGCTCCCTGGCCTTCGCCTTCTCCGTGCGGAGGCTCCTCGGCTTTAGCCAACCGGCCCCGGCTGGCCTCTCTTCCTTCCTCTCCCTTTTCTTTCCTCCCCCCCCCCGCTCTTTTTTCTTCTTGTCTCCCTCCGGCGACGACGTCTTGTTTTCAATGCCGGAACTGCCTCGGTCTGCTGCCGGTACGGCTCGGAACTCCCCAAACTGGGCAGTTTGGGATTGTTCCGCAGACCTTGACTATTCTCCTTTTTTTTATGGTGGGGATGGGGACCTTGATAGAGTCCAATCAGCAAGTGATATAGTAGACTACTTAAATTTGTTTCCTTTAAGGTGGTCAAAAAGTAAGAATGGAAGAAAACAAGTGAGGAAACTTAGGAAAAAAAGGAAGGAAAAATATAAAAATAAAGAAGAGAAGAAAAGAAAGAAGGAAAGAACAGAAAGGTAGGAAAGAAGAGAAGGAATTAGGAGCTGCCAGTCCCACAGTCCATCTGTTTCTTTCTTATCCTATTAAAGGTTATTTTTTTAATTTCCTTTATTTTCAGTGTAGGATTTATGATTAGTCCAATTGTCCGAAAAATTAATTTAGGGCTTTTTTATGATATGGAGAAGAGATGTATGTGGAGGAGAGGAGTGAAGAGAAAAAGAGCAAATGACCCTCTCTCTCACTCTCTATCATCTTGTTAGTATTTACATGAAGAGAAGAAAAAAAGGAAAAAGACTATTTTGGCAAAAGAGGAAATTGAGAAACATGCATGTATGGTATGTCCTCTCCGAATCTCCCCATTTTTGAATAGATATAAAAGTTGCTTGCAGTGAAACCTTTTCTCTCCATATCTCTTCTACTCTCTATGATTTTATCATCCAAACAAGATATTTCAGCTCTTTACTCTCTTTCTCTTGTCTTTGAATTTCTCAATCCAAAGATAGGGTTAAAAGGAGGAATAAGGCTGGATGTATGTAGTATTACAATGAATTGAATAAAATTTCTAGATTTTCTTGTTTTTCTTCCTTCTAAATTTATTCTCTTCTGTGACTTTCATCTGGTTATTGATTGTTTGAGACTTAAAGGCTTCTCTGGAGCACTACACATTCTCTTTCTTGCATCTAGATTTCTGCATGTCATGCTGAAATTTCAGATGAATTTGTTCTCAAATTCAAATCTTTCAAATATTATAGATTGGCCATTGATGGATTGTTCTATACCAGAGTAGCGGCAAAATTTTGGATCAGGTGTATGGTCCTGAGTAGAAGATTTCAAGGTTGTGTTATCTTAGTTTGATCAATGGGCCTTGCTTTTATGGTTGGTCTTGGATGAGTAATTGGGCTCTCCAGTTAATTCAAGGATGGAGAGGATTGGATTCCCTAAAATTAGAGTGTTGTATAATCAACAAAAAGTATCTATCCTCGACACAGCTTTGGAGTTATTTGTTAAGGATTCTTTTTTGCTAGTTATGTTTCTTTGTTAATTGTACCAGGTGCTAAACAATATCAGCCTAAAATGTCTAGAGAATCCAAAAAAATGTTGCATCTTTTTTTTATTCAGGAAAGTATAGGGCTTGAATTTTAGCTTTTGATTAGTCTCTATAAAGTTCTGCCAAGTAGTTGACTTCAATTTGTAGTCAACTTAATTTTACACATTTATATTTTGTTGTGATATCTTTTTGAGGCGGTGTTTGGCAATTTTGTATTATTGGATATTTGTGGTGTATGTCCACACGAACATCGAGAACTTTTTCTTTTCAGTTGGGCTGCACTTGCATTTGTTTTTCCTTCTTAATAGCTACATAATGGATAGGAGCCCATATTCTAAAACACTAAATACACCCCTCCCTAATCAAAGGTGACATGGGATTTAGGTTAATTTGACATGGATAAGTAGCTGAGAAACTTCTCAACCTATCCCATTCCTCCAACTATAAGCAAACAAATTCCTTAAGAACATGATATTAAATGGCAGTGATAAGCCTAATTATCATTCAAAAAATAATAATTGAATCTTGAATCATGTGAAGTTTTGCTCGATTTCTAGAAGTAATCAACATTTTCATTTTCTGGACTTAAAAAGATTCACATCTCTTAAAATGAAGATTTTGATTCAGGAAAGTTTTTTCTTCATCAAGTGCTTAATAGGAAAAGGAAAAATAGAAGGAATAGAACCAATAAAATAGAAGGCCATGGAAAGAGTTGCAAGAGTGTGAAGAAATTTAGGCAAATGTGCTGGACAATGGCTTACTCTTTATGAATATGTAGGACTTGACCTTGGTTTTATGAAACTATAGCAATTGTAATAGATTGCATCTACATGACAGATCTATACATATACTATAAGAAACCATAACAATTATCCTAAACCACCTGCGTCAACTTAGCAAAAGATGTTGTGCACAAGACCTGAAATTAAAGTCTTTTTATGGGATGATGTGAACAATTTCATGCTTCCTAGATCATAATTGATTTGGATAAATTAAACTTTGTCAATGGATAATAACCATAAGATGTTTATTTTTCCCACTCTCATAAGACTTTTGACCAAGATATACTGAATCGGTACCGTGCCCTGTAGTGGTTAGTTACCGGATCGGTACCGTACTGACACATGGTATGGTGTGGTGTGTTGGTTCCAAACCGGTGCTCCATTTTTTTATTTGTTATTTTTTTGAATTTTTAGCATTTAATGAAGAACAATGAAAATTAAGTCTAATTTGATGTTTTTAACAATTATTTTGTTTTTTGAATGATTTAAGTCTAATTTGATGTTTCTTGATGTTTCTTAATGTTTTTATTAGGTTTAAAATCCTAATTTGATGTTTTTATGAGGGTTAAAATTCTAATGTGATGTTTTAGGCAAGTCTAGCTTCGCACGTTAGGAGAAGCAATATGAAATATCCTAAAATCAATTAGTAAACTAAAAAATATATAATAATTTAATTAGTTATCTATATTTAAAGTACAACATGCATACCATCTAAAATCTCGTTGAGTGGCTATGTATCTCATAGATGTTGGAGTGGCCTCTCGCTCCTATAAGCTTGTAGGGCTGCCATAAGGTATGTAATCCAAATAGTCCATGTACATGTTGTGGGTGATGGTTACTCTGGGAGGAGTCATTTGCCTGATACTACGGCTATGGAGCGATCCATCTGAATATGGCAACAACAAATTCCAACCCATAAGGTGCTTTACGTTGTGTAGGATAGTAGCTACTAGAGGGTGACGTGTCTGAAGCACCATATCCATAAGGAAAGTAGCCGACATCATATCCATAGGATCCCCTATAGGATTTTGAACCTGATACATTAAGGGATCCTACCCCACATGCTGTCATCTGCAGTAGCTTTGTATCTACCACGACCTCAAGGATCTCGTCTTCTATATGCGATTGTATTTTTGCGATTTCTTGGTCGTGCATCGTGGTCCCTATCCTGCATGGTGCAAGTGAAATGTGACTCTTCGGTGAATCAAATCCCACCCTAGGGTTATGACGGTCTGACCTCCTTTTTGGCTACCGGTTGCATCATCACTACTACTCCTATGTGATCGTGAGCATGAGGGCTCCCTGGTATGTGAATTTGACAACTCCACTCTCTCCAATGGGGTCTTGCCTTTGCCTTTGCCTTTTTCTTAGTTGCTTTTTTCTTGTCCCATCCCGCTCTGGTTGGCTCCGTTGCGATCGTCGACCATACCTTCTTGTCTGGCTAGATCGGGTAGCGTGGCTGCTTCGTCCGAGTATCTCTTGATCAAATCGTTGGGAGGATGTCTCGGACATGGAATCATATGACGATTTGATCCTCACTGACCCCTTGCTTGATCTGCTGGATGTGAGAGCAGGATGTTACATTCTGCCCATTGCTTTGAATTCATCTTAGCATCGTTGCTTACAATGCAAGCTGGTCATGGAGGCGGTCTTGGCTTATCGAGCTCTGGAAGCCCTCTCTTTTGCTTCTTTGAAATCAATGAAGTGTTTCTTCATCAGCTGCTGTCATCAGCTGCTGGACCTCTTGGGGTATTTTTGGTACATCGACACATCAGGGTAAGCGCTAGCAAGAGGCTGCTTTAGCCTGGTTACCCCGCCCTCTTTGAACTTTGGGTGGATCAACTCAGAATGTATGGCTACTTCTAGCTCGTGGTGAGCCAACTTCGAGGGGATTATGAAGCCAAAGAAGAAATGATGGTTCACTATTTAGACAACGTGTGGTAGCTCATCTCCGTCTTGAACCATTTCGAGATCCATCATATACTAAGGTTCGAGAACAGCAAGGCAGACTCGTTGTCAAAGTTAGCCAGCTCGACAATGAGTCGAGCTGAAGCATTGAAGAAGGGAATAAATCCATGATGCAGATGGACAATGAGTCGAGTTAGATGGATCCCCTGATTAGCTACCTTTAGGACGAAAGCCTTCTTCGAACAAAAGAGAAACCAGAAGGATCAAACTTTAAACTGCTTGGGACACCCTCAATGGGAGCCTCAACAAGAGATCCGTACTTTACCATAATCGAGGTATCTCAAGTCAAATGAAGCAGACTACGTCTTGCGAGGGATACATGTAAGAATTTGTGGCAATCATGTGGGAGACGGAGCACTAGTTTACAAAGTGATAAGGCACAATTATTTTTGGCCCATCTTAAGGAAAGTTGCTGTTGAGTTCACCAAAAAATGTGACAGATGTCAAAGATTCTCAAGTATCCCATATTGGCCTGCCACCGAGTTGACCCCTATCAGCATCCCATGGCCTTGTGCTCAATAGGGCATGGACATCCTGGGTCCTTTTTTGGCCGCTAGACTTCTAATTCTTGATTGTGGCGATCGACTACTTTACTAAGTGGATTGAAGTGGAGCCCTTGGCTTGGATCACAGAGAAGAATGCAGGGGACTTTGTCTGAAGGTCCATCACCTGCAAATTTGGCATTCTGCAAATGTTGGTGTCCAGTAATGGGAAACAGTTTGACAACACCCACTTCAGAGACTTGCAAGAAACTTGATATCGAGCATAGGTTTACCTCGATCGCCTACCCACAGACCAACAACCAAGCCGAGGTGACGAACAGAACAATTTTGTAGAGCTTGAAGATTCAGCTTGATGAGGCTAAGGGGCTTTAGGTGAATAAGCACTCAAGCATTCTGTGGGCGTATTGCACTACTAGCCGAACTCCAACTAGAGAACACCCTTTAACCTTGCATTCGAGGTAGAAGTTGTGGTACCGATAGAAATCGGGTTGCTGACTCATATGGTGGAGCATTATGATGAATAGCAAAACCAGGAAGAACTAAGAGCTAAACTGGACCTCGTCGAAGAAGTCTAAGAATGTGCTTGGATCTACATGGTTGCGTACTAGCTGAGGGTGGCTAGATACTACAACTCCAGGGTGAAGGAGCGACGCTTCTGACTTAGGCATCTCGTGTTGAGAAAACACAACAAGGGAAGGATCAGGAAAGCTTACACCGAACTGGAAAGATCTTATAGAGTTGCAAAGGAAGTGTATCTTGGAATGTACCGGTTGGAGCATCTCGATGGAATACCGCTACCTCAAATGTTGAACTCTAGAAATCTAAGGATTTACTATGACTAAAAACTTGTTGCTCATTTCATAGTTGTAAATTCTCCACTTCATCTCATTAATGAAAGAAAAAGAACAATTCTTTTCATTTCTCGTAGTTTGAAAATTTTGTGAAGTGGAGAAGATTGGGCAAACTTTGCCACTCTAAGGAGCATGGGGAATGAGGAATGTCTGACTCTCGCAACCACTGATCGCCAAGGCAGCACGATTGCCCCGAAGAACAAAGCTCTAGTTGGGCCAACTTTGCCGCTTGAGGGTTTGGGGTCCAAAGAGATTTGTTTCAATCTCAGCATAAACTAGAGTGGTGATCCAGCTACGCATGGCCGAAAACTATGGTTGAGCCAACTTTGCCACTATTAAGAGTTTGTAGTTTGAGGAGATATGTCTCTTTCGCAACCGTCAACTATAGTGGTACTCTGGTTGGGCCAACTTGCCCACTCTCAGGGCTTGGGGTTCGAGGAGATCCATCTCCATTGTAGCCATCAACGACGAGCTATGCCTTCTAAGGCAAAAAACTATGGTTAAACCAACTTCATCGCCCAAGGATTTGAGGTCCAAGGAGATTCATCTCTATTGTAGCCATCAACCAAAGTGGTAGCCCATCTAACCACGGATGAAAATTTTGGTCGGGCCAACTTTACCATTTGACAAGGTTTGGGGTTTGAGGATGTACGTCTCCATCGTAGCCATCGACCATAGTGGCACTCTTGTTTGGTCAACTTTGCCCCCTCAGGATTTGGTGTTTGAGGAGATCCATCTCCAACGTAGCCATCAACCATAGTGCAGCAAGACTACCTATCTCGGCCCTTCTTGGCCTGATTACCTAGCGAGCAAAACCAAAGACCTACCTAAAGGCATAAGGCGGCATAATGACCATCATGGTGGTAATAAAAGTGCAACGATCAAAGCAAGTCTCAAACCATGACCAAGCTTAAAGCTTCATCAAGGACGATGAGTTAAAAAACTTAGTTAGTGCAAGCTCGTGCTAAGGAACTAACCCGAACAAAGATGTGCCTAAATATAAGTATTCTTGCTTGGTTACATAGACCTGCTACTCAGCAATTATTTTCAATTGTTCATCAACAAAAGAAAAAAAACGAAGCACATGCATGCATAAAAAAATGCTAACTCCATTAATAATTAAAAAGATCTCTATTGCAAAAAGCAGGAGGTTGGTCCAAGGGCTAGAGATTACATCAACAAAAAATAAGTGAAAGTGCAGGAGGCAAATGGCTTGTCTTCGATGGCTCCATCGCCAGGGACTTCCACCACTTTAGTAGCTGGCATTGATGCTGGCTCCTTAGTCACCACTAGTGTAGTGGACTCCTTGAGTAGCTGACTCCCCAACGACCGGTCCTTTAGTAGTTGGGTCCTCGGCAATAGGCTTCTCGGTGGCAAACTCCACCACAGCCTGCCCTTCCGTGGTGGCAGTCGGCTCCTCCAGAGGCCACTCCTTGGGTGTGTGTGGGCTGCTAGAGCCCTTGCCTTAGCGCCTCAAGATCGTGACAGGGGTCCAAGAGGTTGAGAGCCGACCCTTGGGGGAAAGACTTTAACCTACTCGCGGCAGAACATGAAACCCACCATGTAGGAGTCACTCCTAGTCCGTGTTAGTTTGTCTTCAAACTCTCCCAAGCCCTTATACTTGAGGACTGCCTACTTAGCCTTGTTCGCCCATCTTGGCCTCAAGGGCCTTCATTTTCTCTTTGGCAGCCTTTAGGCTTCTCTTCAGGCAAAAGGCCACTCTCTCAAGGCGTCCAATGTGCTGGTTCTCCATCACCTGCTTCGCCTCTTCGATGCGGGTTTGATGCTGCTTCCCCTCATTCCTTTGTCTCTTGTACTACTGTAGTGGCCTCGGCCTTCTTCATGGAATCTTTGGCCCTCCATTGGCCTCCTTGGCCTCTTTCTTCACCGTCTTCGTCTTGACGTAGGCCTCATTGCTGAGGGCTCACACTCTATAGGCGATCTTGGAGAGCCTTGATGTTGTCAGATTATTCCGACCTCAGTCACTCAGGCAATAGAAAAACAAAGGGGATCAGCACTTACCACCATAGACGCATGAGTTGTGAAGATCCTTGGCTGAGGTATCTTCATCTCCCATAGCTTGGCTTGGTCCCAGACACAAAGCTGATCTGACAGATGGTGCCAACCATCTTAGCATCAGATAAGATAGACCCTTCGGCCGCCAAGTTGATCCACTTGGCCTTCAAGGCCCTCGAGCTTGGCTTTGGCACCTTGGAGCTTAGACCTCGGACCTTGGCTAGACTCTTGAGATCCCGAGGCCCTTTTGTAGCAAGCCTCTTCACGGCGAGCCTTGGACCTAGAAGCCTCACCTGCCGACACCCCCAGACTTTGAGCTCGGGGGTCAACCCTTAGTCGGTATACAAGGTTGGCATCAAAAGAATTTGACATGCTCTCCTTGCGGGCGGTGGACCACCTGAACTTGGACATCTTGTAGTTGAGCATGATGTGGTTCAGGTCGTCGCTCCTCTTGAGGTGCAGGAGGAAGCAGCTGTAGTCCTTAAAAGAAGGCTTGGCCAAGGTGCCTTCCGCCGCTCTCTTCCTGGCCTCATGGGCAACCTTCATCAAAGTCTCCCTTTGTGGGGTCATCTTGATCTTTGCAACAAAATTCAGCTTGGTAAGATATCACAATCCGAGGTAAGAAGCTAAATAAAGTGAAAAATTAGACTGATGGTGGTTTACCTGAAGACCAAGGTTAGCGAAGCCAGCTTTGTTGAAAAGAGTTGCTCGGGCCTTAACACCCTCAGTTGGTCCACAGTCTTGATAGTTTTCTCCTCCCAGCACTCCAATACGCACATCTTGTCGGGCTTGCCGATCATGGATCTTTAACTAGTTGAAACAGACCATAGGCTAAAAGGAGAAATGGCCATAAAAAATCGGTCCTCCCATCCATGGATGGATGAAGGATTATCAGGTAAAAATTTGACACCTTTCCTTCAAGTCTGGTACCATCACCCAGCCTCAGCGGGGTGCTTTTTCAAACTAAAAAGAGATCTAAAAATATCTACACTAAGCCTACAACTATGGAAAGAAAAGGAACAATTGAAACCCACAATCGTCCCCCAACAGTTAGGGACGAGCTATGTGGGGGCTAGACCTTAAGAACCTAGCAACTCCACAATAAATGGCCGTATAGGGATTCTAAACCCTTCCTTAAGGGTGTCCTCATACGGCAGCAGATGGTATGCCCTCTGCTCGAAGACCCCCTTGTCAAGGGAAGGCAATCTAAGTCTCACTAAGGTAGGGATGTTGTAAGTCCTCCAAATCTTGTTGAGGTCGGCCTTGGAGAGACTAACTCTCCCCAACTCATCCTCCCTACTTCTTATGGGTGCAGGCTGTAGAGGGGATGACCTAACGAAAAGGGAAGACAAAGAAGACAATATTCTTAGCTATAAATAGATCCAAAGACCCTCCATGAAATGGTTTTAGCTGAGTTGGAATGCGGTCTCTAAGGATCTCGTATCCCTTAGCTATAAATAGATCCAGAGACTCTCTATGAAAGGTAATCGGCTAAAACCCTAGCTGAACGATATTCTGTCTCTCTGATTTCTCCTTTGTTCCCACTCCAAAACACTCATCCTCACTTAAGCATTGGAGAGCCCAGCGGGAGAAAAGCTCCAACGAGTTCTTTGACCTTTTCGTTCTCTTGCAGATCGATGGGCACCACCCACATTAGCGATTCGGAGATCGTTAGCGACAATACTTGGCCATCACTTGAAGATCTCCCTCCATTAGCATCAACCTTGTGCTTCTATGCCTCAAACAAGCAACATAATACATTTAAGGAAAAAAGTAGAAAATACTTTGATTAACAACTAAATAAGAATTGAAATAACTAATATTTGTAGTGAAGGATCAAAAAATCTCTCAAATATTCGTCTGATCATCTGAATACCTCTTTGATCACCAAGTGCTGGGTCAAAGCTAGAGAAGCACCCACGAGGAGGATGGGAGATGCAAGACTTAGGAGTTCGAGGAGAGAGTGCGAAGTTGAGGGGGATGCAATGATCTCACTCAATAATTATGAGTATTTTTGAGTCTCATTGTTTTGGTGTTTCAAGCATGATGGAGAGGGGATCTGGTTCTGCTTGCCTGTGGCTTTGTGGGACACACATGGTCAATAAAATATAAGAGGGAATATATAAAAGTTCCTTGGAGGCATCACAATGAACAAAGAAGTTCAAAAGTTGCAAACTATTGAGATACAATTATCAGAATTAAATGCATTTGAAAGTTTGATGTGCAAAAGTTAAATGTAAAAAAGGATAAGAGGTGCGAGAGTGCATCCATGTAGCTAGAAAATTTTTTGTTGTTTTTATTTAATGTTGCAGTCTAGTGGTTAATGTTGTATGCAAGAGTGCTCTTTCTCCCTCCCTCCCCTGCTCGCTCTCTCTTTTTCTTCTCCTTCTCCGGCTCTGGTTGGTTTTCTATCTCGGTACGGGCCCGACACGGCCCATACCGACTCGTGCCGCCGGCTAACCGGTACAGTGCCCGGTACCGGCACAGTAGACCTTGATCTATATAGATATATGCATGTGTGTGCGTATGTTTATATTATAAACATCGTATTTTTATTAGCATTGATATCTATTTACAATAAATTAAGTATTTGTAATGGTATAATGAATATGAATAAATGGCAGAAAGAGTTAGTGCATCAATTGCTTTTATTATTTATGCTAGTTAAGTGTGTCTATTTGCAAGGGAGGAGTGGGCATTTCAGACATTACACCATAGATGACCAAACAGTTCCACTACTTGCTTTTAGGAGTACTATGTATTTGGTTTGGCACTTATGCCAAATTTTTGGGTAACTTGTGACCATGTAGGTTTGAAAGTAGTAGCTAGAAACTTTAACCTTGATTAGGATTATCTGGAAACATGGAATAACTGCCAAGTGTCTTTAAGTGTCCTCAGGTGTTGGACATGACATCCTCCAAAAATCTAGGCATGGGGGCCACAGCATGCATATGCATACACATGCACACTTGTGTATTTTGATGCTTATTTAAAGATAGAGAAACTTCAATGGGGAAGGAGATTTAAAGATGCTACTAACAAACAAATTAATGGAATAACCATGAGTTTGCAAGTTGTTTAATTTATTCATTAGGTTCATTTGAAGTTACTTAAGATGTATCACGATGCTCAGTTGATAATTAATTATGATACATTCACATTTAGAACACAATGTCATCTCACTTAAAATGTTCTTAAAATTGGGATAATTTCATTCTAAAAGCATAATAACCCTTTGCTTAAAATTTCCATAAAATCTTGATAACTTTATCTAAAAACATTTTGCTTAAAATGTCCATATAATCTTGATAAATTTATTTAAAAACATAAGGACACTTCACTTAAAGTCTCCCGCAATTAGAACTAAAAGTTCCTTACATGACACCTCAAAAAGAGTGCCGAATGTTGGACATGCTTTGTTGACTTAGCAGGACGCCCCAAAGCAGGGTCTATGGTGACATGTCCAAGGGACCAAAAGGGTCAACACATATAGAGATATTAAAAATAGCATGTCAAATCCATGAGTTACTCACATGCTTTAGAAACTCCTAAGAAATTCAAATTTTCACTTTCTTGCTTAGGGCTTTATTACATCAGATATTTCTACAAAAATTGCTTCACACCTGCACCTGCTTCAAATTCTGATTTTGTTAACTAAGTCTTGTCGATGCAACTTTGTTTTTTATTTAATCAATGGGGCAATGATAGAAACTTCAGTGTAGACCATTTCTGATAGGTGGACATGCATTATGCAAGGATAAAAAAATTCCAAGTGTGCACTAGTTTGATTTTATAATGGTTTTGATCATAGTCAGAATTGATAGAAAGAATAGTAAATTGATATTGCATTGCTAGTACAATTGGTTTATTGTTGGTACAGCAATGTTATATGATTTTGTCATATGAATGACCATTTGCTTTGGTGGTCATGCATTTGAGTTTACATCCATTTCACTTAGTCTCCTGCATATTTTTTTCATCCATTTATTTGCATACTGCATAATTGACAGAAAGAACAGTAAATTGATACTGCATTGGCAGTGAAGTTGATGTGTTTTTGGTACGGCAACAGTACATGATTTTGTTATATGAATGACCATATGCATTTAGCATTTGAGTTTGGATCCCATTTAGCTTAGCCTCCTGCTTCATCTATTTATACATATACTATGTTAGAAAGCCATTTATATATCTCTTAATAAAAAAATAAAGTAGCTGGCATTTAGTTAGTACAATTTCTGGTTCCTTGGGCCCTTTTTGGTGTGGAGTGAGTTAGCCTGGAGTAAATGGCTTAACTTACTTCCGAGCTACCATAGTCAGAAGTAAGCAAATCCATCCTATAAGGTGAAATAGTTTACTCCAAGTTAAATGGAAAAAGTAGCTCTGCTTGCTTTTTAAACTGCCCATTTGTCTTTAAGATAAAAGGAGTTGCTAAGAGGTGGTCTGAAGTGGAATACACGGGTTAAAGGGGCCTTATTCACACTTTAACACCGAAGAGCATGCAGCTTTGAAGATGTATAATTTGTATTATAAGGTGTAGTTTCGTAGAGCAAATAAAATTCTATCATAATACAATATGGTCCAGAATCTTTAGATCATGCATTGTATACATGCCAAAATCTGTTAGCTTATATTTATGGCATGGCATTAAACTGGTAGCTTTTTAAGTAAGGTTTCATGGTGTCTGCTTCTGGTATATGACACTTAGTACTGCTTCCTTTACAATAGAGCAAGCCTTGGTGTAACAGTTGTTCCATTATGACCTGAGTTTCATGGTTTCAAAACACTTACATAGCTTCTCCACACACAGGGTAAGGCTGCCTAAATTTGACCCTCCTCAGATCCTATAGTGGCAGGACCCTCGTGCATTAGGCCCTCCTTTTTTAATACTTCCTTTCCAAATCAACATTGGTTTAAGCAGCTTTCTGTAGGGAAGATTGGAACATAATGTTGCCTAGAGATGGATTATGCATTAATGAATCTTGTAATTGGGAGCTTATATGTAAGGATGTGCTGTACATGGCTAGCCATGTCTACAGAGGTTACAGTGGTCATTATATAAATGACTTTAGATAAATCATGGCATAAATGATTTATAGCATCATCTGGCTAAACGGTTTCCAAGTGTGTAAATATTGAACTTTAGTAAACAATTACCTCGTTCCTCTTGGTCTGGACTATATTTCCAATTCTAGTTTAGTCTTTGATGGTGCTCCCCTCTTTGCATGAGCTTAAAATGTATAAGCAGTGAGGTTTGTTTCACTTTCTGCTACTTGTCTTCAAGGTTTCTATGGCTCAGCTCTCTTTTGCCCAAGGTTTACTTAAGAACAAATCACCAATTCAAATGAGTTCTTGATAGGTTGAAAGCTACTGTTTTAAATCCTTAACTTCAATTGGTTTTTGTAAAGCTGACCCTATGTAGGGTGAAGCTACTCTATGTAGGGTAAAGTTTGCATTTAAAATTAGATGCTGTTTTCTTAAGTTCAATTTTATGTTGGGTGAATCATCTAGGCTTATACCTTTTGTGTGGTTTCAATCAAGCATTTGTCAATTCTATTTGGGGACTTTTGATTCTAACAGTATGCTATGGACAGGAAATCCAGTCAAAATGGAAAGCAATTGCCTGTCTGAGGCACCGCATGAGAATCAGACTACAGTGGATGGGGTGTCCTCTTTTCATTCTGGTATCCATCAAGTTGACGAGGCTAATGATGTTTTGCCCAATGCATTGGAGAAAAGTTGCTGGGAGCATCCTGACTGTAATGTTGATGTGATGGATTTTGCTAAACCTGATAACAAGTGAGATTTGCAAATAACTGTTGGAATGCTTTTCTGCTATGGTGCTAGTGATGCTTGTGATATATTTACAATTTTACGTGGTTGGCATTTAAGCACTAAGATATTTGATATTTTATTTTTAAAATCTGTATATTCTTGTTGTGATGCAGATTTGATGAATCATGTTCCACGTCCCATGTTCATCCATTCATCAAAAAGTTGTTACAAGCGCAGAACCATGTTATTCAAAAAGTTCCTGGTAAATCCTCATTACTATGAAGGACATGATTGTTATTTTACTATCTTCTTTAATGCCTCATTATTCTAAGCATCATTGTTGTTTAGCAGACCATAATGAGAAACAAAAAATTTCTGTATTTCTACAGAAGCAAATATCGTTGCTCATCCTTGCTGTAATCAGCAACCTTTATCTTCATCCCTCACTAATACGAGTCATACATCGGATGTGGCAAAAATGGATCAGCTTTCAAAAGCCAAAATGATGGGGATCTTAGAACTGACCCCTGAAGATGAAGTGGAGGGCGAACTGTTATACTTACAGGCTAGGCTACTTGATAGTGCTGTTGCGGTCAAGCATAGATTTGGTCAAGCTCCTTGCTTTTATCTTTTTATAGAAATTTCTCTCATCTAAGCATGTATCAAGCAGTGTAGATGGCACTAGAGTGAAAGAAAATTCATTAACTCAAAAGAGGAAGTCTGGCTTTTAGATATTGGTTGTTTCGAAGTATATATTGATAGTAATATTGTATCTTTTCTCTGCACTGAATTTTATCTTTATATGTTATAAGCCCTCATGATGAATATTGGTTAATATTTCATGTTACAGATGATCTAATTTTTAAGGTAGTCCAAAATCTGCCTCAAGAGCTGGATGCTGTGTATAGACGTAAATGGAACCTAATTCTTGTCAACCAGTTCCTTCGCGAAGTTAGGGAAGCAAAGAAACGTGGAAGGAAAGAGAGAAGGCATAAAGAAGCTCAGGCTGTACTGGAGGCTGCTGCTGCTGCGGTTGCAGCTTCTTCAAGGAATTCATCACTAAGGAAAGATGCAAATGAGGGGATCATCTCTACTAATCAAGAGGTTCAAGCTTTCATTGTCTTGTTGGTTGGTGCCGTGTAAGTACATCTAAGATAATACATTAGCAATTGTTAATTTCCTTGTCAACAGAGTCCTCTAAGAGTCAGTGGTGTCTCTGGGAGAGCTGGACTACACTTACCATTGGTGCCACGGACAAAGGAATCCTCGAGATCAGCTGTTGCGAAAGTGTCACCAGATAAGCATTCTGGGATTTTCCAGATGCCAGATTTTGCTAAAGAAAATGCACTTTCCTGTGACATCTGCATGAGAACTGAGACAGTGTTGAACAGGATTTTTGTCTGTTCCAGCTGCAAGGTATTGGCCATGATTGTGCATGCCTCTTTCTTGTTCTTATTTTGCTCATCTAGTTTTAATTCTGATGTGCGTGGCAGGTTGCTGTTCATTTGGATTGTTATCATAGGCTTAAAAATCCGATTGGCTCCTGGAAATGTGAGCTTTGTGAGGAGATGTCCTTGCATCCTAGGAGCCCTAGAAATCAAACAGATGGTTGGGATAGATTCTGCATTATCACTTGTTGTGGTCTGTGTGGTGGTGCCACTGGTGCTTTCAGAAAATCATCAGATGGGCAATGGGTTCATGCCTTTTGTGCTGAGGTAAATTATTTTTTCTTTCACGCCCATTCTCATTACACCGTATCTTCCTGTGTCCTTTAGTCCAATAAATTCCTTTTCTTATAATCTTTGTTGTTATAGTGGCTGTTGGAGTCACGGTTCAGACGGGCTCAAGATAATCTGGTAGAAGGAATGGTAATATATGTCTGTCACTGTCTATTCATTTTTTAAATATTCCCTGTTTACTTTGAAGAGCTTTGTTTGTCTATGTTAAGAATTTTACAATGAAACCCTTGAGTTATCATGATGGTTTTTACATCTTTACTGCTTTGTATTAGATTTTTTGTATCTTTACTGCTTTGTATTAGATTTTGAATATCTTCATGTGGCAGTAATTACCATATGCATTGTATGTCAGGATACCATTTCAAAAGGAGCTGACTCATGCTGTATCTGCCATCAGAATGTTGGTGCATGCTTAAAGGTTTATTGCTATTTTTCTCTATTTCTGCTATTCTGATGGAGGGTGCAAGTAAACTGCTTAGAAACTTTTAGGCTGAATTAACCGTTCCTTTTGTTCCATGCAGTGCAGCTATGGACACTGCCAAACCACTTTTCACCCTTCCTGTGCCCGGGATGCTGGTTTTTACATGAATGTGAGCACAATTGGTGGCAGGTCACAGCACAAAGCTTATTGTGAGAAGCACAGCATGGAGCAAAAGGAGGTTAGTTCTTAACTTCTCATGTTAGATTTAACCATCGGCTATTATGTAACCTAATGGAGATGGGTTTTTTTCATCACCTTGCCAATTAAAGTTTGCACATTTATCTTGAAGAGAAAAATTCCTTTCATGTTATAATTTAAAGTTCTTGGATCTTGATCATTTTACTACTTTTCCCATCAATGAAAAATATTTCCACATCTTAATTATATATTAACAGTATTTTTCATGAAATCTCTTTTTTTCTTTTTTTGACGATATCTACAGGAGGATATCCAGCAATATGGTGCAGAGGAGCTTAAGAACATAAAACAAATACGGGTTAGTTACAGCATACTATATTTTAATCTGTTACTAGTGTAGGTTCATCAGCCTCTCTTGTTCGAAAAATTAGTCTTTTTCCCTTTTTATGCATGTATCAATATCCAAATGGGTTTCTGATGTTTGGCTATTGTGATTAATTAAAAAAAAAATCTTTTCTTCTGTTTTACGTTTCAATGTACCTTTCTTAAATTTATTCACCTCTAGAAGAAGCATTATCTTTGCTATATTATTAGTTTACGAGGAAAGTTCTTGTTAGATATCTGATCTAATACCATAAAGTTGATAAGTGAATTTGAAAGAAAATTGATTTGTGGATAGTTACCTTTGGAATACGTGTATGTTCTGTCCCATTTCAACTAATTGCTGCTGAGTTTTAGCAAAAAATCTAACTGGTACTGTCAAAAAAGGGAAGACGCTACAGGAATGACACTGATGAAATTTGCTGGGCTGAAACCTCAAGGTTATGAACTTGTTTCATGTAACTAAATAGATTATTAAGGAAAGCAGCATGAAACTGGGAAAATGTGCTAATTATGGTTGTGGTTTTGGATGGTGATACTGGTGGTCTCTGTGTTTGGGCGATGAAAATCACAATAGATGAGGTGTTCTCTGGCTGGTGGTGGTAGATTGGCAGTGGTAATGATAGGGCTGAGCGACAATGGTGGTGTTGCTGATTTGTGGTGGATTAATATTTGTGGTGGCAGCAGCTTAAGCAGTGCTAGCTTTGCAAACAGAAAACATAAAATACTAGGAAACGAAAATTTTCTATTATTGAAATTTTGCAAATGTTTTAACAAGTTTGCAGAATGTTGCCTCGTGACCTGATATTTCTAAAAATAGAAAATGTCAAGTAAAGGTATTGTTGAACAAGCTCTTATTTTTTTTAATATTTTAGCTATGGTTCCCGGATCTCTTCCCTTTCTTATTTTAATTTATCATTTCTGTGTCTAAGCTGTGTTTTACACACCTACTAATCAACATAAGGAGTACCTATATTTTGCCCTTTCTAGCTGTTTCCTTTCATTGTTTACTAGTCCTTGGTCGCATGCAATGCACATGATAGGTCTAGTATTTGTGGGGACTTGGAGAATCTCAAGTCTCTCTCTCTCTCATATAGTGCAGATTCTGTCAGTGACTTTGCTTATTAAAAAAAATCGATGCTATGCTGGGGAAGCATAATTATGAGGCGGAGGCTTGGCCTTTGGGGTTTCTGGCTTTGTCTATTCCACTTTTTGAGTTTTCTTTATATATGGTAGATATGGTTGATGTTGTAAAACTGAAAAATAAAAGCATTTATATTAACATTGATCAAGATGACAGTACTGCTGATATTGCATCAAGTAAAATGCTTGGAGAAATAAAACCTATTCACGATATGATCTTTTCTCTCTTAATGCGAAATGCTTTCCTTTTTTAGTTTCACAAAGTAAGCTGAGGGAGCATTTGATGTTGCTTGAGAATAAGTCTTTTATAGATAGTAGACTTTTAAACAAGGTTTGCAGTACCAGTTTTGTTACCCATACCAGCAACTAATTAGAGATGTGTTGACATGATCTGATTCTTGGTGTCGAAACTTGGAACTCTAGTTCATGGAGTATCATTTCACTATCTGCATGGGTCAGTACACCCGATACAAGCTACTACGTTCTGGTAATGCAAACTATGCTTTTAAAATAGCAAAAGGTAATAGGTCGTTGGTAACAGCATTCAGGAAGTTCTTCTACAAGAATCATTTGTCAAAAAGTGGGTTTTAGAAGAAGCTAGAAAAAACTAGCCTTTGGATTCTGCTCTTGTAAGCTTGCTCCTTGCCTTTCAAATATGGCAAGTTTGCATGCACAAGTTATATAATTTATGACTACCAAATCCCAAATATATAAAAATGCCTTCCATCTTCATCATAATGTTTTCCCTAAAGAAACTATACCATAAAAGAAGATGGTCTGATCAAGGTCCATAATCATGATTTCGGGTATTATACTAGTATGTTACCAATTCGGTATAGGTCGGTATGGTATAGTATGCACCCTATACTGAAACAGATCCCAAACTATTTTTCTCACTTTTTGTCTTAGTACGTTCTGGTACAAGTCGGTATGCCATGATATGGGTTGGTACGTAGCTCGGTATGCCTCAGTACGGGGCTTGTACCAAACCAAATATGAGTTTTTTTACTGATTCTGACTTAGTATGATACGGTATGTGATTCGAGGCAGTACGACAGTCGATGGGTCTGAGTCCCTATGCGCTGAATGTTTTCACCTTACAGTCATCTCTTATAAGATATATCATCATTGGTGTTCCCATCCATGATTTGTTGTGATCATCCATTAATATTTATCAGACTTTTGCTTGGTGAGTACAACTACCAGATATAACAACATTAAAAAACTGTCATGATTGCATGCGATTTATGTCTAGTCCAATATGATAATGACAGTATTATGTTCCTCGGAAAAGATAATGGCAATTTTACTGGGACATAGGACATTGTGTCTAGTGTCCATGTGCCCTCAAAGTATCCAACATGAAAAATCGCCCAAAAACCTTGTATATATATATGTTTATATGTATGTATATACATATACGTATATGTACGCATACATATACATATATGTACACATACATATACATAGATACATACATATATATATAGATACATGCATATATATGTATTGTAATTTGTATGTGTGTGTGTGTGTATATATATATATATGCTTGTACACACACACACACATAATATATATGCTTGTATATATATACATACAGACATTCATATTAGCTAGGAAGCCACGGATGTGGGTCCACTATTTTATTCAGTTCGATAGATAAGCTTGTGAGATTAGTAGTAGAGATTTCACCAGGCTTGCCCCACCCTAGTCTCAGCTCCTTTTCATCCTGATCCTAATTCAAGGCTTACACACATACATAAACATACATACATACAACATACATACGTATGTACGTACATACATACACATGTACATACATACACATACATACATACATACATACATACATACATACACATACATACATACATACATATACATATACATATACATACATACATACATACATATACATACATACATACATACATATACATACACATATACATACATACATATACATACATATACATACACACACACACACACATATATACACACACATATATATGTGTATCTATATACATATGTATCTATTTACTAACTTTTAGAGAAATAAGATTAGAGATGTGCACAAGAAGTGGAGCGTGGAGAGTTAAATGAATTTGAAATTTTGTACTATGTACAGATTTGGTAAGTTGTGAGGGCAAATTTGACATTTGGGTAAAATTGGAGAAAACCGGCCATAATAATAATATGCCAGCTCAGTCCCATGCTGGGTAGAAGAAAGCTAGCCATAATACCAACTCTATGTACTATAAAATAGTAATTTACAAAAAAATTAGGATTTCTGTTGGAGTGAGGTTTGGCTCAGCATAATATCTCATTTAAGATGGGATTTGGTCAAGTCTCTAGGGTTTAGGCCCTTTTCTGACCAGAAGCACTCAATGCCTCAAACTAGGCCCTGCCACTCCTTATGTTCAGATTAACACTGTTGGGATGCAATGGAGAGAAGTGAGAAGAAGAGAATAAGGAGGAGAGATAATAAAACAATTTGACACTCTCTAGTTCCAATGCACGAGAGAGAAGAAAATTTATTTGGACTGCTCGGTCTTGGGGCAAGAAAAACTCAACTCAACTAAGCCTTGATCCCAAACTAGTTGGGGTTGGCTACATGAGTCCTTTTCCACCATTCTGCTCGGTTTTGGGGCAAGTTTTCTTTTCTCTCCAAATCTGTCCACTTTTGGAGAGAAAAATTGTGGATTTGCAGAGAACTGATTTCTCTATGTTCCTTTTTTCCAAAACAAATGAGAGCAATTCGATTTCTCTCCTTTCTCTTTGCCCATTTGTTTTAACTGAAACAGGGTGCCAGGAAAAAAGAAACAAAAAATTTGAGAGAGTGATGGTAGAAATGAACAGCAAGTTATCCTTTTTCTTACCACTTCTCTCTCATTTCTTGGATTTAGCTTTTTCCCCCTTTCTTCCTTCCATCTTCATTGGCTAAAAAATTTAGGCTAGGAATTATTTTTTTTCTGTTTACGTTTTCTCTTTCCTTTGTGGGCAATGCTTGAGATATGAGCTTTCCTTTTTTGGGGGCAAGATGTTTGATCTGCTAGGCCAGCCATGTCGATGGCTTGTCATAGGCATTCGAGCTGTGATGTCATATCCCCATGGGACATGACTAAAAACCTTGTTTTGCTGTGTCTGGTTAATATTGGTAATGGTTTTAAACATGAGATTATATGCTTAATGTTTCAGATTCTATCGATAATAATCATGACAGTCAATTTATTTATTAGTTATAAGTCCGCATCGCTTTATTGGTTTGATGACCTCATTTTCCTGGATCAGTGCTTTTTTATGAGATTGTACCAAGTTTCTTGCTTAAACCAACTGATTTAGGCAGCCTATCTAACAATTTCGAAGTATTACCAATTTTCTCATCGACTTATACAGATTAGGAAGCTTTAAGGAATGTTGGTGTCTTGGGTTTGGATGGTAGCAACGCTGTTAATTGGGCCCAAATGGAAAATTCTGCATGTGCTCAACTAGTGTAGTACTTATTATTTGAGAAGAAATGAGTTCAGACATATTTGAGCTGCAATAATTGAAAATTCTTTTTTTATGCCTTGAGTACCAAAGTGTTGTAAAGAGAGCATCATATTGAGAAACCTAAAATCAAATTTTTCAAGTAGCAGTGGTGGCGATTAGTATGTCTATTTTGTATATATTGGTTTATTGTTGTGGTTGAAATGCAAAATTGAAAGTTGAAAACAAAAGAATGACTTAATTGGAGGTTAACATGGAGAATAAGGTATTACTAAACATAGACATGCATGTTGAAACACACAAATAGAGACAGAAACACAAGGAATCATACACACAGAGAGAGAGAGAGAGAGAGAGAGAGAGAGAGCGAGCAAACAGTTCTATCAATGGGATTTGAGCTTAAATCATATTCATACTAATGGAGGTGGGCCATCTGAATTTGGAATTTGTAACTGTAATCAATAATCTAGTTAATCTAAAAATAGTCAATTATTGGGAGATTCTTTGCATGCATCTAGTTGTTATATAATGGATCGATATTGATGTCGGGATATGTTTTATGGTTTATAAGAACCAGACTTACTGTACTGTTGGTGCATTTATTTAGGATATGTTAATTATGGTCCCCATTTGAATTTTTGACTTATATGTTGTGTCCTGCCACCTTAAATTTACTTAATACTGCTCATTTTGTATCCAATAGTGTTTTACTTGTCAGGATTTTGAGCTTAACTCCAATTTTGTTTGACGACTTATTAGATCATTTGAGTTAACCATTCTAGTCTACATTTCATTTGTTTATTTCTAGTCCCCATGGTTTACCTTTTACTTGTCATCCAAGCCCTTGCTAATTATGTAAATAAAAACCAGCAGGTGTCATTGCATCTGAACTTGTTCAATTATTGAGGTCCCCTTAGAAACAACAAAGTAGTGATTGAGACTGAAATAATATATGTTCTGAAGTTTTATCTGATATAATGTTTACTGTTTTTTATTGAGAGCCTTTCATGCTTGCTGATAACAAAAGCGCAATTGATTCCACTAATCAAGGTCCTTACGGCAGGTTGAATTAGAGAAACTGCGTCTTCTTTGTGAGCGAATTATCAAAAGGGAAAAGCTAAAGGTAATTAATTCCTTTAGTGATATTCATGTATATTATTGAACAATACTGTATATTGATTCCTTTGATTATTAATGAATATCAAATATTCATGTCATTTTTTGGGCTGCTTGAGTTCTATTTGAAATGTATGCAGTTTAATGTAACATCTGCACAACACACGTTGCCTTCTACTTTCTCATAAGCTTTGCACAAACTGCAGCTTTAAACCACTGTAATGTAATATCTGTATGATGATATACATGTCTCGTTATCTTTTGTTAGAATGATGTCTTGAATGTTCATCAATTGCACATCTATTTTTATTTCATAATCTAAACTTATGGTTATTGCTGAACAGTTAGATCCACTTGAAATTTAAATTCAAACTCTATAAAATGTTTGAGTTGAGATTCAATTTTGGATATGTTAACATATCCAGTTTCAGTTTGGGTCCTAGTTTTCTTTTTGAATTTGTTCTCTACTTTCAGATATTTAGTCCAGATCCAATTAGTAATTCATGCTGCATATCTGTAAGACCATGCCTATTTTCTTTTAAAATGTTCATCCCTAAATTTTTGAATTTCTAGCACAAACATTGCTCTCAGTATCTTGTTGGAACTATCAAGTTTTTAGTGGAACAGTTTACACTATTAGTTGCTGATTCCTGTTGTTTTTTATAGAATTTCAGATACTATAGAATTAAGTACCCAACAAAATCAGATAATAAGTTGTTGTAAAGATACCATTTGAAGCAATTTTTCAGCATAGAAGATTATCAAACAAAAATATTACATTTTTCTGTTAAAATCTGGATATGCGGCAGGCATATTACATGATTCTCCAAGATTGATAGACAACCAACCGTTTCATGCATGCTATACTCTCAGGCGAGTCAGATAAATGCATCATACTAGGCAGATCTAGGCAGACATGTCCAATGATTTGGTCATGTTGGTTGAGCATTAACTCCAAAGTAGACTTCCATTTGCAATGAGTTGGCAAATTCAGATATTGGTGCATGCTAGATCGGAAACGGGCTTCTATGTCTGGTCTAGCTGCTTACTGGCCTTAGACTGAATTTGCCAACGAGTCAACATGGAACCACTATATAGGAATGATGGACAAGGATCTGATCCTTTTTGGCCAAACTGTAAAGAAATTGACCTATCGACTTGAACTTCTCGCAAATAGGAAATAGTGGCTCCCTTTCTCCACTCTCTTTTGGCCAACCCCTCTTTGTTTTTACCCTCAGACTTGTTTATGCCAGTTCCTAACATTGTTAGGTGGCATTCGAGATATGGTGCTGTATTTTAACTCTGTGACCCATGTTTTGATATATGATATTAATTTGTAAATACATATTTGAGTTCATTTTACTAAAACTATTTGTATGATCCGAACTAATATTCATCATGATGGATTTTCATTTCTAACATTACTGTTCGAAAAGTGGAAAGCATACGTCAGCATGATGTTTTATTCTCTCTTCCATATATACCAGCTATTTCATGGACATAAACCTATAGCAGTTTGTGATGCATATTCCTTGTTAACTTTTAAAATATGGGCAGAGAGACTTGGTTCTTTGTTCGCATGACATACTTGCTTCAAGAAGGGATTATGTTGCTTTCTCGGTCCTTGTACGGAGTTCTTTCTTCCCTCCTGGGGCCAGTTCAGAATCTGCCACCACTTCTATAAATAATAAATCTTACAGTGGAACAATCCAAAGGTCTGATGATGTCACAGTGGATAGTACTGTTTCTGGCAAGCGTTCAATTAGGCGCTCCTTGCATAGTAGGGCTACTGATCGAAGCACTGAAGACAGCTCCACTTCTCAACCATCAACAAAGCGGAAATTAGCTGATAGGGCATCTTATGCTGGCAAGAAACTACCAAATAGGTCTGTATCCATTGCCTTCTGCAATTCAGAAGATGGAGAAAAAAACTCTAAGACTAGAAAGGTATTTGAATCTCTTCAAGGATGCAAATTATACATCTTGAGTGTGATGCTGACTCATGTGGCCATACTTCTTTTGCAGCACAAGGAAACCTTCCAGAAGGAGATTATGATGACTTCTGACCAAGCATCAATGCAAAATCAACGGCTTCCTAAAGGTTTTGCTTATGTTCCCGTCGGTTGTCTTTCCAAAGAGAAGCCGCTTGCCCATGATTCGGAGTCTCGTGAACCACGAGAACCTGGTGGGTAGGACCTAAGAAGAGCCTGTTGGTGTTTGTTCTAACTGTTAAGGCCATCACTATCCCTGATGTATAATTACAAAAGGGAATTGACCCTTGGTTGACGATGTACTGCTGCCAGTGGAAAAGAGATAGTAGTCAGTCAAAGGGATAGAGGCTGGCCAATGTACCTATACAAGAGATGGTGCCGTGATTCGGAAAGTTCTGATTACCAACTTTGTATATCAATCTGAGAGCAACTGTACAAAGGGTTAGAGTGAGTTTCCATTAATGTATCATGTGGCTTCCATCACTTGACTGGTTGCCATCCTTTGGCTGCACAGTTGAAGGGATGGAAGATTGGCTCTTTCCTTGCAGCTGTATATGAGGAATATAGGAATCAATCAGGTTGCAGATTTTGTAAAAATATTTTGTATATTCTTACCATGGCATCTATCCATACTTAGGTCTGAGCTAATTTTAGGACAACTAGGCTGATTTTTTTTGACATGGTTTCTGTTACAGTATCTCAGATATTGCAATGAAATGATTGGAATTCAGATATTGCACAGTTGATATCAAATTCAGCAATTGTTAATGGTCATGGCCGCCAAAGTTCACAATCCTCGGCTGTTGCCACAAAAGTTTGTTGTTTGTGTTGCACAATATTTCTTAACTAAGGGGTTACTAGGTTGTGATACTTGGTTCCCTCAACACTACTGAAAGGTAAATTCTTGGTTTTATTTTTTAAATTCTCATATGCTTTTGTTATGATGCTTCCTGGAAAACTGTTCTGATTGTGTCATTTGCATGTGGGTTGGCTTTCTGGCAGGTAGCTGTCTAGGGCTTGGCTCAAGAGTATATTTGTGATGAATTGCTTCAGATCTATGTATGTTCTTGATCAAGTACTGGTGCACATTTGCAGTTGATAATACCTTTGCTGTAATTGCAGGAATGGTCTAGCCGGATACTAATTGAAGAGATTAGGTCATGGGAAATTTAAACAAGCAAAGGTGTGGACAGCTTACAATTCTATCCTACTTTGCTTTCACAGTGCATCTCTTCTTGAAAATCTCGTCTTCAGATGATTTAAAATTCAGTGGGCTTTCTTAGCTATAAAAGGCGATGTGATGGGAAAATGCATCAACCCTGATTGAACTAGTCTTGCAGCGGTTCATGGTATCTGCTTTGTAAATTGAACGGCTATGATTGGCATTAGTCTATTATTTAGTCCTGCTTAGTTCCTCGCATTGTAATATTTGTCATCTTTGTTAACGTACAGTGTTAAATGTGGGCTGGCTTAGCTGGCAGCATGGGAATGGTAACGCTCTGATATTTGGGAGGTTTTAGCAGAATACTCTTTCACCCCTCCCACCATTGAGTTTAATGGAATTTTATGAGTCATTTGAAGGTTTTGTAGTTATAGCTTTGTTCCGTTATTTCTTGATGGCATCTTTAACATTCTTTATAGAGGAACTACATGATGTTTGATGCGTAGTGTTTCCTACTACATATCTTCTTTTCTTCTGCTGTAATCTTGTGCTGACCTTCTGTCAACAAATATCTTGCATAGTATATTTTTGTTTGCAGAGGTGATGCTCACCTCTTTCAGGATTATTGCTGATATGTATGGCTTAGATTTTTGCATTAGGAGGAAAGTCTTTTCCTGAAAATATAAAATTTTGATTATTTGAAGCTAGGATGGCACCAAAATGAAGTGCTGGTTGGCATCTGAAAATATTATATTTTCTAGTTTTACACCAAAATTTTGTTTTCCACAGGCTTAGAATTACTTAGTTGATTTTTTTAAGCTATCAACGAAAATCTGCACCGATTGTTTTACTCGAACTCACAATCGATTCAGTTGATTTTTCCGAAAATTAATCAAAATCTACACAATCTAATTCAAATTTTGGATGGATTTTTTTTTTCAAGTATCAATTTTTGAAACTTGTTACAATAAAGTATAAAAAGAATAAGCTGTAAGCACACTAAAGAACAGCTCCTGAATAATGAATACAAAACAATAAATGGATCATTTAGTTTTCAAGGCACTTCATCAACTCTTAGTTTTCATCAACTCTCAGAAGATGTGATCGTTTAGTTCACCTTAAATACCCTTGAATGATTTTTTTTCTTGAAGCTCTCATTTCTTGTTTGCACTTGATATTTATTTTGCTCTCTTCTAGTGCTTCTTTATGCTCTTGGTGTTTTCATGTATTTATACCCTTTGAAAAAGGTTGGAACACAATTATAGCTATTAGATAGTTTAACAGAGCTGTTGAGAGATGAAAACAACCATTATGATTCCCAAAAAAATAGTTGTTATTGTTGTTAGACGCAGAGGGGTCGACTCAACATTTTCAAAAGTCGACTCGAGATTTTTAGGAGTTGATTGTGATCTTTAGAAGTCGTCTCGAACATGCAGCTGCTTTGGCTGTGCTTTGTCTTTCATTTGTGATACTTGTGGAGTCGACTCTTAATTCAGTGGGCAACTTGTTTGATGATAGGGGTCAACTCATTATTTTCAAGGGTCGACTCTAAAAAACTAAGTTTTACTGCTTTCTGCTTTTTTATTGTGGCTATTTAGGGGTTGACTCGTTTGTCTTTGGGGTCGACTTTTGTTTGAATAGAGCGGCTTATGTTTTCCATAGGTTGACTTGATGTTGTGATGAATTTTTCAGCTCTCTATTTTTCTATATGGCCATTTAGGGATCGGTCCATTTTTCTCTAGGGTCGACTATCATTAGACTAGAGTCGACTTGAGCTCTTCATGTGTCGACTCGTCAAAGCCATGAATTCCATGATTTTCTATTTGTCTTCTAAGACTGCTTTGGGGTTGACTCGTGATTTGCTGAGTCAGCTTGTGAAGACGTATCAGATAGTAACATTGTGTCGAGGTCGACTTGTTGCAAACTTGGAATCAACTTTTAAGGTAGCTTAGAATGAAATTCTTTATCTGAGCTTCCAAGGAATGTTTTCATGGCCTTTTTGGACTAGTTCTTGTTGACATGGAGCTTCAAATAGATGATTTTCATTTGAGAGTAACTGAATGCTTTCTTTTTTGCTTTTTGAAATCACTCAATTAAACTTAAGGCAATAGATTAGTTATCTTTTTGCTCAATTAGTTTGTATCATCAAAATAAATTCTTTAGGGTTAATAGTCCTCATCGATCGTGGAGTCCACCATGATAGTTTGAGAGGTTCTTATCTATCAATACCCCTCTAATGTAGATCTTGATGGAGATCAAAAACTGGGGCTACGTGAAATTGTCTTGGAAGATGAAGAAAGTTACCAGAAAGGATAAAAACAAATTCTACAAATCCCATTGAGACTTCGACCATGACACCGAAGACTGCCAATAACTCAAGAACGAGATCAAGGTCCTTATCCAGTAAAGGTATCTTGAGTGTTTCATCAACCACCCATAAAATTAGAAAAACACTAGGCAACGGCTACTTGCTCCCGAGCAACAAATCAACAATCGGCCTACTATGGGCATCATCAACACTATCTCAGGCAGTCCAGCGACTGGTGGAATGAGCTCGTCTGCACGAATGAACTTAATGCGCTTTGCCTAAGCAGGAAGCTCTAATCTGAAGTCAGAGACCGGGTGAGATGATTTCATTCTCGGAGGCTGATATAGAGTGCGTACAGACTTTGAATGATGATGCCATTGTAGTTTCCTTAATCGATACTAATCATGATGTAAAATGTATTTTGGTATATAATGGAAGCTCAGCGGATGAGTTATTTTATGAGATTTTTTGCAAGATGAATATGCTTATTGACCTATTAAAGAGGATAAACTCTTCTTTGATTGAATTCTCATGAAACCCCATCTCTGTAAAAGAGGTTGTCTTCATCCCAATTATACTAGTCGGGCCTCAAAGAAAGAAACTATAATGCTCGATTTCCTGGCCGTAGAATTCTCCTTGGCGTACAATGCCATCCTAGCCAATCTAGGTTGAACACCCTTCGCATTGAAGCATCTACCTACTACCTACTTATGAGGTTCCCAACTAGACATGGCATAAGAGAAGTCTGCGATGACCAAACACTGGTTCGGTAGTACTATGTGGCAACTCTCCAAGGAAAGAAGCCTATGGAAGCACTCCAAAGAGAAGGCTTCAATGGTCATGATGAGCAAAAGCAGAAAAGGAGGGAACTATCTAAGGAACTCCTTCAAGTTCCTCTCAGTGAAGTGAACCTAAGCTAGACAGTACAAATTGAAGTCAATTCTGATGAGGCTACTAAAGCATAGGTGATGGATTTCCTCCGGACCAATGCCAAAATTTCGCTTAGCCTCTGATATGCAAGGTAAAAGCTCTAATGTGGTCATTCTAGTTGAGCATGGGCCTGGCATTTAGACTAGTTTGCAAAAGAAAAGGAGCTTTGCCCTTGAGGGGCAACATGCCATTGACAAGGAGGTGGACAAGCTCCTTGCAGCCAGAATCATCTGAGAAATCTCCAACCTCGACTGGTTAGCAAACATCGTCCTCATGAATAAGGCCACTGGGAAGTGACGGGAGTGCATTGATTTCACCGACCTCAACGAAGCTTGTCCCAAGAATAGCTTCCCAACTTCAAGGATCGACTAGCTCATCAATGAGATGTTGGGGCATCGAATGCTGTGCTTTATGGATGTGTTATCGAGCTACAATCAAATGATGATGAAACCCAAGGATGAAGAAAAAACCTCTGTCATCATTGATAAAGGGCTATACTACGGCTATACTACTACAAGGTCATGTCGTTTGGACTAAATAACACTAAAGCTACTTACTAGCGCTTGTTCAACAAGATCTTCAAGGACCAGATTGGTCGTAATATGGAGATCTATTTTGATGACATATTGGTAAAGAGCAAAGAGACCAAGCAGTACACGATCGACCTATAGGAAGTATTCACTGCATTAAGAAAGTACAATATGAAGTTTAATCCAAGCAAGTGCATCTTTGGAGGCACTATAGGAATTTTTTTGGATTCATAGTCACTTGGCATGGGATTGAAGCCAATCAGAAAAGATCCATGCCTTAGTAGAAATGATGCGGCTAAAGATGAAAAAGGAGGTCTAGCACTAAGTAGGCTAGATGGTGGCATCGAGTAGGTTTGTGGCGAGATCAGTTGAAAAATGCATACCTTTCTTCAAAATGCTGAGGCTGATCGAAGACTTTCCATGGTCCAAGGAGTGCTAGACCGCCATTGACCAACTCAAGCAAAACTTCAGCGCGTCACTCCTTCTCACCAAACCGAGCCTAGAAAGTATGCTTTATGTCTATCTTGCGGTATCTCCTTTCATCACAAGCTCAGTTCTTATTCATGAAGAAGATGGAGTACAACGATTGATCTATTATATGAGCTGAGTCCTCCGAGGTGTTGAGATAAAGTACCATAAGCTTGAAATGGTAGCCTATGCTCTCATTATCTCAACTAAAAGACTTTAGCCCATTGAGGTATTCATTATATGAATTGTCTAGTTAAGGTATTCATTACTTACTAGGCTGTCTAGCTCATTATACAATTTATTCGATGCAAAAATAATATTATATAAATGAAGAATCTAGAAAAGACAGTTTATTACTTACTTCGAACGCGATCCACAACAAATCCAATTAATCTCGCAAATCCCTCGCAGAACCTAATATCCAAAAATTATATTTTTCTTTTAAAATTAATCACAATATATATATAAAACTTAAATTTTAATATTTTTCCATGGCTGACCCTGCAAAAGTGCCTAGCACCTCGGGTTCGGGTTTGGGTTTATACCCATAAACCACCCCCCTCCCTTCACTTTTTTTTTCTTTTTTTTTTCTTTCTTTCTTTTCTTTTCCTTTCTTTTCTTTTCTTTTTTCTTTTCTTTTTTTTCTTCCCTTTCCCTCTTCTCCCGACTCCTCTCCTCTTTGGCGGAAAAGGGGACCCGAGACCCCTCTTTCTTCTTCTTCTTCCCTCCTCGGTCGAGTCCAAGGGCGGCCGCGGTGGCCAACCCCGTCGGCGGCAAGAGGTGGCGACGTAGGCTCGGCCAACCTCGGCTGCCGACGGCAGTGAACGCGAGCCGATGACGGTGAACACGAGCCGACGGAGAAGAAACAGAGCGCCCTATCCCGGATCCAAACTCTGGCGATTGGCCGACTCAAACATATGAAGAATCACATCCAAGTGCCAAGAGATGAAGAGAAGAGGAGTATGAACTCTTACTTTAGTTCCGGTGAGGATCCGACGCCTTTCTTTCTCTCTGGCAGCAATAGAAGGAGAGGACCACCCGGATCAAAGAAGACCGGCTTCAACGGCTCCCTCCCTCCCTCTCTCTCTCTCTCTCTCTCTCCGGCGGCTGCACTTCTTCGGATGGCCTCACAAGAGGAGGAAGACACCCTAGAAAAACTAGGGGATCCTTCTTCTACGGGATGGCTCCCTTCATCCCGCTCACGTGCGTCCCGAAAACTTGGGGTTAGGCCGGTCAAGTGGACCAGCCCAGTTCCAAGGTCTCACATCCTTCCTCCCTTAAAAGAAATTTCGTCTACGAAATTTTTGTACATGCAGTTCAACACTAAAGAATACTTCTTCTAAATTAAGTCATAACACTCTTCAAATCAAAGTCATCTTGTCTGACCAATGTCAAATAATTCCATTCACCACACTAACGTCCCAATGTCCCTAGTATCTACCCACCTACACTCATGTCATGTCAACACTCATGTCATGTCAAATAATTCCATTCACCACACTAACACTCTTAGAATTTATCCATTCATGCTCTGATACCACTTATAACAACCTAGGACCTCACCCAAAATGGCTAGCCGGAAGGTATTATTTGAGTTTCTTAATCCTGTATAAGTACCCAAGATCTATCCAGCAAATAACTGTGTGGGACCCGTATATGCATATTTAGATCGGACTATGTATTGGAAAAATATTAAAATTTAAATTATATATATATATATATATATTGTGATGAATGTTAAAAGAAAAATA
The DNA here is from genome assembly GCF_051530095.1 of Phoenix dactylifera. Classification (NCBI taxonomy): domain Eukaryota; kingdom Viridiplantae; phylum Streptophyta; class Magnoliopsida; order Arecales; family Arecaceae; genus Phoenix; species Phoenix dactylifera. Next base: position 11,951,733 of record NC_143196.1, on the reverse strand, counting down.
TGATTTTTGGATATTAGGTTATGTGAGGGATTTGTGAGATCAATTCGATTTGTTGTGGATCGCGTTCGAAGTAAGTAATGAACTGCCTTTTCTAAATTCTTCATTTATATAATATTATTTTTGCATCGAATAAATTGTTAATGAATTTATATGTGATTTTTGAATTTTACGAGATGATGATTTGATTAAAAAATAGATATATGAGTTGGAATAATATTTTTCGGACTATTGTTATATTTACTGTTCTTGCATCGTATATGATCGGATTATGATATGTCTATTATGTTACCAAAAGAATTTTGATGTGCATCAGATTTGGAACTCTCAGCCTGACTATGTTCTGGCCCCTGCCAATTGGGGGTTATGTCTATTATGTTCTTTCTTTTCTTTTCTTTTCTTTTTCTTTTCTTTTTCTTCTTCCCTCTCCCTCTTCTCCCGACTCCTCTCTTCTTTGGCGGAACAGGGGACCTGAGACCCCCCTTTCTTCTTCTTCTTCCCTCCTCGGTCGAGTCCAAGGGCGGTCGCGGTGGCCAACCCTGTCGGCAGCAAGAGGTGGCGAGGTAGGCTCGGCCAACCTCGACTGCCGACGGCGGTGAACGCGAGCCAACGGCGGTGAACACGAGCCGACGACGAAGAAACATGGCAACCTATCCCGAATCCAAACTCCGGCGATTGGCCGGCTCAAACATATGAAGAATCACATCCAAGTGCCAAGAGATGAAGAGAAGAGGAGTATGAACTCTTACCTCAGTTCCGGTGAGGATCCGACGATTTTCTTTCTCTTCGGAGGCAATGGAAGGAGAGGAGCACCCGGATTAAAGAAGATCGGCTTCAACGGCTCCCTCTCTCTTTCTCTCTCTCTCTCTCTCCGGCGGCTGCACTTCTTCGGATGGCCTCAGAAGAGGAGGAAGATATCCTAGAAAAACTAGGGGATCCTTCTTCTACGGGATGGCTCCCTTCATCCCGTGCCCTCACGTGCGACGCAAGTGAGGCCGAAGACTTGGGGTTGGGCCGGTCAAGTGGACCGGCCCAGTTCCAATGTCTCACATCCTTCCTCCCTTAAAAGAAATTTCGTCCATGAAATTTTCGTACATGCAGCTCAACACTAGAGAATACTTCTTCCAAATCAAGTCATAACACTCTTCAAATCAAAGTCATCTTATCTGACCAATGTCAAATAATTCCATTCACCACACTAACGTCCCAATGTCCCTAGTGTCTCCCCATCTATACTCATGTTATGTCAGATTTTCTTATCTTAGAATTTATCCATTCGTTTTCTGATACCACTTAAGTTATCAAGCCTCCGACCCGAGATCGCGAGTCGGGGATCCGCACCAACCCCCGCACACCCGTAGGAAACTATCCGATCAGATCACAATAACCGATGTTAGATCAGATTTGGTATAAACCCAAACCCGAACCCGAACCCGAATCCGGGATGCTAGGCACTTCTGCAGGGTTAGCAATGGAAAAATATTAAAATTTAAGTTTTATATATATATTGTGGTGAATTTTAAAAGAAAAATATGATTTTTGGATATTAGGTTCTGCAAGGAATTTGTGAGATTAATTGGATTTGTTGTAGATCGCGTTCGAAGTAAGTAATGAACTGCTTTTTCTAGATTTTTTATTTATATAATATTATTTTTGCATCGAATAAATTTTTAATGAATTTATATGTGATTTATGAATTTTATGAGATGATGATTTGAATGAAAAATAGATATATAAATTGGAATAATATTTTTCGAACTATTGTTATATTTACTGTTCTTGCATCGTATATGCATATTTAAATCGGATTATAATATGTCTATTATGTTACCAAAAGATTTTTGATGTGCATCAGATTTGGAACTCTCAGCCTGCTATGTTCTGGACGTTGCCAATTGGAGGTTATGTATTGGCAATTTTGGCTCCACCACAGGGTATAAGTGTGGTATTCTGGCCAACTCCACAGGGTATAAATGTGGTATTCTGGCCCACTTCACAAGGTATAAGTACGGTATTCTGCCCACTCCGCAGGGTATAAGTGCGGTTCTATTTCTAGCCTAGCCACAGGGTATTAGTGTGGTCGTAGTTAAAGGCTGTTGAGTTAAATGTGATTTGTTTTGAATCAAATTTATGATTATGTATATGGATATTCGAAAGATACGGATTTCAATGGATTTGTGTTTGAAAAGAAATTGATTGTCATTATACTGATTCGTCGTAATTTGTATTTATATTTTATGTTATTATATGAATTGTCTAGTTAAGGTATTAATTACTTACTGGGCTGTCTATTTCATTATACAATTTTTTGTTATTTTATAGATTCCGAGAACTAACCTATCGGGGTTTCAAAATGGGAGAGCGACTAGAAGAATAGTAGCACAAGCTATTTTTGAATTAGAATTTATTTAAGTTGAACTGTCATCTTGGATAATTTTTATGATTGTTAGACATTGTAATGTTTTGTTATTTAAAGAACTAAGTTTTGCATATTGATAAATTATTGTTTCGCTGCGTATTTAAAACTGTGAGACTTTATGACTTGAGTTAGTCAAGATTGCATTTATTTAGTTAAATTATTATATATATTTGAGATATTTGGTTAAGATCCCTTGTATGCTCGTGGGGAGAGTTTCTTACGGGTGTGCGGCGGTTAGCGCGGACCCCCGGCTCGCGATCTCGGGTCGGAGGCATGACAACTTAAGTTGTATCAGAGCAGACCCATCTCATAACCTATGTGGACTAGGTGACACTGCAGCACGGATCCATTGGGGCTGACCATGGGCCGATCGTGGTGTTTGTGATTAGATTTGAATAAATTTGAACCCTTAGCTTGATAAGGACGTCAGGGCTTAAACGGGGGAGTATGTGAGGATCCGTGCGGGCGTGTGTTTAGTTTCACATCGGTTATTTGCTGGATAGATCTTGGGTACTTATACAGGATCAATGAACTCCAATAATACCTTCCGGCTAGCTATTTTGGGCGAGGTCCTGGGTTGTTACAAAAACTGTGCAAGCCACATTTTCACTCATTTTTCTAGGAACAATGTTTTGGAGGGAAATATGCAACTTTGTATTGATTCTCTCACACTTTCACGGAAAATAGAAATTTTAGTAGGAGTGGAAAATTACTGTTACTTTCTTTGCCTTTGGACCATCTCCATAGTCTTCCTCATCCATCTTGTTGGCCCCTACTTGCACGTTTTCATCACCACATGACTTCTTCCTTCAGTTAATCAAAACTTTGAAATTCTTCAAGCAAAATACTGTTTCCGAGTCGAACATTGCCATTCAGAATTAGTTGGCCAATTAGAGCCAAGCATGCAGTCCATGCCAACTAAATGCTGAAGTAATTCTAAACTGAGGAAATTGTACGAAAAAGGATTACATGAATAATTGGATCACCCACTGAAATAGCTCCGAACTCTATAATTTATCCATCTCCACAATTTCACAATTTTTATAGTGATCAGCCGATGATCCAATGGCTGCAAAGAAAAGTGAATCCTGTTTCCAAGAAAGATAAAATCCGGATCCATTCTAACCAACAAACGCTTATGCAAGATAGACGTTGGTCTCTTTCTTGCGCGCACAATGTTAACTTTGCCATCATCAATCATGCCTAATTTAGCGTATTTCCAGCCAGTCCCAGACAACGAGATCAAGACTCGGAGAGGGAGATGTCTGCTCCTATCCTGTCCTTCCTTTCGTTGCGCCACATGTCCGCATGCGAAGCGGGGGTTCCGCTTCCCTCGGTTATTCCTCAGACGCAGGGGACGGTAAGTTGACCGCTTGAAGCCGCCGGGTCGTCCCCTTCCTGGCCGTCTCTTTTGACGCTCTCCGCGGCTGCCTTCGTCTCTTCCTCGTCTTCGTGTTCGCCTTCCCCACTGCCTTGGAATTTCCAACCAACGCGCCTTTTCTCCTCCTCCCCTCCCCTCCCTCTATCTTTTCTCTTCCCCTCTTCTCGGTTCTGTCTTCGCTCCATCATTCTTTTTCTTCTCTGTTTGCCCACCAAACGAAGGGAGAGAAGCGGTGGAAGGAGAGGGACAAGAGAGAAGAGAGAAGGGAAGCGAAAATAAAAAGTAAAATGAAGACCAGGAGCATTGGCAGCGAGAGGAAAGTGGGTTTGAGATGGATTCTTATTCTCTGCATCATGAGCTTCGGCTTTGGAATGCTGTTCACAGACAGGTTCGGCTTTGTACTGATCTTGGTTACTTATGGTTCTAGGAAGGATTACATTTTTCATTTTTTTTCCTTTTGAAATTGTTTGGTTTGATTTGATTTGATTTTTAATTTTGATTTCATTCATCATTTAATGGTTTTGGTCTGCGCAGGTTTTGGGCTAATCCAGATTTAAACAATCAGATCATTTCGAGGCAGCGACGGCAGGAACAAGAGCTTCAAATCATTTCTGAGAATTGTGCGACCAAGCGGGTAAATTTTAGCTTTCCAAAGTTAGCTGTCGTTTGCAAATTCTGCTTCAATGCATAATGAGGTGTTCATTCTTTATTTCTTATTGATGTTAGAAGCCTGGGCAAGACAAGGATATTATGGGGGAGGTCACCAGGACCCATGAGGCTATACAGTACGTAGACTTATCCCATGCAATGTTGTGGGAAAATGTACTAATATGTCTGTTAGTTTTTTGAGAACTGGTAGGACTGTGGTGGTATTTGAATGTTATCAGATCTTTGGACAAGACGATCTCTACGCTGCAGATGGAGCTGGCCGCCAAGCGGAGTTTGCAAGAGTTGCTTGGCATGGATCATTCACCGTCAATCTCAGCATCCAGCCAGGTGAAGAAGAAGGCCTTTGTTGTGATTGGGATCAATACTGCATTTAGCAGCAGGAAGAGACGGGACTCAATCAGAGAGACATGGATGCCTCAAGGTTGGCTCTGCTGCTACTGTACTTTATATTTCTTTTTAAGTTGCAATTTTGCTTGCACAATATCTGGAGGTTGCCATCTCTCTTCTAGTTGGAATGATTTATATCGGCACTTCTAGATATGCCATGTGTTTACTCTGTGAGTTTTGCGTCATGGGTGAAGTTATTTCGCAGTACTTCCTTTTTCTTTCCTAGTGGAATAAGTTTACTGGCCATGAGTTTTTGATGGAGAATTTTTGCTCCATTTTTTCTATAGTATGTACTTTCAAATATCTGAAGCCAAATTATCATATTATTGTTTGCTTATTTGTTCATTCAGGGAAATAACTGGATGAACATTCAAAGTGCCAAGGGGACCATGATCATGTGGCATCAAATGCTGCTTCTGTTTTAGCTTTTAGTTTAGGATTTAATAAATAAACAAAAGCCAATATCACTTGTTATTGTCTTGTTGTTATCAACCATGCTCCAATTTTATTTACTATTTAATATAATTTTGACTCGAGCACTTACTTTCACTAATTAGGTTCTCATCATAATGGAAAAATGATCTTGATCTGGTATCATTCTATTGGATGCGTTCATTTTTCTGCTCCTCAACTTTCTTCACAAAATTAAGCTCCGGCTATTGTAGCTTACTATAGTTATCCTCTTATTAATCTACCTCATTTCATGATTACTATTGGTTTATCTAGTGTCATGTCTAAACTAACTTGTGGATATTTCACTACATTCTCATAATGATATACTAGAAGTTGCATTTTTGTTGTTTGTTCTTGTGTGAAATGTGGATTTTGTATAGAGAACTCTTATGTTGTGTTGTAAATGCAATGTTAAATTTCCTTCAACATTTTTTTGATATGACAGAATTTCCTTAGAACTTGAGACTGATGTATATTTGCATCGCACCACTTGTTCAGACACATAATCTTATACATAATTCAATGGCTGTGTGGATCTGCTTGTTATACTAGCTGTCTGAAAAACAATTGTTACCCTTACTGAATCATAGTTGAACCCCCAAGATATGGAAATAGTTTTTTCCAACTAAAAATTGAAAAGAAAAAAAATCATAGGTGCTTTGGCATATAGAAATTTTAAAAAGCTTTATGCTTATATATATTTCCAGTCTTTGACTTGTTCAAGCTCAAACTCAAAGACATGTGATATGATTAGTCTGACATATAATATGATTGGTCTGTGCAGATCTGCTTGTTGTACTAGCTTTCTGAAAATTAATGATCAACCATATGAATTAGAGTTGAACCCCAAGACTGGAATGATTTTGGAAAATTAACTCAAACTTGAAAAGAAAAGAACAGTTAACAGACAATCTTTTATCATGATTGAAAAAGTCATCACATTTTTCTGCAGGTTAATTAATGTTATAGCCTTTGATTCAAATTAATGCTGTTATTGTCAGAAAAAAAGGTGATGTGAGAAGGAGAGTTTGGAGAGCTTGGAGAATGATGGATTTTTAAAAGGATATAGGGCCTACATGTACCTTCCATTATAGATCTTGAATGAGCAATTTTTTAAAGGATTTGAAGCCTGATAGATAAGTGAAATAGAAGCCTGTAACAGGGTGTTGGAGCTAGAAATCTGCAGGCTTCATATTTCTTTGAGTCATGTGGAAGGTGAATTAAATTTTGATTATCATTGAATTAGAAGTTTTAAGAAAGAATTGAGTATGCCCTTACCGCTTATGCTTTGCTAGGTATCAGTGCCATAAGAACAAGCATCAGTTGTTGCACCATGGCATGCTGTAGAAGGCAAAAGGTTTGGGCATGGAAGATTTCGTGGTATCCTTACAAAATTTAGATAGACATGCTTAAAAAACATTTATATGAGGTGGTATTTACTTATTCTTGATATCTAGGTTTATTTTTAGCTCATTGGAATATAATTTCAAAATAAAAGTTGATATTAAAATAACAGCTGATCTATGAATGTTGGTATTAGAAAGGGCTCTCATGTATTGAGAAGTGGGGGCAATAATAAATTAGGTTATAGAAGTAAAAACTGTTCTAAACTAGTAGTTTCCTCCTTTTAATATTTTGAGTTAGTAGTGGTGTCATGTACTCGTGTTATCCCTTGTACAACACATAAAAGGGCAGAAATACTTTAATCCCTGAAGAAGCAATAATGTAAGATATTTGAAGGGTTTAATGTCCCTAAGTCTAAATCCTTATAATATTTTATATTGTAAAACATGACCTGTTTCAGTGCCAGTATAAATGATTCAAGATTTATTTGTTCTATGCTACAACCATAAGAGAAAAGCCTTATTCGAACAGTTTGGGGCGATGTTAATCATTATGTGCTTAGCTAATCATGTTGAATTCCATGATTAGCCTCTCTTTTATGTTCCTACTCAAGCTTTGTCATAGGCTTCTACATCTTTCTGCTTACATATCTAACCTTTTGAAACAAATTCTAGCCTCCCACTAGAGCCTCCTTATCACAAATTCATACCATATTAGTTAGTCCTTAGTAGATGAAATCCTTGCAGTTTTTTCATTACACTCATTTTTTAGATCTATTTTTTCTGGTTTTGGTGTGCATCCAAGTCAACACTGTTATATTGTGTGATCAAATATGTACTTGCTCCTGATCATTTCCAAATATATAACCAACCAGGAGCTTAATATTTCGCTATCAGGAATTTCCTGAGCTTGAAGGCACCTGAAAATTAGACACCACCTCAGAAGCATCAATCCACTTCACTCATCGTCCTTTATGGATGAGTATAATGAAAAAGAATATGGTAAAGAACTGCCTAATAAAAATATAGAAAATGGAAGAACTGAAAAAATAAGGTACAATGGAAAAATGAACCCAAAAAATGGTATAACTATCTACTTCACGTTATATCAAAGAAAGCTGAATCGAGCCGAATCGGCCGGTTCAGCCCGAACTGAGCCGACCCGGCCTCCTGATTGGCTCTGGCCAGAACTGGCCGATTTAGCGAACCTTGCTTTATATATAAAATATATAAAAATATGAGTATAATGAAAGAACTGCATGGCTTGTAACCACTATGGATGAAGTGGTGAAGGACTACTTATTATGTATTAACTTGTGAATTGAAAATATGGTATATGTCCATTCATTGGTTTCAACCCTGTCTTAGTGGTGTGTGCTTGGACTAGTGAGGCCCATGCGAAGAGAAAGACTGATATTCTCCATATTAATGCGCCCATTCTTGGGTACAACCAATAGTAGTCAATGATCATGCTAAAAGAAATGTTTTGACTATCAACCTTGTTGAGATTCTTTTTGTATTTATGTTTTGAGTAATATTACATTCACATACTTTATTCTAACTTCAGAAATTTTTTAACTTGTATTCTGTGGAGTATCTTATCTAAATTTAGCTAGCACTTTACTCAATTTTTATCCATGGTTTAAATTTGTTATGCTAGCTTGTGCTGTATGGCATGTAGGGTTTCAACAATATATGAATGCTATAGAGTTATGTACTCATGTATCACTGTATCCAAGGTACGCCTTTTTGGTACCGGGTCTCGTACCAGTGCCACCCTATTATTATTTCAGTACGGTATAGTACGAGGCTGGTTGGGCATACCGAGTATCTGTATGCCTTCCGTACCGTATATTGGTACCGAACTAGTATGGTACAGGGCATACCGGCGTAGCATGATTGTATTAGTCATTTGCATTGATTTGTGCAAATACAGGACTATGTGCCTTTGTCTTGTGCATAACAGACTGACTCTGGTGTTGGTTTGTGTTGTTCTTTGCCAGAATGTATCGGTTTAGTGCACATTGGCACAATTCCAAGATGTCTGCAATGAGCCCTAGCACATTGCTAGCTGTGTGACCAACATGGCTTAGCACACTGTATGGCATTGCACAATGTCAGTGTGCAATAGGCACAGGCTTTTGTGTAGTACTTTGGTCCCTGTTATTATCGAACAATTGGCATTGTGTTTGACATACACTGTGCCATGTTCTCTCAATATCGCTGCTTGATGCTTTTTTACACCTGACTCTTATTTATCATGTGATCATCATAATCCATAAAAGTTTCCTGGTAAGTTTTCTTGCCTACTTAACTTTGATATTTTATAAATTTTTTTTTACTTGTTATTGTCACTACATTTAAGTACAATGATTCCTTATGTTCATGTTGCTGACCTTTAGATTTTCTTGGAGCTTTTTTTGCAATCCAATATTATGCTGTACCACCAGATTTCATTCCTGCTTTGGTTAAAATTTCAATTTTGCATCTTTAATATTTTATTTGTAAACTAAAAGAAGTATATTTTCTTCTTTTAATTCTAACTGCTATACTCATGGACTCACTTCCGTTCTGGCTCTTAGCATCCTTCAATTACTTTCTTGTATTGTGTGGTTAACATTCCTCAGTTGTAACTTTTTTTTTTCCTCAGCAGAAAATATCTACATTTAACATTTCTGATTAATTCTTCTACATGATTAGAAAAATATTTAAATAGTAAATCTATGCTAAAAAACTTGGTGAACATACGCCTTGTTTTTGAAAATCCTACATCATGAAGATTTTCATTTTTTTCTCTTATTAGAAATTGCACCAATTCATCCATCTCCTCCTAAAAGTGCATCCAATTTTGTCCATTAATCCTATTTTTGTCCATTCTACTCAAGTTGCTAAAATAATGGCTATTTGCCAATTAGTCATCATATTCGCATCCAATATTTCTTCCATATTTATATCACTATTATTGTGATTCTACTTCCCTGCATGCATAAACATATTTATCACAAATCTCCTTTGATTTTCCTCCTTTTTATTTTATATCTTTTAATAATGCAATATTGTCATGCTTTCTTATCATTCCCTCAATTAGTTTACATCTTTTCTGTTGCAAAAATCATGTAGCAGATCAGAATTTATTTTTCTAATAAACTAGCTCTTTTAAATGCGTCTGCATCATTTCTGCAGCATTTATTTCTTAAACAAATATCACCATGTTCAAGTTCTGTTGTTGCATGTTGGCTATGAGCAATTTGCCAGCCAATCAATGTTCTTTTCTCTGAATGACCAATGTTAGCTGTACCAAATTGCTTACATTGGAAACCCCTAGCCTGTTCTTGCCTTTTTCCTAAGGTGCACTGCATCCCTTACAAGGATCATTGTAATATCTAAAAATATAGTTAATATATTTTTCATAATTTTTGTTAATTTTACCGGAACTAGGCATTGGTTTTCCACGTTTTCTGCATCAACATGGTACCATTTGACTTCTTGTTCCATCTTGGCTGAGCAAAGTTAATGAAAATTTTGCTAATAAGAAAAAAGAAGAGCAAGTTAGATGCTTAGTACTAGTCTGAAGCCTACTCTGTTGGGATATCACTTTACCAGTTCCTGGGATTGCAAACCAACATCGCACGCATAACTTTGTACCTGATGCTTGGTATATTATGTTCCTTTTATATTTTTAACGAAAGTGAAGAATATTTAAATCTTTTATCAAATTAATAGATACTTTCATAATCTACCTACCTATGTATATATATGTGTGTGTGTGTGTGTGTATTGTTGTTTCATAAGTTAATGGAACAATTTGTTTGGATCAGGATGATGTCTTAATTCATAGTCAGGATCAGACTGGATTTCATGGATCAATGTTTGTCTTCTTCTTCTTCTTCTTCTTCTTCTTTTATCTTCTCAAAATTTGAATAGATATTTAGAAAGTAAGAAAGATAGAAATAGTGGCAGACTGTAAATTAGAGAGGTATAATATTCCATCATATAGAAGTCTAGTTTAAACCTGCATATGCTTATACATAGCATGGCCAAAGACTGACATCATGTCTTATTAATTAATGTGGTCATATGCTGCCATAGAGATCCATTGCGTACTAAACTTTGGGCAAAATGTTTCTATTCAGAGATAGGATCATGAAATGAGTAACTAGATATACAGTATGTTATCATAATTATTAGATTTACTATTCAAAATTTCCTCACTTACTAAGAAAATTTGACTGCACAAGGTAATTCTTCTGCCTCATCCACAAGTTAGCCTGATAACTTATTCTGATTGTGAGTTTGCCCTCTTCTGTAAAAATTATTCTACTTGTGTGTGAAATTTGGTTGGACCAGCGACTTATGTTCTGAAGCATATTAAATTCTCATAAAATTTATGTGTGTTATATCCGAGTCAGCATTAAGAGCAATTAACCTGCATCCCCAAATTCAGCAATAAGATAATTAAACTAATATGTGCAGTCTTTTTGTGATCATGCGTCTATGTCAGTATGTGCTGAGTGTTCATGTTATGATATTGTATGTATGCAGCCCTGGCAAATGATTCAGGCATGATGAGTTTATCTTTGGTTCTTGCATCATTAACTACTCCATTTAGATAGTAACAATAATATAAATTCAAGTCGTTTACATAATTGCATTTATTTTGGACATGGTAAAATTTCATGTAACACCTAACTATGTTTATAGCAATATTGGGTGGTAATAAAAGTAATCCGGATATAATATTGGACTTGTATCCAATTGATTTATCTCCCTGCACATTTGGGCTCCTCTAAGTGTATACAATTTCATATTCTAAAGGGAGATAATAATTCATACTATATATATTATCATGAGTAAATTATCTATAAAAATTATTTTCATCATGGGTTCTTTATAATTGTGGAGTGATCGATTAAAACCCCGTTTGATTTTGATGAGCTCAAAGCATTGGAGTATATCTTGTGATTACTAATGAATTCAATTGAGTGTTTCAGTGAAAATCCTGTCCAAGTGTCTCTAGACTTGGTTCATAGCATTTTGGATAAGTTAAGAAGTCTGCATGAACCAATGTCTGAGATACGAGTCGACTTCCGAGTTTCACGAGTCGACTCCAAGCGTATCAAGGTCACTGGCACGAGCTCGAGTCGACTCCTGATCAGTACGAGTCGACTCCGACTGAAAACAGACAAAAAGTCAGAGAGCGTTTTATGGACTCTGAGATTCGAGTCGACTCCAGTGGAACGCGAGTCGACTCCCAGCGGTACACAAAGAAAAAGTCAGAGAGCGTTTTATGGACTCTGAGATTCGAGTCGACTCCAGTGGAACGCGAGTCGACTCCCAGCGGTACACAAAAAAAAAGTCAGAGAGCGTTTTATGGACTCTGAGATTCGAGTCGACTCCCGCAGTACGCGAGTCGACTCCGAGACTGTGCGACCATCGACAGACAGAAGACCATGTTACTGCCTCTGAGATTCGAGTCGACTCCCAGACAGCTCGAGTCGACTCCAAGACAAGCTTCACGTCAAAAGGCAGAAGACCAACTTTCGGAAACTGAGAGCCGAGTCGACTCCAAGGAAGTTCGAGTCGACTCCAAGACTGGATGAGCCAAAAGACAGAGAATCGGGAGTTCGGGCTCTGAGATTCGAGTCGACTCCCAGGACAGTCGAGTCGACTCGAGTGGACAAAATTCAAATTTGGATCCACGGACTACAGAGGATGAGCCGACTCCAAAATTGCCAGATCAGCGCCAGAAGTTGGCGAGTCGACTCCGGGTCAAGACGAGTCGACTCCCAGTCAAGACGGCAACTTTAATTCAAACTGGGAACAGTTGCCGAGTCGACTCCGGAAAAGCTCGAGTCGACTCCTGCTACAGCCGAGTCGACTCCTGATCGCGCGAGTCGACTCCAACCCACCAACGGTCACATTGTCAGGCTGCGCAGAGTGTGCAGAACGGCCAGAAAAAGCAGAGTAACGGCTAGTTTCCGTGGGGGTTGGCTTAAATAGCCACAGAAGACTGTAGCAAGGCAGAGAACACACATTCCACTCCTAGCATTCAAGTCTTCAAGCTCTCTAAGTGCTCTTCAACGAGAAAAAGGGAAGATCTGCATTTACTGCTCCACCAACATCTTCCCAGCATTCAAAGCTTCCTCCTCCTGCTTTCAAGTCGATCACTCTTTCAAGAGGAGACCGGAGTTCCAGAAGCCACACCTCTTCACCATCTTAAAAGCGTTTGAGGGCTTCTAACTCCTTTACGATTATATTATTTTAAATCTGCTTTTTGAGAAGCTATTTTCTGTTTTCTTCTATCTCGTGTATTTACTTGATTCAATCGGGGGATTGAATCAAGGGGATTAAGGTTGGTTGGTGAGCCGGTTTAAAACCAACGAGTGTAAGGGTTTGATTGTGAGCCCGGGAAAACAATCGGGGTTGGTTCTAGTCGGTGAGCCTGGAAAAACCGACCGAGTTCGTTGTGAGCTCGTAAAACAACAAGTTCGGTTGTGAGCTTGCAAAACAACCGGCTGTAATCCAAGGGGGTTATAGTGAAATTCCCAAGTGAGACTTGGGGAGTGGACGTAGGAGCAAGGGTTAGCTCCGAACCACTATAAAACTTTGTGTTTGTAGTGCATTGTCTCTCATCTTCTTCCCCACACATTACTCACAGCACTTAGCTTTAATTAAATAACTGGCTATAGTATTTAGTTAATCATCCACAAAGTTTTAATTAGCTAAGTTAATTTAAAAACCCAATTCACCCCCCCTCTTGGGTTGTCTATCTGGGCAACAAGTGGTATCAGAGCCAAAAACTCTTCCACTCAAGAGTTAAAAGATCAAAATGACAACCCCATTTGGATCTTCTCACATTGAGGGTCAGTCCACCCAAAGACCTCCTTTCTTCAATGGATCCGACTACTCATACTGGAAGGCTAGGATGAGAATATTCATCCAAGCCCAAGACTATGAGATGTGGACCATTGTAGTGAATGGCCCATACATCCCATCCACATATGTAGAGGGTGTTAAGGTACCCAAACTAGAAACGGATTGGGATGAACATGACATGAGGAAGGCACAACTAAACTCTAAAGCAATGAATGTGTTTTATTGTGCCTTAGACCGTAATGAATTCAATAGAGTTTCAACTTGTAATTCTGCAAAAGAAATTTGGGACAGACTTGAAGTGACCCATGAGGGCACGAATCAAGTCAAGGAATCCAAAATAAACATCTTGGTTCATAAATATGAACTATTTAAAATGGATTCAAATGAAACAATCACAAGCATGTTCACTAGGTTTACTGATAGCCTAAAAAGCCTTGGCAAGAACTATACTAACAGTGAACTTGTCAGGAAAATCCTTCGGTGTCTACCAAGGTCGTGGGAAGCCAAGGTGACGGCGATCCAAGAAGCTAAAGACTTGAACAAGCTTCAACTTGAAGAGCTCCTTGGATCCCTGATGACGCATGAGCTTACCATGAAACAACACAACGAGGAAGAGTCCTCCCATAAGAAAAAGGTAATAGCTTTAAAATCTACTTCTTCTAACAAGGACCTGTCTTGCAGCAGTAGCAGTGAAGAGGAAGAAGATGAGGAAGATGGTGGTGAGGCACTTCTTGTGCGCAAGTTCAAGAAGTTTATCAACCACAAGAAGACGTATCATCAAAGGAGAGGTCCCTCAAATTCCTACCGCAGAGACAAAGGTAAGGAAAGGGAAAATGAGGGGATTGGGTGTTACGAGTGCAAGAAGCCGGGACACATAAGAGCAGAGTGCCCCTTACTGAAGAAGGGGAGTAAGTACAAGAAGAAGAAGGCACTTGTCACCACCCTATCGGACTCCGACGCATCATCTTCATCATCGGATGAAGAACAAGAAGAGAAGGCCAATTTCTGTTTCATGGCCAACGAAAATGAGGTAATTTCCGATACGCATTTTGATTTTACATTTGATGAACTTTATGATGCGTTCAATGAATTAATGATTGAGTATAAGAATATAAATGTTAAAAACAGAGAACTAAAAGTAACTAACCAAAGTTATATTCATAAGCATGATTCATTAATTAAGGATAAAGATAATCTCACCAAAGAAAATCTAGAACTTAAGACAAGCAACCAACTCCTAATTAAGAAGACTAACACCTTAACGAAAGATATTGAGAAACTAACAAAGGAATTTTCAGATCTCAAAAACCATAAACAAGTCTTAAACAAGGATCTAACTAAAGAGCTAAATGATCTAAAAACCGAAAATCAGACATTAACTAAAGAACTAAACAAATACAAACCCTTAGTTGAAAAATTCACATATAGTTCTGAAAAGTTAAACATGATACTTAATAATCAACGAGCCGTATTTAATAAAGCGGGTTTAGGGTATAAACCAAGGAATAAGCAAAAACTTCTTAGTAACTTCTTTGTTAAAGCTGGGGAAACTAAAATTAAGAAAATAACTTGCTTTTGTTGTGGAATAGTAGGACATAAAGCAAATGCATGTAATTTTAGAAAAAGTAAAACTAAAAGAAAAAATAAAAGGGTATGGGTTCCAAAAGGAACCAACTTGACTAACCATGAAGGACCCAAGAAAACTTGGGTACCTAAGATGACATGATTTGCTTGTGTAGGCGTGTCTTGCAGCCAAGGTCAACAAAAACTGCTGGTATTTGGATAGTGGCTGTTCAAGGCACATGACGGGTGATAAAGATCAATTTTTCACCCTTGAAGCTAAGAAGGGAGGTGCTGTGACTTTTGGAGACAACAACCAAGGTCACATCATTGGTATTGGTAAAGTTCAAATCACCCCTTCTACCTTTATAGATAATGTTAGATATGTTGATGGCTTAAGCATAACTTGTTAAGCATTAGTCAATTATGTGATAAAGGATATGATGTTATGTTTAAACCATCACTATGTATTATAACAAATCCTAATGATAATAGTTTAGTTTTTAAAGGGATGAGACGTGGAAATGTATATGTGGTAGATCTAGAAGACCTTACAAAACATAACCAATGTTTAGTTGTTAATGAAACTAAAGAAAATGATGCTAGTTGGTTATGGCACCGTAAGTTAGGTCATGCAAGCATGGACACAATAACTAAACTAGTTAAAAGAGACTCCGTGATAGGTTTGCCAAAATTAAAATTTGAAAAGAACAAAATATGTGAAGCATGTCAATTTGGCAAACAATCTAGAAAC
Source organism: Phoenix dactylifera (assembly GCF_051530095.1). NCBI lineage: Eukaryota > Viridiplantae > Streptophyta > Magnoliopsida > Arecales > Arecaceae > Phoenix > Phoenix dactylifera. Next base: position 11,935,894 of record NC_143196.1, on the reverse strand, counting down.
TCTTTTAAATCCATAAAATGTGTCTCTACTTCTAGGCCTCTAGAATTACTACACATGGACCTATTTGGTCCAACTAGAACAACAAGCCTAGGTGGAAATAAATATGGTCTAGTTATTAGTAGATGATTACTCTAGGTACACATGGGTCATGTTTCTAGCGCATAAGGATCAAGCATTTTCTATGTTTAAGAAGTTCCATAAGGAAGTAACAAATGCTAGAGAGTCCTCAGTTATAGCTATTAGAAGTGACCATGGTACCGAATTCGAAAATCAATTATTTGATGAATTTTGTAGTAAAAAGGGGATAACCCATAATTTCTCAGCACCTAGGACACCACAACAAAATGGAGTTGTGGAAAGGAAAAATAGAACCCTAGAGGAAATGGCTAGAACGATGTTATGTGAAAGTAACCTCCCTAAGTACTTTTGGGGAGAAGCCATTAATACTTCTTGCCATGTATTAAATAGAGTTCTATTAAGACCCATCATAAAGAAAACACCATATGAACTGTGGAAAAACAGAAAACCAAAGGTTAACTATTTTCATGTTTTCGGATGTAGGTGTTTTGTACATAATAATGGGAAAGATAATCTAGAGAAATTTGATCCAAAATCTGATGAAGGAATATTCCTAGGTTATTCTACAACTAGTAAAGCCTATAGAATCTTTAATAAAAGAACCCTAGTTATAGAAGAATCTATACATGTTGTTTTTGATGACTCTAGTGACATCTCATCTAGTAAGAAGGTTAATTTTGATGATGATATTGAAATACTTGAAGAAAAGATAGATGAGATGGGATTACAAGATGATAATCAAAAGTTGATTGAAGGAGAATCATCAAACCAAGAGCCTATAGTGGATCATGGGCTAACTAAAGCTTGGAGGTATGCTCATGGGCATCCTAAGGAACTAATTCTAGATGATCCATCCCAACCCGTTAGGACCAGAGCATCCCTTAGAAATTTGAATAACCATCTAGCTTTTGTTTCACACTTTGAGCCCAAACATATAGAAGAAGCCGAAAATGATGTAAATTGGATAAATGCAATGCAAGAAGAACTAAACCAATTTACTAGAAACAAAGTGTGGGATCTAGTAGAGAGACCTTCTGAATATCCAATTATAGGTACAAAATGGATATATAAAAATAAGCTAGATGAAAATGGAATTGTTATAAGGAATAAGGCTAGACTAGTAGCAAAGGGTTATAATCAAGAAGAAGGTATAGACTTTGATGAAACCTTTGCTCCCGTAGCTAGACTTGAGGCTATTAGACTATTATTAGCATATGCATGCTCTAAGGACTTCAAGCTATATCAAATGGATGTAAAAAGTGCTTTTCTAAATGGGTTTATTAATGAGGAGGTATATGTGGAACAACCTCCTGGTTTTGAAAATCATCAATACCCCAATCATGTGTATAAACTGAACAAAGCACTTTATGGACTAAAACAAGCACCTAGAGCATGGTATGAGAGACTTAGTAAATTTCTATTAGAACATGAATTCTCTAGGGAAAATGTAGATACAACATTATTTCTGAAAAAGAAAAATAAGGATATGTTATTAGTACAGATTTATGTTGATGATATCATTTTCGGTGCTACTAACAATCGCCTCTGCGAGGAATTTGCTGATTTGATGCAGAGTGAGTTTGAGATGAGCATGATGGGAGAGCTGAACTACTTCCTCGGGCTTCAAATCAAACAATCTGAAGGAGGCATCTTCATCAATCAAGCCAGATATATCAAGGAGATGCTCAAGAAGTTTGATATGGAGGGAAACAAGTCAATCAGCACCCCCATGAGCTCATCATGTAAGTTAGACCAAGATGAATCAGGTAAATCTGTAGATCAAAAACTTTATAGAGGTATGATAGGTTCTTTACTGTATCTTACTGCAAGTAGGCCTGATATTATGTTTAGTGTGTGCATGTGTGCTAGATATCAGGCTAATCCTAAAGAATCACACCTAGCTGCAGTTAAGAGAATCTTTAAATACTTAATAGGAACTAAGAACATGGGGCTGTGGTACTCTAAAGAATCTAGCCTAAACTTAATAGGGTACACAGATTCAGACTTCGCTGGATGTAAGCTTGATAGAAAAAGTACCAGCGGGTCTTGTCAATTTCTAGGAGAAAACCTAATCTCATGGTTTAGCAAGAAACAAAACTCGGTTGCATTATCCACTGCAGAAGCTGAATATGTTGCAGCCGGGAGTTGTTGTGCTCAAATCTTGTGGATTAAACAACAATTAGAAGATTATGGCATTAAACAAGATAAAATCCCCATTAATTGTGATAATACAAGTGCCATAAACCTAACTAAAAATCCAATTCAACACTCAAGAACTAAACACATTGAGATAAGACATCACTTCATAAGAGATCATGTATTGAATGGTGATGTGACTCTCCAATTTGTTTGTACTGATAATCAATTAGCAGATATTTTCACAAAACCCCTAAGTGAAGAGAGGTTCAGTGTACTTAGGAGGGGATTAGGAGTGATTGACCCATCCTAGTGGGAGTTTCCACTAGATTAATTGATTTTGATGGTTAAAATGAGGTTAAAATAGAGTTTCTATTCAATGATCATCAAATCAGATCCCAACTAGGTGATTTTCCCTCATTTGGCACGGTTATAGCATGATTTTTAAGTGCGTGCCAAGGTTAGAAACGACTCGAGTAAGTTTCAGAGCCGGCTCTTAAGGGGGAGTCGACTCGCGCATTTGGGGGAGTCGACTCGCAAAGTTGGCAGCTGAGGGGGAGTCGACTCGCACATTGTCGGGAGTCGACTCGAAGTCTACAGGCGCATAAGGAGAGTCGACTCGCGCATTTTCTGGAGTCGACTCGAGGTCGAGTCGACTCGCGACTCAGGGGAGTCGACTCGCAGTCGGGATCCGACTTTTTAACCCTAGGTTTGTCGTTTCGCAAACACTTTTTCTCAAGCCGCCACTGTTCACAAAGCCCTAGAGCCGACTCCTAGGTCATCCTCGATCGTCTCCAAGCCCTTTTTCCGTCGATTCTTCGCCGGACATTGAGTTTCCGTCCGTTCCTAGGTCTTTTCAGGTCAGTCCCGAGCTTCCTCTATCGATCCTTCTTCGTTCTCTAGGTTTTCATCTCGTTTAGGTCAAGATGCCTCGCAAGGGAGTTGTTAGAAAGAGGTCCCGTCCCGTGGCCGGTCCCGAGCGGCGCTCCAAGGCGCGGCACGATCCCGCGAGGCAACCTCCTCCGGATCGTTCCCCGCCTAGGGTGGTTCATGTTAGGCCGTTGGCCGGGAAGGCCGTCACCTCCGGGAGGTATGTCACTTTCGACTATCTCTCCCGGGAAGGATTCACCATAGGCGATAGGCTTAGAGCCCAGGGTCTAGAGTACTTCCTCACCTTGGACCTTCCCACCTATCCTGGCCTAGTTCAAGAGTTCTACAGTACCGTCCATCGGGGAGATGGAGGTATTGAGGGCACGGTATTAGGTGTCCCATTGCGTGTCACAGAGGACCTCATTGCCCATATCCTCCACCTTCTATTAGTAGGGGTGGCTCCTGCACATCCTGAGGATAGATTTGAGGCCCTTACGATCGTCTTAGGGCATCCACCTCAGTCTCCCCTAGATGAGGTATCTGCTAGCTCACTTCCTATTGAAGTGAGAATCCTTTTGAGCATTTTGTCCAGGTCCATCTTCCCTAAGACAGGGAGATTTGATTTTGTGAATGAGAGGGACCTAGCTATTATGTCTTACATTCTTCAGGACACCCCGGTCAACTTCCCCAAGCTCATTTATAGGTATATGTGTGAGCCCCTGGATAGACCTAGGCTCTCCCTCCCATACGGAATGTTATTCACTCTTCTCTTTAGGCAGTACGAAATTTCCATTCCTGAGAAGGAACCCTCTCGTGCCTTGCGATGGACTGATCGCTTGGGTACGGGGACCATGCACAGGATGGGATTTCGGAAGAGAGAAGGGATCTGGGTTAGGAAGTCCACTCTCACCGCTCAGACCACCAGACCATCACCCAGTCCTGAGCCAGATTCTGACTACCCAGAGTCCCCAGACCATCCAGACCTTCCATCCACTCCTCCTGCTCCTACCACCTCTGCCGGACCTTCCTCCTCAGCTCCACCATCTATGGAGGTCCGTATTGATCCAGAGCAGCTCCGGGAGCTGCGGCAGGAGATCGTCCGAGATTTGAGGGACGAGCTGCTCCGGGAGCTCCGAGGTTCCGTGCCAGCTCCCACTCCTGCACCCACTCCATCCTCAGCATTGGTCCCATCCTTGACAGCCGTGACAGACATGACGGCTGAGGTGCGGCAGGAGATCTACAACATTAGGACCCTGGTGCAGGCCCAGTTCCACAGCATGAGCGAGGTCACGAGCACCACGAGGAGGATGCGGGATGACATCCGCCGTGACATGCACACCACCACCGAGGGGGCCGAGCGCTTGTCGAATGTGCTCATCGACAAGCTGGACGCACTTCAGACCTCGGTAACTGGGCTTCAGACGTCGGTGACTGAGCTCTCCACTACACATAGCAGAGCCACCACGTCTATTATCACGCAGCTGGGCCATGTTACAGAGGCAGTCGCCCTCCTCATGGAGCAGAGCCGATTGAGAGGAGTCACATCCTCGAGAGGAGGAGCTACATCCTCCAGAGGAGGAGATGTATCCTCGAGAGGGGGAGCCACATCCTCCAGAGGAGGAGATGTATCCTCGAGAGGGGGAGCCACATCCTCGAGGAGGTCATAGATGATTTTGAGTTGTGTTTTGTCTTCTTTTGTATTGTTCTTGCTTTACCTATTGTATGCTCAAATGTATTCACCTTCATATCAATACAATGAGTAGACATCTTATCTTCATTTCTGTGCCATTTGATGATTGACTGTGCCATGTGTGCCATTGATTGTGTGTGATTACCTCCTTTTTGGTATGATGACAAAAAGGGGGAGAAATGTGTAAGTATAAAATATGTAAAAGGGGAGAAATATTAAAAAAATATGTAAAAGAAATCAATGGAAATAAATAAAACGATAAACTCTTAAAAACACACATAAATTTGTTCTAAGTGGATTCGGTACTTCGAGGCTCATTATCTCTCTTTTGGGGCTCCTAATGGAGTAATCTCCAGAATCTATTTAAGGGATATTCGGAGATTAGCTGAATCCTACTCAAGAACAAATTGACAGATTTTTCCTCTAAAAACAAAAATTTTAGTTCAAAAATTTCAAAGCATTAAAAGGAAATTCAGAAAATCAAAACATAGTTGAATGCATATGTTGAGGGGGAGAATCTGAATTTTAATCAAGCTAAATCATTAATGTCATATAAGCCAAACAATTGATTGCAGAATATGAAGGCTTATATAATTCCAAATGAAAGGGGGAACTTTAACTCCGAAATTTAATATTTCACTCCTTTCAAACTTGGATAAATTAAATTATCAGACATTTGAATTCATTTATGGAGTTTATTTCATTATTTACTGAGCAACTCATTTTACATATACTCAAAGTTTTGTCATCATCAAAAAGGGGGAGATTGTGGAGTGATCGATTAAAACCCCGTTTGATTTTGATGAGCTCAAAGCATTGGAGTATATCTTGTGATTACTAATGAATTCAATTGAGTGTTTCAGTGAAAATCCTGTCCAAGTGTCTCTAGACTTGGTTCATAGCATTTTGGATAAGTTAAGAAGTCTGCATGAACCAATGTCTGAGATACGAGTCGACTCCCGAGTTTCACGAGTCGACTCCAAGCGTATCAAGGTCACTGGCACGAGCTCGAGTCGACTCCTGATCAGTACGAGTCGACTCCGACTGAAAACAGACAAAAAGTCAGAGAGCGTTTTATGGACTCTGAGATTCGAGTCGACTCCAGTGGAACGCGAGTCGACTCCCAGCGGTACACAAAGAAAAAGTCAGAGAGCGTTTTATGGACTCTGAGATTCGAGTCGACTCCAGTGGAACGCGAGTCGACTCCCAGCGGTACACAAAGAAAAAGTCAGAGAGCGTTTTATGGACTCTGAGATTCGAGTCGACTCCCGCAGTACGCGAGTCGACTCCGAGACTGTGCGACCATCGACAGACAGAAGACCATGTTACTGCCTCTGAGATTCGAGTCGACTCCCAGACAGCTCGAGTCGACTCCAAGACAAGCTTCACGTCAAAAGGCAGAAGACCAACTTTCGGAAACTGAGAGCCGAGTCGACTCCAAGGAAGTTCGAGTCGACTCCAAGACTGGATGAGCCAAAAGACAGAGAATCGGGAGTTCGGGCTCTGAGATTCGAGTCGACTCCCAGGACAGTCGAGTCGACTCGAGTGGACAAAATTCAAATTTGGATCCACGGACTACAGAGGATGAGCCGACTCCAAAATTGCCAGGTCAGCGCCAGAAGTTGGCGAGTCGACTCCGGGTCAAGACGAGTCGACTCCCAGTCAAGACGGCAACTTTAATTCAAACTGGGAACAGTTGCCGAGTCGACTCCGGAAAAGCTCGAGTCGACTCCTGCTACAGCCGAGTCGACTCCTGATCGCGCGAGTCGACTCCAACCCACCAACGGTCACATTGTCAGGCTGCGCAGAGTGTGCAGAACGGCCAGAAAAAGCAGAGTAACGGCTAGTTTCCGTGGGGGTTGGCTTAAATAGCCACAGAAGACTGTAGCAAGGCAGAGAACACACATTCCACTCCTAGCATTCAAGTCTTCAAGCTCTCTAAGTGCTCTTCAACGAGAAAAAGGGAAGATCTGCATTTACTGCTCCACCAACATCTTCCCAGCATTCAAAGCTTCCTCCTCCTGCTTTCAAGTCGATCACTCTTTCAAGAGGAGACCGGAGTTCCAGAAGCCACACCTCTTCACCATCTTAAAAGCGTTTGAGGGCTTCTAACTCCTTTACGATTATATTGTTTTAAATCTGCTTTTTGAGAAGCTATTTTCTGTTTTCTTCTATCTCGTGTATTTACTTGATTCAATCGGGGGATTGAATCAAGGGGATTAAGGTTGGTTGGTGAGCCGGTTTAAAACCAACGAGTGTAAGGGTTTGATTGTGAGCCCGGAAAAACAATCGGGGTTGGTTCTAGTCGGTGAGCCTGGAAAAACCGACCGAGTTCGTTGTGAGCTCGTAAAACAACAAGTTCGGTTGTGAGCTTGCAAAACAACCGGCTGTAATCCAAGGGGGTTATAGTGAAATTCCCAAGTGAGACTTGGGGAGTGGACGTAGGAGCAAGGGTTAGCTCCGAACCACTATAAAACTTTGTGTTTGTAGTGCATTGTCTCTCATCTTCTTCCCCACACATTACTCACAGCACTTAGCTTTAATTAAATAACTGGCTATAGTATTTAGTTAATCATCCACAAAGTTTTAATTAGCTAAGTTAATTTAAAAACCCAATTCACCCCCCCCTCTTGGGTTGTCTATCTGGGCAACAATAATGGATAAGATGCTGCCAATATGGTATCTTTATACCAAATTCCATTCTTACTGTTGTAATGGAAGCTATGAATGCAAGAACTGTTTGAAGGGTGGTCCTGTTCGGTGGACCCTCATTTTGCGCATTTTTAGTGCTACAGACAGTCTTCATGTTTTCATAAATGGCCTGGAAGGTAAGTGTAATCATACCTAACAAGTCTTACCCATCTTCTCTCAGGAAACAAGTGTTACCCATCTAATCAAGCGGGTTCAGCATTATCAATCATGGTAAATCCATTGAAGTTTGAGAACCTCGTTCAACTTTAAACAAAAGAGGAGTCTTGAGATGAAATCTAGAATGCTGGTTGTGGTTTAAGGAATTTAAGGTTATGTAACTGGAGAGTAACCCTCCCAAATTCCATAAACTTGAAAAGAGTAATTAATAAAAACAGAAAGGAGGCAAAAAGGAAGCATAGCGGACTGCATGTTTTTTGTTGTTATTATTTTTCTACATTGACTATCTCTTTTCTTTTCCTTTTTATCTCTTTCATCATTTTTGTTTAAGGGAATAACCTATCTTGTTTTTTAAATGTGACATACAACAAATAATGCATTACTTTTCTATTCAATTAGGTGAGAAGCTTCAACAGCTAGAACGTGAGAAGGGAATTGTTATCCGATTCATGATTGGTCACAGGTATTCCATAGAGTAGGACTTGAGGTTTAAAGTTTCTGCATCATTAAACAAACAAATAAAGTTGATATTGAACTGTATATTCTAATTTTGAAGCATGTTTAGGTTCACAATGCTGTCAATATAATTGATGAAACTCTGAAAAAAGTACTGATGTCATTTCCGTAATGTTTAGCTAGTCATAAGATGTATATGTGGCATATGGGAGAACAACGTTTGTGAGGGCAGCAACTTCCTCATGAGCGCATAGGAAGGAGTCGAATATGTATTGCCCTTTAATGAAGCAGTCGGTGCACAAATCAACATGCTCATCAATGACTACTGCCAGGTGGTTTAAAAGGAACTTTGTGAAAATTTTGAGGATGCCATGGATGAGTATGACAGGTATGAACTCGTGGGGGCAGCAACTTTCTCATGTTTGGGGATAAGAACAAAGTAGGCATTGTTGGTGTATCCAAGTTCAAGGATCACTGAGGATGATAGTGGTATTTTGATGATTAACACAATCATTAAGGAAATATCTAATTAAAAATTACAAGGAAATATGATACATCATTACTAAGTTCGTCACCCACGGTACATTAGAAGAATGAGATCAAGATGTACTTCAATGATAACCAATGAGATAAAATTTGCGATAAAAAAAAGGGATAGTGAATTCTAAATTCTAATTCGGCAAAGTTTCAAGTGAAACGTACTCCTAAGGGGACAATAGTAATTTTCATTGTTTAGAGTATGTAGCACCACCATGACATATATTCAAAATTGCTTGAAGTATATTTCATTGATTATATGAATGAATCTAATCTTAAGTTGCAGCAAAGTGTGGAATGAGTCGACCCCGACACATCAAGAAACCATCGGGCACATTTCTGCAAAGATGGCATGGATGAACAGTACTTGGGTCGACCCAAGTGAAAGTTGAGTCGACCCTATCTTCAAGCCTCAAGAAAACAAGTCTCTGAAATCCCTGAGAGGGTCGACGCCAATATAACTTGAGTCGACCCCACCTTGAGTCGACCCCAACTGAACATGAGTCGATCCCAAGGCTGTATCATTCAAAACTGGATCTCTAGAATCCCTGAGAGGGTCGACCCCAATGGAACTTGAGTCGACCCCACTGTACCTTGAGTCGACCCAAAAAGAGTTGAGTCGACCCTAGTGAAAAACGGCTGAAATATAAGGTTCTGTGTTTTCTGAGAGGGCCGACCCCAATGTAGCATGAGTCGACCCCAGTAAAAGTTGGGTCGACCCCAGTGAAAGTTGAGTCGACCCCAAGTCTGATGAACAGTGGTTTGAGTCAACCCCAGAAAAGTTTGGGTCGACCCCAGCACGGGCAGAAGCATAACGGCTAGTTCTGCAGAAGTACTTTTTGTCCTCCCAACAGTAAGTAACGGCTAGTTTTTGAGATCTAACCAATGGGGGGTGTCCAATGGGTGAGGAAAACTATTTAAAGTGACACTATTAATCAGAAAACAGATACTTTTGCAAAATATCAAGGCTTACACAAGAAAGATAAGAGCCCTAATTTTCTTCATCCAAGTGCTTCATTCAAAGAGTCAAAAGAAAGTGGGTGAGCAGATTCCAAGAGACATTAAGAGCTCCATCCACCCTTGAAGAGTGAAGCATTCTTGACAAAGAAGAGAGAAGTCTCATCAAGCGATAACTATATTCTAAACTCTTCTTTGTAGCTTATAATTGTTATATTTGCTCATCTAGGAGTTTCAACTTTCTTCTCTTTAATCACCTTGTAAAGGTTTGTTGGTGAGCCCGTAAAACCAACGGTGTAGTTTATTGGTGAACCCGTAAAACCAATTGTGAAGGTTCGTTGGTGAGCCCGTAAAACCAACATAGGTTTTTGGTGATCCCGGAAAACCAAAATGTAAATGTTTTTGGATTGTGAGCCCGGAAAACAATCCAACTGTAATTCGCGAAATTATAGTGAATTCCCAAGGGGTCGCTTGGAGAGTGGACGTAGGTGCTTAGAAGAGCACCGAACCATTATACTTCTTGTGTGTTTGCATTGTGTATTGTTTTAACTTCACTAACTCATCAATTGACTCAATTAAGATCGTAAAAAATTTAGAGAAACCAATTCACCCCCCCTCTTGGCTTGTCACCTTGGGCAACAAGTGGTATCAGAGCCAGGTGCTCACATAGTATTTGTTGATTTCACAATCAAGAGACAAAGATCATGACAACGCAAGTAGGATGTTCTATGAGTGAGGGGCAATCCACAAATAGACCTCCTCTGTTTAATGGCTCAAATTACACATACTGGAAAGCTAGGATGAGGATATTCATTCAAGCTCTAGACTATGAATTGTGGAATATCATAACTAGAGGACCACACACATCCACAATTAGTATAGAGGGGACAATCATTCCCAAACCAGAAATGGATTGGAATGAGAGTGATAGAAGACTAGCACAACTAAATGCAAAAGCAATAAATGTACTTTACTGTTCACTAGATGTAAGTGAATTCAATAGAATATTTACATGCATCTCCGCAAAAGAAATTTGGGATAAACTGGAGGTCACACATGAAGGAACTAATCAAGTCAAGGAGTCAAAAATAAATATATTAACTCATAAGTATGAGTTGTTTAAAATGGAGTCCACTGAGTCCATAATTGAAATGTTTACTCGATTCATAGAAATCATAAATGGGCTAAAAAGTTTAGGAAAGTCTTATACTAACTCTGATTTAGTGCGAAAAATTCTCAGGTCTCTACCAAGAGTTTGGGAGGCCAAAGTAACAGCAATTCAAGAAGCAAAGGACCTCAATACATTGCAAGTGGAAGAACTTCTAGGATCACTCATGATCCATGAGTTGATCATGAGGTAAAATTCAGAAGATGAGGTCAAGAAAAGAAAAACCATTGCCTTGAAGTCTACTACTCCAAAACAGGAAACTGAATCAGAAGAATCTGATGATGAGGAGGAATATGATGAAGAAGAAATGGCTATGCTTGGAAGAAAATTCAGAAAGTTCATGAGAGGAAAGAAGAAATTTCATAAAAGGAAGCCCTTCTTCAAAGGTAGCTCAAGCAAAGAAAAGGATAAGGACAAAGAAAAGGAAAAGGAAACGCCAATTTGCTATGAGTGTAACAAGCTCGGGCATTTCAAGATAGATTGTCCGGAATTGAAGTGGATGGCAAGAAAACTTAAGAAGAAGAACTTCATGGCTGAATGAAGTGAAAGTGAGGAGTCAAGTTCGGAAGAGAAAGATCAACAAGAGACGGCCCAAATCTGTCATATGGCCAATGACGATGAGGAGTGTCTTGCAGCTAATAAGGTGGATAAACGATGGTATCTAGATAGCGGCTGTTCAAGACACATGACAGGTGACGTAGAACAATTTGTCATCTTGGAATCTAAGAAGGGTGGAGTAGTAACCTATGGAGACAATGGAAAAGGATTTATCATTGGAAAGAGTAAAATTTTTATTACTCCATCTACCTTTATAGAAAATGTCTTATTAGTTAATGGTTTGAAACATAACCTACTTAGCATAAGTCAATTTTGTGATAAAGATTTTAAGGTCACATTTGAAGCCTCAGTATGCATAATCACAAATCCTAAAGATAATAGCATTGTACTTGTAGGACAAAGGCAAAGAAATATTTACATGGTAGATCTTCATGAATTAGGCAAGAAAAATGCATTATGTTTAATTACTAATGAAGAAAGAAAAAGTGAAACAAGTTGGCTTTGGCATCGTAGACTAGGACATGCTAGTATGGACTTAATATCAAAACTAGTCAAGAAGGATTTGATAAAAGATGTGCCAAAATTGATCTTTGAAAAGGACAAAATCTGTGGTCCATGCTCATTAGGAAAGCAAACAAAATCATCCTTCAAATCAAAGAATATAGTATCAACCACTAGGCCTTTTGAACTCATACACATGAATCTATTTGGACCCACTAGAACCGCAAGTTTAGGAGGAAAGAAGTATGGACTAGTTATAGTAGATGATTTTTCAAGATATACATGGGTTTCATTTCTTGCACATAAGAATGAAGCATTTTCAGCATTCGTGAAATATTATAAAAATATAATAACTGAAAAGAAGCTTACCTTAATAGCAATTCGAAGTGATCATGGAACTGAATTTGAAAAACAACACTTTGAAGAATTTTGTAATGAAAATGGTATCTCACATCAATTTTCAGCACCTAGAACGCCTCAACAAAATGGGGTTGTTGAAAGAAAAAATAGGACCTTGGCAGAAATGGCACGCACAATATTGTGCGAGTCAAATCTTCCAAAGTACTTTTGGGCTGAAGCTATAAGTACTGCTTGCCATATTCTAAATCGTGTTCTAATACGACCTATAATATGAACTTTGGAAGAATAAGAAACCAACTGCTAAATATCTTAAAGTATTTGGATGTAGATGTTTCATTTTAAATAATGGCAAGGAGGATTTAAGTAAATTTGATGCCAAGTCAGATGAAGATATCTTCTTAGGATACTCTACATCTAGCAGGGCATACAGAGTATTCAACAAAAGAACTCTTGTAGTTGAAGAGTCAATTAATATCATTTTTGATGAGTCTGATAGTGAGTCTCCTAGGAGAGAAAATATTCTTGATGATGATGTAGGAATTATTGACTTTAAAAAATTAAATCTTGATGACGTGCCAAATCAAGAAATGGAAAATGATCGCGTGCCACCACAATCTCAAGACTTGCCAAAGGAATGGAGGTATGCACATGGACATCCTAAAGACTTAATCATTGGTGATCCATCTCAAGGGGTAAGAACTCGATCCTCTCTTAGAAATTTAAATGATTATCTTGCTTTTGTCTCACAACTAGAACCTAAGAATTATGAAGAAGCTGAAAAAGACATAAATTGGATAAATGTTATGCAAGAATTAAATCAATTCAAAAGAAGTAATGTATGGACATTAACTGAGACACCAAAGCATAACTCTGTAATTGGAACAAAATGGATCTTTAGAAATAAATTAGATAAAAATGGGGTAGTCATAAGAAATAAAGCTAGACTTGTAGCTAAGGGATACAATCAAGAAGAAGGGATAGATTTTGAGGAAACATTTGCTCCCGTGGCCAGATTAGAAGCTATTAGATTACTTCTAGCTTTTGCATGCTTCATGGATTTCAAACTGTATCAAATTGATGTAAAAAGTGCCTTCTTAAACGGTTTTATAAAGAAAGAAGTATATGTAGAGCAACCTTCTGGTTTTGAGAATCATGAATTGCCAAATCATGTGTTTAGATTACATAAGGCATTATATGGATTGAAACAAGCACCTAGGGCTTGGTATTATCGACTAAGCAAATTTCTACTGAATAATTAATTCAGTAGGGAAAATGTAGATAAAACACTTTTTTTCAAAAGAAAAGACAAAAATTTGCTAGTAGTTCAAATATATGTAGATGACATAATTTTTGGTGCCACTAATGATAATCTTTGCAAAGAGTTTGCTAAATTAATGCAAGGAGAATTCGAGATGAGTATGATGGGAGAACTAAATTTCTTTCTTGGATTACAAATCAAGCAAACTAAGGAAGGTATCTTCATTCATCAAACTAAATACACAAAGGAAATATTAAAGAAGTTTGGGAATGAAAATCACAAGGGATTAGGCACCCCAATGAATCCCACTAGTAAGCTAGACAAAGATGAAAAAGAAAAAAGTATAGATATAAAGCTTTATAGAGGCTTAATTGGATCTTTGCTTTACCTTACTGCTAGTAGGCCAGACATAGTGTTTAGTGTGGGAATATATGCTAGATACCAATCAGATCCAAAGGAGTCACATCTAAGTGCTGTCAAAAAAATTCTTAGATATTTGAGAGCAACCACAAACATAGGTTTATGGCACTCTAGAGATTCCTATTTAGATTTACTTGCATATTCTGATGCAGATTTTGCTGGTTGCAAATTAGATAGGAAGAGTACTAGTGGAACATGTCAATTTTTAGGGAATAACTTAATATCATGGTTTAGCAAAAAGCAGAATTCAGTAGCATTGTCAACGGCTGAGGCCGAATATATAGCTGCCGGAAGTTGCTGTGCTCAAGTACTATGACTCAAGCAACAACTAGAGGACTATGGAATTAAACTAGATAACATTCCTATAAAGTGTGATAACACTAGTGCCATTAACCTTACCAAGAATCCAGTTCAGCACTCTAAAGCCAAACATATTGAAATAAGGTATCATTTCATTAGAGATCATGTTCAAAATGGAAATATATGTATTGAGCATGTGTGTACCGAGAAACAATTGGCTAACATATTCACAAAACCTTTAAGTGAAGATAGATTTTGCATGCTAAGGAGGGAATTAGGTATATGTGACCCTTTTGATTGAGTAGATATAAGAAGGAACAAGTTGTCTCATGATATACTCTCCTCCCATTTTGAAAAACCCATGAAACATTAGTCGAACTAGTCATCTATAGATTCCTTACCCATGTATCATTGTTCCATAAAGAATTTGTAAGGATTGGAGGAAAGGAAGAAATTTTTTTTTTTAAAAAAAAGGAAAGGAAGAGAAAGAAAATTTTCTGAACTGGGGCCGACCCAAGCCAGAATGGGGTCGACCCCACGTTGAGTCGACCCAAGAAAAATCTGGGGTCGACCCAACGGCGGGATCCTGTTTTTAAAAGAGGGACCCGTGAGCTATGTTAGGGCACTGTTTCATCTTGTCCTCTTCTTAAAATTCTATTTTCCACTCTCCAATCACTTCCAATCATCTCCAAACAGTAAAAGGGAGCTTCCCCAAGCCGTTAGATCAAGATCTTGGAAGGAATGGGACCCAAGCGAGCCGTTGCTAAGAGATCCGGGAGAGTTTCACAGACAACCCGTGTTGATAGACATGCTAGAGAGTCTTCTACAGTGCCTCCACAAGGTGAGACACGTGTAGAGCCTCCTCCTCCTCCCTTCCCCTCCGTACAACTTGCAAAATATGCGGAAAGACCTGTGACCACGGGGAGAAGGATCCACTCCGAATTTTTGGATCAAGAAGGGTTCCGGTTGGGTGATTGGATCCGAAGGCAGGGATGGAAGTATCTTTGCTCCCTAGATGTGGTGATCTACCCAGGGTTGGTTCGTGAGTTCTATGCCTTTCTAAAAGTTGGAATGGGAAGGCTTATATCTGAAATCCGAGGAGTAAGGGTTCGGATTTCAGAAGAAAGTTTGAGTGAGTTGCTGCATCTTCCCTGTGAAGGAGCTACACCAGAAAGACCAGAAAGTAAGTTGAGAGCTCTACAGCTGATTTTTGAGAGAGAGGATTTTGATTATTCAGAAAATTTAGTAGCTAGCTCTCTATCAGCTGAGATGAGGTTGTTGCATAACTTCATAGGTCGGATACTGGTTCCGAAGAGTGGGAGATTCGATCTCATATCTGAGCGAGATTTGGTTATTATGGAGCACGTTATTCAGGGCATTCTCCTGAACCTCCCAGCTATGATGATCAGACAGATGAGAAAGGCTATATGCAATTCGAGAGTCTCCTTGCCCTATGGTATGATACTTACCCTGGTCTTCCGACAGCATGACATATCAGTAGAGGGAGAGATCTCCAGGCATCTATTATTTACTGACACTTATACTACACGATCCCTAATTCGCATGGGTTATGAGAAGGTGAACGGGTAGTGGGTGCGTGCAGGAGCAGGGATACATGCACCAGAGGGTGATGCACCAGAGATTGGAGACCCCATCCCTGAGGCTGAGGAACCTGCGGATCATCCTACAGCACCTTCAGAGGCTGGACCTTCGTCATCCACACCTACGGGATGTACAGAGGAGTTTTGGAGTAGGATGACTGAGCTTGTATCAGCTCAGGTGAGGACTCTCTCTGATGGGATGTGGAGCAGGATGGATAGCATGACTGCTGAGATTAGCGATCTCAGAGAGCAGGTAGGAGCATTACGGAGAGAGAGAGAGGCTCATGGTCCATCTATGCCCCGAGCAGCTGAGTCAGAGGTATCGGCACAGAGTCATCCAGCTCAACGATGTCCACGCCAGACTCAGTCCCATCAGGCTCGACCTCCCCTCGCTACTTATGCTAGGAGGATGAGGACTAGATCACAGCCATTAGATACCCCCTAGGCTGATGTTAGCACTATGATTAGTGCCTAAAATTAATCTAGTTCTCATATGTATTTTGTGTTGATCATGTACTTTGCACTTTGATTGAAGAACATTGTATTTTTGGCATTAATGTACTATAATATTCTATTTTGATCAATGAAACTTGACTGTTTATTATTTACTGTGTCTACTTATCTATTGCCTTGCACCTATTTGATGATAACAAAAAAGGGGAGAAGCAAGGAAAGAAAAAAGTTGCAATAAGTTGACAAACAAGGTTGAAAATTATAATAGAGATAATATACACTTAAGGGGAAGCGATATGTAACAATGAAAATGTTAAAGTCCTAACTCTCAATCAAATTTCAGAATTTGGCACATACTTTTCATACCTCGATACATAATCTGAAACTCTTGCTTTATCTCAAATTTTTGAAGTTTCATCTTTAACCAAATATAAAAGAAAGGGGGAGTAAATTAAAAAGTTCAAATGGCAATATTTGGATGAAAAAGGGGGAGAATTCACTCTCAAATTTGAAAAGCTGAAATTCAACAACTTGAGCTCTTCTAAAACTGATTTTAAGTTAAGTAACAATCGGCTCATACTTAATATTTTGTAATCATCAAAAAGGGGGAGATTGAGGATGATAGTGGTATTTTGATGATTAACACAATCATTAAGGGAATATCTAATTAAAAATTACAAGGAAATATGATACATCATTACTAAGTTCGTCACCCACGGTACATTAGAAGAATGAGATCAAGATGTACTTCAATGATAACCAATGAGATAAAATTTGCGATAAAAAAAGGGATAGTGAATTCTAAATTCCAATTCGGCAAAGTTTCAAGTGAAACGTACTCCTAAGGGGACAATAGTAATTTTCATTGTTTAGAGTATGTAGCACCACCATGACATATATTCAAAATTGCTTGAAGTATATTTCATTGATTATATGGATGAATCTAACCTTAAGTTGCAGCAAAGTGTGGAATGAGTCGATCCCAAGATTGGTGGAGTCGACCCCGGCTCATCAAGGAACCATCGGGCACATTTCTGCAAAGATGGCACGGATGAACAATACTTGGGTCGACCCAAGTGAAAGTTGAGTCGACCCCATCTTCAAGCCTCAAGAAAATAAGTCTCTGGAATTCCTGAGAGGGTCGACCCCAATATAACTTGAGTCGACCCCATCTTGAGTCGACCCCAACTGAACATGAGTCGACCTCAAGGCTGTGTCATTCAAAACTGGGTCTTTGGAATCCCTGAGAGGGTCGACCCCAATGGAACTTGAGTCGACCCCACTGTACCTTGAGTCTACCCAAAAAGAGTTGAGTCGACCCCAGTGAAAAACGGCTGAAATATAAGGTTCTGTGTTTTCTGAGAGGGCCGACCCCAATGTAGCATGAGTCGACCCCAGTAAAAGTTGGGTCGACCCCAGTGAAAGTTGAGTCGACCCCAAGTCTGATGAACAGTGGTTTGAGTCGACCCCAGAAAAGTTTGGGTCGACCCCAACACGGGCAAAAGCATAACGGCTAGTTCTGCAGAAGTACTTTTTGTCCTCCCAACAGTAAGTAACGGCTACTTTTTGAAATCTAACCAATGGGGAGTGTCCAATGGGTGAGGAAAACTATTTAAAGTGACACTATTTATCAGAAAACAGATACTTTTGCAAAATATCAAGGCTTACACAAGAAAGATAAGAGCCCTAACTTTCTTCATCCAAGTGCTTCATTCAAAGAGTCAAAAGGAAGTGGGTGAGCAGATTCCAAGAGACATTAAGAGCTCCATCCACCCTTGAAGAGTGAAGCATTCTTGACAAAGAAGAGAGAAGTCTCATCAAGCGATAACTATATTCTAAACTCTTCTTTGTAGCTTATAATTGTTATATTTGCTCATCTAGGAGTTTCAACTTTCTTCTTCTCTTTAATCACCTTGTAAAAGTTTGTTGGTGAGCCCGTAAAACCAACGGTGTAGGTTTATTGGTGAACCCGTAAAACCAATTGTGAGGTTCGTTGGTGAGCCCGTAAAACCAACATAGGTTTTTGGTGATCCCGGAAAACCAAAGTGTAAAGATTTTTGGATTGTGAGCCCGGAAAACAATCCAACTGTAATCCGCGGGATTATAGTGAATTCCCAAGGGGTCGCTTGGGGAGTGGACGTAGGTGCTTAGGAGAGCACCGAACCACTATACTTCTTGTGTGTTTGCATTGTGTATTATCTTAACTTCACTAACTCATCAATTGACTCAATTAAGATAGTAAAAAAATTAGAGAAACCAATTCACCCCCCCCCCTCTTGGCTTGTCACCTTGGGCAACAATCACTGCCATATTTCACGAAACAAGAGTTGGATCCAATTTGATGGTTTCCGAAAAAGTTTTGGTAAAACATTAGTGGGAATTGGGGAACCATTAGGGACTAGTGCTTGATCCCCACCGAGGCCAAATACAACATCATGGATTTCTCTCTAGAGTGATGATTTTTTTTTTTTTTGGGCGGCGGAGAAAGAAGCGTGCACTCGTTAATATCCAAGGACTTAGGGTAGGGAGGCTTAAAGATCTTAGAGAAGAAGGAATACAATGTAGGGGCAATATCATCATACAATAAGGATCTAGTCATTCCAAAGGATACAAGAAATGAAATTGATGCAATGCTTGTTATTGGCAAGGTGATGGAAGGAGGTGTTACAATGTCCCTTAATCCATCAAAACTAGGAAACTTGGTTCCCGAGAATCTTTGCTTTGAGGAGGATAGAGTCAAGGTTATTATACAAGGTATCACAAAGGCATCATTCTTCAAAAAAGAGGCCAGTTTTTTCTTCTTGTAACTTCTTTGATAGTTAATGAGGTCAAAGAGCTGCTTCTTTTCTTCTTCAAGGTTATCAATGTTTGAATGGCCCAGCATGTAATGGTCCAATGGATCTTATTTTGTGGACCTATGTTGCATATTTTGACTCTCTTCTTGGTGTTTCCTCTTAAGCAATGTTTGACAACTACAAGAGATGGTTCCTCAAATAGGAATGGCTTAAATTGAAAAACCTCTTTCTAGGGGTAGTAGACATGGAGTAGAAGCCAATTGGGGTGGGGTGGGAGAGAGGGTAAGGAATGGCCATTTAGAGAGCCTCTAGGTTGATCAAGTCCCATTCAGGAGAGATTAGGAACTGATCTAGCCTTGCTAGTGTTGCAAACTTTCTACCTAGAAAACATATAAAGGATACAAAGTGTTAGTGTTTCTCATTAATAGTGCCCTTCACGCTCGAGAGGGCTTCGAGTGGCATTGAAGTCCCTCCCTAGAGTCCAAGGTCCATAAAAATACCCTTTAACCCCATTGAGTTCACTCTATAATACTTGTTTGAGGAGCCAATAAGGCAGTTTGTACATTGCGGTAAAGCACTGGCATACATTGGAGCGAATACCTAGGAAGTTCATAGAGATAGAGGAAGTGCAAATCCAAGCATTAGAAGCTCTGAGGAATGTGCTATTCCGATTGAAAAGAAGGCCCTTAGCCATGCCAGTAGCGTTGATGGATAACCACACATCAAGAACACCTCCTCCTCAAGCTTAGGAGTTGGTTCAAAGGATCACCTAGTTTTGATTCTTGGAGTTAGGTCAAATCACACTTACACTCACGGATAACTTCTCGAACTTCATGTCTCTTACAAAGCTAATAAAGCTTGCAAGTATTCCAGTTTAGGAGGAACACTAGGAGAGGAGTGGAAGTGGGAGGGAGAAGGAATGGCAAGAAATGTATAAGGTGGAGAGAGAGAAAGAGACAGGGAGGAGAAAGTAGTGGAACATGGAAAGGAGGGGAAGAGAGAGAGAGGAGGGAGCAGGGGGAGAGAGGTGAGACATAATGATAGGAATAGGTTAGGACTGAGCTAGCTTCCATGGTGATTGGGAAGAGGTACACTCTGGTCAAGATATTCCTCTAAACAAAGTAGAGAGACCACTACAGAGGACTTTATGAAATGCAGAAGCGAAATACCATGTTTTTGAGTAAACTCCTACATTCTGCTAGAAGAGGAAGAAGCACTAGAGGAGGGGCAAGTAGGGACATTGACTAGGTATGAGTGTCCCAACTAGTTCATCTAGAGATTGGAATGAGTAGGTGATCTCATTTGATCTCGGATCTAGTGTTGACCCATTGAATTGATTTTGATGAGTACAAAACATTTGAGTATAATACTAATAATATTGTGTTCTTGGAGTACTTAATTAATTTTATAGAGAACTCAATGAGATTGAAAGGTTAGTGAAGCATGGAGAAGCCTAAAAGAACAAATCTTAAAATTGGAGAAATATTTGAAGTGTTTTGGAAGCTTTTGTAGTGGAGTTAGGCCCAGGTGAACAAGAGTCGACCCTAGACTTGTAGGAGTCGGCCTTAGAAAGCCACAGGTCAAAAACAGAAGATAGCTATTTTCATACACTTTAGGAGTCGACCCCAGGACCTCAAGAGTCGACCTCAAGACTTTAGGAGTCGACCTTAAGATTTTAAGAGTCGACCCTAGCACTTTAGGAGTTGACCGCTCTGCATGTGACAGCTTTAACGACTAATTTTTTTGCGAGTACAAAACGTATAAAACAGCTTCCAGCAGCTAGTTTCTCCTCTCCAATGGCTAGAAACGGCTCTCTAACAACTTTTCAAGTTATAAAAGCTTCCAAATTGAATTGGAGAAGTGGAGGATTAAGGAGATTAAGTGGATGAGGTAAACAAAAAAGAATGCAAGTCAACCACTAATTCTTGAGCTTCAACTTGAGGATCAATTTGAAAAGTGACCATTTAAAGTCTCCGTCCACTTCAGCATGAGCTTCCAAAGATCTATAGAAAGAGAGCTTCAGATTGCAAATATTGTGTTTCCCACAAGATCAAGAGCAAGCAAAAAAGAGAAATGGAAAAGTGCTGAATTTCGTTCACTTCAAGATTCCAACATTAAGAGCAATCAAACTCGAGCTACAACGGCATTAGTCCAACCTTTGTAGTGCTTATTTTGTATTGAATGTTATATCTTTCTTTTGTACACGAGATTAGGGAATCTCTTGTAGGATTTTTGGTGTGGCTGACACCGTGGAAAATCAGCTACTTTGTAAGGTTTCATTATATCTGTAAAATATCTAGGTTGCGGTCGATTGTCTTGGAAAATCGACTAAGTTTTGTTGAGCTTGAAAATCAGCAAGGAGTTCCTAATTGTTGGAACTTGGTGTTGGTGTCGCTGTACCAGCAAAACAGCTTGATTTTGGTTGATTGCCAGAAAAATCAACTAAGTTTAGTTGTGAGCCTTGAAAACAACTGTACTGCAATCTTGTTCATAGTTTATAGTGAAATTTCCAAGGAGAAAACCTTAGGGAGTAGATGTAGGAGCTGAATGTAGCTCCAAACCACTATAAAATCTTTGTGTTTGAGTTGTTTGTGATTGTTCTTATCTTATGCATTTATTTATCACTCATTTAGCAGTCATACTTTTGATTAGTTTTATTTAAACATTGTTTAAGTTTGTAAAAAGTTTTGAAAACCCAATTCATCTTCCCTCTTGGATTGTCATCTTGGGCAACATCTAGCTTTTTAGATGCATAAGAGAGCTAGTGCTGGTAGATTTCTGCAGTCAGGGATTTTGGGGGTAGGAGATGGGTGGGGATAGGGGTGGTGGAGAGACGGGGTGAGCTTGGGTGTGCAGTTTGAAATTTGAATGCAAGAGGGAGAAAAGTTGGTGAAAGAAGTGGAGGTCAACATGGGAAAAGCGGTGATAACACAGGGGTTATGGGTTAGGGAGGGGAATGAGTGTGTGCTGAAGTGGAAGGACCAAAGCAAACACTGAGTCAGGTGGAGACATGTGATGAAGGATGCAGGCAAAGGGAGAGGTTAAGCTTCGCTAACTCAATGAGGAAAGGGCCTGCAGATGGATTCATTTTTAGGGAGATGGAGACACCGACAACATGGCTGCACAATGGAGGGCAGCTCAAAATGCGACAATCGTGGATTCAAGGTAGTTCGAGTGTTGCACTAGATGGAGGGGGTCATCCCACGGTCAAGCAGAAGATACTCTTGGTAGGGGAGAGGGGGAGGTAGAAGGCTCTCAAGTTCTAAATGGTGGAGAGCATGAGCATGAGGTCTGATCTAAGTATTTCCCCCTTTATATTTCTATCACATCCTATAAATAGGCAGACATTGAAAAATATCGGAAAGTCATGCCAAAATTTTATACTTTGGCTTATGTAATATGCCATAGATCTTAGTTAGATCTATGCAATGATATAACATTTTTGATTTTTTGATATTTATTTTATTTTATTAGAGAATATATTTTTGCATAAAAGTTACTAGAAGAATAAAAAGATGTTAAATTCCAAAAATTATTATATTGCTTGAGGTACATACAATTTGCTATCTTTTTAACAATAACTTGATTAATTTTAGGCATATTAATTGCCCCTCAAGTGAAATAGAAGGTAATTCCTAGACTAATCAGGCTATTGATGTTTATCATGGGAAAAAAAATATATGTGGTACATCCTATTAGAGGCTACATTAGCCATATATTTTTAATATTTTATATAAAGTAAATGTTATTTCAATAAAATTAATAAAAGGTAGTTATTATTTCAAAAATTCATGTTTGGAGATAGTAATTGGGCATCATCATTGGAGGTCCACTTGGTATTCTTTAGAGTGGAGGGATGTGGGGTCAGTACTTCAACATTATGACCTATAAGAAATGCCCCCAAGAGGTCCATTAGCTTTTTAGATAGGCTCGTCGAGACTTCAAGGAGGGGAACAAGAGATTATAAGAAAAATAGCTCGAGTTGGATGAGAAGGCAGTAGGGCCACTATCCTATCACTTTAGGAATGCCCACCTTGTGGATACGATCTCTCAGGTAGGTCTCTAAGGAGAGAGGGATAGTGTCTTTGAGGAAATAGAGCATAAGTTAACCTTAATGAACTTTGAATCGTCGACATGAGAGGCAGTATCTACCTCAAGAAGCCAAAACCCCGAACAAATGGGAAACTGACTACCTTTTCTAGCTGTATAGTGGAAAGTACAACAAGCTATTGATGAATCTTGGCCAATTAGAGAATGCGAAGGCTGCTACTTCCACAAAAAGCAATCAATGAGCTTGAAGATGTCTTCTTTAAAAGGGAAAGTGCAAGGAACCTTCTATCATGCAGCATTTTGACATCCGAGATGTTGAGGGAAGTTGGTGACCTTGGGGAGGGTGTGACCAATCTCTAGGCAGGAGACCATAGAGCTGAGAGCATTATAACAATTCAAGACCTCACCCAAAATGACTCGCCAAGAGGTACTTTTTGGGTTTCTTAGTCCTGTATAAGTACCCAAGATCTCACCGGTGAATAACTGATGTACGACTAAACACACGCCCACACGGGTCCTCACATACTCTTTTCGTTTAAGCCCTGATGTTCTTGTCAGGCTAAGAATCCAAATCCATTCAAATCTAATTACAAACAACATGATTGGCCTGTGGTCAGCCTCAATGAGCCTGTGCTGCAGTGTTTTCTCATCCACATGGGCTATGGGTCAGGTCCGCTGTGATACCATTTGTGACAACTTAGGACCTCCCTCAAAAAGTCTAGCCAGAAGATATTTTTTTGAGTTTCTTAGTCCTGTATGAGTACCCAAGGTCTTCTCGATGAATAACCAATATGGGACTAAACACACGTTTGCACGAGTTCTTACATATCTTAATTTTGTGACAACTCACGACTTCACCTCAAAAGGCTAGTCGGAAGGTATTTTTGTTGAGTTTCTTAGTCCGATATAAGTATCCAATGTCTCCCAAGCGAATAACCAATGTGAAACTAAATACATGCCCACACGAGTCCTTACATACTTCTTGTGTTTAAGTCCTGACGTCCTCGTCAGGCTAAGGGTTCACATCCATTCAAATCTAATCATAAGGACCACGATCGGGCCGTGGTCAGTCTCCATGAACTCATGCTGCAATATTCTTTAGTCTCTAACTCTCTATAGCCTATGGGCCGAGTTTGCTCTGATACCATTTGTAACAACCCAAGACCTTACCTAAAATGACTATCGGAAGGTATTTTTTTGGATTCCTTAGTCCTGTATAAGTACCCAAGATTTTTCCGGCAAATAACCGATGTGAGACTAAACACATGCGCACACGGGTCCTCACAGGCATAATTCTTGATATGAATGACTGCCGAGTGGTGTAGGTGCTTTCACTCGAGGACCATGTTGAAAAAGAAGGGAAGAAGCGGGGGAGATGGGGTGGTCGACCACCAATAGGGGAAAATGAAGTGGGTGGTGGTGGGAGTGGAGGGAGCAGAAGAAGTGGGTGCGGAGGCGGCTGAGGAGGCAGCAAGGGCCAAGGATTGCAAGCTGAGAAGGTGTGGATATGGATGGGAAAAAAATGAAAAGGCCTGGAGGGGCGACGGGAGATGGGGTAAGGGTGCTAGAGGGGAAATATTGGTGTAGAAGTGGCAGGGGAGAGGGAGGAGCCCGTGAGAATGATAACAACAAGAGAATACATGCCCAAGGCCCTAGCTAGCTTAGGGCATTGCAGTAGAAGAGGTGAGAGTGCCTCGGTTCCCCATATCACAGTATCAATGTGAAAGGTATTGCTGAGCAGCAGTATGGCAGCAGCCGGTGGGAGATTGAAATATTGGAAAGTGGCATGGAAGGGGGGGAGGTCAATAGGGTCAAGGTGCTAGGAAGCTGCAAAATGAGAGAACCAGGTAGCAGGGGAAATTGCAAGGGGAGTGGGAAGGAGAGGGGGATAGGGATGGCTGTGGAGGTGGGCATAGAAGCAGGAGAGGATGGAGCATAGAAGTTCATGGCAAGCCAAGGGTGTCAATTTGTTAGTTTCATCATTGGCAAGAGGGGATAAGAGCACATGCTTACTGCTGAAGTATTATGATTGGAAATTAGAAGAAAGATATCAAGAAGAATGGAAAAAGAAAGAATTGAAACCAGATGATCAAATAACTCTTATTATGATAAAGATAAATTGGGAGGATTTGATAAGGAGATTTTGAGATTAAAGAAATTGCAGTTTATAAGAAGTGAGTGAGAAAGTTGGCTTGGCAATGGATGTGCTTTCATATGAGAGTATCAATGATCAATCTGATGATAAAACAAATGGAAGAGATCTGAACGATCATCACTTCTAGGACTTTTTCTTTTTTATTTTCAATCACTAGACTCCTATTGATGGATCTTCATCTGCAATACTTGTGTGATTTTTTTAGATAGCTGGATTTGTGGTTGCACCAGAGCATTTTTTTTTGAAGCTTGCTCATGATGGCCGAAGGTCAGAGATGATGAAACTAAACAAATGCATTGTCGAAGGCCTTGGGCTACTAAACAAAGCTTTTAGTGATGCTGAATCATTTTTCATCTCATTATGCATTTGCCAAAAGCCCTTTCCATCAAGGTCGGCAGAACTGTCTTGAACCACCCAGTTCGGGGCGTTCTGAGCCATACCGGTCGTGGATCGGGGATGGTTCTAGCGACGAAAACAAGACCGACGCCAGAGAGGGAGAAGACGAAGGAAAAAGAGGAAAAGAGAGAGAGAGAGAGAGAGAGAGAGGAAGGAAGAGGGAGAGGGAGAGGGAGAGGAAGGTCGAGGCTGGCCGGAGAGCCGCCGCACGGAGGAGAGAGCCGCAGGAGAGGGGCTCGCTCCGGTCCCCTGTTTCGTTCGAAATAAGGGCCAAAGGGGCCCTTTTTATTTTTGGAGTTTTTAAGTGAAAGTCGGCAAACCCATTGTTGACTTTCACATAAAAACCTCAAAAATAAAAAGGCTCTCTCCGGCCTCTGTTTCGAATGAAATAGGGGACCAAAGTGGAGCCCTTCTTCTGCGGCTTTCCAGCGGCTCTCCGACCTCTGCCTCCTCCGTGCTATGGCTCTTTGGCCTCCGCTTCCTCCGCACAGCAGCTCCCTAGCTCTCCGCCGGCCTCCCTCAGCCTCTCCCTTTCTCTCTTTCTCTCTCATTCTCCCTCTCTTCCCCTCTTCTAATGTATCGGTATAGGCCCGGCACGGCACGATGCAGGCCTGTACCGACTCGTGCTGCCGGGCAACCGGTATGGTGCCTGGTATCGGTTCCGCCGACCCTGCTTCCCATATTTGACATGCTGATGGGGAGCAGTGGTCTTGAAATCTAATTCTTTGTTGGATAACATAATGAAAAAGAAAGGAGAGGATAGAAAAAGATCGAGGAAAAGAATGAAAGGATAAGGTAATATCCTTTAGCTCCAATATCATATTGATGTAGGATCTAATGAGCAAGGTTCACCACACCATCTCGAAACATTTGATTTGGGGTGTACCGAGCCAACACAGTTCTCCCGTTGATTCGAGAAACTAGCGAGGAAAGAGGGGAGGGAGAAGGAAATAGAGAAAAAGACAAAAAGGGAGGGAGGAGGCGAGAGGGAGAGGGAAGTTGGGAGAGAGAGATGCTGAGAGTGGGCAAGAGAGGGGGCTTGGAATCCCTCGTCGCCTTTGCTCGTTCATAGGCCCCACTGGATGAAACAGGAGCTTGGCCTCAAATTTTTTTTCTCCCTATGTTAAGTGAAATCGGCACTCTTAAAGAATGGCAAAAAAAACTTGGGGCCCGAGCCTCTGTTTTGTTCGAAACAGAGGCTTCGCCTAGTGGAATTTGCAGATGATCAAAGTAGAAGGCTTTCGAGCCCCCTCTCTCTCCCTCTCCCGGTATCTCTCTCTCTTCCCCTCCCTCTCTCTCCCTCTCTTTTCCTCTCTTTCCTTCTCCCTTTCCACTTCTCTCTCCAGCTCCCCTTTCTTGATATGTGGTGAATCAGCATAACACAATATCATACCGTATCATACCATCGGGTAGGTATGAGGGTGTACGTAGGCCTAGGAAAGGGATTTAGTTTGGGTTAGGGCTGATTAGATTATTTAATATCAACCTCTATGTGTGACAAACTGATAAAATTTTGAGATTAGAGACAAATATAAGGTCACAAAAGACCTATACTAGGGTTTCGTGATGGGGAAGGATAAGAGAAATAAGGTTCTAAAAGGATTTAAGCTAAATGAGAGGGTCTCGAGTGGATCTATAACGAAAACTTGGAAAATAATTCATGCAGAAAAGACAATAAAAGTGATATTAGTGTAGATAAAAAATATTTTTTCTTTTGAATTTTGGGGGGTGGGGGGTGGGAGTGAGAGATTGGAGGAGATAAGAAAGGGGGACCTAGCTTATATAAATCCTTTTTTTCTTTCCTTAAAAAGAAATCATGCAGAATGATTTTTGATCAGCTAAATAAGTCCTATAGACTTTTCATGAGTTCCTACGGCCTCTTGAGTACAGAATAACCATCTTTGAAAGCCTTCCAAAAAAGAAAGGTGAAAAATTTGAAATTCTATATAACCTTATATTGAGAGACATCTAACACAACCAAATCTCGAATTCTAACAACTTTATGACTTATGTAATATTTTTCACACCGGTCCTACTTAAATAGGACTCAAAACCAACTTGAAAAATTACCCAGACAAAACTTCTGAGAATATAAATAAATTAGTTGATTAATTTTTACCAGTCATCATCACTTATGATCCGAGAAATGGATCCAGCAACCAAAGTTTATATTTTCTTAGTGGAGCATGTGATGGCTTGGACATAGCCAGTACTTCATTTGCATAGTTCTAGCTGAGACAGGCATAAAATAGAATATAGTATTTTAGATTTGTAAAGTAATGATGAAACTCACTATTATGAAATTTAGAAATATTTAAATATTATTAAAATGATTAGGAAGATGTAAGCATCTTTAAGTATTAAATCTATTTCTAAATATCTGATGATGGTTCGGTATAAGATGTTTTCATGAAATAATAAAGATAAAATTCTACTCAAATTCACACCTTTTTAAATGAAAATACTTAATAGTTAACCGTATAGAAATTATATAATGCCTGATATAACTTTTGAAGTCATTCCTGTACACTTCGCACATAATCCATCTGCATTGCAGCAACCTTGCAATGCAAGAACTTGAATGGAAATAACATTAAGAGCTATTTCAAATATTAGAACTGATATTCATGCATAACATACAATGATCTGAATTTGAGGAACTTGAATAGAAATGCCACTTGAACTCTTCACATCCTCTTAATCTATACTGATTGTTCTTAGAAGTAGTTAAGTTACGTCCATTTTAATGTGTATTTTCTGATTTTTTCAGAGCAAAATCTGTGGCAAGTCTAAGTTTCTTTATTTTTGTTAAGTTAGTTTTCCAAACATGGAATAGATAAAGTTGTTGTGATGGAAACATACCATGCTGATGGGCTCTTATGTCCAAACAGGCCTAAAGGGGAATTCAAAGTTCTAGTTTCCTAGAATGATGAATTTATTGGTTGACTATTTTGTTATTTGTATGTTTACTACTAATTTAAACATGTCAGGGTGAAAACTTTGCTTGTTTAATTGTAATTTAAATTGTTTGACGGAAAACATAACCTTAATTTAGTTATCTTTTTTCTTTTTATGAAATCTTCATTTTCCTTTTCTTTTTTGAAATAAAATTATTTTTTGTGAAATTCATTTTTATATCACATTTTTTCTGTCCGAGGTTACCGTCCCGGTACTGGACCTTATATTAGTGCCACACTAGCACTTTGTCGGTACGATACAGTATAAGATCTTTTCAGCGTACCAAGTGTCGGTATGCCTTCCATACCATATGCCAGTATTGAATCGATACGGTACGATATGCTTCGTACCGCCCAAGCAAATCATGCTTCTGTCCTTGCCCCCATTTTATTGAAAGACTAACTGTAACTATTCTTGAGCAGTGCTACATCCAACAGTATTTTAGATAAAGCTATACACTCAGAGGCTGCTCAGCATAATGATATTCTGCGGCTGGTAAGGTGTATTCTTTTCAATATACTAATTTGTTATGTTCTGAAACTCTTCCCAACTAAATAGCTATGGTCTAGATCTGCCCTGACTCTGTTGGCTGTCACACAGGAGCATGTCGAAGGGTACCATGAACTATCTACGAAAACAAAAATATTCTTTTCCACTGCAGTTGCAATATGGGATGCTGACTTTTATGTCAAGGTGGATGATGATGTTCATGTAAATCTAGGTGCATACCTGGAACTGATTTTTTAATTTGTTAACTAATAAGCGTACACGTGAATAACATATACTGGTACATTTTATATATAATACAGGTATGTTAGCCACAACTCTTGCTCGACACAGATCAAAACCGAGAACCTACATTGGGTGTATGAAGTCTGGGCCGGTTCTCTCTAATAAGTAATACTTGTATCTTTTTCTACAGAATGGTCATTACAAAAGTGGCAATCTATAGAATGCATGTGAATCATTTCATCTGTACTGTAGGAATGTGAAATATCATGAACCTGAATTCTGGAAATTTGGAGAGGAAGGGAACAAGTACTTCCGCCATGCTACAGGGCAGATTTATGCTATATCGAAGGATTTGGCTACATACATCACAATCAACCAGTAAGACAGCACAACTAGCTCAGATAGCCATGCTTGATTAAAACATGGAATGATCTTGATGTGTTCCTTTAATGCTTGCAGGCCTATATTGCACAAATATGCCAATGAGGATGTATCATTAGGAGCTTGGTTTATTGGACTGGATGTGGAGCACATTGATGAGAGGAACATGTGCTGTAAAACTCCACCAGGTTTTGTTTCCTTCCTAGTTACTAGAATCAAGGAATTTTGAAAATTCCATCCTTTTTACTTGTCTCTTGCCTTTCTCCAGACTGTGAGGGGAAAGCGCGGGCTGGAAATGTATGCATTGCATCATTTGACTGGAGTTGCAGTGGGATATGCAAATCAGTGGAGAGGATAAAGGATGTCCATGCTAAGTGTGGTGAAGGAGATGGTGCTGTTTGGAATGCTTTTTTCTGAAGGGGTATTGAGGTTGCTCAATTATAGGCAAAAAGATTTTATATTCCTAATCTTTTAGAAGAGCACAAATTAGAAGCATCTCATTAGAAAATGTGCCAGAATGCAGTTTCAGGTTTAAGGTTAAGATCATGATGTGCCTCTTGAAAAGATCCTGTGGAATTTTCCTGCTCTTAGGAAAAGGAATCTTCATATTTGCATGATGATTGGGAAGTGCAAGGATACCCTTGAGCCCCATGGTCGATGACGGTCAAAAAAGGCTTGGATTGCTCTAAAGTTTCAGGACTTTGTTAGATTGGCTAAACTATCTGTTCAGAAATTAGGTGCGCGCTTGGAGTGTAGGATAAAAAAATGAGATTTACCACTAATGTCCATATAGGTTGTGGGTTCCCATTTCCTGGAAATTAGAGTGGTCTATATCCAGTTGATTTTTTTCACGACTCATCTAAAAGTTGTGTAACTGTATTCTGTAAACTGTACATGAAATCTCTTAGTCAAGATCTTTAGGTGCAATTTTCCCTTTTATATTTCTTTCTTTTTTTCCAAATCTTCTTCTGATTTGCTGTTAGTAAAGTTTCTGGGTTTGGGCAAGGCATGTACTACTTGCCACTTCTTTCCTTTGATCAGTTGCTCTGGCAGACTTCAGCAAGTATAAAGTGGGACATGTTAGCTGGACTTCAACAGGTGTCTACAAGATTTCAGACCTGGAGCCCATTTAACACCACGGACAAGATCAAATAAAGTTGGTTCGTTGAATGAGTATCTTACCCCATAGGAAAGGATGTGAACGGTATTTTTTCTAAAGGAATTAAAACTGGATAATATTCCCATTATGCAAGGAGTAATTCTTGCCAAGCACAAGGATAACGAAAAAGGTTTGCTGATTCCTAAATATAATATGAAAATGGTACACCAATGTGCTTTATTAGAAAACAGTTTTAAGATGTAAAGCATACTCTAGAACCGCATACATCGTCTATCATTGTAGTGAGTCGACTCCGATCATAGTGTGGAGTCTCTCTTCAAAAACGAACAAAAAAAGTGGCCCCAAGTAAAATGGTTATGGTGAAAACTTGTTAGGACGTAGTGAAAATTTGAAAGGATAAAAAGTGAAAGAACACTAGAAATAATAAATTGGGATGGATGAAAACCTACAAGGGCTTCATGACTAAGTAGGGAATCTAAGCATGGCGGAAACCCTAATGAGTAATATACTTGCCACATTCCTGAACCAAGGAGGCCTCGTAAGGGTCACACAAGCGATGGAAATAAAAGAATTGAGTGGCTACATCAAAATCTGCGTTTAAATAAGCTTGAGAGCCCGTTTCTTGCAATTCATGCTAAAATCTACTCTGGAATGGAATATACTCTGGATAAACACCATGCTTCTAGCATGATTCTATGAAAGGATATAAGGTGACACTTGACTCATAAGTACCTATTAGACTTAAATGTTGAAGATTATATTAAGATGAATTGAAAAGAACAGTCTCATATATATTAGTTCGAAAGATAACGTTATTACTTACTAGCATTGACGTAGTCAGAATTTTCTGTTAAGACCACCTCTATGACGTCCTCCATAAAGCAATCATTCCAATCCAATGCATCTTGAATCCTCCAAAATATGAGATTGAAATAGAGAGATATGGATAATTTATTGAAGGCGTGTCAATGTTGACAAAGTTTCAAATATGTAAGAAAATACATTCCAAAACATATTAATTTAAGGATGACATTCTTTTATTTTTAGTCAATTTTTCTTGTTTTCAGTAAATTGTATCCTTTGAGGATTAGGAAAACTTATTGGTTTAGAAAATCTCTTTTATATCCCGTCTCATTATACTTAGTAATCAATTAATCAGAGAATGAGACTGTTTAAGAGCTCATAGTGCAAGACAGCGGCTCAGTAGAGGCAATCGATAAGCGGCCGGTCTTATCAAGGTCCTACAAAAATTGAAGATACGAGGTTGAAATAGGAAGGAAAAGTGCAAGAAGTTCTTGTTACTCCAATTGTCTAGTGTAGCTTATAAAATTCTTTTCCAGTTCTAGTTTCTACTTGTTTCTACTTGTTTTCTTATAATTTTGCTTTTAGTTTGATATAATTGCTTCTGATTAAAACTTATCTTTTAGTTTATGTTTTGTGATGTGTTACTTTGATCTCGCATGGACTAAGGATTACCTAACCTTCATCATAATGGTATATGTGCTCAAGCAAGACTTACATGTTTGGTGGCTTAGTGTTGCTTAAAATAATTTTTTTACAATGTTTCAGTAGTACTTTCTAAAATAATAAACATTTGGCAGCAAGATCTAAGAAGTGCTTCTACAAGAAGCAGCAGGAAAAAAAAAAACACTTTCAAGAGAATCTAGATTTTGGTTTCTTTTTTAAAGTTCTTTAGAAAGTGCTATTAAGTGGTAAAGGAGGTCAATATTTTATAGAATGTCTAAGATATAGTCTTATATTTGATGGATCGGAAAAAAGGTGCGCTAAATCATTTTGTTCTGCCTTAAGTTTGATAATGCACCATAACAAAGCTTGGCTTAGAATTTTTAACTAATTATTATCGCATCAAACCAGATGCATTTGAATTTTGTTGAGCCGAGCCCCATAGATAAGACCTGTATCTGTCTCAATTTGAGGCTGTTTTAAATTGGATCTCTACTTTTTTGGGTAAAAGATTTCGATCACTATTTAATCTATCAGTTTTACTCTAAAAGTCAAGTTGGAGTTAGATTAGGGAAGTTTAGATTTGAAACTTTTTTGTTATTTTGCTGTTTGATATTTTCCTTTTCTTTCTTTTGATTTCATCAAATATACTATATGAATTTGTTGATTTGGTCAATCATTTAAGTAGCATTTTAGAATTCTTATAATTATTTTATACTAATTACCATTTCTTTTATCTCTCAACTTATTGTCTAATATTGCTTTTTTGGAAAAATATAATATTGGCTTATTTATTTGAAACCTTCACATGCTTTTCAAACATCGATTATAATAGTAATTATTTTTTGTTCTTATCACATTTTCTTTATTTTTAAATGATATATTTATATATCAATAACTGAATCATTATTTGTATTTTAAGTTCTATTTTTAAAACTTAATTCTAATTTTTCCATTTTATTTCCTAGCATCGTGGGCTGATTTACTATGTCTACTAATTCTAGGATCCTTTCTTCACAAAAATTAACAATAAACCAAACTGATTCACATCTATATCCATTCTAATATAGCCATCATTTCCTACTCCAAATCAAATTCCTACCTCGGACTCCAAGGAGACAGTTATAAGTAACAGATTAATCCTAGCAAGTTTCTTCTAGGACATGTTTAGTTTATGACCAGAATTGAAATCAAAATTGAAATTAAAATGGATTGGAAGGAGAATTAGAATGGCCACATCCTTCGATGTGTTTGGTTTTGACCTGAATTAAAATCGAAATCAGAATGAAATTTAAATATTAGGAGAGAGTAGGAATTGGGTCCGGAGGATTGGAGATTTTCATTTCCTTTAGAATCGAAATCGGAATAAAACTCCCCTCAACCAAAAGAATGGGAATTACTCATTCTCATTCCGATTTCAGACTCCAACTCCCTTCACCAAACATGCCCCTAATGTCAGCGCCACGATCCAATGATGTCACCTGAGATGTTTGTTACAAAAGTGTGTTGGCCTTCTATTCGTAGCGAACATGCGGTCTCCTGCAACCTTTATATCAAATGGTAACCACAATGCAAGATACGCACATCAAATACACCCTTCTCTGTTTTTCTTCTTTTTTAAAGAAAATCCTTTTCCATTATTTTTTCATGATATTTAGGTTCACTACATCATAAATAAAGGGTTACCTGCAACTTGTAGCAACTTGAGATAAGATCCTTTTGAGTTATCAGAGCGAACCTTTCTTTACGACTGAGCTCGCTGTTTCTTCGGAGATTCACAGCTTACCACAGTTTCATGAATAAATGACAGCATTTCATTCTCCAGATCATGGAAGATGTGCATATTTTGCTGCCTGAAGCCGCGCAACGCTAACAAACCATCAAAAGACTCCAAGATAGCTAAGCACATCAATCCGGTTCCTGGATCAAATCGCATGTAGTTCTCTGGTGGTAATGCCATTCGTACTCCAACTTGTCCACCTTCAAAGTAGAGTATGAGCCTTGGCACCCAATGTTTCCTCATTGATGATAAACCTGACAGCATAAAGAAGGAACGGGACCAAAGATTGTGCTATGCGCTACATGCAGTCTCTGCTGGACTTGGTCCAAGTTAAGCCCATCTAGGTAGAGCCCAGACTAACAAGATGCCGAATTTGTTTTATTTATTTATTTTAAATTTGGATATTTAAGATTCGATGGGATATGTTTTTATAGTGGTTATGGGATAACATCCATCTAAAGGGATTTCTAACTTATCCAAGATTACAAAAACAGGGATTTCTAACTCATCCAAGAGTGATTATGAGATTTTTCTTACTGGAATTACTCAGAGTTGGAGTCTTATGTGATCCTTCCTATTGGAATTACTTGGGGCTGGAGACTTCTCTTCTCATCTTCCAGCAGGGTTGGAATCAAGCAGGGTTCATTGGCTTCAAGCAGGGTTCATTGGCTTCCCCTTCATGGAAGTGATTCTATTGCATCTATGGTAGCAGATTAGTTACTGGCTTGGCTGGACTTCCCTCCTTGCCGTCAACATCAATGGAGCCGAACTTGTGACTCCATGGAGAGGGCATGAAAGGGCCTTAAATAATCAAATAACAATAAAAAAAAGAAATAATAGGGGAAGAGAGGAGGAATGACGACGGTGCCACTCAGATCTCCTGAAGTCGTGCTCACCTTTGATGGGAATGGTTGAGAGGCACACTGGCCAATGGCGTCAGCTTTTAGGGAGACACCGTAGTGGCACAGCAGGGGCGTGATGGGGGAGAAGATCTTGGGAAAGGCGATGACTCCTTTTTCTTTTCTTCTTTCTTTGGCGGATAGGCTAGGTTATGGTTGAGGATAGATGGCCAATTGGGGTGAGGAAGCGGCTCAATTGGATGTGAATCGTGCTTGAGGGACTGTGGATGCGATGAGATTGGGTTGGGCTCGATGTGGAATTTGGTTTGTAGTGTGATGAATTGGGTGGTGTGGCTAGAGGTTAAGAGTCCTAATGAAACTCAAACTCTAAGATGGTGGCGTGGGAAGGAAGAGATAATTAAGAGGTTGAGTGAAAGAGTCTCATTCTCACACAAACTCTCAAAGACTTGGCATGAAGATGGGCGAATGAGTCTCACCTTCACTCAACTTCTTCCAAAAGCTTGGTGTCGCACCAAAGAGGGAGAAGAAGCGTCTCGCTTCAAGAGAATAGCTCTTATTTTTTTTTTCAATTCTAAAACTTCATATGCTTTATTCATCATCTCTGCTTTATATAGAGTAGGATGTTGGGAAATCAGGAAACTCTTAACAACTAGAATTTGAGAAGAAATCAGACTCCTACTTTAATAAGGACTCTCTCAAAATAACTCAATCCTTTGACGAAATCAACTAAACAAAATCAACTAAGACTCCCAAACCAACTAGGACTCTCAAATCAACTAGGACTTTAATGCAGAAGCATTGAGCCCAATACCTTTGGGCGTGTGAGGATTAAGTCCATTTGTTGGGGCGTGCCAAGTCCTCTTTGAGTTCTAGTGTCGAACGCCCAAAATCTCATTGAGTCTATGGCGTTGAGGAGTTCTAGATTGGATGGAGTCTATTTCATTTTTGTTTCATAGCGTGTGGGAGGAATCTTAGCCAACTTGGACTCTAGTCCATGCACCATGGGGAGTCCAAAGTTGAGTGGGAGTCCAATCATGTTATTTAATTTAGTCAATAGTTTGTGTTAATCCTAAAGGATGGATTTTGATGATCACAAAAACAATTGAGTTAAATGTGTACTCTAATGATGTTAACTTAAATGTGAAGGGGTAGATCTCTAGACGAAAGTTGCACCTATAAACTCCAAAGAATTAAGAAAAACAAAATCAAAAAACTTGGTAATTCTGTCTGTAAACTGAGTGAGTCGACCCTTGTAATTAAGGAGTTGACCTTTGTGTAGTTCAAGAGAAACAGAGAAGAATAACTGCCTGAGACCAAGTACATGAGCCGACTCTCATGCTTGCGGAGGCGACTCGATTTATACATAAGCCGACCCCCGACATTATAGAGTCGACCCTTGGGGGAGCGCAGGTAACCGATGAGCACTAAAGGAATGATATGACTCTTGTGCTTGATGAGCCGACCCAATATCTATATGAGTCGGCTCCCGACATTAACGAGTCAACCCTAGAAGCAAATGCAGGAACATTGTATGGATTGAAGGAAAGAGTCGACTCCTATACTTAGTGAATCGTCTCCCTTTGTACACACGACAATCCTCGAACCTGGTGAGTCGACCCATGGCTTCCTGACAGCTCCAACAGTTATTTTCGACATTACTTCTTCTGGGTGAACAACAGATAGTTTCTTGGTATGACTGGTATCCAGTACTTCCTGAAAAGCTTACAGTCTATAAATTCAAAGGAACACCAAAGGAGAAAAGAGAGAAACAAGAGAAAGATTCCATAAACTCCAAATCCGAGCTTCCAAAGTTTAAATCCTCACAAAAAAGCTTTCAAAGGAAAAAACCATTTTGTGAGGAAATAAGTTGGGATATTTAACAGAAAAGTGGTGCTGTGCAATCAAGCTTCTTATCTACAGCCAACGACCATCTTCAAAGCTTCTGATCCATTTTTATTGATTTCATTTATATTCAAGCTTTAATTACTTTGTTACAACATTTATCTTTTTGCTGATAAACTCTGCTGTATCAGTGTCTATTAAATATGAAACTGATAAGAGTTCTTCCAAACCCAATTGGAAGTTGTTGAATTAGGAGATTCAATAAGGTTAAGGTTTTGGTTGGTGAGCCTGTGAAAATCGACGGGATTGTTTGTGAACCTAGAAAACAATCGTGTAAGTTTTGGTTGGTGAGCCTATGAAAACTGACTAGGTTATTTGTGAACCCGAAAAATAAACAGGTTAAGGATGTGGTTGGTGATCCTGTGAAAACCGACTGGATTCGTTGTGATCCCAAAAAAACAGCAAGTTGGGTTGTGAGCTCGAAAAATAGCCATACTGTAATATGGGTGGTTATAGTAAAATTTCCAAGAGTTTTGGAGAGTGGATGTAGGTGTGGGTTACACCGAATCACTATAAATTTCTTGTGTTTGTGTGTGCTTTTCTCTTTATACTATTGCACTTTAACTTCTGCTTTTATTCATTCATTGCTTAAAAGCGCATTATATCCTTCGAGTTGAAATCATACCTTATCCGTTGCTGATGCGATCCGATAGAATTTGATCCGTATCTCAAGATTCTTGACTCTTCTTGATTTCTGGAAGGGTGGTTCTGACCTGATTGCAGACATAATTTCCGAAGATCCGTCCGTCAGATTGATGTCAATTTTGGATATGTTGTAGATCTCCGCGTTAGCTTTCCAGCGGTAGGTCGTGGGTCTAGAGATGATGTCGGAATCTTGAGATATCAGCCTCCGACTGATGACTGCGTAGGAAAGGACGGGCTGAAAATTCGATGGGATGGAGTTGTTTGTAGAGGCTGGAAGGGATCAAGGAGGAGAGGAAGAAGAGGGAGAAGGTGGCTGGCCTCTCGGGACAGAGGTGGTGCAGCCGGATGAAGGAGGGGGCGGCGGCCTTGGACGGCGGCCTAGGGAGAGGAGGAAGGCGTCGCAAGAAGAGAAGAGAGAAGGGAAGAGAGCTAGGGCAAAAGTCTTTCAATTAATTTTTGCATACTGAAATAGGTGCTCACCACATCTATTTATAGGTGGCTACCGGATCCCTTAACTTGACTTGATCTAATTGAATTCAAGAAACAACTAAACCCAAAGCGACTCTAATAAAGGCCAAGTCGGCTAACCCGAGCAAGGCTATGCTGAAATAAAATTAACATCAAGGACTCAAAAGCAAAAATAACCAAATGATTAAGTCCGAGGCGGTCTAGTGGATCCAACCGCATCACTCCACCACGCTTCCCTTAACCTTGTCCTCAAGGTCGGAAGTCAGGGAAACGATCAAGTATCTCAGTCTCAAACTCCCATGTGGCCTGGTCTGCTGCTCTCCCCAACCACTCCACTAGTATCTGGATTTCCAGTCGTCCTTCTACTCGTATTCTACGCTTCGCCAGCACTCGAACTGGCTCCACTACCTCGTCCTTCGGTGGCTCATGTATGATTGGGCCGACAGATGTCTTGGGTCCAAGCCGGGCCCTCAGAAGCGACACGTGGAATACCGGGTGAACTCTCGATGTAGTCGGCAAGTCCAAGCGATACGCCACGGGTCCAATGCGCTCCATTATCTAAAAGGGCCCATAGAAGCGATGAGAGAGCTTCTGGTTCGCCATGGGCCGCAGTGTCAACTGTCGATAAGGCTGCACCTTGACGTATACCCAGTCGCCCACCTCGTATACTGGATCTCTGTGCTTCCGATCATGCAGCTGCTTCATCCTGTTCTGCGCAGTCGTTATGTGGAACTTTAACCGCCGTAAGGTAGCATCGCGGTCTAAGAGCTCAAAATCTGCCTCTGTCCGGTCCGCATGTGACAGTGGATCATAAACTCGCAGCGTCGGTGGTACTCTTCCATACACCGCCTCAAAGGGTGTCATCCCTATGGCTGAGTGGAAAGCGGTGTTGTACGAATACTCGGCCCAAGGTAAATAAGAAAGCCACTCTCGGGGCCGATCACCAATCATACAGCGCAAGTACTGCTCGATGCAGCGGTTTACCACCTCCGTTTGCCCATCGGTCTGAGGGTGGTAAGCCGAGCTCATGGCAAGCTTCGTCCCTTGCTGTTTGAAGTAAGCCTGCCAGAATGCGCTAACAAAAATGCGGTCACGATCAGAAACAATAATCCGAGGCATACCATGTAATCGAGCAATGTCCCGTATGTAGACCTCTGCCACCCGTCGAGCAGAAAATGGATGTGCGAGCGCCGAAAAGTGGGCATACTTGCTGAGGCGGTCCACAACGACCATGATCACTGAGTACCCTCGAACTAATGGCAGCCCCTCAAGGAAGTCCATCGACACATCCTCCCAAACCTGATCAGGAATCGGTAAAGGCTGAAGTAGACCCGCAGGTCGCAGTGAATCCGCCTTCGCCCTTTGGCACACATCGCATTGCTGTACATAAGCTCTGACCGCTGCCTTCATGCCTACCCACGTACAGCTCTGACTCAGCCTCTTGTAAGTCCTGAAAAATCCCTCGTGTCCAGCAAAAGGAGTATCATGGAAGTGCTGGATCAATACCTGCCGCATGGCTGAATCGGTGGGCACGCGGATCAACCCATGGTCCAGAATCAACCCATCTCGGTCCTCCATCTCGGGATGACTGCTCGGATCTGCTGCCAACTCCCTCTGGATCTGTACTAGGTCCGGATCCCGGCATGTGGCGGTCCTCAAGTCTGAAATAAAAGGAAAAAACGGCGTAGTCAAAGCCGCCAACTCGCCGGACTCGGGATGGCGCGATAGTGCATCCGCTACTCGATTTTCTGCGCCCTTTTTGTACACCATCTCATAGTCGTAGCCGAGAAGCTTCGACACCCACCTCTGCTGGGCTGGAGTATGTATGCGCTGCTCAAGAAAAAATGGAAGGCTCTGCTGATCAGTCCGAACGATGAATCGGCGGCCGATAAGGTACGGCCTCCACTTTGTGACTGCATGGATGACCGCCATCATCTCCCTCTCATATGTGGACAGCAAGCGGGTCCTAGGGGACAACGCCTTGCTCATGAAAGCAATTGGCCGTCCCTCCTGCATCAAAACAGCACCAATGCCGGCACCGGAAGCATCGCACTCGACTACAAACAGTTTGGCGAAATCGGGTAGTGCCAAAACCGGGGCCGTCGTCATGGCTTCCTTGAGCTTCTCGAATGCTTCCGTCGCTGCCTCGGTCCATCTAAACTCGCCCTTTCGCAGCAACAGGGTCAGTGGCGCGGCGATCTTTCCATATCCCTCCACAAACCGGCGGTAATAGCCGGTTAGGCCCAAAAATCCTCGCAGCTCCTTTTGGTTCTTGGGTAGCGGCCACTCGGTCATGCAATGTATCTTTGCTTGGTCCGGCTCCACACCTGCAGCAGAGATGACATGGCCTAGGTACTCGACCTTCGGCTCGGCCCATAGGCACTTGGATCGCTTTACCTTCAATTGATTTCCGCGCAGAATTTTCAGCACTTCTTCTAAGTGCTCTAGGTGCTCCTGCCATGAACGACTATAAACCAGTATGTCATCGAAGAATACAAGGACATACCACCGTAGTAATGGTCTGAATATGTCATTCATGAGCCCCTGGAACATCGCTGGTGCATTGGTGAGGCTGAACGGCATCACCCTGAACTCATAATGGCCATCGTGTGTCCGAAACGCCGTCTTGTGCACATCTTCGGGCCTGACACGGATCTGGTGGTATCCGGCACGGAGATCAAGTTTGCTGAAGTATTCCGCACCAGCAAGCTCATCTAACAGCTCCTCGATGACTGGAATCGGATACCGGTCCTTAACGGTGATCGCGTTAAGTGCCCGGTAGTCGACGCAGAATCGCCACGTTCCGTCCTTCTTATGTACCAGCAGCACCGGCGATGAATATGAGCTTCTACTGGGCTGAATGATGCCGCTCTCCAACATCTCTCGTACCATATTTGAGATCTCCTCCTTCTGAACGTGCGGGTAGCGGTAAGGCCTCACATTCGCCGGTTCTGCTCCCGGTACAATCTCTATGTGATGATCGTGCTCCCTCTCGGGTGGAAGACCATGAGGCTCCTCAAATAAATCTGCGAACCCCTGTAAGAGAGCAGCCAAATCAGTAGGTATACCTGCCTCCGTCGTGGTCTCCGTCGACAGAGGTAAGAGCTGCATCAAGTAGCTGTGCGCGTCGGGTCCGGGCAAGCCGACTAGGGGCTGAAGTGCAGCCCTTGGGCTAGGCCGAATGCCATCCAATCTAACTCGCCGTCCGCTCCGTCTGAAAGTCACCCACATCTCGGCGAAGTCGAATGTAACCGGGCCAAGACTCTGCAGCCACTGCGTACCAAGGACCAAATCAGCTCCTCGTAATGCCAACGGATAGAGATCGAGCTTGAATTGGCTGCCCTGGATCGTCAAAGTGATGCCTCGGCATATGCCCTCCGCCCTCAACGTGGCTCCGTCACCCAATGCCACGTCGAAGCCCAATGTCGGCTCTGCTATGAGACCGATCTGTTTGACGAGCCTCTCATCCAAAAAATTGTGGGTGCTGCCCGTATCTATGAGGATACGCACCACACATCTTTTGATCATGCCGTCCACGCGTAGCATTTTCGGTGTCGCCGATCCAGAGTAGGCATGTAGTGAAATCTGAGGTGGCACGTCCTCTTCCTTGGCCTCTAAATCTTGGGGCTCATCCTCAGCAACCTCATCACCATCTTCAGCCACGGCCTCGTCCTCCAATCCGTCGATCAACATCACCGCTCCGACGGGCCGCGCACACCGGTGTCCCGGTGTAAATTTCTCGTCGCAGCGAAAACATAGGCCTTTTGCTCGACGTTCCTCCACTTGTGCTGGTGTCAAGGTCCTCCCGGGTGGACGCTCAACCCTCTTGACGTCACCTGACAAGCGAAGAGGGGTCCTCGGCCCTGTGTTGGCTGCTGCAACCGTCGGCGCTCTCGGCTGGCCGATGGAGCCCCCTGCGGTTTGGCCGGCCCGGGGGTTGGTCCAGCTGCCCCGTGCCGCTGATCGAGTGGTCTTGATCTTCTCTTCCACCATTAGGGCCAAGGCAAAGGCATCCTCCAGAGATTGTGGCCGCAAAGTCCTCACCTCGGCTTGAATGTCGACACGAAGTCCTCCGAGGTATACGCTTTTCAGCGCGGAGTCGCTCCACCCCACCACTCGGTTGCTGATCCTCTCAAACTCCTCTTGAAAGGCTTTAACAGTAGTCTTTTGGGTGACCCTTGATAGCATAGACTGGAAGTCATCGTACTCGGTAGGGCCGAAACGCCGACAAATTGCTGCAGAAAAATCCTCCCAACCGTTGAAAGGTCGGGCTCGGTCGGCGGTTTGAAACCATCGCAGGGCGGTCTCTTCTAGGTGAAAAGATGAGATCAATACCTTTTGGTCCTCCGCTGTGCCATGGTAGTGAAAGAACCGCTCAGCTCGATACACCCAATCGAGAGGATCGCCGTCTTTAAACTTGGGAAATTTCAGCCTAAGAGTCAGTCCGCGATTTCCTCCCTCTCGATCTCCATTACGGTCCCGATCTCGTTCATATCCTCGGCGTGGGTACTCCCCCACACGCTGGTTCCTCATCTGAAAATTCTGGATGGGATCATCCTCCATATCCGACCCGTCGTCGATGCCAATCGGGCTCATCCCCCGAGCCCTAGCGCGTGCGCCAATCGGTATGAGCTCGGGTCGAGGTCTAGGTCGATCTTCTCCTTGGTCCAGCCGCATCTCCTCTGGTGGGTTGGGAAGGAGAGGCTCACGAGGAGGGGGTCCCCTCCGTCCTGGTCGTCCACGGGTAGGGGCCGGAGATTCCACCCGGGTCCGACGCGGAGCTCCCCCCGGTGGAGTTTCTTGCCGCTGATTTAGCAATAGTTGCAACATCATCTCGATATGGCGTTGCGTGGTATCCATCTTCTCCATCAATTGTTGTTGGCTCTGCTGCATAGTTGTTTGATTCCCACGCAAGAACTCCAAGAGACGGTCGGTGGAATCAAGATCGGGTCTCAGGTCCGCCGAGGCCGCGGGTGATCGCGAGCCTTCTTGATGTGGGTCGATGCCCTTTGAAGATGCCGCTTCTTGCTGCTTCGAGGTTGTAGAGCGGGTGTTCACCATCTTCCAAGGCCAAGGATTGAACTGCTCTGATACCAAATTGATGCGATCCGATAGAATTTGATCCGTATCTCAAGATTTTTGACTCTTCTTGATTTCTGGAAGGGTGGTTCTGACCTGATTGCAGACACAATTTCTGAAGATCCGTCCGTCAGATCGATCTCAATTTTGGATATGTTGTAGATCTCCGCATTAGCTTTCCAGCAGTAGGTCGTGGGTCTAGAGATGATGTCGGGATATTGAGATATCAGCCTCCGACTGATGACTGCGTAGGGAAGGACGGGCTGAAAATCCGACGGGATGGAGTTGTTTGTAGAGGCTGGAAGGGATCAAGGAGGAGAGGAAGAAGAGGGAGAAGGTGGCTGGCCTCTCGGGACAGAGGTGGTGCAGCCGGATGAAGGAGGGGGCGGCGGCCTTGGACGGCGGCCTAGGGAGAGGAGGAAGGCGTCGCAAGAAGAGAAGAGAGAAGGGAAGAGAGCTAGGGCAAAAGCCTTTCAATTAATTTTTGCATACTGAAATAGGTGCTCACCACATCTATTTATAGGTGGCTACCGGACCCCTTAACTTGACTTGATCTAATTGAATTCAAGAAACAACTAAACCCAAAGCGACTCTAATAAAGGCCAAGTCGGCTAACCCGAGCAAGGCTATGCTGAAATAAAATTAACATCAAGGACTCAAAAGCAAAAATAACCAAATGATTAAGTCCGAGGCGGTCTAGTGGATCCAACCGCATCAGTTGCATTCTAGTTTAAAAGAAATTTAAAAACCTAATTCACCCCTCTTTTGGCTGCATATCTGTGCAATAGTTTGATTTAAAAGAGTCCATGTCAAGGAGGAGTCTTAGTCCAAGTAGGAGTCCTAGTTTAAGTAGGAGTCCTAGTCCAAGTAGGAGTTCTTGTTAAAGGAGTCCACAAAAATTCAGATTGTAAGAGTCTTACTTATCACAACTTTTACTCTAGATAAAGAAGAGGTTGAAGAATAAAATTTAGAGTTTAGTTTTTATTAATTTGAAGCCCTTTGGGAGCCTTCACGTGATAAGTGAGAAACTTCTCTTTTCTTGGTGTGATGCCAAGATAGGTGGAAGGATAAAGGTGCGATTCCTTCCCTTCACGCCATTCCTTAGATTGCAATGAAAGTGAGAATCTCTCATCCTAATCCTTAGTTATCCTCTCATATCCATATCCCACACCATCCTTATCTTGCCATCTCACCAAGAAACCAAATCCCATTAGAACTCCTAAGCCAATCCACGCCACCAAGCACCTCATGCCCAAACCCAATCCAACCTTGGGTCCTAACCCAATTTCAGCCGCCCACAACCATTCAAGTTTAATCTCCAATTCGGCCAAACATCCATTGAACCCAATTGACATCTATTAGCCATCTTCATATTCTTCTTTCTCCATCCGCAAGAACCTTTAGCCGCCATTAAAGAGGAAAGAGAAAAAGGAAAGAGAGAGATCAACCACCATCATCTAAGATTCAGCAAGCATCCATCCCTGTCTGCATTAAGTGGTATCAGAGCGAAGATCCTTCATTGATCACCATGAGTACCCGCAGCAGCCTCCCCTATGGGGATGCACACCATGCTAGATGGGTAGATGTGTTGCAGTGATTTACTTTTGTGTTGAAGCATAGATCAGGCGTGGAGAACCGATTTGCTGATGCGGAAAAGTCCATCTTCTAACCCTTTTGAATGCAGATGTAACGGGATTTGAAGATCTGAAAAATTTGTATGCATCAGATTTTTAATTTCAGTCGATCAACATGGAGCTATCTACGGGAACCAG
This sequence comes from Phoenix dactylifera, assembly GCF_051530095.1. Lineage (NCBI taxonomy): Eukaryota > Viridiplantae > Streptophyta > Magnoliopsida > Arecales > Arecaceae > Phoenix > Phoenix dactylifera. The sequence continues at coordinate 11,891,126 of NC_143196.1, read as the reverse complement.
CGGTAGCACATGGAGTATTCTCTTCATGCTTGGTTCCTATTATGAGGCACAAGGCTTTGTGTCCCAGAAACTTCTCTTCATGACTGCATCATTAGGAAGATCCATGGCAGAGGACATGCAGGACATTTTGGTCATGATAAGACCATTGCTATGGTGGAGGATCGCTTCTTCTAGCCAACCCTACGGAAGGACGTTAGTCAAGCCATCAAGCATTGCCGGACATGCTAGCTCACCAAGGGCACCAAGACCAATGTCGAGCTCTACTCTCCTTGCCTCTTCTGAGTTCTCTATGGGAAGATCTTGAAAGCGATCCCATGATGCTAGTAGTGATAGCATGCTAAAATTTAAAACTTTTTCAAAATCAATCGCTGTACCTGTTCGGGTTGCCTACGTACCCGTTCACAAGGGGGATCAAGCCACATGCAGTTCTTTTAATTTTGAAATTCGCAGCGAAAAAATTGAATTAAATATTTTAAAGTACCACTACAAGTATTCATGATCAATATGCCGGGATCGTTTAAACGATTATGCTAAAATCATTGCACGATTAATTTCAGATCTAAAATGAGATTATTAATTAAGTTGTAAACTCTAATCTAACACCCAACTAATCTTCGAATGCCCATCGAATAGGCTCTAAAGATTACTCTGTGAAGAGCCCCAAAAGAGGTTTAACCCTCAGGGATTGGAACCTATAAGAGATATCTTTGGATCTAGATTCATACCTTTATGAAATCTGAAAGTAATGGATCCGATGCTCGAGCTTCGTAGCCACACACTCGTCTGGCCTCTACGAGTAATCCACGTGAAGCTCCTGGAGTGATCCAATTCTGCGGAAGTGCTAGCTTGCGCAGGATCTTCCTTTGCTGAATTTTAATCTTCACGACGCTATCAACTTTTGATTCACCTTCTTGAAAGAACTTGGATGAATGGTTAGTAGGAATTGAAGAGGACTTAGATCTGATCTAAAGGCTCTTATCAGGGATCCCTATCAGCTATAGCGAGATGGACTTAGAGGAGATGGAAGTCAGCAAAATGGAAAGGTTGAATTTTCATTGTGTTGGTGACACAAGGAGATCATCCTTTTAATTGCACGCCATCTGATCATTTGAATTCGAAATTCAAATGGAAATCTGGTATCATGTCGGTGCATGAAGGGGTTGGTTGTAACAGGATAGATCCTATCTTGTTTGAATTCAAAATTCAAACACTAGTGGTTCATGCGGGTGAGATAATTTGAAATGGATGGTGCTGATTTGATTTCATTCAAATTTAATTCAAAATTTCATTGATAACCATCTAGCCATTATCCCACATCTCCCACGATCCAAATTCCATCACTTTTCATTGAAAATCCATATCCAGATCGAGTTCCTTGAGTTCAGCCCGTCCGCAAGTTCCAGAAATTTCAGAAAGAGTCGACCTTCCCGATCTCGAGTCGACTCCTTCCCCTTCGAGTCGACTCCAAAGTCCATCCGAGTCGACCCTAGAGCTTCGCAGGTCGACCTCGGCTGAGACGACAGAGAGCTTCTTCCCCTGATACGGCCAGCGAGTCGACCCCTTCAGAGCTTGAGCCGATCCCAAGAAAACTCGAGTCAACTGTTAGAAACCCGCCCATGCCGCAGAAAAATTTCAAAATTTCAGATGCAGCGGAAGAGGCATGCGCGGGATCAACCGTTCATCGCATGAACGTTGTTTAAAACCGTTCGTAGATAGATAAGGATTAAAAACTTTTTATAAACATTAGAAGATCAGATCTTCACTTTGTGCGGGTAGATGATCACCGCAAACTGATGATCGTGGTTTTGGATGAAGGTTCGCTTGAAGCCGTTCAAGTGTCCGGCCTCTACGGGTATCCACACGAAGCAGGAACCGATCCAAGCTTTCCATCTCCCCGGGGTGCTAGCTCCCTTGCAGAGATAACTTTGATGGCTGATGTCCTCCCTCTCAATCAACCCTTGATTGTGCTTGGGAGGAGGAAGAAGAAGGATGAAGAGAAGAAGAGAAACGAAGCCCCGCAGCCTTCTTTTTCTTCCTTGCGTTGGAACCAAGATGGAGGGAGGAAGAAGGCCGCCACCACTCTTGTTGATCCCTTCTTGGCTGAAAAGAGAGGAGAGGAGGGTGTCTCACGGCTGGAAAGGGAGAAGGCTTTAATGAATTAGGGCGCCTCCTCCTTACCCCCTTTTAAAGCATCTAGGGCTCCTACAAATTAGGAGCCCTTGATGTTATGCCATGTGGGGTGCCTCCCTTTCTTCTTGCCGCACCAAAGGAATCAAGGAGGAGGGGCGTGATCCCCTCCTTCTTGTGATGCCCTAATCCTCCTCTAAGGAGGATTAGTTGTCCCTCTTATGGCTTAGTCCTAATCCAATTAGGTCTTAACCAAATCATAAATCAATTGGGTTCAATCTATGCTAGTCCTAATCCAATTAGAACTTGAATGAACCATGACTCAATTGAACTCTTCAATCCTAATCTAATTAGGAGTCATGTTGATTCATTAGATTAATAATTAATTAGGACTTAAGAAATCCTAATCCAATTAGGACTTGTTTAATTTTAGTCCTAATCCAATTAGGACTCTAATTTGAATTCGAAGTCCTAATCCGATTAGGACTCTAGGAATCCTACTCCAAGTAGGAATCCAAATTTAATTCAAAACTCCTAATCTAATTAGGATTATAGGAATCCTACTCCAAGTAGGAATCCCAGTCCTGCTCCAAATAGAATTTTCAGTCCAAGTAGGAATCCCAGTCCAAGTAGAAATTCTAGTCCTAATCCAATTAGGACTCTAGGAATCCTACTCCAAGTAGGATTCTTGTTTTAAGTCCAATTAATTAATTTCCTTTGTTCCTTCTTCAACTTATTATCAATCGAATTGATTACTTGTGATTCCTAATCATGATTCAACCATCGGATCGGTCAATGCCTCTAGTGTGTGTGACCCCATAGGTTCTACTCTGACTGGTAGTGAGATATATTGTGATCTCTATCACAATATCATTGAAAACTCCTTTCAATGGATTGGAACGATTCCAACTCTACTCATTAGGATTTATCGATCATCGAGATAATCCCTATGAGTCCTACCATCCACCAGTGACACCTAGCAGCATGTAGTGGCTACCCAGTAGAATAGAATGATGAACTTCTAGGTGCAGTCATCATGTGATACAGTCCTTCTATCGTGGATCCCTACAAGTCGGAGGTTATGGATAACTCGTCAAACCCCTTCGTCTGTCATATGTCAAGATTTATTCGACTTAAGTTCGAAAGCGGAGAACTCTTTCTCCGCTGTGCAATCTGCCCCGGCCGAGGTCTTACGAACTCAGTCTTATAAATCACATAGGATCTCTCCTTATCTATCAAGGTCGATAGATTCCTTATAGATGCATACCCTACTCCTACAGTGAACCTACTGCAGCCAATCTACACTACATGGACCCATATGGCTAGAGACCATATATATGTGCAGTCAAACTACAATAACCTCACTGTGAGTAGCCGAAGCATCGCAGGTCAAATGACCAGTCACACTACTGCAACATCAAGCAAGTCACTGACGAGTGGATAGACATCCAAGTGACTTCTTGTCTTGGTCACGCTCAGTACCCTTGTTCTTAACAAGCACCTGCACTATTACTTCAGTGTCGCCACACTGTGGACTCGAGTCTCGTCCATCCATAAGGAAAGCAATGTGTGCACTGATCGGATCGATCACCGTCCTTGTGATGAACCATTGATCAGGAGCATTCAGAAATTAATCACCAATGATGCATGGCTCAAATTTTTAACTCTTAAGAATACGCATCATCATCTTATTAATTCTTGGACGATTCATAGACACATAAACAATATGAATAAAAAGATGCCTTTTATTTATTCAATAATAAATAGTCAAGTACAAAATTATGTTCCTAGAATTAACAATGTGTCAGCCAGATTGGCTTCTAGAGCATACATCTAACAATCTCCCACTTGCACTAAAGCCAATCAGTTATATATCTTAGTCCCATTTTCTCAAGGTGGGCTTCAGTCTTTTGTTGACTTAGTTGCTTAGTGAATGGGTCTGCCACGTTGTCCGCGGAGTCTACTCTCTGCATCTCGACATACTTCTTCTCAACATAGTCGCTGTTGGGAATTGTGTCCCAAAGCCAATTTTTATTGTAAGAATAATGTATATGTTTTATTTAATGAATAATAAAATCTATTCTGGCATTCTTTTCATCAAAAGTGTTGCATCTTCAAATAGGAACTCCTGTGTATTGTGATGAAGTCCTTAGGACTAATTTAGTGGATAAAAGAGGTTTTATCATTTAGTCCTTAAATTGGTTCGCGACCGATTGACAAGCTATTAATTGGACAATAGCTATGTCAAGTATAGATCGTTGTATGCCATTTAGTTGGTTGTCCTCTTAACCAAGGAGTGTGGAGACACTGGTATGGCATATAGGTGAGATGTAGGAGTACATCGTCGCTGAACAGTGACTCACCTGTTGAGCACTCCACTATCAGGAGTTAGCTCACAAAGCATATGGGCATAAGTATCCCTTAGACCTGAGACTATCACGGTGACTTGCAAGCAACTCACTGTACTTTGGCACTGAACGATCTGAATTTCTAATTCAGATATTGAAAAGTTGCTGGGTGCAGTCAAGTACTCGCGAAGTCTGTGTATGAGTCAAGAAGGGATTGACCGCTCCAGATTATAGGAGTTAATGTTTCGCTGTGTTTCAATTTAGTAAAACCTTGGCCAGGGTAAACCAAGTGATTGGTCACTTGAATTTAATTAATTGAAATACAATATGGATGACCGGACCAAAGTGTGACAGTTCACTTTAGGTCATCTTGAGCATCGTTGGTCAAAAGGATGAATTATGCGGTAACCATATGAATGGGTTCTTGAATGTTGCTTTGCATATTCGACCTATCCGGACGTCGGGTATCATTGCTAGATGGTCACCTCGATTAGTGCATGAAGTGGTTCATGTACTACCGGCTTAGTGTTCGAACCTATCGGAGTCACGCACATAAGTCAAGTTAAGTAGGAAGGACTTGATCCAATTTAATTGAGAATTAAATTGTGGGTCATGTGAGATTTGGTTTTGTCTATGTTCAGCTAGCACTGAACATGAGGTACATACTGAATTTCATGGATGTGTATTTGATTATGTCTGTATTCTGGCTTAATCAAGTTTCAATTTGTGAAGTGATTGATTAAAACTCTATTTGATTTTGAGGAGCTCAAAGCTTTTGAGTATATCTTTTGTTTACTAATGAATTCAATTGAGTGTTTCAGTGAAAATCTTGTCTAAGTGTTTCTAGACTTGGTTCAAGATATTTTGGATAAGTTAAGAAGTCAGTTTGAACCAAAGTCTGAGACTCGAGTCGACTCCGGGATATTACGAGTCGACTCCATGCGTATCAGAATCACTGGCACGGGCTCGAGTCGACTCCGGATCATTACGAGTCGACTCCGACTGAGAACTGACAGACGAACAGAAAGACTCAACTCAAAACCTGTCAGCGAGTCGACTCCTGAAGTGCGCAAGTCGACTCCGATGATTATCGAGTCGACTCCGGAGTAGTATGAGTCGACTCCAAGGAGTTACAGACAGAAAAGTCAGAGAGCGATTCTCGACCCTGAGATTCGAGTCGACTCCTGTGGAACGCGAGTCGACTCCGATGGTTGGCAGGTCGACTCTCAGTGGTACACAAGGCAAAAGTCAGAGAGCAGTTTTCGGACTCTGAGATCCGAGTCGACTCCCGCAATGCGCGAGTCGACTCCGAGACGGCGCGACCCCAAAAAGACAGAAGACCGAATTATTGTCTCTGGGAGCCGAGTCGACTCCCAGACAGCTCGAGTCGACTCCAAGGCAGCGCTACATCAAAAAGGCAGAAGGCTGTGTTTCGGAAACTGAGAGCCGAGTCGACTCCGGAACAGTTCGAGTCGACTCCAAGACTGGACGAGCCAAAAGACAGAAGATCGGGAGTTCGGGCTCTGAGCGCCGAGTCGACTCCCAGGATTGTCGAGTCGACTCGAGTGGGCCAAGTTGAAAAATTAGCTCCATGGACTTCATGGGATGAGCCGACTCCGAAAATGGCAAGTCAGCTCCAGAAGTTGGCGAGTCGACTCTGGGTTAAGTCGAGTCGACTCCCAGTCGCGGAGGTCACTTTAATTCAAATCCGGAACAGTTGCCGAGCCGACTCTAGAAAAGCATGAGTCGACTCCCGCTACAGCCGAGTCGACTCCAGATCGCGCGAGTCGACTCCGACTCCAACGGACATATTGTCAGGATGTGCAGAGTGTGCAGAACGGACAGAAAAAGGTGTCTAACGGCTAGTTTCCGTGGGGGATGGCTTAAATAGCCACAGAGGACTGTAGCAAGGCAGAGAAGCACTATTCCACTCAAAGAAATCAAGCATCCTATCTCTGCCAACTGGTTTTCAACAGAAAAGAAGGAAGAGCGCCATTAACTCCATCCAGCTACCTCTTCCCAGCATTTAAAGAAGTCTCCTCCTGCCTTCAAGTGGACCAGACATTCAAGAGGAGACTCACAGTTCAAGAAGCCCTACTCTACTCCAACTCAAACGTGTTTGAGGGCTCTTAACTTCTCTCTAGTTTATATTGCTGTATATCTATTTTTTAGAAGCTCTATTTTTCTGTTTGTCCTTGTTCTTTCCATCTTGTCTTTGCTTGATTCAATCAGGGGATTGAATCAAGAGTGTAGAGGTTGGTTGGTGAGCCGAGGGTAAAACCAACGTGTAAGGGTTCGATTGTGATCCCGGGAAAACAATCGGGGTGGTTTTAGTCGGTGAGCCTGGGAAAACCGACCGAGTTCGTTGTGAGCTCGTAAAACAACAAGTTGGGTTGTGAGCTTGTAAAACAACTGGCTGTAATCCAAGGGGTTATAGTGAATTCTCAAGTGAGACTTGAGGAGTGGACGTAGGAGCAAGGGTTAGCTCCGAACCACTATAAACATTGTGTTTGTGATTGCTTGTGTCTCTCTCTCTCACTCTCATTTCACTCATAGCACATAGCAACTAATTAATCATCTTGCAAAAGTATTAATTAGTCATCCACAAACGTTTTAATTGCAAAATTATTTTAAAACCCAATTCAGCCCCCCTCTTGGGTTGTCTATCTGGGCAACACAATTAATGTAATTGAAATTGATTTGGGCTCATTTGTTGAGTATGGTTTTGAATTGGATTCAAATAAATGTAATTGGGCTTTATGATGATTTATTCCATATTTATTCTAGTCCAAGTGTGACTCGGATTGATCTGAAAATTGAACTAATTGGAGTTCACATAAATCAGATTCATGTGGAATTTTTTCGGATCCAAAATCTTTCAAATTGGTCTTCAATTTGGTTTAGAACCAATAATGGACCCAAGCCCATTTTAATTCAGCCCATTTGAATTAACCCATTTAAGAAAAGTCAATTTGAATTGGGAATTTACTTAGATGCCCTCCTGAATTAATTGACTCGTTTCCTGTATTTCTTCTTCGGTCCACATAAGCCTGTGAACCACTTTTTCTGCTGAAACGTTCTCCCGTGAACCACGTTTTTTTCCTTCTTCCGAACACATAAATTGACCGCTTGATCTTCCTCATCCTGCAACCATTTGAAGATCCGAAGAGACGTGTCTCTTCGGTTTTCAAAACTCTTTAATGTGGTGCTGATTTAAATGAAATCAAACGGTTCAAAAATTTAATTAAATCATGAATCGTTTGGCGTTTTCTCTTCCCTGGTTCTCTTCATTTGATAGCTAGAGATTTTATTTGGGGAGAGGGGAGATTCATGATCTTTTGAGTAGCCTGTAAAAGAGAGAAAAGAAAATGGGAAGAAAGAGGAAAAGAAAGAAAAGAAAAAAAAAAGAGAAGAAAGAATTTTTGAAATTCTTTTCTTCTAGGGGTTTATTTGCAAAAGGGTTTTTGCACTATACAAACATCATCCTACCTTCCTGCATTTCTTGGCGTGCGTGTGAAGTAGAGGGTCCGTACATCCGGGCCTCGAATAGCACCAGATCCACCAGTACCAGATCCGACACCAGATCCAGTTCCAGATCCAGTTCTCGATCCAGTACCAGATCTAGCATCCGATCCAGTATCTGATCCAGCACTTGGCCCTGTACCAGATTCTGTTCCAGAGTACCTCGACCATCTTCCGCTGCGGGATTGAGGTATGGTAAACATAATATAGTTATGTTATTTATTTATACCTGTTATAAATAAATAGATAAAATTTTAAAACTGATTTTCTGACCTGGCATCCGTTTTTATCGGATTTTGCGGGATATTTTTCCTTCAATTGGTATCAGAGCCAGGTTGACCGATGGAATTGGCCTATAATATCTAGAATTATGTATGATTTAATTTTTAAATTTAGATTAGATCTAGATTTATTGATAAAATATCAATCTTGTGCTGAATTATAAGGTTGTCCTGCTATAAGGTTAACCCCTTATAGTGAAAAGGTTGTCCTAGCACAAAATTGAGATTAATTTGTATCATAAAATAAATAGTTTATTTTTGTGAAATTATGCATAATTGATGTTTATGAAATTTCAGTTTTAAATTTATTATGACCACAAAGTTTAAATATAAATTGTTTATATTTGGAATAAATTGACACCTTGAATCCATGATCATAATACATTTAATAAAGAATTAAATGTTGAATTTAAAATTTAAAATTTGAATTTCAAATAAAGATTTAAAATTCAAAATTTGAAATTCGAATTAAAATTTAAATTTGAACATGGGTTTTGGGGCATGGGTTAGCACAATCAGATTAGTTGATTAGGTTAGACCTAATGTTAGAATTGAATTGGAATCAATAGTTGTATTAGACTAAATTTATTTTTCTAATTTGATCAAACTCAAATAGTTTAGTTGATCATGTCCAAACACTTCAATTGGATCTGAATGTGGCTCAGTGGTCGAGCCTGAGTTCTCAATGACTATCTAAATCAACTTGACATACCATTTGGTGTCTAAGGCAAGTTGGATCTACAGTTATTAATTGGGGCTACCTCTTTCCTGGCCAACTCTGTTGGTGTCCAGGAAAGACGGTTAATGGCGGAACCCTCCCATGATCTCTCTTACCTGGCCAATGTGGTCGTTCAAGCTTTGATTTAGATATCTTGAGACTTGGTACTCACCCATGTCAATAAGGAAATCAGTATGACTGATTTAGATGTCCATAGACCAATGAAATTCTATGTCCTCTATATGACTCAGTGCAGTCAGTGGGAGGATATAGAATTATCGGTCCCTCTAAAATCCTCTAAATTATTAGGTCCTTAAAATGATATAGTTATATAGATAACTAGGTCATAGCCTCCCATTAAAATGGATGATAATTGGTCCAGTATTTCAGTTGGACATGCAAGACGCTTCCGTCTGGTGTTCATCTGAATATTGGAATTATCCTTCATTATATGATAGCTCTTTGAGCTATCTGATTGTGATTAGGTTGGTCGAGCTTTCCTCGGGCCTGATCATACATTAGGTAGTGTCATCGAGTTAGTTCATTAATGGTTGGATCTGACCAGGATTTTCAGTGGAGGCCTCCGCCTACTGATTACCACCTGGGGCAAAATAAAATACTAGAAATATTTAGAGAAATAATTGGTAATGTACCTACCCTTAGATGCATATGGGTTGGCCGAGCTTTCCTCGGGCCTGTATACAGTCCATGTGGATTCTAGTACCCGCTAAGGAATTAAAGTAATTCCTCGAATTAAAGGTAGAGGCTAAAAATTTGACTAAAATAGTGGGAGAAATCTTTATACTGAAGTCCAAGTCTTTAGAATTAAAATAAATCATATACTAATTAGCTCTGGTTTTTCCTTTCAGATATGGGTAACTCTTTGTCCCTCCGAACACTCTTAGACAATGATAAACTTAATGGACCTAACTTCGATAGTTGGTATCGGAAGTTGAAAATTGTATTAGAGCACGAGCGGATCCTATATGTGATATTGGATCCAGCACCTGAGGAACCTGCAGCAAATGCACCACGTGCAATCAGAGACGCTTATCAGAAGTGGCTTAATGATCGCACTACCGTATGCTGCATCATGAGAGCTTCGATGAATGACGAATTTAGTCGTAAATTCGAAGAAGCACAGCCTGTGGAAATATTTCAAATGTTGAAAGAGTCTTTCGGGACACCTGATGATGTCGAACGACATAAGACCTCCTGTGCGATTTTCAATGCCCGCATGAGGGAAGGAGAATCAATCACAGAACATGTATTGTACATGGTCGAGAAAATTGATCTCCTGAGTAAACTTGGTTTTCCTTTGCACGAGCAATTGGGCAAGGATGCTATTTTGAACTCACTTCCCAAATCCTACCTGACCTTCCTTAGTCATTATAGAATGACTAAACCTGCAGTATCCTATCATGGATTGCTAGGTTTACTGCAGACCTATGAGAAGGATTACCAACTCTTTAAGGGGTCGGTGAATGTGGTGGGTGGAACTTCTGCAGGTCGTTCTTCCTTTAAGAAAGGAAAGAAAAAGAAGGTAAATAAAGTTCGTGCTGGGGCTTCTAAGCCCAAACAGACTATGAAGCAGAAATCTGATCAGAGTAAGGCAGAATGTTTCTTCTGCAAGAAGCAGGGTCACTAGAAGCGGAACTGTCCGGCTTATTTAGCGTCCCTTGATCCAAACAGGCCAAAGAAGAAAATGCAGCAAACAGTTGCTGCACAAGGTAATTATATGATAACACGTTGTAATTTTTCTGTTTATGATTCTACTACCTGGGTATTGGATACCGGAAGTCCAATTAATATTTGCAATTCTTTGCAGGGACTTCAAGTAAGTAGAAGATTCAAGAACGGCGATCGATTCCTAAATGTTGGTGATGGAAGATCTGTTCCAGTCCTAGCTTTAGGAGTCATTGAGTTGTTTTTTGAGTCTGGAGTAGTTATGTTAGATGATTGTCACTTTTGTCCAGCATTCTTGATGAATGTCATCTCTGTAGGCTTTTTTGCCAAGAATGGTTATACCTTTTATATAAATGAAAGATTTTGTGATATCATTTTGAATGATACTAAAATTTTCAGTGGACAAATGAAATATGGCATTTATACTCTATCATTGCCTATGAATGTAATGTACACATCTAATAAACACCCTAAATTAGATAAAGTCAATGAAACCTATTTATGGCATTGCCGGCTTGGTCATATAAACAAAAACAGGATAAACAGGTTAGCCCAACAAGGCATTTTAGAAATCAATGATTGTGAATCATTGCCAACTTGTGAATTCTGTCTTCTGGGTAAAATGACCAAGTCACCTTTTTCTGGAAAGGGTGAACGAGCCAGCGATGTTCTTGGCCTCATACATACTGATGTATGTGGACCTATGAACGTAAGTGCCAAAGGTGGTTATGCCTACTTCATAACCTTCACAGATGACCTATCCAGGTATGGGTATGTCTATCTGATGAAGCATAAGTCGGAATCATTTGAAATGTTCAAACGATTTCGTAATGAAGTAGAAAAACAGACTGGAAAGTGTATTAAGATCCTTCGGTCAGACCAAGGAGGAGAATACCTTTTCGGTGATTTCTTGACTTATCTAGAGGAGAATGGGATTCTCTCACAATGGACCCCTCCAGGAACACCTCAGCACAATGGTGTATCCGAAAGGAGGAATCGAACTCTGTTAGACATGGTTCGATCCATGATGGGGTTTACTAGTCTGCCTCTATCTTTTTGGGATTATGCTTTAGAGTCTGCGTGTATAATACTAAATAAGGTTCCAAGTAAGTCTGTAGAGAAGACTCCATATGAGATATGGACTGGGCGTAAGCCGACACATTCATACCTTAGGGTTTGGGGATGTCCGGCTTATGTTAAACGTTCTCAAACTGACAAACTGGGTCCTAGGTCCGATAAGTGTTATTTTGTAGGGTACCCCAAGCAAACTAGGGGTTATTACTTTTACCTTCCTAATGAACAAAAGGTGTTCGTAGGACTTAAGGCAACATTTTTGGAAAAGGAATTCCTTGGTGAAGGAATTGTTGCCTCTAAGGTTGAACTTAGTGAAGTTCAGCAGGTGGAAGATTTAACACAATCTACTGAACCCACAGAATCGGTTTTGATTAGATCAAACCCGGAGCCCAATGTAGAAGCACCATTAAGGCGATCCGGTAGAGTACCGCGTCAAGTGGATAGATACTACGGTTTCTTGGTCCATGACGCGGATCCTATTGAGCTCATGATGAGAGCACAAAATTGCGATCTACACATCACTTAAATTAGTATTATTGCTAACAAATAATGATAGAAGTGCTGTATTAATATTATATTTTTGTAAGGTGCAGGTGATCGGAAATCAAGCTAAAATGCACATTGGGTCCAAATATATGCATCACTGCAAGTGATCAGCCAACCGCTTGTGTCAACCCCAGTTACATACTAGAAGGAGGTCAAGTTCAGCTGTCCACTTCATCGCAGCTTCAGTATTCTACGAGCCCAGCATGTGATCTCTCATCACGTCCGTGCAACCGCCCAGCACCCAAATCTCATCCTGCGGCAAGCATTTCGAGTCCATCTTCTCTGCATATGATTCAGCAGTCGACCGCGCCCCATCCTTCGATTCATTCATCCATGCGTCCAAGCTTCTCCCAGCGTGGCGATTCCACCGCGTCCCAGCGCATGTGACCAGCTCCCGTTCCAGCCTCTTCGGAGTTCCAACCATATCAGCACCCATCCGCCACAGCCGCATCCAGCCACATCCGCATCCGAAGCTCACGGCATCCCGCGATTTCAGCATCGACGATTAACTCCCATCTACGTTCACAGCACCTCCCAGCCTTCTCCCGTGATTCTCCCGCATCCACTGCTTTCGGATCCGTGTCTCATGCGATCAGCCTTCCAGCCGTCCACGGTTCATCTCCCATCATCCAAGGCCCTTCTACCAGCTTTCCACGCGTCCGACTGATCCTCCCACGCATCTCACGCGCTCTAGCTTTCGGATTCCACGATCAGATCTCACAATCCCTGAGTTCCGACTTCATCCCGCTTCTTCCGCCTCATCCGCGAAGCTCCCGGATCTTTCTCCCCACCAGCGCTGCTTCCGGATCCATGCGTTCATCCAGCCGTTCGAGAGCATCCGCAGCCGTCCATGCGCGTCCAAGCACCATCGATCAACGTCCGCTCCTTCCGCGTCGGCTCCGCGTTCTCAGCTCGTCTCCACCGCGTGCGAGAAAGGGGGGAGAAGGCTAGCTGCTATACCTCTCGGCTGGGAATAAGAATCCCCCATTCGGTGAAACAGGGGGGCCGGCTATCCAAAGAAAGGAAAGAAGAAAGGGAAACAGGGGAGCCCCTGTTTCCGAAAAAGAAAAAAAGAAAGAAAATGAAAGGGGCATTAATGTTTTCAATGAGTGGCTAATTTCTTAGGGAGGGTGATGGAGGAACCTTTGATGTATTGCTCTTTGAAGTAAACTCTAAACTTTTGCTTTCAATGGTTTATATTTATTGATGTGTTCTTGATTCATGCGTAGTTATTTCATAGATAGATCTTTAATGGATTATGATTATTGATATATGGATTGCTTTAGTATTTGATTCGCCGTAGACGTAGAAAGCACGACGGATGCTTAGAAATTGAGTTCATATGTTCATGAAACATATACCATGATTAGATCTATCCTACATTTAATCTTTAATCAAGAACCATAGAGTTTATTCCTTGGATGCAATATCATCAAGGGGGATTCCAGATCCCTACCATCTTTATTTTATTGAATTTTGTTTATTATTCTTTGCATTTAATTTCTGAAAATCAAAACATCATTTTAATCCACAAATTTATTCAACTGAAAATTACATCTAAAAATTACGCTAATAATCTATGGATCGTTCCCTGAGAATTCGACCTCGGACTCCCGAGAATTTACTACTTGTGCGATTCTCCTGCACTTGGGAGAACAATTTTATTTTTGCATCAAGTTTTTGGCGCCGTTGCCGGAGAACGGCTGATTTATTAGTATAATTTTAGAGTTAATTTTTAGTAGATTTAATTAGTACCTTAGTACTTAATCTGTTTCTTTCGAAAAAAAAATTGAATCTTTATTGCTGTTTTTTTATTCCCTGCACAGTCTGCATCAAACTCTGATATCTGAGTAATCAACCGTCTGATTGCACTCAAATTTCGTCGGCTGCTGTAGGACACATCTTTCTTTCATCTGAACGGTCTGATTGATATTTTGATACTTTTAGGACCATTAAATTAATATAAACTTTGCTGCTGTCTGCTTTAAATTTTCTGTGTTTAATTTTTTTTTTGGTTTAGAATCAAAATTTTATTATCATCATATCTCATTAACCCTTGTTGCTACTTGAAAATTGATAAGAACTTTAAGAAAAGATCAAGGGTAGTCATTAAAAAAAAAAAAAAACAAAACAAAAAAAAACAAACAAATAAATAAACTCTGAAATTTTGTATGCTAGGTTGGAATAGGGACAACACTGGACGTCTGAGTCGACAACCTTTTGACAATTCCTTAGGACACATCCTTGAAATTTCTTCGCAGTTTCTCACACCTTGTGAGATGGCAAATTTTCCTGATGATGTAGTGAGGATGATAGTGTTATTTTGATGATTAACAAGCAATTATCTAGAGTATGCTATAAGTTAAATTGATACTTCATTTATAAGTTCATTACTCTCAGTATATTTAGTTAATTGAAAATAGATACATGACCTTGTTCATTTGAATGAATCTAACCTTGAGAATGCAGCAAAGTGTGGATTGAGTCGACCCAAAGGTTGATTTGGTCGACCCCGGCACATCAAGAAATCATTTGGCACACTCCTGCAAAAATGGCACAAATGAACAGTGAGTTGGGTCGACCCAAGGTAAGCATGAGTCGACCCAACCTTGAAGAACCTCAAAAACACAACTGAAGAATGCTCTCTGGATTTACTGAGAGGGTCGACCCAAACAGTGGTTGAGTCGACCCAAGCTTGAGTCGACCCAAACCCTGAGAGGGTCGACCCAAAGGCAAGACAAAAAGACAGACAGAAAATGGTTCTCTGGAATTACTGAGAGGGTCGACCCAAGAAGAAGTTGAGTCGACCCAAGTGGACTTTGAGTCGACCCAAAGAATGGTTGGGTCGACCCATGGGAAGGAAGGCTGAAATTGAAGTTTCTGTGGTTTCTGAGAGGGTCGACCCAAGGAATGTTTGAGTCGACCCAAGGCAAAGTTGGGTCGACCCAAGGACAGGTTGAGCCGACCCAAACACGGGCTGAACAGTAATGGCTAGTTCTGCAACTGTACTTTTTGTCCTTTCCAAGGTGAGTAACGGCTAGTTTTTCAAATCTAACCATTGGGACTTGTCCTAAGAAGGTGGGAAGCTATTTAAAGGGGCACTATTCATCAGAGAGAACAACTTTTGAGTGGAATATCAAAGAGTACCCAAGAATACAAAAGTGCCCTAATCTTCTTCATCAAGAGCTTCATTCAAGAATCAAAGAAAGGGATTGAGCAGATTCAAAGAGGCATCAAGAGCTCCATCCCCCCTTAAAGAGTGAAGCATCCTTGACAAAGAAGAGCAAAGCGACTTCAAAGCGATAAATACTTTCTAACTCTTCCTTGTAGCTTATATTGTTTCATATGCTCATTTAGGAGTTTGAATCTTTCCTTTTGTTTATTAAACACTTTGTAAAGGTTCGTTGGTGAGCCCGCAAAACCAACAAAGGTTTTTGGTGAACCCGGAAAACCAAAGTGTAAAGGTTAGTTGGTGAGCCCGCAAAACCAACAAAGGTTTTTGGTGAACCCGGAAAACCAAAGTGTAAAGGTTAGTTGGTGAGCCCGCAAAACCAACAAAGGTTTTTGGTGAACCCGGAAAACCAAAGTGTATAGGTTCGTTGGTGAGCCCGTAAAACCAACAAAGGTTTTTGGATTGTGAGCCCGAAAAACAATCCAACTGTAATCCGCGAGATTATAGTGAATTCCCAAGGGGACGCTTGGGGAGTGGACGTAGGTGCTAAGGAGAGCACCGAACCACTTTGTTGGGAATTGTATCCTAAATGTCAATCGTCAGCATATTGATGATTGAATATTGTAAATAAATTGACAAATTAATAAAGTATTATTTGGCATTATTCATCATTTCATCTTCAAATGAACTCTTATATGATGAAGTCCTTAGGACTTATGTTATGATAAAGGAGGATTTATCTTTGAGTCCTTAAACTTGTTCGTGACCAAATGATATGTTGTTACTAGGACGACAACATTATCGAGATTAGGTCGTTGTGTGACATATACGTTGGTTGTCCTCTTAACCAAGGAGTGTGGAGACACTGGTATGCCATACAGGTGAAGTGTAGGAGTACATTTCACTGAACGTGACCAATTCCGGAACGCTCTACTGTCGAGAGATGTTCCGAGTGGATATGGGTATAAGTTTGGCCCTCTGACCTGAGACCGCAACCTGTGACTAGCAAGCAACTCACTGTACTTTGGTACCGGACTACCTGAATTTCTAATTCAGTGACGGAAGGTCACTGGGTGCAGTCAAGTACTTGCGTAGTCAGTTGTGAGTCAAGATGGAATTGACCCCTCCTGCAAACAGGAGATAATGTCTTGTGACTAATTTAGCAAAACCTTGGCCAGGGTAATCTCAGTGAGGAGTCACGGGATATCTAAAGTTAATCACATAATGGATGTACTAATTATAGGGTTGACAGTGAGCTCTAAGTCATCCTGGCATTAAGAGTCAAAGGGATTGAATTATACAGTAACCATAGTTCAGGGTTCCAGAATATTTGCTTCGCATATATTCGGCCTATTCGGACGTCGGGTACCATTGCTAGATGGTCACATCGATTAGTGTAGAAAGTCGTTCCTATACTACCGGCTTAGGTTCGAACCTATGAGGTCACACGCATAGAAGATTCCTGATTGATCAAGAAGGCTGATGAATGATTAAGAATCATTCAGGGGTAATTTGGTCAATTCGATTGGCAAATTATCTTATAAAATAATTAAAGTAATTATCGGAGGATTAATTAGTAATTAGATTGCTAATGAACTCAATTGGATTGAGTAATTAGACTAAGGATGAGCCAAATTGAATTAGATTCAATTCTGGGCTCAATCAGGGTTTTTGACCTGATTGGATTAGGTCTGAATCAAGAGGACTTAGGTTGACCAAATTAAATTAGATTAAATTTGTGCTTAATTAGGGATTGACCTAATTGGATTAGGTTCAACCCATGGTAATTGAATCATTCTAATTGTTAGGATTTAATTAAATTAAATGGGTTTGATCGGAAACTATTCGGATCTTGAAATCCACTTGTCACATATCCATGCATGGCGCCATAAATTGATTTTTAATATGATTAAAAATTAATTTAATTTATTTAATGGTGCCATGGGACACTTGGCAACATCAGGGACCTCTTTCATCATTAGATGGGTCGAAATGGAGAGATAAATTCATGAAAAGAATTGGATAAGATCAAATTCTCTCTCTTCATGACATATGCCATCCTTATCTTTATCTCACTTCTAATTAAGGTTGAATTTCGAATTTAATCACCACAAAATCACCACGTGACCCTCTAATCTGATTAGGGGCATGGGAATTTCGAAATTGAAAGAGGGAAGTGGCAACATGATGAATGGTTTAGATTAGATCAAGCTTCATCATGTAATGGCACATGAACTTGAATTTTGAATTCAAAATTCAAAACCCCACAAAATCCTCCACAAATATGGGATGGTTGGCATGAAGTTAGGTAGGAGAGCAACATTAAAAGGACCTCCATCATCTGGTGGTCGAATTCAAAGGAAAAAGAGAGAAAAAGAAGAAGAAAAAAGGGAAAAGAAAAGAGAGGAACCCTAGTTCATGCATGGAAAAATTCTGCATTCAATCTAGCTGACTTCTTCCTCCTCTAAGTCCATCGCGCCATTAGTGTTAGGGGTCCCTGATAAGAGTCTTTAGATCAGATCTAAGTCCTCTTCAATCCCTTTAAACCTTTCCTCCAAGTTCTTCCAAGAAGGCGGATCAAAAGTTGATAGTTTTGGAAGATCAAATTTCAGCCTCAAGAAATTCTGCGCAAGCTAGCACTTCCGCAGGATTGGATCTCTTCAGGAACTTCGCGTGGACTTCTCGTAGAGGCCATTCGTGTGCGTGGCTGCGAAGTCGAGGATCAGATCCACAAGTTTCATCCATCATAAAAGGTATTAATCCTACATTAATTTTTTATTATGGTGTCAAGATTTAGGTCTGATTCCCGAGGTTTTACCCTCTTTTGGGGCTCCTCACGGAGATATCTCCAGAATCCATTCAATGGATATTCGGAGATTAATCGGAATAGAGTTCTTAAGTTTCAGATCTGATAGTTAATCATGCATGAAAGTTTTAGCATGATTGTTTAAACGATTCCGGCATAATCCTATGTGTTCTTAAGGTGCTGATTTCTAGATTTGATCTTGTAAGCATGCATGAATTAAATTGTTTGATTCGATTTTTCCGCTGCGTTTTAAAACTTAAAAAGAACTACGTATGGCTTGATCCCCCTTATGAAGGGGTACGTAGGCAACCCGATCAGGTTCAGCCATGGTTTAAAAAAAAAAAAAAATCCGCATGCTTAACACCGAAGAACCTAGGATTCACTTTCAGTGGTATCAGAGCAAAGGTCCAAAAGTTGTGACCGATCTCCGGAAACTCTCACGCGTGATCGTGTGACGAAGCGTGGCTCTCCGTCTGGAGGCGTATAGAGATGCGTGCTCTGATAGGTATACATGGGTGTCACCCTATTTTTAATAGGACCGAACCCATGTAGGAGTGGAGACTCCACTTTCAGTGGTATCAGAGCCAGGTTCATGTTTAAACTTTTATGTTTTAATTCTTGTAATTAAATCTGAAATCATGAGCATGCTTAGATTAGATCTAAAGTATTTTTTATGATTGATTTAATTGCTGATTATGCATGATTAACTAGATCTGAAATTTTGAATGCATATGATGCATGTTTGTGTTAAGATTTGTAACATAAATAAATCTGAAATCATAATATTGTTTAGATTAGATCTAAATAAAATTTATGATTCATATGATCTCTGATTTTAATGAACAAATCAGATCTGAAAATAAAAGTGAAAAAACAAATACATAAGATGTATGTTGTTTGTATTAATTCATGTTGTTATGTATATGTGATGCATGAACATTAAATATAATGACTTAAACATGAATTTAATCTGATTACATGTGATTAATTACAAAAACTCAGATCTGAAAATATATTTTAAGAACTGAAAGATTGTAATTAATATGTAATTAAAAAGAAATATGCAATGATCAAAACTTTCATAAGTCTAAACTTAATTGAGAATTAAGTGTTATGAAATAGAATTGTAACTCAATTAATTGACATTGCATAATTCTTTGGGCATATGGGTTAGCTTGAATCAAGTTCCTAGGATTGGGTTAGACCTAAGGTTAGAATCATACATGGACAAATAGAATTAATTGATCAAATCTAATTAAGTAGTAACTAGATTAGGTCAAGAAAATTCTAGATCAATTTACAATAGTTGTAGATGGATCAAGTCCATGTCTTTGATTAGACCAAGATGGAACTTGATTTAGGCTCAGAGGTGTAGCCCGAGTCATTTGAGTAATCAAATCGAAATTGATTAACCAGTCGGTGTCTAAGGTAAGTTTGGCAGTTTTGACCGGTGGTTTTTAATTGGGAGCTACTCGCACTGATTCGTCTTTGCCGAGTTAATGGCATATCCCTTCCACCGATCTCACTTACCTGGCCGACATGGTCAATCACATTTTGATTGGATCACTTAATGATTCGAGTTAGCCCATGCCTATAAGAAAAATCAGTTTGACTGATTTAGGTGCCTCCTTAACCGGTTTGAGTCTAATCTGATTTGGTGAAGTCAGTGGGAGAAATTAGACTAACCGGATCTTCTCATCTATCCTAATTATGAAATCCTCTAAAATTATTAGGTCCTTAAAATGAAATGGTTATGGGGATAACTAGGTCATAGCCTCCCATTAAGTTGGGTGATAATGGGTCCAATGTTTTGATAATTATTGGAGGCGCGACACGCCTGGTACTTATCAAGCATTGGAATTGTCATTCAATATATGATGAGTTAAGTGTACCTTCAATAGGCGGTCAGGTGAGCCGAGCCACACTCGGGCTTGGTCGTCTATTAGTTGATTAGACTTAACCCTATCATTTAATGGTTGGACCTGACTAGGGTATTCGGTGGAGGCGCCACACGCCTGCCGAAGAACCTAGGGCAAAATTATCACTAGAAGTTGCTTGGTGAAGCAACTGGTTTAGAACCTACCAATAGGTGCATATGGGTTAGCCGAGCCACACTCGGGCCTATATGCGATCTATTGGGTTCTAGTGCCCACTAAAGAATTAGGAGTAATTTTTCGAATTGGAGGTAGAGGCTACCAATTTGTATAAAATAGTGGGAGTATCTTTAGACTAAAGTCCAAGTCTACTGTGTTTAGTCAATTCATATACTAATAGCCAAATTTTTTTTTATGTAGAAATGGCCACAAGTTTGTCACTTCGCTCATTATTGGATAATGACAAGTTGACTAGTCCCAACTTCAATAATTGGTATAGAAAGCTGAAAACTCAGCATAGTCAGACCAAAAGGATTAAGGATGACCAAAGTCAGGCAGAATGCTTCTATTGTAAGAAGCAGGGGCATTGGAAGAGGAATTGTCCTCAGTACCTTACCTCACTTGACCCGAACAGGCTAAGCAAGAGAAAAGGGCAATCAGTTGCTGATCAAGGTATTTATATGATAACACCTTGTAATTTCTCTATATGTGATAATTCAACCGGGGTATTAGATACTGGAAGTCCGTTTAATATATGCAATTCATTGCAAGGACTTCAGGTCAATGAGAGATTTGAAAACAGCGAGAGATTCCTGAATGTTGGAGATGGAAGATCTGTTCCAGTTCTAGCTTTAGGAAATCTCAAACTTGTTTTCAATTCTCATGTAGTTGTCTTGAGTGATTGTCACTATTGTCCTGCATTCTTATTGAATGTAATTTCCGTAGGCCTTTTGGCCATGAACGGTTATGAAATTTCAATAAAGAAATATTCTTGTGATATCATTATGAATGGTGTTACTGTAATGAATGGACAATTGAGCAATGGCATCTACTTGTTATCACAACCTGTTAATGTAATGTACACGTCAAGTAAGCGTCCTAGAATAGATAATGTCACGGATGTCTACCTTTGGCATCATAGGCTAGGTCATATTAACAAGAACAGGATGAACAGGTTAAGTAAAGAGGGAATCCTCAATGTTAATGATTGTGAATCATTGACAATCTGTGAGTCATGTCTTCTTGGTAAGATGACCAAATCACCTTTTACCGGAAAAGGTGAACGAGCCAGTGATCTATTGACCCTTGTACATTCTGATGTATGTGGGCCAATAAGCACAGATGCTAGAGGTGGGTATTCATATTTCATTACGTTTACAGACGACCTTTCTAGGTATGGTTATGTCTATTTAATGAGACATAAATCTGAAGCATTTGAAATGTTCAAATTATATCGTAATGAAGTAGAAAAATAAACTGGAAAGAGTATTAAAACTCTTCGATCATATCGAGGAGGCGAATACCTTTCCAATGAGTTTTTGACATATTTAGGAGAGAATGGGATTCTCTCCCAATGGACTCCTCCTGGTACACCACAGTATAACGGTGTATCAGAAAGAAGAAATCGAACTCTATTAGACATGGTTCGATCCATGATGGGGTTTGCAAGTCTGCCCATATCCTTTTGGGGATATGCACTTGAGTCAGCCTGCTACATTCTAAATAAGGTTCCAAGTAAGTCTGTAAATAAAACACCACATGAGATGTGGACTGGACGTAAGCCAATGCTGTCTCATCTTAGGGTTTGGGGGTGTCCAGCATATGTCAAACGTTTGAAGACAGACAAACTTGAACCCAAGTCTGACAAATGTTTCTTTGTTGGTTATCCTAAAGAAACTAAAGGATATTACTTCTACTTTGCTGAAGAACAAAAGTTATTCGTAAGCAATAGAGCTGTTTTCTTAGAGAAAGAATTCCTTAGTGAAGGAACTAAAAGCTCTAATGTTGAGCTTAGGGAAGTTCAACATGTAGAAGATCCGACACCATCTACTGAACTAGTTGAGTTAGATTTGATTAGATCAGATCCAGAACCCATCTTAGATGCACCATTAAGGCGATCAGGTAGAGTACCACGTCAGCCGGACAGATACTACGGTTTCTTGGTCCAGGACGGGGATCCTGTCGAACTTGATGAAAACAATGAGGATCCGATCACCTATATGGATGCTATGCAGAGGCATGACTCTGATGTATGGCTTGGAGCCATGCAATCCGAAATGGAATCCATGAAGGTCAATGATGTATGGACATTAGTTGACCCACCCGAAGGGATTAAATCCATAGGGTGTAAGTGGATTTTCAAAAGAAAACGGGGCGCAGACGGAAAAGTAGAGACCTATAAAGCCCGTCTGGTTGCCAAGGGATATCGTCAACGTTATGGTATTGACTATGACGAGACGTTTTCTCCTGTGGCAATGCTCAAATCCATTCGGATTATGCTTGCGATAGCAGCACACTTAGATTATGAAATCTGGCAGATGGATGTTAAAACCGCTTTTCTAAATGGAGATTTAGAAGAAGAGGTGTATATGATGCAACCTGAAGGTTTTATATCTGCAGATGAGTCTAAGGTGTGCAAGCTTCAAAAATCCATTTATGGATTAAAGCAAGCTTCACGGAGTTGGAACATACGATTTGATAAGGTGATCAAATCATATGGCTTCATTAAGAATGAAGAGGAACCTTGCATTTATAAATGGGCAAATGGTTCAGTTATTATATTTCTTGTTTTGTATGTGGATGACATTCTTTTAATCGAGAATGACATTCCTGCATTACAAGGAATAAAGGTTTGGCTATCATCTCAATTTGCCATGAAGGATTTGGGAGAAGCATCTTACATCCTAGGGATAAAGATCTATAGAGATAGATCTAGAAGATTGCTTGGATTATCCCAATCCACATACATTGATACTATACTGAAAAGGTTCAGTATGATTAATTCCAAGAAAGGCTATCTTCCAATGGGCCATGGAATTAACCTCTCTAAAAGGGATTGTCCGACAACCTCTCAAGAAAGAGAGACTATGGATAGAATTCCATATTGATAAGTGCTAAATAATGCATAAATTAATATCTTATTCATAGCACTTATCATTATTTTAATTCGCATATTTTGTAAGTTTAAATAAAAATTGTGTTACCTTCATTATTGCACCTTAATAAATTATTAAAAATAATTCGAGTTTGATTTGATTATTTTCTGATTGAGTTGTATGTATGCAGGTCAAGTCAAACCCAATTAAATGATGTTTAAACCCACACTGCACTCCATCAAATTCTTTTCTTCTCCTTCACACGATCATCAAGTTCCCCACGTTTGTGTCTCAGTCCACAACCCTTGTTCCACGTGCATAGCTCCATCCTAGCGTCCCAGCAAATACAAGCCGTATTCATCTTCATCTCCCCATTCCGTGGATCACGCCCAACCATCACCCACGGATAACTCCCAACCGTGACCAACCTCCCGATCTCAACTCCTCTTCACCCACGGATCACTCCTCAACTAAAATCCCAGCTCCCGTATCCCATTCCGAAAGCAACTGTACGTGTCTTCCCCGCGTTCACTCTCCCTGCATCCACGTCCGCCTGTTCGCATGAGATCCTCCCAGCTCATGAATCCGTTTCTCCCTCCCGTTTGCGGATCAAGCCAGCTTCCATCAGCCGGGAACTTCTCAACAATCCTCCCAGCTGCTCGTCCACGCGATTTTCCAACCGTGAACAGCATCGTCAACCTCCCAGACTTCACGGAAACAACTTCCGCTAGAACCCGTTCGTGATGACAACCACCCACGGAAACATCCCAGAACAAACTTCCTCCTCTTCCGGATTCCTCCCAACTCCACATCATCCCCTGCTTCAGCGGAACAACCTTGCAGCCGTTTCCCAAACCGAGATCAATCTATCTTCTCCGTGATCTCCTTCTCCCGATTCATCCGATTTCCTTCTCCCGATTCATCCGATCTCCTTCTCAGCCAAATGCACCCGTCCCCCGTTCCACATCACCCCCCAGCTTTTCCTCAACCTTATCCCAACGTCCCATGTTCCTCTCCGTCATCTATCTTCATCTAAATCCGAACCATATTCAGTTCCTCCCAGCCGATTCTAGAATTCATTCCAACTCCCTAGATCCCACTTCTCCTCCGCGGATCCAATCTTTATCCCAACCGTGAACACAATCCCCTGTTTCCCAGCTCATCCCGACTTCATCCTCCCGAACCTCACGGACCAGCAAACACGACGTCCACAGAATCCCCTGTTTCGGAATTTAACCACATGATCCACGGGTAACTTAAATCCCAGCTCCTTCAGTCCGTTTTCTTCCTTCCGTTAGCAAGAACCCAGCGTCCCACATGATCCTCTGCGCGTCCGAGTATCTCGTGGTCAGCTCGGATTAGCTCCATTTCCAGCCGTCTGCGAGGTGTCCACAAGCCATCTCCAGCAACCGTCCGAGATCCAAACAGCCCCTGCATCCCAACAGAACAGAGGATTAACTCCCGCGTCCAAGGCTTTCGTCCGCATCTCCTCCGCGTGGAAGCAGCGTCGGTTTCTTCCTCTATCCTTATCTCTTCGCTGGTGAAGCTATAAAAGGGGGTTGAGACGGATCCCATGGAGATATCTCCTCAGAGGCCAAACCCCCCCACCAGGGTGGGGGGTTTTCCCTATCATCTCCTCGCAGGCCGAGTACCAGAGAAATAAAAAATAAGGAGGAGAGAAAGGGAGGAAGGAATCAGAAAAGAGAAGAAAGGGATGGGAGCCCGCTGCTGTGCTGCTGCTGCCGCCCACAATTTCATGGAAGGCTGATCTCCTCTCTAGGGCTGGATGCAGCCCTAACAAAGGGCTGAGGGTTTTATATTTTTGATTTCTATTCTTGGAGTTGTATAAACCTTATTCTGCTTCTAATGAATGTTTTATTTCATCTCATATTTAATTTCTGTGATTTTAAATATGATGTTTATACAACTGTTCTTCATGATCACTAGGTAAATATAAGATAGTCCATGCTTAGGGAAGATGCGATGTGCTACCACCTTAGATTAGGGTAGACATTTCATGCCAACCGAAGATGGATTATGCCCAAATTACTTTTGTAAATTTTTATTTAAATGCTTATTAGGCTTGTAGCCAATTTGCATGTTTATCCAAGAATAAATTAAAATATAAATAACCCTTGTCTCGATGTTAGTGGTGAATTCCTTGCCCTAGGTTCTCCTAAACTGATATCCCTTTAATTGTATTTTCTTTTATTAGATTGCTTAGTTTAATAGTCTTCACAAATTCATCCTTTTAAATATTTTTATTTTTAAAGAAAAACAACTATACCCCAATCCCTGTAGATCGATACCCGTAATCACTATCCTACTAGATACGTGCTATTGCGTGGTCTTTAAAGTTGACTATCAATTTTTGGCGCCGTTGCCGGGGATTGGTAGCATAGTTGTTTTTCTTTTTATTAAAAAAAAATTTTTTCAAAAAAAAAAAAATTCGAAAAATAAAAAAAATAAAATAAAAATATTTTCTATTTTTGTTACTTTCCTTATCTCTTTTACCTCTTACTAATTTTTGATTTTTCTTTTGATATTATTTGATCAGGAATCAAAGAAAAAAATCTGGAGCGATCAAAAAGGGAACTATTGGCAAAGGAATGTTGTAAAGGTTTGCTTTAAAAATTGCTGGGGAAATTCCTCTTGGTAACATCTGAACCTTTCTTATTTAAATTGATTCCCAATTAGCCTGAAATTTTGTGGTGATTGTTTGATTTTAATTTCAGCAAAAGTGTGAATGCATGCTTGATACACATACACCAATTAATTTGCACATAGTAAGGGCAATCACCCCAACAAGATAAGAACTGTATTTCATCACCAGATTCTTGCCCAAATTAGGTGAATCAATTATCACATAGTTTTCACCTTAATTAAAATCAATTAGACGTTGGCCCCTAGGGACATTCGAGCTCAATAGGACGAAGATCACCGAAAGTTGCACCAATTTCGCTCTGTGGCTTAGTTGATGTCTAGGCAAGCTTTGTCCCTTTAAGGGAGACAGTTCATCTGTTCGAGGCAAGTGGGTTTTAAGTGGGACCTTTGCAAACGCATCGTGACCCCTCCACTTACCTGGGAGCTTACCTGGTCAACTAAGTTCATTAGACCGGATTGGAGGCTTAGGTGCCCTCTTCAAACCAGTTAGGAGCTGTCTAGTGATTTTAGGGCAAATATAAGGAATTGATGTGTTTTTCTTTTAATGCATGCTTAACTGCACCTGATGCGTCTGGCTGAAGACGTTAAACTTAGCGCTTGTTGGGAGGCAACCCAATTTCCATAGATTTTTTTTTGCATATTTTCTTGTTGCATTTTTTTTCAGGATCCCTCATATTACTGATGCAACTAAGGTACAATGCTTCTATCCTCCATATGCATCATATTTTCGTAAAACAAAAATAATAATAATAATAATAAAATATTAAAAAAAATTCAAAAAAAAAAAACATTGAGGACAATGTCTGATCTAGGTTGGGGGGTAATAGGATTTGAATTTTTGAAGGAATTCTTCGCATTTTCCCATTTTCAAGTGAATTTAAAAAAAAATGAATTTCAAAAAAAAAAAAAAAAAACCTAATTTCTATGCCTTAGTGCTGAAATGATAAACACACAAAGTATATAAAATCTAAAAGGCCCAATAACTAGTCAGGAGTAAGTCAATTTGAGTTCTTTTTATTAAAAGTTCTTTTAGTGAGTTGTAAGATAATTTTCACTTTGGAATTTCACAACACACATGGCCTGCACTTCTAAGGATTAGGTTCAACATTATGTTGCTAAGTCTAGTAGCAACCCTGAGTCCTGATGAATCATTCCTATCTAATTCACTATTATCCCATATTTATTGTTAAAAAAAAAAAGGTGAATTTAGTCAGGTACATCGAAAAGGGCTACCTATCGTCAAAGGTCAGCGGGCTTGTGATGATGAACCCGAGCATAGGTCCGTAGGGGAGTCTTGATGCCCAACACCTTACGCCATCTGGTGTGGGAGTGTTGACTGAGTGCTCGCTACACGGAGGAATCATTACAAGAGTAAAAGTGCGTAATTTATAAATCTCAAAAAAAAAAAAGAGAAAAAGAAAAAAAAAATATAATATTGACCTTGAAAAAGATGATAGTGTGAAAGCCGTCGTTGTAAAAATTCGAGTAAACTGGAATATTACAGATAAAGCCCATGAGGTATTAAAGTAAACATCCACAACTCTCGAAATCCTGCAAGGTAGGATGATTTTGAATCAGTGATTAGGTCTTATCTGACCAATTCTTGGAAACTACTAGTATTTTGGAGAATCTAAAGCCTTAGCCTGTGTATGGTCCAGACATCACCGAGCACCCAAGTATAAATTAGCCTTACAACTCTCTAACGGAAACTTAATGACTTCAACTTAAGTTGCATCTTGACTTAGGATTTGGGCTGACTTAGTGATTAAAACTTTGTGTGCTTTTGAAATTCTTGGCATTTATGCATTTGGAATTAGATTTTATAAAACAATAAACTCTTTGAGTAGAGACAACAGTTTGTGGGTATCTGAGCCGGAAACCCTCACGAGACAAAACTCGTCCACTAGGGCCACCTAGGGGTTTAAAGCCTTATTGCATACGGTAAATGCAATCGCGATTCCTGCGAAAGTGAGTTAGTTTTTTTTTTATTTTTATTATTTATTTTATTTTGCTTGAGGACTAGCAAAATGTAGGTTGGGGGGTGTGATAAGTGCTAAATAATGCATAAATTAATATCTTATTCATAGCACTTATCATTATTTTAATTCGCATATTTTGTAAGTTTAAATAAAAATTGTGTTACCTTCATTATTGCACCTTAATAAATTATTAAAAATAATTCGAGTTTGATTTGATTATTTTCTGATTGAGTTGTATGTATGCAGGTCAAGTCAAACCCAATTAAATGATGTTTAAACCCACACTGCACTCCATCAAATTCTTTTCTTCTCCTTCACACGATCATCAAGTTCCCCACGTTTGTGTCTCAGTCCACAACCCTTGTTCCACGTGCATAGCTCCATCCTAGCGTCCCAGCAAATACAAGCCGTATTCATCTTCATCTCCCCATTCCGTGGATCACGCCCAACCATCACCCACGGATAACTCCCAACCGTGACCAACCTCCCGATCTCAACTCCTCTTCACCCACGGATCACTCCTCAACTAAAATCCCAGCTCCCGTATCCCATTCCGAAAGCAACTGTACGTGTCTTCCCCGCGTTCACTCTCCCTGCATCCACGTCCGCCTGTTCGCATGAGATCCTCCCAGCTCATGAATCCGTTTCTCCCTCCCGTTTGCGGATCAAGCCAGCTTCCATCAGCCGGGAACTTCTCAACAATCCTCCCAGCTGCTCGTCCACGCGATTTTCCAACCGTGAACAGCATCGTCAACCTCCCAGACTTCACGGAAACAACTTCCGCTAGAACCCGTTCGTGATGACAACCACCCACGGAAACATCCCAGAACAAACTTCCTCCTCTTCCGGATTCCTCCCAACTCCACATCATCCCCTGCTTCAGCGGAACAACCTTGCAGCCGTTTCCCAAACCGAGATCAATCTATCTTCTCCGTGATCTCCTTCTCCCGATTCATCCGATTTCCTTCTCCCGATTCATCCGATCTCCTTCTCAGCCAAATGCACCCGTCCCCCGTTCCACATCACCCCCCAGCTTTTCCTCAACCTTATCCCAACGTCCCATGTTCCTCTCCGTCATCTATCTTCATCTAAATCCGAACCATATTCAGTTCCTCCCAGCCGATTCTAGAATTCATTCCAACTCCCTAGATCCCACTTCTCCTCCGCGGATCCAATCTTTATCCCAACCGTGAACACAATCCCCTGTTTCCCAGCTCATCCCGACTTCATCCTCCCGAACCTCACGGACCAGCAAACACGACGTCCACAGAATCCCCTGTTTCGGAATTTAACCACATGATCCACGGGTAACTTAAATCCCAGCTCCTTCAGTCCGTTTTCTTCCTTCCGTTAGCAAGAACCCAGCGTCCCACATGATCCTCTGCGCGTCCGAGTATCTCGTGGTCAGCTCGGATTAGCTCCATTTCCAGCCGTCTGCGAGGTGTCCACAAGCCATCTCCAGCAACCGTCCGAGATCCAAACAGCCCCTGCATCCCAACAGAACAGAGGATTAACTCCCGCGTCCAAGGCTTTCGTCCGCATCTCCTCCGCGTGGAAGCAGCGTCGGTTTCTTCCTCTATCCTTATCTCTTCGCTGGTGAAGCTATAAAAGGGGGTTGAGACGGATCCCATGGAGATATCTCCTCAGAGGCCAAACCCCCCCACCAGGGTGGGGGGTTTTCCCTATCATCTCCTCGCAGGCCGAGTACCAGAGAAATAAAAAATAAGGAGGAGAGAAAGGGAGGAAGGAATCAGAAAAGAGAAGAAAGGGATGGGAGCCCGCTGCTGTGCTGCTGCTGCCGCCCACAATTTCATGGAAGGCTGATCTCCTCTCTAGGGCTGGATGCAGCCCTAACAAAGGGCTGAGGGTTTTATATTTTTGATTTCTATTCTTGGAGTTGTATAAACCTTATTCTGCTTCTAATGAATATTTTATTTCATCTCATATTTAATTTCTGTGATTTTAAATATGATGTTTATACAACTGTTCTTCATGATCACTAGGTAAATATAAGATAGTCCATGCTTAGGGAAGATGCGATGTGCTACCACCTTAGATTAGGGTAGACATTTCATGCCAACCGAAGATGGATTATGCCCAAATTACTTTTGTGAATTTTTATTTAAATGCTTATTAGGCTTGTAGCCAATTTGCATGTTTATCCAAGAATAAATTAAAATATAAATAACCCTTGTCTCGATGTTAGTGGTGAATTCCTTGCCCTAGGTTCTCCTAAACTGATATCCTTTTAATTGTATTTTCTTTTATTAGATTGCTTAGTTTAATAGTCTTCACAAATTTATCCTTTTAAATATTTTTATTTTTAAAGAAAAACAACTATACCCCAATCCCTGTGGATCGATACCCGTAATCACTATCCTACTAGATACGTGCTATTGCGTGGTCTTTAAAGTTGACTATCACATATGCTTCGGCAGTGGGATCTATAATGTATGCCATGACATGTACTAGACCAGACGTGGCATACTCACTAGGAGTAGTGAGTAGATACCAGTCTGATCCAGGTAGCAACCACTGGAAGGTTGTCAAAACCATCCTTAAGTATTTGAGAAATACTAAAGATCAGTGGCTTGTCTACGGTGATTCTGACTTAAAACTTGAGGGATATACCGATTCAAGTTTTCAGTCAGATCAAGATGATAGCAAGAGCGTGTCGGGATATATCTTCACTCTTAAGGATGGGGCCATCTGCTGGAAGAGTTCCAAGCAGCATACAGTGGCAGATTCTACATGTGAAGCAGAATACATTGCAGCATCTGATGCAGCCAAGGAAGCCGTATGGTTGCGCAAGTTCATCACCGAGCTGGGAGTGGCACCTTCTATTGATGGTCCAGTTCCTATATTTTGTGATAACACTGGAGCCATAGCTCAGGCAAAGGAACCTAAAGCACATTAGCGGACCAAGCATATTCTGCGACGTTATCACCTGGTTCGAGAGATTATAGAACGAGGTGATATTGATCTTCAGAAGATTGACACAAAAGAAAATCTGGCTGACCCATTTACCAAAGTCCTCGGCATCAAAGAGTTCAACGAACACAAGTCGAAGATGGGTATTAGATACTGTGCCGATTGGCTTTAGGCTAAGTGGGAGTTGTTGGGAATTGTATCCTAAATGTCAATCGTCAGCATATTGATGATTGAATATTGTAAATAAATTGACAAATTAATAAAGTATTATTTGGCATTATTCATCATTTCATCTTCAAATGAACTCTTATATGATGAAGTCCTTAGGACTTATGTTATGATAAAGGAGGATTTATCTTTGAGTCCTTAAACTTGTTCGCGACCAAATGATATGTTGTTACTAGGACGACAACATTATCGAGATTAGGTCGTTGTGTGACATATACGTTGGTTGTCCTCTTAACCAAGGAGTGTGGAGACACTGGTATGCCATACAGGTGAAGTGTAGGAGTACATTTCACTGAACGTGACCAATTCCGGAACGCTCTACTGTCGAGAGATGTTCCGAGTGGATATGGGTATAAGTTTGGCCCTCTGACCTGAGACCGCAACCTGTGACTAGCAAGCAACTCACTGTACTTTGGTACCGGACTACCTGAATTTCTAATTCAGTGACGGAAGGTCACTGGGTGCAGTCAAGTACTTGCGTAGTCAGTTGTGAGTCAAGATGGAATTGACCCCTCCTGCAAACAGGAGATAATGTCTTGTGACTAATTTAGCAAAACCTTGGCCAGGGTAATCTCAGTGAGGAGTCACGGGATATCTAAAGTTAATCACATAATGGATGTACTAATTATAGGGTTGACAGTGAGCTCTAAGTCATCCTGGCATTAAGAGTCAAAGGGATTGAATTATACAGTAACCATAGTTCAGGGTTCCAGAATATTTGCTTCGCATATATTCGGCCTATTCGGACGTCGGGTACCATTGCTAGATGGTCACATCGATTAGTGTAGGAAGTCGTTCCTATACTACCGGCTTAGGTTCGAACCTATGAGGTCACACGCATAGAAGATTCCTGATTGATCAAGAAGGCTGATGAATGATTAAGAATCATTCAGGGGTAATTTGGTCAATTCGATTGGCAAATTATCTTATAAAATAATTAAAGTAATTATCGGAGGATTAATTAGTAATTAGATTGCTAATGAACTCAATTGGATTGAGTAATTAGACTAAGGATGAGCCAAATTGAATTAGATTCAATTCTGGGCTCAATCAGGGTTTTTGACCTGATTGGATTAGGTCTGAATCAAGAGGACTTAGGTTGACCAAATTAAATTAGATTAAATTTGTGCTTAATTAGGGATTGACCTAATTGGATTAGGTTCAACCCATGGTAATTGAATCATTCTAATTGTTAGGATTTAATTAAATTAAATGGGTTTGATCTGAAACTATTCGGATCTTGAAATCCACTTGTCACATATCCATGCATGGCGCCATAAATTAATTTTTAATATGATTAAAAATTAATTTAATTTATTTAATGGTGCCATGGGACACTTGGCAACATCAGGGACCTCTTTCATCATTAGATGGGTCGAAATGGAGAGATAAATTCATGAAAAGAATTGGATAAGATCAAATTCTCTCTCTTCATGACATATGCCATCCTTATCTTTATCTCACTTCTAATTAAGGTTGAATTTCGAATTTAATCACCACAAAATCACCACGTGACCCTCTAATCTGATTAGGGGCATGGGAATTTCGAAATTGAAAGAGGGAAGTGGCAACATGATGAATGGTTTAGATTAGATCAAGCTTCAACATGTAATGGCACATGAACTTGAATTTTGAATTCAAAATTCAAAACCCCACAAAATCCTCCACAAATATGGGATGGTTGGCATGAAGTTAGGTAGGAGAGCAACATTAAAAGGACCTCCATCATCTGGTGGTCGAATTCAAAGGAAAAAGAGAGAAAAAGAAGAAGAAAAAAGGGAAAAGAAAAGAGAGGAACCCTAGTTCATGCATGGAAAAATTCTGCATTCAATCTAGCTGACTTCTTCCTCCTCTAAGTCCATCGCGCCATTAGTGTTAGGGGTCCCTGATAAGAGTATTTAGATCAGATCTAAGTCCTCTTCAATCCCTTTAAACCTTTCCTCCAAGTTCTTCCAAGAAGGCGGATCAAAAGTTGATAGTGTTTGGAAGATCAAATTTCAGCCTCAAGAAATTCTGCGCAAGCTAGCACTTCCGCAGGATTGGATCTCTTCAGGAACTTCGCGTGGACTTCTCGTAGAGGCCATTCGTGTGCGTGGCTGCGAAATCGAGGATCAGATCCACAAGTTTCATCCATCATAAAAGGTATTAATCCTACATTAATCTTTTATTATGGTGTCAAGATCTAGGTCTGATTCCCGAGGTTTTACCCTCTTTTGGGGCTCCTCACGGAGATATCTCCAGAATCCATTCAATGGATATTCGGAGATTAATCGGAATAGAGTTCTTAAGTTTCAGATCTGATAGTTAATCATGCATGAAAGTTTTAGCATAATTGTTTAAACGATTCCGGCATAATCCTATGTGTTCTTAAGGTGCTGATTTCTAGATTTGATCTTGTAAGCATGCATGAATTAAATTGTTTGATTCGATTTTTCCGCTGCGTTTTAAAACTTAAAAAGAACTACGTATGGCTTGATCCACCTTATGAAGGGGTACGTAGGCAACCCGATCAGGTTCAACCATGGTTTTAAAAAAAAAAAAAAAATCCGCATGCTTAACACCGAAGAACCTAGGATTCACTTTCAGTGGTATCAGAGCAAAGGTCCAAGAGTTGTGACCGATCTCCGGAAACTCTCACGCGTGATCGTGTGACGAAGCGTGGCTCTCCGTCTGGAGGCGTATAGAGATGCGTGCTCTGATAGGTATACATGGGTGTCACCCTATTTTTAATAGGACCGAACCCATGTAGGAGTGGAGACTCCACTTTCATATATATTGTTGTGTTTGTGTTGTGCTTGTGTTTTCATTTACTCTTGCATCATCTTCTACTCTTGCGTTAGTTTAACTCACTCAAATAGCTTAAGAAAGCATCCACCGCACTTAATTAAGAAAACGTTTAAAGCACCAAAATTTAGAAGAAACCAATTCACCCCCCCTCTTGGCTTGTCACCTTGGGCAACAAGTGGTATCAGAGCGAGGTGCTCTAATAGTGCTCATTGATCTAACAATCAAGAGTTAAAGATCATGACAACCCAAGTGGGATGTGCAATGAGTGAGGGGCAATCCACAAATAGACCACCTCTATTTAATGGCACAAACTACACATATTGGAAAGCTAGAATGAGGATATTCATTCAAGCTTCGGACTATGAACTGTGGCAAATCATCACTAGAGGACCTCACACACCCACACTTAACATAGATGGCACTATCATACCCAAACCAGAAATGGATTGGAATGAAAGTGATAGAAGATTAGCACAGTTAAATGCAAAAGCTGTAAATACACTTTACTGCTCTTTAGATGTAAATGAATTTAATACAATATCCACTTGCACCACCGCCAAAGAAATTTGGGATATACTTGAGGTCACACATGAAGGGACCAATCAAGTTAAGAAGTCCAAGATAAACATATTAGTACACAAGTATGAACTGTTTAAAATGGAATCTACTGAATCCATAACTGATATGTTTACTCGTTTTACTGATATTATAAATGGGCTTAAAAGTTTAGGAAAGTCTTATTCTAACTCTGATTTGGTGCGTAAAATTCTCAGGTCTCTACCAAGGAATTGGGAGGCCAAGGTAACCGCTATTCAAGAGGCAAAGGACCTCAACACACTGCAGTTAGAGGAGCTCCTAGGATCTCTCATGACCCATGAGTTGACAATGAGGCAAAATTCAGAAGATGAGGTCAAGAGAAGAAAACCCATTGCCCTAAAGACTACCACCCCTAGACAACAAACTGAATCGGAAGATTCAGATGATGATGAAGATATTGATGAAGAAGGGATGGCAGTGCTTGGGAGAAAATTCAGAAGATTCATGAGAGGTAAGAATAAGTTCCATAAAAAGAAACCCTTTCTTAAAGGTAACTCAAGCAAAGAAAAGGTTAAGGATAAGGAAAAAGAAAAGGAGACTCCCATTTGCTATGAGTATAACAAACCCGGGCATTATAAGATAGATTGCCCAGATTTGAAGTGGATGGCAAGAAAGTTGAAAAAGAAGAATTTTATGGCCGATTGGAGTGAAAGTGAGGAATCAAGTTCGGAGGACGAAGATCATCAAGACACGGCCCAAATATGTCATATGGCCAATGACGATGAGGTAGATTCTGAACTTGACTGTGATTTTACTGTTGATGAATTGCATGATGCATTCTTAGAACTCATGGAAGAACATAAGAAAGTAATTAATAAAAATAAAGCTCTAAAAGAAGAAAATCAATCTCTCATTAAAGATAAGATAAAACTGTCTCATAACTATGAAACATTAAGTAGGAAACTTGAAAATGAAACCAAAAATCTAATTGCTGAAAATGTCAAGCTAAAAGAAGATGCTGAAAAATATAAATCTTTGGAAGATAGATTTACTCTTAGTTCTACCAAATTAAACTTGATTTTTGATAGCCAAAAAGCTGTATATGATAAGGCCGGTTTAGGGTATAGAACAAATAGGAAACAAAAACTCTTAAAGAATATTTTTGTAAAAGCTAAAAGGGAAAATATTACTTGTTATTGTTGTAATAAGATAGGACATAGAGCATATGAATGTAATTTTAGAAAGTCTAGTCAAAACAGATCAAGTAATAATCAAAAGATAAAATTCAAGAAAGTTTGGGTTCCAAAAGGAACATGGAGTACTAACCTTAAAGGACCCAACTTAGCTTGGGTACCTAAAGGTTCTTCTTGATCTTGATTGCAGGTGTGTCTTGCAGCTGATAAAATGGAAAAACGATGGTATCTAGATAGTGGCTGTTCAAGACACATGACCGGTGACGAAGATCAATTTGTCACCTTGGAACCAAAGAAAGGTGGAGTAGTGACCTATGGAGACAATGGTAAAGGGTATATCATTGGAAAGGGTAAAATTTTCATTGCTCCATCTATTTTTATAGAAAATGTTTTATTAGTTAAGGGTTTGAAACATAACCTTCTTAGCATAAGTCAATTTTGTGATAAAGGATTTAAAGTTACATTTGAAGCATCTGTATGCATAATCACAAATCCTAAAGATAATAGCATTGTACTTGTAGGACAAAGGCAAAGAAATATTTACTTAGTAGATCTTCATGAGTTAGGCAAGAAAAATGGTTTATGCTTAATTACTAATGAAGAAAAGAAAATTGAAACTAGTTGGCTTTGGCATCGAAGATTAGGACATGCTAGTATGGAATTAATATCAAAACTAGTTAAGAAGGAATTAATAAAGAATGTGCCAAAATTGATTTTTGAAAAGGACAAAATATGTGGACCATGTTCATTGGGAAAACAAACTAAGTCATCTTTCAAATCGAAAAACGTAGTATCAACAACTAGACCATTTGAACTCATACACATGGATTTATTTGGACCTACTAGAACTACAAGTCTAGGAGGAAAGAAATATGGACTAGTTATTGTTGATGATTTTTCAAGGTATACATGGGTTTCATTTTTGGCACATAAGAATGAAGCATTTTCAGAATTTTTGAAACTATATAATAAAATCATAAATGAAAAGAAACTCACCTTAGTAGCCATTCGAAGTGATCATGGTACTGAATTTGAAAATCAACACTTCGAGGAATTTTGCACTAAAAATGGAATATCACATCAATTTTCAGCACCTAGAACGCCTCAACAAAATGGGATTGTTGAAAGGAAAAATAGGACATTGGCAGAAATGGCACGCACAATGTTGTGCGAGTCAAATCTTCCAAAGTACTTTTGGGCTGAAGCTATAAACACCTCTTGCCATATTCTAAATCGAGTTTTAATACGACCTATAACTAAGAAAACTCCTTATGAATTTTGGAAGAATAAGAAACCAACTGCAAAATATTTTAAAGTGTTTGGATGTAGATGTTTTATCTTAAATAATGGCAAGGAGGACTTAAGTAAATTTGATGCCAAGTCAGATGAAGGTATCTTCTTAGGATACTCCACATCTAGCAAGGCATACAGAGTATTCAACAAAAGAACCTTAGTAGTAGAAGAGTCAGTCAATATTATATTTGATGAGTCTGATAGTGAGTCTGCTAGGAAAGAAAATACTATTGATGATGATACAGGAATTATCGACTTTGAAAAGTTGAAAATTGATGACGTGCCAAATCAAGATAAGGGAGATGATTGCGTGCCACCACAACCCCAAGACGTGCCAAAAGAATGGAGGTATGCACATGGACATCCTAAAGACTTAATCATTGGTGATCCATCTCAAGGGATAAGAACTCGATCATCTCTTAGAAATTTAAATGATTATCTTGCTTTCGTTTCACAATTAGAACCTAAAACTTATGAAGAGGCTGAAAAAGATACTAACTGGATAAATGCCATGCAAGAGGAATTAAATCAATTTAAAAGAAGTAATGTATGGACATTAACTGAAAGACCAAAGCATAATTCAGTAATTGGAACAAAATGGGTATTTAGAAATAAATTAGATGAAAATGGATTAGTTATAAGGAATAAGGCTAGACTTGTAGCTAAGGGATACAATCAAGAAGAAGGAATAGATTTTGATGAGACATTTGCTCCTGTAGCTAGATTAGAGGCTATTAGATTGCTTCTGGCATTTGCATGTTTCATGGATTTTAAATTATATCAAATAGATGTGAAGAGTGCATTCTTAAATGGTATTATTGAGGAGGAAGTATATGTAGAACAACCTCCAGGATTTGAAAATCATGAATTGCCAAATCATGTGTTTAAACTACATAAGGCATTATATGGATTAAAGCAAGCACCTAGGGCTTGGTATGATCGACTAAGTAAATTTCTGCTTGAAAATAATTTTTGTAGAGGAAATGTAGATAAAACTTTATTCATCAAAAGAAAGGACAAAAATCTATTAGTGGTGCAAATATATGTAGATGACATAATCTTTGGTGCCACTAATGATACTCTATGCAAAGAATTCGCTGATTTAATGCATGGAGAATTTGAGATGAGTTTGATGGGAGAACTAAGCTTCTTTCTAGGATTACAAATCAAACAAACCAAAGAAGGCATTTTCATTCATCAAACTAAGTATACAAAGAAAATACTGAAGAAGTTTGGGAATGAAAATCATAAGGGAATTGGCACTCCAATGAATCCTACTAGTAAGCTAGACAAAGATGAAAAAGGGAAAAGTGTTGATATTAAGCTCTATAGAGGACTAATTGGATCCTTGCTCTATCTTACTGCTAGTAGACCCGACATTGTATTTAGTGTAGGGATATGTGCTAGATACCAATCGGATCCTAAGGAGTCACATTTAAGTGCTGTTAAGAGAATCCTTAGATACTTAAGAGGAACTACCACCATTGGATTATGGTACTCGAGAGACTCCTGTCTAGATTTGCTTGCATATTCAGATGCTGACTTTGCTGGATGCAAGTTAGATAGGAAGAGCACAAGTGGCACATGTCAATTCTTAGGAAATAACTTAGTATCATGGTTTAGTAAGAAGCAGAACTCAGTGGCACTGTCCACAGCTGAAGCTGAATACATAGCTGCTGGTAGTTGTTGTGCTCAAGTATTATGGCTCAAGCAACAACTAGAGGACTATGGAGTCAAACTAGCTAATATTCCTATTAAGTGTGATAATACTAGTGCTATCAATCTCACTAAAAATCCAGTTCAGCACTCTAAAGCCAAACACATAGAAATAAGGTACCATTTTATTAGGGATCATGTGCAAAATGGAAATGTATGTATTGAGCATATATGCACGGAAAAACAATTGGCCGACATATTTACCAAACCATTGAGTGAAGATAGATTCTGTATGCTCAGGAGGGAATTAGGCATATGTGATCCTTTTTATTAAAGAAATATAAAAGGGAGATAGTAGTCTCATGATACATTCCTCTAATTTCAAAAATTTCATGAAACATGAGTCAAATTTGTTATCTATAGATTTCTTACTCATGTATCATTGTTCCATAAAGAGTTTATAAGGATTGGAAGCAAGAAAAACTTTTTAGAAGCAAAAAGGAAGAGAAAAGAAAATTTCTGCACTTGGGTCGACCCAACCCAGAACATGGGTCGACCTAACGTTGAGTCGACCCAAGAAAAATCTTGAGTCGACCCAACGTCGGGACCCCACTGTTAAAAGGGGGCCCGAGAGCACATCTAGGGCACTGTTTGCCCTTTGTCTTCTTCCGAAAAGACTAGCCCCCACTCTCCAATCTCCACTAAACTCCTCCAAACAGTAGATTTCCTAAGGATCTTGGAGAAATGGGACCCAAACGAGCCGTAGCCAAGAGATCCGGAAGAGTGACCCGGGTCCAACAAGAGGAAAGGCACCCTACCGAGCCTTCTCCCGTGTCTCCAAGACGTGAGGCACGTGCGGAGGTCCCTCCTCCTCCTTCTCCCTCAGTGATCCTTGCAAGATTTGCGGGGAGGCCGGTTACTACCGGGAGAAGGATCCATTCGGAGTTTTTCAATCAAGAAGGGTTTCGGATTTGGGAATGGATCCAAAGACAAGGTTGGGAGTATCTTTGCTCCCTAGATGTGGTCATCTTCCCCGGGTTGGTACAAGAGTTCTATGCCTTCCTCAAGACTGGTATGGGAGGGCTTGTGTCGGAAGTTCGAGGGGTTCGGATCCGTGTATCCGAGGAGAGCTTGAGTGAGTTACTATACCTACCCTGCATAGGAGCCACTCCGGAGAGGCCAGAAGACAAAATGAGAGCTCTGCAATTGATCATGGAAAACGAGAACTTCGATTTTTCTCAGAAGGTAATAGCTAGTTCTCTTTCCGCTGAGATGAGGTTATTGCTCAATATGATAAATAGGATTTTATTTCCGAAGACCGGGAGATTTGATCTCATCTCAGAGCGAGATCTAGCAGTTATGGAGTGTATGATTCGGGGGACTCCTCTAAATCTTCCGGCTATGATATTAAGGCAGATGAGGAAGGTGATGTGCAGCAACAGGGTATCACTACCTTATGGTATGATACTTACATTGATCTTCCGTCAGCATGGTTTACCTCTTGAGGAGGAGGCATCCAAGAGTCTGCATCACACGGACACGTACACTGCACGGACACTCATACGCATGGGATATGCGAAAGTGAACGGGCAGTGGATTCACACCGGTGCAGGCATTCAGGGTGAGGCACCAGAGGGAGAGGCACCAGAGGATGAGGATGAGGAGCCTATGGATCATCCTACTGCACCCTCAGAGGCTGGACCATCGTCATCCGCTCCTCCGACAGATACGGATGACTTCTGGAGCAGGATGACAGAGCTCATGACAGCTCAGGCGAGGACTATTACTGACGGGCTCACGAGCCGATTGGACGCCCGGTTGGATGTCATGTCTGCTGAGATCAGTGATCTGAGGCAGCAGATAGGAGCACTCCGGAGAGAGAGAGAGACACATGGACCATCTGTGCCACAGGCTGCTGAGTCAGAGATATCGGCACAGAGTCATCCCGCTCGTCGTGCTCCAC
Source organism: Phoenix dactylifera (assembly GCF_051530095.1). Lineage (NCBI taxonomy): Eukaryota > Viridiplantae > Streptophyta > Magnoliopsida > Arecales > Arecaceae > Phoenix > Phoenix dactylifera. Next base: position 11,850,646 of record NC_143196.1, on the reverse strand, counting down.
GCCAGACACAGTCTCACCAGGCTCGACCTCCCCTCGCCACGTATGCTAGGAGGATGAGGACTAGATCCCAGCCATTAGATTCCCCCTAGGCTGATCTTAGCGTCTATGTTTAGAGCCTAGGCTAGATATCTAGTTCTCACATGTATCTTGCTTTTCTCCTATGTATCTTGTTTTTATCTTATGTATCTTTAAATCTTGATTAAGGAACATTATATCTGTCTTTGTTTTTGACATGAATGTATGAAAATGTTCCTATTTTGATCAATGAAGTTTGAAGTTTATTATTTTTTGCATCTTTTCCCATATATATATTTTTGATGATAACAAAAAGGGGGAGAAGAAAAGAAAGAGTATTTAAGAAAAGAAAGAGTATTTAAGAAAAGAAAGAGTATTAAGAAAAGAAAGAGTATTTAATTTAAGTAAAGAAAGAGTATTTTATTTAAGAAGTAAAGAAAGAGTATTAATTTTGGGAGAAGTAAAGATATATAACAAAAAAGGGGAGAAATAAAGATAAAAGTTATATAAAGAAAAGAGAAATAAATGGGCAAACAAATTGAAAATCATATAAGAAAGCTTATACATCTAAGGGGGAGCAATTTGTAATAATGAAATTGACTAAATCAAAAATTTTCATCAAAGTTCAGAATTTGGCACATATAAATTCAGAATTTGGCACGCACCTCTCGCACCCCGATACATAACTTGAAACTCAGAGTTTATCTCAAATTTTTGAAGTTTCATTGCTAATGAATTATAAATGAAAGGGGGAGCAATTCAAAAAGTCAAATTGGCAACATTTGAATGATATAGGGGGAGATTTTACAAGTATATATGAAAAGCTGAAATTCAGCAATTTAATCCCTTTTATAAACTGATTTTAAAGACAAGTATCAATAGACTTATACTCTTTATTTTGTAATCATCAAAAAGAGGGAGATTGAGGATGATAGTGTTATTTTGATGATTAACAAGCAATTATCTAGAGTATGCTATAAGTTAAATTGATACTTCATTTATAAGTTCATTACTCTCAGTATATTTGGTTAATTGAAAATAGATACATGACCTTGTTCATTTGAATGAATCTAATCTTGAGAATGCAGCAAAGTGTGGATTGAGTCGACCCAAAAGTTGATTGGGTCGACCCCGGCACATCAAGAAATCATTTGGCACACTCCTGCAAAAATGGCACAAATGAACAGTGAGTTGGGTCGACCCAAGGTAAGCATGAGTCGACCCAACCTTGAAGAACCTCAAAAACACAACTGAAGAATGCTCTCTGGATTTACTGAGAGGGTCGACCCAAACAGTGGTTGAGTCGACCCAAGCTTGAGTCGACCCAAACCCTGAGAGGGTCGACCCAAAGGCAAGACAGAAAGACAGACAGAAAATGGTTCTCTGGAATTACTGAGAGGGTCGACCCAAGAAGAAGTTGAGTCGACCCAAGTGGACTTTGAGTCGACCCAAAGAATGGTTGGGTCGACCCATGGGAAGGAAGGCTGAAATTGAAGTTTCTGTGGTTTCTGAGAGGGTCGACCCAAGGAATGTTTGAGTCGACCCAAGGCAAAGTTGGGTCGACCCAAGGACAGGTTGAGCCGACCCAAACACGGGCTGAACAGTAACGGCTAGTTCTGCAACTGTACTTTTTGTCCTTCCCAAGGTGAGTAACGGCTAGTTTTTCAAATCTAACCATTGGGACTTGTCCTAAGAAGGTGGGAAGCTATTTAAAGGGGCACTATTCATCAGAGAGAACAACTTTTGAGTGGAATATCAAAGAGTACCCAAGAATACAAAAATGCCCTAATCTTCTTCATCAAGAGCTTCATTCAAGAATCAAAGAAAGGGATTGAGCAGATTCAAAGAGGCATCAAGAGCTCCATCCCCCCTTAAAGAGTGAAGCATCCTTGACAAAGAAGAGCAAAGCGACTTCAAAGCGATAAATACTTTCTAACTCTTCCTTGTAGCTTATATTGTTTCATATGCTCATTTAGGAGTTTGAATCTTTCCTTTTATTTATTAAACACTTTGTAAAGGTTCGTTGGTGAGCCCGCAAAACCAACAAAGGTTTTTGGTGAATCCGGAAAACCAAAGTGTAAAGGTTAGTTGGTGAGCCCGCAAAACCAACAAAGGTTTTTGGTGAACCCGAAAAACCAAAGTGTAAAGGTTAGTTGGTGAGCCCGCAAAACCAACAAAGGTTTTTGGTGAATCCGGAAAACCAAAGTGTATAGGTTCGTTGGTGAGCCCGTAAAACCAACAAAGATTTTTGGATCGTGAGCCCGGAAAACAATCCAACTGTAATCCGCGAGATTATAGTGAATTCCCAAGGGGACGCTTGGGGAGTGGACGTAGGTGCTAAGGAGAGCACCGAACCACTATATATTGTTGTGTTTGTGTTGTGCTTGTGTTTTCATTTACTCTTGCATCATCTTCTACTCTTGCGTTAGTTTAACTCACTCAAATAGCTTAAGAAAGCATCCACCGCACTTAATTAAGAAAACGTTTAAAGCACCAAAATTTAGAAGAAACCAATTCACCCCCCCCCTCTTGGCTTGTCACTTTGGGCAACATGTAGGAAGTCACCATGGTGATGAAGGTAGACCCCCAGTTATGACACTTCGACAATATTTACATCCCATTAGGACTAGTCAACCTTCATGCATGATTATTTCTGAAAATGTGGGACACTTTAAAATCAAACCAGGGGCAGTTGAAATTGAAAATCCACAGGATGGCACAATTTTTAAAGTAAATGGACAAAGATTAAAACCTTTTCTTGAGAATTTTGCAGATGAAGAGGACTCCTTTTCCTTGGGGGAGCCTTCTTATGACTGAACATGAAGGCCAAGGTATGTGTATATTAGTTAGCATTATTATTTTTTCTTTTATTTCTAGTTTTCTTCTTATTTTGTAGGTCTTCTTTTCTGGAAATCAACAGCTCAAGGTATTATTCTTCTCTCTATTATTTTCTCTATTGTCTCTCATATATAGTTTTCTTGCATTTTTTACATTGAGGACAATGCAATGTTTAAGTTGGGGGGAGGAAAATATTTACTGATAAAAAAAAAAAAACTTGTTTTTGCATTTGATTTATTCTATTACTTTCTTTTCTGAGCAAATGCACATGTATTTTCATATTGAGTATGTGCAACTATTAAGGCAAGGAACACATGCATACTATGACTGATCAGAGACCTATTATTAGATCCCCACACGTGTATTTAATGACAATAGGAAGGCCTCAGGAGTTCATATTTGTTAACTGCATTTTTGTTAGCCTTATCCATAAAAGAAGTATGAGTATCCTTGTTCGTACCATAAGGTTCAGGATTTAGTTTTCACATAAAGATAGAGGTTGAATATCCCGACTAGATTACTTAGGTGCCTTATGATCCGACCTTGGTTGACCTATAGTCACGATGCAGTCACATATATAATAAAAATATTTATATGGTTCAGTCTACCATTTCTTTTCTTGCATAATTATTATTCAAAAAAAAAAAAATCCTTATGATGACAAGTCTGGCCTCGTGGCGTAGTCTGGTTCGAGTAATTAAGCCCGAGGGGTGTTTCACCTAATGTCTTGAGCCAACTGGATCAGGGGTCATTGGCTGAAAGCTCGCTACATGGACCTTACTAGAGCCTAATGGGGTTGGATAGCTGTAGTTCTCATGTGTATTGAAAAAAAAAAATAAAATAAAAAATTGAAATAAAAATAATGAGTTGGTTAGGCTGAACCTAGTGACATGTGGTAATGGCTGGTTTGACTCCATTGTATTGGACCTCTGTGTACCCGGGTTGTTTAGTTGGGATTGATAGCTCTTTCTTTACATGCGAACCATCCTTGACAAATTTAGACAACATGTGATATTCTGAAAATTTGATGGATCAGGTTCTAATAAATTGTAGAAAATACTTGTGAACTTTGAGTAGTGCACCTAAAACTCAGGCGGTGCCCTGTTGTGGTGGAGGTATTAGTACTCTGAGAAAGTCATGCGGTTTGATGCACACTACACTTTTATATTTCCTTGCTTTGACAGTTGCCATGCTTGAAAATATATATCAATTAATTACATGTGTATTAGCTTAAGATTTATTTCATATTTCTATTAGAATCTCATGCCATATCATTCATGATGTTTGTGGGTAGCATCCCTGAAAATCCTCACGAGACAACACTCGTCCACTAGGGTAACCTAGGGGTTTAACGGCTTGTTGCACGTGCTAAATGCAATCGTGATTCCTATAAAAGTGAGTACATATCTTAGTTTTATATCTTTAGCTTCAATAAAAAGTCATAGGTTAAACCACACCTTTTGCACTCTCATTTTATTATCTGCTCGTTAATTGCTAGAGACTAGCAATCAGCTAGTTGGGGGGTGTGATGAGAGCACAAAATTGCGATCTACACATCACTTAAATTAGTATTATTGCTAACAAATAATGATAGAAGTGCTGTATTAATATTATATTTTTGTAAGGTGCAGGTGATCGGAAATCAAGCTAAAATGCACATTGGGTCCAAAAATATGCATCACTGCAAGTGATCAGCCAACCGCTTGTGTCAACCCCAGTTACATACTAGAAGGAGGTCAAGTTCAGCTGTCCACTTCATCGCAGCTTCAGTATTCTACGAGCCCAGCATGTGATCTCTCATCACGTCCGTGCAACCGCCCAGCACCCAAATCTCATCCCGCGGCAAGCATTTCAAGTCCATCTTCTCTGCATATGATTCAGCAGTCGACCGCGCCCCATCCTTCGATTCATTCATCCACGCGTCCAAGCTTCTCCCAGCGTGGCGATTCCACCGCGTCCCAGCGCATGTGACCAGCTCCCGTTCCAGCCTCTTCGGAGTTCCAGCCATATCAGCACCCATCCGCCACAGCCGCGTCCAGCCACATCCGCGTCCGAAGCTCACGGCATCCCGCGATTTCAGCATCGGCGATTAACTCCCATCTACGTTCACAGCACCTCCCAGCCTTCTCCCGTGATTCTCCCGCATCCACTGCTTTCGGATCCGTGTCTCATGCGATCAGCCTTCCAGCCGTCCACGGTTCATCTCCCATCATCCAAGGCCCTTCTACCAGCTTTCCATGCGTCCGACTGATCCTCCCACGCATCTCACGCGCTCTAGCTTTCGGATTCCACGATCAGATCTCACAATCCCTGAGTTCCGACTTCATCCCGCTTCTTCCGCCTCATCTGCGAAGCTCCCGGATCTTTCTCCCCACCAGCGCTGCTTTCGGATCCACGCGTTCATCCAGCCGTTCGAGAGCATCCGCAGCCGTCCATGCGCGTCCAAGCACCATCGATCAACGTCCGCTCCTTCCGCGTCGGCTCCGCGTTCTCAGCTCGTCTCCACCGCGTGCGAGAAAGGGGGGAGAAGGCTAGCTGCTATACCTCTCGGCTGGGAATAAGAATCCCCCATTCGGTGAAACAGGGGGGCCGGCTATCCAAAGAAAGGAAAGAAGAAAGGGAAACAGGGGAGCCCCTGTTTCCGAAAAAGAAAAAAAGAAAGAAAATGAAAGGGGGATTAATGTTTTCAATGAGTGGCTAATTTCTTAGGAAGGGTGATGGAGGAACCTTTGATGTATTGCTCTTTGAAGTAAACTCTAAACTTTTGCTTTCAATGGTTTATATTTATTGATGTGTTCTTGATTCATGCATAGTTATTTCATAGATAGATCTTTAATGGATTATGATTATTGATATATGGATTGCTTTAGTATTTGATTCGCCGTAGACGTAGAAAGCACGACGGATGCTTAGAAATTGAGTTCATATGTTCATGAAACATATACCATGATTAGATCTATCCTACATTTAATCTTTAATCAAGAACCATAGAGTTTATTCCTTGGATGCAATATCATCAAGGGGGATTCCAGATCCCTACCATCTTTATTTTATTGAATTTTGTTTATTATTCTTTGCATTTAATTTCTGAAAATCAAAACATCATTTTAATCCACAAATTTATTCAACTGAAAATTACATCTAAAAATTACGCTAATAATCTATAGATCGTTCCCTGAGGATTCGACCTCGGACTCCCGAGAATTTACTACTTGTGCGATTCTCCTGCACTTGGGAGAACAATTTTATTTTTGCATCAAGTTTTTGGCGCCGTTGCCGGAGAACGGCTGATTTATTAGTATAATTTTAGAGTTAATTTTTAGTAGATTTAATTAGTACCTTAGTACTTAATCCGTTTCTTTCGAAAAAAAAATTGAATCTTTATTGCTGTTTTTTTATTCCCTGCACAGTCTGCATCAAACTCTGATATCTGATTAATCAACCGTCTGATTGCACTCAAATTTCGTCGGCTGATGTAGGACACATGTTTCTTTCATCGGAACGGTCTGATTGATATTCTGATACTTTTACGACCATTAAATTAATATAAACTTTGCTGCTGTCTGCTTTAAATTTTCTGTGTTTAATTTTTTTTTTGGTTTAGAATCAAAATTTTATTATCATCATATCTCATTAACCCTTGTTGCTACTTGAAAATTGATAAGAACTTTAAGAAAAGATCAAGGGTAGTCATTAAAAAAAAAAAAAAAACAAAACAAAAAAAAACAAACAAATAAATAAACTCTGAAATTTTGTATGCTAGGTTGGAATAGGGACAACACTGGACGTCTGAGTCGACAACCTTTTGACAATTCCTTAGGACACATCCTTGAAATTCCTTCGCAGTATCTCACACCTTGTGAGATGGCAAATTTTCCTGATGATGTAGGAAGTCACCATGGTGATGAAGGTAGACCCCCAATTATGACACTTCGACAATATTTACATCCCACTAGGACTAGTCAACCTTCATGCATGATTATTCCTGAAAATGTGGGACACTTTGAAATCAAACCAGGGGCAGTTGAAATTGAAAATCCACAGGATGGCACAATTTTTAAAGTAAATGGACAAAGATTAAAACCTTTTCTTGAGAATTTTGCAGATGAAGAGGACTCCTTTTCCTTGGGGGAGCCTTCTTATGACTGAACATGAAGGCCAAGGTATGTGTATATTAGTTAGCATTATTATTTTTTCTTTTATTTCTAGTTTTCTTCTTATTTTGTAGGTCTTCTTTTCTGGAAATCAACAGCTCAAGGTATTATTCTTCTCTCTATTATTTTCTCTATTGTCTCTCATATATAGTTTTCTTGCATTTTTTACATTGAGGACAATGCAATGTTTAAGTTGGGGGGAGGGAAATATTTACTGATAAAAAAAAAAAACTTGTTTTTGCATTTGATTTATTCTATTACTTTCTTTTCTGAGCAAATGCACATGTATTTTCATATTGAGTATGTGCAACTATTAAGGCAAGGAACACATGCATACTATGACTGATCAGAGACCTATTATTAGATCCCCACACGTGTATTTAATGACAATAGGAAGGCCTCAGGAGTTCATATTTGTTAACTGCATTTTTGTTAGCCTTATCCATAAAAGAAGTATGAGTATCCTTGTTCGTACCATAAGGTTCAGGATTTAGTTTTCACATAAAGATAGAGGTTGAATATCCCGACTAGATTACTTAGGTGCCTTATGATCCGACCTTGGTTGACCTATAGTCACGATGCAGTCACATATATAATAAAAATATTTATATGGTTCAGTCTACCATTTCTTTTCTTGCATAATTATTATTCAAAAAAAAAAAAATCCTTATGATGACAAGTCTGGCCTCGTGGCGTAGTCTGGTTCGAGTAATTAAGCCCGAGGGGTGTTTCACCTAATGTCTTGAGCCAACTGGATCAGGGGTCATTGGCTGAAAGCTCGCTACATGGACCTTACTAGAGCCTAATGGGGTTGGATAGCTGTAGTTCTCATGTGTATTGAAAAAAAAAAATAAAATAAAAAATTGAAATAAAAATAATGAGTTGGTTAGGCTGAACCTAGTGACATGTGGTAATGGCTGGTTTGACTCCATTGTATTGGACCTCTGTGTACCCGGGTTGTTTAGTTGGGATTGATAGCTCTTTCTTTACATGCGAACCATCCTTGACAAATTTAGACAACATGTGATATTCTGAAAATTTGATGGATCAGGTTCTAATAAATTGTAGAAAATACTTGTGAACTTTGAGTAGTGCACCTAAAACTCAGGCGGTGCCCTGTTGTGGTGGAGGTATTAGTACTCTGAGAAAGTCATGCGGTTTGATGCACACTACACTTTTATATTTCCTTGCTTTGACAGTTGCCATGCTTGAAAATATATATCAATTAATTACATGTGTATTAGCTTAAGATTTATTTCATATTTCTATTAGAATCTCATGCCATATCATTCATGATGTTTGTGGGTAGCATCCCTGAAAATTCTCACGAGACAACACTCGTCCACTAGGGTAACCTAGGGGTTTAACGGCTTGTTGCACGTGCTAAATGCAATCGTGATTCCTATAAAAGTGAGTACATATCTTAGTTTTATATCTTTAGCTTCAATAAAAAGTCATAGGTTAAACCACACCTTTTGCACTCTCATTTTATTATCTGCTCGTTAATTGCTAGAGACTAGCAATCAGCTAGTTGGGGGGTGTGATGAGAGCACAAAATTGCGATCTACACATCACTTAAATTAGTATTATTGCTAACAAATAATGATAGAAGTGCTGTATTAATATTATATTTTTGTAAGGTGCAGGTGATCGGAAATCAAGCTAAAATGCACATTGGGTCCAAAAATATGCATCACTGCAAGTGATCAGCCAACCGCTTGTGTCAACCCCAGTTACATACTAGAAGGAGGTCAAGTTCAGCTGTCCACTTCATCGCAGCTTCAGTATTCTACGAGCCCAGCATGTGATCTCTCATCACGTCCGTGCAACCGCCCAGCACCCAAATCTCATCCCGCGGCAAGCATTTCGAGTCCATCTTCTCTGCATATGATTCAGCAGTCGACCGCGCCCCATCCTTCGATTCATTCATCCACGCGTCCAAGCTTCTCCCAGCGTGGCGATTCCACCGCGTCCCAGCGCATGTGACCAGCTCCCGTTCCAGCCTCTTCGGAGTTCCAGCCATATCAGCACCCATCCGCCACAGCCGCGTCCAGCCACATCCGCGTCCGAAGCTCACGGCATCCCGCGATTTCAGCATCGGCGATTAACTCCCATCTACGTTCACAGCACCTCCCAGCCTTCTCCCGTGATTCTCCCGCATCCACTGCTTTCGGATCCGTGTCTCATGCGATCAGCCTTCCAGCCGTCCACGGTTCATCTCCCATCATCCAAGGCCCTTCTACCAGCTTTCCACGCGTCCGACTGATCCTCCCACGCATCTCACGCGCTCTAGCTTTCGGATTCCACGATCAGATCTCACAATCCCTGAGTTCCGACTTCATCCCGCTTCTTCCGCCTCATCTGCGAAGCTCCCGGATCTTTCTCCCCACCAGCGCTGCTTTCGGATCCACGCGTTCATCCAGCCGTTCGAGAGCATCCGCAGCCGTCCATGCGCGTCCAAGCACCATCGATCAACGTCCGCTCCTTCCGCGTCGGCTCCGCGTTCTCAGCTCGTCTCCACCGCGTGCGAGAAAGGGGGGAGAAGGCTAGCTGCTATACCTCTCGGCTGGGAATAAGAATCCCCCATTCGGTGAAACAGGGGGGCCGGCTATCCAAAGAAAGGAAAGAAGAAAGGGAAACAGGGGAGCCCCTGTTTCCGAAAAAGAAAAAAAGAAAGAAAATGAAAGGGGGATTAATGTTTTCAATGAGTGGCTAATTTCTTAGGAAGGGTGATGGAGGAACCTTTGATGTATTGCTCTTTGAAGTAAACTCTAAACTTTTGCTTTCAATGGTTTATATTTATTGATGTGTTCTTGATTCATGCATAGTTATTTCATAGATAGATCTTTAATGGATTATGATTATTGATATATGGATTGCTTTAGTATTTGATTCGCCGTAGACGTAGAAAGCATGACGGATGCTTAGAAATTGAGTTCATATGTTCATGAAACATATACCATGATTAGATCTATCCTACATTTAATCTTTAATCAAGAACCATAGAGTTTATTCCTTGGATGCAATATCATCAAGGGGGATTCCAGATCCCTACCATCTTTATTTTATTGAATTTTGTTTATTATTCTTTGCATTTAATTTCTGAAAATCAAAACATCATTTTAATCCACAAATTTATTCAACTGAAAATTACATCTAAAAATTACGCTAATAATCTATAGATCGTTCCCTGAGGATTCGACCTCGGACTCCCGAGAATTTACTACTTGTGCGATTCTCCTGCACTTGGGAGAACAATTTTATTTTTGCATCAAGTTTTTGGCGCCGTTGCCGGAGAACGGCTGATTTATTAGTATAATTTTAGAGTTAATTTTTAGTAGATTTAATTAGTACCTTAGTACTTAATCCGTTTCTTTCGAAAAAAAAATTGAATCTTTATTGCTGTTTTTTTATTCCCTGCACAGTCTGCATCAAACTCTGATATCTGATTAATCAACCGTCTGATTGCACTCAAATTTCGTCGGCTGATGTAGGACACATGTTTCTTTCATCGGAACGGTCTGATTGATATTCTGATACTTTTACGACCATTAAATTAATATAAACTTTGCTGCTGTCTGCTTTAAATTTTCTGTGTTTAATTTTTTTTTTGGTTTAGAATCAAAATTTTATTATCATCATATCTCATTAACCCTTGTTGCTACTTGAAAATTGATAAGAACTTTAAGAAAAGATCAAGGGTAGTCATTAAAAAAAAAAAAAAAACAAAACAAAAAAAAACAAACAAATAAATAAACTCTGAAATTTTGTATGCTAGGTTGGAATAGGGACAACACTGGACGTCTGAGTCGACAACCTTTTGACAATTCCTTAGGACACATCCTTGAAATTCCTTCGCAGTATCTCACACCTTGTGAGATGGCAAATTTTCCTGATGATGTAGGAAGTCACCATGGTGATGAAGGTAGACCCCCAATTATGACACTTCGACAATATTTACATCCCACTAGGACTAGTCAACCTTCATGCATGATTATTCCTGAAAATGTGGGACACTTTGAAATCAAACCAGGGGCAGTTGAAATTGAAAATCCACAGGATGGCACAATTTTTAAAGTAAATGGACAAAGATTAAAACCTTTTCTTGAGAATTTTGCAGATGAAGAGGACTCCTTTTCCTTGGGGGAGCCTTCTTATGACTGAACATGAAGGCCAAGGTATGTGTATATTAGTTAGCATTATTATTTTTTCTTTTATTTCTAGTTTTCTTCTTATTTTGTAGGTCTTCTTTTCTGGAAATCAACAGCTCAAGGTATTATTCTTCTCTCTATTATTTTCTCTATTGTCTCTCATATATAGTTTTCTTGCATTTTTTACATTGAGGACAATGCAATGTTTAAGTTGGGGGGAGGGAAATATTTACTGATAAAAAAAAAAAACTTGTTTTTGCATTTGATTTATTCTATTACTTTCTTTTCTGAGCAAATGCACATGTATTTTCATATTGAGTATGTGCAACTATTAAGGCAAGGAACACATGCATACTATGACTGATCAGAGACCTATTATTAGATCCCCACACGTGTATTTAATGACAATAGGAAGGCCTCAGGAGTTCATATTTGTTAACTGCATTTTTGTTAGCCTTATCCATAAAAGAAGTATGAGTATCCTTGTTCGTACCATAAGGTTCAGGATTTAGTTTTCACATAAAGATAGAGGTTGAATATTCCGACTAGATTACTTAGGTGCCTTATGATCCGACCTTGGTTGACCTATAGTCACGATGCAGTCACATATATAATAAAAATATTTATATGGTTCAGTCTACCATTTCTTTTCTTGCATAATTATTATTCAAAAAAAAAAAATCCTTATGATGACAAGTCTGGCCTCGTGGCGTAGTCTGGTTCGAGTAATTAAGCCCGAGGGGTGTTTCACCTAATGTCTTGAGCCAACTGGATCAGGGGTCATTGGCTGAAAGCTCGCTACATGGACCTTACTAGAGCCTAATGGGGTTGGATAGCTGTAGTTGTCATGTGTATTAAAAAAAAAATAAAATAAAAAATTGAAATAAAAATAATGAGTTGGTTAGGCTGAACCTAGTGACATGTGGTAATGGCTGGTTTGACTCCATTGTATTGGACCTCTGTGTACCCGGGTTGTTTAGTTGGGATTGATAGCTCTTTCTTTACATGCGAACCATCCTTGACAAATTAGACAACATGTGATATTCTGAAAATTTGATGGATCAGGTTCTAATAAATTGTAGAAAATACTTGTGAACTTTGAGTAGTGCACCTAAAACTCAGGCGGTGCCCTGTTGTGGTGGAGGTATTAGTACTCTGAGAAAGTCATGCGGTTTGATGCACACTACACTTTTATATTTCCTTGCTTTGACAGTTGCCATGCTTGAAAATATATATCAATTAATTACATGTGTATTAGCTTAAGATTTATTTCATATTTCTATTAGAATCTCATGCCATATCATTCATGATGTTTGTGGGTAGCATCCCTGAAAATCCTCACGAGACAACACTCGTCCACTAGGGTAACCTAGGGGTTTAACGGCTTGTTGCACGTGCTAAATGCAATCGTGATTCCTATAAAAGTGAGTACATATCTTAGTTTTATATCTTTAGCTTCAATAAAAAGTCATAGGTTAAACCATACCTTTTGCACTCTCATTTTATTATCTGCTCGTTAATTGCTAGAGACTAGCAATCAGCTAGTTGGGGGGTGTGATGAGAGCACAAAATTGTGATCTACACATCACTTAAATTAGTATTATTGCTAACAAATAATGATAGAAGTGCTGTATTAATATTATATTTTTGTAAGGTGCAGGTGATCGGAAATCAAGCTAAAATGCACATTGGGTCCAAAAATATGCATCACTGCAAGTGATCAGCCAACCGCTTGTGTCAACCCCAGTTACATACTAGAAGGAGGTCAAGTTCAGCTGTCCACTTCATCGCAGCTTCAGTATTCTACGAGCCCAGCATGTGATCTCTCATCACGTCCGTGCAACCGCCCAGCACCCAAATCTCATCCCGCGGCAAGCATTTCGAGTCCATCTTCTCTGCATATGATTCAGCAGTCGACCGCGCCCCATCCTTCGATTCATTCATCCACGCGTCCAAGCTTCTCCCAGCGTGGCGATTCCACCGCGTCCCAGCGCATGTGACCAGCTCCCGTTCCAGCCTCTTCGGAGTTCCAGCCATATCAGCACCCATCCGCCACAGCCGCGTCCAGCCACATCCGCGTCCGAAGCTCACGGCATCCCGCGATTTCAGCATCGGCGATTAACTCCCATCTACGTTCACAGCACCTCCCAGCCTTCTCCCGTGATTCTCCCGCATCCACTGCTTTCGGATCCGTGTCTCATGCGATCAGCCTTCCAGCCGTCCACGGTTCATCTCCCATCATCCAAGGCCCTTCTACCAGCTTTCCACGCGTCCGACTGATCCTCCCACGCATCTCACGCGCTCTAGCTTTCGGATTCCACGATCAGATCTCACAATCCCTGAGTTCCGACTTCATCCCACTTCTTCCGCCTCATCTGCGAAGCTCCCGGATCTTTCTCCCCACCAGCGCTGCTTTCGGATCCACGCGTTCATCCAGCCGTTCGAGAGCATCCGCAGCCGTCCATGCGCGTCCAAGCACCATCGATCAACGTCCGCTCCTTCCGCGTCGGCTCCGCGTTCTCAGCTCGTCTCCACCGCGTGCGAGAAAGGGGGGAGAAGGCTAGCTGCTATACTTCTCGGCTGGGAATAAGAATCCCCCATTCGGTGAAACAGGGGGGCCGGCTATCCAAAGAAAGGAAAGAAGAAAGGGAAACAGGGGAGCCCCTGTTTCCGAAAAAGAAAAAAAGAAAGAAAATGAAAGGGGGATTAATGTTTTCAATGAGTGGCTAATTTCTTAGGAAGGGTGATGGAGGAACCTTTGATGTATTGCTCTTTGAAGTAAACTCTAAACTTTTGCTTTCAATGGTTTATATTTATTGATGTGTTCTTGATTCATGCATAGTTATTTCATAGATAGATCTTTAATGGATTATGATTATTGATATATGGATTGCTTTAGTATTTGATTCGCCGTAGACGTAGAAAGCACGACGGATGCTTAGAAATTGAGTTCATATGTTCATGAAACATATACCATGATTAGATCTATCCTACATTTAATCTTTAATCAAGAACCATAGAGTTTATTCCTTGGATGCAATATCATCAAGGGGGATTCCAGATCCCTACCATCTTTATTTTATTGAATTTTGTTTATTATTCTTTGCATTTAATTTCTGAAAATCAAAACATCATTTTAATCCACAAATTTATTCAACTGAAAATTACATCTAAAAATTACGCTAATAATCTATAGATCGTTCCCTGAGGATTCGACCTCGGACTCCCGAGAATTTACTACTTGTGCGATTCTCCTGCACTTGGGAGAACAATTTTATTTTTGCATCAAGTTTTTGGCGCCGTTGCCGGAGAACGGCTGATTTATTAGTATAATTTTAGAGTTAATTTTTAGTAGATTTAATTAGTACCTTAGTACTTAATCCGTTTCTTTCGAAAAAAAAATTGAATCTTTATTGCTGTTTTTTTATTCCCTGCACAGTCTGCATCAAACTCTGATATCTGATTAATCAACCGTCTGATTGCACTCAAATTTCGTCGGCTGATGCAGGACACATGTTTCTTTCATCGGAACGGTCTGATTGATATTCTGATACTTTTACGACCATTAAATTAATATAAACTTTGCTGCTGTCTGCTTTAAATTTTCTGTGTTTAATTTTTTTTTTGGTTTAGAATCAAAATTTTATTATCATCATATCTCATTAACCCTTGTTGCTACTTGAAAATTGATAAGAACTTTAAGAAAAGATCAAGGGTAGTCATTAAAAAAAAAAAAAAACAAAACAAAAAAAAACAAACAAATAAATAAACTCTGAAATTTTGTATGCTAGGTTGGAATAGGGACAACACTGGACGTCTGAGTCGACAACCTTTTGACAATTCCTTAGGACACATCCTTGAAATTCCTTCGCAGTATCTCACACCTTGTGAGATGGCAAATTTTCCTGATGATGTAGGAAGTCACCATGGTGATGAAGGTAGACCCCCAATTATGACACTTCGACAATATTTACATCCCACTAGGACTAGTCAACCTTCATGCATGATTATTCCTGAAAATGTGGGACACTTTGAAATCAAACCAGGGGCAGATGAAATTGAAAATCCACAGGATGGCACAATTTTTAAAGTAAATGGACAAAGATTAAAACCTTTTCTTGAGAATTTTGCAGATGAAGAGGACTCCTTTTCCTTGGGGGAGCCTTCTTATGACTGAACATGAAGGCCAAGGTATGTGTATATTAGTTAGCATTATTATTTTTTCTTTTATTTCTAGTTTTCTTCTTATTTTGTAGGTCTTCTTTTCTGGAAATCAACAGCTCAAGGTATTATTCTTCTCTCTATTATTTTCTCTATTGTCTCTCATATATAGTTTTCTTGCATTTTTTACATTGAGGACAATGCAATGTTTAAGTTGGGGGGAGGGAAATATTTACTGATAAAAAAAAAAAACTTGTTTTTGCATTTGATTTATTCTATTACTTTCTTTTCTGAGCAAATGCACATGTATTTTCATATTGAGTATGTGCAACTATTAAGGCAAGGAACACATGCATACTATGACTGATCAGAGACCTATTATTAGATCCCCACACGTGTATTTAATGACAATAGGAAGGCCTCAGGAGTTCATATTTGTTAACTGCATTTTTGTTAGCCTTATCCATAAAAGAAGTATGAGTATCCTTGTTCGTACCATAAGGTTCAGGATTTAGTTTTCACATAAAGATAGAGGTTGAATATCCCGACTAGATTACTTAGGTGCCTTATGATCCGACCTTGGTTGACCTATAGTCACGATGCAGTCACATATATAATAAAAATATTTATATGGTTCAGTCTACCATTTCTTTTCTTGCATAATTATTATTCAAAAAAAAAAAATCCTTATGATGACAAGTCTGGCCTCGTGGCGTAGTCTGGTTCGAGTAATTAAGCCCGAGGGGTGTTTCACCTAATGTCTTGAGCCAACTGGATCAGGGGTCATTGGCTGAAAGCTCGCTACATGGACCTTACTAGAGCCTAATGGGGTTGGATAGCTGTAGTTGTCATGTGTATTGAAAAAAAAAAATAAAATAAAAAATTGAAATAAAAATAATGAGTTGGTTAGGCTGAACCTAGTGACATGTGGTAATGGCTGGTTTGACTCCATTGTATTGGACCTCTGTGTACCCGGGTTGTTTAGTTGGGATTGATAGCTCTTTCTTTACATGCGAACCATCCTTGACAAATTAGACAACATGTGATATTCTGAAAATTTGATGGATCAGGTTCTAATAAATTGTAGAAAATACTTGTGAACTTTGAGTAGTGCACCTAAAACTCAGGCGGTGCCCTGTTGTGGTGGAGGTATTAGTACTCTGAGAAAGTCATGCGGTTTGATGCACACTACACTTTTATATTTCCTTGCTTTGACAGTTGCCATGCTTGAAAATATATATCAATTAATTACATGTGTATTAGCTTAAGATTTATTTCATATTTCTATTAGAATCTCATGCCATATCATTCATGATGTTTGTGGGTAGC
The DNA here is from genome assembly GCF_051530095.1 of Phoenix dactylifera. Lineage (NCBI taxonomy): Eukaryota > Viridiplantae > Streptophyta > Magnoliopsida > Arecales > Arecaceae > Phoenix > Phoenix dactylifera. The sequence goes on along the minus strand of NC_143196.1, from coordinate 11,833,998 downwards.
ATCCCTGAAAATCCTCACGAGACAACACTCGTCCACTAGGGTAACCTAGGGGTTTAACGGCTTGTTGCACGTGCTAAATGCAATCGTGATTCCTATAAAAGTGAGTACATATCTTAGTTTTATATCTTTAGCTTCAATAAAAAGTCATAGGTTAAACCACACCTTTTGCACTCTCATTTTATTATCTGCTCGTTAATTGCTAGAGACTAGCAATCAGCTAGTTGGGGGGTGTGATGAGAGCACAAAATTGCGATCTACACATCACTTAAATTAGTATTATTGCTAACAAATAATGATAGAAGTGCTGTATTAATATTATATTTTTGTAAGGTGCAGGTGATCGGAAATCAAGCTAAAATGCACATTGGGTCCAAAAATATGCATCACTGCAAGTGATCAGCCAACCGCTTGTGTCAACCCCAGTTACATACTAGAAGGAGGTCAAGTTCAGCTGTCCACTTCATCGCAGCTTCAGTATTCTACGAGCCCAGCATGTGATCTCTCATCACGTCCGTGCAACCGCCCAGCACCCAAATCTCATCCCGCGGCAAGCATTTCGAGTCCATCTTCTCTGCATATGATTCAGCAGTCGACCGCGCCCCATCCTTCGATTCATTCATCCACGCGTCCAAGCTTCTCCCAGCGTGGCGATTCCACCGCGTCCCAGCGCATGTGACCAGCTCCCGTTCCAGCCTCTTCGGAGTTCCAGCCATATCAGCACCCATCCGCCACAGCCGCGTCCAGCCACATCCGCGTCCGAAGCTCACGGCATCCCGCGATTTCAGCATCGGCGATTAACTCCCATCTACGTTCACAGCACCTCCCAGCCTTCTCCCGTGATTCTCCCGCATCCACTGCTTTCGGATCCGTGTCTCATGCGATCAGCCTTCCAGCCGTCCACGGTTCATCTCCCATCATCCAAGGCCCTTCTACCAGCTTTCCACGCGTCCGACTGATCCTCCCACGCATCTCACGCGCTCTAGCTTTCGGATTCCACGATCAGATCTCACAATCCCTGAGTTCCGACTTCATCCCGCTTCTTCCGCCTCATCTGCGAAGCTCCCGGATCTTTCTCCCCACCAGCGCTGCTTTCGGATCCACGCGTTCATCCAGCCGTTCGAGAGCATCCGCAGCCGTCCATGCGCGTCCAAGCACCATCGATCAACGTCCGCTCCTTCCGCGTCGGCTCCGCGTTCTCAGCTCGTCTCCACCGCGTGCGAGAAAGGGGGGAGAAGGCTAGCTGCTATACCTCTCGGCTGGGAATAAGAATCCCCCATTCGGTGAAACAGGGGGGCCGGCTATCCAAAGAAAGGAAAGAAGAAAGGGAAACAGGGGAGCCCCTGTTTCCGAAAAAGAAAAAAAGAAAGAAAATGAAAGGGGGATTAATGTTTTCAATGAGTGGCTAATTTCTTAGGAAGGGTGATGGAGGAATCTTTGATGTATTGCTCTTTGAAGTAAACTCTAAACTTTTGCTTTCAATGGTTTATATTTATTGATGTGTTCTTGATTCATGCATAGTTATTTCATAGATAGATCTTTAATGGATTATGATTATTGATATATGGATTGCTTTAGTATTTGATTCGCCGTAGACGTAGAAAGCACGACGGATGCTTAGAAATTGAGTTCATATGTTCATGAAACATATACCATGATTAGATCTATCCTACATTTAATCTTTAATCAAGAACCATAGAGTTTATTCCTTGGATGCAATATCATCAAGGGGGATTCCAGATCCCTACCATCTTTATTTTATTGAATTTTGTTTATTATTCTTTGCATTTAATTTCTGAAAATCAAAACATCATTTTAATCCACAAATTTATTCAACTGAAAATTACATCTAAAAATTACGCTAATAATCTATAGATCGTTCCCTGAGGATTCGACCTCGGACTCCCGAGAATTTACTACTTGTGCGATTCTCCTGCACTTGGGAGAACAATTTTATTTTTGCATCAAGTTTTTGGCGCCGTTGCCGGAGAACGGCTGATTTATTAGTATAATTTTAGAGTTAATTTTTAGTAGATTTAATTAGTACCTTAGTACTTAATCCGTTTCTTTCGAAAAAAAAATTGAATCTTTATTGCTGTTTTTTTATTCCCTGCACAGTCTGCATCAAACTCTGATATCTGATTAATCAACCGTCTGATTGCACTCAAATTTCGTCGGCTGATGTAGGACACATGTTTCTTTCATCGGAACGGTCTGATTGATATTCTGATACATTTACGACCATTAAATTAATATAAACTTTGCTGCTGTCTGCTTTAAATTTTCTGTGTTTAATTTTTTTTTGGTTTAGAATCAAAATTTTATTATCATCATATCTCATTAACCCTTGTTGCTACTTGAAAATTGATAAGAACTTTAAGAAAAGATCAAGGGTAGTCATTAAAAAAAAAAAAAAAAAAAACAAAAAAAAACAAACAAATAAATAAACTCTGAAATTTTGTATGCTAGGTTGGAATAGGGACAACACTGGACGTCTGAGTCGACAACCTTTTGACAATTCCTTAGGACACATCCTTGAAATTCCTTCGCAGTATCTCACACCTTGTGAGATGGCAAATTTTCCTGATGATGTAGGAAGTCACCATGGTGATGAAGGTAGACCCCCAATTATGACACTTCGACAATATTTACATCCCACTAGGACTAGTCAACCTTCATGCATGATTATTCCTGAAAATGTGGGACACTTTGAAATCAAACCAGGGGCAGTTGAAATTGAAAATCCACAGGATGGCACAATTTTTAAAGTAAATGGACAAAGATTAAAACCTTTTCTTGAGAATTTTGCAGATGAAGAGGACTCCTTTTCCTTGGGGGAGCCTTCTTATGACTGAACATGAAGGCCAAGGTATGTGTATATTAGTTAGCATTATTATTTTTTCTTTTATTTCTAGTTTTCTTCTTATTTTGTAGGTCTTCTTTTCTGGAAATCAACAGCTCAAGGTATTATTCTTCTCTCTATTATTTTCTCTATTGTCTCTCATATATAGTTTTCTTGCATTTTTTACATTGAGGACAATGCAATGTTTAAGTTGGGGGGAGGGAAATATTTACTGATAAAAAAAAAAACTTGTTTTTGCATTTGATTTATTCTATTACTTTCTTTTCTGAGCAAATGCACATGTATTTTCATATTGAGTATGTGCAACTATTAAGGCAAGGAACACATGCATACTATGACTGATCAGAGACCTATTATTAGATCCCCACACGTGTATTTAATGACAATAGGAAGGCCTCAGGAGTTCATATTTGTTAACTGCATTTTTGTTAGCCTTATCCATAAAAGAAGTATGAGTATCCTTGTTCGTACCATAAGGTTCAGGATTTGGTTTTCACATAAAGATAGAGGTTGAATATCCCGACTAGATTACTTAGGTGCCTTATGATCCGACCTTGGTTGATCTATAGTCACGATGCAGTCACATATATAATAAAAATATTTATATGGTTCAGTCTACCATTTCTTTTCTTGCATAATTATTATTCAAAAAAAAAAATCCTTATGATGACAAGTCTGGCCTCGTGGCGTAGTCTGGTTCGAGTAATTAAGCCCGAGGGGTGTTTCACCTAATGTCTTGAGCCAACTGGATCAGGGGTCATTGGCTGAAAGCTCGCTACATGGACCTTACTAGAGCCTAATGGGGTTGGATAGCTGTAGTTGTCATGTGTATTGAAAAAAAAAAAATTGAAAAATTGAAATAAAAATAATGAGTTGGTTAGGCTGAACCTAGTGACATGTGGTAATGGCTGGTTTGACTCCATTATATTGGACCTCTGTGTACCCGGGTTGTTTAGTTGGGATTGATAGCTCTTTCTTTACATGCGAACCATCCTTGACAAATTTAGACAACATGTGATATTCTGAAAATTTGATGGATCAGGTTCTAATAAATTGTAGAAAATACTTGTGAACTTGAGTAGTGCACCTAAAACTCAGGCGGTGCCCTGTTGTGGTGGAGGTATTAGTACTCTGAGAAAGTCATGCGGTTTGATGCACACTACACTTTTATATTTCCTTGCTTTGACAGTTGCCATGCTTGAAAATATATATCAATTAATTACATGTGTATTAGCTTAAGATTTATTTCATATTTCTATTAGAATCTCATGCCATATCATTCATGATGTTTGTGGGTAGCATCCCTGAAAATCCTCACGAGACAACACTCGTCCACTAGGGTAACCTAGGGGTTTAACGGCTTGTTGCACGTGCTAAATGCAATCGTGATTCCTATAAAAGTGAGTACATATCTTAGTTTTATATCTTTAGCTTCAATAAAAAGTCATAGGTTAAACCACACCTTTTGCACTCTCATTTTATTATCTGCTCGTTAATTGCTAGAGACTAGCAATCAGCTAGTTGGGGGGTGTGATGAGAGCACAAAATTGCGATCTACACATCACTTAAATTAGTATTATTGCTAACAAATAATGATAGAAGTGCTGTATTAATATTATATTTTTGTAAGGTGCAGGTGATCGGAAATCAAGCTAAAATGCACATTGGGTCCAAAAATATGCATCACTGCAAGTGATCAGCCAACCGCTTGTGTCAACCCCAGTTACATACTAGAAGGAGGTCAAGTTCAGCTGTCCACTTCATCGCAGCTTCAGTATTCTACGAGCCCAGCATGTGATCTCTCATCACGTCCGTGCAACCGCCCAGCACCCAAATCTCATCCCGCGGCAAGCATTTCGAGTCCATCTTCTCTGCATATGATTCAGCAGTCGACCGCGCCCCATCCTTCGATTCATTCATCCACGCGTCCAAGCTTCTCCCAGCGTGGCGATTCCACCGCGTCCCAGCGCATGTGACCAGCTCCCGTTCCAGCCTCTTCGGAGTTCCAGCCATATCAGCACCCATCCGCCACAGCCGCGTCCAGCCACATCCGCGTCCGAAGCTCACGGCATCCCGCGATTTCAGCATCGGCGATTAACTCCCATCTACGTTCACAGCACCTCCCAGCCTTCTCCCGTGATTCTCCCGCATCCACTGCTTTCGGATCCGTGTCTCATGCGATCAGCCTTCCAGCCGTCCACGGTTCATCTCCCATCATCCAAGGCCCTTCTACCAGCTTTCCACGCGTCCGACTGATCCTCCCACGCATCTCACGCGCTCTAGCTTTCGGATTCCACGATCAGATCTCACAATCCCTGAGTTCCGACTTCATCCCGCTTCTTCCGCCTCATCTGCGAAGCTCCCGGATCTTTCTCCCCACCAGCGCTGCTTTCGGATCCACGCGTTCATCCAGCCGTTCGAGAGCATCCGCAGCCGTCCATGCGCGTCCAAGCACCATCGATCAACGTCCGCTCCTTCCGCGTCGGCTCCGCGTTCTCAGCTCGTCTCCACCGCGTGCGAGAAAGGGGGGAGAAGGCTAGCTGCTATACCTCTCGGCTGGGAATAAGAATCCCCCATTCGGTGAAACAGGGGGGCCGGCTATCCAAAGAAAGGAAAGAAGAAAGGGAAACAGGGGAGCCCCTGTTTCCGAAAAAGAAAAAAAGAAAGAAAATGAAAGGGGGATTAATGTTTTCAATGAGTGGCTAATTTCTTAGGAAGGGTGATGGAGGAACCTTTGATGTATTGCTCTTTGAAGTAAACTCTAAACTTTTGCTTTCAATGGTTTATATTTATTGATGTGTTCTTGATTCATGCATAGTTATTTCATATATAGATCTTTAATGGATTATGATTATTGATATATGGATTGCTTTAGTATTTGATTCGCCGTAGACGTAGAAAGCACGACGGATGCTTAGAAATTGAGTTCATATGTTCATGAAACATATACCATGATTAGATCTATCCTACATTTAATCTTTAATCAAGAACCATAGAGTTTATTCCTTGGATGCAATATCATCAAGGGGGATTCCAGATCCCTACCATCTTTATTTTATTGAATTTTGTTTATTATTCTTTGCATTTAATTTCTGAAAATCAAAACATCATTTTAATCCACAAATTTATTCAACTGAAAATTACATCTAAAAATTACGCTAATAATCTATAGATCGTTCCCTGAGGATTCGACCTCGGACTCCCGAGAATTTACTACTTGTGCGATTCTCCTGCACTTGGGAGAACAATTTTATTTTTGCATCAAGTTTTTGGCGCCGTTGCCGGAGAACGGCTGATTTATTAGTATAATTTTAGAGTTAATTTTTAGTAGATTTAATTAGTACCTTAGTACTTAATCCGTTTCTTTCGAAAAAAAAATTGAATCTTTATTGCTGTTTTTTTATTCCCTGCACAGTCTGCATCAAACTCTGATATCTGATTAATCAACCGTCTGATTGCACTCAAATTTCGTCGGCTGATGTAGGACACATGTTTCTTTCATCGGAACGGTCTGATTGATATTCTGATACTTTTACGACCATTAAATTAATATAAACTTTGCTGCTGTCTGCTTTAAATTTTCTGTGTTTAATTTTTTTTTTGGTTTAGAATCAAAATTTTATTATCATCATATCTCATTAACCCTTGTTGCTACTTGAAAATTGATAAGAACTTTAAGAAAAGATCAAGGGTAGTCATTAAAAAAAAAAAAAAAACAAAACAAAAAAAAACAAACAAATAAATAAACTCTGAAATTTTGTATGCTAGGTTGGAATAGGGACAACACTGGACGTCTGAGTCGACAACCTTTTGACAATTCCTTAGGACACATCCTTGAAATTCCTTCGCAGTATCTCACACCTTGTGAGATGGCAAATTTTCCTGATGATGTAGGAAGTCACCATGGTGATGAAGGTAGACCCCCAATTATGACACTTCGACAATATTTACATCCCACTAGGACTAGTCAACCTTCATGCATGATTATTCCTGAAAATGTGGGACACTTTGAAATCAAACCAGGGGCAGTTGAAATTGAAAATCCACAGGATGGCACAATTTTTAAAGTAAATGGACAAAGATTAAAACCTTTTCTTGAGAATTTTGCAGATGAAGAGGACTCCTTTTCCTTGGGGGAGCCTTCTTATGACTGAACATGAAGGCCAAGGTATGTGTATATTAGTTAGCATTATTATTTTTTCTTTTATTTCTAGTTTTCTTCTTATTTTGTAGGTCTTCTTTTCTGGAAATCAACAGCTCAAGGTATTATTCTTCTCTCTATTATTTTCTCTATTGTCTCTCATATATAGTTTTCTTGCATTTTTTACATTGAGGACAATGCAATGTTTAAGTTGGGGGGAGGGAAATATTTACTGATAAAAAAAAAAACTTGTTTTTGCATTTGATTTATTCTATTACTTTCTTTTCTGAGCAAATGCACATGTATTTTCATATTGAGTATGTGCAACTATTAAGGCAAGGAACACATGCATACTATGACTGATCAGAGACCTATTATTAGATCCCCACACGTGTATTTAATGACAATAGGAAGGCCTCAGGAGTTCATATTTGTTAACTGCATTTTTGTTAGCCTTATCCATAAAAGAAGTATGAGTATCCTTGTTCGTACCATAAGGTTCAGGATTTGGTTTTCACATAAAGATAGAGGTTGAATATCCCGACTAGATTACTTAGGTGCCTTATGATCCGACCTTGGTTGATCTATAGTCACGATGCAGTCACATATATAATAAAAATATTTATATGGTTCAGTCTACCATTTCTTTTCTTGCATAATTATTATTCAAAAAAAAAAATCCTTATGATGACAAGTCTGGCCTCGTGGCGTAGTCTGGTTCGAGTAATTAAGCCCGAGGGGTGTTTCACCTAATGTCTTGAGCCAACTGGATCAGGGGTCATTGGCTGAAAGCTCGCTACATGGACCTTACTAGAGCCTAATGGGGTTGGATAGCTGTAGTTGTCATGTGTATTGAAAAAAAAAAAATTGAAAAATTGAAATAAAAATAATGAGTTGGTTAGGCTGAACCTAGTGACATGTGGTAATGGCTGGTTTGACTCCATTATATTGGACCTCTGTGTACCCGGGTTGTTTAGTTGGGATTGATAGCTCTTTCTTTACATGCGAACCATCCTTGACAAATTTAGACAACATGTGATATTCTGAAAATTTGATGGATCAGGTTCTAATAAATTGTAGAAAATACTTGTGAACTTGAGTAGTGCACCTAAAACTCAGGCGGTGCCCTGTTGTGGTGGAGGTATTAGTACTCTGAGAAAGTCATGCGGTTTGATGCACACTACACTTTTATATTTCCTTGCTTTGACAGTTGCCATGCTTGAAAATATATATCAATTAATTACATGTGTATTAGCTTAAGATTTATTTCATATTTCTATTAGAATCTCATGCCATATCATTCATGATGTTTGTGGGTAGCATCCCTGAAAATCCTCACGAGACAACACTCGTCCACTAGGGTAACCTAGGGGTTTAACGGCTTGTTGCACGTGCTAAATGCAATCGTGATTCCTATAAAAGTGAGTACATATCTTAGTTTTATATCTTTAGCTTCAATAAAAAGTCATAGGTTAAACCACACCTTTTGCACTCTCATTTTATTATCTGCTCGTTAATTGCTAGAGACTAGCAATCAGCTAGTTGGGGGGTGTGATGAGAGCACAAAATTGCGATCTACACATCACTTAAATTAGTATTATTGCTAACAAATAATGATAGAAGTGCTGTATTAATATTATATTTTTGTAAGGTGCAGGTGATCGGAAATCAAGCTAAAATGCACATTGGGTCCAAAAATATGCATCACTGCAAGTGATCAGCCAACCGCTTGTGTCAACCCCAGTTACATACTAGAAGGAGGTCAAGTTCAGCTGTCCACTTCATCGCAGCTTCAGTATTCTACGAGCCCAGCATGTGATCTCTCATCACGTCCGTGCAACCGCCCAGCACCCAAATCTCATCCCGCGGCAAGCATTTCGAGTCCATCTTCTCTGCATATGATTCAGCAGTCGACCGCGCCCCATCCTTCGATTCATTCATCCACGCGTCCAAGCTTCTCCCAGCGTGGCGATTCCACCGCGTCCCAGCGCATGTGACCAGCTCCCGTTCCAGCCTCTTCGGAGTTCCAGCCATATCAGCACCCATCCGCCACAGCCGCGTCCAGCCACATCCGCGTCCGAAGCTCACGGCATCCCGCGATTTCAGCATCGGCGATTAACTCCCATCTACGTTCACAGCACCTCCCAGCCTTCTCCCGTGATTCTCCCGCATCCACTGCTTTCGGATCCGTGTCTCATGCGATCAGCCTTCCAGCCGTCCACGGTTCATCTCCCATCATCCAAGGCCCTTCTACCAGCTTTCCACGCGTCCGACTGATCCTCCCACGCATCTCACGCGCTCTAGCTTTCGGATTCCACGATCAGATCTCACAATCCCTGAGTTCCGACTTCATCCCGCTTCTTCCGCCTCATCTGCGAAGCTCCCGGATCTTTCTCCCCACCAGCGCTGCTTTCGGATCCACGCGTTCATCCAGCCGTTCGAGAGCATCCGCAGCCGTCCATGCGCGTCCAAGCACCATCGATCAACGTCCGCTCCTTCCGCGTCGGCTCCGCGTTCTCAGCTCGTCTCCACCGCGTGCGAGAAAGGGGGGAGAAGGCTAGCTGCTATACCTCTCGGCTGGGAATAAGAATCCCCCATTCGGTGAAACAGGGGGGCCGGCTATCCAAAGAAAGGAAAGAAGAAAGGGAAACAGGGGAGCCCCTGTTTCCGAAAAAGAAAAAAAGAAAGAAAATGAAAGGGGGATTAATGTTTTCAATGAGTGGCTAATTTCTTAGGAAGGGTGATGGAGGAACCTTTGATGTATTGCTCTTTGAAGTAAACTCTAAACTTTTGCTTTCAATGGTTTATATTTATTGATGTGTTCTTGATTCATGCATAGTTATTTCATATATAGATCTTTAATGGATTATGATTATTGATATATGGATTGCTTTAGTATTTGATTCGCCGTAGACGTAGAAAGCACGACGGATGCTTAGAAATTGAGTTCATATGTTCATGAAACATATACCATGATTAGATCTATCCTACATTTAATCTTTAATCAAGAACCATAGAGTTTATTCCTTGGATGCAATATCATCAAGGGGGATTCCAGATCCCTACCATCTTTATTTTATTGAATTTTGTTTATTATTCTTTGCATTTAATTTCTGAAAATCAAAACATCATTTTAATCCACAAATTTATTCAACTGAAAATTACATCTAAAAATTACGCTAATAATCTATAGATCGTTCCCTGAGGATTCGACCTCGGACTCCCGAGAATTTACTACTTGTGCGATTCTCCTGCACTTGGGAGAACAATTTTATTTTTGCATCAAGTTTTTGGCGCCGTTGCCGGAGAACGGCTGATTTATTAGTATAATTTTAGAGTTAATTTTTAGTAGATTTAATTAGTACCTTAGTACTTAATCCGTTTCTTTCGAAAAAAAAATTGAATCTTTATTGCTGTTTTTTTATTCCCTGCACAGTCTGCATCAAACTCTGATATCTGATTAATCAACCGTCTGATTGCACTCAAATTTCGTCGGCTGATGTAGGACACATGTTTCTTTCATCGGAACGGTCTGATTGATATTCTGATACATTTACGACCATTAAATTAATATAAACTTTGCTGCTGTCTGCTTTAAATTTTCTGTGTTTAATTTTTTTTTTGGTTTAGAATCAAAATTTTATTATCATCATATCTCATTAACCCTTGTTGCTACTTGAAAATTGATAAGAACTTTAAGAAAAGATCAAGGGTAGTCATTAAAAAAAAAAAAAAAAAAAAACAAAAAAAAACAAACAAATAAATAAACTCTGAAATTTTGTATGCTAGGTTGGAATAGGGACAACACTGGACGTCTGAGTCGACAACCTTTTGACAATTCCTTAGGACACATCCTTGAAATTCCTTCGCAGTATCTCACACCTTGTGAGATGGCAAATTTTCCTGATGATGTAGGAAGTCACCATGGTGATGAAGGTAGACCCCCAATTATGACACTTCGACAATATTTACATCCCACTAGGACTAGTCAACCTTCATGCATGATTATTCCTGAAAATGTGGGACACTTTGAAATCAAACCAGGGGCAGTTGAAATTGAAAATCCACAGGATGGCACAATTTTTAAAGTAAATGGACAAAGATTAAAACCTTTTCTTGAGAATTTTGCAGATGAAGAGGACTCCTTTTCCTTGGGGGAGCCTTCTTATGACTGAACATGAAGGCCAAGGTATGTGTATATTAGTTAGCATTATTATTTTTTCTTTTATTTCTAGTTTTCTTCTTATTTTGTAGGTCTTCTTTTCTGGAAATCAACAGCTCAAGGTATTATTCTTCTCTCTATTATTTTCTCTATTGTCTCTCATATATAGTTTTCTTGCATTTTTTACATTGAGGACAATGCAATGTTTAAGTTGGGGGGAGGGAAATATTTACTGATAAAAAAAAAAACTTGTTTTTGCATTTGATTTATTCTATTACTTTCTTTTCTGAGCAAATGCACATGTATTTTCATATTGAGTATGTGCAACTATTAAGGCAAGGAACACATGCATACTATGACTGATCAGAGACCTATTATTAGATCCCCACACGTGTATTTAATGACAATAGGAAGGCCTCAGGAGTTCATATTTGTTAACTGCATTTTTGTTAGCCTTATCCATAAAAGAAGTATGAGTATCCTTGTTCGTACCATAAGGTTCAGGATTTGGTTTTCACATAAAGATAGAGGTTGAATATCCCGACTAGATTACTTAGGTGCCTTATGATCCGACCTTGGTTGATCTATAGTCACGATGCAGTCACATATATAATAAAAATATTTATATGGTTCAGTCTACCATTTCTTTTCTTGCATAATTATTATTCAAAAAAAAAAATCCTTATGATGACAAGTCTGGCCTCGTGGCGTAGTCTGGTTCGAGTAATTAAGCCCGAGGGGTGTTTCACCTAATGTCTTGAGCCAACTGGATCAGGGGTCATTGGCTGAAAGCTCGCTACATGGACCTTACTAGAGCCTAATGGGGTTGGATAGCTGTAGTTGTCATGTGTATTGAAAAAAAAAAAATTGAAAAATTGAAATAAAAATAATGAGTTGGTTAGGCTGAACCTAGTGACATGTGGTAATGGCTGGTTTGACTCCATTATATTGGACCTCTGTGTACCCGGGTTGTTTAGTTGGGATTGATAGCTCTTTCTTTACATGCGAACCATCCTTGACAAATTTAGACAACATGTGATATTCTGAAAATTTGATGGATCAGGTTCTAATAAATTGTAGAAAATACTTGTGAACTTGAGTAGTGCACCTAAAACTCAGGCGGTGCCCTGTTGTGGTGGAGGTATTAGTACTCTGAGAAAGTCATGCGGTTTGATGCACACTACACTTTTATATTTCCTTGCTTTGACAGTTGCCATGCTTGAAAATATATATCAATTAATTACATGTGTATTAGCTTAAGATTTATTTCATATTTCTATTAGAATCTCATGCCATATCATTCATGATGTTTGTGGGTAGCATCCCTGAAAATCCTCACGAGACAACACTCGTCCACTAGGGTAACCTAGGAGTTTAACGGCTTGTTGCACGTGCTAAATGCAATCGTGATTCCCACAAAAGTGAGTATATATCTTAGTTTTATATCTTTAGCTTCAATAAAAAGTCATAGGTTAAACCACACCTTTTGCACTCTCATTTTATTATCTGCTCGTTAATTGCTAGAGACTAGCAATCAGCTAGTTGGGGGGTGTGATGAGAGCACAAAATTGCGATCTACACATCACTTAAATTAGTATTATTGCTAACAAATAATGATAGAAGTGCTGTATTAATATTATATTTTTGTAAGGTGCAGGTGATCGGAAATCAAGCTAAAATGCACATTGGGTCCAAAAATATGCATCACTGCAAGTGATCAGCCAACCGCTTGTGTCAACCCCAGTTACATACTAGAAGGAGGTCAAGTTCAGCTGTCCACTTCATCGCAGCTTCAGTATTCTACGAGCCCAGCATGTGATCTCTCATCACGTCCGTGCAACCGCCCAGCACCCAAATCTCATCCTGCGGCAAGCATTTCGAGTCCATCTTCTCTGCATATGATTCAGCAGTCGACCGCGCCCCATCCTTCGATTCATTCATCCACGCGTCCAAGCTTCTCCCAGCGTGGCGATTCCACCGCGTCCCAGCGCATGTGACCAGCTCCCGTTCCAGCCTCTTCGGAGTTCCAGCCATATCAGCACCCATCCGCCACAGCCGCGTCCAGCCACATCCGCGTCCGAAGCTCACGGCATCCCGCGATTTCAGCATCGGCGATTAACTCCCATCTACGTTCACAGCACCTCCCAGCCTTCTCCCGTGATTCTCCCGCATCCACTGCTTTCGGATCCGTGTCTCATGCGATCAGCCTTCCAGCCGTCCACGGTTCATCTCCCATCATCCAAGGCCCTTCTACCAGCTTTCCACGCGTCCGACTGATCCTCCCACGCATCTCACGCGCTCTAGCTTTCGGATTCCACGATCAGATCTCACAATCCCTGAGTTCCGACTTCATCCCGCTTCTTCCGCCTCATCCGCGAAGCTCCCGGATCTTTCTCCCCACCAGCGCTGCTTCCGGATCCACGCGTTCATCCAACCGTTCGAGAGCATCCGCAGCCGTCCATGCGCGTCCAAGCACCATCGATCAACGTCCGCTCCTTCCGCGTCAGCTCCGCGTTCTCAGCTCGTCTCCACCGCGTGCGAGAAAGGGGGGAGAAGGCTAGCTGCTATACCTCTCGGCTGGGAATAAGAATCCCCCATTCGGTGAAACAGGGGGGCCGGCTATCCAAAGAAAGGAAAGAAGAAAGGGAAACAGGGGAGCCCCTGTTTCCGAAAAAGAAAAAAAGAAAGAAAATGAAAGGGGGATTAATGTTTTCAATGAGTGGCTAATTTCTTAGGGAGGGTGATGGAGGAACCTTTGATGTATTGCTCTTTGAAGTAAACTCTAAACTTTTGCTTTCAATGGTTTATATTTATTGATGTGTTCTTGATTCATGCGTAGTTATTTCATAGATAGATCTTTAATGGATTATGATTATTGATATATGGATTGCTTTAGTATTTGATTCGCCGTAGACGTAGAAAGCACGACGGATGCTTATTAATTGAGTTCATATGTTCATGAAACATATACCATGATTAGATCTATCCTACATTTAATCTTTAATCAAGAACCATAGAGTTTATTCCTTGGATGCAATATCATCAAGGGGGATTCCAGATCCCTACCATCTTTATTTTATTGAATTTTGTTTATTATTCTTTGCATTTAATTTCTGAAAATCAAAATATCATTTTAATCCACAAATTTATTCAACTAAAAATTACATCTAAAAATTACGCTAATAATCTATAGATCGTTCCCTGAGGATTCGACCTCGGACTCCCGAGAATTTACTACTTGTGCGATTCTCCTGCACTTGGGAGAACAATTTTATTTTTGCATCAGCTCGATGAGAACAATGAGGATCCGATCGCCTATATGGATGCTATGCAGAGGTCCGACTCTGAGTTGTGGCTTAATGCCATGAAATCCGAAATGGAGTCCATGGAAATCTATAGTGTATGAACACTAGTTGATCCACCTGAAGGGATAAAACCCATAGGGTGCAAATGGATCTTCAAAAGAAAGAGAGGCGCAGACGGAAAGGTGGAGACGTATAAAGCCCGTCTGGTTGCCAAGGGATATCGTCAACATTATGGTATCGATTATGACGAAACTTTTTCCCCTGTGGCAATGCTAAAATCTATTCGGATCATGCTAGCTATAGCAGCATATATGGATTATGAAATCTGGCAAATGGATGTGAAAACAGCTTTTCTAAATGGAGAGCTGGAAGAAGAGGTGTATATGATACAACCTGAGGGTTTCACATCCATAGACGAGTCCAAAGTATGCAAGCTACAAAAGTCCATTTATGGACTTAAGCAAGCTTCTCAAAGTTGGAACATACGTTTCGATAAAACTATCAAAACATATGGCTTCGTTAAGAACGAAGAAGAACCTTGTGTCTACAAGTGGGTTAACGGTTCAGTGATCACATTTCTTGTGTTGTATGTGGATGACATTCTCTTAATTGGGAATGACATTCCTGCATTACAAAATGTGAAACTCTGGCTGTCATCACAGTTCTCCATGAAGGATCTGGGAGAAGCATCCTACATCCTAGGGATGAAAATCTATAGAGATAGATCTAAGAGGTTGCTTGGATTGTCCCAATCCACGTACATCGACACTATGTTGAAGCGGTTCAACATGGAGAATTCCAAGAAGGGCTATCTTCCGATAGGCCAAGGAATTTCTCTCTCTAAGAAAGATTGTTCGACAACTTCCGAAGAAAGAGAGCGTATGAGTAGAATCCCATATGCTTCTGCAGTAGGTTCTATTATGTACGCCATGACATGTACAAGACCGGATGTTGCTTACTCACTAGCAATAGCGAGTAGGTATCAGTCTGATCCGGGTGAGAACCATTGGAAGGTGGTGAAAACCATCCTTAAGTATTTAAGAAATGCTAAGGACCAATGGTTAATCTATGGAGAATCTGACTTAAAACTTGTGGGGTTTACAGACTCTAGTTTTCAGTCAGACCATGATGACAGTAAGAGTATGTCAGGATTTGTGTTTACCCTAAATGGAGGAGCAGTCTGCTGGAAAAGTTCCAAGCAGCATTCAGTAGCCGATTCTGTATGCGAAGCAGGGTATGTTGCTGCATCAGATGCGGCAAAGGAAGCTGTTTGGATCAAGAAGTTTGTAAATCAACTTGGTATTGCTCCCTTAATCAACGGTCCAGTTCTTTTGTATTGTGACAATACTGGAGCCATTGCACAAGCAATGGAGCCAAAGTTCCACCATAGAACCAAGCACATTCTGCGTCGCTACCACCTTGTACGAGAGATCGTGGAACGAGGTGACGTCAATCTTCAAAAGATCGATGGAAAGGAGAACCTAGCTGACCCATTCACTAAAGCCCTTTCTGTAAAGGAGTTCGATTATCACAAATCGAAGATGGGTATTAGATACTGTACAAATTGGCTTTAGTTCAAGTGGGAGTTGTTGGAAATTGTGTCCCAAAGCCAATTTTTATTGTAAGAATAATGTATATGTTTTATTTAATGAATAATAAAATCTATTCTGGCATTCTTTTCATCACAAGTGTTGCATCTTCAAATAGGAACTCTTGTGTATTGTGATGAAGTCCTTAGGACTAATTTAGTGGATAAAGGAGGTTTTATCATTTAGTCCTTAAATTGGTTCGCGACCGATTGACAAGCTATTAATTGGACAATAGCTATGTCAAGTATAGGTCGTTGTATGCCATTTAGTTGGTTGTCCTCTTAACCAAGGAGTGTGGAGACACTGGTATGGCATATAGGTGAGATGTAGGAGTACATCGTCGCTGAACAGTGACTCACCTGTTGAGCACTCCACTGTCAGGAGTTAGCTCACAAAGCATATGGGCATAAGTATCCCTTAGACCTGAGACTATCACGGTGACTTGCAAGCAACTCACTGTACTTTGGCACTGAACGATCTGAATTTCTAATTCAGATATTGAAAAGTTGCTGGGTGCAATCAAGTACTCGCGAAGTCTGTGTATGAGTCAAGAAGGGATTGACCGCTCCAGATTATAGGAGTTGATGTTTCGCTGTGTTTCAATTTAGTAAAACCTTGGCCAGGGTAAACCAAGTGATTGGTCACTTGAATTTAATTAATTGAAATACAATATGGATGACCGGACCAAAGTGTGACAGTTCACTTTAGGTCATCTTGAGCATCGTTGGTCAAAAGGATGAATTATGCGGTAACCATATGAATAGATTCTTGAATGTTGCTTTGCATATTCGACCTATCCGAACGTCGGGTATCATTGCTAGATGGTCACCTTTTAGTGCATGAAGTGGTTCATGTACTACCGGCTTAGTGTTCGAACCTATCGGAGTCACGCACATAAGTCAAGTTAAGTAGGAAGGACTTGATCCAATTTAATTGAGAATTAAATTGTGGGTCATGTGAGATTTAGTTTTGTCTATGTTCAGCTAGCACTGAACATGAGGTACATACTGAATTTCATGGATGTGTATTTGATTATGTCTGTATTCTGGCTTAATCAAGTTTCAATTAATGTAATTGAAATTGATTTGGGCTCATTTGTTGAGTATGGTTTTGAATTGGATTCAAATAAATGTAATTGGGCTTTATGATGATTTATTCCATATTTATTCTAGTCCAAGTGTGACTCGGATTGATCTAAAAATTGAACTAATTAGAGTTCACATGAATCAGATTCATGTGAAATTTTTTCGGATCCAAAATCTTTCAAATTGGTCTTCAATTTGGTTTATAACCAATAATGGACCCAAGCCCATTTTAATTCAGCCCATTTGAATTAACCCATTTAAGAAAAGTCAATTTGAATTGGGAATTTACTTAGATGCCCTCCTGAATTAATTGACTCGTTTCCTGTATTTCTTCTTCGGTCCACATAAGTGTTGACCCCCTAATGGATTTTGATGAATACAAAACACTAGAGTATAATTCCCTTTATCTTAACAATTTAATTGAGGATTTCATGTGCTTAATTAAGAATATTGTTAAGAAATGTCTAGGCAAGTTTACATATTTTTCAAGGATTTATTGAAGAATTTTTGAGATGAAGAAAACAGATCAGGGACAGCCGAGACATCTCCGGGTTGTCTCAGAGACGTCTCTGGCACGAACAGGCAGAATTGGCACGTCTGGAGACGTCCTCGGCACCTGGCGAGGCGTCTCGCAGGGTTGGAGTCGACTCCCGACACTGCGGAGTCGACTCTCTCAGAGGTGGCAGAAAGGCCGATTTCAAGGGATGCGCGCGAGTCGTCTCCAAAGGACGCGGAGTCGTCCCCACAAGTAAAAAGCAGACTTCCGGAGTCGTCCCCGAGGTAGTGGAGTCGACTCTCTCAGGGTATTCCAGAGGATATATTTTTCGTTGACAGAACTGCCGAGACGTCCCCGAAGTAGCGGAGTCGACTCTCTCAGAGAATTCCAGAAGACTTGTTTTTCGGAGATAAATCAGCGGAGTCGTCCCCAAGCAAGCGGAGTCGTCCCCATGCAAAAAGCATAAACATCCCGAGACGTCCCCGTAAAGTGCCGAGGCGACTCTCTCAGAAAAACAGAAAAACAAGGATTCAAACTGTTCATCCTCAGAGTCGTCCCCGTAAAGCACCGAGTCGACTCCCAACATCGTCAAAAGTAATTTCATACAGCCGAGACGTCTCGCGTTGAAGCGGAGACGTCTCCGGAGCGCCTGGGACGCGACTGACACACTTTTACAGGTTTGTTTGAATTTCAAACTTCCATATCTTTGTGTCTAACGGATCTATTTGCTTTTTGGGCTATAAAAGGGAGCTCTTAAGTGCCTTCCAACAACCTCTCACCAACCCAACACAAGATCATTCAAGAGAGAAGAAAGAAAAGGAGCTTTAAGGGAGTTAGAGCTTTCAAGAGAAGAAATCAAGTGCATCCAAGCTTTCCCATCTGATTTCGTGCTCAACTACTCTTTCTCACTCGGCATTCAAAGCTCACGTTCAAGCCAACGCGATCCACATCGGAAGAACCACCATTTTCCACGCTTCCAACGGCTAAAAGGGTTCTTCCGGGTTTTAGTATTTCTCATTGTTATATTTGCTTCTTAAGAGCTTTCAAATCTTTTGTAAAACATTGATTATTGTGCTTGTTCCGGTCAAGGGACTTGGAACAATGGATAGGCGTCCCAAGCCTAGGTTAAATTGGGGGTTGTAGGGTTCGTTGTTAGCCCGGTGTAAAACAACGAGTTGGGTAGTGCACTCGCAAAACTACCGGACTGTAATCGCGGATTATAGTGAAATTCCCAAAGGTATTTGGGGAGTGGATGTAGGAGCAGTGGAAGCTCCGAACCACTATAAATCGTTGTGTTTGCGATTGACTGTGCGTATAGCTTTAACTTTACTTTAGCACATACACTTGTGTGTGTTTGTTTTAATTAGTCAAAAAGTTTTAAAACACCCAATTCACCCCTCTCTTGGGTAACCATCTCTAGGCAACAAGTGGTATCAGAGCAGGTGCTCTGTGTATTTCTTGAAGACCTAACCGTCTTAGCCAAAGATCTAGATGGCAACACCCTTCAATAATATTCCTGCTGAGGGGCAGGCAACCAATAGACCTCCACTCTTCAATGGGACAAATTATACCTATTGGAAGACTAGAATGAGGATTTTTATTCAAGCACAAGATTATGCCTTGTGGAGGATTATAATCAAGGGACCACACGAACCATCTCACATGGTTAATGGCATTCAAGTTCCCAAACCTGAGGAGGATTGGGATGAGAATGATAATAGGATGGTTCAACTCAACGCTAGAGCCATGAACTCATTATTCTGTGCTCTAGATGTGAATGAGTTCAATAGAGTTTCCACCTGTAATTCCGCCAAGAAAATATGGGATAGGCTTGAAGTTACCCACGAGGGTACAAATCAAGTCAAAGAGTCTAAAGTGAACATTCTAGTTCACAAATATGAGTTATTTAAGATGGAACCCAATGAAACCATTTCATGCATGTTCACACGCTTCACGGACATAATAAATGGTCAAAAGAATTTAGGTAAATCTTACACTAACCCAGAACTTGTGAGTAAAATTCTCAGGTCTTTGCCAAAAGCATGGGAAGCGAAGGTCACGGCGATCGTAGAAGCCAAAGACCTCAACACATTGGGGCTTGAACAACTAATGACGCATGAGCTCACAATGAAGCAACATGAAGAAGATTTGCCAAAGAAGAAGACAATCGCACTCAAGGCTACTTCGAGTGTGTGTGAAGAAGAAAGTAGTGGGAGTGAAGAAGAAAGCGAAAATGAGGATTTGGGTTTAATAGTAAGGAAGTTTAAGAAATTCATGAGAAGAAAGAAACCCTTCCCAAGAAAGAAGTTTGGAGGGAGAAATGATTGGGAAAAGGAAAAAGAAAAGGAAAGAGACCCAATCATATGTTATGATTGCAAGAGACCGGGACACATCCGTTCCGAATGCCCTCAACAGAAGAAGCACTTAGGAAAGAAGAAGAAGAAGGCGTTGAAAGCAACGTGGGATGATAGTGATGTTGGATTGCCCCACAGCGGCGCGACGTTCGTGGCGGAATCCGCATGCCGGGCCCGGTGCATCGCATACGCCGGAACAAGGATCGGGTAGATTTCAAAATTTTCTGAATCAAAACGATTCAGAACCCTTTTGAATTAAGATGGGGACTAAACTAAGATCTAATAATTAATTATGAATTGTTAAACTACTAGAAAATCAGAAATATAAAATTTCAAATGAAGATCTCATCTTCACCTTTGTGCGGGTAGAAGAACACCGCAACCGATGATCGTGGTTTGGTTCCTTATAGCCGCACAAACGTCCGGCCTCTACAAGTATCCACACGAGGTTGCTGAAGATCAGAGATGGGGCTTCACCGGGGTGCTAGCTCCTTGCAAAAGCCTCTCTTGGATGTCGAAGAAGAAGGAAGAAGAAATCACAAGGATCCCACCTTGTGCAGCCTTCAAAAGGAAGAAGAAAACCCTTCACCTTTTTATTCTTTTCTCTCCCTATTTGCTGATTTAAAAAATCCCCAAAAATCCCTCTTGCTGCCCCACGGCTGGGAGAAGTTCTTCTCTAAAATCTGGGACGTGGGGCTCCCTTTTATATGGTTCAAAACCCTAGGCGCCAAGGGTCCTAGTCCCACTAGGATTCCTTGGCGCCTCCCCCTTTTTTTTGCATTGGCGGGCCCCTTGATTCCTTGAATCAAGGGGCGCTGGCTCCCAGCAAAGAAGGAGAGGGGGCCACGTTCTTCCTTGCCCTCTTGGCTGCCCCCTCTTACCTATTTTGACTCCTCAAAATAGGGCATTAAGAGGGAGGCTTCATATAAGGAAAAAGGCTGAATTTAGGTAGAATTTTTGGGACTCGATCTAGCCAACTCTTGACTAGGATTTGAGTCAAATTTCTTTGGGTCAGATCCAACATAATTTGACTCAATTAATCAGCAATAAAAGACTCAATTATAATCTAATTATAATTATTTAATTCTTCCATTTAACTCACTAACTCTTAGTGGGTTATTTTGTACATCAATCTTATTGACAATTGACATTGTGATTCCAAATCACAAATCGACAATCCTAATAATCAGAACCTCTAATGTGTGTGACCTCATAGGTTCTAATCTGACTGGTAATGAGACATATTGAGATCTCCATCTCAGTATTATTGAAACTCCTTTCAATGGGTTGGAACGATTCCAACTCAACTCATTAGGGTTTATCGATCATCAAGATAATCCCTATGAGTCCCACCATCCACCAGTGACACCTAGCAGCATGTAGTGGCTACCCAGCAGAATAGAATGATGAACCTCTAGGTGCAGTTGTCATGTGTTACAGTCCTTCTATCGTGGATCCCTACAAGACGGAGGTCATGGATAACTCGTCAAACCCCTTCGTCTGTCATATGTCAAAATTTATTCGACTTAAGTTCGAGAGTGGAAAACTCTTTCTCCACTGTGCATACTGCCCCGGCCGAGGTCTTACGAACTTAGTCTTATAAATCACATAGGATCTCTCCTTATCTATCAAGGTCGATAGATTCCATATAGGTGCATACCCTACTCCTACAGTGAACTTACTGCAGCCAATCTACACTGCATGGACCCATATGGCTAGAGACCATGTATGTGTGCAGTCAAACTACAATAACCTCACTGTGAGTAGCCGAAGCACCGCAGGTCAAAGGACCAGTCACACTACTGCAACATCAAGCAAGTCACTGACGAGTGGATAGACATCCAAGTGACTTCTTGTCTTGGTCACGCTCAGTACCCTTGTTCTCTAACAAGCACCTGCACTATCACTTCAGTGTCCCTACACTGTGGACTCAAGTCTCGTCCATCCAGAAGAAAAGTGATCTGTGCACTGATCGGATCAAACACCGTCCTCGTGATGATCCATTGATCATGAGCATTTAGAAACTAATCACCAATGATACATGGCTCAAATTCTCAACTCTTGAGAATATGTATCATCATCTTATTAATTTCTTGGACGATTCATAGACACATAAACAATATGAATGAAAAGATGCCTTTTATTTATTTAATAATAAATAGTCAAGTACAAAATTATGTCCCTAGAATTAATAATGTGTCAGCCAGATTGGCTTCTAGGGCATACATCTAACAATCTCCCACTTGCACTAAAGCCAATCAGTCATATATCTAAGCCCCATCTTCTCAAGGTGGGCTTCAGTCTTTTGCTGACTTAGCTGCTTAATGAACGGGTCTGCCACGTTATCCGCGGAGTCTACTCTCTGCACCTCGACATACTTCTTCTCAACATAGTCGCGTATGAGATGAAAGCGCCGCTCTATATGCTTGGACTTCTGATGAGACCTTGGTTCCTTAGCAAGAGCTATGGCGCCATTATTATCGCAGTAGAGTGTTATGGCATCTGATGTCATTACATCTAATTCTGCAATGAATTTCTTGAACCAGAAGCCTTAGCAGTTTCAGAGGCGGCGATGTATTCAGCTTCCATAGTAGAGTCAGCAATGATCGGTTGTTTAGAACTCTTCCAATTCACCGTACCACCATTGCACAAGAACACATATCCAGATGTTGACTTCCTATCATCGACATCAGTCATGAAGTCTGAATCTGTGTACCCTTCTACCTTTAACTCAGTTGATCCTCCAAAAACCAAGAATAAATCTTTAGTTCTTCTCAAGTACTTAAGAATATTCTTCACAGCTGTCCAGTGTTCTTCACCTGGATTCGACTGATATCTGCTTGTGACACTCACAGCAAGGGCTATATCAGGTCGTGTACATAGCATGGCATACATGAGGCTCCCTATTGCCGATGCATAGGGTATCTTGCTCATGTGTTGAATCTCTTCAGATGTGTTGGGGCACATCTTCTTGGAGAGATGAATTCCATGCCTTAGGGGTAAGAGACCCCTCTTGGAGTTTTCCATGCTGAACCTCTTCAGCACCTCCTCAATGTACATCTTCTGTGAAAGGCCAAGCATCCTTTTAGATCTATCTCTATAGACCTTTATTCCCAAAATATAGGATGCTTCCCCAAGGTCTTTCATGGAGAATTCTTTTGACAACCAGACCTTGACCGAGGTTAGCATGGGAATATCATTCCCTATCAGTAGGATGTCGTCCACGTACAGTACGAGAAATACGACAGCGCTCCCACTAACCTTTTTGTGAACACACGGTTCCTCTTCGTTTTTGATGAAATCAAATGTTTTGATTGCGTCATCGAAACGAGTGTTCCAACTCCGAGATGCTTGCTTTAGTCCATAGATGGACCTTTGCAGCTTGCAGACCTTGTGATCTCCATCACTGAAAGTGAAATTCAAAGGCTGTTCCATATAGATATCTTCATCAAGATATCTATTCAGGAAAGCAGTTTTCACATCCATCAGCCAGATTTCATAATCATAAAATGCTGCAATAGCAAGCAATGTTCGGATGGATTTTAACATAGCTACAGGTGAAAAGGTCTCCTGATAGTCAATGCCTTCGCGCTGACTATACCCTTTCGCCACAAGCCTTGCCTTATAGGTCTCTACCTCTCCATCCGAACCTATCTTCCTTTTGTAGATCCATTTGCATCCAATAGGTACAATACCTTCTGGTGGGTCTACTAAGGTCCAGACTTGGTTGGAATGCATGGAGTTTAACTCTGACTTCATAGCTTCCAACCATTTCTCAGAATCGACATCAGATATCGCCTCGTTGTAGGTTTTGGGATCCTGTATGTGATCCCTATCTCCCACTAGAAACATTTCCTCGGTATCCTCTTCTAGTATACCTAAGTATCTATCGGGAGGATGGGAGACCCTACTAGATCTACGAGGTGGTCGAGGGACATCGTGTACTGGCTCTGTATGAATGGGTTCAATAGGATTCATGACTCGTTGCTTTTTAGAGACTTTCTCTTCAAGCTCAATTTTTCTCCCACTGCCTCTATCAAGGATAAACTGGTTTTCTAAGAAGATGGCATGACGGCTCACAATCACATTGTGATCCTCTGAGACGTAAAAATTGTATCCTAATGACTCTTTAGGATATCCTATAAAACGAGCACTTATGGTCCTAGCCTCTAGCTTGTCCGCCTGTAGTCTTTTGACGTGGGCCGGACATCCCCAAATCTTGAGATGACCAAGACTTGGTTTCTTACCATGCCATATGTCATATGGTGTGGTAGGAACGGATTTAGAGGGAACTCTATTCAGTAGATATACTGCGGTAAGTAAGGCATCTCCCCAAAGAAACATAGGTAAATCAGTGAAGCTCATCATGGACCTGACCATATCCAATAGGGTCCGATTCCTCCTCTCTGACACCCCATTGAGTTGAGGTGTACCTGGAGGTGTCCATTGTGAGACTATGCCGTTTTCCTTGAGATAGTCCCGGAATTCTCCACTAAGGTATTCTCCTCCTCGATCTGATCGAAGAGCCTTAAGAGGTTTTCTAGTTTGTTTTTCTACTTCATTCTTGAACTCTTTGAACTTTTCAAAAGATTCAGACTTGTGTCTCATAAGATACACATACCCATACCGTGAATAATCATCGATAAAGGTAATGAAGTATGAATAATGTCCCCTGGCTAGCACATCGAATGGGCCACATACATCTGTATGTACTAGGGTAAGTAATTCAGTGGTCCTCTCCCCTTGTCCTACAAAGGGTAATCTAGCCATTTTTCCTTGAAGACAGGATTCGCAAACTGGATATGACTCGGAAGTCAATGAGCCGAGAAGCCCATCTTTATCCATTTTGTTCATTCTGTCCTCTCCAATATGGCCAAGTCTGAGGTGCCACAAATATCTTTAGTTTATCTCATCCCTGGATCTCTTGGATCCTTTGGCACTCACTTCTTGCTCTGACACATTTATAGATACATCCATATGTAAATGATAGAGACTGTCAATCATAAAACCACGTGCAACTATTTTATTTCTGAAATAAATAGAACAGCAGTCTTTGTCAAAAGTAAAAACATGACCTTCCTGTGCTAGACATGAAACAGAAATCAAATTTCTGCTAGCAACAGGTACATAATAGCAGTCTCTAAGTAATAAACTAAAACCAGACGGTAGTCGCAGATGGTAGGTGCCCACAGCCACAGCAGCAACTTTTGCCCCGTTGCCAACTCGAAGGGTTACCGCACCTTCCGCCAGCCTTCTACTTTCCTTTAGACCCTGCATGGTAGTGCACAAATGAGCACTAGAACCAGAATCTATAACCCAACTGGAAATAGAAGAAACCGTTAGATTAGTTTCAATTATGAGCAAGTCTATACCTTCTAAAGGTGTGTCAGCTTTCTTGTTCTTCAGGCTCTCGAGGTATGAAGGACAGTTCCTTTTTCAGTGGCCGTCGACATTGCAGTGGAAACATTTTCCTTTGTCATTAGCCTTTTTCTTTTGAACTTCCTTCTTTGGCTTCTTGTCTTTCTTCTGCTTCTTAGCAGGCTTCTTTTTCTTCCAAGTAGACTTTCTCTTGGAACCAGAAGTCAACTCAGCAGCAAGAACATTGCCCCTTGAACCTTTCAAGGCTCCCTCAGCAGTTACCAACATATTTATCAGTTCAGTCTTAGTGCATTCAATCTTATTCATGTGGTAGTTTACTATAAACTGACCAAATGAATCAGGAAGTGACTGTAGGATCAAATCCACTTGCAATTCCTTGTGCATGTTCATTCCGAGCTTTTCAAGCTCCTCTAGGTCCTTGATCATAGTCAGACCGTGATCATGGACAGACTGCCCCTCGCGCATCTTCGCTTTGAAAAGCCTCTTGGACACTTCAAAACGAGTTGTGCGACTCTGCTCACCATACAACTCTTGCAGGTGTGTCAGTATGTCCCTAGCAGTCTTCATATTTTCATGCTGGCATTGGAGTTCATTTGACATGGATGCCATCATATAGCATTTTACTCTAATGTCATCATCCAACCACTTTTTATGCATCTCACGCTGAACATCAGTAGGACGTGTTGGTAGTGTGGGGATATCTGAATCGAGTATGTAGCCTATTTTCTCACAGTCCAAAATAATTTTGAGGTTTCTAAGCCAGTCTTTGTAATTGGTTCCGGTCAGTCGGTTGGTCTCAAGAATACGGGTCAAAGGGTTTGAAGCTGACATTGTATCTGCAGAGAGTAAAGATTCTAGTTAGACTTTTGTACTTGATCCTAATCTGTTCTAAGGTCTTTTAGAACAAATGTAACTCCCACTATTTTCTCGAATCCCTCACACTCCCCTGGTAGGGAAACGAAAATCCCACACGACTAGGGTTTCTAGTGGGTACTGCGGTCCCATCAATTTACATGCCACCTCACCTAACAGTTATTGGTGACACATAGATTGATGAATGTACAACTCTTGTACAATGCTTCTGAAGCATGTTGCAGTGTAACTTGGTCTCTAAGCCATGAAAACCTCACCTAACAGTTATTGGTCCCATTTCTTAGTTAAGTCAGACCCACCGTATAACCGTAGGAATAAAGTCGTCATTGGGTCCTCACCTAACAGTTATTGGTGCCCAACCCCACCTTTACCCTACAACATCTCATGTCTATAGAGAGGTCCAGCCCCCCGATGCAACTTGACCACTGTGTCCAGCCGAGACAAATCAACATCAGAAAGGCCTTAGCAGCTCTACTACAGTGGAAGACCTATTGACTTAATATTGGTTAATCAGGTCTTTAGTGTTTGCAACTTGAGCTCTTCATAAGAGGTAATCGAACAATTGGCCAGGTAAGCAGGTGGGAGGCTCCCCTTACTCAGAGAGTAAGGTCCTAATTAAGTAACCACCTTTAATGCTTTCCTAGACACCAATTAGATCAATTAATCTAATATGACTTGCTCATGTCGGTTCACTCTCGACTTGATTGAGGAGGTTTTAATTTAGGTCTCAATTGGGTTTGCTACATCACATGTAAACCTATCTACCCGACTCTCATTCACATCACATGCAAATGGCACATTGCAGGCAGTTATGATCGCAGCAATAATTAAAGCTAAACTTTAAATAGGTGATGATCATGGATTCTAGTTAGGTCGTATTACAAGCACATGCACGTCAATCGATCAACTGGTCTTCAACTCTTGAATTGGTTCCAAGCCTCCTTGATTCGATCCTTGACCAACTCTTGATCCAATCGCCATCAACCGCTTAGACCCCTGCTCATCTCATGCATCATCTTTGATTTGATCGTTGACGTACATCACATCACAGAAATACAACCAGATATAAAATAAAAATAAAAATAAATTACATCTCCCTTTTAGGAGGCACGCAGGCCTCTCAAAATATTAAATAAGATGCATGCAAGCATCTGCAAAATTACATGACATTACAGATCACATCGCAGGTCATTACATTCGATACCAAAAGGGTTTGAATCCTATGATCATCACCACATGCATCTCATGCATGATTTTATCTAATCTGATTTTAATTTTATTATGCAACCATCTGAGATCCAGATCATGCAATACCTTAATTTTAAACATCATAATCATATCATAATTTTAAAACTAACATCGCGTGATCGATCTAACAAAATCAGCATGCTGAAAATTTTCAGCAACACGAAATTTCAGCACGCAGAATTTTTCAGCATGCATAATAATTAAAAAATCAGAACTAATTCATAATTAATTAACTATTATCTTAATTGGATCCCCAAAACCATAGCTCTGATACCACTGTTGGATTGCCCCACAGCGGCGCGACGTTCGCGGCGGAATCCGCATGCCGGGCCCGGTGCATCGCATACGCCGGAACAGGATCGGGTAGATTTCAAAATTTTTCTGAATCAAAACGATTCAGAACCCTTTTGAATTAAGATGGGGACTAAACTAAGATCTAATAATTAATTATGAATTGTTAAACTACTAGAAAATCAGAAATATAAAATTTCAAATGAAGATCTCATCTTCACCTTTGTGCGGGTAGAAGAACACCGCAACCGATGATCGTGGTTTGGTTCCTTGTAGCCGCACAAACGTCCGGCCTCTACAAGTATCCACACGAGGTTGCTGAAGATCAGAGATGGGGCTTCACCGGGGTGCTAGCTCCTTGCAAAAGCCTCTCTTGGATGTCGAAGAAGAAGGAAGAAGAAATCACAAGGATCCCACCTTGTGCAGCCTTCAAAAGGAAGAAGAAAACCCTTCACCTTTTTATTCTTTTCTCTCCCTATTTGCTGATTTAAAAAATCCCCAAAAATCCCTCTTGCTGCCCCACGGCTGGGAGAAGTTCTTCTCTAAAATCTGGGACGTGGGGCTCCCTTTTATATGGTTCAAAACCCTAGGCGCCAAGGGTCCTAGTCCCACTAGGATTCCTTGGCGCCTCCCCCTTTTTTTTGCATTGGCGGGCCCCTTGATTCCTTGAATCAAGGGGCGCTGGCTCCCAGCAAAGAAGGAGAGGGGGCCACGTTCTTCCTTGCCCTCTTGGCTGCCCCCTCTTACCTATTTTGACTCCTCAAAATAGGGCATTAAGAGGGAGGCTTCATATAAGGAAAAAGGCTGAATTTAGGTAGAATTTTTGGGACTCGATCTAGCCAACTCTTGACTAGGATTTGAGTCAAATTTCTTTGGGTCAGATCCAACATAATTTGACTCAATTAATCAGCAATAAAAGACTCAATTATAATCTAATTATAATTATTTAATTCTTCCATTTAACTCACTAACTCTTAGTGGGTTATTTTGTACATCAATCTTATTGACAATTGACATTGTGATTCCAAATCACAAATCGACAATCCTAATAATCAGAACCTCTAATGTGTGTGACCTCATAGGTTCTAATCTGACTGGTAATGAGACATATTGAGATCTCCATCTCAGTATCATTGAAACTCCTTTCAATGGGTTGGAACGATTCCAACTCAACTCATTAGGGTTTATCGATCATCAAGATAATCCCTATGAGTCCCACCATCCACCAGTGACACCTAGCAGCATGTAGTGGCTACCCAGCAGAATAGAATGATGAACCTCTAGGTGCAGTTGTCATGTGTTACAGTCCTTCTATCGTGGATCCCTACAAGACGGAGGTCATGGATAACTCGTCAAACCCCTTCGTCTGTCATATGTCAAAATTTATTCGACTTAAGTTCGAGAGTGGAAAACTCTTTCTCCACTGTGCATACTGCCCCGGCCGAGGTCTTACGAACTTAGTCTTATAAATCACATAGGATCTCTCCTTATCTATCAAGGTCGATAGATTCCATATAGGTGCATACCTACTCCTACAGTGAACTTACTGCAGCCAATCTACACTGCATGGACCCATATGGCTAGAGACCATGTATGTGTGCAGTCAAACTACAATAACCTCACTGTGAGTAGCCGAAGCACCGCAGGTCAAAGGACCAGTCACACTACTGCAACATCAAGCAAGTCACTGACGAGTGGATAGACATCCAAGTGACTTCTTGTCTTGGTCACGCTCAGTACCCTTGTTCTCTAACAAGCACCTGCACTATCACTTCAGTGTCCCTACACTGTGGACTCAAGTCTCGTCCATCCAGAAGAAAAGTGATCTGTGCACTGATCGGATCAAACACCGTCCTCGTGATGATCCATTGATCATGAGCATTTAGAAACTAAGCACCAATGATACATGGCTCAAATTCTCAACTCTTGAGAATATGTATCATCATCTTATTAATTTCTTGGACGATTCATAGACACATAAACAATATGAATGAAAAGATGCCTTTTATTTATTTAATAATAAATAGTCAAGTACAAAATTATGTCCCTAGAATTAATAATGTGTCAGCCAGATTGGCTTCTAGGGCATACATCTAACAAGTGACACATCCTCCTCCGAGGAAGAGAAGGAGGAGACCGCCAACTTGTGCTTCATGGCATTCGAAGACGATGAGGTATGTCAAAGCTCAACTAAAAATTTTACATTAGAAGAATTATATGAAGCTTTTCAAGAACTCATGAGTGATTGTAGTATGCTAGGAGCAAAGAATAAAGAATTAAAGGCCTCCAATCAAAAACTAAAGGATGATATTAAAAACCTATTGATTGAGAAGGAGAGCGTTAAAAATGTTAACACCATTGACCTAGAAAATAAAAATTCAAAACTTAGCATTGAAAATGAAACGACAAAAACACTAATTAAGGAATTAAATCTAAAAGTTAAATCCCTACTGAATAGTAATACCTCACTTGCGCAAAATATTGAATCCCTTAAAAATGATAAGGAAGAATTGGCTAAAGAAAATTTTATTCTTAAAAATGAGGTACATAAGTACAAACCAATTGTGGAGAAATTTACACAAAGTTCTGAAAAATTAAATCTTATTCTATCCAATCAAAGAGCTATTTTCAATAAAGCCGGATTAGGATATAAAACTAGCAAACAACAAAAGTATCTAAAGAATTTCTTTGTGAAAGCAAAAGATGTCAAAACTGAAAAACCTACATGCTTTCATTGTGGAAAAAGTGGACATAAAGTCTATTCTTGCATTCAAAGAAAGATTCAAACTAACAAGAATACATTTGTAAAGGGTAAAAACACAACTAAAGTATGGGTGCCTAAGGGAACCAACTACACTAACCAAGAAGGACCCAAGAAAACTTGGGTACCTAAGAGCTTCACATGATTATTTTGCAGGTATGCCTTGCAGCCGGAAGTAAAAAGAGAATATGGTATCTTGATAGCAGTTGCTCAAGGCATATGACCGGTGACAAGAGCCTTTTGGTCACCTTGAAATCGAAAGAAGGAGGAGTAGTCACATTTGGAGACAATGCTAAAGGACAAATCATTGGCGTTGGTAAAATCTCCATATCACCCTCCTCATTTATTGACAATGTATTGTTAGTTAATGGATTAAAACATAACTTGTTAAGTATAAGTCAATTTTGTGACAAGGGCTTTAAAGTATCTTTTGAATCTTCACTATGCATAATTAGTAGTCCAGTTGACAATGAAATCATACTTACGGGACATAGGCATGGAAATGTTTACATGGTAGATCTTGATGATCTCACCATGAAGGATGGCCAATGTCTTGTAGCCATGGATGCCAAAGTCAATGAGACTAGCTGGTTATGGCATCGTAGATTAGGGCATGCTAGCATGGATTTAATCTCTAAATTGATTACAAAAGATCTAGTCAAAGGACTACCAAAAATAGACTTTGAAAAGAACAAAATTTGTGCCGCATGTCAATTAGGGAAACAAACGAGAAGCTCTTTCAAGTCTAAGAACATAGTCTCAACATCAAAACCCCTAGAACTAATTCACATGGATTTGTTTGGACCCACTAGAACTGCTAGTCTAGGGGGTAAGAAATTTGGTCTTGTAATTGTTGATGATTTTTCACGTTTTACATGGGTTTCATTTCTTGCACACAAAGATGAGTCCTTTTCCGCTTTTATCAAGTTTCATAATAGGGTTTCGAATGAACTCAATCTTAAACTAAAAGCAATTAGGAGTGATCATGGTACCGAGTTTGAAAATCAGCATTTTGAAAAATTTTGTGAAGAAAATGGTATCAATCACAATTTCTCGGCACCTAGGACACCCCAACAAAATGGGGTGGTAGAAAGGAAGAATCGCACACTAGCAAATATGGCTCGTACCATGTTGTGCGAATCGGATCTACCAAAGTACTTTTGGGCTGAAGCAATAAATACTTCATGTCATATTCTAAACCGTGCTTTAGTTAGATCCATCTTAAAGAAAACACCTTATGAGTTGATGAAAAGTAAGAAACCAAATATAAGCTATTTTCATGTTTTCGGTTGTCGCTGCTTTATTTTAAACAATGGAAAGGACAATCTAAGTAAATTTAGTGCTAAATCAGATGAGGGGATCTTCTTATGTTATTCCTCATCTAGTAGAGCATACAGGGTCTTCAACAAGAGAACTCTCGTTGTTGAAGAATCCATTCATGTTGTTTTTGATGAAGCTAATGGAGATTCTTCTAGAAAAGAAGAAGATGGTGATGCAGGTATACTTGAAGACAGAATGAAGGAATTCTCCATACAAGACAAACAATATGAGGATGAGATCAAAGAAGATTCAATTCAGCAAGATGAAGAAGATCAACCTCCAACAAGAAATCAAGATCTTCCTAAGGAATGGAGGTATGCACATGGTCATCTGATAAGTGCTAAATAATGCATAAATTCATATCTTATTCATAGCACTTATCATTATTTTAATTCACATATTTTGTAAATTTAACTAAAAAAATGTGTTACCCTCATCATTGCATTTTAATAAATTAATTCGAGTTTGATTTACTTATTTACTGATTGAGTCTAATGTATGCAGGTTGAGTCAAGTTCATTAGGAATTATTCCTGGACCTAAACCACATGCACCCCGCAAATCAAGACCCTCTGATTCAGTCACTTAACTCTTTTTCCACATGATCCAATTCTCCTATTTTAATAAAATCCCTTCAATTATTTATTTCTCAGATTTCAAAGCATACCATCTTAGTTGCACGGATCCCAAAGCTACTTCCCACGTCATCCATCCATCTCTCCTCAGCCTGGAGCCAGCTCATCGCACATTTCTGGATTTCCTTCTCAGCTGAATGCATCCATCCCGCTCCACGTCCTCCTCCACGTTAATTCTCCCACGTCTAACTTCCAGCATCTATGGATAAAGATCAGCTCCCCTGTTCCAGCTTGCATTGTTTTCCCACGAACCGAGCCATACCAAGCTCATTCATTCCGTTTCTTCCCAGCGTTCTCTCTGTATTTATCCTTATCCTTCCCAGCCGAATCAAGCCAACCGTGACCGACCTCCCATTCACGAACAGATCTCAGTCCTTCCTCTCAACTCCCGGATCAACTCCATTCAGCCGCGTCCAACTTCTCATCCACGTTGAAATATGATCTTATCTTGATCCCATCCGAAACCTCGTCATCTCCCAGCCATCCCGCTCCACAGACGAAGCTCACGCATACATCCTTCACCGTCCACATCATCCTGCATCCAGCTCTCACCCACGGATCCAAGATCTTCTTCCCAGATCTCTTTCAAGCAACCAGCCGTGAACATCAGCCGCGGATTGGATTAAGCAGCAATTTCGTGTGCATCCCAAGTTTCACGGCATTCCTCCCGTCCGGATAGACTTCATCGCCCATGAAATCCAACCCGTCCCAGCTCCCCTGTTCTGACTTCATCCTTATTCCGTATCCCCTATTTCGGATCAACCTCATCCAGCTTCCTCCTAGCTTCATCTCAGCCAACGGCAGCATCCACCGAATCTCCCAATGTCCCTCAGAATCACATCCACGTTGATCATCTTCCAATTCTTCCGCTAGATCCCACGCTTATCCCGTTCGGATTGGTTCCATCTTCACGGGATAAACTCAAATCCCATCTTCCTGCGTGATCTCATGGAACATCCCGAGTCTGCCACGTCCTGCATCTTCCCCTGTTTCGGAATAACATCCTCTCAGCCGAGATCCCAACTTCTTTCCCCTGTTTCACGTTCAAACCCGTTCGGAACAGGGAGATGGGAAGTCTATTTAAAGGAGTCGGACGTGAAGACCAAGGCATTCCTTCTTCCCCAACCGGGGAGGGAGGCTTCTCCCATCAAGCTCGGGTTCAAGGGCCAAGTTTCCCACCGGGAGAAGAAGAAGCTTGGCTCTTCTCAGGCTGAGTTCCCACCGATCCAAAGAGGGAGAGATAGTAGTTTGGGTATTTTGGGAATGATTTCCCAAAGAAAAAAAATAATAAAGTTCAAGAGGGAGAGGAAGCCGACGGGAGAAAAGAAGGAGAACCCAGTCGTGATGAAGACTTTCTACATCGCTGCTGCTGTCGCCCACGACTCCATGGAAGGCTGATCTTCTCTCTATGGCCGGATGCAGCCCTAACAAAGGGACACGGGTTTTATATTTTATTTTATATTCTTGGGGTTGTATGAACTTATTGTTTTTAATGGATATCTTCTTTTGAATCATATTTAATTTCTGAGATTTTAAGTATGATGTTCGTACAATTGTTCTTCATGATCACTAAGTAAATATAAGATAGTCCATGCTTAGGGAAGATGCGATGTGCTGCCACCTTAGATTAGGGTAGACATTTCATGCCTAATGAAGATGGATTATGCCCAAATTACTTTTGTGAATTTTTATTTAAATGCTTATTAGGCTTGTAGCCAATTTGCATGTTAATCCAAGAACGAAATAAAATATAAATAACCCTTATTCCGATGTTAGTGGTGAATTCCTTGCCCCAGGTTTCCCTCAAACTGCTATCCTTTTAAATGCATTTTGCTTTATTAAAATTCCTTAGTTTAATTTTCTTCACCAACTCTTCCTTTTTAAATATTTTATTTTTCTTTAAAAGAAAAACAACTGTACCCCAATCCCTGTGGATCGATACCCGTAATCACTATCCTACCAGATGCGTGCTATTGCGTGGTCTTTAAAGTTGACTATCATCATCCAAGGGATCTAATCCTTGGTGATCCTTCACAAGGGATAAGGACAAGATCCTCTTTAAGAAACACTAGTAATTATCTTGCATTCGTTTCACAAATAGAACCTAAATCACTAGAAGAAGCCCAAAAAGATGAAAATTGGATAAATGCCATGCAAGAAGAATTAAACCAATTTGAAAGAAATCAAGTTTGGACTCTAATGAAAAGACCCCCTAATGTTTCAATTATAGGCACCAAATTGGTATATAGAAATAAACTAGATGAAGATGGAATAGTAATAAGAAACAAAGCTAGGCTAGTAGCCAAAGGATATAATCAGGAGGAAGGGATAGATTTTGATGAAACTTTTGCTTCTGTTGCTAGGTTAGAGGCTATTAGACTTCTTTTGGCATATGCATGCTTTATGGATTTCAAACTCTATCAAATGGATGTAAAAAGTGCCTTTTTAAATGGTTATATAATGGAGGAAGTTTATGTAGGACAACCTCCAGGTTTTGAGAACCACTTACATCCAGATTATGTTTTTAAATTGCATAAAGTATTGTATGGACTTAAGCAAGCCCCTACGGCATGGTATGAAAGATTAAGTAATTTTCTAATTGAAAATAAGTTTAAGAGAGGAAATGTAGACAAAACCCTCTTCATTAAAAGAAAAGGGAATGACTTATTGCTTGTGCAAATTTATGTGGATGATATAATTTTTGGTGCTACTAATGATAGTCTTTGTCAAGAGTTTGCTAAGCTTATGCAGGGAGAATTTGAAATGAGCATGATGGATGAGCTTAACTTCTTCCTTGGGCTACAAATAAAACAATTAGAGGAAGGCATCTTCATCAGTCAGTCCAAATATATCAAAGAAATGTTGGAAAAATTCAAGATGAAGGATGCAAAGGAAATCAGCACACCCATGGGCTCAAGTTGCAAGCTTGACAAAGATGAAAAAGGTAAAAGTATAGACTGCAAATTGTATAGAGGTATGATAGGCTCTTTACTTTACCTTACTGCTAGTAGACCAGATATATTATTCAGTGTTTGTATGTGTGCTAGATACCAAGCATGTCCTAAGGAATCACACTTGCAAGCTGTTAAAAGAATTTTCAGATATCTAGTAGGGACATCTAATGTAGGCTTATGGTATTCTAAACAATCTGACATAAATTTAATTGCTTATTCCGATGCTGATTTTGCCGGGTGTAAACTCGACAGAAAAAGCACTAGTGGCACATGTCAATTCTTGGGTGCTAATTTGGTTTCTTGCTTTAGCAAGAAACAGAATTCAGTTGCCTTATCCACAGCTGAGGCTGAGTACATTGCAGCTGGAAGTTGTTGTGCCCAAGTTCTTTGGATTAAGCAACAACTTGAAGACTTCGGTATCAAAATGGACAATATACCAATTAGATGTGATAATACAATGCTTTGCTACTCAAACTAGTAATCCACCTCAAAGTCACAAATAGCAAACCTAGTATCTATTAAGTGAAAGCATGAATCTATCTAAGTTAAATGACGAACTGTTTGACTTTCCGGAGGATGGTTACCCTCCCTTGGACTCTTCATGGAGATATTTTTAGAGCCTATTTCATAGGTATTCGAAATTTGGTCAAACATTCCTCATTTCAATATTAATAATTCAAAAATCATTGTCAAACTTTTATAGGGTGTATTATTAAAGGGGAGGATCACAAACAAACTCACTCTATATTCACCAAAAGAAATCATGTTGATTAGTGTGGTTAAATAAAATAAATTGGGAAAAGATAGAAATCATTCAGAAAATTTTCAGTGCCGGAGACGTCTCTGGCAAATCACAGAGACGTCCCCCCGGCGAGACATCTCGCATTAGTCGTGGAGACGTCTCGGGGACCGAACGAAAGTTTTTTAAATTAGGTCGAAACAGCTCGAGCCGACCCGAGCTATCCTCTTTCGTCCCCAACAAAAACACAAAACCCTAGCTTCCATTTTCTCTCCACCACAAATCCTAGCCTCTTTCTCTCCATTTCCCTAGGGTTTCCGAACTATGG
Source organism: Phoenix dactylifera (assembly GCF_051530095.1). Lineage (NCBI taxonomy): Eukaryota > Viridiplantae > Streptophyta > Magnoliopsida > Arecales > Arecaceae > Phoenix > Phoenix dactylifera. The sequence continues at coordinate 11,797,479 of NC_143196.1, read as the reverse complement.
CACCTAAAAGAGCTAGGAGAACAGGTGGGAGGCGTCCTAGGGTAGCGACCGACGACGAGGAACGGAGGGAAGAGCCTTCCGCGCCGTCTCCTCCGGTTGCTCCGCCAACCACGACCCTTTCCTGTGCTAATCGCACAGTAACCACTGGTAGGTACATTGACTTCCAATTTCTAGATAGTGAGGGGTTCTCTATTGGAGAGAGACTCCGTGCCCAAGGTTGGGAATACCTTTGTACCCTCAATACATCAACCTATCCCGCCCTAGTTAGAGAGATGTTTAGCAACATGGGCTTAGGGGACTCGGGGTACACTGGATATGTCCGAGGGACATTGATAGAGATTAATGAGGATATCCTATCTAGTATATTGCAAATCCCTAAATACGGTGAGGCTCCGACCTCACATCCCCAAAGGGAAATTGCCCTAAACCTAGTTTTAGGACGAGAGGACTGCGGCCCTCTTGATGTAGTTAACTCCCAAGACCTAAATGCCGAGATGAGACTGCTTTTGAGTATTGTCAACCGGGTCTTGTTTCCAAAAATCGGTCGCTTCGATTTTGTTTCGGAGCGAGATTTAGTCATCATGCACCACATCCTACTAGGGATTCCCCTAAACCTTCCTAGACTTATGTTGAACTACATTTCCATATGTCATAGGTATTCTAGGTTTAGCATACCATATGGGATGATCTTTACCCAACTGTTCAAACATTTCAAAGTTCCCATTCCAGAAAATGAGCCTGCAAAACCTTTGAGAAACACCGACTACTATAATGAAAGCACAATGCGTAGAATGGAGTTTCACAAGGTAGATGGGTCTTGGGTTAAGGTACCTAAAAGAAAATCTCAAACTCTAGAGCCTGAGATCCCACATCAGGAGCCTGACCACCACTCTCCTCCACATAGTCATATGGCCTTCCCTGATGTACCCTCCAGCTCAGCTGGACCTTCCACCTCTATGCCTCCTCCTCCTCCTCCAGTCAGTGGATCCCTCTTCCTATCAGATGAACAGATGCACACACTAGCATCTGTGATATGCCAGCAGATGAGGGAGGAAATGAGATTGATGATCACTGCTGAGTTGGCCCCCATCCGAACCTCACATGAAGCACTTCTACAAGAATTGAAGGAAGTCAAAACTCAGGTAGAAGCTACAGCATCAGAGTTGGTTCATGTGAGCACCATCCAAACTATAAGATCAATTGAGCTACAGGAGAAATTGAAGATCATATCAGATGGTCTTCAAGAGTTGACAAGCCCTGGAGGCAGTATAGGCACCGTGGCTGCCCAACTTAGAGGAAAAATTGAAAGGGCGAGTCTTGAGTTTGAAGCACTAGTAGCAGCCTTCCATCAATCTCAGGAAGATCAGTTTAAGACTCTACTAGATTCAATAAATGCATTTATAGAGGCAGCGGCTAGGGCTATTGAGCAACGTCGCCGATGAGGGACATTTTGTAAACATCAAGGGTTCTTCTTTTTGTAAACCCTAGGCTCATTTTAAAACTTCTTTTGTATAAGGAATCAATACTTGTAATGATTTCCTTTTTTTTTAACTTTGTAATGACTTCAAATGATTGCAATGATATATGACAATACTTGTCATACAATTTCTTTTGAAACCTTGTGTATGTTTCAAATTCTGTGGAATCATACTTTGTGTATGTGATTCTGTGATGTGCCATAAAAATCTTATAACATACCTTAAGTGTTCAAATTTGACACAACTTATCAATGCATATGAAATAGGGGGAGCACAACAACTTTTAAAAAAAAAAAAGTCTGAAATGAATTTATTAATAGAAATAACTTGGACAGAGGGAGCATAACTTGAATATCCTTGAGTGATTCATGGTAACATGCTGAATTCCACTAGGAATTGTGTTTTAAGTACCTAAGGATAATTTGTCCCCTTCATTGTTGATGACAAAAAGGGGGAGTAGATATATAGAACCTATGGAGTATATGGAGTAAAACCTAAATATGGAATGCAAAATTTACACTCATACTTAAAAGTTGAATTAGAAAAGATAAAATTGAAGAATATTGGCTTTAAGATAATTGCCCTTCTGGAAAAGAAAGGGAGAGTCAAAAAGTACTTAGCTTTCAATTGTCTTTAGCATCAATATTTCAGTAATTTACAATTTAACTTGATTCAAATTCAGTTGATATACCAAAATTGCTCAAGAGCTACTAAGACCAATACTTATGCATAAGGGAAGAACTGAAAGTTGACTATTTTGAATTATGCACACTGTATCTAGCTCTAACCAAAACACTATACCTGTACATCTGATCAAATACTGTGTATATGTTTAAATTTCGAATTTTGCATATACTCAGTGTTTTGTCATCATCAAAATGGGGGAGATTGTTGACCCCCTAATGGATTTTGATGAATACAAAACACTAGAGTATAATTTCCTTTATCTTAACAATTTAATTGAGGATTTCATGTGCTTAATTAAGAATATTGTTAAGAAATGTCTAGGCAAGTTTCCATATTTTTCAAAGATTTATTGAAGAATTTTTGAGATGAAGAAAACAGATCAGGGACAGCCGAGACGTCTCCGGGTTGTCTCAGAGACGTCTCTGGCACGAACAGGTAGAATTGGCACGTCTGGAGACGTCCTCGGCACCTGGCGAGGCGTCTCGCAGGGTCGGAGTCGACTCCCGACACTGCAGAGTCGACTCTCTCAGAGGCGGCAGAAAGGCCGATTTCAAGGGATGCGCGCGAGTCGTCTCCAAAGGACGCGGAGTCGTCCCCACAAGTAAAAAGCAGACTTCCGGAGTCGTCCCCGAGGTAGCGGAGTTGACTCTCTCAGGGTATTCCAGAGGATATATTTTTCGTTGACAGAACTGCCGAGACGTCCTCGAAGTAGCGGAGTCGACTCTCTCAGAGAATTCCAGAAGACTTATTTTTCGGAGATAAATCAGCGGAGTCGTCCCCAAGGCAGCGGAGTCGTCCCCATGCAAAAAGCATAAACATCCCGAGACGTCTCCGTAAAGTGCCGAGGCGACTCTCTCAGAAAAACAGAAAAACAAGGATTCAAACTGTTCATCCTCAGAGTCGTCCCCGTAAAGCACCGAGTCGACTCCCAACATCGTCAAAAGTAATTTCATACAGCCGAGACATCTCGCGTTGAAGCGGAGACGTCTCCGAAGCGCCTGGGACGCGACTGACACACTTTTACAGGTTTGTTTGAATTTCAAACTTCCATATCTTTGTGTCTAACGGATCTATTTGCTTTTTGGGCTATAAAAGGGAGCTCTTAAGTGCCTTCCAACAACCTCTCACCAACCCAACACAAGATCATTCAAGAGAGAAGAAAGAAAAGGAGCTTTAAGGGAGTTAGAGCTTTCAAGAGAAGAAATCAAGTGCATCCAAGCTTTCCCATCTGATTTCGTGCTCAACTACTCTCTCTCACTCGGCATTCAAAGCTCACGTTCAAGCCAACGCGATCCACATCGGAAGAACCACCATTTCCCACGCTTCCAACAGCTAAAAGGGTTCTTCCGGATTTTAGTATTTCTCATTGTTATATTTGCTTCTTAAGAGCTTTCAAATCTTTTGTAAAACATTGATTATTGTGCTTGTTCCGGTCAAGGGACTTGGAACAAGGGATAGGCGTCCCAAGCCTAGGTTAAATTGGGGATTGTAGGGTTCGTTGCTAGCCCGGTGTAAAACAACGAGTTGGGTAGTGCACTCGCAAAACTACCGGACTGTAATCGCGGATTATAGTGAAATTTCCAAAGGTATTTGGGGAGTGGATGTAGGAGCAGTGGAAGCTCCGAACCACTATAAATCGTTGTGTTTGCGATTGACTGTGCGTATAGCTTTAACTTTACTTTAGCACATACACTTGTGTGTGTTTGTTTTAATTAGTCAAAAAGTTTTAAAACACCCAATTCACCCTCCTCTTGGGTGACCATCTCTGGGCAACAATAAGCCTGTGAACCACTTTTTCTGCTGAAACGTTCTCCCGTGAACCACGTTTTTTCCCTTCTTTCGAACACATAAATTGACCGCTTGATCTTCCTCATCCTGCAACCATTTGAAGATCCGAAGAGACGTGTCTCTTCGGTTTTCAAAACTCTTTAATGTAGTGCTGATTTAAATGAAATCAAACGGTTCAAAAATTTAATTAAATCATGAATCGTTTGGCGTTTTCTCTTCCCTGGTTCAGCCTTTTCTTTGCCTATAAATAGGCTGGGGTTCTCTTCATTTGATAGCTAGAGATTTTATTTGGGGAGAGGGGAGATTCATGATCTTTTGAGTAGCCTGTAAAAGAGAGAAAAAGAAACGGGAAGAAAGAGGAAAAGAAAGAAAAGAAAAAAAAAAGGGAAGAAAGAATTTTTGAAATTCTTTTCTTCCAGGGGTTTATTTGCAAAAAGGTTTTTGCACTATACAGACATCATCCTACCTTCCTGCATTTCTTGGCGTGCGTGTGAAGTAGAGGGTCCGTACATCCGGGCCTCGTATAGCACCAGATCCACCAGTACCAGATCCGGCACCAGATCCAGTTCCAGATCCAGTTTCCGATCCAGTACCAGATCTAGCATCCGATCCAGTATCTGATCCAGCACTTGGCCCTGTAACAGATTCTGTTCCAGAGTACCTCGACCATCTTTCGCTGCGGGATCGAGGTATGGTAAACATAATATAGTTATGTTATTTATTTATACCTATTATAAATAAATAGATAAAATTTTAAAACTGATTTTCTGACCTGGCATCCGTTTTTATCGGATTTTGCGGGATATTTTTCCTTCAGTCGCGTATGAGGTGGAAGCACCGCTCTATATGCTTGGACTTCTGATGAGATCTTGGCTCCTTAGCAAGAGCTATGGCGCCATTATTATCGCAGTAGAGTGTTATGGTATCTGATGTCATCACGTCCAACTCTGCAATGAATTTCTTGAACCAGAAGCCTTCTTTAGCAGCTTCAGGGGCGGCGATGTATTCAGCTTCCATAGTAGAATCAGCAATGATCGGTTGTTTAGAACTTTTCCAATTCACCGTACCACCATTGCACAAGAACACATATCCAGATGTTGACTTCCTATCATCGACATCAGTCATGAAGTCTGAATCTGTGTACCCTTCTACCTTTAACTCTGATGATCCTCCAAAGATCAAGAATAAATCTTTAGTTCTTCTCAAGTACTTAAGAATATTCTTCACAGCTGTCCAGTGTTCTTCACCTGGATTCGACTGATATCTGCTTGTGACACTCACAGCAAGGGCTATATCAGGTCGTGTACATAGCATGGCATACATGAGGCTCCCTATTGCTGATGCATAGGGGATCTTGCTCATGCGTTGAATCTCTTCAGATGTGTTGGGGCACATCTTCTTGGAGAGATGAATTCCATGCCTTAGGGGTAAGAGACCCCTTTTTAGAGTTTTCCATGCTGAACCTTTTCAGCACTTCCTCTATGTACATCTTCTGTGATAGGCCAAGCATCTTTTTAGATCTATCTCTACAGACCTTTATTCCCAAAATATAGGATGCTTCCCCAAGGTCTTTCATGGAGAACTCTTTTGACAACCAGACCTTGACCGAGGTTAGCATGGAAATATCATTTCCTATCAGGAGGATGTCATCCACATACAGTACGAGAAATACGACAGCACTTCCACTAACCTTTTTGTAAACACATGGTTCCTCTTCGTTTTTGATGAAATCAAACGTTTTGATTGCGTCATCGAAACGAGTGTTCCAACTCTCCGAGATGCTTGCTTTAGTCCATAGATGGACCTTTGCAGCTTGTAGACCTTGTGATCTCCATCATTGGAAGTGAAACCCAAAGGCTGTTCCATATAGATATCTTCATCAAGATATCCATTCAGGAAAGCAGTTTTCACATCCATCTGCCAGGTTTCATAATCATGAAATGCTGCAATGGCAAGCAATGTTCGGATGGATTTCAGCATGGCTATAGGTGAAAAGGTTTCCTGATAGTCAATGCCTTCGCGTTGACTATATCCTTTCGCCACTAGCCTTGCTTTATAGGTCTCTACCTTTCCATCCGAACCTATCTTCCTTTTGTACATCCATTTGCATCCAATAGGTACAATACCTTCTGGTGGATCTACTAGGGTCCAGACTTGGTTGGAATGCATGGAGTCTAACTCTGATTTCATAGCTTCCAACCATTTCTCGGAATCGCTATCAGGTATCGCCTCGTTGTAGGTTTTGGGATCCTGTATGTGATCCCTATCTCCCACTAGGAACTTTTTCTCGGTATCCTCTTCTAGTATACCTAAGTATCTATCAGGAGGATGGGAGACCCTACTAGATCTGCGAGGTGGTTGAGGGACATCGTGTACTGGCTCTGTATGAATGGGTTCGATAGGATCCATGACTCGTTGCTTTTCAGAGACTTTCTCTTCAAGCTCAATTTTCCTCCCACTGCCTCTATCAAGAATAAACTGATTTTCCAAGAAGATGGCATGACGGCTCACAAACACATTGTGATCCTCTGAGACGTAAAAATTGTATCCTAATGACTCTTTAGGATATCCTATAAAACGAGCACTTATGGTCCTAGCTTCTAGTTTGTCCGCCTGTAGTCTTTTGACGTGGGCTGGACATCCCCAAATCTTGAGATGACCAAGACTTGGTTTCTTACCATGCCATATTTCATACGGTGTGGTAGGAACGGATTTAGAGAAAACTCTATTCAGTAGATATACTGTGGTAAGTAAGGCATCTCCCCAAAGAAACATTGGTAGATCAGTGAAGCTCATCATGGACCGGATCATATCCAATAGAGTCCGATTTCTCCTCTCTGACACCCCGTTGAGTTGAGGTGTACCCGAAGGAGTCCATTGTGAGACTATGCCATTGTCCTTGAGATAGTCCCAGAATTCTCCACTAAGGTATTCTCCTCCTCGATCTGATCGAAGAGCCTTAAGAGATTTTCCAGTTTGTTTTTCTACTTCATTTCTGAACTCTTTGAACTTTTCAAAAGATTCAGATTTGTGTCTCATAAGATACACATACCTATACTGTGAATAATCATCGGTAAAGGTAATGAAGTATGAATAACGTCCCCTGGCTAGCACATCGAATGGGCCACACACATCTGTGTGTATCAGGGTAAGTATTTCAGTGGTCCTCTCCCCATGTCCTACAAAGGGCAATCTAGCTATTTTTCCTTGAAGACAGGACTCGCAAACTGAATATGACTCGGAAGTCAATGAGCCGAGAAGCCCATCTTTATCCATTTTGTTCATTCTGTCCTCTCCAATATGGCCAAGCCTGAGGTGCCACAAATATTTTTGGTTTATCTCATCCCTGGATCTCTTGGATCCTTTGGCACTCACTTCTTGCTCAGACACATTTACAGATACATCCATATGCAAATGATAGAGACTGTCAATCATAAAACCACGTGCGACTATTTTATTTCTGAAATAAATAGAACAGTAGTCTTTGTCAAATGTAAAAACATGACCTTCCTGTGCTAGACATGAAACAGAAATCAAATTTCTGCTAGCAGTAGGTACATAATAGCAGCCTCTAAGTAATAAACTAAAACCAGACGGTAGTCGTAGATAGTAGGTGCCCACAGCCACAGCAGCAACTTTTGCCCCGTTGCCAACCCGAAAGGTTACCGCACCTTCCGCCAGCCTTCTACTTTCCTTTAGACCCTGCATGGTAGTGCACAAATGAGCACTAGAACCAGAATCTATAACCCAACTAGAAGTAGAAGAAACCGTTAGATTAGTTTCAATTATGAGCAAGTCTATACCTTCTGAAGGTGTGTCACCTTTCTTGTTCTTAGGCTCTCGAGGTATGAAGGACAGTTTCTCTTCCAGTGGCCGTCGACATTGTAGTGGAAATATTTTTCTTTATCATTAGCCTTTTTCTTTTGAACTTCCTTCTTTGGCTTCTTGTCTTTCTTCTGCTTCTTAGCAAGCTTCTTTTTCTTCCAAGTAGGCTTTCTTTTGGAATCAGAAGTCAACTCAGCAGTAAGGATATTGCCCCTTGAACCTTTCAAGGCTCCCTCAGCAGTTACCAACATATTTATCAGTTCAGTCTTAGTGCATTCAATCTTATTCATGTGGTAGTTTACTATAAACTGACCAAATGAATCAGGTAGAGATTGAAGGATCAGATCTACTTGCAATTCCTTGTGCATGTTCATACCGAGCTTCTCAAGCTCCTCTAGGTCCTTGATCATAGTCAGACTGTGATCATGGACAGACTGCCCCTCGCGCAGCCTCTTGGACACTTCAAAATGAGCTGTGCGACTCTGCTCACCATACAACTCTTGCAGGTGTGCTAGTATGTCCCTAGCAGTCTTCATATTCTTATGCTGGCATTGAAGTTTATTGGACATGGATGCCATCATATAGCACTTGACTCTAATGTCATCATCGATCCACTTTTGATGCATCTCACGCTGAACATTAGTAGCACGTGTTGGTAGTGTGGGGATATCTGAATCGAGTATGTAGCCTATTTTCTCACAGTTCAAAACAATTTTGAGGTTTCTTAGCCAGTCCTTGTAATTGGTTCCAGTCAATCGGTTGGTCTCAAGAATACGGGTCAAAGGGTTTGAGGCTGACATTATGATCTGCAGAGAGTAAAGATTCTAGTTAGACTTTTGTACTTGATCCTTAATTTATTCTAAGGTCCTTTAGAACAAATGTACCTCCTACTATTTTCTCGAATTTCTTACACTCTCCTGGTAAGAAAATGGAATCCTACGCGACTAGGGTTTCTAGTAGGTACTGCGGTCTCACCAATCTACATGGCACCTCACCTAACAGTTATTGGTGACACATAGATGGATGATTGTACAACTCTTGTACAATGCTTCTCAAGCATATTGCAGTGCAACTTGGTCTCTAAGCCATGAAGACCTCACCTAATAGTTATTGGTCCCATTTCTTAGTTAAGTCAGACCCACCGTATAACCGTAGAAATAAAGTCGTCATTGGGTCCTCACCTAACAGTTATTGGTGCCCAACCCCATCTTTATCCCTACAACATCTCATGTCTATAGAGAGGTCCAGCCCTCTGATGCAACTTGCCCACTGTATCCACCGAGACAAATCAACATCAGAAAGACCTTAGCAGCTCTACTACAGTGGAAGACTTATTGACTTAATATTGGTTAATTAGGTCTTAGTGTTTGCAACTTGAGCTCTTCATAAGAGGTAATCGAACAATTGGCCAGGTAAGCAGATGGGAGGCTCCCCTTACTCAGAGAGTAAGGTCCTAATTAAGTAACCAACTTTCATGCTTTCCTAGACACCAATTAGACCAATTAATCTAATATGACTTGCTCATGTTGGTTCACTCTTGACTTGATTGAGGAGGTTTTAATTTAGGTCTCAATTGGGTTTGTTACATCACATGTAAACCTATCTACCCCGCTTTCATTCACATCACATGCAAATGGCACATCACAGGCAGTTATAATCGCAGCATCAAATGAAGCTAAACTTTAAATAGGTGATGATCATGGATTCTAATTAGGTCATATTACAAGCACATGCACGTCAATCGATCAATTGGTCTTCAACTCTTGAATTGGTTCTAAGCCTCCTTGATTCGATCCTTGATCAACTCTTGATCCCATCGCCATCAACCGCTTAGATCGCCGTTCATCTCATTTCTTATCTTCAACTTGATCGTTGACGTACATCACATCACAGAAATACAACCAGATGTAAAATAAAAATAATAATAAATTACATCTCCTTCTAGGAGGCATGCAGACCTCTCAAAATATCAAATAAGATGCATGCAAGCATCTGAAAAAATTACATAACATTACAGATCACATCGCAGGTCATTACATTTGATACCAAAAGGGTTTGAATCCTATGATCATCACCACATGCAGCAATTATAATTTTTAGATCTGAAATCTAATTGATTATCTTATGACATAGGTTGCTGATCATGCTAATCATGATTCTAAATTTTGTAATCCCATTAATAATGCAATTAGAATCATCATTTTATCACATAAAAATCAGCATGCAAAAATCAGCACCCTAAAAAGAAATCTGCATGCAGAAAATTTTCAGCATGCATAACCATTTAAATTTTAGATCTAATAAGCCTATTAATAATTAATCCTTACCTTAATCTACGATGCCTAGGCTCTGATACCACTGTTAGGAACCCGCCCATGCCGCAGAAAAATTTCAAAATTTCAGATGCAGCGGAAGAGGCATGCGCGGGATCAACCGTTCATCGCATGAACGTTGTTTAAAACCGTTCGTAGATAGATAAGGATTAAAAACTTTTTAAAAATATTAAAAGATCAGATCTTCACCTTGTGCGGGTAGATGATCACCGCAAACTGATGATCGTAGTTTTGGATGAAGGTTCGCTTGAAGCCGTTCAAGTGTCCGGCCTCTACGCGTATCTACACGAAGCAGGAACCGATCCAAGCTTTCTATCTTCCCGGGGTGCTAGCTCCCTTGTAGAGATAACTTTGATGGCTGATATCCTCCTTCTCAATCAACCCTTGATTGTGCTTGGGAGGAGGAAGAAGAAGGATGAAGAGAAGAAGAGAAACGAAGCCCCGCAGCCTTCTTTTTCTTCCTTGCGTTGGAACCAAGATGGAGGGAGGAAGAAGGCCGCCACCACTCTTGTTGATCCCTTCTTGCTTGCGGCTGAAAGGAGAGGAGAGGAGGGTGTCTCACGGCTGGAAAGGGAGAAGGCTTTAATGAATTAGGGCGCCTCCTCTTTACCCCCTTTTAAAGCATCTAGGGCTCCTACAAATTAGGAGCCCTTGATGTTATGCCATGTGGGGCGCCTCCCTTTCTTCTTGCCGCACCAAAGGAATCAAGGAGGAGGGGCGTGATCCCCTCCTTGTGATGCCCTAATCCTCCTCTAAGGAGGATTAGGTGTCCCTCTTATGGCTTAGTCCTAATCCAATTAGGTCTTAACCAAATCATGAATCAATTGGGTTCAATCTATACTAGTCCTAATCCAATTAGAACTTGAATGAACCATGACTCAATTGAACTTTTCAATCCTAATCCAATTAGGAGTCATGTTGATTCATTAGATTAATAATTAATTAGGACTTAAGAAATTCTAATCCAATTAGTACTTGTTTAATTTTAGTCCTAATTCAATTAGGACTCTAATTTGAATTCGAAGTCCTAATCCGATTAGGACTCTAGGAATCCTACTCCAAGTAGGAATCCAAATTTAATTCAAAACTCTTAATCTAATTAGGATTATAGGAATCCTACTCTAAGTAGGAATTCCAGTCCTACTCCAAGTAGAAATCCTAGTCCAAGTAGGAATCCTAGTCCAAGTAGGAATCCTAGTCCTAATCCAATTAGGACTCTAGAATCCTACTCCAAGTAGGATTCTTATTTTAAGTCCAATTAATTAATTTCCTTTGTTCCTTCTTCAACTTATTATCAATCGAATTGATTACTTGTGATTCCTAATCATGATTCAATCATCGAATTGGTCAATGCCTCTAGTATGTGTGAGCCCATAGGTTCTACTCTGACTGGTAGTGAGATATATTGTGATCTCTATCACAATATCATTGAAAACTCCTTTCAATGGATTGGAACGATTCCAACTCTACTCATTAGGGTTTATCGATCATCGAGATAATCTCTATGAGTCCCACCATCCACCAGTGACACCTAGCAGCATGTAGTGGCTACCCAGTAGAATAGAATGATGAACCTCTGCAGTTATCATGTGATACAGTCCTTCTATCGTGGATCCCTACAAGACGGAGGTCATGGATAACTCGTCAAATCCCTTCGTCTGTCATATGTCAAGATTTATTCGACTTAAGTTCGAAAGCGGAGAACTCTTTCTCCGCTGTGCAATCTGCCCCGATCGAGGTCTTACGAACTTAGTCTTATAAATCACATAGGATCTCTCCTTATCTATCAAGATCGACAGATTCCTTATAGGTGCATACCCTACTCCTACAGTGAACCTACTGCAGCCAATCTACACTGCATGGACCCATATGGCTAGAGACCATGTATATGTGCAGTCAAACTACAATAACCTCACTGTGAGTAGCCGAAGCATCGCAAGTCAAAGGACCAGTCACACTACTGCAACATTAAGCAAGTCACTGACGAGTGGATAGACATCCAAGTGACTTCTTATCTTGGTCACGCTCAGTACCCTTATTCTTAACAAGCACCTGCACTATTACTTCAGTATCGCCACACTGTGGACTCGAGTCTCGTCCATCCATAAGGAAAGCAATGTATGCACTGATCGGATCGATCACCGTCCTTGTGATGATCCATTGATCAGGAGCATTCAGAAATTAATCACCAATGATGCATGGCTCAAATTTTTAACTCTTAAGAATACGCATCATCATCTTATTAATTCTTGGACGATTCATAGACACATAAACAATATGAATAAAAAGATGCCTTTTATTTATTCAATAATAAATAGTCAAGTACAAAATTATGTCCCTAGAATTAACAATGTGTCAGCCAGATTGGCTTCTAGGGTATACAGCTAACATCAACCCCACCTGAAAAAATAGAAGAGGTCATCCTCTGGATTCTCTGAGAGTGTCGACCCCAGCCAAGCTTGAGTCGACCCCATCTTGAGTCAACCCTTCTTTATTTCGAGTGGACCCCAATCAGGTCAAAACCCTGATTGAACCCAAAATTGAATCCAATTCAATTTGGCTTATCCTTAGTCCATTTACTCAATCAAATTGAGTTTATTAGTAATCTAATTACCAATTAATCCTCCAATAATTACTTTAATTATTTTATAGGATAATTTTCTAATCGAATTGACCAAATTATCTCTAAATGATTCTCGATCATCCATCAGCCATCTTGATCAATCAGAAAACTTCTATGCATGTGACCTCATAGGTTCGAACCTAAGCCGGTAGTACAGAAATGACTTCCTGCACTAATCGATGTGACCATCTAGCAATGGTACCCGACGTCTGGATAGGCTGAATATATGCAAAGCAAATATTCTGAAACCCAGGACTATGGTTACTGTATAATTCATCCCTTTGACTCCTAATGCTAGGATGACCTCAGAGTTCTGTCAACTCTCTAATCAGTACATCCACTATGTGATCAACTTTAGAAATCCTGTGACTCATCACAAGGATTATCCTAGCCAAGGTTTTGCTAAATTGAACACAAAGCATTATCTCCTGTTTCCAGAAGGATCAATTTCATCTTGACTCACACACCGATTTTGCAAGTACTTGACTGTACCCAGTAACCTTCCGTCCCAGAATTAGAAATTCTGCTAGTCCGGTACCAAAGTACAGTGAGTTGCTTGCTAATCACTGTGGTGATCTCAGGTCTGAGGATACTTATACCCATATCAACTCGGAACATCTTTTGACAGTAGAGCGTTCCAGAATTGGTCACGTTCAGTGAAATGTATTCCTATACTTCACCTGTGTGACATATCAATGTCTCCACACTCCTTGGTTAAGAGGACAACCAACATATATGTCACACAACGACCTAATCTCGATAATGCTGTCGTCTTAGTAACAGCATATCATTTGATCGCGAACAGGTTTAAGGACTTGAAGATAAATCCTCCTTTATCATAAAATAAGTCTTAAGAACTTCATCATATAAGAGTTCATTTGAAGATGTACAATGAAATGATGAATAATGTCAAATAACACTTTATTAATTTGTCAATTTATTTATAAAATTCAATCATCAACATACTGACGATTGATACTTAGGATACAATTTCCAACAACTCCCACTTAGCCTAAAGCCAATTGACACAGTATCTAATATCCATCTTCGACTTGTATTCGTTGAACTCTTTGATGCCGAGGACTTTGGTAAATGGGTCAGCTTGATTTTCTTCTATATCAATCTTCTATAGAACAATGTCACCTCGTTCTATAATTTTTCGAACCAGGTAATAGCATCGCAGAATATGCTTGGTCTGCTGATGTGCTTTGGGTTCTTTTGCTTGAGCTATGGCTCCAGTGTTATCCCAAAATATAGAAACTGGACCATCAATAGAGGGTGCTACTCCAAGCTCGGTGATGAACTTGCGCAACCATACGGCTTCCTTGGCGGCATCAGATATTGCGATGTATTCTGCTTCATATATAGAATCTGCCACTATGTGCTCCTTGAAACTCTTCCAGCAGATAGCACCACCCTTAAGAGTAAAGATATAACCCGACACGCTCTTGCTATCATCTCGATCTGACTAAAAATTGGAATCAATATAACCCTTAAGTTTCAAGTCAGAATCACCATAGACAAGGCACTGGTCCTTAGTATTTCTCAAATACTTAAAGATGGTTTTTACAACCTTCTAATGGTTGCTACCTGGATCAGACTGGTATCTACTCACTACTCCTAGTGAGTATGTCACGTCTAGTCTAGTACATATCATGGCGTATATTATAGATCCCACTGTCGAAGCATATGGAATTCTATCCATACTGTCTCTTTCTTGAGGAGTTGTCGGACAATCCTTCTTGGAGAGGTTAATTCCATGGCTCATTGGAAGATAGCCTTTCTTGAAATTAATCATGCTGAACCTCTTCAGCATAGTATCAATGTACGTAGATTGGGATAATCCAAGCAATCTTTTAGATCTATCTCTATAGATCTTCATCCCCAGGATGTAAGATGTTTCACCCAAATCTTTCATGACAAATTGAGATAATAACCATACCTTTATTCCTTGTAATGTAGGGACATCATTCCCAATTACTAGAATAACATCCACATACAAAACTAAAAATATAATAACTGAACCATTGACCCATTTATAAATGCAGGGTTCTTCTTCATTCTTAATGAAGCGATATGTTCTGATTACCTTATCAAAATGTATATTCCAACTCCGTGAAGCTTGCTTTAATCCATAAATGGATTTTTAAAGCTTGCACACTTTAAACTCATATGCAGATGTAAACCTTCAGGTTGTATCATATACACTTTCTCTTCTAAATCTCCATTTAGAAAGGCGGTTTTAACATCCATCTACCAGATCTCATAATCTAAGATCTCATAATCTAAATGTGCTGCTATCGCAAGCATAATCCGAATGGACTTGAGCATTGCCACAGGAGAAAACGTCTCATCATAGTCACTACCATAATGCTGATGATATCCTTTGGCAACCTGACGGGCTTTATAGGTCTCTACCTTTTCATCTACACCTCGTTTTCTTTTGAAAATCCACTTACACCTTATGAATTTAATCCCTTCGGATGGGTTAACTAATGTCCATACATCATTGACCTTCATGGATTCCATTTCGGATTGCATGGCTCCAAGCCATGCATCATAGTCATGCCTCTGCATAGCATCCATATAGGTGATCAGATCCTCATCGTTTTCATCAAGTTCGACAGGATTCTCGTCCCGGACTAAGAAACTATAGTATCTGTCCGGCTGACGTGGTACTCTACCTGATCGCCTTAATGGTGCATCTAGGATGAGTTCAGGATCTAATCTAATCAAATCTGCCTCAATAGGTTCAGTGGATGGTGTTGGATCTTCTACATGTTGAACTTTTCTAAGTTCTACATTAGAGCTTCACTTCCTTCTCCGAGGAATTCCTTCTCCAAGAATACAGCTCTATTGCTTACGAACAACTTTTGTTCTTCAGCAAGGTAGAAATAATATCCTTTAGTTTCTTTAAGATAACCGACAAAGAAACATTTGTCAGACTTGGCTTCAAGTTTGTCTGCTTTCAAACATTTGACATTAGCCGGATAACCCCAAATCCTAAGGTGAGAAAGTACCGGTTTTCGTCTCGTCCACATCTCATGTGGTGTTTTATTCACAGATTTACTTGGAACCTTGTTAAGAATATAACAGGCTGACTCAAGTGCATATCTCCAAAAGGATATGGGCAAACTTGCAAACCCTATTATGGATCGAACCATGTCTAATAGTATTCGATTTTTTCTTTCTGATACACCGTTATATTGCGGTGTACCAAGAAAAGTCCATTGGAATAAAATTCTATTTTCTCCTAGATATGTCAAAAACTCATTGGAGAGGTATTCACCTTCTCGATCTGATCGAAGAGTTTTAATACTCTTTCCAGTTTATTTTTCTACTTCATTACGATATAATTTGAACATTTCAAATGATTCAGATTTATGTCTCATTAAATAGATATAACCATACATCGAAAGATCGTCTGTGAATGTAATGAAATATGAATATCCATCTCTAGCATTTGTGCTCATTAGCCCACATACATCAGAATGTACAAGGGTCAATAAATCACTTGCTCGTTCACCTTTTTGGGTAAAAGGTAATTTGGTCATCTTACCAAGAAGACATGACTCACAGGTTGTCAATGATTCACAATTATTAACATTGAGGATTTCCTCTTTACTTAACATGTTTATCCTATTTTTGTTAATATGACCTAGCCTATGATGCCAAAGGTAAACATCTGTGACATTATCTATTCTAGGGTGCTTACATGATTTATACATTACGTGAACAGGCTGTGATAATATGTAAATGCTATTACTTAATTATCCATGCATTACAGCAACATCATTCATAATAATATCACAATAATCCTTTTTTATTAAAATCTTATAACCATACATGGCCAAAAGGCCTACAGAAATAATATTTAATAAAAAACTTGGACAAAAGTGATAGTCACTTATGACAATTACATGAGAGTTGAATACAAGTTTAAGACTTTCTAAAGCTAGAACTGGAACTGGTCTTCCATCTCCAACATTTAGGCATCTTTCGACTTCTCCAAATATCTCACTAACTTGCAGTCCTTGCAACGAATTGTAAATGTTAAAAGGACTACCAGTATCCAATACCCAAGTCGAATTATCACAAATTGAAAAATTACAAGGCGTTATCATATAGGTACCTTGATTTGCAATAGATTGCACATTTCTTCTAGGCCTGTTTGGATCAAGTGTGGCAATGTATTGAGGACAATTCCTCTTCCAATGCCCCTGCTTCTTGCAGAAGAAGCACTCAGATTTGCTTTGGTCAACCTTCTTCTTCTTAGTCTGACTCAGCTCAAATTGCCTAGGGCGCAACACCTTGTTCCTATTTTTCTTCTTCCCTTTCTTAAAGGGATGACGACCCCTGGATGAAACTTCCACTAAATTTATCGACCCTTTTAGGAGTTAGTGATCCTTCTCAAAAGTTTATATAAACCCAACAATTGTTGATAATTTACTACCGGTTTCGTCATACGAAGTTGGTGAGAAATGGGCGGTACGAACCAGGAAGAGAGTTCAGTATAGCATCTTTCCCCAATTGATCATGAAGGAGAAAATCGAGAGTGCTCAGGCACTCGATCAACTCAATCATGTACAATACATGATCGGTCACCGATGCCCCATCCTTCATCCGTGTGCTGAAAATAGCATAACTAGTTTTGTGCCTTTCAACATCGTCGGAAGTACCAAAAGATTCGTTCAACACTTGAACGATCTCTTCAGGCCGGGCATTCTCAAACCTATGACTGAACTCATCGTTCATTGCAGCGAGCATAATGCAGCGGACAGTGATACGGTCACTGAGCCACTTTTGATAACTATCTCTGACTGTACCCCATGCATTAGCAGCGGGCTGCTCAGGTGCCGGATCTGTTATCACATAAAGAATCCATTCATGCTCTAGAACAATCTTAAGTTTTCTAAGCCAGTTGTTGAAATTGGATCCAGTCAGCTTGTCATCATCCAACAATGAATGAAGTAACAAACTAGTGGTCATTTCTGCATAAAATAAAAATCGGCTATCAGTATATGAATTGACAATACCCTAAAGACTTAGACTTTAGTCTAAAGGTCTTCCCACTATTTTATACAAATTTATAGCCTCTACATCAAATTTGAAGAATTACACTTAACTCTTTAGTGAGCACTAAAACCCAATAGATCGCATATGGGCCCGAGTGTGGCTCGGCCAACCCATATGCACCTATTGGTAGGTTCCGAACCAATTATTTCACCAAATAATTTCTAGTGATAATTTTTGCCCCAATTTCTTCGACAGGCGTGTGGTGCCTCCACCAAAAATTCTGATTAGGTCCAACCATTAAATGACAGGGTTCCATGTAATCTACTAATAGATGACCAAGCCCGAGTGTGGCTCGGCTCACCTGATCACCTATTGAAGGTACACTCGACTCATCATATATTGAATGACAATTTCAATGGTCAAATAATCACCAGACATGTGGCGCCTCCAATGATTATCTAGCCATTGGACCCATTATCGCCCAACTTAATGGGAGGCTATGACCTAGTTATTGTTGGAAACCCTTGTGGTCGCATGCATATATTTTTAGAAATTTTACAGCAGAAGCATGAATTAAACTATTTAATTCCTATGCATGCTAGAGATCATATCTGTACAACAAAAATAGATTTAGAACTTTAAACATTTATCCTAAACAAGTAGGTATGATTCTTGTCTAACATGTAGTCATGCAGAATTTCAGCAACCTAGTTGATTTCTAATCTTAATTTTTAATAAGATTAGATCTCATACCTTTTTGCTTTGAGAACTTTGATGATGCCTTGATCACCTTGTATAGCCACACACACGTCCGGTCTCTACAGATAGTCCACGCGAAGCTCTAGGAAGATCCACAACTGCAGGAGTGCTAGTTCGTGCAGAGGTGCTGTAGTGGCTAAACTTTTCTCCCTCGAAGCGCTAAACTTTTCTCCCTCGAAGCACTCAACTTTTGATTCTTCTTCGAGAGGATGAAGGATGGAGATGAAGGAGAAGAAGGAGGAGAGAAGGTGGCTGGCTCTCAGAATTTTTCAGAATTTAGAACCCTTTCTAAAGACCATCTTGTGCAAACCCTAGGCATAGGGGTCTTTTTATAGCCAAAAGATGCCCCATGCCTCACACCTCTTTTGGCAAACGAATTTGGCTGATAAAATTTTCAAAAAATTCTGGTGAATCGGAAGCTAAGATATGAACAAATTCTCTTATAATCTTGTGCCAAGAATCTCTAAAAATCAAGAGATTATTGCGCCCCAAACTTCAGCTGCACGCCACCCTGCTTGATGCACCATGCCGTCCCTACAAATTAGGGATTTGATTCCTATCTTTTTAGGAAGATTTGAGGTGCCATATTTTTTTGAAAAATATCCCCATTCCTCACGCCAAAAATTGGCCAAAAATAAAGAGGATAGGCACCACTGCTTTTAGGGATAAGGATGAGGTGTCTTTCTTCTCCAAGAAAGAAAGCTAGGGTCCTAAATTTTAGGAATTCTTCTCCGTAATAAATTCTAATTATTTGGACTCTTAATCCTCATCAAATAAGAACTCTTAATTGACTTGAGTCAATCCCAATCCAATTGGGTCAAGTCCGATCAATTAGGTTATGCCCAATTAGCTCGGGTCGAATCCAATCGAATTAGGTCAAACTCTAATTTAGCCCAATTTGAATCAAATTAAATTTATTAGTAATCCAATTACTAATTAACCCTCCAATAATTCAATAATTATTTTAATGCAACTTTTGCTTAGGATAATTTATCAATCAAATTGACCAAATTACTCCTGAATGATTCTTAATCATCAATCAACCATTTGATCAATCTGGAAACTTCTATGCGTGTGACCCCTGAATGATTCTAAGCCGGTAGCACAAGAACAACTTCTTGTACTAATCAAAATGACCATCTAACAATTGTACCCGATGTCCGGATAGGTCAAATATATGCGAAGCAAATATTCTGAAATTCTGGACTATGGTTACTGTATAATTCATCCTTTTGACTCCTAATGCTAGGATGACTTCAGAGTTCTGTCAACTCTGTAATAAGTACATCCTCTATGTGATCAACTTTAGAAATCCTATGACTCCTCACAAGGATTACCCTGGCCAAGGTTTTGCTAAATTGAACACAAAGCATTATCTCCTATTTACAAGAGGGGCCAATTCCATCTTGACTCATGCACCGATTTCGCAAGTACTTGTGGTGCGGGCACCAGAATCCAGAAAAGACTCCAATCAATTAACTCAAGGTCACTGTGGCTAACTTAAATTTGATCGAGTCCTGTAAATAAAATCAATAAGTCAGAAAGCAAGCCTCAATAAGTCAGAAAGCAAGCCAAGTCAGGATAGGTTGCATGTTTCTACTACCACCTTGCATGTTTCTACCACCACCTTTGCACACCCTTGGAGCACCACCTCGGCATCCACATCAACATCAGCTGGCCACCTCACCACTACTCCAACCAATGGAAGCACGCCAACCAGGATGAAGTCAAGCATAAGGAGCCGACCACATCATGCCATTTCATCAAAGGAACCAATGCAACATCATGCCACCTCATCAAAAGAACCATTCACTATGCAACATGCTATGTGCTACCTATTGGAACGCCACCTCAACACCATATCAGCAATCATCTCAACCAAGAGGATAATGCCAAATGAAAGAGTTAAAATCAAAAGAACCAATCACCAAGCCACCTCATACAAGTTGACACGTCACCCAAATTCAAAGTCCAAGAGGACGGCCACAATTTAAATGCAAGAAAAGTTCAAATGGGAGCCAACAACTCTTCAAACCCTTCCTAAAGCCGGCCAACTTTTCTTTCTTTTCTCCAGCAATCAAGCCTTCAAATGTAGGTGCTATTCATTATGTGTTTAAATTTCAAATCATGAGGAAAGTCAATAAATACCAAATGTGGGCGCCATTCATTATGTGTTTTAAATTTCAAATCATAAGAAAAGTCTATAAATACCTCCTCATGATATCTTGTAATGGCAGTGGATGAAGGAATAAAAAGAGCTTCTTTCTTCCTTAGCAATGTTGCTTTGTCACCTTGAGAGAAGGCTGGGCATGAGGCCCTTGTTCGAAGTTGGGCGTGAGACCCTAAAGCCACTTCCATATCCACCGCAGCTCTATCTCCTTTCGCCTCCCTTTTCTTTTGTGAATTCCATTCCCCTCTCATGCCAAACTTCTAATCCCTATTTCTTTGCAGGTCCTTAAAGTACTCCATGTCATTGGTCAATTATTCTTCCAAACCAATAGCAAAAGGGCCCTGTTGCAACAGAAGATGAAGCTTGGTTATCCGATCATCAACCTTCGAGAGTGAGATCAAGGATCCTCCTCCAGAAAAATTTCAGAAGTTCAATGTCTGGTAAACCTCAACTCTAGGTCTGATTTATTGAAGGAAGTGTCCTAATCAAGTAGTTTCTCAACCACAACGGTGCTGAGTTACGCCCTGCTCGATGCGACGTTTGCAGTGAAATTCGAACGGGACGTCGTTAATCGCATGAACGCGCCTCGGATCGTAGAATTCAAAAATTTTTCCGGATCCAAATCCAGAAGATCTTTGAATTCATTAGGGAGGGAAAATTAGGATCTGAGGAAGGTTGATTAAGATTCATAAAACTAAAACTAAAATCAGAAGAAATTAATTTGAAGATCTCATCTTCAAAATTCTGCAGGTGAAGAACACCGCAGCCTGATGATCTATCTAGGTTCCTGTTTGAGCCACACAATTGTCCGGCCTCTACAGGTATCTACATGAGGATCTAATCATCTGAGATAGGGTCTTACCGGAGTGCTAGCTCCTTGCAAAGACCTCTCATGACTATCATATAGATTAGAAAATAAAAATCTGCAACATACCTCCTTAAAGAAGAACCCTTTCTTCTTCAACCTTGCTAATGATGGAGGAAGAGGAAGGAGGAACCTTGCATGTGGATCTTCCTTGCCTTACTACCATGGAAGAAGAGGAGGATGAAGACCCCTTGCTGCAGTGGAGAAGGAGGAAGAAAGAATAGGAGGCGTGGAGAGGAAGAGGTGAGAATTAATTCATAACTTTTCCCTTGCTACCCTTTTATAGATTGGGTTTAGGGCTCCTCCTAATCTTATTAGGAGTATGGGACTATAACCCACCCTTGGATTAATGCCAAGTGTCCAATCCTTGTGCTTATAGATGCATGACATGTGTCTATTTAATCAATTGACTAATTTTCTAATCACATTAGGATTCCTAATCTCATTAGGAGAATTAATTGATTTGGGATCATGCATCCTACGACGTCATGTGGACTTTAAAGTCCGCATAGTGTGAACATGACTTCAGTCATATTCATCCTACGATGACATGTGATCTTTAAAATCCGTAAATCTTGGTTTAGTCAAATTGACCCAATCATGAATCCAAATCAATTTGGGTCGAACCCAATTTGATTTGGTTCATTAAATCAGCCCAATTGCAATCCAGTTGCAATCAATTCCACTTAATTCTTCTTACATTAACTCATTAACACTTAGTGGGTTAATTCAATCACCAATCATATTGATGATTGATTTCTATTATGATTCCAAATCATAATTA
This sequence comes from Phoenix dactylifera, assembly GCF_051530095.1. Taxonomy (NCBI): domain Eukaryota; kingdom Viridiplantae; phylum Streptophyta; class Magnoliopsida; order Arecales; family Arecaceae; genus Phoenix; species Phoenix dactylifera. The sequence continues at coordinate 11,775,151 of NC_143196.1, read as the reverse complement.
TGATAGTCTAACTAATTAAATCCTCTATGTGTGTGACCCCATAGGTTCTATTCTGACTGGTAGTGAGAAATATTGAGATCTCCATCTCAATATCACTGAAACTTCTTTCAGTGAACTGAAACGATTTCAGTTCTACTCTTAGGGTTCACACCAAGTGAATATCTGAACCTCTTGGTGCAGTTAGCGTATGATACAGTCCCTCTATCATGGATCCCAACATGACGGAGGTTATGGATATCTGGTCAAACCCCATCGTCTGTCATATGTCAAATTTATATGACTTCCAGTTCGAGATATGGAAAACACTTTTTCCAAAATACTTGGCCAAGAATTTATCGAAGTCAGTCTCATAAATTACATAGGATCACTCCTAATCTATCAAGGTCGATAGATCCCATCTAGATGCAACCCAATTCCAAAATGAACCTACTGCAGCCAATTCGCACTACAAGGACCCGAATGACTAGGGCCCAAGTTCACATGCTTGTCAAACTACAGCAACTTCACAGTAAATAGCTGAGGCATCGCAGGTCAAAGGATCAGTCATACAATTGCAGCATAAGTAGTCACTGACGAGTGGATAGACATCCATGTAACTACTATCTTTGATCACGCTCATTACCTTGTTCTCTAACAAGTACTTGCATAATCACTCCAGTGTCTCTACACCGTGGACTCGAGACTCGTCCATCTGACTAAGTGATCTGTGCACTAATCTCAGCGGATCGATCATCGTCCCTCGTGATGGATCCATCGATCAGGAGCATTTAGAAATTAATCTCTAATGACACATGCCTCAAATTCTCAACTCTTTGAAATTATGTGTCATCATCTATTTATTTCTTGGACGATTCATGGACACATACAAACATGAATGAAAAATAAATTGCCCAATCTTATTTATTAATAAGTGTCAAATTACAAATTTATGCCCCAGATTACAAATATGCGTCAGCCACGTTGGCTTCTAGGGCATACTTTTAACAATCTTCCACTTGCACTAAAGCCAATCAGACATATATTTAAGTCTCAATTTTTCAAGATGGACTTCTAATTTCTTCTGACTCAGCTGCTTAGTGAATGGGTCCGCCACGTTATCAGTGGAGTCTACTCTCTGCATCTCTACATATTTCTTTTCGAGGTAGTCGCGAATTAGATGAAATCGCCGTTCTATGTGCTTGGACTTCTGGTGAGACCTCGGCTCCTTAGCCAGTGCTATGGCGCCGTTGTTGTCGTAGAAAAGGGTTATGGCATCTGATGACATGACTCCTAGCTCTTCGACAAACTTTTTGTACCAGAACGCTTCCTTCGTAGCATCCGATGCAGCAATGTACTCTGCTTCCATGGTAAAATCTACAATAATCGGTTGCTTGGAACTCTTTCAATTTACCGATCCTCCATTGCATAAGAATACATATCCTGATGTAGACTTTCTATCATCAGGATCAGTCATGAAGTCTGAATCAGTATATCCTTCTACCTTTAACTCTGTGCCTCCCCAAAGACCAAAAATAGATCCTTAGTCCTTCTCAAGTACTTAAGAATATTTTTTACAGCTATCCAGTGCTCCTCGCCTGAATTTGACTGATATCTGCTGGTGACACTCACAGCATATGCTATATCAGGTCGAGTACATAGCATGGCATACATAAGACTCCCCATTGCCGATGCATAAGGGATCCTACTCATGTTGAATCTCTTCAGATGTTTTGGGGTACATCCTTTTGGAGAGATTTATCCCATGCCTTAGGGGTAACAATCCCCTCTTAGAGTTTTCCATGCTGAACCTCTTCAACACTTCCTCTATGTACATTTTCTGTGATAGGCCAAGCATCCTCTTAGATCTATCTCTATAGACCTTAATCCCCAAAATATAAGATGCTTCACCTAGATCTTTCATGGAGAACTTCTTAGACAGCCATAACTTGACCGATGTGAGCATGGGAATATCATTCCCAATTAGGAGTATATCATCCACGTACAATACGAGGAATACTATAGCCCTCCCACTGATCTTTTTGTACACACATGGTTCCTCTTCGTTCTTGATGAAATCAAACGATTTGATCACATCATCGAAACGAGTGTTCCAACTCCGAGATGCTTGCTTTAGTCCATAAATGGATCTTTGCAGCTTGCAGACCTTGTGATCACCATCACTGGAAGTGAAACCCTGAGGCTGTTCCATATAGATATCTTCCTCAAGATATCCATTAAGAAAAGCAGTTTTCACATCCATCTGCCATATCTCATAATCATGATAAGCTGCAATAGCAAGCAACGTTCGAATGGACTTCAGCATGGCTACCAGTGAAAAGGTATCTTGATAGTCAATGCCTTCGCGCTAACTATAACATTTTGCCACCAACCTTGCCTTATAGGTCTCTACCTTGCCATCCGAACCCATTTTCCTTTTGTAGATCCATTTATACCCAATAGGTACTATACCTTCAGGTGGATCTACTAAGGTCCATGCTTGGTTGGAATGCATGGAGTCTATTTCTGACTTCATCGCATCCATCCATTTTTCGAAGTCGATGTCTAACATCGCTTCGTTGTAGGTCTTGGGATCATTACTATGATCTCTTTCTCCCATGAGGAACTCTTCCTTTATTTTCTCTGTAAGTATACTAAGTATCTTTCAGGAGGATGGGAGATCCTACTGGATCTATGAAGTGGACGAGGTTCTTCATGTATTGGCTTAATGTGAATAGGTTCACTAGGCTCAATTGCTTGTTGCTCTTCAGAGATTTTCTCTTTGAGCTCAATTTTTCTCCCACTACCTCTATCAAGGATAAACTGTTTTTCCAAGAAGATGGCATGTCGGCTTACAAACACTTTGTGATCTTCTAGGATGTAAAAATTGTATCCTAACGACTCTTTAGGATATCTAATGAAACCAGCACCAATTGTCCTAGACTCTAACTTGTCCGCCTGTTGTCGCTTGACTTGGGCTGGACATCCCCAAATCTTGAGATAACCAAGACTTGGTTTCTTACCATGCCATATCTCATACGGTGTGGTAGGAACGGACTTAGAGGAAACTCTATTCAATATATAGATAGTTGTAAGTAGGGCATCTTCCCATAAGAATAAGGGTAAGTCAGTGAAGCTTCACTATTTCTTAGATTCATGGATCAAATTCGATTCAGTGGGATCTTTCACTCACATTTTTTTCATGGACCTGACCATATCCAATAGGGTTCGATTCCTCCTTTCTGACACTCCGTTGAGTTGAGATGTTCCAGGAGGTGTCCATTGGGAAACTATACTATTTTGTTTGAGATAATCGCGAAACTCTCCACTAAGGTATTCTCTTTCTCGATCTGATCGAAGAACCTTAATGAGTTTTCCTGTCTGTTTTTCTACTTCAAATCTGAATTCTTTGAACCTTTCAAATGCTTCAGATTTATGTCTCATAAGATAGACATAACCATATGTTGCCTAGAGATGGTCACCCAAGAGGGGGGTGAATTGGGTGTTTTAAAAACTTTTGACTAATTAAAAAATAAAACACACGAATATATGCACTAACGTAAAGAAGGAAGAATGAGAAAGGTCAATCGCAAACACAAGGTTTTATAGTGGTTCGGAGCTTCCACTGCTCCTACATCCACTCTCCAAATCACCTTTGGAAATTTCCACTATAATCCACGATTACAGTACGGTAGTTTTGCGAGTTCACTACCCAACTCGTTGTTTTACACCGGGCTCACAACAAACCCAAAACCCCCAATTTCACTTAGGCTTGGGACGCCTTTTCCTTGTTCCAAGTCCCTTGACTGGAACAAGCACCGCAATGAAAGAGTTTACAAAAGAAAATAAAAGCTCTAAAAAGCAAATATAACAATTATGAACAATTGAACCCGGAAGAATCGTTTTGCCGTTGGAAGCGTGGGAGATATTGATTCTTCCGATGTGGAGCGCGTAGGATTGAGTGTGAGCTTTGAATCCCAAGTGCACGAGAGTGGTTGAGCTTGAAATCACTTAGGAAGCTTGAAAACACTTGATTTCTTCACTTGAATGCACTCACTCCCTTGAACTTTTCTTTCTTACTTCTCTCTTGAATGATCTAGCTTTTGGTTGGTGAAGAGTTGTTGAGAAGCACTTAAGAGGTCCCTTTTATAGCCCAAAAAGCAAATATAGCCGTTAGAGACAAAGAAAGAAGGATTTGAAATTCAAACCAAATCTGAAAAGCTGTCAGTCGCGTTCCAGTCGCTCCGGGGACGTCTCCGCTTCAACGGGAGACGTCTCGGCTACAAGATTTTACTTTTTCCATTGTCTGGGGTCGACTCGGCACTTTCAGGGGACGTCTCGGCTTGTTTGCACTTTTTGAATGGGGACGACTCCGCTGATCTGGGGACGACTCCGCTTCTTTATCTCCGAAGAACATGTCCTCTGGAATTTCCTGAGAGAGTCGACTCCGCTTCTTCAGGGGACGTCTCGGGTTGTCTGCACTTTATGCATGGGGACGACTCCGCTGTCTCAGGGTCGACTCCACTTCCTTATTACCAAAAAACTATTCTCTGGAAAACCCTGAGAGAGCCGTCTCCGCTATCTTGGGGACGACTCGGGAAGTCTCCTTTTTACTTGCGGGGACGACTCGGCTTACTGTGGGGACGTCTCGCGCATATCTCTTGAAAACTGCCTTTCTGCCGCCACTGAGAGAGTCGACTCCGCTACTGAGAGAGTCGACTCCGCTAACGCGGGGACGACTCGGCAGGTGTCGGGGACGTCTCCAAGTGTGCCGGTTCTTCCTGTTTGTGCCAGAGACGTCTCTGAAACTATCCGGAGACGTCTCGGCTGTCCCTGATCTGTTTTCTTTAACTCAAAATATTCTTCAATAAATTCATAAAAATTATGGGAACTTGCCTAGACATTTCTTAACAATATTCTTAATAAAACACATGAATTTCTCAATTAAATTGTTAAGATATAATGGAATTTTACTCTAGTGTTTTCTATTCATCAAAATCTATTAGGGGGTCAACAATCTCCCCCTTTTTGATGATGACAAAACACTGAGTATATGCAAAATTTGAGATTTAAACATATACACAGTATTTGATCAGATGTACAAGTATAATGTTTTGATTAGAACTAGATACAATGTGCATCACTCAAGGTATTCAATTTTCAGTTCTTTCCTTGTGCATAAGATTGATCTTTATAGTTCTTAAATGATTTTAGCATATCAACTGAATTTGAATCAAGTTAAAATAAAGTACTGATGCTGAGGATAATTGAAAGCTAGATTCTTTTTGACTCCCCCTTTTTTTTTCAGAAGGGCAATTATCTTAAGGTCAATATTCTTCAATTTTATCTTTTCTAAATCAACTTTGGAGTATGATTATAAATTTTGCATTCCATATTCAATATCCATATATATAACTGCTCCCCCCTTTCAATATCTACTCCCCCTTTTTGTCATCAACAATGAAGGGGACAAATTATCTCTATATTCAATATATTCAGTGTTCATTTTACTCCCCCTTTGATATTCAGGTTGTGCTCCCCCTGTTTCAGATGCTTTGATACGTTGTGCCAAATCTGAATACTTAATGTATGTTATGAGATTCTTATGACACATCAAGAGGCACATTCACATTCATAGAAACACATACATAGAGTTGGCAATGTACACAGTTTTCAAAAGGGATTGTATTCATGTATCATTGTGAACCTTTGAAGTCAGTACATAGTCAAAAAGAAGAAATCATTATAAGTATTGATTTCTAATACAAAAGTGTTTCAAAATAGCCAAGGATTTACAAAAAGAAGATCCTACAAGATATCCATCATCGGCGACGTTGCTCATGGCCCCTACCAGCTGTATTTTGTTCATAAACTTTACAAGCTGCATCTATGAATGTATTGATGGAATCCATGAGGGTCTTAAATTGATCTCCCTACAAGCTACAACTAAGGTGCTCACATTGCCATCTGGTTTTGTTAGCTCTTTAAGACTCTTGGAAATGCTCTTCAAGCTGTCCTGGAGCTCTAATGATCTGATGGTTTGGGTGGCACCCACACCAATTATTTCTTGTGTTGTAGCTTCAATTTGACTTCTAATATCCTTCATCTCTTGTAGAAGCCCTTCATGTGAAGCTCTGATGGGGGCCAACTCTGTGGAGATCATGGATCTCATCTCCTCCCTCATCTGCTGGCAAATGGCAGATGCTAAGGTGCGCATCTGATCCTCTGACAGAAAGGAGGGCCTACTAACTGGAGGAGGTGGTGGCATGGATGTGGAAGGTCCAGCTGAGCTGGAGGGAATATCAGGGATATCCATGTGGCTAGGTGGAGGAGAGTGATGGTCAGACTCATGATGTGGGATCTCAGGCTCTAGGATTTGGGTTTTTCTCTTTGGTACCTTGACCCACGATCCATCTATCTTATGAAATTCCATTCTTCTCATTGTGCCCTCATTGTAATAGTCGGTGTTTCTCAAGGGCTTTGCAGGTTCATTTGTTGGAATGGGAACCTTGAAGTGTTTAAAGATTAAGGTAAAGATCATGCCATAGGGTATACTAAACCTAGAATACCTATGACATAGGGCAATGTAATTTAGCATGAGTCTAGGGAGGTTTAGAGGGATCCCTAGTAGGATGTGGTGCATTATAACTAAGTCTCGCTCCGAAACAAAATCGAAGCGACCGGTTTTAGGAAATAGGACCCGGTTGACAATACTTAAAGTCTCATCTCTGCATTTAGGTCCTGGGAATTGACAACATCAAGAGGGCCGCAGTCCTCTCTTCCTAAAAGTAAATTTAGGGCTGACTCCCTTTGGGGATGTGAGGTTGGAGCCTCACCGTCCCTAGGAATTTGTAGGACAGTGGATAGGACATCTTCATTGACTTCTACTAATGTCCCTTGGACATATCCAGTGTACCCTAGGTCCCCTAAGGCCATATTGCTAAAAAGTTCTCTAACTAGGCTGGGGTAGGTCAAGGTATTTAGGGTACAAAGGTGCTCCCACCCTTGGGCTCGGAGTCTCTCTCCAATAGAGAACCCCTCATGATCTAAAAAGGAGAAATCTATGTACCTTCCTGTCGTGACTGTGCGATTTGCACAGAAAATAGTCGTGGTTGGCGGAGCAACCGGAGGAGACGGCGCGGAGGGTTCTTCCCGTCGTTCCTCACCGTCGGCCGCTACCCTAGGTCGCCTTCCACGGGTCGTCCTAGCCTTCTTTGGTGCCATGGATGCTAGGGTTTGTGATGTAGAGCAAATGGAGGCTAGGATTTGAGGTGGAGAGCAAATGGAGGCTAGGGTTTTTCGTTTTGGTCGGGAATGAAGGAGAAAGCTCGAGTCGGCTCGAGCGATTTCGACCTATTTAAAAAGCCCTCATTCGGTCCCCGAGACGTCTCCGCGACTAAGGCGAGACGTCTCCCCTGGGGGGACGTCTCTGCGATTTGCCAGAGACGTCTCCGGCACTGAAAAATTTCAGACTGTATTCTATCTTCTCCCAATTTCTGTTAAATCATCCTAATCAACATGATCTCTTTTGATAAACTTAGAGTGAATTTGTTTGTGATCCTCCCCCTTAATGATACATCCTATAATAATTTGATAATGATTTTTGAATTATTAATATTGAAATGAGGAGTGTTTGACCAAATTTCGAATACCTATGAAATAGGCTCTGAAAATATCTCCATGAAGAGTCCAAGGGAGGGTAACCATCCTCCGGAAAGTCAAACAGTTCGTCATTTAGCTTACATGAATTCATGTTTTCACTTATGTTTACCTTGAGGTTGATTACTAGTTCGCGCAGCAAACAATGCAATACAAGTTCAATTCATTTGCTAGGATCATACAAGCTCAAAGCATTCCTTAAGAAATTGAATCTTTCTTTACAAAGGGGCTTTGTAAAGATATCAGCTAATTGATTTTCAGTACATACATATTCAATCATCACATCATTTTTCAGCACATGATCCCTAATAAAATGATGCCTAATCTCTATATGCTTTGACTTAGAGTGTTGGACAGGATTTTTTGTTAAGTTAATTGCACTTGTATTATCACACTTAATTGGTATATTATCCATTTTGATACCGAAGTCTTCAAGTTGTTGCTTAATCCAAAGAACTTGGGCACAACAGCTTCCAGCTGCAATGTACTCAGCCTCAGCTGTGGACAAGGCAACTGAATTTTGTTTCTTGCTAAACCAAGAAACCAAATTAGCACCCAAGAATTGACATGTGCCACTTGTGCTTTTTCTGTCGAGTTTGCACCCGGCAAAATCAGCATCGGAATAAGCAATTAAATTTATGTCAGATTGTTTAGAATACCATAAGCCTACATTAGATGTCCCTACTAGATATCTAAAAATTCTCTTAACAGCTTGCAAGTGTGATTCCTTAGGACATGCTTGGTATCTAGCACACATACGAACACTAAATAATATATCTGGTCTACTAGCAGTAAGGTAAAGTAAAGAGCCTATCATACCTCTGTATAATTTGCAGTCTATACTTTTACCTTTTTCATCTTTGTCAAGCTTGCAACTTGAGCCCATGGGTGTGCTGATTTCTTTTGCATCCTTCATCTTGAATTTCTCCAACATTTCTTTGATATACTTGGTCTGACTGATGAAGATGCCTTCCTCTGATTGTTTTATTTGCAGCCCAAGGAAGAAATTGAGCTCACCCATCATGCTCATTTCAAATTCTCCCTGCATAAGCTTGGCAAACTCTTGACAAAGACTATCATTAGTAGCACCAAAAATTATATCATCTACATAAATTTGTACAAGCAATAAGTCACTTCCTTTTCTTTTAATAAAGAGGGTTTTGTCTACATTTCCTCTCTTAAATTTGTTCTCAATTAGGAAATTACTTAATCTTTCATACCATGCCCTAGGAGCTTGCTTAAGTCCATACAATGCTTTATGCAATTTATACACATAATCTGGATGTAAGTGATTTTCAAAACCTGGAGGTTGTCCTACATAAACTTCCTCCATTATATAGCCATTTAAGAATGCACTTTTTACATCCATTTGATAGAGTTTAAAATCCATGAAGCATGCATATGCTAAAAGCAGTCTAATAGCCTCTAACCTGGCAACAGGAGCAAAAGTTTCATCAAAATCTATTCCTTCCTCCTGATTATATCCTTTGGCCACTAGCCTAGCTTTGTTTCTTATTACTATCCCATCTTCATCTAGTTTATTTCTATATACCCATTTGGTGCCTATAATTGAAACATTAGGGGGTCTTTTCATTAGAGTCCAAACTTCATTTCTTTCGAATTGGTTTAATTCCTCTTGCATAGCATTCATCCAATTATCATCTTTTTCAGCTTCTTCTAGTGATTTAGGCTCTATTTGTGAAACGAAAGCAAGATAATTACTAGTGCTTCTTAAAGAGGATCTAGTTCTTATACCTTGTGACGGATCACCAAGGATTAGATCCTTTGGATGACCATGTGCATACCTCCATTCTTTAGGAAGATCTTGATTTCTTGATGGAGGTTGATCTTCTTCATCTCGCTGATTTGTATCTTCTTTGATCTCATCCTCATGTTGTTTGTCTTGAGTGGAGAGTTCCTTCATTTGGTCTTCAAGTATACCTACATCACCATCTTCTTCTTTTCTAGAAGAATCTCCATTAGTTTCATCAAAGACAACATGAATGGATTCTTCAACAACGAGAGTTCTCTTGTTGAAGACCCTGTATGCTCTACTAGATGAGGAGTAACCTAAGAAGATCCCCTCATCTGATTTAGCACTAAATTTATTGAGATTGTCCTTTCCATTGTTCAAAATAAAGCATCGACAACCGAAAACATGAAAATAACTTATATTTGGTTTCTTACCTTTTATCAACTCATACGGTGTTTTCTTTAAGATGGATCTAACTAAAGCACGATTTAAGATATAACATGAAGTATTTATTGCTTCAGCCCAAAAATACTTTGGTAGATCCGATTCGCACAACATGGTACGAGCCATATCTGCTAGCGTGCGATTCTTCCTTTCTACCACCCCATTTTGTTGGGGTGTCCTAGGTGCCGAGAAGTTGTGATTGATACCATTTTCTTCACAAAATTTTTCAAAATACTGATTTTCAAACTCGGTACCATGATCACTCCTAATTGCTTTTAGTTTAAGATTGAGTTCATTTGAAATCCTATTATGAAACTTGATAAAAGCGGGAAAGGACTCATCTTTGTGTGCAAGAAATGAAACCCATGTAAAACGTGAAAAATCATCAACAATTACAAGACCAAATTTCTTACCCCCTAGACTAGCAGTTCTAGTGGGTCCAAACAAATCCATGTGAATTAGTTCTAAGGGTTTTGATGTTGAAACTATGTTCTTAGACTTGAAAGAACTTCTTGTTTGTTTCCCTAATTGACATGCAGCATAGATTTTATTCTTTTCAAAGTCTATTTTTGGTAGACCTTTGACTAGATCCTTTGTAATTAATTTTGAGATTAAATCCATGCTAGCATGCCCTAACCTACGATGCCATAACCAACTAGTCTCATTGACTTTGGGATTCATGGCTACAAGACATTGGCCATCCTTCATGGTGAGATCATCAAGATCTACCATGTAAACATTTCCATGCCTATGTCCTGTGAGTATGATCTCATTGTCAAATGGACTACTAATTATGCATAGTGATGATTCAAATGATACTTTAAAGCCCTTGTCACAAAATTGACTTATACTTAACAAATTATGTTTTAGTCCATTAACTAACAATACATTATCAATAAATGAGGAGGGTGATATGGAGATTTTACCAACACCAATAATTCGGCCTTTAGCATTGTCTCCAAATGTGACTACTCCTCCTTCTTTTGATTCCAAGGTGACGAAGAGACTCTTGTCACCGGTCATATGCCTTGAGCAACCACTATCAAGATACCACATTCTCTTTTTATTCCCGGCTGCAAGGCATACCTGCAAAATGATCATGTGAAGCTCTTAGGTACCCAAGTTTTCTTGGGTCCTTCGTGGTTAGTGTAGTTGGTTCCCTTAGGCACCCATACTTTAGTTATGCTTTTAGCTTTTACAAATGTATTCTTGTTAGTTTGGATTTTTCTTTGAATACAAGAGTAGGCTTTATGTCCATTCTTTCCACAAAGAAAGCATGTTGGTTTTTCAGTTTTTACGTCTTTTGCTTTTACAAAGAAATTCTTTAGATACTTTTGTTGCTCATTAGTTTTATATCCTAATCCGGCTTTATTAAAAACAGCTCTTTGATTTGAAAGAATAAGATTTAATTTTTCAGAGCTTTGTGTAAATTTTTCAACAATTGGTTTGTATTTATGTACCTCATTCTTAAGATTCAAATTTTCTTTGACTAGTTCTTCCTTATCCTTTTTAAGAGATTTAACATTTTGTGCAAGTGAGGTATTATTATCGAGTAGGGATTTTACTTTTAGATTTAATTCCTTAATTAGTGTTTTTGCCTTTTCATTTTCAATGCTCAGTTTTGAATTTTTAATTTCTAGGTTAGTAGTGTCAATATTTTTAATGCTCTCCTTTTCAATTAATAAGTTTTCAATATTTTCCTTTAGTTTTTGATTGGAGGCTTTTAATTCTTTATTCTTTGCTCCTAACATACTACAATCACCCATAAGTTCTTGAAAAGCCTCATATAATTCTTCTAAAGTAAAATTTATGGTTGGGTTTTGACATACCTCGTCGTCTTCGAACGCCATGAAGCATAGATTGGCGGTCTCTTCCTTCTCTTCCTCGGAGGATGATGTGTCACTATCATCCCATGTTGCCTTCAATGCCTTCTTCTTCTTCTTTACAAAATACTTCTTTTGTTGAGGGCATTCGGAACGAATATGTCCCGGTCTCTTGCAATCATAGCATACGATTGGGTCTCTTTCTTTTTCCTTTTCTTTTTTCCAATCATTTCTCCCTCCAAATTTCTTTCTTGGGAAGGGTTTCTTTCTTCTCATGAATTTTTTAAACTTCCTTACTATTAAACCCAAGTCCTCATCTTGACTTTCTTCTTCACTCTCACTGCTCTCTTCTTCACATACACTTGAGGTAGCCTTGAGTGCGATTGTCTTTTTCTTTGGCAACTCTTCTTCATGCTGCTTCATCGTGAGCTCATGCGTCATCAATGAGCCCAAGAGTTGTTCTAGCCCCAAAGTGTTGAGGTCTTTGGCTTCTACAATCGCCGTGACCTTTGCTTTCCATGCTTTTGGCAGTGACCTGAGAATTTTACTCACAAGTTCGGGGTTAGTGTAAGATTTGCCCAAGCTTTTTAGGCCATTAATAATTTTGGTAAAACGTGTAAACATGCATGTGATGGTTTCATTAGGTTCCATTGTTGCCCAGATAGACAACCCAAGAGGGGGGGGGGGTGAATTGGGATTTTAAATTAACTTGAAAATTTAAAACTTTGTGGATGATTAATTTAAAACTATAGCAAGTTGTTTAATTAAAGCTAAGTGCTGTGAGTAGTGTCCGGGGAAGAAGATGAGAGACAATGCACTACAAACACAAAGTTTTATAGTGGTTCGGAGCTAACCCTTGCTCCTACGTCCACTCTCCAAGTCTCACTTGGGAATTTCACTATAACCCCCTTGGATTACAGCCGGTTGTTTTGCAAGCTCACAACCAAACTTGTTGTTTTACGAGCTCACAACGAACTCGGTCGGTTTTCCCAGGCTCACCGACTAGAACCAAACCCCGATTGTTTTCCCGGGCTCACAATCAAACCCTTACACACGTTGGTTTTAACTTGGCTCACCAACCAACCTTAAACCCCTTGATTCAATCCCCCGATTGAATCAAGTAAATACAAGAGATAGAAGAAAACAGAAAATAGCTTCTCAAAAAGCAGATTTAAAACAATATAATCGTAAAGGAGTTAGCCCTCAAATGCTTTTAAGCTGGTGAAGAGGTATGGCTTCTGGAACTCCGGTCTCCTCTTGAAAGAGTGGTCGACTTGAATGCAGGAGGAGGAAGCTTTGATTGTTGGGAAGAAGTTGTTGGAGCAGTAAATGCAGATCTCCCCTTTTTCGTTTAAGAGCACTTGGAGAGCTTGAAAACTTGAATGCTTGGAGTGGAATGTCTATCTTCTGCCTTGCTACAGTCCTCTGTGGCTATTTAAGCCAACCCCCACGGAAACTAGCCGTTACTCTGCTTTTTCTGGCCGTTCTGCACACTCTGCGCAGCCTGACAATATGACCGTTGGTGGATTGGAGTCGACTCGCGCGATCAGGAGTCGACTCGGCTGTAGCAGGAGTCGACTCACGCTTTTCCGGAGTCGACTCGGCAACTGTTCCAAATTTGAATTAAAGTTGCCGTCTTGACTGGGAGTCGACTCGTCTTGACCTAGAGTCGACTCGCCAACTTCTGGAGCTGACGTGGCAATTTTAGAGTCGGCTCATCCACTGAAGTCCGTGGATCCAAATTTGAATTTTGTCCACTCGAGTCGACTCAATTGTCCTGGGAGTCGACTCGAATCTCAGAGCTCGAACTCCCGATTCTCTGTCTTTTGGCTCATCCAGTCTTGGAGTCGACTTGAACTTCCTTGGAGTCGACTCGGCTCTCAGTTTCCGAAAGTTGGTCTTCTGCCTTTTGACGTGAAGCTTGTCTCGGAGTCGACTCGAGCTGTCTGTGAGTCGACTCGAATCTCAGAGGCAGTAACATGGTCTTCTGTCTGTTGATGGTCGCTCAGTCTCGGAGTCGACTCGCGTACTGCGGGAGTCGACTCGAATCTCAGAGTCCGAAAACTGCTCTGACTTTTCTTTGTGTTTCTCTTGGAGTCGACTCTTACTACCCTGGAGTCGACTCGTTGAACATTGGAGTCGACTCGCGCACTTCGGAGTCGACTCGTTGACAGTTTCTGAGTTGAAGCTTTCTGTCCTTCTGTCTGTTCTCAGTCGGAGTCGACTCGTACTGATCTGGAGTCGACTCAAGCTCGTGCCAGTGAACTTGATACGCTTGGAGTCGACTCGTGATATTCGGGAGTCGACTCGAGTCTCAGACATTGGTTCATGCAGACTTCTTAACTTATCCAAAATACTATGAACCAAGTCTAGAAACACTTGGACAGGATTTTCACTGAAACACTCAATTGAATTCATTAGTAATCACAAGATATACTCAAATGCTTTGAGCTCATCAAAATCAAATGGGGTTTTAATCAATCACTCCACAATCTCCCCCTTTTTGATGATGACAAAACTTTGAGTATATGTAAAATGAATTGCTCATAAAACAATGAAGTAAAATCCATAAATGAATTCAAATGTCTGATAATTTAATTTATCCAAGTTTGAAAGGAGTGAAACATTAAATTTCGGAGTTAAAGCTCCCCCTTTCATTTGGAATTATATAAGCCTTCATATTATGCAATCAATTGTTCGGCTTATATGTCATTAATGATTTAGCTTGATTAAAATTCAGATTCTCCCCCTCAACATATGCATTCAACTATGTTTTGATTCTCTGAATTTTCTTTTAATGCTTTGAAGTTTTTGAACTGAATTTTATCTTTTTAGAGGGAAAATCTGTCAATTTGTTCTTGAGTAGGATTCAGCTAATCTCCGAATATCCCTTGAATAGATTCTGAAGATTACTCCATTAGGAGCCCCAAAAGAGAGATAATGAGCCTCGAGGTACCGAATCCACTTAGAACAAATTTGTGTGTGTTATTAAGAGTTTATCTTTTTATTTATTTCCATTGATTTCTTTTACATATTTTTTCATATTTCTCCCCCTTTTTGTCATCATACCAAAAAGGAGGTAATCACACACAATCAATGGCACAACCAATCATCAAACGGCACATAATTGAAGATAAAATGTCTACTCATTGTATTGATATGAATGTGAATACATGTGAGAATACAATAAGTAAAGCAAAGCAAGACAAAACACAACTCAAACACATCTATGTCCTCCTCGAGGATGAAGCTCCCCCTCTCGAGGATGCATCTCCTCCTCTGGAGGGTGTGGCTCCTCCTCTCGAGGATGTGGCACCTCCTCTGGAGGATGGTGCTCCTCCTCTCAATCGGCTCTGCTCCATGAGGAGGGTGACTGCATCTGTCACATGTCCGAGCTGCGTGATAATAGACGTGGTGGCTCTGCTATGTGTAGTGGAGAGCTCTGTCACCGACGCCTGAAGCCCAGTCACCGATGTCTGTAGTGCGTCCAGCTTGTCGATGAGTACATTCGACAAGCGCTCGGCCCCCTCGGTGGTGGTGTGCATGTCACGACCTATCTCCTCTCGCATCTGTCGAGTGGAGCTCGTGACCTCACTCATGCTGTGGAACTGGGCCTGGACCAAACTCCGGATATTGTAGATCTCTTCCCGTACATGAGCCGTCATGTCAGTCACGACTGTCAAGGAAGGGACCAGGGCAGAGGAAGTGGGCGCGGAAGAGGGAGCAGGCACCGAGCCGCGGATCTCCCGAAGCAGCTCGTCCTTCAGATCTCGGACGATCTCCTGCCGCAGCTCCCGGAGCTGCTCTGTATCAATACGGACCTCCATAGATGGTGGAACTGAGGAGGAAGGTCCGGCAGAGGTGGTAGGAGCAGGAGGAGTGGATGGGAGGTCTGGATGGTCTGGAATGTCTGGGTAGTCTGAATCTGGCTCAGGACTGGGTGATGGTCTGGTGGTCTGAGCAGTGAGAGTGGACTTCCTAACCCAGATCCCTTCTCTCTTCCGAAACCCCATCCTGTGCATAGTCCCCGTACATAAGCGATCAGTCCATCGCAAGGCACGAGAGGGTTCCCTCTCAGGAATGGAAATCTCGTACTGCCTAAAAAGAAGAGTGAATAACATCCCGTATGGGAGTGAGAGCCTAGGTCTATCTAGGGGCTCACACATATACCTATAAATGAGCTTTGGGAAGTTGATCGGGGTGTCCTGAAGGATATAAGACATAATAGCTAAGTCCCTCTCATTCACAAAATCAAATCTCCCTGTCTTAGGGAAGATGGACCTGGACAGAATGCTCAAAAGGATTCTCACTTCAATAGGAAGTGAGCTAGCAGATACCTCATCTAGGGGGGACTGAGGTGGATGCCCTAAGACGACCGTAAGGGCCGCAACTCTATCCTCAGGGTGTGCGGGAGCCACCCCTACTAATGGAAGGTGAAGGATATGGGCAATGAGGTCCTCTGTGACACGCAACGGGACACCTACTACCGTGCCCTCGATACCTCCATCTCCCCGATGGACGGTACTGTAAAACTCTTGAACTAGGCCAGGATAGGTGGGAAGATCCAAAGAGAGGAAGTACTCTAGGCCCTGGGCTCTAAGCCTATCGCCTATGGTGAACCCCTCCCGGGAGAGATAGTCGAAATCGACAAACCTCCCGGAGGTGACGGCCTTCCCGGCCAACGGCCTAACGAGAACCACCCTAGGCGGGGAACGATCCGGAGGTGGTTGCCTCGCGGGATCGTGCCGCGCCTTGGAGCGCCGCTCGGAACCGGCCTCGGGACGGGACCTCTTCCTAACGACGGTCTTACAAGGCATCTTGACCTAAACGGGAAGAAAAATACCTAGAGGACGGTGAAGGACCGACAGAGGAAGCTCGGGACGGACCGAAAATGACCTAGGAACGGACGGAAACTCAATGTCCGGCGAAGAATTGACGGGAAAAGGGCTTGGAGACGATCGGGGATGACCTAGGAGTCGGCTCTAGGGCTTTGTGAACAGTGGCGGCTTGAGGAAAAGTGTTTGCGAAATGACAACCCTAGGGTTAAAAAGTCGGATCCCGACTGCGAGTCGACTCCCCTGAGTCGCGAGTCGACTCGACCTCGAGTCGACTCCAGAATATGCGCGAGTCGACTCTCTGTTAGCGCATGTAGACTTCGTGTCGACTCCCGACATTGTGCGAGTCGACTCCCCCTTAGGAGCCGGCTCTGAAACTTACTCGAGTCGTCTCTAACCTTGGCACGCACCTAAAAACCATGCCATAATCGTGCCAAATGAGGGAAAATCAGCTAATTAAGGACTGATTTGATGATCACTGTATAGAAACTCTATTTTAACCTCATTCTAATCATCAAAATCAATTAATCTAGTGAAAAACTCCCACTAGGATGGATCAATCACTCCTAATCCCCTTCTAAGCACACTAAACCTCTCTTCACTTAGGGGTTTTGTAAAAATGTCTGCTAATTGATTATCAGTACACACAAATTAGAGTGACACATCACCATTCAATACATGATCTCTTATGAAGTGATGTCTTATCTCAATGTGTTTAGTTTTTGAGTGTTGAATTGGATTTTTAGTGAGATTTATGGCACTTGTGTTATCACAATTAATGGGGATTTTATCTTGTTTAATGCCATAATCTTCTAATTGTTGTTTAATCCATAAGATTTGAGCACAACAACTCCCGGCTGCAACATATTCAGCTTCTGCAGTGGATAATGCAACCGAGTTTTGTTTCTTGCTAAACCATGAGATTAGGTTTTCTCCTAGAAATTGACAGGACCCGCTGGTACTTTTTCTATCCAGCTTACATCCAGCGAAGTCTGAATCTGTGTACCCTATTAAGTTTAGACTAGATTCTTTAGAGTACCACAACCCTATGTTCTTAGTTCCAATTAAGTATTTAAAGATTCTCTTAACTGCAGCTAGGTGTGATTCTTTAGGATTAGCCTGATATCTAGCACACATGCACACACTAAACATAATATCAGGCCTACTTGCAGTAAGATACAGTAAAGAACCTATCATACCTCTATAAAGTTTTTGATCTACAGATTTACCCGATTCATCTTGGTCTAACTTGCATGATGAGCTCATGGGGGTGCTGATTGACTTGTTTTCCTCCATATCAAACTTCTTGAGCATCTCCTTGATATATTTTGCTTGATTGATGAAGATGCCTCCTTCAGATTGTTTGATTTGAAGCCCGAGGAAGTAGTTCAGCTCTCCCATCATGCTCATCTCAAACTCACTCTGCATCAAATCAGCAAATTCCTCGCAGAGGCGATTGTTAGTAGCACCGAAAATGATATCATCAACATAAATCTGTACTAATAACATATCCTTATTTTTCTTTTTCAGAAATAATGTTGTATCTACATTTTCCCTAGAGAATTCATGTTCTAATAGGAATTTACTAAGTCTCTCATACCATGCTCTAGGTGCTTGTTTTAGTCCATAAAGTGCTTTGTTCAGTTTATACACATGATTAGGGTATTGATGATTTTCAAAACCAGGAGGTTGTTCTACATACACCTCCTCATTAATAAACCCATTTAGAAAAGCACTCTTTACATCCATTTGATATAGTTTGAAGTCCTTAGAGCATGCATATGCTAATAGAAGTCTAATTGCCTCAAGTCTAGTTACGGGAGCAAAGGTTTCATCAAAATCTATGCCTTCTTCTTGATTATAACCCTTTGCTACTAGTCTAGCCTTATTCCTTATAACAATTCCATTTTCATCTAGCTTATTTTTATATATCCATTTAGTACCTATAATTGGATATTCAGAAGGTCTCTCCACTAGATCCCAAACCTTGTTTCTAGTAAATTGATTTAGTTCTTCTTGCATTGCATTTATCCAATTTACATCATTTTCGGCTTCTTCTATATGTTTGGGCTCAAAGTGTGAAACAAAAGCTAGATGATTATTCAAATTCCTAAGGGATGCTCTAGTCCTAACCGGTTGTGATGGATCATCTAGAATTAGTTCCTTAGGATGCCCGTGAGCATACCTCCAAGCTTTAGCTAGCCCATGATCCACTATAGGCTCTTGGTTTGACGATTCTCCTTCAATCAACTTTTGATTATCATCTTGTAATCCCATCTCATCTATCTTTTCTTCAAGTATTTCAATATCATCATCAAAATTAACCTTCTTACTAGATGAGATGTCACTAGAGTCATCAAAAACAACATGTATAGATTCTTCTATAACTAGGGTTCTTTTATTAAAGATTCTATAGGCTTTACTAGTTGTAGAATAACCTAGGAATATTCCTTCATCAGATTTAGGATCAAATTTCCCTAGATTATCTTTCCCATTATTATGTACAAAACACCTACATCCAAAAACATGAAAATAGTTAACTTTTGGTTTTCTGTTTTTCCACAGTTCATAAGGTGTTTTCTTTATAATGGGTCTTAATAAAACTCTATTTAATATATGGCAAGAAGTATTAATGGCTTCTCCCCAAAAGTACTTAGGGAGGTTACTTTCACATAACATCGTTCTAGCCATTTCCTCTAGAGTTCTATTCTTCCTTTCCACAACTCCATTTTGTTGTGGTGTCCTAGGTGCAGAAAAATTATGGGTTATCCCCTTTTTACTACAAAATTCGTCAAATAATTGATTTTCGAATTCGGTACCATGGTCACTTCTAATGGCTATGACTGAAGACTCTCTAGCATTTGTTACTTCCTTATGGAATTTTTTAAACATAGAAAATGCTTGATCCTTATGTGCTAGGAACATGACCCATGTGTACCTAGAGTAATCATCTACTATAACAAGACCATATTTATTTCCACCTAGACTTGTTGTTCTAGTTGGACCAAATAGGTCCATGTGTAATAATTCTAGAGACCTAGAGGTAGAGACACATTTTATGGATTTAAAGGAGTTCCTAGATTGTTTGCCAAATTGACATGCTTCACATATTTTGTTCTTTTCAAATTTTAATTTTGGCAAACCTATCACGGAGTCTCTTTTAACTAATTTAGTTATTGTGTCCATGCTTGCATGACCTAACTTACGGTGCCATAACCAACTAGCATCATTATCTTTAGTTTCATTTACAACTAGACATTGGTTATGTTTTGCAAGATCTTCTAGGTCTACAACATATACATTTCCACGTCTAATCCCTTTAAAAACTAAGCTATTATCATTAGGATTTGTTATAATACATAGTGATGGTTTAAACATAACATCATATCCTTTATCACATAATTGACTGATGCTTAACAAGTTATGCTTAAGACCATCAACATATCTGACATTATCTATAAAAGTAGAAGGGGTGATTTGAACTTTACCAATACCAATGATGTGACCTTGGTTGTTGTCTCCAAACGTCACAGCACCTCCCTTCTTAGCTTCAAGGGTGAAAAATTGGTCTTTATCACCCGTCATGTGCCTTGAGCAACCACTATCCAAATACCAGCAATTTTTGTTGACCTTGGCTGCAAGACACTCCTACACAAGCAAATCATGTCATCTTAGGTACCCAAGTTTTCTTGGGTCCTTCATGGTTAGTCAAGTTGGTTCCTTTTGGAACCCATACCCTTTTAATCTTTCTTTTAGTTTTTCTTTTCCTATAGTCACATGCATTTGCCTTATGTCCTATATTTCCACAACAAAAACAGATCATTTTCTTAGTTTTATTTTTCCCAGCTTTGACAAAGAAGTTACTAAGAAGTTTTTGTTTATTTTTCGGTTTATACCCTAAACCCGCTTTATTAAATACGGCTCGTTGACTGTTAAGTATCATGTTTAACTTTTCAGAACTATATGTGAATTTTTCAATTAAGGATTTGTATTTGTTAAGTTCTTTAGTTAATGTTTGATTTTCGGCTTTTAGATCATTTAGTTCTTTTGTTAGATCCTTGTTTAAGACTTGTTTATGGTTTTTGAGTTCTGAAAGTTCCTTAGTTAGTTTTTCATTATCTTTAGTTAAGGTATTAGTTTTCTTAATTAAGAGTTGGTTGCTTGTCTTAAGTTCTAGATTTTCTTTGGTAATAGCATCTTTATCCTTAATTAAAGAATCATACTTACGGATATAAGTTTGGTTAGTTACTTTTAGTTCCCTGTTTTTAACATTAACATCCTTATATTCAATCATTAGTTCGTTAAACGCATCATAAAGTTCATCAAATGAAAAATCATAGTGCGTATCAGAAGTTACCTCATTTTCGTTGGCCATGAAACAAAAATTGGCCTTCTCTTCTTGTTCTTCATCCGATGATGAGGATGATGCGTCGGAGTCCGATAGGGTGGTGACAAGGGCTTTCTTCTTCTTCTTGTACTTGCTGCTCTTCTTTAGTAAGGGACACTCAGCTCGGATGTGTCCCGGCTTTTTGCACTCATAGCACCCGATCTCCTCACTTTCCCTTATCTTACCTTTGTCCTTGCGGTAGGAATTTGAGGGGCCTCTCCTTTGATGATAGGACTTCTTGTGGTTGATGAATTTCTTGAACTTGCGCACAAGAAGAGCCTCACCACCATCTTCCTCATCTTCTTCTTCTTCACTGCTGCTGCTGCAAGACAAGTCCTTGTTAGAAGAAGTAGATTTTAAAGCTATTACCTTTTTCTTATGGGAGGACTCTTCCTCGTTGTGTTGTTTCATGGTAAGCTCATGCGTCATAAGGGATCCAAGGAGCTCTTCAAGTGGAAGCTTGTTCAAGTCTTTAGCTTCTTGGATTGCCGTCACTTTAGCTTCCCACGACCTTGGTAGACACCGAAGGATTTTCCTGACAAGTTCACTGTTAGTATAGTTCTTGCCAAGGCTTTTTAGGCCATTGACAATATCAGTAAACCTAGTGAACATGCATGTAATTGTTTCGTTAGAGTCCATTTTAAATAGTTCATATTTATGAACCAAAATATTTATTTTGGACTCTTTCACTTGATTCGTGCCCTCATGGGTCACTTCAAGTCTGTCCCAAATATCTTTTGCAGAATTGCAAGTAAAGACCCTATTGAATTCATTACGGTCTAAGGCACAATAGAAGACATTCATTGCTTTAGAGTTTAATTGTGCCTTCCTCATGTCATGTTCATCCCAGTCCATTTCTAGTTTAGGTACCTTAACACCATCTACGTATATGGATGGGATGTAGGGCCCATTTACTACAATGGACCACATCTCATAGTCTTGGGCTTGGATGAATATTCTCATCCTAGCCTTCTAGTATGAGTAGTCAGATCCATTGAAGAAAGGGGATCTTTGGGTGGACTGACCCTCAATGTGAGAAGATCCAAATGGGGTTGTCATTTTGATCTTTTAACTCTTGAGTGGAAGAGTTTTTGGCTCTGATACCACTTGTTGCCCAGATAGACAACCCAAGAGGGGGGGTGAATTGGGTTTTTAAATTAACTTGAAAATTTAAAACTTTGTGGATGATTAATTTAAAACTATAGCAAGTTGTTTAATTAAAGCTAAGTGCTGTGAGTAGTGTCCGGGGAAGAAGATGAGAGACAATGCACTACAAACACAAAGTTTTATAGTGGTTCGGAGCTAACCCTTGCTCCTACGTCCACTCTCCAAGTCTCACTTGGGAATTTCACTATAACCCCCTTGGATTACAGCCGGTTGTTTTGCAAGCTCACAACCAAACTTGTTGTTTTACGAGCTCACAACGAACTCGGTCGGTTTTCCCAGGCTCACCGACTAGAACCAAACCCCGATTGTTTTCCCGGGCTCACAATCAAACCCTTACACACGTTGGTTTTAACTTGGCTCACCAACCAACCTTAAACCCCTTGATTCAATCTCCCGATTAAATCAAGTAAATACAAGAGATAGAAGAAAACAGAAAATAGCTTCTCAAAAAGCAGATTTAAAACAATATAATCGTAAAGGAGTTAGAAGCCCTCAAACGCTTTTAAGCTGGTGAAGAGGTATGGCTTCTGGAACTCCGGTCTCCTCTTGAAAGAGTGGTCGACTTGAATGCAGGAGGAGGAAGCTTTGATTGTTGGGAAGAAGTTGTTGGAGCAGTAAATGCAGATCTCCCCTTTTTCGTTTAAGAGCACTTGGAGAGCTTGAAAACTTGAATGCTTGGAGTGGAATGTCTATCTTCGGCCTTGCTACAGTCCTCTGTGGCTATTTAAGCCAACCCCCACAGAAACTAGCCGTTACTCTGCTTTTTCTGGCCGTTCTGCACACTCTGCGCAGCCTGACAATATGACCGTTGGTGGGTTGGAGTCGACTCGCGCGATCAGGAGTCGACTCGGCTGTAGCAGGAGTCGACTCACGCTTTTCCGGAGTCGACTCGGCAACTGTTCCAAATTTGAATTAAAGTTGCCGTCTTGACTGGGAGTCGACTCGTCTTGACCTGGAGTCGACTCGCCAACTTCTGGAGCTGACGTGGCAATTTTGGAGTCGGCTCATCCACTGAAGTCCGTGGATCCAAATTTGAATTTTGTCCACTCGAGTCGACTCGACTGTCCTGGGAGTCGACTCGAATCTCAGAGCCCGAACTCCCGATTCTCTGTCTTTTGGCTCATCCAGTCTTGGAGTCGACTCGAACTTCCTTGGAGTCGACTCGGCTCTCAGTTTCCGAAAGTTGGTCTTCTGCCTTTTGACGTGAAGCTTGTCTCGGAGTCGACTCGAGCTGTCTGTGAGTCGACTCGAATCTCAGAGGCAGTAACATGGTCTTCTGTCTGTTGATGGTCGCTCAGTCTCGGAGTCGACTCGCGTACTGCGGGAGTCGACTCGAATCTCAGAGTCCGAAAACTGCTCTCTGACTTTTCTTTGTGTTTCTCTTGGAGTCGACTCTTACTACCCTGGAGTCGACTCGTTGAACATTGGAGTCGACTCGCGCACTTCGGGAGTCGACTCGTTGACAGTTTCTGAGTTGAAGCTTTCTGTCCTTCTGTCTGTTCTCAGTCGGAGTCGACTCATACTGATCTGGAGTCGACTCGAGCTCGTGCCAGTGAACTTGATACGCTTGGAGTCGACTCGTGATATTCGGGAGTCGACTCGAGTCTCAGACATTGGTTCATGCAGACTTCTTAACTTATCCAAAATACTATGAACCAAGTCTAGAAACACTTGGACAGGATTTTCACTGAAACACTCAATTGAATTCATTAGTAATCACAAGATATACTCAAATGCTTTGAGCTCATCAAAATCAAATGGGGTTTTAATCAATCACTCCACATCCATCTTAAACAATTCATATTTGTGAACTAGAATGTTCACTTTGGACTCTTTGACTTGATTTGTACCCTCGTGGGTAACTTCAAGCCTATCCCATATTTCCTTAGCGGAACTACATGTAGAGACTCTATTGAACTCATTTACATCTAAAGAACAAAATAGTGAGTTCATGGCTCTAGAATTGAGTTGAGCCATCCTATCATCATTCTCATCCCAATCCTCCTCAGGTTTGGGAACTCGAATGCCATTAACCACATGTGATGGTTCTTGTGGTCCCTTGACTATAACCCTCCACAAGGCATAGTCTTGTGCTTGAATGAAGATTCTCATTCTAGTCTTCCAATAGGTATAATTTGTCCCATTGAAGAGTGGAGGTCTATTGGTTGCTTGCCCCTCGGCAGGAACATTGTTAAAGGGTGTTGCCATCTAGATCTTTGGCTAAGACGGTTAGGTCTTTCAAGAAATACACAGAGCACCCGCTCTGATACCACTTGTTGCCCAGAGATGGTCACCCAAGAGGGGGGTGAATTGGGTGTTTTAAAAACTTTTGACTAATTAAAAAATAAAACACACGAATATATGCACTAACGTAAAGAAGGAAGAATGAGAAAGGTCAATCGCAAACACAAGGTTTTATAGTGGTTCGGAGCTTCCACTGCTCCTACATCCACTCCCCAAATCACCTTTGGGAATTTCCACTATAATCCACGATTACAGTACGGTAGTTTTGCGAGTTCACTACCCAACTCGTTGTTTTACACCGGGCTCACAACAAACCCAAAACCCCCAATTTCACTTAGGCTTGGGACGCCTTTCCCTTGTTCCAAGTCCCTTGACTGGAACAAGCACCGCAATGAAAGAGTTTACAAAAGAAAATAAAAGCTCTAAAAAGCAAATATAACAATTATGAACAATTGAACCCGGAAGAATCGTTTTGCCGTTGGAAGCGTGGGAGATATTGATTCTTCCGATGTGGAGCGCGTAGGATTGAGTGTGAGCTTTGAATCCCAAGTGCACGAGAGTGGTTGAGCTTGAAATCACTTGGAAAGCTTGAAAACACTTGATTTCTTCACTTGAATGCACTCACTCCCTTGAACTTTTCTTTCTTACTTCTCTCTTGAATGATCTAGCTTTTGGTTGGTGAAGAGTTGTTGAGAAGCACTTAAGAGGTCCCTTTTATAGCCCAAAAAGCAAATATAGCCGTTAGAGACAAAGAAAGAAGGATTTGAAATTCAAACCAAACCTGAAAAGCTGTCAGTCGCGTTCCAGTCGCTCCGGAGACGTCTCCGCTTCAACGGGAGACGTCTCGGCTACAAGATTTTACTTTTTCCATTGTCTGGGGTCGACTCGGCACTTTTAGGGGACGTCTCGGCTTGTTTGCACTTTTTGAATGGGGACGACTCCGCTGATCTGGGGACGACTCCGCTTCTTTATCTCCGAAGAACATGTCCTCTGGAATTTTCTGAGAGAGTCGACTCCGCTCCTTCAGGGGACGTCTCGGGTTGTCTGCACTTTATGCATGGGGACGACTCCGCTGTCTCAGGGTCGACTCCGCTTCCTTATTACCAAAAAACTATTCTCTGGAAAACCCTGAGAGAGCCGTCTCCGCTATCTTGGGGACGACTCGGAAAGTCTCCTTTTTACTTGCGGGGACGACTCGGCTTACTGTGGGGACGTCTCGCGCATATCTCTTGAAAACTGCCTTTCTGCCGCCACTGAGAGAGTCGACTCCGCTACTGAGAGAGTCGACTCCGCTAACGCGGGGACGACTCGGCAGGTGTCGGGGACGTCTCCAAGTGTGCCGGTTCTTCTTGTTTGTGCCAGAGACGTCTCTGAAACTATCCGGAGACGTCTCGGCTGTCCCTGATCTGTTTTCTTTAACTCAAAATATTCTTCAATAAATTCATAAAAATTATGGGAACTTGCCTAGACATTTCTTAACAATATTCTTAATAAAACACATGAATTCCTTAATTAAATTGTTAAGATATAATGGAATTTTACTCTAGTGTTTTGTATTCATCAAAATCTATTAGGGGGTCAACACCATACCGTGAGAAATCATCGGTAAAAGTAATAAAGTAGAAAAATTGACCCCTAGCTTGCACATCGAATGGGCCACACACATCAGTGTATACTAGGGCAAGTATTTCAGTGGACCTCTCCCCATGTCCTACAAAGGGTAATTTGACCATTTTTTCTTGAAGACAGGATTCACAAATCGGAAATGACTCAGAAGTCAATGAACTCAAAAGTTCATGTTTCTCCAATTTGTTAATTTTGTCTTCTTCTATATGACCAAGTCTGAGGTGCCATAAATACTTTTGATTTATCTCATCTCTAGATCTTTTAAATCTTATGGTACTCACTGTATGCTCAGATACGTTCACAGATACATCCATATGTAAGTGATAGAGACCGTCAATCATAAAACCACGTCCAAACAGTTTATTTCGTAAATAAATAGAAACGTAGTCTTTATTGAAATTGAATTCATAATGTTCCTGTGCTAGACAAGATATAGAAATCAGATTTCTGCTAGCACTAGGTACAAAATAACAATCTCTAAGTATCAAACTAAATCCTGACGGTAAATGCAAAGAAAATGTGCCTACAGTAACAGCAGCAACTCTTGCTCCATTGCCAATCCTTAGGGTTATCGCACCTTTCGTAAGCCTTCTACTTTTCTTTAGATCCTGGATGGTAGTGCACAAGTGAACACTAGAACCAAAGTCTATAACCCAACTGGAAATAGAAGAAACCATTAGATTAGTTTCAATAATGAGCATATTAGACATACCTTCAGAAGGCGTGTCACCCTTCTTGCTCTTTATGTTTTCCATGTAGATTGGACAGTTCCTCTTCCAATGGCCGTCTTCATTGCAATGGAAACATTTTCCTTTGGGTTCGGCCTTCTTCTTAGGAACTTTCTTCTTCGGCTTTTTCTCGGTCTTCTGTTTCTTCGCAGGCTTCTTCTTCTTCCCAGTAGACTTTCTCTTGGAAGTAGAAGCTAGCTGAGCAGCGAGAACTGTGCTTGTTGCCCAAGGTGACAAGCCAAGAGGGAGGGGGGGTGAATTGGTTTCTTCTAAATTTTGGTGCTTTAAACGTTTTCTTACTTAAGTGCGGTGGATGCTTTCTTAAGCTATTTGAGTGAGTTAAACTAACGCAAGAGTAGAAGATGATGCAAGAGTAAATGAAAACACAAGCACAACACAAACACAACAATATATAGTGGTTCGGTGCTCTCCTTAGCACCTACGTCCACTCTCCAAGCGTTTCCTTGGGAATTCACTATAATCTCGCGGATTACAGTTGGATTGTTTTCCGGGCTCACAATCCAAAAACCTTTGTTGGTTTTACGGGCTCACCAACGAACCTATACACTTTGGTTTTCCGGGTTCACCAAAAACCTTTGTTGGTTTTATGGGCTCACCAACGAACCTATACACTTTGGTTTTCCGGGTTCACCAAAAACCTTTGTTGGTTTTACGGGCTCACCAACGAACCTATACAAAGTGTTTAATAAACAAAAGGAAAGATTCAAACTCCTAAATGAGCATATGAAACAATATAAGCTACAAGGAAGAGTTAGAAAGTATTTATCGCTTTGAAGTCGCTTTGCTCTTCTTTGTCAAGGATGCTTCACTCTTTAAGGGGGATGGAGCTCTTGATGCCTCTTTGAATCTGCTCAATCCCTTTCTTTGATTCTTGAATGAAGCTCTTGATGAAGAAGATTAGGGCACTTTTGTATTCTTGGGTACTCTTTGATATTCCACTCAAAAGTTGTTCTCTCTGATGAATAGTGCCCCTTTAAATAGCTTCCCACCTTCTTAGGACAAGTCCCAATGGTTAGATTTGAAAAACTAGCCGTTACTCACCTTGGGAAGGACAAAAAGTACAGTTGCAGAACTAGCCGTTACTGTTCAGTCCGTGTTTGGGTCGGCTCAACCTGTCCTTGGGTCGACCCAACTTTGCCTTGGGTCGACTCAAACATTCCTTGGGTCGACCCTCTCAGAAACCACAGAAACTTCAATTTCAGCCTTCCTTCCCATGGGTCGACCCAACCATTCTTTGGGTCGACTCAAAGTCCACTTGGGTCGACTCAACTTCTTCTTGGGTCGACCCTCTCAGTAATTCCAGAGAGCATTCTTCAGTTGTGTTTTTGAGGTTCTTCAAGGTTGGGTCGACTCATGCTTACCTTGGGTCGACCCAACTCACTGTTCATTTGTGCCATTTTTGCAGGAGTGTGCCAAATGATTTCTTGATGTGCCGGGGTCGACCCAATCAACCTTTGGGTCGACTCAATCCACACTTTGCTGCATTCTCAAGGTTAGATTCATTCAAATGAACAAGGTCATGTATCTATTTTCAAATTAACCAAATATACTGAGAGTAATGAACTTATAAATGAAGTATCAACTTAACTTATAGCATACTCTAGATAATTGCTTGTTAATCATCAAAATAACACTATCATCCTCAATCTCCCCCTTTTTGATGATTACAAAATAAAGAGTATAAGTCTATTGATACTTGTCTTTAAAATCAGTTTATAAAAGGGATTAAATTGCTGAATTTCAGCTTTTCATATATACTTGTGAAATCTCCCCCTATATCATTCAAATGTTGCCAATTTGACTTTTTGAATTGCTCCCCCTTTCATTTATAATTCATTAGCAATGAAACTTCAAAAATTTGAGATAAACTCTGAGTTTCAGGTTATGTATCGGGGTGCGAGAGGTGCGTGCCAAATTCTGAATTTATATGTGCTAAATTCTGAACTTTGATGGAAATTTTTGATTTAGTCAATTTCATTATTACAAATTGCTCCTCCTTAGATGTATAAGCTTTCTTATATGATTTTTAATTTGTTTGCCCATTTATTTCTCTTTTCTTTACATAACTTTTATCTTTATTTCTCCCCTTTTTGTTATATATCTTTACTTCTCCCAAAATTAATACTCTTTCTTTACTTAAATTGAATACTCTTTCTTTTCTTAATACTCTTTCTTTTCTTAAATACTCTTTCTTTTCTTAAATACTCTTTCTTTTCTTCTCCCCCTTTTTGTTATCATCAAAAATATATATATGGAAAAAGATGCAATAAATAATAAACTTCAAACTTCATTGATCAAAATAGGAACATTTTCATACATTCATGTTAAAAACAAAGACAGATACAATGTTCCTTAATCAAGATTTAAAGATACATAAGATAAAAACAAGATACATAGGAGAAAAGCAAGATACATGTGAGAACTAGATATCTAGCCTAGGCTCTAAACATAGACGCTAAGATCAGCCTAGGGGGAATCTAATGGCTGGGATCTAGTCCTCATCCTCCTAGCATACGTGGCGAGGGGAGGTCGAGCCTGGTGAGACTGTGTCTGGCGTGGAGCACGACGAGCGGGATGACTCTGTGCCGATATCTCTGACTCAGCAGCCTGTGGCACAGATGGTCCATGTGTCTCTCGCTCTCTCCGGAGTGCTCCTATCTGCTGCCTCAGATCACTGATCTCAGCAGACATGACATCCAACCGGGCGTCCAATCGGCTCGTGAGCCCGTCAGTAATAGTCCTCGCCTGAGCTGTCATGAGCTCTGTCATCCTGCTCCAGAAGTCATCCGTATCTGTCGGAGGAGCGGATGACGATGGTCCAGCCTCTGAGGGTGCAGTAGGATGATCCATAGGCTCCTCATCCTCATCCTCTAGTGCCTCTCCCTCTGGTGCCTCACCCTGAATGCCTGCACCGGTGTGAATCCACTGCCCGTTCACTTTCGCATATCCCATACGTATGAGTGTCCGTGCAGTGTACGTGTCCGTGTGATGCAGACTCTTGGATGCCTCCTCCTCAAGAGGTAAACCATGCTGACGGAAGATCAATGTAAGTATCATATCATAAGGTAGTGATACCCTGTTGCTGCACATCACCTTCCTCATCTGCCTTAATATCATAGCCGGAAGATTTAGAGGAGTCCCCCGAATCATACACTCCATAACTGCTAGATCTCGCTCTGAGATGAGATCAAATCTCCCGGTCTTCGGAAATAAAATCCTATTTATCATATTGAGCAATAACCTCATCTCAGCGGAAAGAGAACTAGCTATTACCTTCTGAGAAAAATCGAAGTTCTCGTTTTCCATGATCAATTGCAGAGCTCTCATTTTGTCTTCTGGCCTCTCCGGAGTGGCTCCTATGCAGGGTAGGTGTAGTAACTCACTCAAGCTCTCCTCGGATACACGGATCCGAACCCCTCGAACTTCCGACACAAGCCCTCCCATACCAGTCTTGAGGAAGGCATAGAACTCTTGTACCAACCCGGGGTAGATGACCACATCTAGGGAGCAAAGATACTCCCAACCTTTTCTTTGGATCCATTCCCAAATCCGAAACCCTTCTTGATTGAAAAACTCCGAATGGATCCTTCTCCCGGTAGTAACCGGCCTCCCCGCAAATCTTGCAAGGATCACTGAGAGGGAAGGAGGAGGAGGGACCTCCACACGTGCCTCACGTCTTGGAGACACGGGAGAAGGCTCGGTAGGGTGCCTTTCCTCTGGTTGGACCCGGGTCACTCTTCCGGATCTCTTGGCTACGGCTCGTTTGGGTCCCATTTCTCCAAGATCCTTAGGAAATCTACTGTTTGGAGGAGTTTAGTGGAGATTGGAGAGTGGGGGCTAGTCTTTTCGGAAGAAGACAAAGGGCAAACAGTGCCCTAGATGTGCTCTCGGGCCCCCTTTTAACAGTGGGGTCCCGACGTTGGGTCGACTCAAGATTTTTCTTGGGTCGACTCAACATTGGGTCGACCCATGTTCTGGGTTGGGTCGACCCAAGTGCAGAAATTTTCTTTTCTCTTCCTTTTTGCTTCTAAAAAGTTTTCCTTGCTTCCAATCCTTATAAACTCTTTATGGAACAGTGATACATGAGTAAGAAATCTATAGATAACAAATTTGACTCATGTTTCATGGGATTTTTGAAATTAGAGGAATGTATCATGAGACTACTATCTCCCTTTTATATTTCTTTAATAAAAAGGATCACATATGCCTAATTTCCTCCTGAGCATACAGAATCTATCTTCACTCAATGGTTTGGTAAATATGTCGGCCAATTATTTTTCCGTGCATATATGCTCAATACATACATTTCCATTTTGCACATAATCCCTAATAAAATGGTACCTTATTTCTATGTGTTTGGCTTTAGAGTGCTGAACTGGATTTTTAGTGAGATTGATAGCACTAGTATTATCACACTTAATAGGAATATTATCTAGTTTGACTCCATAGTCCTCTAGTTGTTGCTTGAGCCATAATACTTGAGCACAACAACTACCAGCAGCTATGTATTCAGCTTCAGCTGTGGACAGTGCCACTGAGTTCTGCTTCTTACTAAACGATGATACTAAGTTATTTCCTAAGAATTGACATGTGCCACTTGTGCTCTTCCTATCTAACTTGCATCCAGCAAAGTCAGCATCTGAATATGCAAGCAAATCTAGACAGGAGTCTCTCGAGTACCATAATCCAATGGTGGTAGTTCCTCTTAAGTATCTAAGGATTCTCTTAACAGCACTTAAATGTGACTCCTTAGGATCCGATTGGTATCTAGCACATATCCCTACACTAAATACAATGTCGGGTCTACTAGCAGTAAGATAGAGCAAGGATCCAATTATTCCTCTATAGAGCTTAATATCAACACTTTTTCCTTTTTCATCTTTGTCTAGCTTACTAGTAGGATTCATTGGAGTGCCAATTCCCTTATGATTTTCATTCCCAAACTTCTTCAGTATTTCCTTTGTATACTTAGTTTGATGAATGAAAATGCCTTCTTTGGTTTGTTTGATTTGTAATCCTAGAAAGAAGCTTAGTTCTCCCATCAAACTCATCTCAAATTCTCCATGCATTAAATCAGCGAATTCTTTGCATAGAGTATCATTAGTGGCACCAAAGATTATGTCATCTACATATATTTGCACCACTAATAGATTTTTGTCCTTTCTTTTGATGAATAAAGTTTTATCTACATTTTCTCTACAAAAATCGTTTTCAAGCAGAAATTTACTTAGTCGATCATACCAAGCCCTAGGTGCTTGCTTTAATCCATATAATGCCTTATGTAGTTTAAACACATGATTTGGCAATTCATGATTTTCAAATCCTGGAGGTTGTTCTACATATACTTCCTCCTCAATAATACCATTTAAGAATGCACTCTTCACATCCATTTGATATAATTTAAAATCCATGAAACATGCAAATGCCAGAAGCAATCTAATAGCCTCTAATCTAGCTACAGGAGCAAATGTCTCATCAAAATCTATTCCTTCTTCTTGATTGTATCCCTTAGCTACAAGTCTAGCCTTATTCCTTATAACTAATCCATTTTCATCTAATTTATTTCTAAATACCCATTTTGTTCCAATTACTGAATTATGCTTTGGTCTTTCAGTTAATGTCCATACATTACTTCTTTTAAATTGATTTAATTCCTCTTGCATGGCATTTATCCAGTTAGTATCTTTTTCAGCCTCTTCATAAGTTTTAGGTTCTAATTGTGAAACGAAAGCAAGATAATCATTTAAATTTCTAAGAGATGATCGAGTTCTTACCCCTTGAGATGGATCACCAATGATTAAGTCTTTAGGATGTCCATGTGCATACCTCCATTCTTTTGGCACGTCTTGGGGTTGTGGTGGCACGCAATCATCTCTCTTATCTTGATTTGGCATGTCATCAATTTTCAACTTTTCAAAGTCGATAATTCCTGTATCATCATCAATAGTATTTTCTTTCCTAGCAGACTCACTATCAGACTCATCAAATATAATATTGACTGACTCTTCTACTACTAAGGTTCTTTTGTTGAATACTCTGTATGCCTTGCTAGATGTGGAGTATCATAAGAAGATACCTTCATCTGACTTGGCATCAAATTTACTTAAGTCCTCCTTGCCATTATTTAAGATAAAACATCTACATCCAAACACTTTAAAATATTTTGCAGTTGGTTTCTTATTCTTCCAAAGTTCATAAGGAGTTTTCTTAGTTATAGGTCGTATTAAAACTCGATTTAGAATATGGCAAGAGGTGTTTATAGCTTCAGCCCAAAAGTACTTTGGAAGATTTGACTCGCACAACATTGTGCGTGCCATTTCTGCCAATGTCCTATTTTTCCTTTCAACAACCCCATTTTGTTGAGGCGTTCTAGGTGCTGAAAATTGATGTGATATTCCATTTTTAGTGCAAAATTCCTCGAAGTGTTGATTTTCAAATTCAGTACCATGATCACTTCGAATGGCTACTAAGGTGAGTTTCTTTTCATTTATGATTTTATTATATAGTTTCAAAAATTCTGAAAATGCTTCGTTCTTATGTGCCAAAAATGAAACCCATGTATACCTTGAAAAATCATCAACAATAACTAGTCCATATTTCTTTCCTCCTAGACTTGTAGTTCTAGTAGGTCCAAATAAATCCATGTGTATGAGTTCAAATGGTCTAGTTGTTGATACTACGTTTTTCGATTTGAAAGATGACTTAGTTTGTTTTCCCAATGAACATGGTCCACATATTTTGTCCTTTTCAAAAATCAATTTTGGCACATCCTTTATTAATTCCTTCTTAACTAGTTTTGATATTAATTCCATACTAGCATGTCCTAATCTTCGATGCCAAAGCCAACTAGTTTCAATTTTCTTTTCTTCATTAGTAATTAAGCATAAACCATTTTTCTTGCTTAACTCATGAAGATCTACTAAGTAAATATTTCTTTGCCTTTATCCTACAAGTACAATGCTATTATCTTTAGGATTTGTGATTATGCATACAAATGCTTCAAATGTAACTTTAAATCCTTTATCACAAAATTGACTCATGCTAAGAAGGTTATGTTTCAAACCCTTAACTAATAAAATATTTTCTATAAAAATAGATGGAGCAATGAAAATTTTACCCTTTCCAATGATATACCCTTTACCATTGTCTCCATAGGTCACTACTCCACCTTTCTTTGGTTCCAAGGTGACAAATTGATCTTCGTCACCGGTCATGTGTCTTGAACAGCCACTATCTAGATACCATCGTTTTTCCATTTTATCAGCTGCAAGACACACCTCATCATCATTGGCCATATGACATATTTGGGCCGTGTCTTGATGATCTTCGTCCTCCGAACTTGATTCCTCACTTTCACTCCAATCGGCCATAAAATTCTTCTTTTTCAACTTTCTTGCCATCCACTTCAAATCTGGGCAATCTATCATATAATGCCCGGGTTTGTTACACTCATAGCAAATGGGAGTCTCCTTTTCTTTTTCCTTATCCTTAACTTTTTTTTTGCTTGAGTTACCTTTAAGAAAGGGTTTCTTTTTATGGAACTTATTCTTACCTCTCATGAATCTTCTAAATTTTCTCCCAAGCACTGCCATCCCTTCTTCATCAATATCTTCATCATCATCTGAATCTTCCGATTCAGTTTGTTATCTAGGGGTGGTAGTCTTTAGGGCAATGGGTTTTCTTCTCTTGACCTCATCTTCTGAATTTTGCCTCATTGTCAACTCATGGGTCATGAGAGATCCTAGGAGCTCCTCTAACTGCAGTGTGTTGAGGTCCTTTGCCTCTTGAATAGCGGTTACCTTGGCCTCCCAATTCCTTGGTAGAGACCTGAGAATTTTACGCACCAAATCAGAGTTAGAATAAGACTTTCCTAAACTTTTAAGCCCATTTATAATATCAGTAAAACGAGTAAACATATCAGTTATGGACTCAGTAGATTCCATTTTAAACAGTTCATACTTGTGTACTAATATGTTTATCTTGGACTCCTTAACTTGATTGGTCCCTTCATGTGTGACCTCAAGTCTATCCCAAATTTCTTTGGCGGTGGTGCAAGTGGATATTCTATTAAATTCATTTACATCTAAAGAGCAGTAAAGTGTATTTACAGCTTTTGCATTTAACTGTGCTAATCTTCTATCACTTTCATTCCAATCCATTTCTGGTTTGGGTATGATAGTGCCATCTATGTTAAGTGTGGGTGTGTGAGGTCCTCTAGTGATGATTTGCCACAGTTCATAGTCCGAAGCTTGAATGAATATCCTCATTCTAGCTTTCCAATATGTGTAGTTTGTGCCATTAAATAGAGGTGGTCTATTTGTGGATTGCCCCTCACTCATTGCACATCCCACTTGGGTTGTCATGATCTTTAACTCTTGATTGTTAGATCAATGAGCACTATTAGAGCACCTCGCTCTGATACCACTTGTTGCCCAAGGTGACAAGCCAAGAGGGGGGGGGGGGGGTGAATTGGTTTCTTCTAAATTTTGGTGCTTTAAACGTTTTCTTACTTAAGTGCGGTGGATGCTTTCTTAAGCTATTTGAGTGAGTTAAACTAATGCAAGAGTAGAAGATGATGCAAGAGTAAATGAAAACACAAGCACAACACAAACACAACAATATATAGTGGTTCGGTGCTCTCCTTAGCACCTACGTCCACTCCCCAAGCGTTCCCTTGGGAATTCACTATAATCTCGCGGATTACAGTTGGATTGTTTTCCGGGCTCACAATCCAAAAACCTTTGTTGGTTTTACGGGCTCACCGACGAACCTATACACTTTGGTTTTCTGGGTTCACCAAAAACCTTTGTTGGTTTTACGGGCTCACCAACGAACCTATACACTTTGGTTTTTCGGGTTCACCAAAAACCTTTGTTGGTTTTACGGGCTCACCAACGAACCTATACAAAGTGTTTAATAAACAAAAGGAAAGATTCAAACTCCTAAATGAGCATATGAAACAATATAAGCTACAAGGAAGAGTTAGAAAGTATTTATCGCTTTGAAGTCGCTTTTGTGGAGTGATCGATTAAAATCCCGTTTGATTTTGATGAGCTCAAAGCATTTGAGTATATCTTGTGATTACTAATGAATTCAATTGAGTGTTTCAGTGAAAATCCTGTCCAAGTGTCTCTAGACTTGGTTCATAGCATTTTGGATAAGTTAAGAAGTCTGCATGAACCAATGTCTGAGATACGAGTCGACTCCCGAGTTTCACGAGTCGACTCCAAGCGTATCAAGGTCACTGGCACGAGCTCGAGTCGACTCCTGATCAGTACGAGTCGACTCCGACTGAAAACAGACAGAAGGACAGAAGAGCAGTTTTTCGGGTCTGAGATTCGAGTCGACTCCAGTGGAATGCGAGTCGACTCCCAGCGGTACACACAAAAAAAGTCAGAGAGCGTTTTATGGACTCTGAGATTCGAGTCGACTCCAGTGGAACGCGAGTCGACTCCCAGCGGTACACAAAGAAAAGGTCAGAGAGCATTTTATGGACTCTGAGATTCGAGTCGACTCCCGCAGTACGCGAGTCGACTCCGAGACTGTGCGACCATCGACAGACAGAAGACCATGTTACTGCCTCTGAGATTCGAGTCGACTCCCAGACAGCTCGAGTCGACTCCAAGACAAGCTTCACGTCAAAAGGCAGAAGACCAACTTTCGGAAACTGAGAGCCGAGTCGACTCCAAGGAAGTTCGAGTCGACTCCAAGACTGGATGAGCCAAAAGACAGAGAATCGGGAGTTCGGGCTCTGAGATTCGAGTCGACTCCCAGGACAGTCGAGTCGACTCGAGTGGACAAAATTCAAATTTGGATCCACGAACTACAGAGGATGAGCCGACTCCAAAATTGCCAGGTCAGCGCCAGAAGTTGGCGAGTCGACTCCGGGTCAAGACGAGTCGACTCCCAGTCAAGACGGCAACTTTAATTCAAACTGGAAACAGTTGCCGAGTCGACTCCGGAAAAGCTCGAGTCGACTCCTGCTACAGCCGAGTCGACTCCTGATCGCGCGAGTCGACTCCAACCCACCAACGGTCACATTGTCAGGCTGCGCAGAGTGTGCAGAACGGCCAGAAAAAGCAGAGTAACGGCTAGTTTCCGTGGGGGTTGGCTTAAATAGCCACAGAAGACTGTAGCAAGGTAGAGAACACATATTCCACTCCTAGCATTCAAGTCTTCAAGCTCTCTAAGTGCTCTTCAACGAGAAAAAAGGAAGATCTGCATTTACTGCTCCACCAACATCTTCCCAGCATTCAAAGCTTCCTCCTCCTGCTTTCAAGTCGATCACTCTTTCAAGAGGAGACCGGAGTTCCAGAAGCCACACCTCTTCACCATCTTAAAAGCGTTTGAGGGCTTCTAACTCCTTTACGATTATATTGTTTTAAATCTGCTTTTTGAGAAGCTATTTTCTGTTTTCTTCTATCTCGTGTATTTACTTGATTCAATCGGGGGATTGAATCAAGGGGATTAAGGTTGGTTGGTGAGCCGGTTTAAAACCAACGAGTGTAAGGGTTTGATTGTGAGCCCGGGAAAACAATCGGGGTTGGTTCTAGTCGGTGAGCCTGGGAAAACCGACCGAGTTCGTTGTGAGCTCGTAAAACAACAAGTTCGGTTGTGAGCTTGCAAAACAACCTGCTGTAATCCAAGGGGGTTATAGTGAAATTCCCAAGTGAGACTTGGGGAGTGGACGTAGGAGCAAGGGTTAGCTCCGAACCACTATAAAACTTTGTGTTTGTAGTGCATTGTCTCTCATCTTCTTCCCCACACATTACTCACAGCACTTAGCTTTAATTAAATAACTGGCTATAGTATTTCGTTAATCATCCACAAAGTTTTAATTAGCTAAGTTAATTAAAAAAACCCAATTCACCCCCCCCCCCCTCTTGGGTTGTCTATCTGGGCAACAAGTGGTATCAGAGCCAAAAACTCTTCCACTCAAGAGTTAAAAGATCAAAATGACAACCCCATTTGGATCTTCTCACATTGAGGGTATGTCCACCCAAAGACCTCCTTTCTTCAATGGATCCGACTACTCATACTGGAAGGCTAGGATGAGAATATTCATCCAAGCCCAAGACTATGAGATGTGGACCATTGTAGTGAATGGCCCATACATCCCATCCACATATGTAGAGGGTGTTAAGGTACCCAAACTAGAAACGGATTGGGATGAACATGACATGAGGAAGGCACAACTAAACTCTAAAGCAATGAATGTGTTTTATTGTGCCTTAGACCGTAATGAATTCAATAGAGTTTCAACTTGTAATTCTGCAAAAGAAATTTGGGACAGACTTGAAGTGACCCATGAGGGCACGAATCAAGTCAAGGAATCCAAAATAAACATCTTGGTTCATAAATATGAACTATTTAAAATGGATTCAAATGAAACAATCACAAGCATGTTCACTAGGTTTACTGATATTGTCAATGGCCTAAAAAGCCTTGGCAAGAACTATACTAACAGTGAACTTGTCAGGAAAATCCTTCGGTGTCTACCAAGGTTGTGGGAAGCCAAGGTGACGGCGATCCAAGAAGCTAAAGACTTGAACAAGCTTCAACTTGAAGAGCTCCTTGGATCCCTGATGACGCATGAGCTTACCATGAAACAACACAACGAGGAAGAGTCCTCCCATAAGAAAAAGGTAATAGCTTTAAAATCTACTTCTTCTAACAAGGACCTGTCTTGCAGCAGCAGCAGTGAAGAGGAAGAAGATGAGGAAGATGGTGGTGAGGCACTTCTTGTGCGCAAGTTCAAGAAGTTTATCAACCACAAGAAGACGTATCATCAAAGGAGAGGTCCCTCAAATTCCTACCGCAGAGACAAAGGTAAGGAAAGGGAAAATGAGGGGATTGGGTGTTACGAGTGCAAGAAGCCGGGACACATAAGAGCAGAGTGCCCCTTATTGAAGAAGGGGAGTAAGTACAAGAAGAAGAAGGCACTTGTCACCACCCTATCGGGCTCCGACGCATCATCTTCATCATCGGATGAAGAACAAGAAGAGAAGGCCAATTTCTGTTTCATGGCCAATGAAAATGAGGTAATTTCCGATACGCATTTTGATTTTACATTTGATGAACTTTATGATGCGTTCAATGAATTAATGATTGAGTATAAGAATATAAATGTTAAAAACAGAGAACTAAAAGTAACTAACCAAAGTTATATTCATAAGCATGATTCATTAATTAAGGATAAAGATAATCTCACCAAAGAAAATCTAGAACTTAAGACAAGCAACCAACTCCTAATTAAGAAGACTAACACCTTAACGAAAGATATTGAGAAACTAACAAAGAAATTTTCAGATCTCAAAAACCATAAACAAGTCTTAAACAAGGATCTAACTAAAGAGCTAAATGATCTAAAAACCGAAAATCAGACATTAACTAAAGAACTAAACAAATACAAACCCTTAGTTGAAAAATTCACATATAGTTCTGAAAAGTTAAACATGATACTTAATAATCAACGAGCCGTATTTAATAAAGCGGGTTTAGGGTATAAACCAAGGAATAAGCAAAAACTTCTTAGTAACTTCTTTGTTAAAGCTGGGAAAACTAAAATTAAGAAAATAACTTGCTTTTGTTGTGGAATAGTAGGACATAAAGCAAATGCATGTAATTTTAGGAAGAGTAAAACTAAAAGAAAAAATAAAAGGGTATGGGTTCCAAAAGGAACCAACTTGACTAACCATGAAGGACCCAAGAAAACTTGGGTACCTAAGATGACATGATTTGCTTGTGTAGGAGTGTCTTGCAGCCAAGGTCAACAAAAACTGCTGGTATTTGGATAGTGGCTGTTCAAGGCACATGACGGGTGATAAAGATCAATTTTTCACCCTTGAAGCTAAGAAGGGAGGTGCTGTGACTTTTGGAGACAACAACCAAGGTCACATCATTGGTATTGGTAAAGTTCAAATCACCCCTTCTACCTTTATAGATAATGTTAGATATGTTGATGGTCTTAAGCATAACTTGTTAAGCATTAGTCAATTATGTGATAAAGGATATGATGTTATGTTTAAACCATCACTATGTATTATAACAAATCCTAATGATAATAGTTTAGTTTTTAAAGGGATGAGACGTGGAAATGTATATGTGGTAGATCTAGAAGACCTTACAAAACATAACCAATGTTTAGTTGTTAATAAAACTAAAGAAAATGATGCTAGTTGGTTATGGCACCGTAAGTTAGGTCATGCAAGCATGGACACAATAACTAAACTAGTTAAAAGAGACTCCGTGATAGGTTTGCCAAAATTAAAATTTGAAAAGAACAAAATATGTGAAGCATGTCAATTTGGCAAACAATCTAGAAACTCTTTTAAATCCATAAAATGTGTCTCTACTTCTAGGCCTCTAGAATTACTACACATGGACCTATTTGGTCCAACTAGAACAACAAGCCTAGGTGGAAATAAATATGGTCTAGTTATAGTAGATGATTACTCTAGGTACACATGGGTCATGTTTCTAGCGCATAAGGATCAAGCATTTTCTATGTTTAAGAAGTTCCATAAGGAAGTAACAAATGCTAGAGAGTCCTCAGTTATAGCTATTAGAAGTGACCATGGTACCGAATTCGAAAATCAATTATTTGATGAATTTTGTAGTAAAAAGGGGATAACCCATAATTTCTCAGCACCAAGGACACCACAACAAAATGGAGTTGTGGAAAGGAAAAATAGAACCCTAGAGGAAATGGCTAGAACGATGTTATGTGAAAGTAACCTCCCTAAGTACTTTTGGGGAGAAGCCATTAATACTTCTTGCCATGTATTAAATAGAGTTCTATTAAGACCCATCATAAAGAAAACACCATATGAACTGTGGAAAAACAGAAAACCAAAGGTTAACTATTTTCATGTTTTCGGATGTAGGTGTTTTGTACATAATAATGGGAAAGATAATCTAGGAAAATTTGATCCAAAATCTGATGAAGGAATATTCCTAGGTTATTCTACAACTAGTAAAGCCTATAGAATCTTTAATAAAAGAACCCTAGTTATAGAAGAATCTATACATGTTGTTTTTGATGACTCTAGTGACATCTCATCTAGTAAGAAGGTTAATTTTGATGATGATATTGAAATACTTGAAGAAAAGATAGATGAGATGGGATTACAAGATGATAATCAAAAGTTGATTGAAGGAGAATCATCAAACCAAGAGCCTATAGTGGATCATGGGCTAACTAAAGCTTGGAGGTATGCTCATGGGCATCCTAAGGAACTAATTCTAGATGATCCATCCCAACCCGTTAGGACTAGAGCATCCCTTAGAATTTTGAATAACCATCTAGCTTTTGTTTCACACTTTGAGCCCAAACATATAGAAGAAGCCGAAAATGATGTAAATTGGATAAATGCAATGCAAGAAGAACTAAACCAATTTACTAGAAACAAAGTGTGGGATCTAGTAGAGAGACCTTCTAAATATCCAATTATAGGTACAAAATGGATATATAAAAATAAGCTAGATGAAAATGGAATTGTTATAAGGAATAAGGCTAGACTAGTAGCAAAGAGTTATAATCAAGAAGAAGGTATAGACTTTGATGAAACCTTTGCTCCCGTAGCTAGACTTGAGGCTATTAGACTATTATTAGCATATGCATGCTCTAAGGACTTCAAGCTATATCAAATGGATGTAAAAAGTGCTTTTCTAAATGGGTTTATTAATGAGGAGGTATATGTGGAACAACCTCCTGGTTTTGAAAATCATCAATACCCCAATCATGTGTATAAACTGAACAAAGCACTTTATGGTCTAAAACAAGCACCTAGAGCATGGTATGAGAGACTTAGTAAATTCCTATTAGAACATGAATTCTCTAGGAGAAATGTAGATACAACATTATTTCTGAAAAAGAAAAATAAGGATATGTTATTAGTACAGATTTATGTTGATGATATCATTTTCGGTGCTACTAACAATCGCCTCTGCGAGGAATTTGCTGATTTGATGCAGAGTGAGTTTGAGATGAGCATGATGGGAGAGCTGAACTACTTCCTCGGGCTTCAAATCAAACAATCTGAAGGAGGCATCTTCATCAATCAAGCCAAATATATCAAGGAGATGCTCAAGAAGTTCGATATGGAGGGAAACAAGTCAATCAGCACCCCCATGAGCTCATCATGTAAGTTAGACCAAGATGAATCAGGTAAATCTGTAGATCAAAAACTTTATA
The DNA here is from genome assembly GCF_051530095.1 of Phoenix dactylifera. NCBI lineage: Eukaryota > Viridiplantae > Streptophyta > Magnoliopsida > Arecales > Arecaceae > Phoenix > Phoenix dactylifera. The sequence goes on along the minus strand of NC_143196.1, from coordinate 11,733,292 downwards.
GAGGTATGATAGGTTCTTTACTGTATCTTACTGCAAGTAGGCCTGATATTTTGTTTAGTGTGTGCATGTGTGCTAGATATCAGGCTAATCCTAAAGAATCACACCTAGCTGCAGTTAAGAGAATCTTTAAATACTTAATAGGAACTAAGAACATAGGGCTGTGGTACTCTAAAGAATCTAGCCTAAACTTAATAGGGTACACAGATTCAGACTTCGCTGGATGTAAGCTTGATAGAAAAAGTACCAGCGGGTCTTGTCAATTTCTAGGAGAAAACCTAATCTCATGGTTTAGCAAGAAACAAAACTCGGTTGCATTATCCACTGCAGAAGCTGAATATGTTGCAGCCGGGAGTTGTTGTGCTCAAATCTTGTGGATTAAACAACAATTAGAAGATTATGGCATTAAACAAGATAAAATCCCCATTAATTGTGATAATACAAGTGCCATAAACCTAACTAAAAATTCAATTCAACACTCAAGAACTAAACACATTGAGATAAGACATCACTTCATAAGAGATCATGTATTGAATGGTGATGTGACTCTTCAATTTGTTTGTACTGATAATCAATTAGCAGATATTTTCACAAAACCCCTAAGTGAAGAGAGGTTCAGTGTACTTAGGAGGGGATTAGGAGTGATTGACCCATCCTAGTGGGAGTTTCCACTAGATTAATTGATTTTGATGGTTAAAATGAGGTTAAAATAGAGTTTCTATTCAATGATCATCAAATCAGATCCCAACTAGGTGACTTTCCCTCATTTGGCACGGTTATAGCATGATTTTTAAGTGCGTGCCAAGGTTAGAGACGACTCGAGTAAGTTTCAGAGCCGGCTCCTAAGGGGGAGTCGACTCGCGCATTTGGAGGAGTCGACTCGCAAAGTTGGCAGCTGAGGGGGAGTCGACTCGCACATTGTCGGGAGTCGACTCGAAGTCTACAGGCGCATAAGGAGAGTCGACTCGTGCATTTTCTGGAGTCGACTCGAGGTCGAGTCGACTCGCGACTCAAGGGAGTCGACTCGCAGTCGGGATCCGACTTTTTAACCCTAGGTTTGTCGTTTCGCAAACACTTTTTCTCAAGCCGCCACTGTTCACAAAGCCCTAGAGCCGACTCCTAGGTCATCCTCGATCATCTCCAAGCCCTTTTCCCGTCGATTCTTCGCCGGACATTGAGTTTCCGTCCGTTCCTAGGTCTTTTCAGGTCAGTCCCGAGCTTCCTCTATCGATCCTTCTTCGTTCTCTAGGTTTTCATCTCGTTTAGGTCAAGATGCCTCGCAAGGGAGTTGTTAGAAAGAGGTCCCGTCCCGTGGCCGGTCCCGAGCGGCGCTCCAAGGCGCGGCACGATCCCGCGAGGCAACCTCCTCCGGATCGTTCCCCACCTAGGGTGGTTCATGTTAGGCCGTTGGCCGGGAAGGCCGTCACCTCCGGGAGGTATGTCACTTTCGACTATCTCTCCCGGGAAGGATTCACCATAGGCGATAGGCTTAGAGCCCAGGGTCTAGAGTACTTCCTCACCTTGGACCTTCCCACCTATCCTGGCCTAGTTCAAGAGTTCTACAGTACCGTCCATCGGGGAGATGGAGGTATTGAGGGCACGGTATTAGGTGTCCCATTGCGTGTCACAGAGGACCTCATTGCCCATATCCTCCACCTTCCATTAGTAGGGGTGGCTCCTGCACATCCTGAGGATAGATTTGAGGCCCTTACGATCGTCTTAGGGCATCCACCTCAGTCTTCCCTAGATGAGGTATCTGCTAGCTCACTTCCTATTGAAGTGAGAATCCTTTTGAGCATTTTGTCCAGGTCCATCTTCCCTAAGACAGGGAGATTTGATTTTGTGAATGAGAGGGACCTAGCTATTATGTCTTACATTCTTCAGGACACCCCGGTCAACTTCCCCAAGCTCATTTATAGGTATATGTGTGAGCCCCTGGATAGACCTAGGCTCTCCCTCCCATACAGAATGTTATTCACTCTTCTCTTTAGGCAGTACGAAATTTCCATTCCTGAGAAGGAACCCTCTCGTGCCTTGCGATGGACTGATCGCTTGGGTACGGAGACCATGCACAGGATGGGATTTCGGAAGAGAGAAGGGATCTGGGTTAGGAAGTCCACTCTCACCGCTCAGACCACCAGACCATCACCCAGTCCTGAGCCAGATTCTGACTACCCAGAGTCCCCAGACCATCCAGACCTTCCATCCACTCCTCCTGCTCCTACCACCTCTGCCGGACCTTCCTCCTCAGCTCCACCATCTATGGAGGTCCGTATTGATCCAGAGCAGCTCCGGGAGCTGCGGCAGGAGATCGTCCGAGATTTGAGGGACGAGCTGCTCCGGGAGCTCCGAGGTTCCGTGCCAGCTCCCACTCCTGCACCCACTCCATCCTCAGCACTGGTCCCATCCTTGACAGCCGTGACAGACATGACGGCTGAGGTGCGGCAGGAGATCTACAACATTAGGACCCTGGTGCAGGCCCAGTTCCACAGCATGAGCGAGGTCACGAGCACCACGAGGAGGATGCGGGATGACATCCGCCGTGACATGCACACCACCACCGAGGGGGCCGAGCGCTTGTCGAATGTGCTCATCGACAAGCTGGACGCACTTCAGACCTCGGTGACTGGGCTTCAGACGTCGGTGACTGAGCTCTCCACTACACATAGCAGAGCCACCACGTCTATTATCACGCAGCTGGGCCATGTTACAGAGGCAGTCGCTCTCCTCATGGAGCAGAGCCGATTGAGAGGAGGAGTCACATCCTCGAGAGGAGGAGCTACATCCTCCAGAGGAGGAGATGTATCCTCGAGAGGGGGAGCTACATCCTCCAGAGGAGGAGATGTATCCTCGAGAGGGGGAGGCACATCCTCGAGGAGGTCATAGATGATTTTGAGTTGTGTCTGTCTTCTTTTGTATTGTTCTTGCTTTACCTATTGTATGCTCAAATGTATTCACCTTCATATCAATACAATGAGTAGACATCTTATCTTCATTTCTGTGCCATTTGATGATTGACTGTGCCATTTGTGCCATTGATTGTGTGTGATTACCTCCTTTTTGGTATGATGACAAAAAGGGGGAGAAATGTGTAAGTATAAAATATGTAAAAGGGGAGAAATATTAAAAAATATGTAAAAGAAATCAATGGAAATAAATAAAACGATAAACTCTTAAAAACACACATAAATTTGTTCTAAGTGGATTCGGTACCTCGAGGCTCATTATCTCTCTTTTGGGGCTCCTAATGGAGTAATCTCCAGAATCTATTCAAGGGATATTCGGAGATTAGCTGAATCCTACTCAAGAACAAATTGACAGATTTTCCCTCTAAAAACAAAAATTTTAGTTCAAAAATTTCAAAGCATTAAAAGGAAATTCAGAAAATCAAAACATAGTTGAATGCATATGTTGAGGGGGAGAATCTGAATTTTAATCAAGCTAAATCATTAATGTCATATAAGCCAAACAATTGATTGCAGAATATGAAGGCTTATATAATTCCAAATGAAAGGGGGAACTTTAACACCGAAATTTAATGTTTCACTCCTTTCAAACTTGGATAAATTAAATTATCAAGACATTTGAATTCATTTATGGAGTTTATTTCATTATTTACTGAGCAACTCATTTTACATATACTCAAAGTTTTGTCATCATCAAAAAGGGAGAGATTGTGGAGTGATGATTAAAACCCCGTTTGATTTTGATGAGCTCAAAGCATTTGAGTATATCTTGTGATTACTAATGAATTCAATTGAGTGTTTCAGTGAAAATCCTGTCCAAGTGTCTCTAGACTTGGTTCATAGCATTTTGGATAAGTTAAGAAGTCTGCATGAACCAATGTCTGAGATACGAGTCGACTCCCGAGTTTCACGAGTCGACTCCAAGCGTATCAAGGTCACTGGCACGAGCTCGAGTCGACTCCTGATCAGTACGAGTCGACTCCGACTGAAAACAGACAGAAGGACAGAAGAGCAGTTTTTCGGGTCTGAGATTCGAGTCGACTCCAGTGGAATGCGAGTCGACTCCCAGCGGTACACACAGAAAAAGTCAGAGAGCGTTTTATGGACTCTGAGATTCGAGTCGACTCCAGTGGAACGCGAGTCGACTCCCAGCGGTACACAAAGAAAAAGTCAGAGAGCGTTTTATGGACTCTGAGATTCGAGTCGACTCCCGCAGTACGCGAGTCGACTCCGAGACTGTGCGACCATCGACAGACAGAAGACCATGTTACTGCCTCTGAGATTCGAGTCGACTCCTAGACAGCTCGAGTCGACTCCAAGACAAGCTTCACGTCAAAAGGCAGAAGACCAAATTTCGGAAACTGAGAGCCGAGTCGACTCCAAGGAAGTTCGAGTCGACTCCAAGACTGGATGAGCCAAAAGACAGAGAATCGGGAGTTCGGGCTTTGAGATTCGAGTCGACTCCCAGGACAGTCGAGTCGACTCGAGTGGACAAAATTCAAATTTGGATCCACGAACTACAGAGGATGAGCCGACTCCAAAATTGCCAGGTCAGCGCCAGAAGTTGGCGAGTCGACTCCGGGTCAAGACGAGTCGACTCCCAGTCAAGACGGCAACTTTAATTCAAACTGGGAACAGTTGCCGAGTCGACTTCGGAAAAGCTCGAGTCGACTCCTGCTACAGCCGAGTCGACTCCTGATCGCGCGAGTCGACTCCAACCCATCAACGGTCACATTGTCAGGCTGCGCAGAGTGTGCAGAACGGCCAGAAAAAGCAGAGTAACGGCTAGTTTCCGTGGGGGTTGGCTTAAATAGCCACAGAAGACTGTAGCAAGGTAGAGAACACATATTCCACTCCTAGCATTCAAGTCTTCAAGCTCTCTAAGTGCTCTTCAACGAGAAAAAGGGAAGATCTGCATTTACTGCTCCACCAACATCTTCCCAGCATTCAAAGCTTCCTCCTCCTGCTTTCAAGTCGATCACTCATTCAAGAGGAGACCGGAGTTCCAGAAGCCACACCTCTTCACCATCTTAAAAGCGTTTGAGGGCTTCTAACTCCTTTACGATTATATTGTTTTAAATCTGCTTTTTGAGAAGCTATTTTCTGTTTTCTTCTATCTCGTGTATTTACTTGATTCAATCGGGGGATTGAATCAAGGGGATTAAGGTTGGTTGGTGAGCCGGTTTAAAACCAACGAGTGTAAGGGTTTGATTATGAGCCCGGGAAAACAATCGGGGTTGGTTCTAGTCGGTGAGCCCGGAAAAACCGACCGAGTTCGTTGTGAGCTCGTAAAACAACAAGTTCGGTTGTGAGCTTGCAAAACAACCGGCTGTAATCCAAGGGGGTTATAGTGAAATTCCCAAGTGAGACTTGGGGAGTGGACGTAGGAGCAAGGGTTAGCTCCGAACCACTATAAAACTTTGTGTTTGTAGTGCATTGTTTCTCATCTTCTTCCCCACACATTACTCACAGCACTTAGCTTTAATTAAATAACTGGCTATAGTATTTCGTTAATCATCCACAAAGTTTTAATTAGCTAAGTTAATTAAAAAAACCCAATTCACCCCCCCTCTTGGGTTGTCTATCTGGGCAACAGCTTTGCTCTTCTTTGTCAAGGATGCTTCACTCTTTAAGGGGGATGGAGCTCTTGATGCCTCTTTGAATCTGCTCAATCCCTTTCTTTGATTCTTGAATGAAGCTCTTGATGAAGAAGATTAGGGCACTTTTGTATTCTTGGGTACTCTTTGATATTCCACTCAAAAGTTGTTCTCTCTGATGAATAGTGCCCCTTTAAATAGCTTCCCACCTTCTTAGGACAAGTCCCAATGGTTAGATTTGAAAAACTAGCCGTTACTCACCTTGGGAAGGACAAAAAGTACAGTTGCAGAACTAGCCGTTACTGTTCAGTCCGTGTTTGGGTCGGCTCAACCTGTCCTTGGGTCGACCCAACTTTGCCTTGGGTCGACTCAAACATTCCTTGGGTCGACCCTCTCAGAAACCACAGAAACTTCAATTTCAGCCTTCCTTCCCATGGGTCGACCCAACCATTCTTTGGGTCGACTCAAAGTCCACTTGGGTCGACTCAACTTCTTCTTGGGTCGACCCTCTCAGTAATTCCAGAGAGCATTCTTCAGTTGTGTTTTTGAGGTTCTTCAAGGTTGGGTCGACTCATGCTTACCTTGGGTCGACCCAACTCACTGTTCATTTGTGCCATTTTTGCAGGAGTGTGCCAAATGATTTCTTGATGTGCCGGGGTCGACCCAATCAACCTTTGGGTCGACTCAATCCACACTTTGCTGCATTCTCAAGGTTAGATTCATTCAAATGAACAAGGTTATGTATCTATTTTCAATTAACCAAATATACTGAGAGTAATGAACTTATAAATGAAGTATCAACTTAACTTATAGCATACTCTAGATAATTGCTTGTTAATCATCAAAATAACACTATCATCCTCACTGTGCCCCTTGAACCTTTCAAGGCTCCCTCAGTTGTCACCAACATATTCAACAATTCAAGTTTGGTGCATTCAATTTTATTCATATGGTAGTTTACAATAAACTGACCATATGAAGATGGCAACAATTGTAGGATCAAATCCGTTTGCAAATTCTTGTGCATGGTCATGCCAAGCTTCTCAAGCTCCTGAAGATCCTTGATCATGGTCAAACCATATTCATGGACGGACTGCCCATCACGCATCTTGGCTTTGAAGAGCCGCTTGGACACTTCAAACCTTGCTGCACGACTCTGTTCACCATACAAGTCTTGTAGGTGATCAAGTATGTCCTTGACAGTCTTCATGCTCTCATGCTGGCATTGCAATTCGTTGGACATGGATGCCAAAATGTAGCACCTAACCTTATTGTCGTCATCCAACCATTTGCATGCGTCTCACGCTGCTCATTGGTTGCATGGGTTGGTAACACCGGGAGTTCGTGGTCAAGAACATAAGCTATCTTTTCGCAACTCAAGACAATCTTCAAATTGCGGAGCCAATCTTTATAGTTTGGTCCGGTCAACCTATTGTTATCTAGAATTCGAACTATCGAGTTGGAAGCCATTGACATCTGCAGAGAGTAAAGATTCTAATTAGAAATTTGTATTTGACATTAATTTATTTTAGGAACTTTTAAAACAAAATTGGATCAAATCCTCCCATTATTTCTCGGATCTCTCACACTCCCCTGGTAAAGATACGGAAACCTGCGACTTAGGGTTTCGAGTGGGGTGCTGCGGTCCCACCAATCTATATGTCACCTCACCTAACAGTTATTGGAGACACATAGATGATGAGTGTACAACTCTTGTACAATGCTTCATAAGCATATTGAGCTAACCTGGTCTCCAAGTCATAAGGACCTCACCTAACAGTTATTGGATCCGTTCCTTGGTTAAGTCAGACCCACCGTATATCCTGCGAAAATAAAGCTGTGATTGGGTCCTCACCTAATAGTTATTGGAGCCCAACCCCATCTTTACCCCACAACATCTCATGTGAATAGAGAGGTCCAATTCTCCGATTTAACTAGCCCACTGTATCCAGCCGAGACTAATCAACGCCGAAAAGATCTTAGTAACTCTACTATGGTGGAAGACCAATCGACTTAATATTGGGTAATCAGATCTTAGTGATTCCAACTTTGAGCTTTCCATAGGAGGTAATCGATTAATTGGCCAGGTAAGCAGGTGAGAGGCTCCCCTTACTCAGAGAGTAAGGTCCTAATTAAGTAACCACCTTTGAGCTTGCCTAGACAACAATTAGATCAATTAATCAAATATGGCTAGCTCAATGTATCGTTCACTCTCGATTGATTTAGAAAGATTTTAGGTCTTTTGGGATTTAGATCTAATGTAACCATCTACCCCATACCATATGTCATTCGATTTACATCTTATGTAAATGTCACATTGGTTCAGGTTTACATCCTATGTAATTATGAAACCCTTTCATATATTATGTGATTACATCTTATGTAAATGACATAATTATTTCAGTTTACATCTTATGTAAATGTTCTATTATTTAAGGATTTTATTTATATCTCATGCAAATAAATTTTTGTTTAACTAATACATACATCTCATGCATGCATTATTTTAAACATAATCTTAAATAAGTATGAACATTATGATTACCATATGCATCTCATGTATATTTTCAGATCTGAAATTTTAAACCTATTATGCTATTCTCTGAATTTCAGATCATGCATTACTTGATTTAAAACATTGTAATCTAATTGCAATTCTAAAATAATTTGTAAGATCATAGCAAATAAAAATCTGCATGCTGAAAATTTCAGCAACCTGAAATTTCAGCACGCAGAAAATCCAGAAAGCATAATTCCTTTAAAAATCAGATTAAAAATATGGTAATCAATCGTTAGGTCCTAATCATGCTCCCTAGAACCATGGCTCTGATACCACTGCTGAGTTACGCCCCGTTCGATGCGACGTTCACAGCGGAATTCGAACGGAACGTCGTTCATCGCATGAATGCACCTCGGATCGTAGAATTTAAAAATTTTTCTGGATCCAAATCCAGAAGATATTTGAATTCATTAGGGAGGAAAGATTAGGATCTGAGGAAGGTTGATTAAGATTCATAAAACTGAAACTAAAATCAGAAGAAATTAATTTGAAGATCTCATCTTCAAAATTCTGCAGGTGAAGAACACCTCAGCCTAATGATCTATCTAGGTTCCTGTTTGAGCCATACAATTGTCCGGCCTCTACAGGTATCCACACGAGGATCTAATCATCTGAGATAGGGTCTTACCGGAGTGCTAGCTCCTTGCAAAGACCTCTCATGACTATCATATAGATTAGAAAATAAAAATCTGCAACATACCTCCTTAAAGAAGAACCCTTTCTGCTTCAACCTTGCTCGCGATGGAGGAAGAGGAAGGAGGAACCTTGCACGTGGATCTTTCTTGCCTTGCTACCATGGAAGAAGAGGAGGATGAAGACCCCTTGCTGCCATGGAGAAGGAGGGAAAAAAAGAGGAGGCGTGGAGAGGAAGAGGAGAGAATTAATTCATAACTTCTCCCTTGCTACCCTTTTATAGATTGGGTTTAGGGCTCCTCCTAATCTTATTAGGAGTATGCAACTATAACCCACCCTTGGATTAATGCCAAGTGTCCAATCCTTGTGCTCATAGATGCATGACATGTGTCTATTTAATCAATAGATTAATTTCTTAATCACATTAGGATTCCTAATCTCATTAGGAGAATTAATTGATTTGGGAGCATGCATCCTACTGACACGAACGAAGGAATTACAAAGCGAATCCCAACAACGTGCGGCTCGGTCTATCGAAGATAACCGATCAGCCTTCCTGGCGTGGGTACCTAGTCTCTATGACTTAGGTCACGCGTAACAACAATAATGCAGCGAAACACAACACCAGAAAATACCACGAAGGAGAAGAAGAAATGTAGGGAAAGAGAACTTTATTGAATAACCACTCAACTGATTACAATAAGCTCTCTTGGCCTCTCCAGCTCTACCGGATACCAATCCCTCCCCTTTGAGGGTCCTCTTATAGAGGAACAACCTCCAGTTACAAGTCCCTCACGAACTCAACTTCCCATGCATAAGATAAGGATGAATTCTAGATAAGATAGGAAAACCCCGATTCCCGCAGGATTCTGCGCAATCAGATAAAACAGCCAAGTTCGTGCCTCAAACGAACTCCGATTACCATGAAACTAGATTCGTTGGATTCAGGACGAAGAATCCTTCCAGATGGCACCTTTTCCACTTTGAACGGACTTCTGTAGAGTTCCCAAAATGCCCCTCAAAGTGAAAGCGCGTGGAAACAGCGTTTCAGCCACGTCTTCTAACCATACACGTTTTCAGTTATAAAAACGTGTTAAAACGTGTCCCTTGCCTTCTGGAGACTTATGCCACGTTCCTCCATCAGTGGCACACATTTCCATGCATCCCAATTTCCCGGATTCAGTCCATGCTTCGAGATAAGCCCACAACGCTGAATCAGTCTCGTTGCAGCAGCTTTCCTCCTAATGATGAACCAGCATGTATTCTCAACAATACACGCCTTGGAGCACGTGCCCACGGCCCCATGCTCTTGGGTATTCCACCTACATCTTGCACACGTTTCCCTAGGTGATCCTAGGGCCCAGATTTGGTCTCCAAGTTGCCCAAATCTCTAGAGAGCACCGTCAGACCTCGAACCCGTCCAGCGACCTGATCTGGTTTATACCTTGATCCGCGTCCGGTCCAGCCCCGATTCGAGGAGCCGTGACACCCTCCCCCACCTAAGCCGAAGTCGCCCCTGACGAGGCTAGGCGGTACTCGTTGATGATGTCTTCGAACTGCCATAGTTCGTCACCATATTCCCAGCTTGCTTCTGAATCTGATAATCCTTTCCATCGGACTAAGTATTGCACACGGTTACCCTTTTTCCTGTCCGCCTTGATTTCAGAAACCTTCTTGGTGTAATGAACTCGTACGGCCACTGGAGCTCGCCCGCTTCGAGTCCGAGAAGGGTCAGTTGTGTCCTCTTTGAATGGTTTCAACAAGGACACGTGGAACACCGGGTGCACTTTCAGCTTGGAAGGCAGCGACAATCGGTATGCTGTCTCTCCAATTCGATGTGTGATGATGAAGGGACCTTCATACCTCCTCACAAGTGCTTTGTGGTAGCCCGACTTCAATTTCATGTGATGATAAAGCTTCACCAATACCCGATCACCAACCTGAAATTCAGCTGCCCGCCGCTTTATGTCAGCCCACTTCTTCATCCGTTTGGTCGCCTTCCACAAGGAGACCTGAACCAAATCTGTATCCTCCTTCAGATCCCTCACGAACCTGTAGGCGGTTGGACTACGTCCCATGTAGTCCGCTGCGATACTTCCCGGAGTGTCTGGTTGCAGCCCTGTAATCACCTCGAATGGTGATTTACCTGTCGACTCCGATCGCTGTAAGTTGTAGCTGAATTGGGCTTGGTCCAAGAGTCGCACCCAATCCCGCTGGTTGGCACTCACATAGTGCCTCAAATACATCTCCAATAATGCATTGGTTCGCTCTGTTTGGCCATCGGTCTGAGGGTGGAAGGCCGTGGACATCTTCAGCTCCGTTCCGAGTATCCGAAATAACTCCGTCCAGAACCTCCCCGTGAAGCGAGCATCACGATCAGAAACGATACTCCGCGGTATCCCCCAATATTTCACCACATATGTAAAGAACAACCGCGCCACGTCCTCCGCATGGCAAGTAGTAGGTGCTGCAATGAAGACTCCGTACTTCGAGAAGCGATCCACTACTACCATGATAGAGCTGTTCCCATCCGCCAGAGGTAGCCCGATGATAAAGTCCATGGAGACACTCTCCCACGGACGCTCTGGTATAGGTAATGGCTCCAACAACCCCGCAGGCCGTCGATGTTCAACCTTGTCTTGTTGGCATAGTAGACAAGTGCGAACATACTCCTCGATGTCATCCCGCATCTTCGGCCAATAGTAGTTATGTTCTATGAGAGCTTGGGTCCGATGCACCCCCTGGTGTCCCGCCCACATAGAATCATGGTGTTCTCGCAACACCTCGCGCCTCAGCCCTCCACCTGAAGGCACATAGACACGTCGCCCTCGTGTCAAAATCAGCCCTCCTTCGGTCCAGAAACGGCGCGCCTTGCCGTCTTTGATGAGTTCACCCATGGAAGTGGCCCATTGATCCTTCTCCATCTCGGTCTTGACCCTCTCCATTAGGTTACTTGCTGGTCCGGAAAAGGAAGAGACTGCAGCCAGCTGTGCCTTTCTACTCAAAGCATCAGGGACTGAATTTGTTCGGCCCGGCTTGTACTCGATGTCGAAATAAAATTCAGCCAGAAACTGCTGCCATCTCGCCTGCTTGGGGGTGAGTTTTGGTTGGGTCTGAAAGTAGCTTGTGGCCACGTTATCCGTGCGCACCACAAACTTAGATCCGAGGAGGTAATGACGCTAGGTTCGAAGACAGTGCACAATTGCAGTCATTTCCTTTTCATGAACCGTATACCTGCGCTCGGTGTCATTCAACTTCCGACTCTCGTAGGCCACTGGGTGCCCTTCCTGCATGAGCACCCCTCCAATGGCAAAATCTGATGCGTCGGTGTGGACTTCAAAAGAAATAGAAAAGTCCGGTAGCACAAGGACCGGCTCCGCCGTGACCGCCTGCTTGAGACGATCAAATGCCTCCTGACATTGGTTTGACCACCGCCATGGTCGATCCTTCTTTAACAAATCCGTCAGTGGGGCGCATAACTTCGAATATCCGATGATGAACCTCCTATAGTAATTTGCCAAGCCAAGAAAAGAGCGTAAGTGTGTAACACGTGTAGGTACCTCCCACTCGGCTATGGCTGAAATTTTTGAGGGATCCATCATGAGCCTTCCATCCCCAATGATGTGCCCGAGGAACGGCACCCTCTGCTGCGCAAACACACACTTCTCCTTCTTCACAAAGAGTTGGTGCTGCCGTAGGGTAGAGAAGACTTGCCTCAGGTGTGCCACATGCTCATCCAATGCCCGGCTGTATACAACAATGTCATCCAAGTATACTACTACGAATTTATCGATGAAGTCGTGGAGTACACGCTGCATCAAAGCACAGAAAGTTGCTGGTGTGTTGGTGAGGCCGAAAGGCATGACAAGGTACTCGAAGCTCCCGTACCTTGTCACACATGCAGTCTTCTCAATGTCCTTCTCCGCCACGCGAACCTGATAGTACCCGCTGCGAAGATCCAACTTGGAAATCCATCGTGCCTTGCCAAGTTGATCGAACAAATCATCAATCCGAGGAATGGGGTACTTGTTCTTCACCGTGAGCTTGTTGAGGGCCCTGTAGTCGATGCAGAGTCTCAACGAACCATCGTGCTTCTTCTGAAAAAGTACCGGTGCTCCATACGGACTCTTCGAAGGTCGAATGAACCCGCTGTCCACCAACTCCGTTAGCTGCCTCCTTAGCTCCTGGAGTTCAGGTGGGGCCATCCTATATGGTGCTTGAGCTGGTGGACGTGCTCCATGCACCAAATCAATCCGATGATCGATTTCTCTTTCTGGCGGCAATTGCTTGGATAACTCGGGGGGCATCACATCCCCGAATTCAGTGAGAACACCCTCGATGGGCGCTGGAATCTCCTCTCCTTCCAGTAGTTCTTCCTCCTGAAGGGACGCAATATATGTTGGAAGTCCCCTTCTCAGCCCCTTAGCAAGTTGCATCGCCGATAGGACTCGCTGCGGAGTCCCTTTAACTCGCTTTCCTGGAACTACGCAAGCTCCACTCGGATTCAGGACCACCACCACATCTGAATCCGGCTTTATCATGGCTTGTAGCTGGGTAAGCAAAGACATGCCGATGACCACCTCGTAGTCGTCAATCGGGGCGACCACCGCTGTCACCCGTCCGGTCCATGCGCCGAATTGGATCTCAACATCCTTCGACGTTCCACTGGTAGCCACTTCTATGGAGTTGACCGCCTTGAACGTGTGTTCATCATGTTCAATCTTCAGATTTAACCTCTTTGCCGTAGCTAGGTCCACGAAGAAGTCAGTGGCACCCGTATCAATGAGTGCCTGGAAGATGTGACCACCAATGCAGATAGGTGCATAGAGCAGACCTCGTGGCCCCTTGGCCTTCAGGGCATTGAGACTGAGTGAGCCCATCCTTTGGTCGGTCTCTTGCTTCTCCTCCACCGCCATAGATGCTATCTTGCCCCTCAATGGACAGTCCTTCACCTTGTGCGGTCCATTGCAAATATAGCATGAGATGGTGCTGGTACCTTGCGCCACCCCTTTGCCCTTCGCTTGGGAAGCCCCTCCACTCGAGGAGCTCGGTTTCGAGCCCTTTGTACCTCCTTTGTGACCTGATTTCGCTCCCCCACCTTTGCCCTGTTTCGATGCTTGGGCTTTGGGAGCTGTAGGTTGAGTCTTGAACTCGATGAGAGCCTCCGCTTGAGCTATCGCCTCGTTCAAACTCTGGACTCCTCTTCGCTGCAACTCCATCTTTGCCCACGGTTTGAGCCCGTCAAGAAAAGTGAAGAGAGAGTCCTCGTTGCTGAGGTCTGGTACCTCCAACAACAATTCGCTGAACTCTCGCACATACTCACGCACATCGCCCTTTTGCGTGAGCCGCCGTAGTCGTGCTTGAGCATCATCCTTAGCGAACGCGGGGAAGAATTGCTTTCGAAGTTCAGTTTGGAACTGTACCCAAGTGGTGATTGGAACAGCCCCTCGCTTCACATCGTCGGCCCGACGTCGCCACCAAAGCATCGCCACATCCCTCAAGAACATGGCCGCCGTGCTCACCTTCATGGCTTCCTCCCTCACGCCGGTAACCTGCAAGTATTGCTCCACGGCGAAAAGAAAGTTATCCACCTCCTTCGCGGACCGTCGTCCGCAGAACTCTTGTGGCTTGGGAACATCAAGCTTGTGCAGGGGGCGCGTAGCCTCTCTTGCGACCTCCATTGTCAATGGAGAAGAGGATACGCCTGTGGTGGTACTCTCCTTTAAAAGGCCAACCACCTGATTTTGGAGAGCCTTCACCATGATCTCCAACTCCTCGTTACGCCGCAGCACTTCCTTATAGCGCCGCTCCATATCGAAGGAAATCTGGTTCAGCTGAGCGGCGATCTCACCTCGGAGGGTTGCGTCCCTACCCTCAAGGTCCTCCATCCGTCCTTCAACCTCAGCTATTTGGGCCTCGCACCTCCGTAATCGATTGTCGGCGGAGATAACCGGAGATGCAATACGTAACCCATACAGAGATTCATCAACTGGATGCGCTCCACCCATCGCCGTGCCTCCTCCTGAGGCTGGATTGGGATCCATGGTCGAGGATGATGCGTCCGCCATTCCCACCATGGAAGTTACCGTAGAGGTCGTCTCCTTCATTTCTGGTATGGCTCTGATACCAAGTGACACGAACGAAGGAATTACAAAGCGAATCCCAACAACGTGCGGCTCGGTCTATCGAAGATAACCGATCAGCCTTCCTGGCGTGGGTACCTAGTCTCTATGACTTAGGTCACGCGTAACAACAATAATGCAGCGAAACACAACACCAGAAAATACCACGAAGGAGAAGAAGAAATGTAGGGGAAGAGAACTTTATTGAATAACCACTCAACTGATTACAATAAGCTCTCTTGGCCTCTCCAGCTCTACCGGATACCAATCCCTCCCCTTTGAGGGTCCTCTTATAGAGGAACAACCTCCAGTTACAAGTCCCTCACGAACTCAACTTCCCATGCACAAGATAAGGATGAATTCTAGATAAGATAGGAAAACCCCGATTCCCGCAGGATTCTGCGCAATCAGATAAAACAGCCAAGTTCGTGCCTCAAACGAACTCCGATTACCATGAAACTAGATTCGTTGGATTCAGGACGAAGAATCCTTCCAGATGGCACCTTTTCCACTTTGAACGGACTTCTGTAGAGTTCCCAAAATGCCCCTCAAAGTGAAAGCGCGTGGAAACAGCGTTTCAGCCACGTCTTCTAACCATACACGTTTTCAGTTATAAAAACGTGTTAAAACATGTCCCTTGCCTTCTGGAGACTTATGCCACGTTCCTCCATCAGTGGCATACATTTCCATGCATCCCAATTTCCCGGATTCAGTCCATGCTTCGAGATAAGCCCACAACGCTGAATCAGTCTCGTTGCAGCAGCTTTCCTCCTAATGATGAACCAGCATGTATTCTCAACAATACACGCCTTGGAGCACGTGCCCACGGCCCCATGCTCTTGGGTATTCCACCTACATCTTGCACACGTTTCCCTAGGTGATCCTAGGGCCCAGATTTGGTCTCCAAGTTGCCCAAATCTCTAGAGAGCACCGTCAGACCTCGAACCCGTCCAGCGACCTGATCTGGTTTATACCTTGATCCGCGTCCGGTCCAGCCCCGATTCGAGGAGCCGTGACACTACGATGCCATGTGGACTTTAAAGTCCGCATAGTGTGAACATGACTTAAGTCATATTCATCCTACGACGACATGTGGTCTTTAAAATCCGCACAAACTTTGGTTTAGTCAAATTGACCCAATCATGAACCCAAATCAATTTGGGTCGAACCCAATTTGATTTGGCTCATTAAATTCAGCCCAATTGCAATCCAATTGTAATCCAATTGCAATCAATTCCACTTAATTCTTCTTCCATTAACTCACTAACACTTAGTGGGTTAATTCAATCACCAATCATATTGATGATTGATTTCTATTATGATTCCAAATCACAATTATGATAGTCTGAATAATTAAATCCTCTATGTGTGTGACCTCGTAGGTTCTATTCTGACTGGTAGTGAGAAATATTGAGATCTCCATCTCAATATCACTGAAACTCCTTTCAGTGGACTAAAACGATTTTAGTTCTACTATTAGGGTTCACTGATCACCAAGTGAATGCCTTCGAGTTTCACAATCCACTAGTGACACCTAGCAGTATGTGGTGGCAACCCAATAGAATGGAATATCTGAACCTCTTGGTGTAGTTAGCGTATGATACAGTCCCTTTATCATGGATCCCGATGTGACGGAGGTTATGGATATCTGGTTAAACCCCATCGTCTGTCATATGTCAAATTTATACGACTTCCAGTTCGAGATATGGAAAACTCTTTTTCCAAAATACCTTGCCAGAAATTTATCGAACTCAGTCTCATTAATCACATAGGATCACTCCTAATCTATCAAGGTCGATAGATCCCATCTAGATGCAACCCTATTCCAAAATGAACCTACTGCAGCCAATTCGTACTACAAGGACCCGAATAACTAGGGCTTAAGTTCACATGCTCGTCAAACTACAGCAACCTCACAGTGAATAGCTGAAGCATCGCATGTCAAAGGACCATTTATACAACTGCAGCTTAAGTAGTCACTGACGAGTGGATAGATATCCATATGACTACTATCTTTGGTCACGCTCAGTACCTTGTTCTCTAACAAGTACTTGCATAATCACTCCAGTGTCTCTACACCGTGGACTCGAGACTGTCCATCTGACTAAGTGATCTATGCACTAATCTCAGCGGATCGATCACCGTCCCTCATGATGGATCCATCGATCAAGAGCATTTAGATATTAATTCCTAATGACACATGCTTCAAATTCTCAATTCCTTGAAATTATGTGTCATCATCTATTAATTTCTTGGACGATTCATGGACACATACAAACATGAATGAAAAATAAATTGCCCAATCTTATTTATTAATAAGTGTCAAATTATAAATTTATACTCTAGATTACAAATATGCGTCAGCCACGTTGGCTTCTAGGGCATACTTCTAACAAACGGTCCATTCTTCTAAGTCCTAAATGAATTAGTACATGCGGGTAACAAGTCCTGAAATTACTATGCTCATGTTAATGTTTTCTTATCCCATATGTGACTGAATTTTCTGCTGCTATTAGGCTAGTTAATCAACATAACTTACTGATAACCCTTATGTTTAAATCCCTCGCAATCATCTCGCATTATTTTTGGTATCAGAGCAAGGTTAATTAGTACACGCACATTGATTATGCTGAAATTCTGTACGTGCTGAAATTTCTGCACTTTGCTGAAATCCATTGATGCTAAAATTCTAGTTTGCATGCCTTATTAAGTTTATGAATTAAATTTAAATATTTCAAATTTTAATTCCGAATTTTAGTTATTAAAGTTGAGATCTGATGTCCACAAATTTAGTATTTGAAGTTAACAATTGCTTTAGCAAAAAAAAAAGTTATCAATTTCAAAGTTAAATTTAAAATTCTAGGTTTGGGCTCCAAATCTGAAATTTTCAATATTACTTTTGAATTCGAATTTCAAAACTTGAAAGTTTGAAACATCAGATCTGAAATCCAAATTTGAAATTCAAAATTCGAAATTAAAAGTGGGGACTTAAATTTCTGAGATTCAAAATTTAAATTTGAAATTTAAACTTGAAAATTGAAATTTGAAATTCAAAATTCAAAAGCTGAAATCTAAAATTCAAACCTGAAGTTCAAAATTCAAAAGTTTAAATTCGAAATTTGAAATTTAAAATTCTAAATCTCAACTTGTGTGGACCTTTAAAATAGTTGCATCCATCCTAAATCATATTAAGGGCATTCTAATTACAACATAAGGAAAGGATTTCATCACTTTTTCTTAGTCCCAAAACAATCGTCCTTATAAATCTAGAATCCAAGCCTAATTTAAAACTCAACTAGCCAACCTAACTTAGAAACTACAACGAGTCTTTAGGCTAATTGAATTTGGCTAACACCTTGCTGTCTAGAAAAGTTTCGATCAGGATCGTGGCTACCATCTTATATGCCCTGCCTCGTTAAGCGGTTGGTGTCAGCTTAGTATGGTTAATGGCGGTTACACGAACTCTTGGTCCAATTGGCCTGGGCAAGTGATGAACCAATTTTAATTAGATAAGTCTTTGATTTAGATTTAGCAAACCCTAGCATAGGTTAGTGTTGCCCAAGGTGACAAGCCAAGAGGGAGGGGGCTGAATTGGTTTCTTTTACTTTTAACTATCTTACTTGTGTTAAATGATGAGTTAGTAAACTTAAACAAATCACAATACAAACAACAAGAAGTATAGTGGTTCGGAGCTCTCCTTAGCACCTATGTCCACTCCCCAAGCGACCCCTTGGGAATTCACTATAATTCCGCGGATTACAGTTGGATTGTTTTCCGGGCTCACAATCCAAAAACCTTTACACTTTGGTTTTCCAGATTCACCAAAAACCTATGTTGGTTTTACGGGCTCACCAACGAACCTTTGTTGATTTTACGGGCTCACCAACGAACCTTTACAATTGGTTTTCCGGGTTCACCAATCAACCTATTCCGTTGGTTTTGCGGGCTAACCAACCAGCCTTTACAAGTAGTTTAACAAATAAAGAAAGAAGATTTAAACTCCTAGATGAGCAAATAAAATAATATAATCTACAAAGAAGAGTTTAGAAAGTATTTATCGCTTGTAGTGACTTCTCTCTTCTTTGTCAAGGATGCTTCACTCTTCAAGGGAGGATGGAGCTCTTGATGACTCTTTGAATCTGCTCAACCCCTTTCTTTGATTCTTGAATGAAGCACTTGGATGAAGAAGATTAGGGCACTTTCTCTTTCTTGTGTACTCTTTGATATTCTTTGGAAAGGATGTTCTATCTGATGAATAGTGCCACTTTAAATAGTTTCCTACATCCATTGGACAAGCCCCAATGGTTAGAATTCAAAAACTAGCCGTTACTTACTTTTGGAAGGACAAAAAGTACTTCTGCAGAACTAGCCGTTATGCTTCTGCCCGTGTTTGGGTCGGCTCAACCTGTCCTTGGGTCGACCCAACTTTCACTTGGGTCGACTCAAACATTCCTTGGGTCGACCCTCTTAGAAACACAGAAACTTGCAATTCAGCCTTCCTTCACTTGGGTCGACCCAACCTTTCTTTGGGTCGAGTCAAGGTTCAGTTGGGTCGACTCAACTTCTTCTTGGGTCGACCCTAACAGGGTTTCCAGAGAACCTTTTCTGTCTTCTATTCTGTCTTGCCTTTGGGTCGACCCACACAGGGTTTGGGTCGACTCAAGCTTGGGTCGACTCAACTATATCTTGGGTCGACCCTCTCCGTAAATCCAGAGAACCATTTTCTGAGTTGTTTGAGGATCTTGATGTTTGGGTCGACTCATGCTTTCTTTGGGTCGACCCAACTCACTGTTCATCTGTGCCATTTTTGCAGAAGTGTGCCAAATGCTTTCTTGATGTGCCGGGGTCGACCCAATCATCCTTTGGGTCGACTCAATCCACACTTTGCTGCATCTCAAGGTTAGATTCATTCAAATAAACAATGAAATGTATCTATATCAATTTATACAAATATATCGAGAGTAATAGACTTATAAATGAAGTATCGATTTAACTTATAATATACTCTAGATAATTGCTTGTTAATCATCAAAATAACACTATCATCCTCAATCTCCCCCTTTTTGATGATTACAAAATAAAGAGTATGAGCCAATTGATACTTATCTTAAAATCAGTTTTTGAAAGGGCTTAACTTGCTGAATTTCAGCTTTTCATATATAAGAGTGAAGTCTCCCCCTATATCATTCAAATATTGCCAATTTGACTTTTTGAATTGCTCCCCCTTTCATTTATAATTCATTAAAGATGAAACTCCAAAAATTTGAGATAAAACATGAGTTTCAGGTTATGTATCGAGGTGTGAAAGGTGCGTGCCAAATTCTGAAATTCTATGTGCCAAATTCTGAAATTTGATAGAAATTTTTGACTTGATTATTTTCATTATTGCAAATTGCTCCCCCTTGGATGTATATGCTTTCCTATATGATTTTCAATTTGTTTTACAAGTTATTTCGTTATTTCTCCTTCTTTCTTTACTTCTCCTCTTATCACTCTACCTTTACTTCTCCTCCTATTACTCTTTCTTTACTTCTCCCCCTTTTTGTTATCATCAAACAAATGCATGGGAAAGGACACAATAAATAACAAACATTCAAACTTCATTGATCAAAATAGGAACATTTTAGTACATTCATGCCCAAAAACAAAAACAAATACAATGTTCCTTAATCAAAGTTTAAAGATACATGATAAAAGCAAAATACATATGAGAACTAGATATCTAGCCTAGGCTCTAAACAGAAATGCTAATATCAGCCTAGGGAGTGTCTAATGGCTGGGATCTAGTCCTCATCCTCCTAGTGTACGTGGCGAGGGAAGGTCGAGCCTGGTGAGACTGTGTCTGGCGTGGAGCACGACGAGCTGGATGACTCTGTGCCGAAATCTCTGACTCAGCGGCCTGTGGCACAGATGGTCCATGGATCTCTCTCTCTCCGGAGTGCTCCTATCTGCTGCCTCAGATCACTGATCTCAGCAGACATGATGTCCAGTCGGCTCGTCAGCCCATCAGTAATAGTCCTCGCCTGAGCTGACATACTATCTAATCTGCTCGTCAGCCCGTCAGTGATAGTCCTCGCCTGAGCTGACATGATCTCAGTCATCCTACTCCAGAACTCATCTGTATCTCTCGGAGGAACAGATGATGATGGTCCAGCCTCCGAAGGTGCAGTAGGATGATCCATATGCTCCTCATCCTCAGGGATAGGGTCTCCATGATCTGGTGCATCACCCTCTGGTGCCTCACCCTGAATCCCTGCTCCAGTATTAATCCACTGCCCGTTCACTTTCTCATATCCCATGCGTATAAGTGTCCGTGCAGTGTATGTGTCAGTATGAAGCAGACTCCTGGATGCCTCCCCCTCGACAGATATACCGTGCTATCGAAAAATCAATGTGAGTATCATACCATAAGGTAGTGATACTCTGGAGTTGCAGATCACTTTCCTCATCTGCTTCAGTATCATGGCCGGGAGATTCAGGGGAATACCCTGAATAAT
This sequence comes from Phoenix dactylifera, assembly GCF_051530095.1. Taxonomy (NCBI): domain Eukaryota; kingdom Viridiplantae; phylum Streptophyta; class Magnoliopsida; order Arecales; family Arecaceae; genus Phoenix; species Phoenix dactylifera. Next base: position 11,711,920 of record NC_143196.1, on the reverse strand, counting down.
ATACTCCATTACTACTAGATCTCGCTCAGTGATGAGATCGAATCTCCCGCTCTTCGGAAATAAAATCCTATTTATAATGCTGAGCAGTAATCTCATTTCAGCAGAAAGAGAGCTAGCTATTACCTTCTCCGAAAAGTCGAAGTCCTCATTTTCCATTATCAACTGAAGGGCTCTCATCTTATTTTCAGGCTTTTCCGGAGTGGCTCCTTCGCAGGGTAGATGAAGTAGCTCACTCAAACTCTCCTCGAAAACTCAAACCCTTACTCCTCGAACTTCCGAAACAAGCCCTCCCATTCCAGTTTTAAGGAAGGCATAGAACTTCCGAACTAATCCGGGGTAGATCATCACATCTAGGGAGCAAAGATACTCCCAACCTTGCCTTTGGATCCATTCCCTCAACCTAAACCCTTCTTGATCAAAGAACTCGGAATGGATCCTTCTTTCCGTTGTAACCGGTCTCCCCGCAAATCTTTCAAGTATAACTGAGGGGGAAGGAGGAGGAGGTGGCTCCGTACGTGCCTCACGTTGTGGAGACACGGTAGATGGCTCCGTAGGTTGCCTTTCCTCACGTTGGATCCGTGAGACTCTTCTGGATCTCTTGGCTACGGCTCTTTTGGGTCCCATTTCTCCAAGATCTTAAGGTAATCTACAGTTTGGAGGAGTTTGGAGGAGTTTGGAGAGTGGGAATTAGAGTATTCAGAAGAGGACAAGGGCAAACAGTGCCCTAATAGTGCTCTCGGGTCCCCCTTTAACAGTGGGGTTCCGACGTTGGGTCGACTCAAGAAATTTCTTGGGTCGACTCAATGTTGGGTCGACCCTATTCTGGGTTGGGTCGACCCAAGTGCAGAATTTTTCTTTTCTCTTCCTTTTTGCTTGTAAAAATTTTTCTTGCTTCCAATCCTTATAAATTCTTTCTGGGACAATGATACATGAGTAAGAAATCTATAGATAACAAGTTTGACTCATGTTTCATGGGTTTTTAGAAATTGGAGGAATGTATCATGAGACTGCTTGCTCCCTTTTATATTTCTTCAATAAAAAGGATCACATATGCCTAATTCCCTCCTTAGCGTGCAGAATCTATCTTCACTCAAGAGTTTTGTAAATATGTCGGCTAATTGTTTTTTAGTGCATATATGTTCAATACATATGTTTCCATTTTGCACATGATCCCTAATAAAATGATACCTTATTTCTATGTGTTTGGCTTTAGAATGCTGAACTGGATTTTTAGTAAGATTGATGGCACTAGTATTATCACATTTAATAGGAATATTATCTAGTTTAACTCCATAGTCCTCTAGTTGTTGCTTAAGCCATAGTACTTGAGCACAACAACTACCAGCAGCTATATATTTAGCTTCAGCTGTGGACAGTGCCACTGAATTCTGCTTTTTGCTAAACCATGATACTAAATTATTTCCTAAGAATTGACATGTGCCACTTGTGCTCTTCCTATCTAATTTGCATCCGGCAAAATCAGCATCTGAATATGCAAGCAAATCTAGACAGGAGTCTCTTGAGTACCATAAACCTATATTGGTAGTTCCTCTTAAATATCTAAGGATTCTTTTAACAGCACTTAAATGTGACTCCTTAGGATCCGATTGGTATCTAGCACATATTCCTACACTAAATACGATGTCGGGTCTACTAGCAGTAAGGTAGAGCAAGGATCCAATTAGTCCTCTATAAAGCTTAATATCAATACTCTTCCCTTTTTCATCTTTGTCTAGCTTACTAGTAGGATTCATTGGAGTGCCTACTCCCTTATGATTTTCATTCCCAAACTTCTTTAGTATTTCCTTTGTATACTTAGTTTGATGAATGAAAATGCCTTCCTTAGTTTGTTTGATTTGTAATCCTAGAAAGAAGCTTAGTTCTCCCATCAAACTCATTTCGAATTCTCCATGCATTAAATCAGCAAATTCTTTGCAAAGAGTATCATTTGTGGCACCAAAGATTATGTCATCTACATATATTTGAACTACTAATAGATTTTTGTCCTTTCTTTTGAGAAATAGTGTTTTATCTACATTTTCTCTACTAAAGTCATTATTAAGCAGAAATTTGCTTAATCGATCATACCAAGCCCTAGGAGCTTGCTTTAATCCATATAATGCCTTATGTAGTTTAAACACATGATTTGGCAATTCATGATTCTCAAAATCAGGAGGTTGTTCTACATATACTTCCTCCTCAATAAAACCATTTAAGAATGCACTCTTCACATCCATTTGATACAATTTGAAATTCATGAAACATGCAAAAGCTAGAAGTAATCTAATAGCCTCTAATCTAGCTACAGGAGCAAATGTTTCATCAAAATCTATTCCTTCTTCTTGATTGTATCCCTTAGCTACAAGTCTAGCCTTATTTCTTATAACTACTCCATTTTCATCTAATTTATTTCTAAATATCCATTTTGTTCCAATTACTGAGTTATGCTTTGGTCTTTCAGTTAATGTCCATACATTACTTCTTTTAAATTGATTTAATTCTTCTTGCATGGCATTTATCCAATTAGTATCATTTTCAGCTTCTTCATAAGTCTTAGGTTCTAATTGTGAAACAAAAGCAAGATAATCATTTAAATTTCTAAGTGATGATCGAGTTCTTATCCCTTGAGATGGATCACCAATGATTAAGTCTTTAGGGTGTCCATATGCATACCTCCATTCTTTTGGCAAGTTTTGAGATTGTGGTGGCACGCAATCATCTCCCTTATCTTGAATTGGCACGTCATCAATATTCAACTTTTCAAAGTCGATAATTCCTATATCATCATCAACAATATTTTCTTTCCTAGCAGACTCACTATCAGACTCATCAAATATAATATTGACTGACTCTTCCACTACTAGAGTTCTTTTATTGAATACTCTGTATGCCCTGCTAGATATAGAGTATCCTAAGAAGATACCTTCATCTGACTTGGCATCAAATTTACTTAGATCCTCCTTGCCATTGTTTAAGATGAAACATCTACATCCAAATACTTTAAGATATTTAGCAGTTGGTTTCTTATTCTTCCAAAGTTCATAAGGAGTTTTCTTGGTTATTGGTCGTATTAAAACTCGATTTAGAATATGGCAAGCAGTGCTTATAGCTTCAGCCCAAAAGTACTTTGGAAGATTTGACTCACACAACATCGTGCGTGCCATTTCTGCCAATGTCCTTTTTTTTCTTTCAACAACCCCATTTTGTTGAGGCGTTCTAGGTGCTGAAAATTGATGTAAAATACCATTTTTAGTACAAAATTCTTCAAAGTGTTGATTTTCAAATTCAGTACCATGATCACTTCGAATTGCTACTAAGGTGAGTTTCTTTTCATTTATGATATTATTATATAGTTTCAAGAATTCTGAAAATGCTTTATTCTTATGTGCCAAAAATGAAACCCATGTATATCTTGAAAAATCATCAACAATAACTAGTCCATACTTCTTCCCTCCTAGACTCGTAGTTCTAGTGGGTCCAAATAAATCCATGTGTATAAGTTCAAAAGGCCTAGTTGTTGATACTGTTGCCCAGTAGATACAACCCAAGAGGGAGGGTGAATTGGGTCTTTTAAAACTTTTATGCTACTTCTAAAACTTTATGATTAACTATGCTAAGTTGTATAGATGCACAGTGAAAGTTAAACTTAGCAAGGGTTTGATGTATAGACTTCGACTTGATTAAATATGCTTGCAACTAAAGGATGTGCGGATAAGAATTAAGCAAACAATTTATCTAAGTAAGTAAGTGTGTTAGTTAGACAATAACTAGAGGCATTACAAACACAAAGGACATATAGTGGTTCGGTGCACCCCAGCACCTACATCCACTCCCCAAGACCTCTTGGGAATTTCACTATAATCCTACCGATTACAGCCGGTTGTTTTACAAGCTCACAACCCAACTTGTTGTTTTACGAGCGCACAACGAACTCGGTCAGTTTTCCCAGGCTCACCGACTAGAACCAACCCCGATTGTTTTCCCGGGCTCACAATCAAACCCTTACACGTTGGTTTTACCCTCGGCTCACCAACAAACCTAAACCCCGTTGGTTTTCCCTTTGGCTCACCAACAAACCTTAATCCCGTTGGTTTTCCCTTTGGCTCACCAACAAACCTTACACCGTTGGTTTTCCCTTTAGCTCACCAACAAACCTTACACCGTTGGTTTTCCCTTTGGCTCACCAACAAACCTTTAACCCCTTGATTCAATCCCTTGATTGAATCAAGTTACAAGATATTAAAACAAAGAATAAAAACAAATCAAAGCTTCTTAAACAAGCAGATATGACAATATAAACAAATAGAGTAAAGAGAAGCCCTCAAACGAGTTTTGAAGATGGAGGAGCTCGGCTTCTTCTTTACTTGATCCTCCTCTGATTTGGCATGAAGTAGAGGATCCCCGAGGCAGCACACGGATGGAGAGGAAGCTTTCGGATTCACTTGGATGCTCTTCTTCTCTCTATTTCGTTTTGGATGGTCCTTTTGTGCTTGTGGGAGATTTCCTTTGTAATCTCTTTGAGATCTCTTTCCTAGATGATTTCTCCCACTTTCATGATCTCTCCCCTAGCTCTCTTCTTGTTTTTTTTATAGCTTTAGATGGCGTGGAAACAAGAATATAGCCGTTAGAGACAAAAATAGAGCCGTTGGACACAGTCTGCACTTCCTGACAATATTACCGTTGGGATCGGAGTCGACTCGCGCGATCAGGAGTCGACTCGCCTGTTGCAGGAGTCGGCTCGTGCTTTACTGGAGACGACTCGGCCACTGTTCCAAATTTGAATTAAAGTGCATGCCTTGACTGGGAGTCGACTCGGCTTAACCTGGAGTCGACTCGCCAACTTCTGGAGCTGACCTGGAAATTTCGGAGTCGGCTCATCCACTGAAGTCCGTGGATCCAATTTTGAATTTTGTCCTCTCGAGTCGACTCGACTGTCCTGGGAGTCGACTCGAATCTCAGAGCCCGAACTCCCGATCCTCTGTCTTTTGGCTCGTCCAGTCTTGGAGTCGACTCGAACTTCCTTGGAGTCGACTCGGCTCTCAGTTTGCGAAACACAGCCTTCTGCCATCTTGGTGTAGCGCTGCCTTGGAGTCGACTCGAGCTGTCTGGGAGTCGACTCGAATCTCAGAGGCAGCAACTTGGTTTTCTGTCTGTTGATGGTCGCGGAGTCTCGGAGTCGACTCGTGCAATGCGGGAGTCGACTCGAATCTCAGAGTCCCAAAAATGCTCTCTGACTTTTTCCTTGTGTTCCGCTGAGAGTCGACTCTTGCTTTCTTTGGAGTCGACCTACCAACCATCGGAGTCGACTCGCGTTCCACTGGAGTCGACTCGAATCTCAGACCCGAAAACTGCTCTCTGACTTTTCTGCCTGTGACTCCTAGAAGTCGACTCATACTTCCCCGGAGTCGACTCGGTAAACATTGGAGTCGACTCGAATTCCTCAGGAGTCGACTCGAAGACTATTCTTTTGAATTTTTTTCTTTGATTTTACTCCTCCAATTTGAATCCTTTGAACTTTAAGCTTGGGCCAATAAATTGTAGCTTTCTTCCAACTTGAGAGCTTTGGAGGCCTTCTTGTGTTCTCCCAACTTGCTATGTTCCTTGCAAAATAAATATCTTTCTCCTTGCAACATAAACATTAGTATCTATACTTCAAGGTTTTGTGATCATCAAAATCAATCTATGAATCAATCTTTGGGTCATCAATCTCCCCCTTTTTGATGATGACAAAACTTGGAGTATATGCAATATAAAAGATATTGATTTCTAGAAGTAATACATAGCTAAGTTGCATGAAGTAGAAAACATATATATGTAAAAACATACTTCATGATAATGCTTTAGATTTAATCAGCTTAACACAATTAACATATTTAAATTTTAAGCTGATTTGTATTCAATTCAAAGTAATAAAGCATTATGAGTATATATAGCATATACTTAGATATTTCTCCCCCTTTTTGACAACATCAAAAAGATAGTGAAACATTAAGCACAAAGATCAGAGCAGAACACATCGAGTGTGAATTCAAGAGGTTTTCTAATTTGATACCACAGATAGTTTTCTAATCAAGTGTAGGTGGAATCTTCCTTAGGTTAATTCAAGAAGTACTACAAATGATATTCAAGGAAAAACATGAGTGGAAATCTAACCTCTCTTCACTGAGTATGAAAGCTTGTTCGTTTAAGACCTTTTGCCCAATCTATTAAGTATTTTATCAACCATGAGAGCAATTTAATTAATTTTCTTAATGACTTCAAAGTTCTTTTATGATAATAGGAGCATTGGGGCACAAATATCAAAATATACATTCATGCAATTTTTGATACATCTTAGAGCTCTTTTAAAGACTTTCTTTTATTTCTTTAGAAAATAAGCACAATTTGATACATAAAATAATGAATTTGCACAAAATTGAAGTTCCAAAAAGCAAGCCAATTAGAGCTTATTAGTGAAGTTCCAAAAATAGATTTTCTAAGAGATACTCAAGAAAATTTAACACATTATTCTCCCCCTTTTTCATTAAATTAGAGGCTCTTAAGTTTTACAATTTGGTTCAAGAGTGATGCATGAGATATACTAACCAAATAACACGCCTCAAGGTGTATCATACAGATTTTCAGATTTAAATTTCAGATGATACATATTGGAGAGTATTAGAATCACTTTTCATTTAGTGTTCTTTCTCTCTCCTTTAGTTATAGATTTATGCGATTAAGTTCCATAAGACCTTTCCTTCTGAAATTTTCTTTCTCTCCCTCAATTGATCATTCCATTTAAGAGTTTAGAATCCTAAGATAATGTTCAATAAGATTGTCAATCTCAAAAATATATTTCAGCTTATTTTCATAAGACTCAAGGTTTGAGATAAGACAACCTTTATAGAACTCATCTCAAGGAAATTAAAGCATGTCTTGCAATATAAGGAGGTTCATCAAAATCAATCCATAAAATTCAAAGTATGCATCAAAATAAAGTGTCTTTGGGATAGGATACTGAATATCTAAAGCTCCCCCTCAAAAGATGCATTCTTCTTTAATCATTTTAAATTGTTGAATTTCAGATTTTAGTGATAAACGTGAATAACACTGAAATTCTGTAATATCGAGAATGTAGAGTAATCTAGTATTATTCCAAAATTTGTAGTAATTACTCTTTCTAATCCTTTACGAACAAGTTATGCTTTCTCTTAATCTTAGAGAAAATGTATAGAAATATTAATCAGAAAATGATTCATTTGAAGCTCAATTTCTTTCAAAAGCATTTACATTTTCTTTCTTTTAGAGTCATTTGAGTGAACTGAAATATTTCTAGTTTTAAGATCATTCACTCTATTGATGGAAGTCTTTAATAATGTAGGAGAGAAAAACATATAGATGATCATTGAAGTATATCTATTTATAGAACTCAATTTCTTAATTATAGTTTTTCTGCAATGGATACATGAAGCACAATAAATCTTTTTAATATCAAAATAAGATCATATATTTAGAAATTTTTGTTTGCAATCAAGATCATCGAAAGACACATCATTTGGACCAATATTAGTACACTTTGAAGATAAGAAATGATATGTTTCGGATGCGTATCGGAGCAATCAACCAAAGGCATCAGAATTAATTCTGTTTTTCTTACATTAAGATTTTATTTAGAAATCATATTGAGTCTAAGCTTGTATACAAAATCAGATTCTAAATTACATAGGATTTTCAATTGAGGCTTTCAAAATCATAATTTGAGATATGTATCTTCCACATTATAGCTCATCTTAAAACATTAAGATTGAAAACGCATATTTCAATAACATTAGAGCACTTTCAGAATCTTTGTATTTAATTTTGAGTTTTGATACAAAATGGAGGATATTTTAACAAGTATTAGGATATTATGTATCAAAGTTAGGCAAGTAGAAAGATAGATCAAGATTAATTCATTCTGCCTAAATAGAGATATCTTTCTCTTCTCCTTTTTACAAATTTATTTAACTTTCAGATTTTAAAGATGATTGTGAACGACAAATCTGAAATTTCTTTTCAATAATACCCAAAAATTTATGCAGTATTTCAAATATTTAATTAAATTATCTAAGCATGGAGCATTACAAAATATTGAGAACCCATAATTCAAAACATCATACCATATGCACACTATATTAAGTGTTAAGTCATACATTAAAATAATAAGAACAAGCATGTCAAGGATCAAAATCAATTCTTTTCAAATAAACTCCTCCTATTTAAATATTATCTTGCATTGATTTCATCCTTAAATTATGTTTTCAAGTGATAAAAAAAAAGACTTGATTCTTCTTATATACTTTCATTTACTTTGTCTTTCATTTTTACTTTCTTATGCTCTATACTCTATTTGCTCCCTATCCGGTGGAGTTGGAAAGGGGCACGAGGTACTACCACTAGCCTCCCTCTTGTGCCGTCCCTAATATGCCCTACACCGAATAGTTGGGTCAAATAGTGCCGGGTACTACCACTAGCCTCCCCATTGGCACCATCCCTATGATGAGCAATATAGAAAGGTTAAAATGTTTACTTCAAACTCTCCCTGTTTGAGTGTAATTAATTATAGATTTTATCCCTTCCAAATGTGCCGAATATATTATGCTTGTTTTGCTTTTCCTTAAGATTGAAGTACTTGCCTTTGCTCAGATTTTTCATCTCTTGAACAATGTCCATTTTCTTTTCTTTATCTCTCTCTCTTTTTGTTATTCTCAAGTAATCTACATGAAAGAGCAGAATAAAGAAATAATGAAATGTATCGTATAGAGGTATATCATGTAAACACTATTTTCATTATGCCCAAGAATTCGTAGCTTCTCACAAGTCATTCTAAATCAGAGTTTTAATCATATACTTGTGTATTTCATGGTTATGATACAGCCATAGAAATATTTTAGATTGAGCAAACCATGAAACAATTTCTAAAAGTATAAGTCAGTCAATACACATATAGACATGATATCAAAAATTAATAATTAAAGAATTTAATCATGCCATAATAGGATTTAAGTTATTGACTTTGCTCAATTAATTTGTGAGAAAGGTATCTAAAATTACCTATTCATTATATGTTCTTCAAGCCAAACTAGATTTCTTATGTGTGAACTTTTGGCTGAAGAAGATCCTCTCTCTTGTTTGCATGTGAATGTTTAGTGTATCTTACATGAAGATATCCTTCAAGTTGAAATTTCTCATTTTTCTTTCTTGAAGGAAGGTCATTAGTTTCTTTAAGATACAAAGCATTCATCCAACATATATATATTTTTTAATTAGATGACTCAATATAAGATATGACAATAGTTGCATGTTGAGTCACTTTACTCAAGAGATTGCCTAAATATTAGCAAGCACATATCACTTGAACTAAAGAGATAGAAAGATAGTTCAAGCATGTGAGGCAATAGATAGATTTATCAAGATCAAATCAATTTAGTTTAGATTCTATTTGCTTAAGATAATTATCAGTAAGATATGTTAACTAAGTTTTAATCAATTTATCTTAACCATTTGTTTCTATCAAAATTCAGATTATGATTTATTGATTATTAATAAAATATGATTCATTAAAATTAGATTGAAGTCTTGCACACGGTCACATAATGAGCGTACAATCTGGTCTACTAGCTGTATGATAAAATAATTATTCTATCATGCTTCAATACAGCTTTAACACAATAGATCTACTTTTCTCATCTTTTTCGAATTCTACAAGATGGGGTCATAGATATACCTTCTTCATGCCAATCTTCTATAAGAGTTTTTTTGTGGACTAACGTTGGTCAATGAAGATCCTCTTTCCTGTTTGTCTTAATTTGGAGTTTGAGAGAAGATGTTAATTCATTCATCATATTTCAAACTCACCTTGCAATATAACTATTCATATAAATTTTCATTGGTAGAACAAAAATGATGCCATCAATGTGTGCTATGAGCAAGCAAGATATCATAGATTCTTCTTTTTGATGCATAGATTTATCACTATTACTTTCTATCAACAAGGTTACCTAAGCTTTTATATATCAAGCTTTTGATGCTTGTTTTAAATCACATATTGCTTTATCATATATGTAATGTGTAATTTTTAAATATGGTGGTTATTTAACATAGATCTACTTTTTAATGAAATAACCACATAGGAGTGAATTCTACACATTCATTTGACAGAATATAAAGCTCATGAGTCAAGCAAATGATAGTGGTGATCTTTACTTTTAATCATGCAAGAATCAAGATCTATTTCATCTTTTCTTGATTCAGTCTTTTAGTAGTTATCAATTTTTCTTCATTAAGTGCATTTCTGAAAAACTCAATTTTGTTATAATTATTAACAAGTTTTCAGATTGTTATATGTAAAAGATTAACCATATATAATTTGATCTTAGTATCTTGACAGTAAATCATTAGTCTCATAGAGAATAAGACGACTTGATATTTTTGCAACTAAAATCTTTTCATTGAATATTCTATATGCATTGCTTGATGAATGATATCCAAGGATAGACATATCCCTATCAGATTTGGCATTATTTTTCATAAGAACATATCAAGCATAACATGTACGACTGAAAAATATGAAAGATATGCAATGGTTCATTTTCCATTTTTCAGAAGATCAAAATTTTCATCAAAAATAGAAATCATATGTATGACAAGCAGTGATGATAGTCTTTTAAAAATTATTTAAGTAGATGACTATCATACATAATTGTCTTTTTCATTTCTTCAAGAATTCTATTAATCCTATTTTGCTTATGGTGTCCTTGGTGCTGAAATCATTGGATTTAATATTATTTTCTGTATAACCTTTATCAGGATTTTGGTTTTCAACACTGTGCCATGATACTCTTTATCTTCACAGTTTGGAAACCTTTATCATTTGAACCACTTTTACAAGATTTAGTAAATACAGAAAAATACTTCAGTTTTATTTTTCAAGAATAAATCCAATGTAAGCTTTTGAAAAACTTGGAGATGGAAACAACATCTTTAGATTTAGAAATGATTTTTGTTTGTTTCCTTAGTTAGCATGCATAGCAAAACTTTGACCTTTAAGTAGATAATCTAAGTAAGCCTATGGCAAGGTCTTTTGAGATTAAGTACATACTAGCATGAGTTGATTTTATATGCCAAAGATGGTTTCTTTAATCTTGGTATTCATAGTGCATATATTCCAAAGCATACCAAGTACACATTATCATATTTATGATTAATAAACAATAATGCCATGGATACAAATTCTTAATCAAGCATATAGAGAATTCATAGAGTTATTCTTAATAAATTAATTAATCATTTAGCAACTTATCCAATAGTGAGTGGAGCATACTATAAAAATGAAGTGATTTGAATATATTTTCTTTTCATACCCAAGAAAAAAAAATCACTTATATCACAAAAATGATTAATACTTTCAAGTTATGTTTTAATCAACTAATAAAGTAATTTCAATACGAGAAGATGTAAGAATTACTTATTTCATTCTTTCTTTCATTTAAATCATTCTTTTAAATTTCATTTTAAATTCAATTCTTTAACACATGTCTAGAGCACCCATTGTTTAGATAACATCTTTCATTAGAACCTTGGATAGCTAGACATGCATGCTGAAAGAATAATCATATTTTCAATTTAGGAACCCAAGCTCTTTTGGGTCCTTGTAGGTTAGCTATAATTGTTCCTTTTGGAACCCATATTCTCTTAATAGCTATTTTGTCCAAAAATTTACAGATTTTAGGATTACAAGGGATGTATTTCTGTATCCTCTTGTTGAATTTAACAAACTTAGATCGAACATGAGTAGTAGGAAAACTTTTAATTTTCTGTTTCTCCCTTTTTGGTTCATCAAATTTGTAATGTATAGATTTAGGAACAACAGAAGAGATTTTACTTAGCTTTTGTTTATAAGAATCTGTTTTAGAGTAATTAAAAACTGTTTTAACAAACATATTCTTAAAAGGTTTTTGGGTGTACCAAGGTTGATATCCTAATGTAACTTTATCAAATTCAGCTCTTTGATTATTTATCATTAGGTTCAATTTTTCAGAGCTGAGGGTAAATCTTTCAACAACAGGTTTTAATCTGTCAACTTCTTTAGTTAATCTTCTGTTATCTTCTGAAAGTAACTCATTGTTTTTCTTAAGTTTATCATGACTTTTAGTGAGAAGTTGATCTCTTTGATTTAGTTCTTGATTTTCTTTAATTAAGATTTCAGTTTTACTGGTTAGTTTCAGTTTTTCATCTATTAGAATTTGATTTTCAATCTTCAAGTTTTTGTTCTTACAAATAAGTTTCTTATATTCTAAATACAAATCAGAAAAGGCATCATGGAGTTCATCAAATGTAAAATTGCTTTCAGTTTCAGCATGTACCTCTTGTGCCACCAAGCATGGATTTTCAATGTGATACTGCTCTCCTTCTACACATGATGTTTCAGATTTGTTAGTGCATTCATATTTGTCTTCAAGCATATTCCATATTTCTTTAGCAGTCATGCAAGAAGATATGCAATTAAACTCATTCCTATCTAGTGCACAATATAGTAGGTTCATGGCTTTTGAATTTTGTTGAGCCATTTTCTCATTATGACTAGTGTTTGTGTGTGTTCCATTGACTATAATGCTCCATAAATTATAATCAACTGATTGTATAAAAATGCGCATGCGTTTTTTCCAATGTGTATAGTTTATGCCATTAAATAGTGGAGGTGTATCAATTGATTGTCCTTCTCCTAGAAAACTATCTATTTGAGTTGTCATGATCTTTGGCTCTAGTCGGTTAAGACTACAAATAATATTTGAGCACCTGCTCTGATACCACTTGTTGCCCAGTAGATACAACCCAAGAGGGGGGATAAATTGGGTCTTTTAAAACTTTTATGCTACTTCTAAAACTTTATGATTAACTATGCTAAGTTGTATAGATGCACAGTGAAAGTTAAACTTAGCAAGGGTTTGATGTATAGACTTCGACTTGATTAAATATGCTTGCAACTAAAGGATGTGCGGATAAGAATTAAGCAAGCAATTTATCTAAGTAAGTAAGTGTGTTAGTTAGACAATAACTAGAGGCATTACAAACACAAAGGACATATAGTGGTTCGGTGCACCCCAGCACCTACATCCACTCCCCAAGACCTCTTGGGAATTTCACTATAATCCTACCGATTACAGCCGGTTGTTTTACAAGCTCACAACCCAACTTGTTGTTTTACGAGCGCACAACGAACTCGGTCGGTTTTTCCAGGCTCACCGACTAGAACCAACCCCGATTGTTTTTCCGGGCTCACAATCAAACCCTTACACGTTGGTTTTACCCTCGGCTCACCAACAAACCTAAACCCCGTTGGTTTTCCCTTTGGCTCACCAACAAACCTTAATCCCGTTGGTTTTTCCTTTGGCTCACCAACAAACCTTACACCGTTGGTTTTCCCTTTGGCTTACCAACAAACCTTTAACCCCTTGATTCAATCCCTTGATTGAATCAAGTTACAAGATATTAAAACAAAGAATAAAAACAAATCAAAGCTTCTTAAACAAGCAGATATGACAATATAAACAAATAGAGTAAAGAGAAGCCCTCAAACGAGTTTTGAAGATGGAGGAGCTCGGCTTCTTCTTTACTTGATCCTCCTCTGATTTGGCATGAAGTAGAGGATCCCCGAGGCAGCACACGGATGGAGAGAAAGCTTTCGGATTCACTTGGATGCTCTTCTTCTCTCTATTTCGTTTTGGATGGTCCTTTTGTGCTTGTGGGAGATTTCCTTTGTAATCTCTTTGAGATCTCTTTCCTAGATGATCTCTCCCACTTTCATGATCTCTCCCCTAGCTCTCTTCTTGTTTTTTTATAGCTTTAGATGGCGTGGAAACAAGAATATAGCCGTTAGAGACAAAAATAGAGCCGTTGGACACAGTCTGCACTTCCTGACAATATTACCGTTGGGATCGGAGTCGACTCGCGCGATCAGGAGTCGACTCGCCTGTTGCAGGAGTCGGCTCGTGCTTTACTGGAGACGACTCGGCCACTGTTCCAAATTTGAATTAAAGTGCATGCCTTGACTGGGAGTCGACTCGGCTTAACCTGGAGTCGACTCGCCAACTTCTGGAGCTGACCTGACAATTTCGGAGTCGGCTCATCCACTGAAGTCCGTGGATCCAATTTTGAATTTTGTCCTCTCGAGTCGACTCGACTGTCCTGGGAGTCGACTCGAATCTCAGAGCCCGAACTCCCGATCCTCTGTCTTTTGGTTCGTCCAGTCTTGGAGTCGACTCGAACTTCCTTGGAGTCGACTCGGCTCTCAGTTTGCGAAACACAGCCTTCTGCCATCTTGGTGTAGCGCTGCCTTGGAGTCGACTCGAGCTGTCTGGGAGTCGACTCGAATCTCAGAGGCAGCAACTTGGTTTTCTGTCTGTTGATGGTCGCGGAGTCTCGGAGTCGACTCGTGCAATGCGGGAGTCGACTCGAATCTCAGAGTCCCAAAAATGCTCTCTGACTTTTTTCTTGTGTTCCGCTGAGAGTCGACTCTTGCTTTCTTTGGAGTCGACATACCAACCATCGGAGTCGACTCGCGTTCCACTGGAGTCGACTCGAATCTCAGACCCGAAAACTGCTCTCTGACTTTTCTGCCTGTGACTCCTAGGAGTCGACTCATACTTCCCCGGAGTCGACTCGGTAAACATTGGAGTCGACTCGAATTCCTCAGGAGTCGACTCGAAGACTATTCTTTTGAATTTTTTTCTTTGATTTTACTCCTCCAATTTGAATCCTTTGAACTTTAAGCTTGGGCCAATAAATTGTAGCTTTCTTCCAACTTGAGAGCTTTGGAGGCCTTCTTGTGTTCTCCCAACTTGCTATGTTCCTTGCAAAATAAATATCTTTCTCCTTGCAACATAAACATTAGTATCTATACTTCAAGGTTTTGTGATCATCAAAATCAATCTATGAATCAATCTTTGGGTCATCAGATACTATATTCTTTGATTTGAAAGATGATTTAGTTTGTTTTTCCAATGAACATGGTCCACAGATTTTGTCCTTTTCAAAAATCAATTTTGGCACATCTTTTATTAATTCCTTCTTGACTAGTTTTGAGATTAATTCCATACTAGCATGTCCTAGTCTACGATGCCAAAGCCAACTTATTTCATTTTTCTTTTCTTCATTAGTAATTAAGCATAATCTATTTTTCTTGCCTAAATCATGAAGATCTACTAAGTATATATTTCTTTGCCTTTGTCCTACAAGTACAATGCTATTATCTTTAGGATTTGTGATTATGCATACAGATGCTTCAAATGTGACTTTAAACCCTTTATCACAAAATTGACTAATGCTAAGCAGATTATGTTTCAATCCCTTAACTAATAAGACATTTTCTATAAAAATAGATGGAGTAATAAAAATTTTACCCTTTCCAATGATATGCCCTTTACCATTGTCTCCATAGGTTACTACTCCACCCTTCTTTGATTCCAAGGTGACAAATTGATCTACGTCACCGGTCATGTGTCTTGAACAGCCGCTATCTAGATACCATCGTTTTTTCACTTTATCAGCTGCAAGACACCCCTGCAATCAAGATCAAGAAAGAGCTTTAGGTATCCAAACTATGTTGGGTTCTTTAGGGTTAGTACTTGATGTTCCTTTTGGAACCCAAACTTTCTTGAATTTAATCTTTTGATTATTACTTAATTTGTTTTGACTGGACTTTCTATAGTTACATTCATATGTTCTATGTCCTAATTTATTGCAGCAATGACAAGTAATATTTTCACTTTTAGCTTTTACAAAAATGTTCTTTAAGAATTTTTGTTTCCTATTTGTTTTATATCCTAATCCAGCCTTATCATATACAGCTTTTTGACTATCAAGAATCATATTTAATTTGGTAGAACTAAGTGTAAATTTATCTACCAAGGATTTATATTTTTCAGCATCTTCTTTTAACTTGATATTTTCAGCAATTAGATTCTTGGTTTCATTTGTAAGTTTCCTACTTAATGTTTCATAGTTATGAGACAGTTTTAACTTATCTTTGATAAGAGATTGATTTTCTTCTTTTAGAACTTTAGTTTTATTGATTAGTTTCTTATGTTCTTCCACGAGTTCTAAGAATGCATCATGTAATTCATCAACAGTAAAATCACAGTCAAGTTCAGAATCTACCTCATCGTCATTGGCCATATGACACATTTGGGCCGTCTCTTGATGATCTTCCTCTTCAGAACTTGACTCCTCACTTTCACTCCATTCAGCCATGAAGTTCTTCTTTTTCAGTTTTCTTGCCATCCATTTCAAATCTGGGCAATCTATCTTATAATGCCCGGGTTTGTTACACTCATAGCAAATAGGAGTTTTTTTTTCCTTTTCTTTGTCCTTACCCTTTTCTTTGCTTGAGCTACCTTTGAGGAAAGGTTTCTTTCTATAAAATCTATTCTTACCTCTCATAAATTTTCTAATTTTTCTTCCAAGCATAGCCATCCCTTCTTCATCAAATTCATCATCATCATCTGAATCTTCCGATTCAGTTTGTTGTTTCGGGGTGGTAGTCTTTAGGGCAATGGGCTTTCTTCTCTTAACCTCATCTTCCGAATTTTGCCTCATTGTCAACTCATGGGTCATGAGTGATCCTAGAAGCTCCTCTAATTGCAGTGTGTTGAGGTCCTTAGCTTCTTGAATTGCGGTTACCTTGGCCTCCCAAATTCTTGGTAGAGACCTGAGAATTTTTCGCACCAATTCAGAGTTAGTGTAAGACTTTCCTAAACTCTTAAGCCCATTTATAATTTCAGTAAAACGAGTAAACATATCAGTTATGGACTCAGTAGATTCCATTTTAAACAATTCATACTTGTGTACTAATATGTTTATCTTTGACTCCTTAACTTGATTGGTCCCTTCATGAGTGACCTCAAGTTTGTCCCAAATTTCTTTAGCAGAGATGCAAGTAGATATTCTATTAAATTCACTTACATCTAATGAGCAATAAAGTACATTAATAGCTTTTGCATTTAACTGTGCCAATCTTCTATCACTTTCATTCCAATACATTTCTGGTTTGGGTATGATAGTGCCCTCTATATTAAGTGTGGGTGTGTGAGGTCCTCTAGTAATGATATACCATAATTCATAGTCTAAAGCTTGAATGAATATCCTCATCCTAGCTTTCCAATATGTGTAGTTTGTGCCATTAAATAGAGGTGGTCTATTTGTGGATTGCCCCTCACTCATAGAACATCCCACTTGGGTTGTCATGATCTTTAACTCTTGATTGTGAGATCAATGAGTGCTATTGGAGCACCTTGCTCTGATACCACTTGTTGCCCAAGGTGACAAGCCAAGAGGGGGGGTGAATTGGTTTCTTTTACTTTTAACTATCTTACTTGAATTAAATGATGAGTTAGTAAACTTAAACAAATCACAATACAAACAACAAGAAGTATAGTAGTTCGGAGCTCTCCTTAGCACCTACGTCCACTCCCCAAGCGACCCCTTGGGAATTCACTATAATCCCGCGGATTACAGTTGGATTGTTTTCCGGGCTCACAATTCAAAAACCTTTACACTTTGGTTTTCCGGGTTCACCAAAAACCTATGTTGGTTTTACGGGCTCACCAACGAACCTTTGTTGGTTTTACGGGCTCACCAACGAACCTTTACAATTGGTTTTCCGGGTTCACCAATCAACCTATTCCGTTGGTTTTGCGGGCTAACCAACTAGCCTTTACAAGTAGTTTAACAAATAAAGAAAGAAGATTTAAACTCCTAGATTAGCAAATAAAATAATATAATCTACAAAGAAGAGTTTAGAAAGTATTTATCGCTTGTAGTGACTTCTCTCTTCTTTGTCAAGGATGCTTCACTCTTCAAGGGAGGATGGAGCTCTTGATGACTCTTTGAATCTGCTCAACCCCTTTCTTTGATTCTTGAATGAAGCACTTGGATGAAGAAGATTAGGGCACTTTCTCTTTCTTGTGTACTCTTTGATATTCTTTGGAAAGGATGTTCTATCTGATGAATAGTGCCACTTTAAATAGTTTCCTACATCCATTGGACAAGCCCCAATGGTTAGAATTCAAAAACTAGCCGTTACTTTTGGAAGGACAAAAAGTACTTCTGCAGAACTAGCCGTTATGCTTCTGCCCGTGTTTGGGTCGGCTCAACCTGTCCTTGGGTCGACCCAACTTTCACTTGGGTCGACTCAAACATTTCTTGGGTCGACCCTCTCAGAAACACAGAAACTTGCAATTCAGCCTTCCTTCACTTGGGTCGACCCAACCTTTCTTTGGGTCGACTCAAGGTTCAGTTGGGTCGACTCAACTTCTTCTTGGGTCGACCCTAACAGGGTTTTCAGAGAACCTTTTCTGTCTTCTATTCTGTCTTGCCTTTGGGTCGACCCACACAGGGTTTGGGTCGACTCAAGCTTGGGTCGACTCAACTATATCTTGGGTCGACCCTCTCAGTAAATCCAGAGAACCATTTTCTGAGTTGTTTGAGGATCTTGATGTTTGGGTCGACTCATGCTTTCCTGGGGTCAACCCAACTCACTGTTCATCTGTGCTATTTTTGCAGAAGTGTGCCAAATGCTTTCTTGATGTGCCGGGGTCGACCCAATCATCCTTTGGGTCGACTCAATCCACACTTTGCTGCATCTCAAGGTTAGATTCATACAAATAAACAATGAAATGTATCTATATCAATTTATACAAATATACCGAGAGTAATAGACTTATAAATGAAGTATCGATTTAACTTATAACATACTCTAGATAATTACTTGTTAATCATCAAAATAACACTATCATCCTCAGTTAGTCATTTTGTTTTGTCTTAAGCCTTATATGACAACTAGATCAGGAACACCCTACAACCCATCACATACACAACCCATTGAAGCCATGGACCCCAATCTTGAGACCATCCTAAGGACTATGACTGAGCAGTTCAAGCAATTGAACAATAGGTTTGATCAAGTTGAGGAGAGGCTAGGAACCCTAGAGGAAAATCAATGTACCCACGTGGAACCTGAACTACCTGAATTGACACCCCAACCCCATCGCCACCTTTTCACTCATGAACCTAATCAGCGACAACCACATCAGGATCATGTAGACCAGGATGAACGAGCCCTTAGGAGTATAAAACTTGATGCACCCTCCTTCGAAGGAAGTCTAGACCCTAAGGTATACATTGATTGGAAAAATGATATAGATCAATATTTTGAGTGGTATGAAATGTCGGAAGAAAGAAAATTCAAATATGTAAAGCTTAGGTTGACACGACATGCAAGATTATACTAGAAAAATATTGAGAGGATCACTAGGCAATGAGAAGAAGTACCTATCAATACATGGAGACAGATGAAAATTAAGCTAAGAGAAAAATACGTCCTATTATCCTACGAACATAGGTTACTAGATCAATGGCAAAGATTAAATCAAGGAGGAAAAACTGTATCTGAGTACATTGCCAATTTTGATGAGTTCGCTATGAGGTGCAACATAGTCGAGTCAGAAGTCGTAACCCTATCTAGGTTTAGAGCTGGTCTTAAGGAGGACATTCAAAGGGAATTGTTCTTAAGGAAAATTCATGATTTAGACCAAGCCTACCAGATTGCCAGAGACTGCGAACGATTCCAGAGGGGACCCATTTTTCGACGACCTGAATCCAATAGGATTAGCAACCCTAGAAGCAGGCCAAACCGAAGTCCAAACCCATCACACAGACCCAATACTATCACTTCATAGGATCGTAGGGACGACAAAAGGAAGGCCCCTAAAGGTAGAAAGGATAACAATGTCCCTTGTTTTAGGTGTCATAAAATAGGACATTATGCAAGCCAATGCCCCACTAGAGCATTACACATAGGAGAAGTAGAAGAAGAAGATCCTGAGACCCTAGAGAATTATGGAGAAGAAGTCTACGAAGCAGAGACCAATTTGATAGATGAATATGAAGAAGAGGAAGAAATCATTGAGATGACTGAATTTCTAGGAGTTGTGAGATGTATATTGACCCAGGCTAAAGAACAAGAAGATTGGCGTAGGACCAACATCCTACAAATCTTTATCAACATAGGAGAAAAAGCCTACAAAATCATCTTAGATAGTGGAAGCTGTGTCAACGCCATATCAACCAACACCATCAAGAGTTTAGGGTTGCTTACCGTACCCTATCCCAATCCCTATAAGGTATCTTGGATAAATTTGACCTCAATACCCATTAAACTTAAATGCTAAGTCCAGATACAACTCCAATCCTATCAGGAGAAGGTATGGTGTGATGTCCTTCCTATGAGAGTAAGTAGCATTATCCTAGGCAGACCATAGCTATACGATCATGATGCTACCCTATTTGGACGATCAAATTCGTGTTCCTTCAATCATAATGGAAAGAAAATTGTAGTTCACCCTACCCCACCTAAGGACAACGTTAAGAGGGGAGCTAGTAGTAGTCTGAAGGAAAAGAAACCTGGATTGAACCTAATCAATGCTAAGGAATTAGAGCAAGAGATCAATAAAGGTTCACCCATTTGGATGTTGACTGTTAAGGAGACCCAGTACCAAATCCCAGTAGCACACCCTCAAGAAGTGGTTGAAATCTTAGAAGAGTTCAAAGATGTATTTCCTAAAGATCTTCCTGACAACCTACCACCTTTAAGGGACATTCAGCATGCCATAGACCTAGTTCCAGGAGCCACCTTGCCCAGTCTACCCTATTATAAGATGAATCCTTCAGAGCACCAAGAATTGCAAAAGCAAGTTGGCGAGTTACTTAGGAAAGGGTTCATTAGGGAGAGTTTAAGTCCTTGTGCAGTACCTGTCCTTCTGACCCCTAAGAAAGATGGCACTTGGAGAATGTGTGTAGATAGTCGTGCCATCAATAAGATTACCGTCAAATACTGTTTTTCTATTTTCCATCTAGATGACATGTTAGATATGATGGCCGGAGCTACGGTATTCTCCAAAATCGATCTTAAGAGTGGCTATCATCAAGTAAGAATTAGGCCGGGGGATGAATAGAAAACCGCCTTTAAGACTAAGGACGGCTTATTTGAATGGGTATTGATGCTTTTCGGTTTATTCAACGCACCTAGTACCTTTATGAGGATTATGACCCAAGTTTTAAGGGCATTCATTGGAAAGTTTGTAGTAGTCTATTTTGATGACATTCTCATATATAGCAAAATAAAAGATGACCACTTGAATCACCTTAGACAAGTTTGTCAATCACTTAGACAAGATAGCCTCTATGCTAATCGAAAGAAATGTGAATTCATAACACATAGGATTATCTTTTTAGGATTTGTCGTGACCACTGAAGGAGTATCTGCTGATTCCGAAAAGGTCAAATCCATAGTTGAGTGGCCAATACCCAAAAACATTCATGATGTCCGTAGTTTTCATGGTCTAGCCACATTCTACAGGAGATTCATTAGAGGATTCAGCATAATTGTCGCCCCCATTACTGATTGCCTTAAGAGAGGAAATTTTGAGTGGACCAAGGCAGCTGAGAAAGCCTTTAGAGAGATTAAGGATAAGATGACACAAGCACCTATATTAAGATTACCGACTTTCCAAAGTTTTTGAGGTTGCCTGTGACGCATAAGGAGTCGAGATTGGAGGCGTTTTAAGTCAGAAAAACCACCCAGTAGCATTCTTTAGTGAGAAATTAAATGACGCCAAACTAAAGTATTCTACCTACGATAAAGAGTTGTATGCAGTGGTCCAAGCCCTAAGGTATTGGAGACACTACCTTCTGCCACTAGAGTTTGTCCTATACTCCGATCATGAAGTCCTACGTTTCCTCAACTCTTAGAAAAAATTGAACCCTAGACATGCGAAATGGGTAGAGTACATCCAGGCCTATACCTTCGTCCTAAAAGATAAGGCTGAGAAAGAAAATCGTGTTGCCGACGCCCTTAGTAGATGATCTATGTTCCTCACCTCTGTTAGTATCGAAGTCATAGGTTTTGAAAGGCTTAAGGAGGAGTATGAACATTGCCC
Organism: Phoenix dactylifera; assembly: GCF_051530095.1. NCBI lineage: Eukaryota > Viridiplantae > Streptophyta > Magnoliopsida > Arecales > Arecaceae > Phoenix > Phoenix dactylifera. The sequence continues at coordinate 11,689,907 of NC_143196.1, read as the reverse complement.
CGACTTTAAGAAAATCGACCAATCAATCCGTCAAGGATCCTCGAGCCAATTCCCCAATTTTACCATTCACGATGGATTCCTCTTCAAAAGAAATAAGTTGTGCATTCCCCGCACCTCCACCCGAGACTTTCTAGTTTGGGAAATCCACGCAGGAGGCCTAGCTGGTCACTTTGATAGGAACAAAACTATCTTAGAAGTCGAAGACCAGTTCTTTTGGCCAGGTCTAAAGAAAAACGTTGCCCAAATAGTAGCCCGATATCGAACCTGCACCATAGCAAAGCAATAATGACAAAACACCGGTCTATACACTCCCCTACCAGTTCCTGAATGCCCTTGGCAAGATATTAGCATGGACTTTGTGTTAGGATTACCCAAAATCCTGAGAAAACATGATTCAGTATATGTCGTGGTAGACCGATTCTCCAAAATGGCATACTTCATACCTTGTTCCCAGACTTATGATGCCTCAAAAATAGCTAAACTTTTTTAAAATGAAGTGGTTAGGCTACAAGGTTTACCCAAGACCATCGTATCAGATAGAGACGTTAAGTTCACTAGCTATTTTTGGAAGATCCTTTGGCATATGCTAGGAACCAAATTCAAATTCTCCACTGCCTACCACCCTCAAACTGATGGTCAGACAGAAGTCATTAATCGGAGTCTAGGAAACTTGTTGAGATGCCTTGTCGGTGACAACCTAGGAAACTGGGATCTCCTATTATCATGCACTGAATTCGCTTATAACAGCTCAGTCAATAGATCCACAGAAAAGAGTCCTTTTGAGATTGTCCATGGATATAAACCTAGGAAACCTGTAGATCTTATTCCATTACCATCACATGCACGAGTCTCAAAGATAGCAGAATCATATGCACAACATGTCAGGGATTTACAAAAGAAAATGAGTAAAAAAATTGACATGAGTAACAAAGCTTATGCGCAAGCAGCTTATCATCATAAACGGGCTAAGGAATTCATTGAAGGAGACTATGTAATGATTAGACTAAAATCTGAAAAGTTTTCCTCGGGAACTATGAAAAAATTGCATGCCTGTAGTGCTGGTCTATTTAGGATATTAAAGAAAATCGAAATTAACGCTTATGTGGTTGACTTACCCCTTGATTTTGGTATTAGCTCGACTTTCGACATCTCAGACCATATAGAGTATAAGGGACCAACATTGACACCTAGCGAGCCTTTTGATCATGCTCCCATTGAGAGTGAACCCACACCTGAGTGCCCTGTTAGATATATGCCCTAGAAGCTAATCTGGCTGACACATTGTTAATTCTAGGATATAATTTTGTACTTGACTTTTTATTATTGAATAAATAAAAAGCATCATTTTCATTCATATTATTTATGTGTCTATGAATCGTCCAAGAAATTAATAAGATGATGATGCATATTTTCAAGAGTTGAGAATTTGAGCCATGTATAATTGGTGATTGATTTCTAAATGCTCCTGATTGATGGATCATCACGAGGACGGTGATCGATCCGATCAGTGCACATATTACTTTTCTTAAGGATGGACAAGACTCGAGTCCACGGTATGGAGACACTGAAGTAGTAGTGCAGGTGCTTGTTAAAGAACAAGGGTACTGAGCGTGACCAAAACAAGAAGTCACTTGGATATCTATCCACTCGTCAGTGACTTGCTTGATGTTGCAGTAGTGTGACTAGTCCTTTAACCTGCGGTGCTTCGGCTACTCATAGTGAGGTTATTGTAGTTTGACTGCACGTATACATGGTCTCTAGACATACGGGTCCATGCAGTGTAGATTGGCTGCAATAGGTTTATTGTAGGAGTAGGGTATGCACCTATATGGAATCTATCGACCTTGGTAGATAAGGAGAGATCCTATGTGATTTATAAGACTGAGTTCGTAAGACCTCGGCCGGGCAGTAAAAACAGTGGAGAAAGAGTTTTCCACTCTCGAACTTAAGTCGAATAAATCTTGACATATGACAGACGATGGGGTTTGACGAGTTGTCCATGACCTCCGTCCTGTAGGGATCCACGATAATAGGACTGTATCATACTATAACTGCACCTAGAGGTTCATCATTCCATTCTACTGGATAGCCACTACATGCTGCTAGGTGTCACTGGTGGATGGTGAGACTCACAGGGAATATCTTGATGATCGATAAACCCTGATGAGTTGAGTTGGAACTGTTCCAACCCATTGAAAGGAGTTTTCAATGATATTGTGATAGAGATCGCAATATATCTCACTACCAGTCAGAATAGAACTTATGGGGTCACACACGCTTAAGGTATTGACCGATCCGATGGTTGAAAAAGTGATTATGAATCACGAGTAATCTATTCGATTGATAATCAGTAGAAGAAGAAAAAATGGAAATTAATTAATTGGACTTAAACACGAATCCTACTTGGAGTAGGATTCCTACAATCCTACTTGGACTAGGACTGGGAGTCCTACTTGGAGTAGGATTCCTACAATCCTAATTAGATTAGGATTTTGAATTCAATATGGATTCCTACTTAGAATAGGATTCCTAGAAGTCCTAATTAGATTAGGACTTCGGATTCAAATAAGAGTCTTAATTGGATTAGGACTAAAATTAAATAAGTCCTAATTGAATTAGAATTTCTTAAGTCCCAATTAATTATTAATCTAATGAATCAAGATGACTCCTAATTGAGTTAGGATTGAAGAGTTCAATTGAGTCATGGTTCATTCAAAGTTCTAATTGGATTAGGACTTGCATAAAATCCAATTTGGTTAAACTTAGACTAAGCCTAATTAGATTAGGACTTAGCCACAAGAAGACCACCTAATCCTCCTTAGAGGAGGACTAGGGTTAGCCAAGAGGGAGGGGCGCATGCCCCTCCCCTTTTTCTTTGCTTTGTGCGGCACAACAAAAGGGGTCGGAGCCTCTCTTAGGAAATCCATAAGGAGATCCTAAATGTTAGGAGCTCCACATCCCTTTTTAAGGAGAAGAGGGGCGGCATCTAGGGCATTCAAGCCCTCTCCCTCTCCAAGCCATGGCCCCCCTCTCCTCTTCCTTGGTTCAGCCGCAAGCAAGGAGAAGAAAAAAAGAAGGCCTTGGCGGCCTCCTCCTCCACCCTTCCTCCTTCCAACGCAGGAAAAAGAAAGAAGGCTGCAGGGGCTTTGTTCCTCTTCTTCTCTTCATCCTTCTTCTTCCTCCTCCCAAACACAATAAAGGTTGATTTAAAGGGAGGACATCAGCTATTAAAGTTGTCTCTGCAAGGGAGCTAGTACCCCAGGGAGACAAAGAAGCCTGGATCGGTTTTTGCTTTGTGTGGATATCCGTAGAGGTCGGACGCATGAACGGCTTCAAGCAAACCTTCATCCTAAACCACGAACTTCAGTTTGCGGTGATCATCTACCCGCACAAGGTGAAGATCTGATCTTTCTAATGCTATTAAAAGTTTTTAATCCTAATTTATCTACGAACGGTTTTGAACAACGTTCATGAGATGAACGTCAATCCCGCGCATTCCTCTTCCGCTGCTATTTGAAATTTTTTAATTTTCTGCGGCATTGGTGGATTTTCCAACATGCCCTCCAGCCACATTTCCAGAACCGAGAGATAGGGTTGAACATGTTTTGGATGATCAAGCTATCACCACCCGGAACAAAGGGTACCAACACTATTTGGTTCACTGGGAGGATGGACCAGAATCTGATGATTCATGGATTACTCGAAAGGGCCTACAGAGACTCAACCTAGATCTCCTAGAAAAGTACCAGAGCCAAACCAACCCCTGTTCGATAGAGTCGAATTCTTCCCACCTTGGGAGAATTGGTGCGGGCACCAGAATCTAGAAAAGACTCCAATCAATTAACTCAAGGTCACTGTGGCTAACTTAAATTTGATCGAGTCCTGTAAATAAAATCAATAAGTCAGAAAACAAGCCTCAATAAGTCAGAAAGCAAGTCAAGTCAGGACAGGTTGCATGTTTCTACTACCACCTTGCATGTTTCCACCACCACCTTTGCACACCCTTGGTGCATCACCTCGGCATGCACATCAACATCAGCTGGCCACCTCACTACCACTCTAACCAATGGAAGCACGCCAACCAGGATGAAGTCAAGCATAAGGAGCCGACCACATCATGCCATCTCTTCAAAGGAACCAATGCAATATCATGCCACCTCATCAAAAGAACCATTCACTATGCAACATGCTATGTGCCACCTATTGGGATGCCACCTCAACACCACATCAGCAATCATCTCAACCAAGAGGATAATGCCAAATGGAAGAGTCAAAATCAAAAGAATCAATCACCATGCCACTTCATACAAGTTGACACGTCACCCAAATTCAAAGTCTAAGAGGGCGGCCACAATTTAAATACCAGAAAAGTTCAAATGGGAGCCAACAACTCTTCAAACCCCCCTAAAGCTGGCCAACTTTTCTTCCTTTTCTCCAGCAATTAAGCCTTCAAATGTGGACGCCATTCATTATGTATTTAAATTTCAAATCATGAGGAAAGTCTATAAATACCAAATGTGGGCACCATTCATTATGTGTTTTAAATTTCAAATCATGAGGAAAGTCTATAAATACCTCCTCATGACATCTTGTAATGGCAGTGGATGAATGAATAAAAAGAGCTTCTTTCTTTCTTAGCAATCTTGCTTTGTCACTGTCACGCCCCCGCCTCTGCGAGGCACGTGAGGCACCCAATGCCCACGTGGGGGCCACATGAGAGGGGAACACGGGGCTCCCCTGCCAGATATTGTCCAGTTCTGGGGCTTCACGCAAGCGTCCTTCACCCCTCCCCGATTTTGTTTTCCACCCAAAACGCGTCTGCAGGATTTGGAGACACCCGCCTCATATGCCCAGGCTCTGGAACGAGTCTTTTCCGATGTGGGACTATTGGGCCTCACACCCTTCCCACCATCGGACAAGAGCCGTCCTCGGCTCTGATACCAAATGTCACGCCCCCGCCTCTGCAAGGCACGTGAGGCACCTAGTGCCCACGTGGAGGCCACATGAGGGGGAACACGGGGCTCCCCTGCCAGATATTGTCCGGTTCTGGAACTTCACGCAAGCGTCCTTCATCCCTCTCCAGTTTTGTTTTCCTCCCAAAATGCGTCTGCAGGATTTGGAGACACCCGCCTCATATGCCCAGGCTCTGGAACGAGTCTTTTCCGATGTGGGACTATTAGGCCTCACACCCTTAAGTTGTCACGCCCCCGTCCCGAGATCGCGGGCCGGGGGTCGCGCCAACCGCCGCACACCCGTAGGAAACTCTCCCCACGAGCATGCAAGGCATCTAAACCAAACACCTCAATTATAAATTTCCAAAATAATTTAACAGAATAAATTAGAATCTTATTCCATTGGCTAACTCAAGTCATAATGTCTCATAAGTCTAAATATGCAGCGGAATAATCATTTACCAACATGCAGAAACCTAGTTCTTAAAATAATAAAAGTCCACCAATCATAATAAATGTCCATAATAACAAATCAACTTAAATTACCCTAATCTAAGATAACTTGTGCCACAATCCTTCTAGTCGCTCTCCCAATTTGAATCCCCAATAGACTAGTTCTCGAAATATGTAAAACAACAAGAGAGGGTATAATGAGCTAGACAGCCCAGTAAGTAATGAACACCCTAGCTAGATAAATCAAGCAATAATAGGTAGAAAATAAATAGATATGTAGTTCCAAAGTATAAGTCAAATATTTCTTAAATTCATAAGATTCTTTTCGCAGTTTTGAGATTCTTTCACATGTTCAATTCATCTTGTCGATCCTGGACTATGACCACATGTTTCCTGTGGCAGGGTCCTCAACACCGACTAATCTTCTTGCGGTGAGTCCTTCAAGACAATCAATTGCCAACATATCTGCCCCCATTGGCGGGGTCCTCAACATAGCCAGGTCGATAGTTCAATTAGTTCTCTATTTCATATTTCAGTTATAAAAACATACAGTGTCAAAACCAAATATCGTTCATATCTTAACCTCTTTCAATTTACCAGATTCAACTCAACAGCCAAGGACTATGACCACATGTTCCCTGTGGCAGGGTCATATCACCGACTATTCTTCTTGCGGTACCAATGTATTAGTCCCCATTGGCAGGGTCCTCAACATAGCTCGACTGCAAGTCTGAATCTATCTCAAGTCATTATCTTTTCTTACATTATGTTCAGTGTTTCAAGCCGAGAAATACAATGTCAGAGCAATTAAATACAATTCAACCAGAAGCAAATACGTCCAATCAGAGTCATACAATATTCTAAAAATATACATATAATCCACGCATCAAATTCGTAATCACAAATAATTCGATTCGTAAAATAGATATTTACTTTGCCGATAAATCTAGAAAAGAGGTTACATTACTTACCTTGCGAACGCGATCCACCACAAATCCAATTAATTCTGCAAATCCCTCGCAGCACCTAATATTCAAAAACCATATTTTCTTTTAAAATTCATCACAATATATATATAAAACCTAAATTTTAACATTCTCCCAGGGCCGACCCTGCCGAAGTGTCTAGCACCCCGGGTTCGGGTTCGGATCCGGGTTCATACCCGTAAACCACCCTCCTTTTAGTTATTTATTCTTTTTTTTTCCTTTTTCCTTTTCTTTTCTTTTCTTTTTCTTTTCTTTTCTTTTTTCCTTCTTCTTTCCTTTTTCTTTTCCCTTCTTCTCCCGAATCCCCTCTTCTTCTTCGGCGAGACAGGGGACCCGTGAGCCCCCGCCCCCCCTTCTTCTTCCCTCTCGGTCGGGCCCAAGGGCGGCCGTGGTGGCCGGCCCTGACAGCGGTAGGAGGTGGCGGAGCAAGCCCGACCACTCCCGGCGGCTGGCGGCGGCGAACAAGGCCGACGATGGAGCATTCGGCCGACCCATTTTTGGACCCAAGTTTCCGGCGATCGGCCCGCCCCAACCCCCAACACATCATGGCCAAGCATCAAGCAAGGAGAAGGAGAAGTTTACCTTAGCCCCGACGAAGATACGACGCCTCTCTTCTCCGGCGGCAAGGAAGAAGGAGACCACCCGGTGCCGTGGCTCCTCTCTCTCTCCCTCTCTCCCTCTCTCTCTCTCTCTCCCTCTCTCTCGGTGGCCACACGAAGAAGACCCTCCCCCCCTGGCGTGCGGCGGCTCTCCTTCGGTGGGCTCAAAGGAGAAGAAGAAGGAGAAGGAAGCCCTAAAATAGGGCTCCTCCTTCTTCTTCGGGATGGAAAGAATCCATCCCATTGCTGCCTCACGTGCGTTGCACGTGAGGCCAAGTGTTGGGACTGGGCCGGTCAAGTGGACCAGGCCCAGTTCCAGGGTCTCACATTCCTCCCTCCTAAAAAAAATTTCGTCCCCGAAATTTCCGTACCTGTAGTTTCAAAAAGTTGAGGGTATTTCTGCTTCATCTCATCTTCCAGTTCCCAGGTAGCTTCTCTTTCTGAATGATGGCTCCACTGCACCTTGACATAAGGTATAACACGGTGTCTCAAAACTTGATCTTTTCTGTCCACTATCCACACTGGATGCTCCTTATATGATAGATCTTCTCTAACTTGTATAGGCTCAAGCTCCGTGACATTACTTGGGTCTGGTATATATTTCTTCAACATCGAGACATGGAAAACATCGTGTACACCAGCCAGAGAGGGTGGCAGGGCAAGTCTGTAAGCCACCTTACCAATTCTTTCTAAGATCTCGAATGGACCAACAAATCTGGGATTTAATTTTCCTCGAATGCCTCTTGCAACTCCCTTTGTAGGTGATATTTTAAGAAATACATGGTCACCAACTTGAAATTCTAATTCTCGTCTTCTATTATCCGCATAACTCTTCTGTCTACTTTGTGCAGTCCGAAGGTGATCTCTGATTAGCTGAATTTTCTCAACTGTCTATTGTACAAGTTCAGGGCCTGAGGATGATAGTGTTATTTTGATGATTAACAAGCAATTATCTAGAGTATGCTATAAGTTAAATTGATACTTCATTTATAAGTTCATTACTCTCAGTATATTTGGTTAATTGAAAATAGATACATGACCTTGTTCATTTGAATGAATCTAACCTTGAGAATGCAGCAAAGTGTGGATTGAGTCGACCCAAAGGTTGATTGGGTCAACCCCGGCACATTAAGAAATCATTTGGCACACTCCTGCAAAAATGGCACAAATGAACAGTGAGTTGGGTCGACCCAAGGTAAGCATGAGTCGACCCAACCTTGAAGAACCTCAAAAACATAACTGAAGAATGTTCTCTGGATTTACTGAGAGGGTCGACCCAAACAGTGGTTGAGTCGACCCAAGCTTGAGTTGACCCAAACCCTGAGAGGGTCGACCCAAAGGCAAGACAGAAAGACAGACAGAAATTGGTTCTCTGGAATTACTGAGAGGGTCGACCCAAGAAGAGGTTGAGTCGACCCAAGTGGACTTTGAATCGACCCAAAGAATGGTTGGGTCGACCCATGGGAAGGAAGGCTGAAATTGAGGTTTCTGTGGTTTCTGAGAGGGTCGACCCAAGAAATGGTTGAGTCGACCCAAGTGAAGGTTGGGTCGACCCAAGGACAGGTTGAGCCGACCCAAACATGGGCTGAACATAACGGCTAGTTGTGCAGAAATGCTTTTTGGACTCCCAACGGCTATAAACGGCTAGTTTCTTCAATCCAACGGTCAGAAAGGACTATTTGGAGGTTGGAGAAGTATTTAAGAGGGAGTATTCATCAGAGGAAGCAAGCTTTGGGGAAAATACATCAAGTGCATTCAAGAGAGAACCCTAGCAAGACAAGCTTCATCAGGAGCTTCATTCAAGAATCAAAGAAAGGGATTGAGCAGATTCAAAGAGGCATTAAGAGCTCCTTCCCCCATTGAAGAGTGAAGCTTCCTTGACCAAGAAGAGCAAAGCGACTTCAAAGCGATAATTTCTTTCTAACTCTTCTTGTTGTTCATATTGCTTTATATGCTCATCTAGGAGTTTAAATCTTTTCTTTTCATTTGTTTAAACACTTTGTAAAGGTTCGTTGGTAAGCCCGCAAAACCAACAAAGGTTCGTTGGTAAGCCCGCAAAACCAACAAAGGTTTTTGGTGAACCCGGAAAACCAAAGTTGTATAGGTTCGTTGGTGAGCCCGCAAAACCAAAAAGGTTCTTGGTGAGCCCGGAAAACCAAGTGTATAGGTTCGTTGGTGAGCCCGTAAAACCAACAAGGTTTTTGGATTGTGAGCCCGGAAAACAATCCAACTGTAATCCGCAAGATTATAGTGAATTCCCAAGGGTACGCTTGGGGAGTGGACGTAGGTGCTAAGGAGAGCACCGAACCACTATATATTGGTGTGTTTGCATTGTGTTTGTGCTTTCATTTTCTCTTGCTTTATCTTCTCTTCTTGCATTAGATTAACTCACTTAAATAACCTAAGAGAGCATCCATCGCACTTAATTAAGAAAGTTTTAAAAGTACCAAAAATTTAGAAGAAACCAATTCACCCCCCCTCTTGGATTGTCACCTTGGGCAACAAGTGGTATCAGAGCAAGGTGCTCTAATAGTACCCATTGATCTCACAATCAAGAGTTAAAGATCATGACAACCCAAGTGGGATGTTCTATAGGAGAGGGACAATTAATTGATAGACCACCTCTATTTAATGGCACAAACTACACTTATTGGAAAGCTAGAATGAGGATATTCATTCAAGCTTCAAACTATGAATTATGGTACATCATTACTAGAGGCCCTCACTCACTCTCTCACACTATTAATGAAAAAGACTTAGCACAATTGAATGCTAATACTATGAACATACTATATTGTGCTATCCATGAAACTGAATTTAATAAAATCTCTGCATGTTTATCTGCTAAGAAAATCTGGGATACTTTAGAAAATATTTATGACAATATTCTGTTTAGCTCACATATGCTTCAATTACATACTAACAGTGAGCCTGCAGAAAACGATGTTGAATCTCCCAATCCGGAAGAAAGAACAACAAATGAAGAATTCGGTGATGAAAACAAGGATCCATACCCAAACACCGAAAAATTCAAAAGCTTCCTAAAGACAAAGAAGAAGAGGAAGCAAGAAGAAAGTAAGAAAGAGATAAAAAGGAAGAAAGCCTTGACCAAGGAAGAGTCAAGCAAGAAAATAAAAGTTAGGAGCAACAATGATGATACTAGCTCCAAAGAAGTACAAGGGGTAACTAACTTGTGCTTTATGGCACAAGAAGATAAGGTACAATCTGAATCTACTCTTACATCAAATGATTTTCAAAAAGAATTTTCTTATGATGAATTATTAAATGCTTTTCATGAATTGTATTGTGAATGTAGAAAACTAGCTATGAAGAATAAAAATTCTAAGAAACTAAATCTAAAAATTTCAAAAGAAAGAAATTCTTTTGCTGAAATACAAGACAAACTAAATTCTGAAAATGAAAGCTTAAGGTTAAATTCAGAACAATTGATTCAGAAAAATCAGAATTTAATTAAAGAAAATCAAAACCTAAATGAAGAAATCAACTAATTAAAATCTTTTATTAACAAATTCACTGTAAGTTCAGAAAAATTAAAAACGATGTTTGAAAGCCAACATGCTGTTTTTGATAAATCAAGACTTGGCTGGATTCCTGTGCTCAATAATAAAATCCTAAAGAAAAAGGTTATCAATTTGCCAAGCAAACCATCAAATAAGATAACTTATTTCAAATATAAAAAGATTGGGCATAAAAACTTTATTTATGGTTCTAATTCGAATAAATCAAATGGTAAAGTTATTACGATTAAACAAATTTGGATTCCAAAAGGAACCATATGCACTAACCCTCAAGGACCCAAGCAAGCTTGGGTACCCAAAATGAAAAATATGAGGGTATAGATGTAGGTGTGCCAAGCTACCCATGGAACAAATGAAATTTTCATACAAATGGGTGCATTGACACATAATTAAAGATAAGTCTCATTAAATTTAGTATAAGGTTTAACATTCTACTTCGTGTATTGAAATTATCTTTTTTATGAAATTACGATACTCTCTGCATCAAAGTTTTTAAATGCCTCATATGTTAAATTTTATCTCAACGAGTTTAGCATGAAACTCTCTAGTGCTTGCATCATGATAAGAAAACAATGAATGGATATATATATAACCTTCTTCTTCAAGTTTACAAAAATCTAAATTTTCTCTCTAGTATAAACACTTGATGCTGATTTCATACCTTCATGTTAGAACTTTATTGAGCATAATACTTATGAAATCTTATTTCATTATTTGTGAAGGTATGAGTATAATTTATCATAATATCACTCATTCCTTATGTGATTATTTGAAATATATTATGATTTACTCTATAAGTCGCATGTATGCATCATATGTTTCAATCATAAATGATTAATGTGTCGTGATCATAATGAAAATTCTACTAAAAAGTTTTATAACAATGATTTTTTTTTGTAATTCTCAAGACTATTCAAAAAAATCTAAGATTAATAAATCTGATCTTTAAAGTGTCTCATTTAGTATAATCACTGTATCCTTGATTGAATGATTAATATCCTTACATAAAATTATCTCGAATTCTATTGATTAATGTTAACACGTCATGTTTAATCTGAGCATAAAAATATTCTAAAAGTACGAATATTAATTCCTTTGAACCATCTCCCATAAGTCAAATATAAAATCTTAATTAATCTAAAAGAAAATTGCCTATCTCTCTAAAACAAGATTATTTGTATTGAAAGCCGAATCATAACAAGAATTTTGATAGAAACAACTATTTAAAATAACTTGATTAAAACTTAACTGGTATATCTTATTGATAATTATTTTAAGCAAATAGAATCTAAGCTAAATTGCTTCTGAAAATAAAAAAAAAAATTGGTTTGACTTTGATAAATCTTCCTATTGCCTCACATGGGTGTCCTTGAACCATATTATTTAATAAAATTATATCTTTAGTTCAAGTGACTTGTGCTTGCTTATATTTAGACAATCTCTTGAGTAAAGTGACTTAATATTCAATTATTGTCATATCTTATGTTGAGTCATCTAGCTAAAGAAATATATTGTATGAATGTTTTGTATCTTGAAGAAACTAATGACTTTCCTTCAAAAAAGAAAAAGAGTTTATTAATGATACAGGATTTATGAGCAAGAAATTTCAACTTGAAGGACACCTTGATGAAAGATACAATAAACATTCCTTTGCAAACAAAAAAAAGGAGAGAGATTTTCTTCAGCCAAGGGTGTAAAGAATCTAAAAGGTATTTGGCTTGAAGAATGCTAAATACACTGGTAATCTAAACTCTTCTCTTATGAGTTAGTTGAGCAAAATCAATAATCTGAAATTATATGGTAGCATGATTAAACCTTTAATTGCTGATCATCTTGATATCATGCTTCATTCTCATGCTAGTGATGATTGTTTCATGGTGTGATTAAATTGAAGTTTACTTTTTCCTATATAATGCATAACCATGAAATACACAAGTTTATGCCTCAAATCTCTAATTCAAAATAACTTGTGATAAGCTATGAATCATTGGGCATAATGAAAATGCTGTTTGCATGATATATATTTATATGCAGCATATTAGATTAATTCTTTATTCTGCTCTTTCATGTAACTACTTGAAAATAACAAAAAGAGAGAGAGATAAAGAAAAAGAAAATGAACATTGCTCCGAAGAAGTAAAAGCTAAGTAAATACTCCAATCTTAAGTAAAAGCAGCACAAGCATAATATATTCAGCATATTTGTGAGACTTGTGTGAACATTCTTTTGGAAGAGATAAAATCCGTAATTAATTATATTTAAATAGGGAGAGTTTGGAGTGAATATCTTGTTGCTAAAGAGAATAGTTTAACATTTCTACATTGCTCATTATAGGGATGGTGCCAATGGAGAGGCTAGTGGTAGTACCCGGCACTATTTGACCCAACTATTCGGTGCAGGGCATATTAGGGACGGCACAAGAGGGAGGCTAGTGGTAGTACCTCGTGCCCCTTCCAACTCCACCGGATAGGGAGCAAATAGAATATAGAGCATAGAAAAGTAAAACCGAAAAATAAATGAAGATAATCAAAATGTTCATTGAATGGTTAAAGAAAGAAATTAAAAATTTGGGGAATGAATGATAAATAAATAAAAATATATAAGAAGGTTGTGAAAAATCAAATGAAGTTTGAATCACTTGAAAACACACCTTAAGGATAAAATTAGTGCTAAATTGTATTTAAATAAAGGAAATTTTATTTGAAAAGAATTGATTTTGATCCATGACATGCTTGTTATGTTTTGCATATTTTGAATTATGTGTTTTCAATATTCAAATAGCAAAGATCTTTCCTAGATATAACTTGTAATGCTTTATGCCTATAAATTTTGATTGAAACATGTTATTACCAACAACAACATCATTTTGTTTTAATGAATATATTTTGAAAAATAAAAAAAATTTAATTTGAATTTGCAAATTAGGCAAAATGGATTGATTCTGACATATCTTTTATCTTGCCTAACATTAGTACATAATATCCTCCAATTTGTACCAAAATTCAATATGAATTACAAAGATTCTGGATGTGCTCTAATGTTCTTGAAATATGTGTCTTCAATCTTAATAATTTAAGATGAGCTATAATGTAGAAGATGCATATCTCAAATTATAATCCTGAAAGGCTCCTTGAAAATTTTTATGAAATTCAGAATCTGATGTTGTATAAAAGCTTAAACTTAATTTAAAAATGCCTCTATCATTGTATTTTTGTAACCTTCATTATATGCTTCAATGATTGCATCATTTTGGGGAATAACTCAATATGAATTTCTAGATAAAATTACAGCTTAAGAAAAATAGAATAATTCTGATGCCTTGATTGCTTGCCCTGATACGCATCTGAAACATATCATTTCTTATCTTCAAAGTGTACTAATATTGGTCTGAATGATGTGTCTTTTGATGATCTTGATTGCAAACAAATATTTTTTAATATATGATTTTATTTTGATATTGAAAAGATTTATTGTGCTTCATATATACATTGCTGAAAAACCTTGATTAAGAAATTGAGTTCTATAAATACATATACTTCAATGGTCATCTATATATTTTTTTTTCCTCTCCTACATTGTTAAAGACTTTCATCAAAATATATATGTATATATATTATTAAAAGAGTGAATGATCTCAAGTCTAGAAATATTTCAGCTCACTCAAATGATTCTTAAAAGAAAGAAAATGTAAATGCTCTTGAAAGAATTTGAGCTTCAAATGAATCATTTTCTGATTAATATTTCAGTACATTTTCTCAAAGATTAAGAGGAAGCATAACTTGTTCTTAAAAGATTAAAAAGAGTGATTGCTATAAATTTTGAATAACTCTAGATCACTCTACATTCTTGATATCATAAAGGTTCAGTTTTATTCACGTTTATCATTAAAATCTGAAATTCAACTAAAGATAAGAGAAAGAATACTAAATGTAAAGTGGTATTAAACTTTGTGCTTCATTGAATATCTTTTGAAAGTTGGATTTTTATCTGTACTTAATTGGTAAATCACTTGTTTTGAAAACTAAGTGAAAAGGATTCCATTTGTCTTAGTATTGGAAATTTACTTTGGAATCTACTAATGAGCTCTTATTGGCTTGCACTTTAGTGTTTCAATCATGAGCCAATTCATTTTAATTGATTTTGATGCTATGATCTTTAAAGGAGTAAAAGAAAGTCTTTAAGAGAGGTTTAAAAGAACTTTCAATGCCCTGAATTTTATATATCCTACATTGCATAAATTCATGTCTTGGTATCTATGCTCCAATACTTTTATATCATGAAAGAACTTTGAAGTCATTAAGAATTAAGGATTCAACATAATCTTATATTTTTTGAGTATATAAGTTTTGATCTTTATCTGCTCTTATACTATACTCTAAAAATTAATTAGATTGCTCTCATGTTGCTATATACTTAATATATTTAAAAAAAAAAGGAGGATATTGGATTTTCATTCGTGCTTTCTTTGAATATTATTCTTGATACTCCTTGAAATAACTTGAAAAAGATTCCATCTACACTTGATTTCAAAACTATCTTTGGAATCTACATTTAGAGATCACTTCTGGCTTATATTCTAAATATCTCATTCCTAAAGCCAAACACATAGAAATAAGATATCATTTTATTAGGGATCATGTGCAAAATGGAAACATATGAGCATATATGCACTGAAAAATAATTAGCCGACATATTCACAAAACCCTTGAGTGAAGATAGATTCTGCACGCTAAGGAGGAAATTAGGCATATGTGATCCGTTTTATTGAAGAGATATAAAAGGAAGCAAGCAGTCTCATGATACATTCCTTCCATTTCTAAAAACCTATGAAACATGAGTCAAACTTGTAATCTATAGATTCCTTACTCATGTATCATTGTCCCAGAAAGAATTTATAAGGATTGGAAGCAAGAAAAATTTTTAGAAGCAAAAAGGAAGAGAAAAGAAAAATTCTGCACTTGGGTCGACCCAACCCAGAATAGGGTCGACCCAACGTTGAGTCGACCCAAGAAAATTCTTGAGTCGACCCAACATCGGGACCCCACTGTTAAAAGGGGGACCCGTGAGCTATCTAGGGCACTGTTTACCCTTTGTCCTCTTCCGAAAACCCTATTTCCCACTCTCAATTAGAGTCTCCCTAGGCTGATCTTAGCATCTATATTTAGAGCCTAGGCTAGAAATCTAGTTCTCGTATGTATCTTGCCTTTTCTCATATGTATCTTGCTTTTTCCCTTATGAATCTTGTCTTTCCCTTATATCTTTAAATCTTGATTGTGGAACATTGTACTTTTCATCATTTTGAGCATTAATATATGAAAATGTTCCTATTTTGATCAATGAAGTCTGAAGTTTGTTCTTTATTGCATCTTTTCCCATATATATGTTTTTGATGATAACAAAAAGGGGGAGAAGAGAAGGAAAGAGTATATAAAGGAGAAGAGAAGGAAAGAGTATATAAAAGAGAAGAGAAGGAAAGAGTATATAAAAGAGAAGAGAAGGAAAGAGTATATAAAGGGAGAAGAAAGAGTATTACTTTTGTGAGAAAGAGTGAGTAAAGAAGTTATGAAAAGAAAAGAGAAATAAATGGGCAAACAAATTGAAAATCATATAAGAAAGCTTACATATCTAAGGGGGAGCAATTTGTAACAATGAAAATCATCAAATCAAAAAGTTCTATCATAATTCAGAATTTGGCACATATAAATTCAGAATTTGGCACGCTCCTTTCTCACCCCGATACATAAGCTGAAACTCTTATTTTATCTCAAATTTTTGAAGTTTCATTGCTAATGAATTATAAATGAAAGGGGAAGCAATTCAAAAAGTCAAATTGGCAACATTTGAATGATATAGGGGGAGATTTCACAAGTATATATGAAAAGCTGAAATTCAGCAATTTAATCCCTTTTATAAACTGATTTTAAAGACAAGTATCAATAGACTTATACTCTTTATTTTGTAATCATCAAAAAGGGGAAGATTGAGGATGATAGTGTTATTTTGATGATTAACAAGCAATTATCTAGAGTATGCTATAAGTTAAATTGATACTTCATTTATAAGTTCATTACTCTCAGTATATTTGGTTAATTGAAAATAGATACATGACCTTGTTCATTTGAATGAATCTAACCTTGAGAATGCAGCAAAGTGTGGATTGAGTCGACCCAAAGGTTGATTGGGTCAACCCCGGCACATCAAGAAATCATTTGGCACACTCCTGCAAAAATGGCACAAATGAACAGTGAGTTGGGTCGACCCAAGGTAAGCATGAGTCGACCCAACCTTGAAGAACCTCAAAAACATAACTGAAGAATGTTCTCTGGATTTACTGAGAGGGTCGACCCAAACAGTGGTTGAGTCGACCCAAGCTTGAGTCGACCCAAACCCTGAGAGGGTCGACCCAAAGGCAAGACAGAAAGACAGACAGAAATTGGTTCTCTGGAATTACTGAGAGGGTCGACCCAAGAAGAGGTTGAGTCGACCCAAGTGGACTTTGAGTCGACCCAAAGAATGGTTGGGTCGACCCATGGGAAGGAAGGCTGAAATTGAGGTTTCTGTGGTTTCTGAGAGGGTCGACCCAAGAAATGGTTGAGTCGACCCAAGTGAAGGTTGGGTCGACCCAAGGACAGGTTGAGCCGACCCAAACACGGGCTGAACATAACGGCTAGTTGTGCAGAAATGCTTTTTGGACTCCCAACGGCTATAAACGGCTAGTTTCTTCAATCCAACGGTCAGAAAGGACTATTTGGAGGTTGGAGAAGTATTTAAGAGGGAGTATTCATCAGAAGAAGCAAGCTTTGGGAAAAATACATCAAGTGCATTCAAGAGAGAACCCTAGCAAGACAAGCTTCATCAGGAGCTTCATTCAAGAATCAAAGAAAGGGATTGAGCAGATTCAAAGAGGCATTAAGAGCTCCTTCCCCCATTGAAGAGTGAAGCTTCCTTGACCAAGAAGAGCAAAGCGACTTCAAAGCGATAATTTCTTTCTAACTCTTCTTGTTGTTCATATTGCTTTATATGCTCATCTAGGAGTTTAAATCTTTTCTTTTCATTTGTTTAAACACTTTGTAAAGGTTCGTTGGTAAGCCCGCAAAACCAACAAAGGTTCGTTGGTAAGCCCGCAAAACCAACAAAGGTTTTTGGTGAACCCGGAAAACCAAAGTTGTATAGGTTCGTTGGTGAGCCCGCAAAACCAACAAGGTTCTTGGTGAGCCCGGAAAACCAAGTGTATAGGTTCGTTGGTGAGCCCGTAAAACCAACAAGGTTTTTGGATTGTGAGCCCGGAAAACAATCCAACTGTAATCCGCAAGATTATAGTGAATTCCCAAGGGTACGCTTGGGGAGTGGACGTAGGTGCTAAGGAGAGCACCGAACCACTATATATTGGTGTGTTTGCATTGTGTTTGTGCTTTCATTTTTCTCTTGCTTTATCTTCTCTTCTTGCATTAGATTAACTCACTTAAATAACCTAAGAGAGCAGCCATCGCACTTAATTAAGAAAGTTTTAAAAGTACCAAAAATTTAGAAGAAACCAATTCACCCCCCCTCTTGGATTGTCACCTTGGGCAACAGGGCCCAACAATTTTCGTTCACCAATATCATCCCAATAAATTGGCGAACGACATTTTCTTCTATATAAAGCTTCGTAAGGCGCCATCTGTATGCTACTCTGATAACTGTTGTTATATGTAAATTCTATCAGAGGTAGATGCTCATCCCAAGAACCCTTCATATCTATGACGCAAGCTCTCAACATATCCTCAAGAATCTGAATGGTCCTCTCAGACTGACCATCGGTCTGAGGGTGAAAGGCTGTACTAAAATATAATTTTGTCCCCAAAGCCTTATGCAAGCTTTTCCAAAATTGTGATACAAATCTAGTATCTCGATCAGACACAATGGATACTGGAATACCGTGCAGTCTCACAATTTCTTTAATGTATAATTTAGCTAGCCTTTCCAGACCGAACCCAACTTTGATAGGTAAAAAGTGTGCCGATTTGGTTAGCCTATCCACTATCACCCATACTGCATCATTAGAACTAGGAGTCTTTGGCAGTCCTGTTACAAAGTCCATAGAAATTTGTTCCCACTTCCATATTGGAATGTCAAGAGGCTGAAGCAGTCCTGCAGGTCTTTGGTGTTCAGCTTTAACCTGCTGACATACTAGACATTGTGCCACGAATTGAGCAATTTCTCTTTTCATGTTGTTCCACCAATACAATTCCTTTAAATCTCTATACATCTTAGTTCCTCCTGGGTGCACTGTATATCCAGACTGATGGGCTTCTTTAAGAATTTCCTGTTTGATTACTAAATCCATAGGTACACAAATTCTATTCCGATACCTCAAAGATCCGTCCTCATGAATCCTGAATTCAGATATATCTCCTGCTTCTATCGACTTCCGAATCTTCAATAACTGCTGGTCATTACCCTGAGCTGTCTTGATCCTCTCTATGAGTGTCGGCTGAACCTGCATATAAGCCAGTTGAGTCCTTGTGCCAGATACTCAGATTTCTAGTTCAAGTTTCCTCACATCTTCCAAAATTTGTAGTTGGCTAGTAATCAAAGTAGCCATATTTCCTATTGACTTTCTGCTCAAGGCATCTGCAACAACGTTAGCTTTTCCAGGGTGATAATTTATCGTTAGATCATAGTCCTTCAACAGTTCCAACCATCTTCTTTGTCTCAAATTCAATTCCTTCTGGGTAAATATATATTTCAAACTTTTGTGATCTGTAAACACTTCGCATCGTACTCCGTAAAGATGATGTCTCCAAATCTTGAGAGCAAAAATCACAGCTGCTAACTCCAAATCATGAGTAGGATAATTTTGCTCATAAGATTTTAATTGTCTAGAGGCATAGGCTACTACCTTACCATGCTGCATCAAAACACAGCCGAGTCCCTTCCTTGAAGCATCACTATAAATTGTGAATCCATCATCACCTGTAGGTATAGTAAGAATAGGTGCTGTAACCAATCGCCTCTTTAATTCCTGAAAGCCTCGTTCACATTCTTCAGTCCATTCAAACTTAACTCCTTTTTGAGTTAAACGAGTCAAAGGTATAGCTATAGAGGAAAATCCTTCCATAAATCGTTTGTAATAGCCTGCCATTCCTAGAAAGCTGCGAATCTCAGAAACATTAGTAGGCCTGTTCCACTGTACTACAGCTTCCACTTTTGCTGGATCCACAGAAATCCCATCTCCGGATATGATATGCCCCAAAAACGATATCTCATTCAACCAAAACTCACACTTCTTTAATTTAGCATAGAGCTTCTCCCTTCTTAAGAGTTGAAGTACGCTTCGTAAATGTTCCTCATGTTCTTCTTTTCCTTTTGAATAAATTAAAATGTCATCAATGAACACCACCACAAATCGATCTAGAAAAGATTTAAATATTCTGTTCATTAAGTCCATGAAAGCTGCTGGGGCATTCGTCAATCCAAAAGGCATCACCAAGAATTCATAATGTCCATAACGAGTTCTGAATGCAGTCTTGGGTACATCTTCCGCTTTGATCTTTAGCTGATGATATCCTGTGCAGAGATCAATCTTAGAGAAAACATATGCACCTTGCAACTGGTCAAATAAATCATCTATTCGAGGCAAAGGGTACTTGTTCTTTATAGTGACTTTATTTAATTCTCTATAGTCAATGCAGAGTCTCATGCTTCCATCTTTCTTTTTCACAAAGAGCACTGGAGCTCCCCAAGGTGACACACTAGGTCGTATAAAACCCTTGTCCAGTAAATCTTGCAACTGATCTTTCAATTCTTTTAATTCAGCTGGGGCCATTCGATAAGGAGCTTTAGAAATCGGACCTGAACCGAGTATAAGATCAATAGTGAATTCAATTTCTCTGTCCGGTGGCAATCCTGATAACTCCTCGAAAAAGACGTCCGAAAATTCATTCACTATAGGAATATCCTCTATCTTTAGTTCATCTTGTTGTATATCAATTACTGAGGCCAGATAACCTGTGCATCCTTTCCTTAACATTCGTCCAGCTTGCAAAGCCGAGATAATATGAGGAAAAGCAGTTCCCTGGTTCCCACAGAAACTGAATGCCGGTTCCTCCGGAATTTGGAAATTAACCCTCTTGCCATGACAGTCCACTGAGGCATGATAGGTAGCGAGCCAATTCATCCCCAGAATGACATCAAAATCCCGCATATCAAGTACAATTAGATCCACAGGTAACTCCCTATCTATTATTTCAATTTTGCATGCCTTGCATATAACATCAGTGCTCAACATACCACCTACTGGCGTCTCCACATAGAACTTAGTGGTCATAGATTCACACAATATATTATGTGTTTTGATAAAGCTTGAGGATATGAATGAATGTGTGGCACTCGGATCAAATAAGACATAAGCATAAATATCGAATACGGGAATAGTACCTGTGACCACTGCATTAGAAGCTTGTGCATCCTGCTGTGTAAGTGCGAACACCCTTCCTTGAGTCTTTGGCCTCTGGCTTCCTTCCATTGCCTGCGTGGATTTAATCTCGTTTCTTTGTGGGCAATCTGCAATTTTATGACCTTTCTGTCCGTAATGAAAACAAGAACCTGTAACCCAGGGACAATTTGCAAATTCATGATTACCGCCACATCTTGAACACTTTCCATTCTCATTTTTGGGATTTCTATCTTTATTTGGCTTCTGAGCTGGATTCTTGAAATTCTTGTTTCCCCCTTTAAATTCAGCAGGTCTGTTTCTTTTCTTTTGGTTTCTTTCTCTTTCAGCAAAAGCTTCGTTGACTTCCCTTTCAATGATTAAAGCTTTATTCACCACAGCTGCGTAGGTAGTCAACTCATAGGGTACCACTTGCTTCCTAATTTCAGTCTTCAATCCCATCTCAAACTTGTGCACTCGGTCTTGCTCATCTTCCACCAATTTCGGAACAAATTTGGCTAGTTCTGTGAATTTGGCTTCATATTCGGCCACTGTCATGCCCCTTTGCTTCAAATGGATAAATTCTTGTTCCTTCTGTGTCCTGACACTCCGAGGAAAATATTTATCATAGAATGCTTTTCAAAATTTATCCCAAGTGAGAGGTTCCCCATCATGCTCAAATTTATGCTCCAACATCTGCCACCAATTAAATGCTTCTTCCTGCAACATGTATGATGCAAACAAAAGTTTTTCATCGTCCCGGCATCTTAAGACAGCAAATGCTTTTTCCATCTCTGTAAGCCAATTGTCGGCTTCCAAAGGTTCTGTAGTCCCCTGAAAAGCTGGAGGAGCCAGTCTCTTAAATTCAGCTATGCTGCTACGATGTTCACACTATTCCCCTCGTCCTTGCTGTGGCTGTGTCTGGAGCAACTGCGCTTGTTGTTGGAGCAACTGCTGTTGCACCTGCTGTTGCATTTGCATGAGGCCCACCATGGTCTGCATAACCTGGCTTAAGCCCGGTTCCTGTCCCGTTTGAGGGTTCATGACTCCCTCCTGCTGAGGGATACTTCCAACCCGTTGGGGTGTGCTGTCAGCATGCCAGTTCGGTGTCTCATCTGCAGCACTAATAGTAGTCTTTCTCGCCCGACGTTGAGGCATCCTGACCTATATGCATCAAATAACAGCAGACTCATAAAAAGAAAGCTCACCAAATTAAATTATTATTATTATTATTTTTTATGTATAAGAATAATCATCATATTCTTCACACCTAACGTCCCAATGTCCCTAGTGTCTACCCACCTACACTCATATCGTGTATGATTCTTTGTCTTAGATTCTATCCAAGTCCGCTCTGATACCACTTAAGTTGTCACGCCCCCGTTCCGAGATCGCGGGCCGGGGGTCGCGCCAACCGCCGCACACCCGTAGGAAACTCTCCCCACGAGCATGCAAGGCATCTAAACCAAACACCTCAATTATAAATTTCCAAAATAATTTAACAGAATAAATTAGAATCTTATTCCATTGACTAACTCAAGTCATAATGTCTCACAAGTCTAAATATGCAGCGGAATAATCATTTACCAACATGCAGAAACCTAGTTCTTAAAATAATAAAAGTCCACCAATCATAATAAATGTCCATAATAACAAATCAACCTAAATAACCCTAATCTAAGATAACTTGTGCCACAATCCTTCTAGTCGCTCTCCCAATTTGAATCTCCAATAGACTAGTTCTCGAAATCAGTAAAACAACAAGAGAGGGTATAATGAGCTAGACAGCCCAGTAAGTAATGAACACCCTAGCTAGATAAATCAAGCAATAATAGGTGGAAAATAAATAGATATGCAGTTCCAAAGTATAAGTCAAATATTTCTTAAATTCATAAGATTCTTTTTGCAGTTTTGAGATTCTTTCACATGTTCAATTCATCTTGTCGATCCTGGACTATGACCACATGTTCCCTGTGGCAGGGTCATCAACACCGACTAATCTTCTTGCGGTGAGTCCTTCAAGACAATCAATTGCCAACGTATCTGCCCCCATTGGCGGGGTCCTCAACATAGCCAGGTCGATAGTTCAATTAGTTCTCTATTTCATATTTCAATTATAAAAACATACAGTGTCAAAACCAAATATCGTTCATATCTTAACCTCTTTCAATTTACCAGATTCAACTCAACAGCCAAGGACTATGACCACATGTTCCCTGTGGCAGGGTCATATCACCGACTATTCTTCTTGCGGTACCAATGTATTAGCCCCCATTGGCAGGGTCCTCAACATAGCTCGACTGCAAGTCTGAATCTATCTCAAGTCATTATCTTTTCTTACATTATGTTCAGTGTTTCAAGCCGAGAAATACAATGTCAGAGCAATTAAATATAATTCAACCAGAAGCAAATACGTCCAATCAGAGTCATACAATATTCTAAAAATATACATATAATCCATGCATCAAATTCGTAATCACAAATAATTCGACAGATATTTACTTTGCCGATAAATCTAGGAAAGAGGTTACATCACTTACCTTGCGAACGCGATCCACAACAAATCCAATTAATTCTGCAAATCCCTCGCAGCACCTAATATTCAAAAACCATATTTTCTTTTAAAATTCATCACAATATATATATAAAACCTAAATTTTAACATTCTCCCAGGGCCGACCCTGCCGAAGTGTCTAGCACCCCGGGTTCGGATTCGGATCCGGGTTCATACCCGTAAACCACCCTCCTTTTAGTTATTTATTCTTTTTTTTTTCTTTTTCCTTTTCTTTTCTTTTCTTTTTCTTTTCTTTTCTTTTTTCCTTCTTCTTTCCTTTTTCTTTTCCCTTCTTCTCCCGAATCCCCTCTTCTTCTTCGGCGAGACAGGGGACCCGTGAGCCCCCGCCCCCCCCTTCTTCTTCCCTCTCGGTCGGGCCCAAGGGCGGCCGTGGTGGCCGGCCCTGACAGCGGCAGGAGGTGGCGGAGCAAGCCCGACCACTCCCGGCGGCTGGCGGCGGCGAATAAGGCCGACGATGGAGCATTCGGCCGACCCATTTTTGGACCCAAGTTTCCGGCGATCGGCCCACCCCAACCCCCAACACATCATGGCCAAGCATCAAGCAAGGAGAAGGAGAAGTTTACCTTAGCCCCGATGAAGATCCGGCGCCTCTCTTCTCCGGCGGCAAGGAAGAAGGAGACCACCTGGTGCCGTGGCTCCTCTCTCTCTCCCTCTCTCCCTCTCTCTCTCTCTCTCTCTCCCTCTCTCCCTCTCTCTCGGTGGCCACACGAAGAAGACCCTCCCCCCCTTGGCGTGCGGCGGCTCTCCTTCGGTGGGCTCAAAGGAGAAGAAGAAGGAGAAGGAAGCCCTAAAACAGGGCTCCTCCTTCTTCTTCGGGATGGAAAGAATCCATCCCGTTGCTGCCTCACGTGCGTTGCACGTGAGGCCAAGTGTTGGGACTGGGCCGGTCAAGTGGACCGGGCCCAATTCCAGGGTCTCACAGTCACCTTGAGAGAAGGTTGGGCGTGAGGCCCTTGTTCCAAGTTGGGCGTGAGGCCCTAAAGCCACTTCCATATCCACCGCAGCCCTATCTCCTTTCGCCTCCCTTTTCTTTTGTGAATTCCATTCCCCTCTCACGCCAAACTTCTAATCCCTGTTTCTTTGCAGGTCCTTAAAGTACTTCATGTCATTGGTCAATTATCCTTCCAAACCAATAGCAAAAGGGCCCTATTGCAATGGAAGATGAAGCTTGGTTATCCGATCATCAACCTTCGAGAGTGAGATCAAGGATCCTCCTCCAGAAAAATTTCAGAAGTTCAATGTTCGGTAAACCTCAACTCTAGGTCTGATTTATTGAAGGAATTGTCCTAATCAAGTGGTTTCTCAACCACAACGGTCCATGCCTCTAAGTCCTAAATGAATTAGTACATGCGGGTAACTAGTCCTGAAATTACCATGCTCATGTTAATATTTTTTTATCCCATATGTGACTGAATTTCCTGCTGCTATTAGGCTAGTTAATCAACATAACTTACTGATAACCTTTATGTTTAAATCCCTCGCAATCATCCCGCATCAACTTGACTGCACCCAGTAACCTTCCATTCTAGAATTAGAAATTCTGCTAGTTCGGTACCAAAGTACAGTGAGTTGCTTGCTAGTCACTGTGGTGATCTCAGGTCTGAGTGATACTTATACCCATATCCACTCGGAACATCTCTCGATAGTAGAGTGTTCCGGAATTGGTCACGTTCAGTGGAATGTACTCCTATACTTCACCTGTGCGACATATCAGTGTCTCCACACTCTTTGATTAAGAGGACAACCAACGTATATGTCTCACAACGACCTAATCTCGACAATGCTATCGTCCTATTAACAGCAAATCATTTGGTCATGAGCAGGTTTAAGAACTTGAAGATAAATCCTCCTTTATCATAAAATAAGTCTTAAGGACTTCATCATATAAGAGTTCATTTGAAGATGTACAATGAAATGATGAACAATGCCAAATAACACTTTATTAATTTGTCAATTCATTTACAAAATTCAATCATCAGCACACTGACGATTGACTCTTAGGATACAATTTCCAACAGTTATCTCCATAACTATTTCATTTTAAGAACCTAACAATTTTAAAGGATTTGATTTAATTGATAATAGATGAGAAGAACCGGCTAATCCAAATCTTCCCACTAACTTCATCAAGTCTGATTAATAAGAACTAGATTCAATCCGGTTAAGGAGGCACCTAAATTAGTCATACTGATTTTTCTTAAAGGCATGGGTCAACTCGAATCATTAAGTAATCCAATCAAAATATGATTAACCATGTTAGCCAGGCAAGTGAGATCGGTGGAAGGAATATGCCCTTAACTCGACAAAGACGAATCAGTGCGAGTAGCTCCCTATTTTGTTTTGATTACTTAAATGACTCGGGCTCAACCTTTGAGCCTCAATCAAGTTCCATCTTGGTCTAATCAAAGACATGGACTTGATCAATCTACAACTATTATATTTGACCTAGAGTTTTCTTGATCTAATTTAGTTACTACTTAATTAGATTTGATCAATTAACTCTAATTAGACCATGTTTGATTCTAACCTTAGGTCTAATCCAATCTTGAGAACTTGATACAAGCTAATCCAAACCTCCAAAGGCTTATGCAATTGTCATTTAATTGAGTTACAATTCTAGATTTAGATTTTCATATCACTTAATTCTTAATTAAGTGTAAGCTTATGAAAGTTTAAATCATTGCGTAATGCTTTTAATTACGCCTTAATTATAAACTTACAGTTCTTAAAATATTTTTCAGATCTGAGTTTGATAATTAATTATGTGTAATTCATCTTTTAATTCATGTTTAAATCATTATGATTTATGTTCATACATCATATATATAAACTTTCATGAATTAATTCAGACATCATACAACTTTTGCATTTGTTTTCAGATCTGATAATTCTTTTAAAATTAGTGATTAAATGAATCATATATTTTATTTAGATCTAATCTAAACAATTTTATGATTTCAGATTTATTCATGTTACATATGTTAACATAAACATTGCATCACTTGCATTCAAATTTCAGATCTAGTTAATCATGCATAATTAGCAATTAAATCAATCATAAAATTACTTTAGATCTAATCCAAACATGTTCATGATTCTAGATTTAATTGCAATGATTAAAACATAAAAGATTAAACAAAGAACCTGGCTCTGATACCACTGAAAGTACCACTACAAGTATTCATGATCAATATGCCGGGATCGTTTAAACAATTATGCTAAAATCATTGCTCGATTAATTTCAGATCTGAAATGAGATTATTAATTAAGTTCTAAACTCAATTAATCTAACACCCAAATAATCTTCGAATGCCCATCGAATAGGCTCTGAAGATTACTATGTGAAGAGCCCCAAAAGAGGTTTAACCCTCGGGGATTGGAACCTATAAGAGATATCTTTGGATCTAGATTCATACCTTTATGAAATCTTAAAGTAATGGATTCGATGCTCGAGCTTTGTAGCCACACACTCGTCTGGCCTCTACGAGTAATCCACGCGAAGCTCCTGGAGTGATCCAATCCCGCGGAAGTGCTAGCTTGCGCAGGATCTTCCTTTGCTGAATTTTGATCTTCACGATGCTATCAACTTTTGATTCATCTTCTTGGAAGAACTTGGAGGAATGGTTAGTAGGGATTGAAGAGGACTTAGATCTGATCTAAAGGCTCTTATCAGAGATCCCTATCAGCTATGGCGAGATGGACTTAGAGGAGATGGAAGTCAGCAAAATGGAAAGGCTGAATTTTCATTGTGTTGGCGATACAAGGAGATCATCCTTTTAATTGCATGCCATCTGATCATTTGAATTCGAAATTCAAATGGAAATCTGGTATCATGTTGGCGCATGAAGGGGTTGGTTGTAACAGGATAGATCCTATCTTGTTTGAATTCAAAATTCAAACACTAGTGGTTCATGCGAGTGAGATAATTTGAAATGGATGGTGCTGATTTGATTTCATTCAAATTTAATTCAAAATTTCATTGATAATCATCTAGCCATTCTCCCACATCTCCCACGATCCAAATCTCATCACTTTTCGTTGAAAATCCATGTCCGGATCGAGTTCCTTGAGTTCAGCCCGTTCGCGAGTTCCAGGAATTTCAGAAAGAATCGACCTTCCCGATCTCGAGTCGACTCCACGTCGATTTGAGTCGACTCCTTCCCCTTCAAGTTGACTCCAAAGTCCATCCGAGTCGACCCCAGAGCTTCGCAGGTCGATCTCGGCTGAGACGATAGACAGCTTCTTCCCCTGATACGCCCAGCGAGTCGACCCCTTCAGAACTCGAGCCGGCCCCAAGGAAACTCGAGTTGACCCCACCTGAAAAAATAGAAGAGGTTTGTTGGAAAACCCGCCCATGCCGCAGAAAATTAAAAAATTTCAGATGGCAGCGAAAGAGGCATGCACGGGATTGACGTTCATCTTATGAACGTTGTTCAAAATCGTTTGTAGATAGATTAGGATTAAAAACTTTTAATAACATTAGGAAGATCAGATCTTCACCTTATGCGGGTAGATGATCACCGCAAACTGAAGTTCGTGGTTTAGGATGAAGGTTTGCTTGAAGCCGTTCACGCGTCCGGCCTCTACGAGTATCCACACGAAGCAAAAATCGATCCAAGCTTCTTTGTCTCCCCAGGGTGCTAGCTCCCTTGCAGAGACAACTTTAATGGCTGATGTCCTCTCTTTAAATCAACCTTTGATTGTGCTTGGGAGGAGGAAGAAGAAGGATGAAGAGAAGAAGAGGAACAAAGCCCCTGCAGCCTTCTTTCTTTTTCCTACGTTGGAAGGAGGAAGGGTGGAGGAGGAGGCCGCCAAGGCCTTCTTCTTTTCTTCTCCTTGCTTGCGGCTGAACCAAGGAAGAGGAGAGGGGGGCCATGGCTTGGAGAGGGAAAGGGCTTGAATGAATGCCCTAGGTGCTGCCCCATACCCCTTTATAAAGCAAGCAGAGCTCCTAACTTTTAGGAGCTCCTTGATGATATTCCAAGAGGGGCGCCGGCCCCTCTTGTTTTGCCGCACCAAGGAGGAAAAGGAGGAGGGGCGTACGCCCCTCCTTCTAGTTTAACCTGGCCACTTATGGTTAGGTCCTAATCTAATTAGGCTTAGACCAAGGGTGAACCAATTTTGGGTTTAATCAATGCTAGTCCTAATCCAATTAGAACTTGAATGAACCATGACTCAATTGAACTTTTCAATTCTAACCCAATTAGGAGTCATGTTAATTCATTAGATTAATAATTAATTGGAATTTAAGAAATCCTAATCCAATTAGGACTTATTTAATTTTAGTCCTAATCCAATTAGGACTCGACTTTGAATCCGAAGTCCTAATCTAATTAGGACTTTTAGGAATCCTATTCTAAGTAGGAATCCATATTGAATTCAAAATCCTAATCTAATTAGGATTGTAGAAATCCTACTCCAAGTAGGACTCCCAGTCCTAGTCCAAGTAGGATTTCCAGTTCTAATCGAACTAGGACTCCAGGAATCCTACTCCAAGTAGGATTCCAGGAATCCTACTCCAAGTAGGATTCGTGTTTTAAGTCCAATTAATCAATTCTCATTGTTCCTTCTTCAACTTATTATCAATCAAATTGATTACTCATGATTCATAATCACTTTTTTTCATAATCACTTTTTCAACCATCGGATCGGTCAATACCTCTATTGTGTGTGACCCCATAGATTCTATTCTGACTGATAGTGAGATATATTGCGATCTCTATCACAATATCATTGAAAACTCCTTTAAATGGGTTGGAACGATTCTAACTCAACTCATTAGGGTTTATCGATCATTGAGATATTCTTTGTGAGTCTCACCATCCACCAGTGACACCTAGCAGCATGTAGTGGCCACCCAGCAGAATGGAATGATGAACCTTTAGGTGCAGTTATCGTATGATACAGTCCTATTATCGTGGATCCCTACAGGACGGAGGTCATGGACAACTCGTCAAATCCCATCGTCTGTCATATGTCAAGATTTATTCGACTTAAGTTCGAGAGTAAAAAACTCTTTCTCCATTGTGCATACTGCCCCGGCCGAGGTCTTACGAACTCAGTCTTATAAATCACATAGGATCTCTCCTTATCTACCAAGGTCGATAGATTCCAT
This sequence comes from Phoenix dactylifera, assembly GCF_051530095.1. Taxonomy (NCBI): domain Eukaryota; kingdom Viridiplantae; phylum Streptophyta; class Magnoliopsida; order Arecales; family Arecaceae; genus Phoenix; species Phoenix dactylifera. Next base: position 11,660,274 of record NC_143196.1, on the reverse strand, counting down.
ATTGTGTGCACTGATCTCATCGGATCGATCACCATCCTCATGATGATCTATTAATCAGGAGCATTTAGAAATTAATCACCAATGATGCATGGCTCAAATTCTTAACTCTTAAGAATATGCATCATCATCTTATTAATTCTTGGACGATTCATAGACACATAAACAATATGAATGAAAAAGATGCATTTTATTTATTCAATAATAAGTAGTCAAGTACAAAATTATGTCCTAAAATTAACAATGTGTCAGCCAGATTGGCTTCTAGGGTATACATCTAATGTTAGGAATTGTATCCTAAGAGTCAACTTCGGTGCGCTGATGATTAAATTTTGTAAATGAATTGACAAATTAATAAAATATTATTTGGCATTGTTCATCATTTCATCGTACATTGATAGTCAATTTTAAAGACCACGCAACAGCATGTATCTGGTAGGATAGTGATTACGGGTATCGATCCACAGGGATTGGGGTACAGTTATTTTTTTTAAAAATAAAAATATTTAAAAGGGAGAGTTTGTGAAGAAAATTAAACTAAGAAATTTAATAAAAGAAAATGCAATTAAAAGGATATCAGTTTAGAGAACCTAGGGCAAGGAATTCACCACTAACATCGAAACAAGGGTTATTTATATTTTATTTCGTTCTTGGATTAACATGCAAATTGGCTACAAGCCTAATAAACATTTAAATAAAAATTCACAAAAGTAATTTAGGCATAATCCATCTTCAGTTGGCATGAAATGTCTACCCTAATCTAAGGTGGCAGCACATCGCATCTTCTCTAAGCATGGACTATCTTATATTTACTTAGTGATCATGAAGAACAGTTGTACGAACATCATACTTAAAATCACAGAAATTAAATATGATTCAAAAGAAGATATCCATTGAAAACAATAAGTTCATACAACCCCAAGAATATAGAATAAAATATAAAACCCTTAGCCCTTTGTTAGGGCTGCATCCAGCCCTAGTGAGGAGATCAGCCTTTCATGAAGTCGTGGGCGACAGCAGCAGCGATGTAAAAGGCCTTCATCACGACTGGATTCTTCTTTGTTTCTCCCGCCGGCTTCCTCTCCCTCTTGAACTCTATTATTGTATTTCTTTGGGAAATCATTCCCAAAATATCCAAAACTACTCTCTCACCCTTTCCTCTTCTTCCCGTGAGAACTTGGCCTGTGAGAGAGATGGGTTCCCAAGAATGAATGCTTCCTCCTTTTATAGGTTGCATGCTCACCCTCCCTCCTCCTCTGTTTCTTCACGTGCGTGGGAGGATAAGGTCGTCGAAGATTGATCTGATCCGCCGTTGGGAAGAGGGTGATGATCCAGAAGAGGCCAACGCGGAGACTGTTGACGTGGATTCCGGGGAGATGCTTACAGCTGAAGGAGTTGCTTGGATAAAGATGGATCTCGAAACAAGATGAGAGCTGGGAGATGATCTTATCCGGAAGAAGGAATCTCATGCGGGTGGTGTTGATAGGATCACTTGTGAACTTGTCCGTGGATAAGAACAGGAAGGCTGGGATCTTAGCGGAGGAAGATGCGTACGGTTGGCGTTGGATTTCTTTATTCCGAAGCAGGGGATGAATGTGCAAGCTGAGAAGATCTCGGATGCATGGGATGTTGCTGAATGGAAACGGTTGGGAGATTTGGGATGCTAACGGGATGATAACTCTGTTTGAAATAGGGGAGGATGCGGTTGGATGCCGTGAAGCTCGGGAGGAACTCGGATCAAGCTTGGGAGCGGATGCAAGGCTGTTTTGCTAGGAGGATGATGAATACGGAGACGTGGGAGTTTGGATTCTGAACGAGATCTGGGACAGCTGGGAGATGATATTGTTTTGCTGGGAGAACAATGCGGAAGGGAATGCTTGGATGATGATGATCCGGAAGACGTTGGAGTTGCTGGCAGTGGTTGGGATGCTGGGATCAAATGGATCTTGAGTTCGGTAGGCGATGAAAATGGGATACTCGTAACAGGGGAGCTGCTGGCAGTGGTGGAATCGGATTCATGGATGGATGCTGCTGGTTTGGATTTAGTTTAACAGAGCCCTGTTCGTTGGAAGCGGGAGATCACCCACGGTTGGCTGGGTCAATCCGGGAGAAGAGGAGAGTCAGGAGATTATCAGTCTAAAATGATGGGAAGAAGTTGGGAGTCGTTGGATTCATCATGGTTGGGTGGATAGGCTGGCACTTCAAGGCTCTGTTCCGAAACAGGGGAAGAGGATGAATCTTTGATTTGCGGTTGTGGATAAGCTCAATCCGGAACACTGACTGGTTCGGAGCTAGGATCTGGGGTGAATACGTGGATGAGGCTGAATACAAGCGGCTGTTGGCTTGGTTCGTGCACGTGGAAGGTGAACACGGGCGCGAGGGAAATCTGGGAAGGTTCACTGGCTTGATCCACGGGTGATGGAATTCCGTTCCGAATGGGATAAGATCTAGGAAGATGATGTGGATGCTGGGGAGGTTGGTTTCGTTCATGGGATACGGGAGGAAAGGAAGACGGTTGGGATGCTGGGTTTATCCGTGGGAGGATGGAGTGGACCATGGTCGCTGAGACTTTGCTCTGTTTTTGGACACAGGGGATCCCATGCGAATGTGGAGCAAGGGAGATGATTTGTGAGAAGAAATCTGGAACGATGGGGCGGTAATCTTTGAGTTCGGTTAAGGAAGAGATGCTCACTGGCTGGGAAGAAGTCGTTCCGCAGATGATTCGGGAGGATGAAGATGAATTGCGGATGCCGGGGATGCCGTGAGTTGGTTTAAGTTCGCGAGGGGGCGTGGTGCTTGCTCTGTTCTTTGGACATGGGAGGGGGAGTGTCGTGGACACGGGTTCAGCTGTAAACGCGACCTGCACACATTAGTTCAGACATTATCCTAATTAGTTCGACTTGACCTGCACACATTAGACTAGACCAGTAAAATCAAGCAAACTCGAATTATTTCTAATAATTTATTAAAATGCAATGATATAGGAGATTGAATTTTCTTATGTTTAAATTTAAAATATATGCATAAAAATAATGATAAGTGCTATAAGTAAGATATTAATTCATGTATTATTTAGCACTTATCACACCCCTCAACTTACATTTTGCTAGTCCTCGAGCAAAATAATAGAAAAAACTAACTCACTTTCGCAGGAATCGCGATTGCATTTACCGTATGCAATAAGGCTTTAAACCCCTAGGTGGCCCTAGTGGACGAGTTTTTTCTCGTGAGGGTTTCTGGCTCAGATACCCACAAACTGTGGTCTCTTTCCAATTTATTTTATCATTACATAAAATCTAATTTCAAATGCATAAGTTCCAATAATTTCAAAAACACACAAAGTTTTAATTACTAAGTTAGCCCAAATCCTATGTTAGTATGCAATTTAAGTTGAAGTTATTATGTTTCTATTAGAGAGTTGTAAGGCTAATTTATACTTGGGTACTCGGTGATATCTGGACCATACACAAGCTAAGGCTGTAGATTCCCCAAATACTGCTAAAACTAGTAGTTTCCAAGAATTGATCATATAAGACCTAATCACTGATTCAAAATCATCCTATCTTGCAGGATTTCGAGAGTTGTGGATATTTACTTTAATACCTCATGGGCTTTATCTGTAATATTCCAGTTTACTCGGATTTTTACAACGACGGCTTTCACACTATCGTCTTTTTCAAGGTCAATATTATTTTCTCTTTCTTTCTTTTTTTTTTCAATTTTTTTTTAATTTTATAAATTATGCACTTTTACTCTTGTAATGATTCCTCCGTGTAGCGAGCATTCAGTCAACAACTCCCACACCAGATGGCATAAGGTGTTGGGCATCAAGACTCCCCTACGGACCTATGCTCGGGTTCCTCATACAAGCCCGCTGACCTTTGACAATAGGTAGCCCTTTTGGATGTACCTGACTAAATTCACCGCTTTTTTTCTTTTTCTCTTTTTTTTTAATGTGATCATGGTGAATTAGATAGGTATGATTCATCAGGACTCAAGGTTGCTACCAGATTTAACAACATAATGTTGAATCTAACCCTTAGAAGTGCAGGCCATGTGTGTTGTGAAATTCCAAAGTAAAAATTATCTTACAACTCGCTAAAAGAACTTTTAATAAAAAGAACTCAAATTGACTTATTCCTGACTAATCATTGGGCTTTTTAGATTTTATATACTTTGTGTGATTATCATTTCAGCACTAAGGCATAGAAATTGGGTTTTTTTTTTTTAAATTCACTTTTTTTTGAAATTCACTTAAAAATGTGAAAATGCGAAAAATTCCTTCAAAAATTCGAATCCTATACCCCCCAACCTAGATCAGACATTGTCCTCAATGTTTTTTTTTGAATATTATATTATTATTTTTATTGTTTTATATTTTTTTATTTTGGACGAAAATATGATGCATATGGAGGATAGAAGCATTTTACCGTAGTTGCATCAGTAATATGAGGGATCCTGTTAAGAAAATAAAAAAATGCGACAAGAAAATATGCAAAAATAACCTACGAGAATTGGGTTGCCTCCCAACAAGCGCTAAGTTTAACGTCTTCAGCCAGACGCAGTGCATCCTTATCAAATCATACCGGGTTCATGCGGGGTTCTCCAAGGAAGAAAATTTGTGGAAGACTGATTGTTGGGCAGGAAGTTGACTGCTTCTATGGCCTTGTCTATATCAAAATCAAAATGAGCCAAGTATGTTTTCAGAGGGTTATTTGCCAAAATATAGGGAAGGGTTTCTTCTACAAGATCGTCCATTTTGTCTATTAGGAAGCACTCAACTTTCTTTGCAGGTTGAATAGAGGCACGAAATATATTTAACTTGACCTTCATATTCCCAAAGGATATATTCATCACCCCAGTTCTACAATTTATACTCGCATTGGCTGTAGCTAAAAAGGGACGTCCAAGGATTACGGAGATTTGTTTCTTAAGATTAGGCTCATGTTCCATATCAAGGACGATAAAATCTACTAAAAAATAGAATTTGTCTACCTTGACAAGAACATCTTCAATTATCCCATGTGGTGTTTTTACAGATCGATCAGCCAATTGAAGGGATACCGAGGTTGGTTTTAACTCACCTAACCCAAGTTTCTCATAAACTGAGTAAGGTAAAAGGTTGACACTTGCCCCTAGATCTAAGAGTGCTCGATCAATGAAATTATTTCCTAAGACACAGGAGATGGTGGGAGCACCAGGATCTTTAAATTTTGGAGGAGTGTTGTGTTGGAGAATAGAACTCACTTGCTCAGTTAGGAAGACCTTTTTAGGCACATGTGTCCTAGATTTTCGCTTTTGGGTACAAAGGTCTTTGAGAAATTTGGCATAGGAGGGAACTTGTCTAATAGCATCAAGAAGCGGGAGGTTGATTTTGACTTGTTTGAAAACCTCCATCATCTCCTCTAGTGAAGTTCCCTTTTTGCCAAAGGGAGAGGGTGAATTAAGAGCTTCAGGAAATGGGGCCTTTGGGATATGAGTTTTGGCAGAAGGTGGACTAGCTGAAGAAGAAGAAGAAGAAGGTTTTAGATTTTCATTTGACACATTTCTATCCTCTTCTTTACCTTCCTTATTGTTATCCTCCCCAATCCTATTGTCTACTATACGTCCACTCCTTAGGGTAGTTTTGTTCATGATGAATTGTATTTAGTTGATTTTCTTGAGCCATGTATTGTCCCCTAGGATTACTCACTGGTTGGCTTGGAAGCTTTCCTTCCTCTCACTTGTTCAGTGCATTAGCTAGTTGCCCCATTTGGAATTCTAGCTTGGCGATAGATTGCGTGTGAGAGTGCACCAATTGTGTAATGGTTTCCAAACCTTGAAGGGAGGTCAACACTTTCTCCTCAAAGGCTGTGTTTCTATGGAGTGGGGAGGAGTGTGTTGAAATTGAGTCGAAGGACGGTAGGGATTAATATTCTGAAATGGTTGAAAGTTTTGGGAATAAGGTTGGGAAGTATTAGGAGTCTGCTGCTTCCAAGAGAAGTTTGGATGGTTGCGCCATCCCGGGTTATAAGTAGTGGAATATGGATCATTACCTGGTCGGGACTGTGTTTGAGCAGCGTTGACTTGTTCTTGCACAAATTCAGGGAATTGAGCTGCCGAAGGGCATTCATGAATAGGAGGAGACGGGCTAGAACAAAGAGCACAGACTTGTGCTTGGGAAAAATTTGGAAGCTGTTCTCTAGACATTAGCTGGTCCAACTTGCGGGACAGTGCATCTACTTTGTCAGATAGACCTATGGACTGGCTAACTTCATATATGGTCCCTTTTCTTTGAGAACTCGGGGGTGCTTGACGAGCAGAGGAAGCATGGTGGAGAGAATTTTCATTAAGGTTTTCAAATAATTGCCATGCCTCATGTTCACTTTTAAGCATGAAAGTACCCCCACAAGAAGCATCAACCATTTGACGATTTCGTTCGGACAACCCGTCATAGAAACATTGCACTAATTGCCATTTGGGTATTTGATGATGCGGGCATTTTCGGAGTAAGTCTCTAAATTTTTCCCAAGTTTCATGAAATTCTTCCCCGTCAGATTGGGAGAAGCTCGTGATAGCACGCTTAAATTGGTTTGTTCTTCCTATGGAAAAATATTTTTTTAGAAATTCATGTTGCATTTGAGCCCATGAAAGAATGGAATTGGCTTCTAATGAATGAAGCCACTGCTTAGCTCTATCCTTAAGAGAAAAAGGGAATAGCCTAAGTTTCAGAGCATCGTCAGTGAAGTTCTGAATTTTGACAGTAGTGCAGATCTCAAGAAACTCATCCAAATGTTTATATGGGTCTTCATTGTTGAGTCCATAAAAAGAGGAAAGCATTTGGATGACACTAGACTTAATTTCAAAATGTGCAGCAGCGGTGGTATCAGGTAGTCGAATACACGATGGAGAGGTATAAATGGAAGGAGTGAAGTACTCCTTTAGGAGTTTAGGTTGTTCTTCAGCCATCTCTATAAGTGGAGCAGATCCTATGGTTCTATAGGTGCGGATTTCAGCTCGAAGGGCCCTAATAGAATGCTCTATTTTAGAATCGAAAGGTACTAATTCAGGAGATCTGGAATGACACCCTAGCATACACTAAGACTCTTCTGATCAGTCAAGTACAGTTGTTGCCCAAGGTGACAACCCAAGAGGGGGGGGGTGAATTGGGTCTTTTAAAACTTTTCAACTACTTCTAATCTTTTAGAGTTAATTAAGCTAAGTTGTATGGATGCATAGTGAAATTTAAACGTAGCAAGAGTATGATTCTAATCTAATCAACTAATAAGCAGCGGACTCAATAAAAGATTAGTCTAAGTTTGCCCAAGTATGCAATTCAATACAATGAGTCTTAATGCAGTTATATTGAATGAGACTTGATTAAGTAAATTGAATATGCTTGCAACTAAAGGATGCGCGGAGAAGAGTTAAGCAAGCAATTTATCTAAGTAAGTAAGTGAGGAAGTTAGATAACAAAGAGCATCACAGACACAACAAAAGTATAGTGGTTCGGTGCATCCCAGCACCTACATCCACTCCCCAAGACCTCTTGGGAATTTCACTATAATCCCTCAGATTACAACCAGTTGTTTTACAAGCTCACAACCCAACTTGTTGTTTTGCGAGATCACAACGAACTCGGTCGGTTTTCACAGGCTCACCGACTAGAACCAACCGATTGTTTTTTCGGGTTCACAATCAAACCCAGTTGGTTTTCCCAAAGGCTCACCAACCACAACCTTACAACGATTGTTTTCCGGGTTCACAATCAACCCAGTTGGTTTTCCCAAAGGCTCACCAACCACAACCTTACAACGTTGGTTTTTCCTTTGGCTCACCAACAAATCTTAACCCCTTGATTCAATCCCTTGATTGAATCAAGTTACAAGATATTAGAACAAGAGTTTAAATCAAATACAAGCTTCTCAAATAAGCAAATATAGCAAATATAAACAAGTAAAGTAAAGAGAAGAAGCCCTCAACCAAATTTGTAGATGAAGGAACTCGGCTTCTTCTTTACTTGACTCTCTTCTGATTTTGCACGAAGTAGAGGATCACCGAGGCAGCACACAGTTGGAGAAGAAGCTTTGGGATTCACTTGGATGCTCTTCTTCTCTCTCTTTTACTTTGAATGGCCCTTTTGTGCTTTTGGAAGATTTCTCTTGTAATCTTTTTGAAATCTCTTTTCTAAATGTTCTCTCCCACTTCCATACCTTCTTTTCTAGCTCTCCTCTTGATTTTATAGCTTTAGAGGGAGTGAAAACAAAAATCTAGCCGTTAGAGACAAAAATAGAGCCGTTGGAATCAAGAAAAAACTAGCCGTTATGCCTTCCAGCGTACTGGAGTCGACTCGGCTGAAGTAGGAGTCGACTCGACTGAAATAGGAGTCACTTGTGAATAGTAGTCTGTCGGCACTGTAGCTGGGATTCGACTCCGCACTGTAGCGCTGAAGTAGGAGTCGACTCGAGCACTGTAGCGCTGAAAATCAACTTTCTGTCTTTTTGTTTGTTCTCAGTCGGAGTCGACTCGTAGAGTATCGGAGTCGACTCGAGCACTGTTTCTTGAAACTCTAGAGTGCCAGAGTCGACTCTAAACTTTCAGGAGTCGACTCGAGGACTATTCTTTTGAATTTTTCTTTGAATTTGCTCCTCCAACTTGAATCCTTTGATCTTGAAACTTGGGCCAATGAAGTGTAGCTTTCTTCCAATTCTTCTTGAGAGCTTTTGAGGCCTTCTTGTGTTTATCCAACTTGCTATGTTCCTTGCAAAACAAATTATTTTTCTTCTTGCAACACACACATTAGTATTTATACTTCACGGTTTTGTGATCATCAAAATCAACCTTTAAATCAATCTTTGGGTCATCAGTCTTCCCCTTTTTGATGATGACAAAACTTGGAGTATATGCAATATAGAATATATTGTGTTCTAGAAGTAATGCATAGCTAAGTTGCATGAAGGAGATTTAACATATACTTTATGATAATGCTTTAGATTTAATCAACTTAACATAATCAACACATAAAGCATTATGAGCATATACTTCATGATAATGCTTTAGATTTAATCAACTTAACATAATCAACACATAAAGCATTATGAGCATATATTTAGATATTTCTCCCCCTTTTTGACAACATCAAAAAGATAGTGAAACATTAAGCACAAAGATAAGAATACTCAAATATTTCTTATTGTACTCTGATTTGCATGTCAAATTATTGCAAGAATATGAATCATATAACTCAAGGCAATAACGTTGAAAAAAGATTAATGAGCATAGACCAGAGCCAATTAAGATAATTTTAGAGCAGAACACATCGAATGTGATTCCAAAGATAGTTTTCAAATCAAGTGTAGGTGGAATCTTTCTTAAGTTAATTCAAGAAGTACCACAAATGATATTCAAAGAAAGCACGAATGGAAATCTAACCCTTCTTTAATAATAAGTATGAAAGCTTGTTCATTTAAGATCTTTTGCCCAATATATTAAGTATTTTAGCAACATGAGAGTAATTTAACTAATTTTCAGAGTATAAGAGCAATATATTAAGTATGATTGCAAAATTCTTTTATGAAGTAGAAATATTGTGGCATAAATACCAAAGCATGAATTCATGCAATTTATGATATATCTTAGAGCATACATAAAATTCAAGGCTTTGAAGGTTCTTTTAAATTTTTTTTTTAAGACTTTATTCCTTTAAAAAGAAGCACATTTTGGTACATATAATAATAAATTGGCACAAAATTGAAGTTCTAAAGAGCAAGCCAATAAGAACTCATTAGTGAATTCCAAAAATAGGTTTTCTAAGAGATACTCAGGAAAATTCAACACATTATTCTCCCCTTTTTTCATTAAATTAGAGGCTCTTAAGATCAACTATTTGAATTGCAATTTGGTTCATGATTGATGCATAAGATATACTAACCAAATAACAAGCCTCAAGGTGTATCGTAAAGATTTTCAGATTAAATTTCAGATGATACTGTTAGATGTATGCCCTAGAAGCCAATTTGGCTGACACATTGTTGATTCTAGGGACATAATTTTGTACTTGACTATTTATTATTGAATAAATAAAAGGCATCCTTTCATTCATATTGTTTATGTGTCTATGAATCGTCCAAGAAATTAATAAGATGATGATACATATTCTCAAGAGTTGAGAATTTGAGCCATGTATCATTGGTGATTAATTTCTAAATGCTCCTGATCAATGGATCATCACGAGGACGGTGATCGATCCGATCAGTGCACAGATCACTCTCCTTCTGGATGGACGAGACTTGAGTCCACAGTGTAGGGACACTGAAGTGATAGTGCAGGTGCTTGTTAGAGAACAAGGGTACTGAGCGTGACCAAGACAAGAAGTCACTTGGATGTCTATCCACTCGTCAGTGACTTGCTTGATGTTGCAGTAGTGTGACTGGTCCTTTGACCTGCGGTGCTTCGGCTACTCACAGTGAGGTTATTGTAGTTTGACTGCACACATACATGGTCTCTAGCCATATGGGTCCATGCAGTGTAGATTGGCTGCAGTAAGTTCACTGTAGGAGTAGGGTATGCACCTACAAGGAATCTATCGACCTTGATAGAAGAGGAGTGATCCTATGTGATTTGTTAGACTGAGTTCTAAGACCTTGGCCAGGGCAGTAAAGTGGAGAAAGAGTTTTCCACTATCGAACTCAAGTCGAATAAATCTTGACATATGACAGACGATGGGGTTTGACGAGTTGTCCATGACCTCCGTCCTGTAGGGATCCACGATAGTAGGACTGTATCACATGTTAACTGCACCTAGAGGTTCATCATTCCATTCTGCTGGGTAGCCACTACATGCTGCTAGGTGTCACTGGTGGATGGTGGGACTCATAGGGATTATCTTGATGATCGATAAACCCTAATGAGTTGAGTTGGAATCGTTCCAACCCATTGAAAGGAGTTTTCAATGATATAGTGATAGAGATCACAATATATCTCACTACCAGTCAGAATAGAACCTATGGGGTCACACACACTAGAAGTATTGATCGATCCGATGGTTGAAATCGTGATTAGGAATCACAAGAAATCAATTTGATTGATAAGAAGTTGAAGAAGGAAAAGGAATTAATTAATTGGACTTGAAACAAGAATCCTACTTCGGGTAGGATACCTAAAGTTCTAATTGGATTAGGACTGACATTCCTACTTGGAATAGGATTCCTCAATCCTAATGAGATTAGGAGTTTTGAATTAAAATTGGATTCCTACTTGGAGTAGGATTCCTAGAAATCCTAATTGGATTAGGACTTCGGATTCAAATAGAGTCCTAATTGGATTAGGACTAAAATTAAACAAATCCTAATTGGATTAGGATTCCTTAAGTCCTAATTAATTATTAGTCTAATAAATCAACATGACTCCTAATTGGATTAGGATTGAAGAGTTCAATTGAGTCATGATCCATTCAAGTCCTAATTAGATTGGGACTAGCATAGATTGAACCCAAATTGGCTAATCCTAATTAGATTAGGATGAAACCATGAGAGAGGCACCTAATCCTCTTTGGAAGAGGATTAGGTTAACCAACTAAGAGGGGCATCAGCCCCTCTCCAATTGCTTGGGGCGACAAGAAGAGAGGAGCTAGGGCCGGCGCCCCCTTCTTTCTTTGGAAAGTTATCTAGGGCTCCAACTTTGGAGGAGCCCTTGATAGCTATAAGAAGCACCATGAGGCCGGCGCCCTAAGCATTGGAGCCCTCTTCCCTTGTGCCGTGGCCACCCTCTTCCTCCCTCTTAGTTGCAGCCGCAAGCAAGAAAGAAGGAACCTCCAAGTGTTGGCGGCTTCCTCCTCTTCCTTTTCTTCATCCAGCGCAAGCAACAGAAAGAAGGCTGTGCAGGGGTTCATCTACTTCCTCTTCTTCATCCTTCTTCTTCCTCCTCTCAAGCACTTTCAAGAGTTGAAAGAAAGAGAAGAGATCAGCCATCAAAGGAGTCTTTGCAAGGGAGCTAGCACCTCGGGAAGACAAGAAAGCTTTGATCGGTTCTCTACTTCGTGTGGATACCCGTAGAGGCCGGACGTTTGAACGGCTTCAAGCGAACCCTCTTCCTAAAACCACGAATTCAGATTCGCGGTGATCATCTACCCGCGCAAGGTGAAGATTTGATCTTCCTAGTAGTTTTAAAAGTTTTAATTCTTTCCTAATTACGAAAGGTCACGAAACAACGTTCATGCGATGAACATCGAACTCGCGCATGCCGATTCCGCTGCCATCTGAAAATTTTTGAAATATCAGCGGCATGGGCGGGTTCCCAACAGTGGTATCAGAGCCTAGGCTTCGTAGATTAAGGTAAGAATTAAATATCTAAAGGCTTATTAGATCTGAAAATTGAATGATCATGCATGCTGAAAAATTCTGCATGCAGATTTTTCAGGGGTGCTGATTTTTTGCATGCTGATTTTTATGTGATAAAAAGATGATTCTAAATGCATTGTTAATGGGATTACAAAGTTTAGAATCATGATTAGCATGATCAGCGACCTATGTCATGATACAATCAGTTAGTTTTCAGATCTGAAAATTATAATTGTAGCATACGGTGATGATCATAGGATTCAACCCCTTTTGGTATCAAATGTAATGACCTGCGATGTGATCTGCGATGTCATGTAATTTTTCAGATGCTTGCATGCATCTTATTTGATGTTTTGAGAGGCCTGCGTGCCTCCTAAAAGGAGATGTAAATTATTTTTATTTTTATTTTACATCTGGTTGTATTTCTGTGATGTGATGTACATCAACGATCAAGTCGAAGACGATGCATGAGATGAACAGAGGTCTAAGCGGTTGATGGCGATGGGATCAAGAGTTGATCAAGGATCGAATCAAGGAAGCTTGGAATCAATTCAAGAGTTGAAGACCACTTGATCGATTGATGTGCATGTGCTTGTAATACGACCTAATTAGAATCCATGATCATCACCTAGTTAAAGTTTAGCTTTAATTATTGCCGCGATTATAACTGCCTGCAATGCGCCGTTTGCATGTGATGTGAATGAGAGTCGGGTAGATAGGTCTACATGTGATGTAGCAAATCCAATTGAGACCTAAATCAAAACCTCCTCAATCAAGTCGAGAGTGAACCGACATGAGCAAGTCATATTAGATTAATTGATCTAATTGGTGTCTAGGAAAGCATGAAAGGTGGTTACTTAATTAGGACCTTACTCTCTGAGTAAGGGGAGCCTCCCACCTGCTTACTTGGCCAATTGTTCGATTACCTCTTATGAAGGGCTCAAGTTGCAAACACTAAGACCTGATTAACCAATATTAAGTCAATAGGTCTTCCACTGTAGTAGAGCTGCTAAGGCCTTTCTGATGTTGACTTGTCTCGGCTGGACACAGTGGTCAAGTTGCATTGGGGGGCTGGACCTCTCTATAGACATGAGATGTTGTAGGGTAAAGGTGGGGTTGGGCACCAATAACTGTTAGGTGAGGACCCAATGACGACTTTATTCCTACGGTTATACAGTGGGTCTGACTTAACTAAGAAATGGGACCAATAACTGTTAGGTGAGGTCTTCATGGCTTAGAGACCAAGTTACACTGCACCATGCTTGAGAAGCATTGTACAAGAGTTGTACACTCATCCATCTATGTGTCACCAATAACTGTTAGGTGAGGTGGCATGTAAATCGATGGGACCGCAGTACCCACTAGAAACCCTAGTCGTGTGGGATTTCCATTTTCCTACCAGGGGAGTGTGAGGAATTCGAGAAAATAGTGGGAGTCATATTTGTTCTAAAAGACCTTAGGACATATTAGGATCAAGTACAAAAGTCTAACTAGAATCTTTACTCTCTGCAGATACAATGTCGGCTTCAAACCCTTTGACCCGTATTCTTGAGACCAACCGACTGACCGGAACCAATTACAAGGACTGGCTTAGAAATCTCAAAATAGTTTTGGACTGTGAGAAGATAGGCTACATACTCGATTCAGATATCCCCACATTACCAGCACGTCCCACTGATGTTCAGCGTGAGATGCATAAAAAGTGGTTGGACGATGACATTAGAGTAAAATGCTATATGATGGCATCTATGTCTAATGAACTCCAATGCCAGCATGAAAATATAAAGACTGCTAGGGACATACTGACACACCTGCAAGATTTGTATGGTGAGCAAAGTCGCACAGCTCGTTTTGAAGTGTCCAAGAGGCTTTTCAAAGCGAAGATGCGCGAGGGGCAGTCTGTCCATGATCACGGTCTGACCATGATCAAGGACCTAGAGGAGCTTGAGAAGCTCGGTATGGACATGCACAAGGAATTGCAAGTGGATTTGATCCTACAGTCACTTCCTGATTCATTTGGTCAGTTTATAGTAAACTACCACATGAATAAGATTGAATGCACTAAGACTGAACTAATCAACATGTTGGTAACTGCTGAGGGAGCCTTGAAAGGTTCAAGGGGCAATGTCCTCGCTGCTGAGTTGACTTCTGGTTCCAAGAGAAAGTCTACTTGGAAGAAAAAGAAGCCTGCAAAGAAGCAGAAGAAAGACAAGAAGCCAAAGAAGGAAGTTCAAAAGAAAAAGGCTAACGACAAAGGAAAATGTTTCCACTGCAATGTCGAAGGCCACTGGAAGAGAAACTGTCCTTCATACCTCGAGAGCCTGAAGAACAAGAAAGGTGACACACCTTCAGAAGGTATAGACTTGCTCATTATTGAAACTAATCTAACGGTTTCTTCTACTTCTAGTTGGGTTATAGATTCTGGTTCTAGTGCTCATTTGTGCACTATCATGCAGGGTCTAAAGGAAAGTAGAAGGCTGGCGGAAGGTGCGGTAACCCTTCGGGTTGGCAACGGGGCAAAAGTTGCTGCTGTGGCTGTGGGCACCTACCATCTGCGACTACCGTCTGGATTTAGTTTAATACTTAGAGACTGTTATTATGTACCTGTTGCTAGCAGAAATTTGATTTCTGTTTCATGTCTAGCACAGGAAGGTCATGTTTTTACATTTGACAAAGACTGCTGTTCTATTTATTTAAGAAATAAAATAGTCGCACGTGGTTTCATGATTGACAGTCTCTATCATTTACATATGGATGTATCTGTGAATGTTACCGAGCAAGATGTGAGTGCCAAAGGATCCAAAAGATCCAGAGATGAGATAAACCAAAGATATTTGTGGCACCTCAGACTTGGCCATATTGGAGAAGATAGGATGAACAAAATGGATAAAGATGGGCTCTTAGGCTCATTGACTTCCGAGTCATATCCAGTTTGCGAGTCCTGTCTTCAAGGAAAGATGGCTAGACTGCCCTTTGTAGGACATGGGGAGAGGACCACCGAAATACTTACCCTAGTACATACAGATGTATGTGGCCCATTCGATGTGCTAGCCAGGGGACGTTATTCATACTTCATTACCTTTACCGATGATTATTCACGGTATGGGTATGTGTATCTTATGAGACACAAGTCTGAATCCTTTGAAAAGTTCAAAGAGTTCAAGAATGAAGTAGAAAAACAAACTGGAAAACCTCTTAAGGCTCTTCGATCAGATCGAGGAGGAGAATACCTTAGTGGGGAATTCCGGGACTATCTCAAAGAAAACGGCATAGTCTCACAATGGACACCTCCGGGTACACCTCAACTCAACGGGGTGTCAGAGAGGAGAAATCGGACCCTGTTGGACATGGTCAGGTCCATGATGAGCTTCACTGATTTACCTATGTTTCTTTGGGGAGATGCCTTACTCACAGCGATTTATTTATTGAATAGAGTTCCCTCTAAATCCGTTCCTACCACACCGTATGAGATATGGCATGGTAAGAAACCAAGTCTGGGTCATCTCAAGATTTGGGGGTGTCCGGCCCACGTCAAGCGACTACAGGCGGACAAGTTAGAGGCTAGGACCATAAGTGCTCGTTTTATAGGATATCCTAAAGAGTCATTAGGATACAATTTTTATGTCTCAGAGGATCACAATATGTTTGTGAGCCGTCATGCCATCTTCTTGGAAAATCAGTTTATCCTTGATAAAGGCAGTGGGAGGAAAATTGAGCTTGAAGAGAAAGTCTCTGAAAAGCAACGAGTCATGGATCCTATAGAACCTATTCATAAGGAGCCAGTACACAATGTCCCTCAACCACCTCGTAGATCTAGTAGGGTCTCCCATCCTTCCGATAGATACTTAGGTATACTAGAAGAGGATACCGAGAAAATGTTCCTAGTGGGAGATAGGGATCACATACAGGATCCCAAAACCTACAACGAGGCGATATCTGATATCGATTCCGAGAAATGGCTGAAAGCTATGAAGTCAGAAATAGACTCCATGCATTCCAACCAAGTCTGGACCTTAGTAGATCCACCAGAAGGTATTGTACCTATTGGATGCAAATGGATCTACAAAAGGAAGATAGGTTCGGATGGAGAGGTAGAGACCTATAAGGCAAGGCTTGTGGCGAAAGGGTATAGTCAGCGCGAAGGTATTGACTATCAGGAGACCTTTTCACCTGTAGCCATGCTAAAATCCATCCGAACATTGCTTGCCATTGCAGCATTTCATGACTATGAAATCTGGCAGATGGATGTGAAAACTGCTTTCCTGAATGGATATCTTGATGAAGATATCTATATGGAACAGCCTTTGGGTTTCACTTCCAGTGATGGAGATCACAAGGTCTGCAAGCTGCAAAGGTCCATCTATGGACTAAAGCAAGCCTCTCGGAGTTGGAACACTCGTTTCGATGATGCAAACAAAACGTTTGATTTCATCAAAAACGAAGAGGAACCATGTGTTTATAAAAAGGTTAGTGGGAGTGCTGTAGTTTTTCTCGTACTGTACATAGATGACATTCTCCTGATTGGGAATGATATTCCCATGCTAACCTCGGTCAAGGTCTGGTTGTCAAAAGAATTCTCCATGAAAGACCTTGGGGAAGCATCCTATATTTTGGGAATAAAGGTCTATAGAGATAGATCTAAAAGGATGCTTGGCCTATCACAGAAAATGTACATAGAGGAGGTGCTGAAGAGGTTCAGCATGGAAAACTCCAAGAGGGGTCTCTTACCCCTAAGACATGGAATTCATCTCTCCAAGAAGATGTGCCCCAACACATCTGAAGAGATTCAACGCATGAGCAAGATTCCCTATGCATCGGCAATAGGAAGCCTCATGTATGCCATGCTGTGTACACGACCTGATATAGCTCTTGCTGTGAGTGTCACAAGCAGATATCAGTCGAATCCAGGTGAAGAACACTGGACAGCTGTGAAGAATATTCTTAAATGCTTGAGAAGAACTAAAGATTTATTCTTGGTCTTTGGGAGAAGATCAGAGTTGAAGGTAGAAGGATGCACACATATTGATGATAGAAAGTCTACATCAGAATATGTGCAATGATGGTGCAGTAAATTGGAAGAGTTCCAAACAACCGATCGTTATAAATTCTACCTTAGAAGCTGAATGTTAAGCCGTATCTAAGGGTGCAGTGGAAACCTTCTGATTAAAAGTTAATTGCAGAGTTAGGTGTAATGTCATTAGATGCCATAACACTTTACTGCGATAACATTGGCATCATAGCACTAGCTATGGAGCCATGGTCTCATCAGAAGTCCAAGCACATAGAGCGGCGCTTCCATTTCATACGCGACTATGATGTAGAGGTGCAGAGAGTAGACTCCACGGATAACGTGGCAGACCCGTTCACTAAGCAGCTGAGTCAGCAAAAGACTGAAGCCCACCTTGAGAAGATGGGCCTAAGATATATGACCAATTGGCTTTAGTGCAAGTGGGAGATTGTTAGATGTATGCCCTAGAAGCCAATTTGGCTGACACATTGTTGATTCTAGGGACATAATTTTGTACTTGACTATTTATTATTGAATAAATAAAAGGCATCCTTTCATTCATATTGTTTATGTGTCTATGAATCGTCCAAGAAATTAATAAGATGATGATACATATTCTCAAGAGTTGAGAATTTGAGCCATGTATCATTGGTGATTAATTTCTAAATGCTCCTGATCAATGGATCATCACGAGGACGGTGATCGATCCGATCAGTGCACAGATCACTCTCCTTCTGGATGGACGAGACTTGAGTCCACAGTGTAGGGACACTGAAGTGATAGTGCAGGTGCTTGTTAGAGAACAAGGGTACTGAGCGTGACCAAGACAAGAAGTCACTTGGATGTCTATCCACTCGTCAGTGACTTGCTTGATGTTGCAGTAGTGTGACTGGTCCTTTGACCTGCGGTGCTTCGGCTACTCACAGTGAGGTTATTGTAGTTTGACTGCACACATACATGGTCTCTAGCCATATGGGTCCATGCAGTGTAGATTGGCTGCAGTAAGTTCACTGTAGGAGTAGGGTATGCACCTACAAGGAATCTATCGACCTTGATAGAAGAGGAGTGATCCTATGTGATTTGTTAGACTGAGTTCTAAGACCTTGGCCAGGGCAGTAAAGTGGAGAAAGAGTTTTCCACTATCGAACTCAAGTCGAATAAATCTTGACATATGACAGACGATGGGGTTTGACGAGTTGTCCATGACCTCCGTCCTGTAGGGATCCACGATAGTAGGACTGTATCACATGTTAACTGCACCTAGAGGTTCATCATTCCATTCTGCTGGGTAGCCACTACATGCTGCTAGGTGTCACTGGTGGATGGTGGGACTCATAGGGATTATCTTGATGATCGATAAACCCTAATGAGTTGAGTTGGAATCGTTCCAACCCATTGAAAGGAGTTTTCAATGATATAGTGATAGAGATCACAATATATCTCACTACCAGTCAGAATAGAACCTATGGGGTCACACACACTAGAAGTATTGACCGATCCGATGGTTGAAATCGTGATTAGGAATCACAAGAAATCAATTTGATTGATAAGAAGTTGAAGAAGGAAAAGGAATTAATTAATTGGACTTGAAACAAGAATCCTACTTCGGGTAGGATACCTAAAGTTCTAATTGGATTAGGACTGACATTCCTACTTGGAATAGGATTCCTCAATCCTAATGAGATTAGGAATTTTGAATTAAAATTGGATTCCTACTTGGAGTAGGATTCCTAGATATCCTAATTGGATTAGGACTTCGGATTCAAATAGAGTCCTAATTGGATTAGGACTAAAATTAAACAAATCCTAATTGGATTAGGATTCCTTAAGTCCTAATTAATTATTAATCTAATAAATCAACATGACTCCTAATTGGATTAGGATTGAAGAGTTCAATTGAGTCATGATCCATTCAAGTCCTAATTAGATTGGGACTAGCATAGATTGAACCCAAATTGGCTAATCCTAATTAGATTAGGATGAAACCATGAGAGAGGCACCTAATCCTCTTTGGAAGAGGATTAGGTTAACCAACTAAGAGGGGCATCAGCCCCTCTCCAATTGCTTGGGGCGACAAGAAGAGAGGAGCTAGGGCCGGCGCCCCCTTCTTTCTTTGGAAAGTTATCTAGGGCTCCAACTTTGGAGGAGCCCTTGATAGCTATAAGAAGCACCATGAGGCCGGCGCCCTAAGCATTGGAGCCCTCTTCCCTTGTGCCGTGGCCACCCTCTTCCTCCCTCTTAGTTGCAGCCGCAAGCAAGAAAGAAGGAACCTCCAAGTGTTGGCGGCTTCCTCCTCTTCCTTTTCTTCATCCAGCGCAAGCAACAGAAAGAAGGCTGTGCAGGGGTTCATCTACTTCCTCTTCTTCATCCTTCTTCTTCCTCCTCTCAAGCACTTTCAAGAGTTGAAAGAAAGAGAAGAGATCAGCCATCAAAGGAGTCTTTGCAAGGGAGCTAGCACCCCGGGAAGACAAGAAAACTTTGATCGGTTCTCTACTTCGTGTGGATACCCGTAGAGGCCGGACGTTTGAACGGCTTCAAGCGAACCCTCTTCCTAAAACCACGAATTCAGATTCGCGGTGATCATCTACCCGCGCAAGGTGAAGATTTGATCTTCCTAGTAGTTTTAAAAGTTTTAATTCTTACCTAATTACGAAAGGTCACGAAACAACGTTCATGCGATGAACATCGAACTCGCGCATGCCGATTCCGCTGCCATCTGAAAATTTTTGAAATATCAGCGGCATGGGCGGGTTCCCAACAGATACATATTGGAGAGTATTAGGATCACTTCTCATTTAGTATTCTTTCTCTCTCCTTTAGTTGTGAATTTATGCAATTAAGTTCTATATGATCTCTCCTCCTAAAAATTTTCTTTCTCCTCCTTAATTGAACATTCCATTTAAGAATTTAGAATTGTTCAATGAAACATTCAAATTGTCGATCTCGAAAAAATATGTTCTATGAGTTTCAGCATAGTTTATACTAATGAGAGTATATTTTCATAAAGCTCAAAGTTTGAGATAAGATAACCTCTATAGAGCTCAACTCAAGGTATAGGCTTATTATGTCACTAAGGCTAGTAAGTCCATACAAGGAGGTTCATTAAAATCAATCCATAAAATTCAAGGTATGCATCAAATTAAAGTAACTTTAGGATAAGATACTGAATATCTAAAGCTCCCCCTCAAAAGATGCATTCTTCTTTAATCATTCTTTTCTTTTGTTGAATTTCATATTTTAATGATAAACGTGAATAAAACTGAAACTTTATGATATCAAGAATGTAGAGTAATCTAGAATTATTCAAAATTTATAGCAATCACTCTTTTTAATCTTTCAAGAACAAGTTATGCTTCCTCTTAATCTTTGAGAAAATGTACTGAAATATTAATCAAAAATAATTCTTTTGAAGCTTGTGGAGTGATTGATTAAAATTTCTATTTGATTTTGATGAGCTCAAAGCATTTGAGTATATCTTATGTTTACTAATGAATTCAATTAAGTGTTTCAGTGAAAATCGTGTCTAAGTGTTTCTAGACTTGGTTCAAGATATTTTGGATAAGGTATGAAGTCAGTTTGAACCAAAGTCTGAGACTTGAGTCGACTCCAGGATATTATGAGTCGACTCCAAGCGTATCAGAATCACAGGCACGGGCTCGAGTCGACTCCAGACCAGTACGAGTCGACTCTGACTGAGAACAGACAGACGAACAGAAAGCATCAACTCAAAACCTGTCAGCGAGTCGACTCCTGAAGTGCGCAAGTCGACTCCGATGCTTACCGAGTCGACTCCGGAGTAATATGAGTCGACTCCAAGAAGCTACAGACAGAAAAGTCAGAGAGCATTTTTTCAACCCTGAGATTCGAGTCGACTCCTGTGGAACGCGAGTCGACTCCGATGGTTGGCAGGTCGACTCCAAAGAAAGTGAGAGTCGACTCTCAGTGGAACACAAGGCAAAAGTCAGAGAACCGTTTTCGGACTCTGAGATTCGAGTCGACTCCCGCAATACGCGAGTCGACTCCAAGACAGCGCGACCCAAAAAGACAGAAGATCAATTTGTTGTCTCTGAGAGCCGAGTCGACTCCCAGACAGCTCGAGTCGACTCCAAGGCAGCGGTACACCAAAAAGGCAGAAGACTAAGTTTCGGAAACTGAGAGCCGAGTCGACTCCGGGGAAGTTCGAGTCGACTCCAAGACTAGACGAGCCAAAAGACAGAAGATCGGGAGTTCGGGCTCTGAGCGCCGAGTCGACTCCCAGGACTGTCGAGTCGACTCGAGCGGGTCAAATTGAAAAGTTGATCTACGGATTTCATGGGAGGAGCCGACTCCGAAAATGCCAAGTCAGCTCCAGAAGTTGGCGAGTCGACTCCGGGTCAAGACGAGTCGACTCCCAGTCGAAGAAGCTACTTTAATTCAAATCCGGAACAGTTGCCGAGTCGACTCCAGAAAAGCATGAGTCGACTCCCGCTACAGCCGAGTCGACTCCTGATCGCACGAGTCGACTCCGACCCCAACGGACACATTGTCAGGTTGTGCAGAGTGTGCAGAACGGGCAGAAAAAGGTGTCTAACGGCTAGTTTCCGTGGGGGATGGCTTAAATAGCCACAGAGGACTGTAGCAAGGCAGAGAACTACCATTCCATTCAAAGAGATCAAGCATTTATTCTCTGCAAACTTGCTTTCAACGAAAAAGAAGGAAGAGCGCCATTAACTCCATCCAACAACCTCTTCCCAGCATTGAAAGAAGTCTCCTCCTGCATTCAAGTCGATCAGACGTTCCAGAGGAGACTCAAAGTTCAAGAAGCCTTATTCTACTCCAACGCAAAAGTGTTTGAGGGCTCTTAACTTCTTTCTAGTTTATATTGTAGCAAATCTGCTTTTTAAGAAGCTCAGTTTTTCTGTTTGTTTCTTATTCTTTCCATATTGTCTTTGCTTGATTCAATCGGGGGATTGAATCAAGGGTGTAGAGGTTGGTTGGTGAGCCGAGTGTAAAACCAACGTGTAAGGGTTCGATTGTGATCCCGGAAAAACAATCGGAGTTGGTTCTAGTCGGTGAGCCTGGGAAAACCGACCGAGTTCGTTGTGAGCTCGTAAAACAACAAGTTTGGTTGTGAGCTTGGAAAACAACCGGCTGTAATCCAAGGGGTTATAGTGAATTCCCAAGTGAGACTTGGAGAGTGGACGTAGGAGCAAGGGTTAGCTCCGAACCACTATAAACATCGTGTTTGTGATTGCTTGTCTCTCTTTCTCTCATTCTCATTTCACTCACAGCACATAGCAACTAATTAATCACCTTGCAAAAGTATTAATTAGTCATCTACAAAAGTTTTAATTGTAAAATTATTTTAAAACCCAATTCACCCCCCCTCTTGGGTTGTCTATCTGGGCAACAAGTGGTGTCAGAGCCTAAACTCTTCTACCCTAAGAGTCAAAGATCAAAATGACAACCCCATTTGGATCTTCCCACATCGAGGGTCAGTCCACCCAAAGACCCCCTTTCTTTAATGGATCCGACTACTCATATTGGAAGGCTAGGATGAGAATATTTATCCAAGCCCAAGATTATGAGATGTGGACCATTATAGTGAATGGGCCATACATCCCATCCATCTATGTAGAGGGTGTCAATGTACCCAAACTAGAAAAGGATTGGGATGACCATGACTTTAGGAAGGCACAACTCAATGCGAAAGCAATGAATGTGCTTTATTGTTCACTAGATAGAAATAAATTCAATAGGGTCTCTACTTGCAATTCTGCAAAAGAGATTTGGGATAGACTTGAAGTGACCCATGAGGGCACGAATCAAGTCAAAGAATCCAAAATAAATATATTAGTTCATAAGTATGAACTATTTAAGATGGATTCAAATGAAACAATCACTAGCATGTTCACTAGGTTTACTGACATTGTCAATGGCCTAAAAAGCCTTGGCAAAAACTATACTAACAGTGATCTTGTCAGGAAAATTCTTCGCTGTCTACCAAGATCATGGGAAGCCAAGGTGACGGCAATCCAAGAAGCTAAGGACTTGAACAAGCTTCCACTTGAAGAGCTCCTTGGATCCCTAATGACTCACGAGCTAACCATGAAGCAACACTGCGAAGAAGAGTCCTCCTATAAGAAAAAGGTAATAGCTCTTAAATCTACATCATCTAACAAAGACTTGTCTTGCAGTAGCAGCAGTGAAGAAGAGGACCATGAGGGAGATGATGATGAAGCTCTTCTCGTGCGCAAGTTCAGAAAATTCATCAACAACAAAAAGTCCTTTCATCAAAGGAGAGGCCCCTCAAATTTCTATCGCATGGATAAAGGTAAGGAAAGGGAAAATGAGGGGATTGGTTGTTATGAGTGCAAGAAGCCGGGGCACATCAGAGCTGAGTGTCCTCTACTAAAGAAGGAGAGCAAGTACAAGAAGAAGAAATCACTTGTCACCACCTTATCGGACTCCGACGCATCATCATCATCGGATGATGAACAAGAAGAAAAGGCCAACTTCTGCTTCATTGTTGCCCAGATAGACAACCCAAGAGGGGGGGTGAATTGGGTTTTAAAATAATTTTAACTATTAAAGCATTTGTGGGTGACTAATTAATGCTTTTTATAAGATGATTAATTAGTTGCTGTGATGTGTATGAAATGAGAGTAATGGTAAGAGACAAGCAATCACAAACACAAAGCTTTTATAGTGGTTCGGAGCTAACCCTTGCTCCTACGTCCACTCCCCAAGTCTCTCTTGGGAATTCACTATAACCCCTTGGATTACAGCCAGTTGTTTTCCAAGCTCACAACCAAACTTGTTGTTTTACGAGCTCACAACGAACTCGGTCGGTTTTCCCAGGCTCACCGACTAGAACCAACCCCGATTGTTTTCCCGGGATCACAATCGAACCCTTACACGTTGGTTTTACACTCGGCTCACCAACCAACCTCAATACTCTTGATTCAATGCCCCGATTGAACCAAGCAAAGACAAAGGTGTAGATAAAAGAGACAAACAGAAAAATACAGCTTCTCAAAAGCAGATAAATGGCAATATGAACAATAACGAAGTTAAGAGCCCTCAAACGCTTTTAAGTTGGAGAAGAGGAAGGGCTTCTTAAACTTCTGGTCTCCTCTTGAGTGAGTAGTCGACTTGAATGCAGGAGGAGAAGGCTTTTAATTGCTGGGAAGATGTAGGTGGATGCAGTAAATGCAGATCTTCCTCTTTTTCGTTGAAGAACACGTTGCAGAGCTTGAATGCTTGATTAGTTGGAGTGGAATGGTTCTTCTCTGCCTTGCTACAGTCTTCTGTGGCTATTTAAACCAACCCCCATGGAAACTAGCCGTTAGAGAGCTTTTTTTGCCCGTTCTACACACTCTGCGCAGCCTGACAATGTGTCCGTTGGTGGGTTAGAGTCGACTCGCGCGATCAGGAGTCGACTCGGCTGTAGCGGAAGTCGACTCAAGCTTTTCCGGAGTCAACTCGGCAACTGTTCCAAATTTGAATTAAAGTTGCCTTCACGACTGGGAGTCGACTCGTCTTGACCTGGAGTCGACTCGCCAACTTCTGGAGCTGACTTGGCAATTTCGGAGTCGGCTCATCCACTGAAGTCCGTGGATCCAATTTTGAATTTGATCCACTCGAGTCGACTCGACTGTCCTGGGAGTCGACTCGAATCTCAGAGCCTGAACTTCCGATTCTCTGTCTT
This sequence comes from Phoenix dactylifera, assembly GCF_051530095.1. NCBI lineage: Eukaryota > Viridiplantae > Streptophyta > Magnoliopsida > Arecales > Arecaceae > Phoenix > Phoenix dactylifera. Next base: position 11,635,262 of record NC_143196.1, on the reverse strand, counting down.
TTGGCTCGTCCAGTCTTGGAGTCGACTCGAACTTCCTCGGAGTCGACTCGGCTCTCAGTTTCCGAAACTTGGTCTTCTGCCTTTTTGATGTGAAGCTGTCTTGGAGTCGACTCGAGCTGTCTGGGAGTCGACTCGAATCTCAGAGGCAGTAACTTTGTCTTCTGTCTGTTGATGGTCGTGGAGTCTTGGAGTCGACTCGCGTAATGCGGGAGTCGACTCGAATCTCAGAGTTCAGAATCTGCCCTCTGACTTTTTCTTTGTGTACTGCTGGGAGTCGACTCTTGCTGTCTTTGGAGTCGACCTGCCAACCATCGGAGTCGACTCGCGTTCCACTGGAGTCGACTTGAATCTCAGACCCGAAAACTGCTCTCTGACTTTTTCTTTGTATTCCTCTTGGAGTCGACTCTTACTACCCTAGAGTCGACTCGGTGAACCTCGGAGTCGACTCGCACACTTTGGGAGTCGACTCGTTGACAGGTTCTGAGTTGAAGCTTTCAGTTCGTCTGTCTGTTCTCAGTCGGAGTCGACTCGTACTGATCCGGAGTCGACTCGAGCTCGTGCCAGTGAACTTGATACGCTTGGAGTCGACTCGTGATACTCTGGAGTCGACTCGAGTCTCAGACTTTGGTTCAAGCTGACTTCTTAACTTATCCAAAAATTATGAACCAAGTCTTGAGACACTTAGACAAGATTTTTCTGAAACACTTAATTGAATTCATTAGTAAACAAGAAATATACTCAAATGCTTTGAGCTCATCAAAATCAAATAGGGTTTTAATCAATCACTCCACAATCTCCCCCTTTTTGATGATGACAAAACATTGAGTATATGTAAAGTGAATTGCACAATAAACAATGAAATAAAATTCATAAATAAATTCAAATGTCTGGTAGTTCAATTTATCCAAGCTTGAAAGGAGTGAAACAATAAATTTCGGAGTTAAAGCTCCCCCTTTCATTTGGAATTATATAAGCCTTCATATCATGCAATCAATTGTTTGGCTTATATATATTTAATGATTTAGCTTTCTTAAAAATTCAGATTCTCCCCCTCAACATATGCATTCTACTTTATTTTGATTCTTTGAATTTCCTTTTAATGCTTTGAAGTTTTTGAACTGAAATTTTGGTTTTTAGAGGGAAAAATCTGTCAATTTGTTCTTGAGTAGGATTCAGCTAATCTCCGAATATCCCTTGAATAGATTCTGGAGATTACTCCATTAGGAGCCCCAAAAGAGAGATAATGAGCCTCGGGGTACCGAATCCACTTAGAACAAATTTGTGTGTTTTAAGAGTTTATCTTTTTATTGATTTCCATTGATTCCTTTTACATATTTTATACATATTTTTCTTTCTTTTACATATTTCTCCCCCTTTTTGTCATCATATCAAAAAGGAGGTAAACAGAACACACAATCAAACATAGATCAAAAGGCACATTATTGAAGAAAAATACGGCTACTCATTGTATTAATTTGTATGTAAGTACATTTCAGAATATAATAAGTAACGTAAAGCAATACATGTCAAAGCAAAATACAAAAAGTAGCTACGGTCTCCTCGAGGATGTAGGTCCTCCTCTCGAGGATGTATCTCCTCCTCTCGAGGATGTGACTCCTCCTCTCGAGGATGTATCTCCTCGAGGCATGCGCTCCACGAGTGATTGGACCGCATTGGTCACGTTCTCTAGCTGGCGAATGATGGCCTGGATGGCCCTGCTCTGTGTCGTATCCAGCTCGAGTACGGACTTCTGCAGTCCGTCCAGCTTGTCGATGAGCACATTCGACAAGCGCTCGGCCCCTGCGGTGGTGGTGGACATGTCACGGCCGATGTCATCCCGCATCTGTCGAAAAGTGCTCGTGACCTCACTCATGCTGTGGAACTGGGCCTGTATCAAGGTACTCATTGTTGGGAACCCGCCCATGCCGCTGATATTTCAAAAATTTTTCAGATGGCAGCGGAATCGGCATGCACGGGTTCGACGTTCATCGCATGAACGTTGTTTCGAGACCTTTCGTAATTAGGTAAGAATTAAAACTTTTAAAACTATTAGGAAGATCAAATCTTCACCTTGTGCGGGTAGATGATCACCGCAAATCTGAATTCGTGGTTTTGGAAGAGGGTTCGCTTGAAGCCGTTCAAACGTCCGGCCTCTACGGGTATCCACACGAAGTAGAGAACCGATCAAAGCTTTCTTGTCTTTCCGGGGTGCTAGCTCCCTTGCAAAGACTCCTTTGATGGCTGATCTCTTCTCTTTCTTTCAACTCTTGAAAGTGCTTGAGGGGAGGAAGAAGAAGGATGAAGAAGAGGAAGTAGATGAACCCCTGCACAGCCTTCTTTCTGTTGCTTGCGCTGGATGAAGAAAAGGAAGAGGAGGAAGCCGCCAACACTTGGAGGTTCCTTCTTTCTTGCTTGCGGCTGCAACTAAGAGGGAGGAAGAGGGTGGCCACGGCACAAGGGAAGAGGGCTCCAATGCTTAGGGCGCCGGCCTCATGGTGCTTCTTATAGCTATCAAGGGCTCCTCCAAAGTTGGAGCCCTAGATAACTTTCCAAAGAAAGAAGGGGGCGCCGGCCCTAGCTCCTCTCTTCTTGTCGCCCCAAGCAATTGGAGAGGGGCTGATGCCCCTCTTAGTTGGTTAACCTAATCCTCTTCCAAAGAGGATTAGGTGCCTCTCTCATGGTTTCATCCTAATCTAATTAGGATTAGCCAATTTGGGTTCAATCTATGCTAGTCCCAATCTAATTAGGACTTGAATGGATCATGACTCAATTGAACTCTTCAATCCTAATCCAATTAGGAGTCATGTTGATTTATTAGATTAATAATTAATTAGGACTTAAGGAATCCTAATCCAATTAGGATTTGTTTAATTTTAGTCCTAATCCAATTAGGACTCTATTTGAATCCGAAGTCCTAATCCAATTAGGATTTCTAGGAATCCTACTCCAAGTAGGAATCCAATTTTAATTCAAAACTCCTAATCTCATTAGGATTGAGGAATCCTATTCCAAGTAGGAATGCCAGTCCTAATCCAATTAGAACTCTAGGTATCCTACCCGAAGTAGGATTCTTGTTTCAAGTCCAATTAATTAATTCCTTTTCCTTCTTCAACTTCTTATCAATCAAATTGATTTCTTGTGATTCCTAATCACGATTTCAACCATCGGATCGGTCAATACTTCTAGTGTGTGTGACCCCATAGGTTCTATTCTGACTGGTAGTGAGATATATTGTGATCTCTATCACTATATCATTGAAAACTCCTTTCAATGGGTTGGAACGATTCCAACTCAACTCATTAGGGTTTATCGATCATCAAGATAATCCCTATGAGTCCCACCATCCACCAGTGACACCTAGCAGCATGTAGTGGCTACCCAGCAGAATGGAATGATGAACCTCTAGGTGCAGTTAACATGTGATACAGTCCTACTATCGTGGATCCCTACAGGACGGAGGTCATGGACAACTCGTCAAACCCCATCATCTGTCATATGTCAAGATTTATTCGACTTGAGTTCGATAGTGGAAAACTCTTTCTCCACTTTACTGCCCTGGCCAAGGTCTTAGAACTCAGTCTAACAAATCACATAGGATCACTCCTCTTCTATCAAGGTCGATAGATTCCTTATAGGTACATACCCTACTCCTACAGTGAACCTACTGCAGCCAATCTACACTGCATGGACCCATATGGCTAGAGACCATGTATGTGTGCAGTCAAACTACAATAACCTCACTGTGAGTAGCCGAAGCACCGCAGGTCAAAGGACCAGTCACACTACTGCAACATCAAGTAAGTCACTGACGAGTGGATAGACATCCAAGTGACTTCTTGTCTTGGTCACGCTCAGTACCCTTGTTCTCTAACAAGTACCTGCACTATCACTTCAGTGTCCCTACACTGTGGACTCAAGTCTCGTCCATCCAGAAGGAAAGTGATCTGTGCACTGATCGGATCGATCACCGTCCTCGTGATGATCCATTGATCAGGAGCATTTAGAAATTAATCACCAATGATACATGGCTCAAATTCTCAACTCTTGAGAATATGTATCATCATCTTATTAATTTCTTGGACGATTCATAGACACATAAACAATATGAATGAAAAAGATGCCTTTTATTTATTCAATAATAAATAGTCAAGTACAAAATTATGTCCCTAGAATCAACAATGTGTCAGCCAAATTGGCTTCTAGGGCATACATCTAACAATCTCCCACTTGCACTAAAGCCAATTGGTCATATATCTTAGGCCCATCTTCTCAAGGTGGGCTTCAGTCTTTTGCTGACTCAGCTGCTTAGTGAAAGGGTCTGCCACGTTATCCGCGGAGTCTACTCTCTGCACCTCTACATATTTCTTCTCCACATAGTCGCGTATGAGGTGAAAGCGCCGCTCTATATACTTAGACTTCTGATGAGACCTTGGCTCCTTAGCAAGGGCTATGGCGCCATTGTTATCGCAGTAGAGTGTTATGGCATCTGATGTCATCACATCCAGCTCTGCAATGAATTTCTTGAACCAGAAGCCTTCCTTAGCAGCTTCAGAGGCGGCGATGTATTCGGCTTCCATAGTAGAATCAGCAATGATCGGTTGTTTAGAACTCTTCCAATTCACCGTACCACCATTGCACAAGAACACGTATCCAGATGTTGACTTCCTGTCATCGACATCAGTCATGAAGTCTGAATCTGTGTACCCTTCTACCTTTAACTCTGATGATCCTCCAAAAACCAAGAATAAATCTTTAGTTCTTCTCAAGTACTTAAGAATATTCTTCACAGCTGTCCAGTGTTCTTCACCTGGATTCGACTGATATCTGCTTGTGACACTCACAGCAAGAGCTATATCAGGTTGTGTACATAGCATGGCATACATGAGGCTTCCTATTGCCGATGCATAAGGAATCTTGCTCATGCGTTGAATCTCCTCAGATGTGTTGGGGCACATCTTCTTGGAGAGATAAATTCCATGCCTTAGGGGTAAGAGACCCCTCTTGGAGTTTTCCATGCTGAACCTCTTCAGCACCTCCTCTATGTACATTTTCTGTGACAGGCCAAGCATCCTTTTAGATCTATCTCTATAGACCTTTATTTCCAAAATATAGGATGCTTCCCCAAGGTCTTTCATGGAGAATTCTTTTGACAACCAGACCTTGACCGAGGTTAGCATGGGAATATCATTCCCAATCAGGAGAATGTCATCTACGTACAGTACGAGAAAAACGATAGCACTCCCACTAACCTTTTTGTAAACACACGGTTCCTCTTCGTTTTTGATGAAATCAAACGTTTTGATTGCATCATCGAAACGAGTGTTCCAACTCCGAGATGCTTGCTTTAGTCCATAGATGGACCTTTGCAGCTTGCAGACCCTGTGATCTCCATCACTAGAAGTGAAACCCAAAGGCTGTTCCATATAGATATCTTCATCAAGATATCCATTCAGGAAAGCAGTTTTCACATCCATCTGCCAGATTTCATAATCATGAAATGCTGCAATAGCAAGCAATGTTCGGATGGATTTTAGCATGGCTACAGGTGAAAAGGTCTCCTGATAGTCAATGCCTTCGCGTTGACTATACCCTTTCGCCACAAGCCTTGCCTTATAGGTCTCTACCTCTCCATCCGAACCTATCTTCCTTTTGTAGATCCATTTGCATCCAATAGGTACAATACCTTCTGGTGGATCTACTAAGGTCCAGACTTGGTTGGAATGCATGGAGTCTAACTCTGACTTCATAGCTTCCAGCCATTTCTCGGAATCGATATCAGATATCGCCTCGTTGTAGGTTTTGGGATCCTGTATGTGATCCCTATCTCCCACTAGGAACATTTCCTCGGTATCCTCTTCAAGTATACCTAAGTATCTATCGGGAGGATGGGAGACCCTACTAGATCTACGAGGTGGTCGAGGGACATCGTGTACTGGCTCTGTATGAATGGGTTCTATAGGATCCATGACTCGTTGCTTTTCAGAGACTTTCTCTTCAAGCTCAATTTTCCTCCCACTGCCTCTATCAAGGATAAACTGATTTTCCAAGAAGATGGCATGACGGCTCACAAACACATTGTGATCCTCTGAGACGTAAAAATTGTATCCTAATGACTCTTTAGGATATCCTATAAAACGAGCACTTATGGTCCTAGCCTCTAACTTGTCCGCCTGTAGTCGCTTGACGTGGGCCGGACACCCCCAAATTTTGAGATGACCCAGACTTGGTTTCTTACCATGCCATATCTCATACGGTGTGGTAGGAACGGATTTAGAGGGAACTCTATTCAATAAATAAATCGCTGTGAGTAAGGCATCTCCCCAAAGAAACATAGGTAAATCAGTGAAGCTCATCATGGACCTGACCATGTCCAACAGGGTCCGATTTCTCCTCTCTGACACCCCGTTGAGTTGAGGTGTACCCGGAGGTGTCCATTGTGAGACTATGCCGTTTTCTTTGAGATAGTCCCGGAATTCCCCACTAAGGTATTCTCCTCCTCGATCTGATTGAAGAGCCTTAAGAGGTTTTCCAGTTTGTTTTTCTACTTCATTCTTGAACTCTTTGAACTTTTCAAAGGATTCAGACTTGTGTCTCATAAGATACACATACCCATACCGTGAATAATCATCGGTAAAGGTAATGAAGTATGAATAACGTCCCCTGGCTAGCACATCGAATGGGCCACATACATCTGTATGTACTAGGGTAAGTATTTCGGTGGTCCTCTCCCCATGTCCTACAAAGGGCAGTCTAGCCATCTTTCCTTGAAGACAGGACTCGCAAACTGGATATGACTCGGAAGTCAATGAGCCTAAGAGCCCATCTTTATCCATTTTGTTCATCCTATCTTCTCCAATATGGCCAAGTCTAAGGTGCCACAAATATCTTTGGTTTATCTCATCTCTGGATCTTTTGGATCCTTTGGCACTCACATCTTGTTCGGTAACATTCACAGATACATCCATATGTAAATGATAGAGACTGTCAATCATGAAACCACGTGCGACTATTTTATTTCTTAAATAAATAGAACAGCAGTCTTTGTCAAATGTAAAAACATGACCTTCCTGTGCTAGACATGAAACAGAAATCAAATTTCTGCTAGCAACAGGTACATAATAACAGTCTCTAAGTATTAAACTAAATCCAGACGGTAGTCGCAGATGGTAGGTGCCCACAGCCACAGCAGCAACTTTTGCCCCATTGCCAACCCGAAGGGTTACCGCACCTTCCGCCAGCCTTCTACTTTCCTTTAGACCCTGCATGGTAGTGCACAAATGAGCACTAGAACCAGAATCTATAACCCAACTAGAAGTAGAAGAAACCGTTAGATTAGTTTCAATAATGAGCAAGTCTATACCTTCTGAAGGTGTGTCACCTTTCTTGTTCTTCAGGCTCTCGAGGTATGAAGGACAGTTTCTCTTCCAGTGGCCTTCGACATTGCAGTGGAAACATTTTCCTTTGTCGTTAGCCCTTTTCTTTTGAACTTCCTTCTTTGGCTTCTTGCCTTTCTTCTGCTTCTTTGCAGGCTTCTTTTTCTTCCAAGTAGACTTTCTCTTGGAACCAGAAGTCAACTCAGCAGCAAGGACATTGCCCCTTGAACCTTTCAAGGCTCCCTCAGCAGTTACCAACATGTTGATTAGTTCAGTCTTAGTGCATTCAATCTTATTCATGTGGTAGTTTACTATAAACTGACCAAATGAATCAGGAAGTGACTGTAGGATCAAATCCACTTGTAATTCCTTGTGCATGTCCATACCGAGCTTCTCAAGCTCCTCTAGGTCCTTGATCATGGTCAGACCGTGATCATGGACAGACTGCCCCTCGCGCATTTTCGCTTTGAAAAGCCTCTTGGACACTTCAAAACGAGCTGTGCGACTCTGCTCACCATACAACTCTTGCAGGTGTGCCAGTATGTCCCTAGCAGTCTTTATATTTTCATGCTGGCATTGGAGTTCATTAGACATGGATGCCATCATATAGCATTTTACTCTAATGTCATCATCCAACCACCTTTTATGCATTTCACGCTGAACATCAGTAGGACGTGCTGGTAGTGTGGGGATATCTGAATCGAGTATGTAGCCTATCTTCTCACAGTCCAAAACTATTTTGAGATTTCTAAGCCAGTCTTTGTAATTGGTTCCGGTCAGTCGGTTGGTCTCAAGAATACGGGTCAAAGGGTTTGAAGCTGACATTGTATCTGCAGAGAGTAAAGATTCTAGTTAGACTTTTGTACTTGATCCTAATCTGTTCTAAGGTCTTTTAGAACAAATGTAACTCCCACTATTTTCTCGAATTCCTCACACTCCCCTGGTAGGAAAACGGAAATCCCACACGACTAGGGTTTCTAGTGGGTACTGCGGTCCCACCGATTTACATGCCACCTCACCTAACAGTTATTGGTGACACATAGATGGATGAGTGTACAACTCTTGTACAATGCTTCTCAAGCATGTTGCAGTGCAACTTGGTCTCTAAGCCATGAAGACCTCACCTAATAGTTATTGGTCCCATTTCTTAGTTAAGTCAGACCCACCGTATAACCGTAGGAATAAAGTCGTCATTGGGTCCTCACCTAACAGTTATTGGTGCCCAACCCCACCTTTACCCTACAACATCTCATGTCTATAGAGAGGTCCAGCCCCCCAATGCAACTTGACCACTGTATCCAGCCGAGACAAGTCAACATCAGAAAGGCCTTAGCAGCTCTACTACAGTGGAAGACCTATTGACTTAATATTGGTTAATCAGGTCTTAGTGTTTGCAACTTGAGCCTTTCATAAGAGATAATCGAACAATTGGCCAGGTAAGCAGGTGGGAGGCTCCCCTTACTCAGAGAGTAAGGTCCTAATTAAGTAACCACCTTTCATGCTTTCCTAGACACCAATTAGATCAATTAATCTAATATGACTTGCTCATGTCGGTTCACTCTCGACTTGATTGAGGAGGTTTTGATTTAGGTCTCAATTGGGTTTGCTACATCACATGTAGACCTATCTACCCGACTCTCATTCACATCACATGCAAACGGCGCATTGCAGGCAGTTATAATCGCGGCAATAATTAAAGCTAAACTTTAACTAGGTGATGATCATGGATTCTAATTAGGTCGTATTACAAGCACATGCACATCAATCGATCAAGTGGTCTTCAACTCTTGAATTGATTCCAAGCTTCCTTGATTCGATCCTTGATCAACTCTTGATCCCATCGCCATCAACCGCTTAGACCCCTGTTCATCTCATGCATCGTCTTCGACTTGATCGTTGATGTACATCACATCACAGAAATACAACCAGATGTAAAATAAAAATAAAAATAATTTACATCTCCTTTTAGGAGGCACGCAGGCCTCTCAAAACATCAAATAAGATGCATGCAAGCATCTAAAAAATTACATGACATCGCAGGTCATTACATTTGATACCAAAAGGGGTTGAATCCTATGATCATCACCGTATGCTACAATTATAATTTTCAGATCTGAAACTTAACTGATTATATCATGACATAGGTTGCTGATCATGCTAATTATGATTCTAAACTTTGTAATCCCATTAACAATGCAATTAGAATCATCTTTTTATCACATAAAAATCAGCATGTAAAAAATCAGCACCCCTGAAAAATCTGCATGCAGAATGTTTCAGCATGCATGATCAATCAATTTTCAGATCTAATAAGCCTTTAGATATTTAATTCTTACCTTAATCTACGAAGCCTAGGCTCTGATACCACTGTTGGGAACCCGCCCATGCCGCTGATATTTCAAAAATTTTTCAGATGGCAGCGGAATCGGCATGCACGGGTTCGACGTTCATCGCATGAACGTTGTTTCGAGACCTTTCGTAATTAGGTAAGAATTAAAACTTTTAAAACTATTAGGAAGATCAAATCTTCACCTTGTGCGGGTAGATGATCACCGCAAATCTGAATTCGTGGTTTTGGAAGAGGGTTCGCTTGAAGCCGTTCAAACGTATGGCCTCTACGGGTATCCACACGAAGTAGAGAACCGATCAAAGCTTTCTTTTCTTCCCAGGGTGCTAGCTCCCTTGCAAAGACTCCTTTGATGGCTGATCTCTTCTCTTTCTTTCAACTCTTGAAAGTGCTTGAGAGGAGGAAGAAGAAGGATGAAGAAGAGGAAGTAGATGAACCCCTGCACAGCCTTCTTTCTGTTGCTTGCGCTGGATGAAGAAAAGGAAGAGGAGGAAGCCGCCAACACTTGGAGGTTCCTTCTTTCTTGCTTGCGGCTGCAACTAAGAGGGAGGAAGAGGGTGGCCACGGCACAAGGGAAGAGGGCTCCAATGCTTAGGGCGCCGGCCTCATGGTGCTTCTTATAGCTATCAAGGGCTCCTCCAAAGTTGGAGCCCTAGATAACTTTCCAAAGAAAGAAGGGGGCGCCGGCCCTAGCTCCTCTCTTCTTGTCGCCCCAAGCAATTGGAGAGGGGCTGATGCCCCTCTTAGTTGGTTAACCTAATCCTCTTCCAAAGAGGATTAGGTGCCTCTCTCATGGTTTCATCCTAATCTAATTAGGATTAGCCAATTTGGGTTCAATCTATGCTAGTCCCAATCTAATTAGGACTTGAATGGATCATGACTCAATTGAACTCTTCAATCCTAATCCAATTAGGAGTCATGTTGATTCATTAGATTAATAATTAATTAGGACTTAAGGAATTCTAATCCAATTAGAATTTGTTTAATTTTAGTCCTAATCCAATTAGGACTCTATTTGAATCCGAAGTCCTAATCCAATTAGGATTTCTAGGAATCCTACTCCAAGTAGGAATCCAATTTTAATTCAAAACTCCTAATCTCATTAGGATTGAGGAATCCTATTCCAAGTAGGAATGCCAGTCCTAATCCAATTAGAACTCTAGGTATCCTACCCGAAGTAGGATTCTTGTTTCAAGTCCAATTAATTAATTCCTTTTCCTTCTTCAACTTCTTATCAATCAAATTAATTTCTTGTGATTCCTAATCACGATTTCAACCATCGGATCGGTCAATACTTCTAGTGTGTGTGACCCCATAGGTTCTATTCTGACTGGTAGTGAGATATATTGTGATCTCTATCACTATATCATTGAAAACTCCTTTCAATGGGTTGGAACGATTCCAACTCAACTCATTAGGGTTTATCGATCATCAAGATAATCCCTATGAGTCCCACCATCCACCAGTGACACCTAGCAGCATGTAGTGGCTACCCAGCAGAATGGAATGATGAACCTCTAGGTGCAGTTAACATGTGATACAGTCCTACTATCGTGGATCCCTACAGGATGGAGGTCATGGACAACTCGTCAAACCCCATCGTCTGTCATATGTCAAGATTTATTCGACTTGAGTTCGATAGTGGAAAACTCTTTCTCCACTTTACTGCCCTGGCCAAGGTCTTAGAACTCAGTCTAACAAATCACATAGGATCACTCCTCTTCTATCAAGGTCGATAGATTCCTTATAGGTGCATACCCTACTCCTACAGTGAACCTACTGCAGCCAATCTACACTGCATGGACCCATATGGCTAGAGACCATGTATGTGTGCAGTCAAACTACAATAACCTCACTGTGAGTAGCCGAAGCACCGCAGGTCAAAGGACCAGTCACACTACTGCAACATCAAGTAAGTCACTGACGAGTGGATAGACATCCAAGTGACTTCTTGTCTTGGTCACGCTCAGTACCCTTGTTCTCTAACAAGCACCTGCACTATCACTTCAGTGTCCCTACACTGTGGACTCAAGTCTCGTCCATCCAGAAGGAAAGTGATCTGTGCACTGATCGGATCGATCACTGTCCTCGTGATGATCCATTGATCAGGAGCATTTAGAAATTAATCACCAATGATACATGGCTCAAATTCTCAACTCTTGAGAATATGTATCATCATCTTATTAATTTCTTGGACGATTCATAGACACATAAATAATATGAATGAAAAAGATGCCTTTTATTTATTCAATAATAAATAGTCAAGTACAAAATTATGTCCCTAGAATCAACAATGTGTCAGCCAAATTGGCTTCTAGGGCATACATCTAACACTCAGGTTGTATATCTCTTGCCGCACCTCAGCCGTCATGTCTGTCACGGCTGTCAGGGAAGGGACCAATGCGGAAGATGTGGGCGCAGGAGAGGGAGTAGGCACCGCACCCCGGAGCTCCTGGAGCAGATCTCGGACTATCTCCTGCCGCAGCTCCCGGAGCTGCTCAGACGAGATCCGGACCTCCATAGGCTGAGTGGCTGAGGAGGAGGGTTCGGCTGAGGTGGTAGGAGCAGGAGTGGATGGAAGATCTGGATGGTCTGGAAGGTCTGGGTAGTCTGAATCGGGCTCAGGACTGGGGGAAGGTCTGGTGGTCTGTGAGGTGAGGGACGACTTCCTAACCCAGATCCTCTCTCTCTTCCGAAACCCCATCCTGTGTAGGGTCCCTGCACGCGTGCGATCAGTCCATCGCAATGCGCGAAAGGGCTCCCCCTCAGGAATGGGAATCTCGTACTCCCTAAACAGAAGGGTGAATATCATGCCGTATGGGAGGGTGAGCCTAGGTCTATCTAGGGGCTCACATATATACCTATAGATGAGTTTGGGAAAGTTGATCGGGGTGTCCTGAAGAATATAAAACATAAGAGCTAGGTCTCTCTCATTTACAAAATCAAATCTCCCTGTCTTAGGGAAGATGGGCCTAGACAGTATACTCAAAAGGATCCGCACCTCAATCGGTAGTGAGCTAGCGGATACCTCGTCTAGAGGTGACTGGGGTGGATGCCCTAGAACGGCCGTAAGGGCCTCAACCCTGTCCTCAGGGTGTGTGGGAGCCACCCCTACTAATGGAAGGTGGAGGATGTGGGCAATAAGATCCTCCGTAACAAACAGAGGGACACCGGCTACTGTGCCCTCGATACCCCCATCTTCCCGATGGATGGTACCATAGAACTCTCTAACAAGGCCAGGGTAAGTGGGGAGATCTAAAGTGAGGAAGTACTCTAATCCCTGTGCCCTAAGCCTATCACCTATGGTGAACCCTTCCCGGGAGAGATAGTCGAAATCGACATATCTCCCGGTGGTGACGGCCTTCCCGGCCAATGGCCTCGCGGGAACCGCCCTAGGCGGGGAACGAGCCGGAGGTGGTTGCCTCGCGGGATCGTGCCGCGCCTTGGAGCGCCGCTCGGGACCGGCCTTGGGTCGGGACCTCTTCCGGACAACGGTCTTATGCGGCATTATGACCTAGACGGAATGAAAAACCTAAAGGACGGAGAAAGGTCGACGGAGGAGGCTTGGGACCGACCGGGGGCGACCTAGGAAGGGATGAAAAACCTAAGAACCGGTGAAAGATCGACGGAAAAGGGGTTGGAGACGATCGGGGACGACCTAGGAGTCGGCTCTAGGGCTTTTGAACAGTGGCGGCTTGAGAGAAAAGTGTTTTCGAAACGACAAATCTAGGGTTAAAAAGTCGGATCCCGACTGCGAGTCGACTCTACTGAGTCGCGAGTCGACTCGACCTCGAGTCGACTCCAGAATATGCGCGAGTCGACTCTCCTTATGCGCCTGAAGACTTCGAGTCGACTCCCGACTATATGCGAGTCGACTCCCCCTCTGCTGCCATCTTTGCGAGTCGACTCCCGCAAATGCGCGAGTCGACTCCCCCTTAGGAGCCGACTCTGAAACTTACTTGAGTCGTCTCTAACCTTGGCACGCACCTAAAAATCATGCTATAATCGTGCCAAATGAGGGAAAAACACTAAAGTATGATCTGATTTGATGATTATTGAAAAGAAACTCTATTTTAACCACAATCTAGTCATCAAAATCAATGAATCTAGTGGAAACCACCACTAGGATGGATCAATCACTCCTAATCCCCTCCTAAGCACACTAAACCTCTCTTCACTTAGGGGTTTTGTAAAAATGTCTGCTAATTGATTATCAGTACAAACAAATTGGAGTGTCACATCACCATTCAATACATGATCTCTTATGAAGTGATGTCTTATCTCAATGTGTTTAGTTCTTGAATGTTGAATTGGATTTTTAGTTAGATTAATGGCACTTGTATTATCACAATTAATGGGAATTTTATCTTGTTTAATGCCATAATCTTCTAATTGTTGTTTAATCCACAAGATTTGAGCACAACAACTCCCGGCTGCAACATATTCAGCTTCAGCAGTAGATAATGCAACCGAGTTTTGTTTCTTGCTAAACCATAAGATAAGATTTTCTCCTAGAAATTGACACGACCCACTGGTACTTTTTCTATCAAGCTTACATCCAGCGAAGTCTGAATCTGTGTATCCTATTAAGTTTAGGCTAGATTCTTTAGAGTACCATAGCCCTATGTTCTTAGTTCCTATTAAGTATTTAAAAATTCTCTTAACTGCAGCTAGATGTGATTCTTTAGGATTAGCCTGATATCTAGCACACATGCAAACACTAAACATAATATCAGGTCTACTTGCAGTAAGATACAATAAGGATCCTATCATACCTCTATAAAGTTTTTGATCTACAGATTTACCGGATTCATCTTGATCTAATTTGCATGATGAGCTCATGGGGGTGCTGATTGACTTGTTTCCCTCCATATCAAACTTCTTGAGCATCTCCTTGATATACTTGGCTTGATTGATGAAGATGCCTCCTTCAGACTGTTTGATTTGAAGCCCGAGGAAGTAGTTCAGCTCTCCCATCATGCTCATCTCAAACTCACTCTGCATCAAATCAGCAAATTCTTCGCAGAGGCGATTGTTAGTAGCACCGAAAATGATATCATCAACATAAATCTATACTAATAACATATCTTTGTTTTGCTTTTTCAGAAATAAGGTTGTATCTACATTTTCCCTAGAGAATTCATGTTCTAATAGGAATTTGCTAAGTCTCTCATACCATGCTCTAGGTGCTTGTTTTAAACCATAAAGTGCTTTGTTCAGTTTATATACATGATTAGGGTATTGATGATTTTCAAAACCAGGAGGTTGTTCTACATATACCTCCTCATTAATATACCCATTTAAAAATGCACTTTTTACATCCATTTGAAAAAGTTTGAAGTCCTTAGAGCATGCATATGCTAATAATAGTCTAATAGCCTCAAGTCTAGCTACAGGAGCAAAGGTTTCATCAAAATCTATACCTTCTTCTTGATTATAACCCTTTGCTACTAGTCTAGCCTTATTCCTTATAACAATTCCATTTTCATCAAGTTTATTTTTATAAATCCATTTCGTGCCTATAATAGGATATTCAGAAGGTCTCTCTATTAGATTCCATACCTTGTTTCTAGTAAATTGGTTTAATTCTTCTTGCATTGCATTTATCCAATTTACATCATTTTCGGCCTCTTCTATGTGTTTGGGCTCAAAGTGTGAGACAAAAGCTAGATGGTTATTTAAATTTCCTTCATCCGATTTAGAGTCAAATTTACCTAGATTATCTTTCCCATTATTATGAACAAAACACCTACATCCAAAAACATGAAAGTAATTAACTTTTGGTTTTCTGTTTTTCCAAAGTTCATAAGGTGTTTTCTTTATGATGGGTCTTAATAAAACTCTATTTAATATATGGCAAGAAGTATTAATGGCTTCTCCCCAAAAGTACTTAGGGAGGTTACTTTCACATAACATAGTTCTAGCCATTTCCTCTAGAGTCCTATTTTTCCTTTCCACAACTCCATTTTGTTGTGGTGTCCTAGGTGCAGAAAAATTATGAGTTATTCTCTTTTTACTACAAAACTCATTGAATAACTGATTTTCAAATTCGGTACCATGGTCACTTCTAATGGCTATTACTGAAGTATCTCTAGCATTGGTTACTTCCTTATGAAACTTTTTAAATACTGAAAAAGCTTGATCTTTATGTGCTAAGAACATAACCCAAGTGTACCTAGAATAATCATCTACAATAACTAGACCATATTTATTTCCACCTAGGCTTGTTGTTCTAGTTTGTCCGAATAGGTCCATGTGTAATAATTCTAGAGGTCTAGAGGTAGAGACACATTTTATGGATTTAAATAAGTTTCTAGATTGTTTGCCAAATTGACATGCTTCACATATTTTGTTCTTTTCAAATTTTAATTTTGGCAAACCTATCACGGAATCTCTTTTAACTAGTTTAGTTATTGTGTCCATGCTTGCATGACCTAACTTACGGTTCCATAACCAACTAGCATCATTATCTTTAGTTTCATTAACAACTAAACATTGGTTATGTTTTGCAAGATCTTCAAGGTCTACAACATATACATTTCCACGTCTAATCCCTTTAAAAACTAAACTACTGTCATTAGGGTTTGTTATAATGCATAGTGATGGTTTAAACATAACATCATATCCTTTATCACATAATTGACTAATGCTTAACAAGTTATGCTTAAGACCATCAACATATCTAACATTATCTATAAAAGTTGAAGGGGTGATTTGAACTTTACCAATACCAATGATGTGACCTTGGTTGTTGTCTCCAAAAGTCACAGCACCTCCCTTCTTAGCTTCAAGGGTGAAAAATTGATCCTTATCACCCGTCATGTGCCTTGAGCAGCCACTTTCCAAATACCATCTGATGTGGGGTCGGAACCCCGACACCAGCCCGCACACCGGACGAGCAGGGAAAGCATCCGCGTCCTCCCCGAGGTATTGTCCGCTCTGGGATTGCCGCTTCGGGTCTGCGGGAGGTCGCCCAGGGAGGTCGCCCAGGGCCGGAGCCCAATGACAATCCCAATGACAGTCCCGAGCCCTGCCGGCGCGGGGGTCCGCGGAGGTACTACCCCTACCCTCACGGTTTTGTCCTACAAAAGGGCCCTCGGTGAGAAGAGGTGTTTGCACCCCCCATTTAAGGCACAGACCTTTCCGCTGATTATCCGATGTGGGACTAAACTGGGAACCCCATCCCACAACACAGCCCCCCGAGGGGGAAGGTCTGTGCGTGGCCGGGGCCCTTCCTCTAGCGCCATCTGATGTGGGGTCGGAACCCCGACACCAGCCCGCACACCGGACGAGCAGGGAAAGCATCCGCGTCCTCCCCGAGGTATTGTCCGCTCTGGGATTGCCGCTTCGGGTCTGCGGGAGGTCGCCCAGGGAGGTCGCCCAGGGCCGGAGCCCAATGACAGTCCCAATGACAGTCCCGAGCCCTGCCGGTGCGGGGGTCCGCGGAGGTACTACCCCTACCCTCACGGTTTTGTCCTACAAAAGGGCCCTCGGTGAGAAGAGGTGTTTGCACCCCCCATTTAAGGCACAGACCTTTCCGCTGATTATCAGATGGCACTAGAGGAAGGGACCCGGCCACGCACAGACCTTCCCGCTCGGGGGGCTGTGTTGTGGGATGGGGTTCCCAGTTTAGTCCCACATCGGATAATCAGCGGAAAGGTCTGTGCCTTAAATGGGGGGTGCAAACACCTCTTCTCACCGAGGGCCCTTTTGTAGGACAAAACCGTGAGGGTAGGGGTAGTACCTCCGCGGACCCCCGCGCCGGCAGGGCTCGGGACTGTCATTGGGCTCCGGCCCTGGGCGACCTCCCGCAGACCCGAAGCGGCAATCCCAGAGCGGACAATACCTCGGGGAGGACGCGGATGCTTTCCCTGCTCGTCCGGTGTGCGGGCTGGTGTCGGAGTTCCGACCCCACATCACCAGCAGTTTTTGTTGACCTTGGCTGCAAGACACTCCTACACAAGCAAATCATGTCAACTTAGGTACCCAAGTTTTCTTGGGTCCTTCATGGTTAGTCAAGTTGGTTCCTTTTGGAACCCATACCCTTTTAATTTTTCTTCTTGATTTATCTTTCCTAAAATTACACACATTTACTTTATGACCTATAGTTCCACAACAAAAGCAGGTTATTTTCTTAGTTTTAGTTTCCCCAGCTTTAACAAAAAAGTTACTAAGAAGTTTTTGTTTATTTCTTGGTTTATATCCTAAACCCGCTTTATTAAATACTGCTCATTGACTATTGAGTATCATATTTAACTTTTCAGAACTATATGTAAATTTTTCAACTAAGGGTTTGTATTTGTTAAGTTCTTTAGTTAGTGTTTGATTTTCTGTTTTTAGATCATTTAGTTTGTTTGTTAGGTCCTTGTTTAAAATTTGTTTATGGTTTTTAAATTCTGAAAATTCTTTAGTTAGTTTTTCATTATCTTTAGTTAAGGTATTAGTCTTTTGAGTTAAAAGTTAGTTGCTTGTCTTTTGGTGATTAAATCCTTATCCTTAACTAATTTATCGTATTTATGTAGGTATGATTGATTAGTTATTTTTAGTTCTTTATTCTTAAGATTTATTGCCTTATATTCTATCATTAATTCATTAAAAGCATCATAAAGTTCATCAAATGTAAAATCAAGTTGTGTTTCGGAAGTTACCTCATTTTCATTGGCCATGAAGCAGAAATTGGCCTTCTCTTCTTGTTCTTCATCCGATGATGAAGATGATGTGTCGGAGTCCGATAGGGTGGTGACAAGGGCTTTCTTCTTCTTGTACTTGCTGCCCTTCTTTAGTAAGGGACACTCAGCTCTGATGTGTCCCGACTTTTTGCACTCATAGCACCCAATCCCCTCATTTTCCCTTTCCTTACCTTTGTCCTTGCGGTCGGAATTTGAGGGACCTCTCCTTTGATGATAAGCCTTCTTGTGGTTGATGAATTTTTTGAACTTGCGCACAAGAAGTGCCTCACCATCATCTTCCTCATGTTCTTCTCCTTCACTGCTGCTACTGCAAGATAATTCCTTGTTAGATGAAGTAGATTTCAGAGCTATTACCTTTTTCTTGTGGGAGGACTCTTCCTCGTTGTGTTGCTTCATGGTTAGCTCGTGCGTCGTTAAGGATCCAAGAAGCTCCTCGAGTGGTAATTTGTTCAAGTCCTTGGCTTCTTGGATTGCCGTCACTTTAGCTTCCCACGACCTTGGTAGACACCGAAGGATTTTCCTGACAAGCTCACTGTTAGTATAGTTCTTGCCAAGACTTTTTAGGCCATTGACAATGTCAGTAAACCTAGTGAACATGCTAGTGATTGTCTCATTAGAATCCATTTTAAATAGTTCATACTTATGAACCAATATATTAATTTTGGATTCTTTAACTTGATTTGTGCCCTCATGGGTCACTTCAAGTCTATCCCAGATCTCTTTTGCAGAGTTGCAAGTAGAGACCCTATTGAATTCATTTCTGTCTAAAGCACAGTAAAACACATTCATAGCTTTAGAATTTAGTTGTGCCTTTCTCATGTCATGTTCATCCCAATCCTTTTCTAATTTGGGTACCGTGATACCCTCTACATATGTGGATGGGATGTATGGGCCATTTACTATAATGGTCCACATCTCATAGTCTTGGGCTTGGATGAATATTCTCATCCTAGCCTTCCAGTATGAGTAGTCGGATCCATTAAAGAAAGGGGGTCTTTGGGTGGACTGACCCTCAATGTGGGAAGATCCAAATGGGGTTGTCATTTTGATCTTTTACTCTTGGGTGGAAGAGTTTAGGCTCTGATACCACTTGTTGCCCAGATAGACAACCCAAGAGGGGGGGTGAATTGGGTTTTAAAATAATTTTAACTATTAAAGCGTTTGTGGGTGACTAATTAATGCTTTTTACAAGATGATTAATTAGTTGCTGTGATGTGTATGAAATGAGAGTAATGGTAAGAGACAAGCAATCACAAACACAAAGTTTTTATAGTGGTTCGGAGCTAACCCTTGCTCCTACGTCCACTCCCCAAGTCTCTCTTGGGAATTCACTATAACCCCTTGGATTACAGCCGGTTGTTTTCCAAGCTCACAACCAAACTTGTTGTTTTACGAGCTCACAACGAACTCGATCGGTTTTTCCAGGCTCACTGACTAGAACCAACCCCGATTGTTTTTCCGGGATCACAATCGAACCCTTACACGTTGGTTTTACACTCGGCTCACCAACCAACCTCAATACTCTTGATTCAATGCCCCGATTGAACCAAGCAAAGACAAAGGTGTAGATAAAAGAGACAAACAGAAAAATACAGCTTCTCAAAAGCAGATAAATGGCAATATGAACAATAACGAAGTTAAGAGCCCTCAAACGCTTTTAAGTTGGAGAAGAGGAAGGGCTTCTTAAACTTCTGGTCTCCTCTTGAGTGAGTAGTCGACTTGAATGCAGGAGGAGAAGGCTTTTAATTGCTGGGAAGATGTAGGTGGATGCAGTAAATGCAGATCTTCCTCTTTTTCGTTGAAGAACACGTTGCAGAGCTTGAATGCTTGATTAGTTGGAGTGGAATGGTTCTTCTCTGCCTTGCTACAGTCTTCTGTGGCTATTTAAACCAACCCCCACGGAAACTAGCCGTTAGAGAGCTTTTTCTGCCCGTTCTGCACACTCTGCGCAGCCTGACAATGTGTCCGTTGGTGGGTTAGAGTCGACTCGCGCGATCAGGAGTCGACTCGGCTGTAGCGGGAGTCGACTCAAGCTTTTCCGGAGTCGACTCGGCAACTGTTCCAAATTTGAATTAAAGTTGCCTTCACGACTGGGAGTCGACTCGTCTTGACCTGGAGTCGACTCGCCAACTTCTGGAGCTGACTTGGCAATTTCGGAGTCGGCTCATCCACTGAAGTCCGTGGATCCAATTTTGAATTTGATCCACTCGAGTCGACTCGACTGTCCTGGGAGTCGACTCGAATCTCAGAGCCCGAACTCCCGATTCTCTGTCTTTTGGCTCGTCCAGTCTTGGAGTCGACTCGAACTTTCTCGGAGTCGACTCGGCTCTCAGTTTCCGAAACTTGGTCTTCTGACTTTTTGATGTGAAGCTGTCTTGGAGTCGACTCGAGCTGTCTGGGAGTCGACTCGAATCTCAGAGGCAGTAACTTGGTCTTCTGTCTGTTGATGGTCGCGGAGTTTTGTAGTCGACTCGCGTAATGCGGGAGTCGACTCGAATCTCAGAGTCCAGAATCTGCCCTCTGACTTTTTCTTTGTGTACTGCTGAGAGT
This sequence comes from Phoenix dactylifera, assembly GCF_051530095.1. Lineage (NCBI taxonomy): Eukaryota > Viridiplantae > Streptophyta > Magnoliopsida > Arecales > Arecaceae > Phoenix > Phoenix dactylifera. The sequence continues at coordinate 11,614,302 of NC_143196.1, read as the reverse complement.
CGACTCTTGCTGTCTTTAGAGTCGACCTGCCAACCATCGGAGTCGACTCGCGTTCCACTAGAGTCGACTCGAATCTCAGACCCGAAAACTGCTCTCTGACTTTTTCTTTGTATTCCTCTTGGAGTCGACTCTTACTACCCTGGAGTCGACTCGGTGAACCTCGGAGTCGACTCGCACACTTCGGGAGTCGACTCGTTGACAGGTTCTGAGTTGAAGCTTTCAGTTCGTCTGTCTGTTCTCAGTCGGAGTCGACTCGTACTGATCCGGAGTCGACTCGAGCTCGTGCCAGTGAACTTGATACGCTTGGAGTCGACTCGTGATACTCTGGAGTCGACTCGAGTCTCAGACTTTGGTTCAAGCTGACTTCTTAACTTATCCAAAAATTATGAACCAAGTCTTGAGACACTTAGACAAGATTTTCACTGAAACACTTAATTAAATTCATTAGTAAACAAGAAATATACTCAAATGCTTTGAGCTCATCAAAATCAAATAGGGTTTTAATCAATCACTCCACATTCATGGCCAATGAAAATGAGGTAACGTCCGAATCGCATCTAGATTTTACATTTGATGAATTGTATGACGCATTTAACGAACTAATGATTGAATATAAGGCCATAAATCTTAAGAATAAAGAGCTAAAGATAGCTAATCAATCATACCTACATAAATATGATAAATTAGTTAAGGATAAGGACTTTATCATCAAAGAAAATTTAGAACTTAAGACAAGCAACCAACTCCTAATTCAAAAATTTAATACCTTGAGTAAAGATAATGAAAAACTAACTAAGGAAATTTCAGAACTTAAAAACCATAAACAAATCTTAAACAAGAATCTCACAAAAGAACTAAATGATCTAAAAGCAGAAAAACAAACACTAACTAAAGAACTTGAAAAATACAAACCTTTGGTAGAAAAATTTACGTATAGTTCTGAAAAATTAAATATGATACTTAATAGTCAACGAGCGGTATTTAATAGAGCGGGTTTAGGGTATAAACCTAAAAATAAGCAAAAACTTCTTAGTAACTTCTTTGTTAAAGCAGGAGAAAGTAAAACTAAGAAAATAACCTGTTTTTATTGTGGAACTCTAGGACATAAAGCAATTGTGTGCAATTATAGAAAAGGAAAAACAAAAAGAAAAATTAAAAGGGTATGGGTTCCAAAAGGAACCAACATGACTAACCATGAAGGACCCAAGAAAACTTGGATACCTAAGATTATATGATTTGCTTGTGTAGGAGTGTCTTGCAGCCAAGGTCAACAAAAATTGCTGGTATTTGGACAGTGGCTGCTCAAGACACATGACGGGTGACAAGGATCAATTCTTCACCCTTGAAGCTAAGAAGGGAGGTGCTGTGACTTTTGGAGACAACAACCAAGGTCACATCATTGGTATAGGTAAAGTACAAATTACCCCGTCTACTTTTATTGATAATGTTAGATATGTTGACGGTCTTAAGCATAATTTATTAAGCATTAGTCAATTATGTGATAAAGGTTATGATGTTATGTTTAAACCATCACTATGCATCGTAACAAACCCAAATGACAATAGTTTAGTTTTTAAAGGAATAAGACGTGGGAATGTGTATGTTGTAGACCTTGAGGATCTTGCCAAACACAACCCATGCTTAGTTGTTAATGAAACTAAGGACAATGATGCTAGTTGGTTATGGCACCGTAAGTTAGGTCATGCAAGCATGGACACAATATCCAAACTAGTTAAAAGAGATTCTGTGATAGGTTTGCCAAAATTAAAGTTTGAAAAGAATAAAATTTGTGAAGTATGTCAATTTGGCAAACAATCAAGGAACTCCTTTAAATCTATAAATTGTGTCTCAACTTCTAGACCTCTAGAACTACTACACATGGACCTATTCGGACCAACTAGAACCACAAGCCTAGGTGGAAATAAATATGGTCTAGTTATTGTAGATGATTATTCTAGATACACTTGGGTCATGTTCTTAACTCATAAGGATCAAGCTTTTTCAGTTTTCAAGAAATTTCATAAAGAAGTAACCAATGCTAGGGATACTTCAGTAATAGCTATTAGAAGTGACCATGGTACCGAATTTGAAAATTATTTATTTGAAGAATTTTGTAGTAAAAAGGGGATAACACACAACTTTTCTGCACCTAGGACACCACAACAAAATGGAGTTGTGGAGAGGAAAAATAGAACTCTAGACGAAATGGCTAGAACTATGTTATGTGAAAGTAACCTTCCTAAGTACTTATGGGGAGAAGCTATTAATACTTCCTGTCATATACTAAATAGAGTTTTATTGAGACCTATTATAAAGAAAACACCTTATGAACTTTGGAAAAACAGAAAACCAAAGGTAAACTATTTTCATGTCTTTGGATGTAGGTGTTTTGTTCATAATAATGGAAAAGATAATCTAGGAAAATTTGACTCAAAATCTGATGAGGCTATATTCTTGGGGTACTCTACAACTAGCAAAGCCTATAGAGTCTTTAATAAAAGAACCTTAGTTATAGAAGAATCTATACATGTTGTATTTGATGATTCTAGTGACATCTCTTCTAGCAAGAGAGTTAATTTTGATGATGATGCTGAAATTCTTGAAGAAAAGATAGATGAGATGACATTACAAGATGATAATCAAAAATTAATTGAAGGTGCATCATCAAGCCAAGAGGCTATTGTGGATCATGGGCTAACTAAAGCTTAGAGGTATGCTCACGGGCATCCTAAGGAATTAATTCTAGATGATCCATCTCAACCTATTAGGACTAGAGCATCCCTTAGGAACTTAAACAATCATCTAGCTTTCGTTTCACATTTTGAGCCCAAACACATAGAAGAAGCTGAAAAAGATGTAAATTGGATAAATGCAATGCAAGAAGAATTAAACCAATTTACTAGAAACAAAGTATGGAATCTAGTTGAAAGACCTACTGAATATTCAATTATAGGTACCAAATAGATTTATAAAAATAAACTTGATGAAAATGGTATTGTAATAAGGAATAAGGCTAGACTAGTAGCAAAGGGTTATAATCAAGAAGAAGGTATAGATTTTGATGAAACCTTTGCTCCGGTAGCTAGACTTGAAGCAATTAGACTTTTACTAGCTTTTGCATGCTCTAAGGACTTTAAATTATTTCAAATGGATGTAAAAAGTGCATTTTTAAATGGGTATATTAATGAGGAGGTATATGTAGAACAACCTCCTGGTTTTGAAAATCATCAATACCCTAATCATGTTTATAAATTGAACAAAAAACTTTATGGTTTGAAACAAGCACCTAGAGCATGGTATGAGAGACTTAGCAAATTCCTATTGGAACATGAGTTCTCTAGGGGTAATGTAGATACAACACTGTTTCTGAAAAGGCAAAATAAAGATATGTTATTAGTACAGATTTATGTTGATGATATTATTTTCGGTGCTACTAACAATCGCCTCTGCGAAGAATTTGCTGATTTGATGCAGAGTGAATTTGAAATGAGCATGATGGGAGAGCTGAATTACTTCCTTGGACTTCAAATCAAACAATCTGAAGAAGGCATCTTCATCAGTCAAGCCAAATACATCAAGGAGATGCTCAAGAAGTTTGATATGGAGGAAAACAAATCAATCAGCACCCCTATGAGCTCATCATGCAAATTAGACCAAGATGAATCAGGTAAATCTGTAGATCAGAAGCTATATAGAGGTATGATAGGATCTTTGTTGTATTTAACTGCAAGTAGACCTGATATTATGTTTAGTGTTTGCATGTGTGCAAGATATCAGTCTAATCCTAAAGAATCTCATCTAATTGCAGTCAAAAGAATCTTTAAATACCTAATAGGAACCAAGAATATAGGTTTATGTTATTCTAAAGAATCTAGCCTAAAATTAATAGGATACACAGATTCAGACTTTGCTGGATGTAAACTTGATAGAAAAAGTACCAGCGGGTCTTGTCAATTTCTAGGAGAAAACCTAATCTCATGGTTTAGCAAGAAACAAAACTCGGTTGCTTTATCTACTGCTGAAGCTGAATATGTTGCAGCCGGAAGTTGTTGTGCTCAAATCTTGTGGATCAAACAACAATTAGAAGATTATGGCATTAAACAAGACAAAATTCCCATTAATTGTGATAATACAAGTGCCATTAATCTAACTAAAAATCCAATTCAGCATTCAAGAACTAAACATATTGAGATAAGACATCACTTCATAAGAGATCATGTACTGAATGGTGATGTGACACTTCAATTTGTTTGTACTGATGATCAATTAGCTGACATTTTTACAAAACCCTTAAGTGAAGAGAGATTTAGTGTGCTTAGGAGGGGATTAGGAGTGATTGATCCATCCTAGTGGTAGTTTCCACTAGATTCATTGATTTTGATGATTAGATTGTGGTTAAAATAGAGTTTCTTTTCAATGATCATCAAATCAGATCATAATTTAGTGATTTTCCCTCATTCGGCACGAACATAGCATGATTTTTAGGTGCGTGCCAAAGTTCGAGACGACTCGAGTAAGTTTCAGAGTCGGCTCGTAAGGGGGAGTCGACTCGGACATTTATGGGAGTCGACTCGAGATCAATGGCCGCAGAGGGTGAGTCGACTCGCATACAGTCGGAAGTCGACTCAAGGTCAATAGGCGCATAAGGAGAGTCGACTCGCGCATACTTTGGAGTCGACTCGAGGTCGAGTCGACTCGCGACTCAGAGGAGTCGACTCGCAGTCGGGATCCGACTTTTTAACCCTAGCTCCATCGTTTTCAAAACATTTCTATTCTCCGCCGCCACTGTTCACAAGCCCTAGAGCCGACTCCTAGGTCGTCCCCAAGCTTTTTCCGTCGACCTTTTCACCGTCCATTAGGGCTTTTCCTCCCATTCTAGGTCACTATGCCTCGTAAAGTCGTTGTCCGGAAGAGGTCCCAACCCGAGGCCGGTCCCGAGAGGCGCTCCAAGGCTCGGCACGATCCCGCGAGGTCACAACCTCCAGCTCGTTCCCCGCCAAGGGCAGTTCCCGCGAGGCCGTGCGCCGGGAAGGCGGTCTCCACCGGGAGATACGTCGATTTCGACTATCTCTCCCGGGAGGGCTTCACCATAGGTGAGAGATTGCGTGTCCAGGGCTTAGAGTATTTCCTTACATTAGATCTCCCCACTTACCCTGGATTAGTTAGAGAGTTTTACGGTACCGTCCATCGGGGAGATGGGGGTATAGAGGGCACGGTAGCTGGTGTCCCTTTGTTCATTTCGGAGGATATCATTGCCCACATCCTCCACCTTCCACAAGTAGGGGTGGCTCCCACACACCCCGAGGATAGGACTGAGGCCCTTACGGCCATACTAGGATATCCTCCTCAGTCCCCCTTAGACGAGGTATCCGCTAGCTCACTTCCAGTTGAGGTGCGGATCCTCCTGAGCATCCTGTCTAGGTCCTTGTTCCCTAAGACCGGGAGATTTGATTTTGTATCTGAGAGAGACCTAGCTCTCATGTTCTACATCCTCCAGGACACCCCAATCAACTTTCCCAAGATGATGTATAGGTATCTATGTGAGCCACTAGATAGACCTAGGCTCACCCTACCCTACGGTATGATGTTCACTCTTTTGTTTAGGGAGGCCGAGATTCCCATTCCTGAGGGGGAACCCTCTAAGGCAATGCGATGGACTGATCGCATGCGTCCGGAGACCCTACACAGGATGGAGTTTCGGAAGGTAGAGGGGACCTGGGTTAGGAAGTCTTCCACCTCCACACATACCACCAGACATTCCCCTAGTCCTGAGCCAGATTCTGACTATCCTGACTTTCCCTCCACTTCTGCTCCTACCACCTCAGCCGGACCCTCCTCCTCAGCTCCACCACCCATGGAGGTCCGGATCGCTCCTGAGCAGCTCCTGGAGTTGCGGCAGGAGATTGTCCGAGACCTGCGAGATGATCTGCTTAGGGAGCTCCGAGGTTCAGTGCCTGCTCCCTCTCCTGTACCCACATCTTCTGAGTTGGTCCCTTCCTTGACAGCCGTGACAGACATGACGGCCCATGTACGGGAAGAGATCTACAATGTCCGGAGCTTGATCCAGGCCCAGTTCTCCAGTATGAGCGAGGTCACAAGCACCACTCGGACGATGCGCGATGACATCCGGAAGGACATGAGCACCACTACTCAGGGGGCCGAGCGCTTGTCGAATGTGCTCATCGACAAGCTGGACGCACTTCAGAAGTCGGTGACCGAGCTCTCCACCACACATAGCAGGGCCACTTCGTCCATTATCTCTCAGCTCGGGCATGTTACAGATGCGGTCACCCTCCTCATGGAGCAGAACAGATTGAGAGGAGGAGCCACATCCTCGAGAGGAGGAGACACATCCTCGAGAGGAGGAGTTACATCCTCGAGGAGACCTTAGCTGTTTTTGTGTTGACATGTATTGTTTTGCTTTACTTATTGTATTCTCAAATATATTTACATACAAATCAATACAATGAGTAGCCATATTTTCTGCAATTCTGTGCCATTTGATCTATGATTGATTGTGTGTTCTGATTACCTCCTTTTTGATACGATGACAAAAAGAGGGAGAAATATTTAATAGATATGTAAATGGAATCAACATAAAAGGAATCAAAATGAAAATTAAAACATAATTTGTTCTTAGTGGATTTGGTACCTCGAGGCTCATTATCTCTCTGTTGGGGCTCCTAATGGAGTAATCTCCAGAATCTATTCAAGGGATATTCGGAGATTAGTTGAATCCAACTCAAGAACAAATTGACTTTTCCCTCTAAAAACCAAAAATTCAGTTCAAAAACTTCAATGCATTAAAAGGAAATTCAGAGAATCAAAACAAAGTAGAATGCATATGTTGAGGGGGAGAATCTGAATTTTTAAGAAAGCTAAATCATTAATTATATATATAAGCCAAACAATTGATTGCATAATATGAAGGCTTATATAATTCCAAATGAAAGGGGGAGCTTTAACTCCAAAATTTATTGCTTCACACCTTTCAAGCTTGGATATATTAAATTACCAGACATTTGAATTTATTTATGGATTTTATTTCCTTGTTTATTGAGCAATTCACTTTACATATACTCAAAGTTTTGTCATCATCAAAAAGGGGGAGATTGTGGAGTGATTGATTAAAACCCCTATTTGATTTTGATGAGCTCAAAACATTTGAGTATATCTTATGTTTACTAATGAATTCAATTAAGTGTTTCAGTGAAAATCGTGTCTAAGTGTTTCTAGACTTGGTTCAAGATATTTTGGATAAGGTATGAAGTTAGTTTGAACCAAAGTCTGAGACTTGAGTCGACTCCAGGATATTACGAGTCGACTCCAAGCGTATCAGAATCACTGGCACGGGCTCGAGTCGACTCCAGACCAGTACGAGTCGACTCCGACTGAGAACAGACAGACGAACAGAAAGCATCAACTCAAAACCTGTCAGCGAGTCGACTCCTGAAGTGCGCGAGTCGACTCCGATGCTTACCGAGTCGACTCCAAGAAGCTACAGACAGAAAAGTCAGAGAGCGTTTTTTCGACCCTGAGATTCGAGTCGACTCCTGTGGAACGCGAGTCGACTCCGATGGTTGGCAGGTCGACTCCAAAGAAAGTGAGAGTCGACTCTCAGTGGAACACAAGGCAAAAGTCAGAGAACCGTTTTCGGACTCTGAGATTCGAGTCGACTCCCGCAATACGCGAGTCGACTCCAAGACAGCGCGACCCAAAAAGACAGAAGATCAATTTGTTGTCTCTGAGAGCCGAGTCGACTCCCAGACAGCTCGAGTCGACTCCAAGGCAGCGGTACACCAAAAAGGCAGAAGACTAAGTTTCGGAAACTGAGAGCCGAGTCGACTCCGGGAAAGTTCGAGTCGACTCCAAGACTGGACGAGCCAAAAGACAGAAGATCGGGAGTTCGGGCTCTGAGCGCCGAGTCGACTCCCAGGACTGTCGAGTCGACTCGAGCGGGTCAAATTGAAAAGTTGATCTACGGATTTCATGGGAGGAGCCGACTCCGAAAATGTCAAGTCAGCTCCAGAAGTTGGCGAGTCGATTCCGGGTCAAGACGAGTCGACTCCCAGTCGAAGAAGCTACTTTAATTCAAATCCGGAACAGTTGCCGAGTCGACTCCAGAAAAGCATGAGTCGACTCCCGCTACAGCCGAGTCGACTCCTGATCGCGCGAGTCGACTCCGACCCCAACGGACACATTGTCAGGTTGTGCAGAGTGTGCAGAACGGGCAGAAAAAGGTGTCTAACGGCTAGTTTCCGTGGGGGATGGCTTAAATAGCCATAGAGGACTGTAGCAAGGCAGAGAACTACCATTCCATTCAAAGAGATCAAGCATTTATTCTCTGCAAACTTGCTTTCAACGAAAAAGAAGGAAGAGCGCCATTAACTCCATCCAACAACCTCTTCCCAGCATTGAAAGAAGTCTCCTCCTGCATTCAAGTCGATCAGACGTTCCAGAGGAGACTCA